>NC_135574.1:166850183-168214350 GCF_965152235.1 Eretmochelys imbricata
AATTTGATGTCGATAGTGATTTTTTTTTTCCTATACAGTTTTACCTGTATTAAAATTAACTACAAAGTTTAAAAAAAAAAAAAAAAAGAGCAAACATTTATGAAGACGGTGAGTTTGTAAGATTTTTTTTTTCCCTCCATATTCTTTTCTCTTTGGTTTTTAGGCACTCTGTGAATGTGCTCTTCAAACTCCTTATGACAGCTTGAAACTAGGCATGCTATCTGTCCTTGCCACGCTGTCAGGAACTATTGCCATCAAACAGTACTTCAGCATAGCTCCAGGTAAGAAGAGCAGATTAAATCAGCCAAATTTTAGCCCTTTTATTGTAGGGGTTTGGCAAGTGTTGATCTTCAGCCACTTTATTATTGTTAATAATACCTTACATAACACTTCCCTGAAGGCTCCTAAAGCACTTCCTAAACCATGAACTTTAATCTGCCCCCATTAAAGTCCATGCAAGCAAGCTTTTATAAAGAATATAAAAATTATAATTGGGATGGAGTGTAGTATATTAGAGCAGATCTCAGACATTCTATGCCGTGCTCTGACTTCAATTTGTTGTGGGACTTTGGGTAAGCCATTTACTCCTGTGCCTCAGTGTCTCTGTTAGTAAAGTGGGGCTATTAATATTTACCTAGCCTATCGGTATTGTGAGGCTTAAATCATGTTTATAGGGTGCTTTGAGATCATAGGATGAAAAAATCCATAGATGTGCAAAATGCTTCAGAGAGAGTGAATACATGGAGTGATGTAGTTTAGGCTTTATTGGCATGAGGCTGGAACAGTTGTATTCTCCAGGAGAGGCAAAGCCACTGAACAGTTATGTGAGGATGATGCACATGAGTGTCAATAAAACCTTTTTTTGACACAACTGTGTATTCTGGATGTGTTGTGTATTATACTGAATAACTTGGGAAATATTTCAGGGATCTCTTAAAATGCTCCTGAGTGGTATTGGTTTTTTTACTCCTTATTTCTGAGGCCATACTGCCTTAGTTGCTGGGAATCCAACTGCATAGGCCATGGAGGCAGAGAAAAATAACCAATAAATTTAAAAAAACCTGTAAATGACTTGTAGCCTAATGCATAATGAAGGTTTGAATTTGGTGCAAAGGTCACAGTGTTCTCGAAATCGTGAGTGTGATTTTGCAGCAACGGCCTCTGTTCTACAGGGCTGGGCCTGGCTCTGTGCTCTGGGTGTTGTGATCTGTCCCACGTGGTTGCAGCACCACTCAGTTTTGGCACATCCACCCCTTGGTAGATGGAGACAGAGGGGTGAATGTACTAAACCTGAGCAGTGTTGTGACCAGGGAGCCAGGCTCAGCCCCGTGGGACAGGAGCCACTGCTGCAGGGTGAATGTAGAGTTGACTCACTCTCCGCTCCCAGGCTTCCCACTTCCCCTGTTTGTGATTTTACTGGGGTTATTTGCACCTCTGCTGTGAAATTTATTAAAAATTTGAGACACAATCATAGCTTGCTTATGTGTAATAATGATCCTATGTTAAATATTCATTACCTTCTTGCAAATGCCGTGTCCCATTGGAAAGTTTCATTCACAAATATTAGGCAGTCTTCAGGTTTAAGGGCTATCAGAGACATCCTGCCTGTGTAGCATATGTGCATGCATGCGGACAGCGAGAGGGAATTCCACATGTGGGGGAGGAAACATTTGAGACTGGGATGGGGGAATAGGAAATTGAACTAGAGAAACAGTCAGCCAAGCGGAATTGAACTTAAAACTGTGGAAAAGATCTTGTGACATAATTATGGATTATGTTGCTGTACTATCCTTCTTTTGTCTCCTTATTTAGGAACAGCAACAACAGCAAGATCATTTGACTTAGTAAAGCTGGCACAGGAATGTTGTTACCATAATAACCGTGGCATTGCTGCTCATGGTGTGAGAGTTCTGACTAATATATCTGCTTCTTGCCAAGAAAAAGGTAACTCACAAAGTGGGTGGTGGAACAGTTCAGCTCATGATCAGGTTTTTGTGCACTTTCTCTTGTTGCCGGGAGGCTTGCCCTGTCCCCGAGTTTCTTGGCTGTCTTTGGAATTGTTCCTCCTCAGATTTGTGGACAGTGGAGAATGCAGACTTATAACCAATTAGAAATATTTTAGAGTTTCATGAAGATTCTCCCCACTGTTTAATCCCGGGATCCCTCTGAAGAGGGTTTCTGTTTGAATGGGTGCTGATCTCCTCTGTAGCAGCCTCTGTACCATTACCAGAAGCTAGAACACTGCCCTTCCCCTCTGGAGAGCTGTTGGTACAAACCCCAGTGTAAACGATTGTCATAATGTTCAGTAGTTTTGCCCTACTCCAGGCTTGTGCACATCATAAAACCGTAGCCTGTACTAAATAGTTTCCTGAGACTTGTAAAAGCGGACTTGTTGCTGATCAGAATTGAGGTGGTGTGGCAGAAGCGTGGGGAAAGTTTGCATTATCCTGCTGTTGCACCCTCAGTCATGAGCACTAGGTTCACAATCATGTTCAAAAATAAGTAGAACAGAACTGAATGCTTTACTCTGTTCCTCTCTCCTAGATCTCCTGGTTTTGGAGCAAGATGCGGTCTTTGGCCTTGAGTCTCTTTTAGTTCTTTGTAGCCAAGATAGCAGTCCTGGTGCTCAAGCAACCTTAAAGGTGAAGAGAGTCATAATATCTGTTTCTTTGTTTTGTTTTTGTTTATCATCGAAATGTAGGGCTGGATGGGACCTTGAGAAGTTATCAAGTCCAGCTCCCTGT
This sequence comes from Eretmochelys imbricata, assembly GCF_965152235.1. Classification (NCBI taxonomy): domain Eukaryota; kingdom Metazoa; phylum Chordata; order Testudines; family Cheloniidae; genus Eretmochelys; species Eretmochelys imbricata. The sequence continues at coordinate 166,852,928 of NC_135574.1, forward strand.
GCTGAGGCAAGACCAAGTAAACCTTATAATTCAACTGTCATTCATATTACATCTTCTACACTAGAAAGATCTTAGTCTGGCTGGTGTTCTAGTAGGAGTACAGTGTACTGCCAGGGAGGAGCTCCAAGTTCCCCAGTGCTTTGATCCCAAGATGATAAAGGGTAAGGAGCACAATGAAGCCAGAGGAGTGGAGAAGCCATGCCTCCTATAGCAGCAACTCCTGTCAATTCAGAAGTAGAACTGATGGCCTCAGAGAGTTAAGTCCTGCTCTTTTCAACTAGAGCGACAATTGTTGTAAAGCAGGGATTTGTAGATGAGGGGAGGAAAAGGGATTCTTGCTACTCCAGGGGGATCTTGGAGAGCACTTGGTTTCGCTGGTGGAAGAACAGAAACTAACATAAGTGACCACCACGCTTTTGTGAACAGTTACCCTTTGGTCCCAAGCTATTACCGAGCAAATAATTTTATAATATTATGTTGACTAAACCAGTAAGAAAAGAAAATATTACACTGCTGTGTCTTGTACTTGTGTGTGGTTTTAAACTGTACTCTTCTGGACAGAGATGTGGTGGTTTGGCAGAGTACACCTCTAGTACAGGTTTATAAATACGTCTTGTTTTCCATTAGCTCTGTAATTTAATTTATAGTCTGAATATTGTGATAATTTCTTTATATTTTTAAGTGAATTTAATGTTGGACAGTGCTTGATGGTGGAACATTGTGATGTTTGCACATTGCAGATTGCACTAACTTGTATGGTGAAGCTGGCCAAGTGTCGTCCCCATCTGAGCCAATCAGTGGTTGAGTCCTTGCTGACACAGTTGCACAGTGCTCAGGATGCTGCTAGAATTCTCATGTGCCACTGTTTAGCAGCAATTGCAATGCAGCTGCCTGTTTTAGGTGATGGCATGCTGGGAGACCTAATGGACCTCTATAAAGTGATTGGACGATCTGCTACAGATAAACAACAGGAACTTTTGGTAAGAAACTGCTGTTCCGGAGAACTGTCCTTGACGGAACAAAGTCCGTCCACATAGAATTACAATGGAAACTAATTGATATTTCATGAACTGGTTTAGCTAATTGTTACACTGGTGACAGAAAATGCTAATCTGTTGCCTCAACAGGAATATATCAGTTCTCTATGAACTATATACTTGCAGAATGGGAAATAATAGTACTCTCAATATGCAGCATCAAAGCCACAGACCTATGTTTGCTTAGCTAGAAGAGAACTGAAATGCTTGATCCAGTCTGATCTGTATTCTGTCCAGTAGATGGCACCAGTTACACATAGGCAAACCAGATCATAACAATGCACTGCTGGAACTCTTGGGGACACACTGGGTCTTTTGCAGAAGTGCTTCTGGGCAAGAAAGATGGCAGTTCAGAAGTAGATACCCCAATTATACATGGACCTTCAAATGTGTATGGTTTAGAGGGTTCTAAAAGAGACAAACCTGTTGAGAGGATTTTAATTGGAAATGAGAGCTTAAGCCCGGATTTGAAAGGCTGCACTCAGTGTAGCTTCAGCTAAGACCCATTAACAATCATGGGTTTTAGGTTCCTAAGTGCCTAAATCTCTTTTGAAATTGAGACTTAGGCTGCTAAATCAGTTAGACACAACACTGAGTACAGCAATGCCTAAATACATTTAAAAATCTGGGCCTTAGTCTTCAAGAAAGTCTGTTACTCTTCATTTCATGTAATTGTATTTTTACAGTGCTTTACTATGACTGTTAGCTTGGATGTATTTCTGCTTTAACAATCTAATTGAAAGTGTAAGCTTTTGACAAACTTCAGTGATGGAAAAAGCCCTTTCATTGCCTTTTTGTTTGAAATCCTGAACGAAGAAGTTCTCCAGTTCAGAATCAAATTTTGTCTTGTGTGTGTTTTTTTTTTTTTTCAGGAAGTCCAATATTGTATAAAATCTTACTTGACACAATCACTGCTTCTGATGCTTTCTAAAAACATACAAATGGAAATGTTTCTTCAATATTAACGGTTGTTTTCCATTAGGTATCCCTCGCTACAGTGATATTTGTTGCCAGTCAAAAAGCTTTATCTTCTGAAGTTAAAAATGTTATCAAACAACAGCTTGAGAATGTCTCCAATGGATGGACAGCATACAGGATAGCCAGGCAGGCATCCAGAATGGTATGTGCAAGTTTCTAGAAAGACGTCCTCAGTAGAAAGTATAGTCAGCCACACTCTGACTTCAGAGTGGAGAGTTAAGTAGGCACTCAGAGGGAGGAAGAAGGTGGGGGAAGGAAAATAGAATTTTCTCCTTTTTATTTCACTGTAACACTGGTTCAGGTTTGTGAAACAGGAGTTATATCATAAATCAGCATTGGAGGCTGTCATCCCATCTCTCACTGGCAGAGGTGTCTGTAAGCATGTGATGACCAGTGAGTACTGCAGCTTGAAGAAAGGCATGGTCTGATGATTAGGAATCAAGGATGTGCCACCAAACTCTGACTAATTTCCTTTTTGGCCTGGTAAAGTCATGTAGCCTCTGCTGTGTGTATTTCTCTATCTGTATAACTGGTATAATGACTCTTTACTACCCTGAAGTGAAGAATGATTAATGTTAAACACTGAGAAGATGGGAGATGGAAAAAGTAATGCAAAATTCTGTATTGTCTTTAGAGCTGAATCTCTGAGCTGTCTTGTTTAAACAGTAGTACTTCCTACAAGATTATGTATGCCAGACATAAGTAACTGTTACATCTCAGCAGGGTTGACTTGATCAAATGTTGAAGATGTTTCTCACTATTTATTTTTAAAGAGTAGTTTTTGAGGGCTTGGGGTGTTTGGTTTTGTTTTATTTGTTACTATGTCAGTTAAGTGCAAGATCTTTTTTTATTTATTTATTTTACTTGTTGCCCTTTCTTAGGGTAATCATGACATGGCCAGAGAGCTGTATCAAAGCCTGCTGACTCAAGTTGCTTCAGAACACTTCTACTTTTGGCTGAACAGTTTGAAGGAATTTTCCCATGCAGAGCAGTGTCTGACAGGGCTTCAAGAGGAAGATTATAGTTCAGCACTCTCTTGCATTGCTGAATCTTTAAAATCTTATCACAAAGGGATAGCATCACTCACGGTTAGTATACATCCTCTACTCTAGCAATGGTGAGTCTGTAGGTTGTAGCAGTTGTGCTTGGTTTGATTTTTGTTAACAAGACTTTTTTCAAAGGCTTGGAGAAATTGTTCTTATTTAGGCCTGCAGGAACTATGATTTTGGAACAGCATATAGGGAAAAGTCAGTTGTAACTAACTGCTGGTTGAAAGAGGAACCTAAGTCTGTTAAGGCACTGTACTGGGACTCAAGAAAACGGAGTTCAGTTCTCAGCTCTGTCACTGACTTCCTGTGCATGACTTTGAACAAGTCACTTAACCTCTGCTGGAATTCCCCATCTATAAAACCAAGATATTTCCTTTCTTCCATTCTCTGTTGTCTTTATTTAGATAGCCCCTGCCGAAAACGTTTACAGTCTATCACTATTAGTTTGTACAAGGCCTCGGTAACAGGGCCTTGATTTTTGTTTGGACCTTTAGATGTTACCATAATATTAAAAATGATTGTGGGGTATGGCATATCTTCCAAGATGGCCATTGGTTTGAAATAGCTGTGGGAAGGGATTAAATAAGCCTGTCCAGTTGACTATTCAAGGCAAGCAGGATTAAGATGGTGTCCAATTTATATGGAGCAGAAAATTACTTCATTGTGTAACATGATGAAAATAGTGAGAAGTTATAAATAGCCAAGCATTGTTGCAGCTGAAAAAGTTTGTTTATAAATCCTAACTTCCCACTGTCCATTCACTTTAGTTTTATCATAGCCTTTGGTGAAGTTTGAACATTCCTCTTTACATATTTTGTCCTTCCCATTAGTCAGACATAGATGTGGATTTTCCTGTGCCTTTTTAATGGAGCTGAAACTAACAGGACTCCTATTTACTTGTTTGTGCATTAGCATTCTCAGTGTCAGCACAGCTCTGGCAGTAGTGTTTTTATATTAACTGCTGTAGTTGAATCAGCAGAAAGGACCTAAACCATGTCTGTGTGTCCTTCATGCACTCTCCCTTCCCTTTAAATTTGTGTGCGCTTAATTTATTGGCCAAATGAGTGAGGTGTTTTTTTAGTTTTAAAATTTCAAGGAGGGTTGCTTACCTTTTTTTTTCTTTTAATTACATTTTTTTAATGCGCCACGTTAAGTCACTACAAGCAAAAGTGTAACATTTAAAACAGGCCAATATAAGAAATACAATAACTTTTTCATAGCCATTTTCAAGATTCTGAGGTTCTGTTAAATTGGTGGGGTTGCTGTCCTATGCTGTTTCCACTCTTTGCACTCTGTGTAGGCTGCAGTCAGGAAGGAAGCCTTTGCTTTTTCACCTTGTGGGCTGCTGTGGTCCAGAAGATTAAGATAAGAGCTGGGAGTCAGAGCTGCTTTTATTGCTGACACTGTCACTAACTTAGTGTGATTTGGACAAATTGCTTAACCCATTTGTGTCGCACTTACCTGCTCATCATTATGGAGCACTTTCAGATGGATGCAAAGTACTATAAGAACCAAATATTATTTTTAATACTCCCAACTTTATCCTCCTTATACTCTCCTTGTGTGACTGTCAGCCTGCCAGTCTTTGCTGCTTAAGGGTAGCTTGTGACCCGTCACTGCGTATCCCTGTTCTAGCAGTCATGTAAGCAGCTCCTTCAGGTGCAGATGTCCCTGCCCACATTATGGATCAGCAGCACATCCCAGATGTGTGAGGAGAGGGAGGAGCTTCTCTAGCTTGCCAGGGAAAGTATAAAAATTCCACATTTGACATCACAACCTGCCAACCGTTGCCTCCACTGAGGCCCTGTGCGAACAGCATGGCATCAGTTGAGCCAACGGAGCACTGTTTATTTATAGCTCTTGGCTGTCTTGGTAGCAAGGGAACAACTGGGGCAAGCTAGCTGACATCCTCTTTCTAATCACCTCATTCCAGCTGGAACACAGCATGCATGATAACTTGCTGCAGCTGTTCACCCACACAGTACATTGAGTCAGTGCACCACCTACTACCCCCGTATTGCTGCAGCTGCATGATTCCTTCTGACCATGTACACAACCCTCCTTCCGAGATCTGAGCTTGAAGCTTACTCTCCTATCTACACTAATACTTCAGCATAAACAACTTCACTCTTCTAAAAATCAAATATCTCTGAAGTTTTTCAGTTCCAGTCTCCATCTGTGATAGACTGTCCTCCTTCTTCACATAGTAAGATAGACCCATTGGGACAGGGTCTGTTCTCTGGCACAGAGCATCTATTGTACATGAAGCTGTACGCTTACTGCCCAATAAAAATACTACCAATGGGGAGAGAGAAAATATAAAACTCTGATGAAACAATTTAAGCTATCATTACTTGGAGCTCACATCATACATGCTGCTTTGTCAGGATCACTGCAGTATAGTCTTGAGGCTCTAATACCTTTTACAGTGTATGAGCTTCCTTCCACAGAATCAGATTTTCAGAAACAACTGTTAAAAGAGAATGTGGAACAACTTCCCACACCCCCACCCCCTCAAACTGTCCCTTACAGATCTGGAGAAAGGAAGGCAAAGGACCATGAGCGGGGCTGAATAGCTCATGTTTTACATAGGTAATGTGCCAGAACCTCTTGTCTCAGGGTCACTGGTTCAAATGTATCCCAATAGTTACTGAAAATCCACTATAATCTGGGAAATGTTCAGTGGCCCATCTTGCATAAATTTGGTAGACGACAGTCTATTTTCTAGCAAACAAGTGTGATGTCACAATGTCATCACATTTGGTGCTCTTGCCGGTAGAGAGGCCAACACTTTTTGGAGACTGAACTTACCCACTCGCTCCCTGCCACAGGCAGTTTCTACTAGTTGATGTCAGGTGAGAAACACTGGTGAGCAAGTGTGTGCAAATTGTGCTATAGCTGTACTGTGGATAAATGAAGAGGCTAAAGAGGCACCTTTCACCAGCACGAACTCTCCTGTTTAAAATTGGGGGTGGGGGTTGCGAGGAGAATGAGATGGGCATACCTTCAAGAACAGAAGATACAGAAACTTTAGATCCTCATTAGGGCTCCGTGAAACAGGGTCTTGTCTCATCCAGCATCAGACCCTGCTACTGCAGTTACCCCCTCTTGAGTTCTCAGAACTGTCCCAAATTTTTGTACAAGTCAGATACCCTTTCCGGGGTTTAGTTTATTAAGATAGCATAGATCAACAAACATATGTCAACACTGAGTCTTCCCATTTTTGATCATGATTCTCACAGGGCTCAGCAGTTCCTCGCATACTCCCACCCTCAATGGAAGTTCCACCCTGGACCCCCAAACAAGTGCCCTTATCAACTCCTTTCAACACCCATCTGCACTATCTGTTCCCAGCCACTTGCTTTTAGACATGTCCTTCCTCAAGGGCCTCCTAATTCCCTCTTCAGGATTTTTGCTCCCTCCTCTCATTGCAGGTAGCAGCAGCTGCTAGACCTTTTCTTTTTGCTGGTGTGGAGAACTCCTTCCCTAGTCCTCGCTGACCCTGGGTCTCCTGCAGCCAGGGGTGAAAGTGGGCTGGTACGGCGTATCGGTAAGAAGCCGGTACTGGCCCGTACTCAGCCGACGTTAAAGCGCTGGCACAGCAACGGACCCTCCTTAAAGTGCTGCTGCATCAAAGGACCCTCCAGCGCTTTAACGTTGTTGCCCCTTCCCTCTCCCCCGTCAGCGGCCCTGCCGTTAGGGCCACCAACGGTTGTGGGGGAGGGGCAACAACATTAAAGCGCTGCCATGGCGCTTTAACATGGTTGCCACTCCTCTCCGGCCGCTGACCCTGGGGGCGGGGGGCAGCTGGCCTGGGGCCAGCAATTTAAAAGGGCCCGGGGCTCCAGGCTGTCACCGCGGCAGCCCCTTTTAAATCGCCACCGGAGCCCCAGGCAGCACAGGCCAGACAGCGCTGAAGGGCTGGCTGGGGGAGGCTGACCCCCCCCAGGCCCGCCCCTTCTGCGTGAGGCCCCACCCCTTCTGGGGGCCTGGAGCCGGCCCCCATACCAGTAAGAATTTAATATTCCTTTCACCCCTGCCTGCAGCTCTCTGTCCCTTTATAAGAAACACTGCCTCTGGCTATCATGTGCTGCCTGGTCATCTGACCCAATCACCAGCCTATTCCCAAACTCATCACCCTGAAAGTGGATAAGTAGGCATAGGTGCAGCTGAACCTTAAAGGGCTAGCCCACCCACTGCAAAGACTCGAGTTATTCAGGTCAGTTTTGGGGCGGGGGAGTGAAACCTATAAGGTTATATCTTAGCAACTTCAGTGGCAGCTTCTTTCAGAAGTTAAAATAGTCTTGTGGAGTCTGAACTTAAATTCTTAAGTACTTTGAGTATTAAAACTTTTATCAGGTCTTTTTAGCTATTATGCCTTTTTAACCACAAATCAGTTAATTTGTGTAATTTTATGCTGAGTTTTAAAAAATAATCTTGGCATCAAAGCAAATACTTTCCTTCATCTGATGAAAAATTTTAGTGATATTGCAAGGTTCTTATAAATGTCACATATGTTTTTGACCCAGACTATCAACCTCCTGCTTTTATTTGTTTTTCAGGCTGCCAGCACACCACTTAACCCTCTGAGCTTTCAATGTGGGTTTGTCAAGCTCAGGATTGACCTTCTGCAGGCTTTCTCCCAACTCATCTGCACCTGTAACAGCCTAAAAACTAGTCCACCACCTGCCATTGCCACAACAATTGCAATGACATCAGGAAATGACCTCCAGAGATGTGGGCGCATCTCTACCCAGGCATGTTCATTGTTTCTGCCTTGTGCAGAAAGAACTTGGTCTACCTGTTGAAATGAGAGAATTTAGCTCTCTGATTGAAGGAATGAAAGGGAAAGTATTACTGAGCTTGTCATTGCGTACTGGGCCTTGTTTTTCAACTGCAGTGGCCAGAAATATCCATGTGCCTGTCCAAGCCCTCATTTTGGTGTATTATCATATATAATCATGGGGTGGTTATGTATGCAATTACCCATTTAATGCACTCATATTTTATAAGGGTACAGAATATTTTGGAGGTATTATACTGTCCTGAGGAGCTTACAGTCTACGTAGAGGAGCTGTAGAGTAGACAATAACTGAGACATACAAAAAGACAGGTGAATATCAGTTAGACTCATCAGAGAGGTGCAGTAGTACTTTATATAAGGTGTGTGTGACAACATTTATTGAATGGTCTATTAGTATTTTGTTAATAGGTTTAGAAATAACCGCTTAGTCCAATGTGTGATTTATTTTGTCATATCTAACATATAGATTACTCTCTCTTTGGCAAGTTTCAGCAATGTAAGTTAGAGGCCACGAGAGGTACATCGCCAAAATATTTATAGCCTTGCTCAGTTCAATGTTGTAAAACAGCGGTTCTCATCCAGGGCCCCCTGGGGGGCTGTGAGCAGGTTTCAGGGGGCCTGCCCGAATAAACCAGAGACCAGGGCCAGTGTTAGACTCGCTGGGGCCCAAGGCTCAAAGCCAAAGCCCTGGCAACTTAGCTTCTTGGGGCCACCTGTGGTATGGGACCCCGGGCAGTTGCCCACCTTGCTACCCCCTAATGCCAGCCCTGGCTTTTAATTTACTGAATATGCAGGAAAAAACCAGTTGTTATAAAAATTCCACAACCCACTTGTGCCATAACATGTTAGGGGGAGGGGACCTCAGAAAGAAAAAGGTTGAGAACCCCTGTTGAATAATTTAGCTGTGGTATTTTATTTCTATTGATCAACAACATTGTTTCTTTGCTGTAGATGAAACTCTCTATGGAAGAATTTCGTAACCTGGCTACACGATATGGGGATCTGTATCAGTCATCTTTCGATGCAGACTCGGCAACTTTAAGGAATGTAGAATTGTATCCTACTGTTCAGAACTCAGAATTTGCTTATTTTTATTTGCGGTTGCTTGTAAGGGTGATGCTTGTAAGGGTGAAACAGTCCTAGTTTATGAAGTGTAATTCTGAAGCCGCTAATAATTGCTTTAAAAATCTCAATATTGGTATTTTAAAACCTATTCAGAAAAGAAATCTGTCACCCTCCCTTCATGTTCTTTTGTTATTTGGAATTGCTTCACTTATTATACAAGTTTCGATGGGTATGATCTTGGAAAACTAGGAGTCTTTGGTTCTTGCTCTGTAACGGGTGCAGATACTTATGGCAGTTACCTCATTATATTCCTTTAGTTGTCATGATGAAAAATGCCAGTAGGGAATACTACTTTGTATTGAGATAGCACGTCTATAAATCTTTACTATAATGTCAGACAACAGCAGAGCTGCCTATTGATTTCACATGCAGTTGAAGCCCTGATTTTGGATCCAGAATCTGCAAGGTAAGTCTGATGGTTACCCTTCTACTCTCTCCACTCCCATCTCCCTAACTTAGTTTTTTGTCTGAGACTCTATTAACAAGGGAAAAATGCAGAAGATACATAAATGTACCCTTGATTCTACACTGGGCATACTTACATACACAAATCTGCTGCAAAGCTCTGATCTTGCTAAGCTTAAATTGAAGATATCCTGGTAGCCTCCATTCAAGTAGTCCTTTATTTGTGTTGGTTTTATTTTTATGTAAAAGATACTGTAATTAAGTAGAGTTGAGCTGTTTTTAGGTATAGATATTTGTGGGTCAAAATCATAGAAGTAAATTCCCAGATACTTCCTCTGCTGCTTGTTCTATTGCTTTTAGCTCATTGTTTCATTCATACCTGTGATTTCTTTCGGGATTTTGTCATCTGCTGTTGCTCCCTCCCTCCTTTATGTGCACTTTCTCTCTCATTGCTCTGGAGACCTTTCGGATACATACTTAATAGGTTACATTTTCTGTGGTGTAAATCCAGTGACTGCAGTGGAATGACACAAGGGATAATTTTTTCACCCCAAAAAGACAGATTAGCACTACTAAAATACCTTCATTTGGGCACAAACCAACTTCCTTTGAAGTTAATGAGTGCTAAATCAGACCTTTTGAAACTCTTCACTTGAGAAATGCAGATTGTGTAAATGTTCTGTTTAATCGTATTAAAAAATTTTAGCTCTGTAATAATGACTACTCTCAATTTAGAAGTTTTGAAGTAGGCTTCATAGAGGAATCAGTCCTAACCATTATTTCCATTAATGACTTGGAGGATGGATGGGAAGCTCTGCTAATCAAACTTAAAAATATTTAGCAGTGAGGGTTCACAAATAATTGGATGTGGGAGGAAGGATTGTTGTTTGTTTAAAACGCAGGACGGTGCCAGGAGATCTGGATTGTATTCCTAGCTCTGCCAGTGACTTCTTGAGTTTGTTACTTAGCATCTGTGTCTCAGTTACCCTGTCTGTGAGGGTGCTAATGCTTGCTTATGTGCTGAGACTAAATTTCGTAAGTTTTATAAAGTGTTCTGAGCCATGTAGAAGAGTAAAGTATTAAAGTACAATACTTCTTGCTATCTTAAAGGTACGGTCTAAAATCAATACAATGAAATTAAATAGAGACTGATTGGGATGACTGGGCAGGTTTACAGCTCGGAGAACTGATTGTGTAAAACATGTTTTACTATTTGTAATGTTTTGTCATGCCCGTTTTATGCATCTGTTCCATTCACCCATTGTGTCTTGTTACAAACCTAGACTGTGGTCTCTCTGGGGTCAGGGCCGTGTTTTCACTGTGATTGTACATTGCCTAGCGTAATAGCCCTGATCTCTTGGTTAGGGTAGTTGACATAGGAAGAAATGGATTACAGGAAGAATACTGGAGCAGCAATAATACAGTAACTCCTCACTTAACGTTGTAGTTATGTTTCTGAAAAATGCGACTTTAAGAGAAACGATGTTAAGCACATCCAATTTCCCCATAAGAATGAATGTAAATGGGGGGGGGCGCAGGTTAGGTTCCAGGGAAATGGTTTTTTTGCCGTACAGTACAGTACTATAGTTGGGAGGGTCCCCCGCCTTACCCCACGCAGGCACTGCCCACTGGCACTGGAGACAATGAGGCAGGCAAGGAGGGTGAAGGTGCTGTAGGTTAGGAGAAACACGTTGCGCAGCGGCAGCTTCCCCTACTCTGCAAGTACTAGGGGCAGGAGGGTCAACCCTTGGCCCCCCAACTCCACCCCTTCCCCCAATCCCCCACCCTTAACCCACCTCTTCTTTCTCCCCCTGCTCCCCCTTTACTCCTCATGCTGCATCCTTGCTCCTCTTCGTCACCGCCTCCCCCCGCCTCCTGCCCACGGCAATCAGATGGCTTGTGGTGTTCAGGAGGGAGGGGGGAGGAGCAAGGACATGGTGCGGAGTCTCCCCCTGCCTCCCAAGGACTGTGCTGTGTCCTTGCTCCTCCCTCCTGCCTGTGGCAGTTAGCTGGCTTGTGAGGTTCAGGGGGCCGGGGGGGGAGCAAGGACATGATGCGCAGCCTCCGTCCCCTGCCCTTGGCAATCAACTGGTTTGCGGCGTTCGGGAGGGAGGGGGAGCCTGCACACCAAGTCCTCTTGCTTCCCTTCTCCCTGCTGAACACCACAAGCCAGCTGTTGCCATGGGCAGGATGCAGGGGAAGAGGGAGAAGGCGCTGATCCGCGGGGTCTGCTGGAGGGTGGGAGGCACTGGGGCGGGGGGCATAGGGGAGCTGGTAGCGGGGCTGCCAGCTGTGGACAAAGCAGGCAGCCAAATGACGTTATAGCGAAGCATTGCACAACTTTAAATGGAGCATGTTCTGTAATTGATCAGGGACATAAGTTTGAAACAACATTAAGGAAGAGGATGTTAAGTGGGGAGTTACTGTATCACAAACATTCTGGAGGTTTCCCACTCATGGCCCTGCCAGTCATACCTTGCACTCAGTGCCCTCTTGGGTTCTTTCAGTCAATTACCAAACTTAGGTTGGCTCAGAATCCCACACACCCCTTCAAGGGGTTTGATTTATTACATTTTTCTACCATGGGTGACTGACTTTTTTAGTTGCCCAAGGTCACCCACATCTGGGTCCCTAGAAGAGGACTGGTCAGTTCTTTATCTTAGTTCGGGAGACACTATCCCAACCCTTCCTAAAGTTGAGGTTGTCCTTCAAATGGTTACTCCTTCAAAACAGGAATCCCCCAGTTCTCTTCCTTTGATCTGGGTCATGAGTTAATTAGCCCCCCCGTCTCTCCTTAAACAGGAGTCCCCAGTTCCCCTCCTGGAATGGGGTATACATCAATGAAGCAGTCACTCTATCTCTCATTATGGCAGGACCCCCCTAGCTCTCCTCCTGGAGCTGGGTAATTCCAGCAGTTATTACCCCTCTCCTTAAACAGAAGTCCTCAGCTTTCCTCGCTGGGGCTGGGGTATAATTTAGGCAGCTGTAGGGCCTAGCCAGCTTCTCCCTCAACTGGCTCCTTTTTCCTCAGTTAATCCTCAGGCTAGGAGAATCAAGCAGGCAGACTTCTCTTGCTGGTGTCAGCCCTGCTATGAGGGAAAAGGCAGCATTTATGCTGGTCCCTGACTGCCAGCTCATCCCCAGTTGGCTTGGACAAGAGGGGAGCCGTGCCCAGCCCTCTCTACAAGGCTCCTGGCCCTTAAAGAAACAGTGATGGAATTTTTCTCCGAAGCACCATTTAGTGCCAGGACTGCTTCCTCTCTATCAATAACATCTAGGTCCTTTTTACACACTCATGCTCTCACTGTGAACCTTTCAAACCTTGACGGGCCAAGCCATGTGACAGGTTGGGCTGACCTCAAGAGGGCAGACCACCCTGGTACAGGTTATAGTGAATGAGATTTAGTGATATGACAATGTTGCAAAAAGGAAAATATGGACCTAATTCTGCATGTACACCTATGTAACTCCCGTTGCTGTCAGTGAAGTTGTGTATGTGCATCTGAGCACAGGATTGTGCCAAGTCCTGAGTGGCTTTTAACAGGACTGTTGCTTGGGGGTCAGGAATCAAAAGCAAGGTAATTATCCTGTACTAGCCTGCAGTGGTAGGGCCTCAGCTGGAGAACCTCCTCTGATTCCAGTCACTGCAAGACCTTGACAAAATGGAGAGTATTCGGGAAAAGCAATAAAAAAATAATGCACAGTTTAAGAAATAAAACTTGTGAAGAAAAGCTAATAGAATTAGGGATGTTGGCTCTAGGAAAGGATAGAAGAAAGACCTATCTGTCTGTGCAAAATGATGGTATAAAGAGGGCAGGGTAAGACAAAGTCATGGACAAACTATGAGAAGGAAAACTTGGATTTAAATAGGAGGGATAGATTATAATTTAGTGTCAGAATAGCCAAGGAACAGAACAAGCTGTTTGAAAGAAATGAAATCTTCCTTGCTGAAGATACTTAAAGCTGGAATAAACAACCATCTTATTGGGACTTGTTTGAGGATGGGACTAGATGACCAGGATGGATGGAGTATATCGGGCACAATTAAAATAGCTTATTTTCTAGTTTCCAGGAGTACACCTTGAGTGGAGCTGCACATGTTGAGAGTGAATATGAAAGAAGAATGATGTCTGTATTTAATCATGTTTTGGAGGAAGTGGAATCACTGAACAGGAAATATGCTCCTGTCTCTTACTTGGCAAGTAGCAGCTACAGTATAAAGAGGTTTCTAAAACATTCTGCAACTCGTTTCCTTGGTGTTGAAGGATAGATGCTAAAGAATATGTTGATTCAGCCCTTCATTAGCATCATCTACAATTAGCATATGTGTTCTTCAATGAATAGGGAGTATCAGTGAGGATGATGATGCACTTGGAGCTATGAAATTAAATAAAATTAGCCTGAAGAACGAAGCAAAGTTGGAGGTAGCTCACATACTGACTAATAACGTTTTTCATGCTCCACGGTCATGTCTTCCACAGCACTAGTTACAGCATCTGTAACATTAATGGTCTGATCAGAATGGACAGAAGTCAGAAAATACAGAGACTGATATGATGCTACTGACGGGGGCGGGGAAGGGGAAGGGCACTACAGTAAAAGTTAAAAAAGGAACGTCGTCATTAACACTACATATTCTGGTTTTTGTCAGTTTGTCATATCCTTTGTTACTAGTGCTGTAGTTGCTGTCATGCAGCAATCTTGTCTGTGGAATATGTGAAATGCTGCAGAGTCCATGTGTCACAGCCCTCCAGCTTTGCTTCATTCCTCAGGCCAGTAGCATTTCTGCAGAGCACTTTCCAAGTGTAGTGTTTCTCTTATCAGTGTAGGTCATGGAGAACACAATGTAAATTGTACTGTATGTAAATACAGAACTGATAACATACTACTGTTTTCTTCACTGTTGTACAGTACTAGTATTTCTTGTTTCTGGTAACATTACTGACCATGATAAAGCAGAAATGCCAATTATAGGAAACCATGTTTCATGCACAGTATTTTGCATCTACTTCTAGTTACTATTTAAACTGACATCGCTCACTTACTCTAAAGTGAACTACAAAACACAGCCAATGTAAACTTTGAAAGATTATTAGAATCTCTTGGGTATTCTACTAAGTCTGTCATCATGGAATCCCTTTTCTGTTGCTTTCCATCTCTTCAGTCTGTGTATAATATATTAAAACAAACTGAACTCTTTCCTTGATTCTCCCATCATGCCAGATTTAGACCAGCGTAATTAATTTACTCCAGTGGTATTACTCCTGACTTACATGAGTGAGATAGGGGAATCATTTTTAAGCCAGATATAAACATCAGTGTGCTAAATTCAGCCTTGTAAATGGGTGCAACTCCACTGACCTCCACACTCTTACATTACAGCTGAAATAATGCTACATGTATTGGCTATCTTGTTGCTCTGTCAGGTCAGGACATTCTGTGTTCTGCCCTTCCAGAAGAGAGCCCTGGTGATCTAGTGATCTCTTTCCATCTCTACTAGTAAATGGTTTCAGAGTAGCAGCCGTGTTAGACTGTATCCGTAAAAAGAAAAGGATTACTTGTGGCACCTTAGAGGATAACAAATTTATTAGAGCATAAGCATTCATGAGCTACAGCTCACTTAATCAGATGCATACATCTGGAAAATACAGTGGGGAGATTTTATATACACAGAGAACATGAAACAATGGGTGTTACCGTACAGACTGTAACAAGAGTGACCAGGAAAGGTGAGCTATTCCCAGCAGGAGAGCGGGGGCGGGGGGAGAACCTTTTGTAGTGATAATCAAGATAGGTCATTTTCAGCACTTTACAAGAACAGTAGGAGGGGAAATAAGGGGAAATAGTTTTACTTTGTGTAATGACACATCCACTCCCAGTCTTTATTCAAGCCTAAATTAATTGTATCCAGTTTGCAAATTAATTCCAGTTCAGCAGTCTCTCGTTGGAGTCTGTTTTTGAAGTTTTATTTGTTGAAGAATTGCCACTTTTAGATCTGTAATCAAGTGACCAAAGAGATTGAAGTGTTCTCAGACTAGTTTTTGAATGTTACAATTCTTGACGTTTGATTTGTGTCCATTTGCTCTTTTACTTAGAGACTGTCCAGTTCGGCCAGCGTACATGGCAGAGGGGCATTGCTGGCACATGATGGCATATATCACATTGGTAGATGCGCAGGTGAACAAGCCTCTGATAGGTTTCAGAGTAACAGCTGTGTTAGTCTGTATTCGCAAAAAGAAAAGGAGTACTTGTGGCACCTTAGAGACTAACCAATTTATTTGAGCATAAGCTTTCGTGAGCTACAGCTCACTTCATCGGATGCATACTGTGGAAAGTGTAGAAGATCTTTTTATATACACACAAAGCATGAAAAAATACCTCTTCCCACCCCACTCTCCTGCTGGTAATAGCTTATCTAAAGTGACCACTCTCTTTACAATGTGTATGATAATCAAGGTGGGCCATTTCCAGCACAAATCCAGGGTTTAACAAGAACGTCTGGGGGGAGGGTGGGGGTAGGAAAAAACAAGGGAAATAGGCTTGAATAGAGACTGGGAGTGGCTAAGTCATTATGCAAGGTAACCTGTTTCCCCTTGTTTTTTCCTACCGCCCCCCCCCCCCCCCCCGATGTTCTTGTTAAACCCTGGATTTGTGCTGGAAATGGCCCACCTTGATTATCATAAACATTGTAAGGAGAGTGATCACTTTAGATAAGCTATTACCAGCAGGAGAGTGGGGTGGGAAGACGTATCTTTTCATGCTTTGTGTGTATATAAAAAGATCTTCTACACTTTCCACAGTATGCATCCGATGAAGTGAGCTGTAGCTCACGAAAGCTTATGCTCAAATAAATTGGTTAGTCTCTAAGGTGCCACAAGTAAGCCTCTGATAGTGTGGCTGATGTGATTAGGCCCTATGATGGTGTCCCCTGAATAGATATGTGGACACAGATGGCAACGGGCTTTGTTGCAAGGATAGGTTCCTGGGTTAGTGTTTTTGGTATGTGGTTGCTGGTGAGTATTTGCTTCAGGTTGCGGGGCTGTCTGTAAGCAAGGACTGGGCTGTCTCCCAAGATCTGTGAGAGTGAGGGATCGTCCTTCAGGATAGGTTGTAGATCTTTGATGATGCGTTGGAGAGGTTTTAGTTGGGGGCTGAAGGTGATGGCTAGTGGTGTTCTGTTATTATCTTTGTTGGGCCTGTCCTGTAGTAGGTGACTTCTGGGTACTCTTCTGGCTCTGTCAATCTGTTTCTTCACTTCAGCAGGTGGATATTGTAGTTGTAAGAACGCTTGGTAGAGATCTTGTAGGTGTTTGTCTGAGGGGTTGGAGCAAAAACACCTACACGATCTCTATCAAGTGTTCTTACAACTACAATACCCAGTGGCAGCTTAGACAAGGCCTTAGTGAAATGACTGCAGTATTAGTGCTTGAAGTACATGCTTTTTCATATTGCTATAAAAATAATTTCATCTCATTTGCCTTGTCTCTGTTTACAGCACACAGCTTGCCTGTGCAATGCAGTCATCGCCTTGCTGAAAGTTCCCCTTTCGTTTCAAAGGTATTTTTTTCAGAAATTGCAATCTACAAGTATTAAGGTAAGCAGTGCACAGATTGGATTTAGATTACAGTTCATGCATAAGAATCTTATGGGGAAATATAACAATCGTCCTAAAAAAGAAAAAGATATAGCTCTAGTGTTCATCATTCTAGAGTAAGGAAGCTGCCTGTCTATAGTAGCTCCTAATCAAAATGTAGTGTCTCAACCTGGAAGCAAATTTGGGGGATTTGACGGCGTTTTCTAAAAGCAGATTTAAAAAAAAAAATTCTTCCAGACTATTTAAGTCACATAATTAAAACACTAGAAATTACTGAATTCTAATGGTTTTCCATTATGACTCAACCAGCTTCAGTTTAAAAGAATGAAATGTGTGGTATTGTGGGAGGAGGAATATAACTAGCTGAGTTATGGTTTAATTATTTAGCTATCAAACAGGATCAGTAAGTGTTTTCCATAGTTATTTTTAAAATGATTTTATAACACATTCCTTTGATTTGGTTATGTACAGTAGTTAATAATTGCAAGTTAATAAGACTTGAGACAAAATTTTCAAAAGAATGTAAGTGTCTTAGGAGCAAGTCAAAATCCTACTTTTCAAGAATGATTTAGACCTTTAAGCACCAAGTCTCAGTGAGACTTAGTGTGGAAGGGGCAGATATTTAAAGGTATTTCTTTGCCTAAATACCTTTAAAAATGTGGCATTTGCAGCCTAAATCACTTCCCTTATTTTCTTTTGAAAGTGTTACCCACCATCCATGTGTAACACATTCAAATGAAACACTGGTAGCCAGCCTCTTGTAACTTTCTTTGCTTTGTGGACTGTTGTGAGGAGGGTTTATATTGTAATTTCCCATCTCACTAATTGTTCTGAATTTCTATAACATGGTGTGTGTTTTTGAGATAAGTGGGCTTTTGTCAAGTTAGTACTGTGATATTTTGTGGCTCTTGGCCACTTCCGTCTGTTGCCTGAAGGAGGCAGGATTTTGCAATGCTATTGCAAAGTGCATTAAAACCAACATGTGAGTTATCAATCTGCTTCAGGCACAAAATTTCAGGCCTCTTTGTTGTGCAAATAGCACTTGAGCCTAGGTCTATTTGGAATAATTTAAATGTGTGTGTGTGTGTGTGTGTGTGTATATAAGATTATCTGAGTCCTCACCTTAAAGGCTCTTAACAAGCAAACAGAATTAAACTTTGTAATTGTAGAGCCTTGAAGATAAAACCTCTCACCAACTTTCCTCAGTCTTGGACAAGGAAGGCCTGGCAATGCTCAACTCCTGAGGGAACACCTACTGTCATTCTGTAGCAACCTTCCTTGCTGATTTATAAGTGATGTTTACAGCCTTAGACTGGACAGCGTTGCCTCCTTCCTCAGCTGGCAGGACTAGAACAGCCAGGCATGATGTGGAGCCATTGAGGAGGGAAATGGAGGGGCGACTTGGAGCTTGGAGGATGCGCTTTTCCACTAGGGGAGGGAAATGCCCAATCTTGACAGTTGGACCTTTTAGGAACTATGAAGCAAAATAGACTCAGACTTTTAATCTGGTCTTTAGTTGTGGGTATTTAGAAGGCTGTTTAAGGAGTTCCTTTCACAGATGTGTACCTGATGCTACAGGTGCAAAGAACATGTCTGGTGTTCCCAAGGCCCTTTATTCTCATGCTTTAGGAGACTCTTCTCTCTCCCTTTCCAGTTCTATATTTTCATCTGCTGCTTCCCCCTTCCAGTTTACAGGGAGCTGTTCCCTTCTACCTATGAATTGCACGTTTCTCCTGAGAAGAACTCATTTTTGAATCTCTCAAAGTCCGTAATCTCCACTCCTGACTTCCTATGTTTCAGCTCGCTCTGTCACCATCTCCACGGAACCCTGCGGAGCCCATTGCAGTACAAAACAATCAACAGCTAGCCTTAAAGGTGGAGGGAGTGGTTCAGCATGGCTCCAAACCAGGTCTCTTCCGCAAAATTCAGTCAGTCTGTCTAAACGTATCCTCAACACTGCAGAGCAAGTCTGGACAGGACTACAAGGTATGGGTAGTATAGAGCCATAATGTGCCCTATGGCTTTACTGACGAATAGCTGTCAAGAGCAGAACATAGTCTTGTATCACTTCTGTTGGTAGCAAGCATCCTTTCATCATGTTTCCCCTTCATTCTCAGCATTTCTTGTACTAAATGTGAATGCACGTTTCTCGGTTGTATTTCTATACTAGTTTTAGTGCTCTTGAAAGGAAGACTTATAGCATTGGTTAGAGCGAGGCATAGTGCAGATAAGGAATGTGCTAGCTTCCTCATGCATTGCTGTCTGAGTTCCTCAGTCCATACCTGCTGCAAACTGACACTGGCCTTATGTGGGGCTCTCTGGAGCAGAAACTCCTCATTCTAACTGTTGGGGGAATTGGCTTCATATCGTGGAACTTCATTCCCTTCTGAATGTAGCCAGGTCACCTGAGGAGAAAGGCAAGAGTAGCTAATTCTCTAACAACTAGCCACACAAACATTTGAAATGCCTTTGTGTTAGGCATTGAGATTTCCTGTTGCCTACAGTAACTGACAATAGGAATGCAGTCTGCCCTAAATGAATAGTTAAATACAATTATGTTAAATTCAGGTGAATAGCTCATCAAAGATCCACACTTCTGACGTGCACAAGCTTCGACGTGTGCAAGCTAGGCAATTTTGTAATATTCAGTGAAAAGCCAATTGAAAAGTAGACCATTCTTCCTAGTGGTTTTAGAACTGTAATGTTTATCCTACTTAGATACTAATTTAAGATTTAGAGCTGCTTGAAAATAACTGATCTCAGCTACGTTGCCTCTATTGGTGGATGCACTTTGCACCCATCAGCAGAGGATAGGTGAGGCCTGGCTCAAAATCAGGCCTCAGTTGATTTGGGAAAAGTGAGAACAGAGTTCTCGCTTGTCTTTCTGTATCGTACTATACAGAATGAGCAGTAGCTTGTCAGGATCTGAACATTCCCTTTAACAGGTTGTCTAGAATGACACTCTGACCCTTCGTGTATTCCCAGATCCCCATTGACAGCATGACCAATGAGATGGAGCAGAGGGTGGAACCACACAACGATTATTTCAGCACTCAGTTTTTGTTGAACTTGGTGATTCTTGGCACCCATAACATCACAGTAGAGTCCTCCGTAAAAGACTTAAATGGTATTGTTTGGAAGACGGGGCCCAAAACCACCATTTTTGTTAAATCTCTTGAGGATCCCTACTCCCAACAGGTTCGCCTTCAACAACAGCAAGGACAGCCACCTTCGCAGCAACAACAGCAGCAGCAAAGAACAGCGTACTCGCGTTTTTAGTCACCAAAAGTGCTATTAATTTTTAGGGGGCTAGACTACAGACATCTCACTTTGCTTGGATACAATGTCTTTTGGAGACATTTAAACTCTTTGGTGGTCCCACCAATTTCCTCCTCTGTTCTTAATGCCATTATTGTTGAACTTAAACTAGTCATGTGAACCACACTGAGGCTATGTCCATGGTACAAGCTATAAGGTTGTGATTCCCATCTTGTATACATACATTCACGCTAACTTGATAAGAGCTAGCATGAGAGTAAATAGTAGTGTAGCCATGGTAGCATGGTTTAACCATACCGAGTACAAACGCTCCTGAACACCATGGGTGTGTACTCAGGATGGCTTAGCATTACTGTGGCTACACTGCTATTTCTACTCGCGCTGCACCTATCACTGCAAATATGTCTGCACAAGCTGGGAATTGCACCCATTGGTCATGTAGACAGCTTCAGTCCTGGTGTAAATAGGTACAACTTGGGTTAAGTCTGGAGTTCCATTTTTTTATACTAAGTAAGTCTACAATTTGTTCCCCCAGCTGTATGTTCTCCAGAACCAATGGCAGCAGCGCTTTATGAAATTAGCCAGTAGGGGAGACTGTGAGTTGTGTGGATAGAACCTTTCTTGGTAACCTGCCATTTCCTGAGGAGCATATGTTCTGGTGTTTGGGCTCTCAGGCCACCTGCTAACAGCCTGGACAGTTCAATACCGAACAAAACAGTGTTACATAAGGTGGGTGTCTTGTAATGTGAAGCTGTTGGCAAGACTGTCCGGACATCATACTGTGTGATTATAGTAGTAATTTTGGTATTTGTGAAGCTGAAGAATATTGTGGTACCATTTCAGCCAACAGCATTGTAATTAATGTGCACACAGACCTGTCTTTGCTCATTCTCTTGCCTCTGTATTCACTTGTCCTGAAGAGATGCCACCTGGAGAACAGAGAAATTACTTTTGAAGGGGAAGTGAAGTTTCAGTGATGGGAACAAATGATTGGTTCTTCCTCCTCAAACAGGAGGATAGAAATGGCTTTTTTGTTTCATCTTTATCTGCCTTTGCCAGGCTTTATTTACTTTTAATTTTTTTAAAAGAGGAAAGGTTAATTTGTAAATCTGTTTAATGTTTAACGTTTATAAGTAGGGGACTATTAAAAGCCAAAGCTCTGGTGCCTAGTCGGTATGATCTTTGACCATGTTAGTCATTTTAACAGGGATTTCTTGAAGGATTTCGCCATAAATAGCACTACTAGAAGTCTAATTTTACCACCTGCTCACAAATAGTTTTCATTCCTCCTTTGAAATGTGAAACCTTGAAGACTCTGGAAGGACTAAAATCCACTAATGCTTGCACCCTCAGAAAATAGATCATGTGGCATACACCTAATCTATCCCTATTGGGAAATCCCTGCTTAGTGCTCCAAAGGAAAGTTGGACCCTGCCAGGGTGCTGGGGAGAAGCTTCTTTTGGACTTCGCAGCCACTTTAATTCCTATGCATGGGAGCAGGAATTGATTTGTGAATTTCTAATACGGCCGTCACTCTGGTATTTAGGTGCCATCAGCTAGATGCTGTATGTGAACCTCACTCATTTAAATTTGTTTTTTTAATCTGGTAGCTGTAACATGGCATCTCTAATAGGAGCTTGAATGCAGTTGTTTTTTTTATTTCAATATCTGTCCAGATGGGCTTCACTCTAGAAGCTGGCTGGAGCCTCTCACCTTGCTTTTTGTATGTACAGAATGTCCTGTTTTTCAGCATTCACCTGCTCAGCATAGCTGGATGATGATGTGTAGGGGTCTTACCTCTTTTCCTCCTTAGGCAATAGCCTACTTTGCCTCTTCTTGACTTGTGACTCTCAAAGAAAGAAATTGGAAGCAAGCATGGATGGGCTTCATCACCTTTGCGTATTGCTGTTCAGAATTAATTCCTGAGTGTTTTGAAAGAAGTTAAGGGGGATACAAGACACAAATGGGAGGAGTGTCACAAAATAAAATACCACCTTCCCCAACAACAACAAAATAGAAATTAGGAAATCTGCCCTTTTGCTTATGGATTCTACTAGTAGTTCATTTGTAAGGGAGGGGGGAGTGGCTGACAGGCTGAGAACGGGTCTAGGCTTAACATTTTAAGTCAATGTCTATATCACTTGAGGTGTGAAAAATTTACCCCCTCCCCCAACCTGCTGTTGCTATGCTGTCCTTCCCCCAGTATAGATTCTGGTAGGTCTTAACTACTGCCATTTTGGGAGTAGTGGTCCTACGCTGACAGCAAAAACCCCCTCTATTGGTGTAGGCTGTGTCTACACTGTGGGGTTATGCCAGCACCATTGCTATGGTACCATTGCTGTTCCTGTAGTGTAGACGTATCCTAGGTGAAAAGGAAATGGATTTTCTTAACGTGCACAGTGGTACATCACATAGCAGGACATTATAAATATCAGCCTGGTTATTGAAAGAACATATCTAATGAGTGGAGAAATGAGGCAGAGGGCAGATGGCCTGGAAAGATGGTACTGTGTCTTTAAAGGTGATATCTAGGTATGTACATGGTCTCCTCACTGTAATATCCAAGTTCCTCACAAACATTAACTTATTCTCAGGACATGCCTGTGAGGTGAAGTACTCCACCCATTTTACAGATGGAGAACTGATCTCTGGAAAGAAATGACTCAGCTGTGGTCACATGAGAAGTCTGGCAGAGTTGGGAACTGAACTCTGATGTCCCAGTCCAGTGCCTTAACCACAAGACCATCCTTTTTAATAGCTAGAGACTCCATATTAAATTCATTTATGGAACAGAGAGATGAACTAGGGGCTTGCTGCATCCACTCCATGCATGGAGCTGGTATTTCCAGTGCTTCCAGGAATAGGAAGGGTTTGGGGGGGGGAGGTGACCATCCTGATAGTGAAAATAACAAAAGAAAAGGTAAAAGGTTAAACTATTCAGCTCCTACTCTAGGGAATGAATATTGGTTCTTACCCTGTTATAAATTGACATAATATATGGATGAAAATGCATTGACTGCAACTTTACAAGACATGAAAGGAAATTGTGACGGTGGGGCTGTGATCTTTCTTAATTTGGAATTAATAAATGACAGGAAAGTTGGTTTGTCAAAATGTTTTTCACGCAATAAAACTAAACTTGAGGGTAGGCTAGGGAAACTTGCCCAATGCTAACATTGACCCAATTATTTTCATAGCAAAAAAAGCTTATGTCCCTCAAAGACAAGCTTGTTGATCTGATCTGACAATCCCTTACCTCCAAGCACTCTGATTTTTGTCTCCAAGCAATGAGGCTGAAAGTGAAATTGTGTGTCTAACCTCAGTTTTGTTGTAAATGCCCCAGAATGGCAGTTTCACTCCATGCTGTATTTCAGGAAGAGTGTGTATGTGATTAGCCTCATGCATTCTTCCCAATGTGCCATGTGGCACATAAGTGGCTTCGGGGAGCCAGAACAGGGGAATGTAACAAATCAGTAGTCAAGGCAGGTGACAAGTCCTCTCATTTGTCTATCCGTGTCTGATGCCATGCTGATGAGAGCAGTATGGTTACAAGAAAACAGGATGCCAATTGCCATTTTCAGCCTGGGTAGATGTATGCTGCATTGTCAGTGCAGCGAGGACCGCAAAATACAGGCCAACAGCTCATCCAGCAGTGAGTAAGTTACTCGGTTTTGCTTGCTCAGATCAACCAATTCTAGGGATTTTCAACATCTGCTTACATTGTAAGTTACAAGAAGAGCAGGCGGAAGTTACTGTACTCCTTAAACCTTAAAACCTGCTCAGTGTTAAACAATTTTGGGGGGGGTGGGAGCAGGTTGCTAGTTTTAGACTTCGTACTCACGGGGGGCTTTTGTTTTTGTCCTTGTGTGGGGGAGATAGGGGAAAGAACCAGCTAAAACTAGAAATGGATTTGTATAGAATGGCTGTTTGCTGTGCGAGTACCTGCGTTTCTTTCTGACATGCTGAAGGAGTTTTTCACACTGATTAGTCAACAGATGCACATGTGAAGAATAAGAGATTTTTAGATGTAGACTGTCATAAGGCATATAAATTAGTCAATTTAATAGTCCCTTGTATTTCTGTAAGTCTTAATATACCATTATATTTGATACTTCATAATAATTAGATATGGTTTGAACCCTCACCCAAGGAGGTATGTACCCAAATGAACTAATATGATTTGAGTGAATAGTATTGTGTGTTAAGAAAATAAGCACAAGTTAGATTTTATGTACATATAGTTGTAGCTTAAAGGAGACCTACGAATAGATTACTAAAAATTGCAACAGTTCTAGAATTATATGCTGAATGCCCAAAAGATGAGCACTAAAGTGAGCGTTCAGCAAATTGACTTGAAATGTAACCTTTGTATTCTTCAATGGTTAAATCCCATTACACATTATGCTTCATATCCCTCCTTACTAGTACTGTTTGGGATATCCAGCATATAATTATGCTGGATTTTTCAGAGTCCAAGCTCTAGCCCAAGCTGCAACTTCAAAGTGCTGTCTGTACAGCTAGAGCACTAGCATGAGCCCCATTAGCCCAAGTCTGTTAGTCAAATCAGCGAGTGGGGAAAAACACGTGACTTAAGTGACCTGTCAGAACTAACCAGCCCAGCTCCAGTGACTAACATGAAAGTCTTTCAGACCTGTTCAAGAGGTAAAATAAATCAAAAATGTTCATTGGTTTCAAACAATAAATCTGAGTAAATTGCCATCTTATCACAGATGTTCCGGAACAGGCTACTTTAATTCAACTGTTGGTTGTTACTTATTCGTTCAGACTCTCCATAGAGTTACTGCAATGTGCTCTAGTTCCTACGCTGTCCCTTTTCTTCTACTGCACACTTCTATAACGAACCCCCTCTGCCTGCATTCGCTGTCATAGACACAGGAAAGGTTGGCGTGATCATTTTCTGTTTCCAGTAACCGAAGTACATAACATTCCCTGACTAGTATATTCCTATTGTCAAAGTTTGCGCTTATATATTAAGATTTGGACTAGTCTAATGGGAAGGTGAGAGACAGCAAAGGAGAGAGCATTCCAAGACCAGCAATTGGACACCTCAACCTGACAAACAGAGCCTCAGAGAGAGACGTATCTGTGTTTCTATTGTCAGCACACCATCATGTAAGAATCCATTTTTCATTCATCAGAGGGGCAGGATGTCAGTGGTTAAAACATAGGACCGGGAGTCAGAGGATCTGTGTTTTGTTCTCAGCTCTCTGTCATGCTTCCTGACATTAAGCAAGACATTTAACTAATGTGAACCTCAGTTTCGCAATTTGTAAAATGAGAATACTACTTCTCCTCGCAGTGGTTTTGTGAGGCTGAATTCATTGTAAAGCACTTGGAGTGTCTCAGGTGCTATTAAGTGCAAAGTATTGTAAGCTCTTTGGGGCTGGCAGTGTTTGTACAGCACCTAGCACAGTGGGATCTTGGTCCGTGACTGGGCTCCTAAGTGCAATAGTAATACAAATAATTATTAGAAGGGTGTTTCTGACACTGTTTTTATTACCTTTCTGCTGCTTTGAGTTAAATGCTGATAGAATGACTCAAATTTTAAAATAGCATTTTATTTAAACAAGTTGTCTTCTGTAGTTTTTGGTTAAATCCTTAAATTTAAGATTTAGAGGCTACATTATCCTGCCCTGAGCTAGGCCTTGTCATTGCTCTTGTGAAAGTAGTGTGTTAAATGGTGACTGTGTGCGCACAAAGTTTATTAAATTACTGACTCACCAATGAACAACTGACTGAGTCGGAGGGAGGGGGTAACTCATTTGGAAGTGTTGTTAAATGGGAACCAGCCCTGTAATATAAATAGACTGAGCCTCTCTCTGAGATGACAAGACTAAGAGGGTGAGAGCTCCCAGTGACATCTCCCTCCCTTTTCCCTACCTTGCTGCTTCTCCTGGATCTTAGTGCCCTCCCCTCACATTTTTCCTTATTTACAGCTGACACCCACTGATAGTAATGCTGAGCAGCTGATTAGGATTTTTAGTCCTTAAGCTACTTCATAGCTACAGTAGAATATCCCTTCCCCAATTCATGTGAGCTCTCACCTAACCCCTCCTCTCTTCCCACCAACAAGGCTGAGCACAGATCCTTTAAATAGCTACTGCTGTGATCTGAAGCTTGTGAGATTCAAGGCCAATTCCTGCTGTTTCCATCACTGCTTCCTGTGGTTTTTAGGGGCTTATTGAAATCAGGCCTAGGAGGAAATCCCAATATTGCCAACCCCCTATCCATTCAGATAGCATTAGATGATCTTAAACGTGAGATTTTTAAATAACTTCTTACAAATATATTTTCTTTCTGGCCTTCGAGTCTTCACATTTCCAACCTACCTTTCCAAACATGAGGGCGAGAAACTTTTTTAAATGAAAATCATTTGAATCCAGGAGCCGTAGCTTTAAGTAAAAGACCAAATATTGTAAGATTTGTGACAAAATCACAGCAGTTGGCAATGCGGTGAATACTGTCTTGGCATGACAGACTTTCTGGGTTTCAACTGTGATTATGATTGGCTGCAGTAGTGCCTCCTGATAGCCATCCTGGGGATTAGCTCTGCCAGTTGGGGTGTCATCTTCAGGTGGCGCCTCTCCCATCTTCCTCTCACCCTGCAGACCTGCATCTCTCCAGGAACCGCAACCTCCTCTTCGTGACTTGGCCCTCTGGCTGGGTCATCATCCATCTTTTCCCCTTTCGGGGTTACTCAAAGTCCTTCTGTACAAACAGTCCCAGGCAGCCTTCTCCTATGCTGCCCTGATGGTGCCACTTCATCAGTGGCCAATAGAGGAACCTGGGCCTGCCCTCTACTCTGGGTTTCAGTCCAGGGGCCCTCTGCTCAACAGTTCTGGGCTCTACCCTCTCAGCCCGCATTGCTCCTTCCCTGGACTGCTTCCTACTCTTCCTAGTTTCCCCCCTTCTCTAGAAATACCAGCTGCCAACTCACTCCCTCTTCAAAGGGAGTGACTGCCCTGTCCCAGCAGCAACCCCTATCTGCAGCTTGTTACCTGGGTTTATAAAGGCTCTGCCAGATCCAGCCTTGGTGAGCCTGTTCCTAATCAATCAGTTCCTAGCTCCCTGACTCTCCCAGGTGCAGCCTAGGGAATTAATTGGCTGGCCTGGCCACCTTAACCCCTTCCAGTCCTGTCAGGTGGACACCCCATCACACATGGATACAACCAGACAGCCACTTAGCCATGGCCTTTTGAGAAGAGCAGAAACTGTTACTGGAGTAAAATTAAAAAAGCTGGGTGGAGATGTTAGTCTTCTGTCCACTCCAGTTAAGAGCTGTTGGACCTTTTGCCCAAGAAGCCTATAGTGAAGAGCATTGTGTGAGATATGCATTAGGGGGAATATGTTAGCTGGGCTGAGGAGAACAGACACTACAGTGGGAGCATTAGAAATATGTTGTGGTGATTGGCTCATTAAGGAGGAACTCAGTCTCCACCTTTTGGAAAGAATTCCGGTTGACTCCATAGCAGAAGTAATTATGGCTAGGAAAATGATCTGTCTAATAAATGTGATCTAACAGGTATTGAGACTAGAGGGAACAAAGGGTGACCTAGATTTCTTTGGCCTTTAAGAGGCTTGCTTCCACTTTACCCTCAAAGCGTTTATCATGTTTTTCTGAAACCATGCAGAACATAGTTTGTCTTGGCCGTTTAACCAAGTTGAGCACTGGTTCAATTGCACCCATTACATATCCCTGCTTTGGGCAATAGGAAATTATCCTAGTGTATAGTAGGCCATAAAGGTGGAGAGAAGGAGCTAGTTGTAGTGGAGAGCAGGAGCTGAAAGATACATTAGCCAGGGCTAGCAGACTGTCCAATAGCTTAGACTGAGGCAGAGGAACTTGACAGGAATCAAATGTCCAAGTAAAAGTTAAGTTTTCCCTGTGTGGAGAATAAATGATATAAATTGTGTGCCTGCCTTGTGTCAGCACCTTGATGGCAAACTCTGTGATAGATTTCCAAGCTTGACTTCTGTTTCACTGTAACATTATTCGAAAACATGTACATAATTTATGCTAAATGTAGGTGTTAGGGGACTTATTCCTTCACCCACTTACTTCCCTGGTCCTTCTCGCATGAACAGAGAGCAATAATACCCGAAGTCCAAAGGTGCAAACAATTCGATGTTTATTGGGGTGAACTTCTAGCAAGCATGATTCCAGTTTCCTTTCTTAGTGTCCCCCTTCCCAGCTCTGACACCACAGAGCCTTACACCTGTGCCCTTGTTCCCATTCCTGCCCTTAGCCAAACATGATTCCAATTTCCCCACCCCCATTCCCTGTTCCCATTTCCCCCACCCACACACCCACCCACTTCCTGATTGACTGCAGACTATATAGCAAAACTTGAGTTCTGCTTTGCTATACCTTAACCAATCATTTTCCTGAAATTTAACTAACCAATCCTAACATATTGTAACATGATTATGTAACCAATTATATCCCACCACCTTAATTAGTTTACACCCAGCAAAATTAATTGTACAGCAGACAGGAACAATCGCAGAACCAGACAGAGATTATACAGACAAACAATAGCAAAGTGGGAACTATAATGACAAAACAATACAGAAGTGAGGATTTCACATCCCAGCTATTGATAAGTGAGTTCTTGCCAGACAGGATGCTATCAAACTAAGTTTCCTTTTACATTTTCTAGGCACTTCCCTTTCTCTGGAGGTGATAGGCACTATCAGGACAGGATTGTATTCCTAACAGCCCAATAGCACCTTATTTCAATGTGACTAGTTTGGAATGTGAGGATGTGACCCGTCGCTTCCCAGCTTATGGCTGCCTCTGCTGCTTATCCAAAGGCCTTAGCCTAAGAATAGGGCCTCAGACTGTGACAGTAAGAGAAGGACCTTACACCGGCAGACAGTGATTTTGATTCTTTCTTTTATACCTCTATAACTAGCCAAGTGGTAAGAATACACCTAAATTCTTCGAGTACAGGCCTTTACCGACAGGCCTGAATATCTATATCCTAACAGTAGGGGACCAGGAATGCCTCATTTATACCACTATGAAATATTAAAGCTTCCAAGCCACTTCAGTTACAAACCAGGCATGCAGGACACAAGAATCAGATATGTTGAACTATGATACTGTGTTCACAATCCTTACTGCATTGCAAAGAATGTAGAATCTTACCCAATTGAGAATAATAGTGTGATTATTTTAATATATGGGGTACAGAAGGCTATTATAGGGTGGCTGCCTCATTAGTTAAAGAAAATTGGATCAATACAAATTTTGCACTTCTATTGCATCTTTCACCCAATGACCTGAGAAACTTTTAAGGACCCACCTTATCCAGCAGGCAAGTACTGATCTGATGTAGGGATGTCTGGGGAAACTGAGGAATCAACCAGACAGGTTAAGATACTTGCCTGATGTCAATGCTTAAAGTGGATTGGGTTGCAGCCGTGACTTGGAAGGGTTGTGGGGAAGGGGAAGAGGACTCAAAGTAGGTTGCTGGTGACTCGGCATGAAAATTCCATTTGAGTATGTTATCCCAGTGTTAATATTAGTTATCAACTAACGAAATCCCAACGCTAGGCAGTGACTTGACTCAGGACAATTTGATGGCCAACGTCCCAGTACCTGCAGTAAATACTTGCTGGCCAAGTTGATCTCTGGGTCAGTGATAGCCAGGAATAGAAACCAGAGTTAGTGATTCAGATTTCCTTGTTCCAGCGAATGGAAAACATATTCTCAACAAGTAGAAAACAAACATCAGGCCTAGGACTGAGCCTGCATCCTCTGGTTTACCAAGAGCATTTTGCTGAAAACCAAACTATGGAGAGAGACCTTGTAAGGAGACAGAGTATGAGAGGCAGAATGCCCTTCATCAGTATCATCTTGATTTGAAGAATGAACAAATGTATACATACTTTTATTGGTTTTAGAGTAACAGCCGTGTTAGTCTGTATACGCAAAAAGAAAAGGAGTACTTGTGGCACCTTAGAGATTAACCAATTTATCTGAGCATAAGCTTTCATGAGCTACAGCTCACTTCATCGGATGCATACCGTGGAAACTGCAGAAGACATTATATACACAGAGACCATGAAACAATACCTCCTCCCACCCCACTCTCCTGCTGGTAATAGCTTATCTAAAGTGATCATCAAGTTGGGCCATTTCCAGCACAAATCCAGGTATTCTCACCCTCCACCCCCCTACACACAAACTCACTCTCCTGCTGGTAATAGCCCATCCAAAGTGACAACTCTCTTCACAATGTGCATGATAATCAAGGTGGGCCATTTCCTGCACAAATCCAGGTTCTCTCACCCCCTCACCCCCCTCCAAAAACCCCACACACAAACTCACTCTCCTGCTGGTAATAGCTCATCCAAACTGACCACTCTCCTTACAATGTGCATGATAATCAAGGTGGGCCATTTCCAGCACAAATCCAGGTTTTCTCACCCGCCCCCCCCCCCCCACAAACTCACTCTCCTGCTGGTAATAGCTCATCCAAACTGACCACTCTCCTTACAATGTGTATGATCACATTGTAAGGAGAGTGGTCAGTTTGGATGAGCTATTACCAGCAGGAGAGTGAGTTTGGCCGGGGGGTGGGGGGGGGTGAGAGAACCTGGATTTGTGCTGGAAATGGCCCACCTTGATTATCATACACACTGTAAAGAGAGTGGTCACTTTGGATGGGCTATTACCAGCAGGAGAGTGAGTTTGTGTGTAGGGGGCCGGAGGGTGAGAAAACCTGGATTTGTGCTGGAAGTGGCCCAACTTGATGATCACTTTAGATAAGCTATTACCAGCAGGAGAGTGGGGTGGGAGGAGGTATTTTTTCATGCTTTGTGTGTATATAAAAAGATCTTCTACACTTTCCACAGTATGCATCCGATGAAGTGAGCTGTAGCTCACGAAAGCTTATGCTCAAATAAATTGGTTAGTCTCTAAGGTGCCACAAGTACTCCTTTTCTTTTTGCATATACTTTTATTGCAGAAGTGTCTGGGTTTTTAATCTATATTGTTAGAATTCCTAAGATGGTAAATGTTTTTGAACATGGTTTTAAGTGAATAATGACCACAGTGTCATATTTACACCTTAGGTATCAGCAGTCAGACTTCTCCAGCACCAGGCCAGCCCCAAAAAACACAGGGGGAGGGGGGCAGATGTTCAAATGTGATCTCCAATTTTGTGTTAAAGTTCTGTTGGCCTGTCCTTGCACTTGCATAGGAATATGACTGTGCACAGAACTGAATGCATGCAGACGATTGTATACGTGAAACTAAGCCAGATTGAGGTATTCATTGAAAATTTGACCCCATGCGTTTCGGCTCCTGTTTCCGACATAATGAAGTCGCTGGCAGATTGAGCTCAACTTACATATCCGTTAATACTAGATCTTTGTGCAGAAAGTTTTTGGTCTGAGAACTCTTTTCAGTTAATAGTTCATACTGTTCACCCTTATAATGCATGATGACAACATAAAACATGACTTTATTAATTTGCATGACCTTTGACGTGGGAAGCCTGCAGGATTTTCACAAACATTCAATTAACATTAAGCATGGATAGGAAGGATCACAATACACTTCTCCAGCCAACTTTTGAGTAGGAGGAAGAGGTCTAAGGATGGGGACAAACAGGTTTAATAGAATGAAAAGGTCAGATTTAATTTGAAGTTTTTCTGAACAGTAATATTGCAGAGAGAACAATGTCTAAACCTTTCAATAAAATAGAAACTGATGTTTGTGTGTTCTGTCTCTGTCTTATCTGAGCATTATTTGATTATGCACATCCCCCCTGTGAAATAGCACAGGTGGATAGAGACCTGAGGCACAGCAAAATTAAGTCACTTGCCCAAGGTCACTCAGGCATTTTGTGGCAGAGCTGGGAGCAAACCTAGATCTCTTGAATCCTAATCCAATGCCTTATCACACAAAATCATGGGACAAGGAAACAAAGATTTTGGTGCCATAAAGTGTGAAAACTAGAACAATGGGTGCTATAGGATTTTACTGGCACCCCCAGTTGACACTTTTTGTCTGTCTTTGTATTGCACTAATGCTAGCTTTTAGTAACTCTGTGCATTCATTTGAAGATACCTTCAAAGATTGGCAGTAGGGTTCCACCACTATATGCAAGCTCAGCAGTTCCGCAACTGTGGTCTGTAGCCCATGGAGCACTTATTGGTTGGTCTGCTCAAAGAAGGCTGGACACATGGTGCTCCAGTTTCTTCAATTCAAAGAAGAGCCTGGTGGCTTGTAAAGCAGCTGGAAATGAGGAGAAGCCAATTTATCTGCCTCTGCCAGGGGTTACTGCTTTACAAAAGGAGAGGCATGACCTTGAGGGAAGAGAATGAGGCTGCTGTCCAGGGGCAGTATCCCCAGGGGAAGAGGGAATCAAGTAGTATGTCCAAGGGTAGAGGAGGAAAAAGGGACCAGACAGCAAAAAAAATAAGGGGAGGAGAGGGAGAGAGAGCAAGAGAACTGATGAGAAGAGGAGTTGAAATGAAGAACAAAAGTGTGATTCCTTTCTTTGTAAAAGGACAAATATTTCTTGCATTAAAGACAGCTAAATGACTATTAATTTCCTAGTATTACTATTGTTCAGTATAAACAATTGCTGAAGTCGCCACAGGGCTCTTTTGTGAATGGGAGGTGACATGGTCTCTGAGACAGGCTCTCTATTAAGTTGTCCACACAATATGAAAATGTTTGAGAACCCCTGGTAGACCGACCATTGTGCTAGCATCAACTGTGTTCTGATCCCTGCTGTGCTACTAACTCATCTGTGTTGCCTTGGGGTACTTAATCTTTGTGGGCTTGTTTTCAGTAGAACACTGTATATTGTTTGAATGTGATTGCGAAGAGTTGAGTTAGCTGACATGACACTGACCATAACCAACCACTCAGTGTAGACTGGGTCAAATAGTATTCAGTATTGTCAACTAATTGCATTTTAAACCTGGCTGGTATCAGGGACTGCTCTCATTTACACCCTGGCTGCTGCAGTGCCCAAGAGAGTTGCCTGCACTCTAGCCATTCACCGATGTTGTTGTTCTGCCCGTGGTCACAGCCCTACACTGGCAATGGTGTTTTGCTATCTCTTTGTCTCTCGGGAATCCCCCTTTCGTTGGGGGGATTGCCTAATGAGGGGAGAGTTTCTGGCTCTGGGATGCAGCCCAGAATTGGGACCTCTGCTTTTAAGATTTCATCCAAAATATCTACACCTAAAAATCAGTGTGTATGCCAATTATCTGTCCTTGAAGGAAGAAAAGCTGAGTCAGCTGTGAATTCAGGGAGCCTAGTTATTTCCAAATCTGATTCTTAGGCCACTCAGGTATTTTAATCATCACTAAATTCCAGTGGTGCCAAACCCTTCTAAAAATATCAAGGATATTGGGTTTCAGTGATCTCTGCCTTGTACTGATCATTTGCCTACACAGAGCAGAAAATATTTTCCAAGAGACGTTGCTATTGGTATGCATGTGTTTGCCCGAATATTAGAAGCCAAGGTCTTAGCAGGATTCAAAAGTGTAAATTTTTAACTGTGTGGGCAATTAACTATTGGAACAATTTCCCAGTGTATGTGTGATAAACTCAGAACCATGGTATAAAATATTAACTTGGGCAACATTTCTATTTTGACAGCTCCTGCAATTCAAAAACATCACATGGGGTAGAATATTAGCCCCACTGAAGACAATGGCAAAACTCCTATTGATTTTTTTTAATAAGATCAGGATCATGCCCATAGTTTTAGTGTGCTAGGCAAGTGTAGTCCAGTGATATTGTTAATTTTACTCCGTACCTTTCCTGAAAAGATTCTTGGACAGTCCAGAGCATGTTTTATCACCAGCAACTGGATTAAAGCATTAATATGCACCACTATCCCTTAAGTCTAGGCAATTCATTTTGTATGGTGTTTTCTGTAGTCATCATTAGCCTGAATTTTGTGTCACTCTGATTTAACATCTTTTACTGCTATTAGCCAAAATCTTGTGTAAGCAGAGTCAGAATGAGCTCTCCCCTGACATCTGATGGTGAGCTGTGGAAGAGGACTTCAGGGGCTGATCTCATTTGCATGGGCACACCCACCCTGCCTAGCACAATGGAACTGCTTGCCCAAATGGTCACTTTGGCTGCTGTGGGATCCCCAGTCTCTTTGTTATTGGGGCAGGAGTAATAAAGTGGTGTTATCCTGGTTATGTGAATCAAGGACAGTAGAACTGTTCTTGGCATTTTATGACTGAGGGACTCATCCTCAAGTACACGGCACTCGCTAGGCAAGGGACATGGGTTCCAAACTCCAATGAATTGAGAGAGGTTGGGGACAGGTATTTGTACTTGGTTGTGTAGGTATTGACCCTGCTTTGACTCCTCTCGCCACTGTAGAATGACAGAGCTAATTTTGACTCCATTAGGAGTCTTGTTACATGCTGCAGAGCTGAAATCACTGAGAGCTGTGTTGGGGTGATGAAAACATATTGGTGAGCGGCTAGCCAGAATGGCTAGTGGAGAGGGGTGGCTGATGGTGAAGACTGTAGCAGAACCCCAGGGAGAAGCATGGTAATTGGCTGTTGACCTGAGCAGCAGAGCCTGTGAGGTGCCACCCAAACCTCCCCCACTTCCACCCAGGCTGGGAGGTAAACTCTGCAGATGGACTTCTGAACTCTGGGGCTGCACTGACCAAGGGCAGAAACTGTGGGTGGGGTGACTTTTTTGGGTTGCTGGACTCAAGAACCAAAGGGAAAAGGACATGGCCCAATCTACTTGGGGGTGGGTCTTCTGTTGCTCATTGTTGGTTTTATGAATCCTGTTTGTGGTGTTTCCCCAACATAATGCCGCATTGTTTCCCTCCTTTATTAAAAGGCTTTTGCTACACTCAGACTCTGTGCTTGTGAGAAGGGAAGTATCGCCTCTTAGAGGCGCCCAGGGGTGGTGGTATGTAATTGTCCCAGGTCACTGGGTGGGGGCTTGAGTTGGTTTTGCATTGTGTTATTGAAAAGGAACCCCTAGATACTGAACCCAGCCCTTGTTGCTGCCAACTCTGACTGGCAGAAGGGTTACACTTGAGAATTCGGAGTATGAATAGATGGAAAGATTTGGTTTAAAAACCTTTCCTATTCTCTTTCGCTTCCGTGAACAGAGAGTCTTGTTTGCCAAGCTTTCTATTTAAAAAAAAAAAAAAAAAAAAAAAAAAAAGACAAGAATATGCCTATTTTATCAGTGAGGAGAAAGTCAAGGTGGCACTACTGCTGTGTATTGTCAAGTCTGTTTATTTTGCAATCATTTATTTTGTTTTTGTTTCCTCATTTCATTTCAAAATGGCCTGATTTTTGTTCGTGCTTTTGCTAAGACTTTCTGTGTTATGAGATTTACTCTGATCAGATTGAGCCATCGTGTCCCTTGTGGTCTTGCTAGATTCATCCAGGCCATCAGGATTCTTTTTTTAGCCACTGTTAACAATAGTAACAGAGCTTTGATAAGTCTTACGAAGTTTTAATACATCAGTCATGTCAATGACACATAACTGTGATATTTGAGGTATGACCATTTCTAGCACGTCTTTAATGCACATACCCTGTCCAAAAGTTTTGTGTCTGTTCATATGACTGTCAAGCATGAAAATAGGAGGCATCCTGTAATTTACATTTATTGCAAATGTTGTGTTTTTTGGCATATTCTGTGACATAACCCTGAAGAAATAAAACTCCTAGGAATTATAAAGTTCTGTTTGTAAATGCTTTACTATAAGAAATAGTATAAACATAATTTTAGATTTTTCCTTTTAAATTGCTGGACTATCACATACATGTTCATTCATAAATAGACATGGCAGTGTCGCTCATGACCAGTTTGCATTTTCCTTATCCTACAGCATACTGTGTGCAGTGAGTTCAGACGTTCCAGAATTAAAAGAAGCAAGGACAGTTTGAACCATCTTAAAAACCCTTTTGGTGTTTTGATATATAATCTCTATGCTCTATCCACATGGCAATGTGCAATTGCAACTAGAAGTTTTGCTAAGACTCCGAAAAGCTGTCACTTAAGGATATGTGCTCTCATGGCTTGCATTTTACAAAGTGAGGCAGATTGCAACACAACCTTCCTCAAAATCCTGTGTGTGCCCATCCCCCTGGGGAGCCTGCCATTCCAACTTTCAACACAGATAGGTCTGCAAACTCAGAAGAGGTAAGTGTGAACTGAGATGTGGGAGGAGTCAAGGCAAGCCAAAGTGCGATGTATGCTGTACTGGCAAAACAACTTACGTTGCCCTGGTTTCTGTAGTCAGATAAGGCTGCTCATAGGAGGAAGAGTGGATACTCTGCACCTTTCACAACTCTCTCTCTCTCTCAAATCTCTTCAGCTGACTTTTCTAGCCTCATCTGTTGCTGGTTGCATACTGTAAGCATGTTTTGGTCATGGCAAGTTGGCATGATATGTATGTCAAGATGAGCTCGTATTTGTAGTCAGATTTTTATGGATCCCATCCCATTTCTAGACCTTTTACTCCAAAAGGAAGCAAACTTCCTCTACTATCAAGGTCTGTCTAGTCCTGTGTAACTGAAAGAGATTACTGATTAACCAATGCCAGTGGCAAAGATCTAACCCAACTCTTTCCAGAAATACCTGTTAGCAATGGCTGCTTTAATACAAACCTTACCAGTGTCAAAATTAGCAGAGAAACAAAAACTAGTCTTTCACCCATAAAGTGATGACCGAGGGATTGCACAGGGCATAGATGAGGCTGAAACATGCAAATTACTACTGCTGCTTTTCAGGCTACATTCTTTATTTAACCGATGAGCAAGCTGCAACTTGTTCTACAGAACTTTATAACTAACTCAGGGTATAGGCATGTGTTGATTATTAACTACCTTTGTTTTGGTAACCATTTAAAAATGTATTGTGTGCTAAACATCTGATGTGGGCCTACCAAACCCCACTGAAGTCAATGGGAGTCCTTCTGTTGACTTCCGTGGACTTTGGATCAGGCCTCAGGTCCCAATCCTTCAATCAGATCAGCATTAGTAGACCTTTGCACCTTGCACAGAGTTCTGCTGATGTTATTTAAGTTCCGCACAGGTGCAAATATCCTCCTCTTTCAAATGTGGATCTGGTTGCTGGCAGAGTGACAGCTTAATTTCTCTCAATTCCTTTAATGTTGTTTTTCCAGCAATTATCTAAATATAGGATTTTTGTTATTTATGTATATTATTCTAAGAAGGGGAAAGAGACTAGAGTATTGGTGAGAGCTGCTCACTTTTTAACTAACCATTATTTAGGGGGTGAAGTGTGGAGAGCACATTTCTTAATAACAGAAATAAATATTTAGTGTTATGTTTGCAAATTGCTATAAAACTATGATTTGATGTTGATACGAGCTTGTCAAAAATAAGTTAGACTAACTGGCTAAATATTGACTTTAAATGAACCTGGAATGCGTGAACTGGTTGGGAGAAAATTAATGCTTGGCAGTATCCTAGTATCTTCCATTGGAGGAGCTCAAACCATGTGTTTTTTTAATGAAGACTGCAGCCCACCTGTGAAGTGGGTAATTTTACCATTGGGAAGACTGAGGCACAGAGAGATTAATTCATACACTCAGTAGCAAACAAATTTGCAGTATGAGGGACAGGCCCACCAAAATCAGGCAAACCCAATGTAAACTGTTTAGCAACATCCCCCACCCCAAAGAGAATCTCCCAGAGCTACTGCCTCCACTCTGCTTGTTCTATGGATAAATAGGGGACTCCAGTCTCCTCTACAGTCAGTCCCTTACCTCTCACTAGCCGCAATGAATTTGTTTTACAAATGACTAATTGCAAAAGAGCACAATAATCAATAAGTAGTAAATTTAGAGGAATTCCATAGGTGTAGGGAAACCTCACAACAACACCTCACTCATACCGTACTTTATGCAAATGAGTATTATAGGCTTCATGAAAGCCTTGCAAAATGAAGCATCTTGTATATAGCGAGACTGTCATATTGTAACTTGCAGTTGCCTGTGAAGAGATGACTAAACTAAACAAGCTAGCAATTATTTGGTTATGCAATTTGATATAAAAATAGCATGTAAAGGTTCAGTAAATTAGAAATGGCAAGTTATACTGATGCACTTTGTAAAAAGTAACAGTTCAGATTCTGATCTCAGGGACAGGCTAATACTGATGTAACTGAGATGAGAAGCTGGTCTTTTGTTATAATCTCATTATTCTACCTATTGTTTTGGGAAATGCTGTACAGCATAAACACACACGGCAATGTCATAACCATTTTAATGCATCCATAACTGACTATCTGGTTGCATTGTGGTGCATTCTTTATCCACCTCTAATAATAGTCTATAGTAAAGCTTGTGATTGGTAGTTTCAATGAGAAATTAAAACCTGTAAAACATCAAAATAATTCAGTGCTTACTAGTAAGAGTT
The DNA here is from genome assembly GCF_965152235.1 of Eretmochelys imbricata. Classification (NCBI taxonomy): domain Eukaryota; kingdom Metazoa; phylum Chordata; order Testudines; family Cheloniidae; genus Eretmochelys; species Eretmochelys imbricata. The sequence continues at coordinate 166,891,637 of NC_135574.1, forward strand.
TTACCGTGAACATTTCTCTGTAAATGGTAGCCTAGAACAAAGAAACATCATTTAACTTGCATGTGTTTAACAAGACTGAAATGTCTACTGAGTTGGCCAAGGCAAAATGTTTTAAATTTTACTCCTCTAAATGGAGGGCCATCATTTTTTAGCCTTTCTCCTCTTCTTGGTGACATTAACTTGTACTAGCAAAGTTGTTCCTGTAACAGGTAACTTATCAAATCTTTATATCAGTTACAGAATATGTAGTGAAAACAGGAGACCATATGACTGATAGATCAGCTCAATTGCCAGAGGAGCTTTTGGAGAATTGGATATCTTTCTATATGAGACTTCTGTGTATCTTGGTGCCACAGATGGGATTGTTACAAAGGCCTGTAAGTTAAAATTCTCAAATCTTCATGAAGCAGATGAAGAGGAGAGGGGTGAGTGATGCTGTTGCCGGCACCCAGTGCCAAGAGGCTGAACAACAGCTTGAGTGGTTCGTTTCCCGGTGTGCTACACCCAATAATCACAACGGGGTGGAGAAGCAGAAAAGTTTATTTGAAGCTTCAAATAGGTACAGGGAGATTTGAATCTCAAATCCTGTACCCAGAGCAGGAAGTTACACAGGCTTTTATACATCCTTTTTCCCAGCATACTTATCCAATAGCAAGCTGCCCCAAGTATCCATATAGCCAGCCAATCCAGTTCCCAGCTAGTTCCCTGATTCTCTGTATCATTTGTTAAACTATACATAAAGCTGCTTTATTCAGCATTGTTCTTCCATATCTGCCCTGTTTGGCCTTGCTTAGTTTCAGGCAGTCTGACTCTGCAGCATATTGTTGCAGATCCTCAGCATAACTGCTGTGTGTGCCTCCAGGCGGGGGGGCCAAGGACACTTGGGCCTAGTACGCAGAGCTGCTGCGAGTGCCTCCAGGCAGGAGGGGGGGCCAAGGACACCTGGGCCTAGTGCGAGGGGGCTTCATCGACACTCGTGGTCTTCCATCCCCTCGAGTTACCTAGTGGCCCTGCCCCAGTGTCCCCAACAATGCTATTAGCCATGCATTCCATTAGTCCTGGCCAACTGGCAAGTGATGTTCAAATATGGCGTGTGTTCTGCTTTCCCAACAATCTTGCAAAAGGTAAAGCAAGTTAACAAACTGCTTAAGTTCTAACTAGAAATGCATGTGAGTTGCAAAGTTCTCACCTGGAGACAAATTTTCTTGGCATCCAATGGGGTATTCAAACCTGAGGGTATGATTTGTCCCACTGCTAGACACAGCTAGCCACAAAGTTCAGATCTGAAGCCATACAAATTCCTGGAGGATTCAGGGGAGTTTTGATCTACACAGGAATTTTGCTTTGGGTCCACCTCTAGTCTATATAGACTTCTTAGGACTGTCACTCTGTGTCTCACTGTGAAGCCTAGAATGTCTTGAGTCAGTGTGAAGCAATAGAAGCAGTCACAAGCATGGCTGAGAGCTCTTTTTGTTCAGAATATCACCAGGTTCAATCAACACCGCTCAGCTATTTTTGGCTTTGTTACATACATGACTTTACGAATTACATCCCTGTGACAGCACAAGCTTTCAGCTACTAATTATAACTAAGGTTGCCAGGTGTCCGGTTTTTGACTGGAACACCCGATGGAAAAGGGACCCTGGCAGCTCTCGTCAGCACCACCGACTGGGCAGATAAAAGTCCAGTTGGCGGCGCTGTGGCGCTAAGGCAGGTTCCCTGTCTGTGCTGGCTCTGCAAGCGGCCAGCAGCTCTGGCCGCTAGGCGGCTTGGGCCCGGTGGCCCCTGCGCAGAAACTCACCCTCCAGTTCAACTGCTGCCTCTGGCTTCTACCCCCAGCCAGGCCGCTATTTCCGGCACTGGAGAATGAAGGGCGGGCGCTGCAGCCAAGAGGAACTCAGAGGGAGGTGGCCAGCACTGCAGAGCACCCCCTGTAGCCGGTCCACCCCAGCAGCAAGGATCCTGGGGAGACCCAGCACCGCAGGCCGCAGTAACACTGCCCAGGTGCAGCACCGGGCATGCGGGGGGAAGCATTTGTGCCCCCCCAGCTGGGGATTTACCAGCCTGAGCCTTCCTGCACTGGAGGCTGGTACTGGATTCCCCTCAGGCCATGCACAGGGATCCCCACTCTGACTGAGTGTCTCCTTGCAGCCAGCTGGAGCACATCACAGCACCGGGGAAGGGCTCCAGCATTTGGGTCAGCAGACTGCAAGTCAGGACTTGGAGCCAGTGCTAGCCCATTGGGGGCCCTAAGCAGAACATTTTGGCCCCCCTCCCATAATACAGAAACAGGCAAATAAAAAGTAAATGGGGGTTGCACGGGCTACCTAAACAGCTGATCTGGCTTAGGTGTCTCACACAAGGATAGTGTTTGCAGTTGGACACTCTGAGCAGAAGCAGCCTCCCTGGCTCTGTATGCCTAGGAGCCGGACATGTTGGCTGCTTCCGGGGCGCCACATGGAGCCAGTGCAGGCAGGGAGCCTGCCTTAGCCCTGCAGTGCCTCCAACCAGAGCTGCCTGAGGGGTAAGCACCATGTGGCCGGAGCCTGAGCCCCCCCCCCCCCCCCGCACTCCACTCCACTTAACTCCAGCCTGGAGCCCCCTCCTATACCCCAAACTCCTCATCCTGACCCCACTCCAGAGCCTGCACCCCCAGCTGGAACCCTCACCCCTTCCCCCACCCCAACCCCCTGCTGCAGCCTAGAGCCCCCTCCCGCACTCTGAGCCCCTCATCCACAACCCCAGAGCTCGCACTCCCAGCTGGAGCCCTCACCCCCTACTGCACCTCAAGACCCTGCAAAGTGAGTGAGGGTGGGGTAGAATGAGCCATGGAGGGAGGGGAAATGGAGTGAGCAGGGGGTGCGGCCTCGGAGAAGGGATGGTGCAGGGGTTGGGGCCTCAGAGAAGGGGCAGGGCAGGGGATGGAGCTAGGGTGTTCGGTTTTGTGCTGTTAGAAAGTTGGCAACCCTACTGGTTGGCATTGCCAACCAGGCCATTAAAAGTCTGGTCAGTGGCACGTGGGGGCCCAGGGCTAAGGCAAGCTTCCTGCCTGCTCTGGCTCCACGTGGCTCCTGGAAGCGGCTGCTGGATCCCATCGGCTCCTAGGTGCATGGGCAGCCCTGGCTGCCCATGTGTCTAGGACTGCAGAGACCTGAGTGCCCCTTCCTGGGAGCTGTGGTAAGCACTGTTGGGACCCTGCACCCCCAATCTCCTGCCACAGTCTAGAGTCTCCTCCTGCACCCAAATTCCCTCCTGGAGCCCGCATTCTGCAACCACCCCAACTCCCTGCCACAGCCCTAAGCCCCCTCCTGCACCCCAGGCCCACCCCAGAGCCCACACCCACAGCTGGAACCCACACCCCCTCCTGCACTCTGAACCCCTCATATCTGTCCCCACCTGGAACCTGCACCTCCAGCCCAGAGCCCATATCCCCACAGCACGAGTGAGTCTGCTCTTTGGTAGAATTTTCCAAGTAAAATAAATCTGAAGAGAAAGGAATCTCTTTATTGAACAGTAGTATGTGAGCCGGTTATGCAGGCTAATTTGCTTCTACAGCTTTTACTCTACCTTAGCCAGCCGGAATTGTAATTATTATGCTTTAAGGTAACATAAAAGAATTCACATTTGATTTGTTTCTGGAACCAGAGGCTGGATTTCTTCCATGTTATGCATGAATTCTCTAAAGCAAAACTACAGACTCCATACAGTGTGTTACAAACCAGTTATATAAATCCATTTAGACTGATTAAAATTTAGGAATGAAATACTACAAACCGTTCAAACTAAATTGGATTCTTCCATAGATCTGAATAATTCCAATGAGACCTGTTTTAGGTAAAACCTAAAATTGGGTGCAAATTTAAGCTGACAGCGTCTCTTTAATAGTGTGGTTATGATTTCTTCAGAGGAGATTTCCACTGTTGATAACTGCCTACTGAGTCTGTCAGAGTTCTCTCCCCACTTTGAACTCTGGGGTACAGATGTGGGGACCTGCATGAAAGACCCCCTAAGCTTATATTTCACCAGTTTAGGTTAAAAACTTCCCCAAGGCACAAATTCCTTTCCTTGTCCTTGGACGGTGTTGCTGCCACCACCAAGTGATTTAAACAAACATTCAGGGAGGGGCCACTTGGAGCCCTATTCCCCCCAAAATATCCCCCCAAGCGCTTTCACCCCCTTTCCTGGGGGGGCTTGAGAATAATATACCAACCGATAGGTTAACAAAGTGAGCACAGACCAAATCCCTGGTTTTTAGAACTGAAAATCAATCAGGTTCTTAAAAGAAGAATTTTATTTAAAAAAAGAATCATGCCTCCAAAATCAGGATGGAAGATAACTTTACAGGGTAAATAAAAAGATTTAAAACCCAGAGGATTCCCTTCTGGCTATGCTTCCCAGTTACAAAACAGAAATAAAATTACCTCTTAGCATAGGGAAAATTCACATGCTAAAACAAAAGATAATCTAATGCATTTTCTTGCTATTACTTGCAATTTCATATGTATCATTTCAGGATCTTTTTAGGAGATGTTTTTTCCTGCCCTGGTCCCTCTCGCTGTCTGAGAGGGCACACACAAAGAGAGCACAAAAAAACTCCTCCTCCCCCCCCCCAACCCAGATTTGAAAGTATCTTCTTTCCCCATTGGTCCTTCTGGTCAGGTGCCAACTAGGCTAATTGAACTGATTAACCCTTTACAGGTAAGTGATTCTGTATATTTGGCCAAGAGGGATTTTATATTACTGCATACATAAAGGTTGTTACCCTTCCTTTTATATTTATGACAGAGTCTGTTGTGGAGATCTGAGGTTATTTTAAAAAAGGGAAAAACCCAACATCCTGCAGCCTTAACTTGTCTCACTACTTCCCCTCTTCAGAATTAGTATGAATTTTTAAGGGATGGAACTCAAAACCATCAGAAAATCATGTCTCTATTGTATGAAGACTGAACAGATCAACATGAAATGACTTCCGGCAGCAATTGTTGGACATTAAACAGCAAGGTACAGTAATTTGTTTTTCTTACTGCTTCAGAAGCAACTCTCTCCTAAATTCTGGATCTTAGCAGAGCACAAGTAGCCAAGACAACAAGAAGTAAAAACTTAACTTGTGTTGCTACGTATGTGCAAACAGATTCTTAGCTTTACAATGATAAGCAGAACTATTAGCCGACTAGTGTTATTTAGACATTTATAGAAGTAGAAGACCTTGGAGATGAAAGGATCTCCAAGCACCTTAAAAACTATGGGCCTGATCCTCCTTATTGCACTTGGGTTACATTTTAAAGCTTTTTCTCTGCAACTATGACAGAGAGGAACATCTGTTTCAGCGAAAGCTCAGATTCTCACAATCACGTTTCAAGGAGCTGGAGAGTTAAGAAAAACTGCAGCTATCACGTGACTTACGATAAAACAGAGAATTGGCAACCTGAGCCCAAGACACTAGACTCCAGTGACAGAGGTATCGTACATGGACTTAGCAGGGAGAGGTTACTTGTATGGAGGTATTTAGGTAACGAATGGGGTATGCAGATTTAGAGTTGCAGATTTGGCAACAAGAATCCCAAGTAATCCAGAGGAGAGCGTGGCGGGGGAGAGGTCATCTGTTCCTGCTTCCTGAATGGACCTGCTAAAATCTGCACATAGTGAAAAGGATCAGGCTCACTTTTCTGCTCCTGCATGACAACTACTCTGTCTGTTTAGACGCATGAGAGTACTGAAATGCAAGTATGCGTTAACGCTTTCAGAATGAAGGATGGAGTGGTAGCCTTCACTCTCATTTTCAATTTACTTTTTAAAAACCCGTTAAATCAAGACCTTAGTACTTAAACATAACTTTTGATTTCTGATTTCTTGGCTTTTTAAATCATGACACATCCTTTTATGGGATATTTCCACAGACATCACAACAATATGAGAATCTGACAACTTGATGTTGTAGCAGGCCTGGACGATCAAGTGCAGTGAGAGCATTGCATGTCTATGTATCTCTCTGACTCTTTTTTTAAGAATACATGCCTGAAGTTCCTGGGACCACTGCCTAGGACCAGCATTTCTATCTCTGGTTCCATGCAATGATTTTTAAACACCGGTTTAGACACTGCAGCACTGCAGTCTTGTGCCTGACAGCTAACTGTTAGGAAACATATTGACTACTGGATGTGCAATTCGTGTTATATTTCAACATTTAGAAGTGAAATATTATATTTGACTCCATTTAAACTCATTTTCCCCCAAACTCACTATTTGTTACTTGACTATTTAAATTTTCTATGTATTGACTTTAAAAATTTTGAACACAGGAAATGACGGTTTATACCAGTCAATATGGTAGATCCTTGAACAGATTCTCCGTGTAACAGGAGCAAATCCCTTGTGCTGGGCTGCAGGAACTCCGAGGTAGAGCATGCAACATTGTTCTTACAATACTGTTCAAGCCTGAACTTGTACAGATCTAGCACTGGGAAACATATTCTCAACTGTCCATGCAAAATGATGGCATCTAAATTAGATGTTACCACTCCAGAAAGAGATAATGGAGTCATTGCGGATAGTTCTCTGAAAACATCTGCTCCGTGTGCAGCGGCAGCCAAAAAAGTGAACAGAACATAAGGAACTATTAGGAAGGGAAAGGGAATAGATAACAAGACAGAAAATATAATCATGCTTCTCTATAAATCCATGGTATGCCCACCTTTTGCATACCGTGTGCAGATCTGGTAGCCCCATCTCAAAAAAGATATATTGGAATTGGAAAAGGTACAGCGAAGGGCAACAAAAATGATTAGGGGTATCGAACAGCTTCCATCTGAAGAGAAATTTAAAGGACTGATTTTTCAGCTTGGAAAAGAGGTGACTAACGGGGGATATGGTAGAGGCCTATAAAATCTAGACTGGTGTGGAAAAAGTGAATAAGGAAGTGTTATTTACGCCTTCTCAACACAAGAATTAGGGGTCACCCAATGAAATTAATAGGCAGCAGGTTTAAAACAAACAAAAGGAAGTATTTCTGCACACAATGCACAGTCAACCTGTGGAACTCTTTGCCAGAGGATGTTGTGAAGGCCAAGACTCTAACAGGGTTCAAAAAAGAACTAGATATGTTAATGGAGGATAGGTCCATCAATGGGTATTATCCACGCTGGACAGGGATGCAACACTGTGTTCTTAGTGTCCCTAGCCTCTGTCTGCCAGAAAATGGGAGTGGAGGACAGGGGATGATTCACTTGATAATTACCTGTTCTGCTCATTCCCACTGAAGCACCTGGCATTGGCCACTATCGGAAGACCGGATACTGGGCTAGATGGACCATTGGTCTGACCCAGTGTGGCTGTTCTTATGTTCTTATCTTACTGTGCAACTATGATATTACATGGGCATAATGCAATGAACTATATTTCTTAGAGTTTTTGTTTTGTTTAAGGTAGGTGGGGAAAGCTAAACAAAACCTGAAGCTATTGGTCTTGTGAAGCTTGTAGACTCCTTGCAATGGTGCTACTTAGCTTGCTAGAGCTTGTAAACATTACAGTTTTTATCAGGGGAGCTTGTAAGTTCCTTGAACCAAGCATCACACACTTAACTAGCTGTACAAGCATATTCAGACAATCCGATTTAATAATACTAATACTTAGCTCTTATCTAGAGGTTTCCATACATGGATCTCAAAGTGCTTTGTAAAAGAAGGATCCTAATTGACAACTGAAGTGCTTTGCAGTTGGTGCTGACACTTATGCAGCTGTTCTTGGATTGTGAATGGAGTTTGACATGATTATACCATTTCCTACCTGCTCAGCTCAGGTATGGAAAAGGAAGTGAAAAGTGGGAAACTGAGCATACAGCTATGCTTGGGCAATGAGGCCGAGAAAAGCAAATATGAAAGTGGCAAAGATGCCCAGCAAAACAATAGATTTTGTAACTGCCACCATGGCAGGAATTTTGGGCATTCAACCAGAAAAAATGGACAGCAAAAGTAAATGTATGAATCAAAAACTGTCAGGTTAAATGAAGGATTAGGATGAGCCACAGGGCTGGAGTGGCCTGTCATCCTTGCAACCCTGTTTCAAGGGGTGCAATGGCAGATGGATCAGTGTAGCAGTGATGCTGTCTTTTACTCTGAAGAGCCACTGCCCAGAGATGTGCATCTCATCCCATGGAATTGGACTTCATTGTATACAAAGGCTGTACACCCTCAGTGCAGGTTCCTGAAATCCTATCCCCAAACCTGTATGGTGTTATGATGTTTGGGCCAAATTCTCATTTATGCTACATCCTTTTTACACTGATATGGCATTGTAAAAAGGCCTTACAGTGGGTATAACTATACTTTACTCCTGCTTTATGGTGACTTTACACTACCAGAGTTTTGTTAAGTGAGCTTGATTTGACTGAGAATCAGGTCCTCTGTGTCCAAGACCCTGTCTATTTGGACAGAAGTTGAAGTATTTTCCTTCTAGAGAAAAAGAGGGAGAGAGAAAATAATAATATGCAAAGAACAGGCCTCCATGGTACATTAGAAAATACTTTGAAGGGATTCTTCACGTGAGCCCTATTTAAGGGATGGAGAGGAGACAAAACATAAGCATGTCAAGAGCTGCAGTAAGACTTTGCCAGTCTCAAGATCAATGGAGTTTAACACGCACCCATATGCTTTCATGGGCCAGCCCATTCCCTTTATTCTTTCTTAGGCAAAACTGATTTCCATTTCGAGATTGGCAACAAAACTATCACTGGAGGTTCAGAAAGCAATCAGGGGACACAGAGTTAGCTCTTCTGGTTACTTTAAGCAGTATGAGGCCACTATGTAAATATTAGAAAAGGCTTAGTTCTTCAAGAAGTATTATTGTAGCAAATTAAGGGAATGAGAACTGCACTTAGTGCTCTCTACATACAAAGAGGATAAAACAAGGAACCTGTTTTATAACATACAGGGTATGTTTACACAACAATTAAACACCTGTGGCTGGCCGGGGTCAGTCGGGGAGCCTGAGCTCTGGGACTCTATAAGTGCGGGAGGGCCCCAGAGCCCTGGCTCTAGCATGAGGGTATGTCTACACTGGCACAGTTACAGCACCAGGAGTTACAGCGCTGCTCAGAGAGCCCTGAAGGGAAACCACTGTTGTGTTCACACTGTCAGCTACCTGCGCAATAGCGTGTTCACACTTGTGGCATTTGCAGCGGTATTCGGAGTGGTGCACTCTGGGCAGCTATCCCACAGAGCATCTCTTCCTCTTCTGCCGCTAAGAGTTGTGGGAAGGCAGAGAGGGTCACGGGCATCCTGGGTCCTGTCCCAATGCCCCATGATGCATTGCTTCGCATCCCAGCAATCCCTGTGCTTCCGTCCTCATTTGGTGCCATCTTTCAACGGTTTGTGTACTGCGCACTCTGCCTCTTTGGTCTGCAGGAATGGATCCCGAACTGTTGACCAGTGTGCTGCTCACTCTGAGTAACATGTCAATAGTGACGGTGGAGTTATTTCTTAAACTACAAAGGAAAGAGGAGTGCGACATTGATCTCACCATGCGTACTAGGTACGACACAAGATTGCTTGTGACATGCACAGAGATGCTGACCACAGTGGAATGCTGCTTTTGGGCTCAGGAAACAAGCAGTGAGTGGTGGGATCACATCGTCATGCACGTCTGGGATGATGAGCAGTGGCTACAGAACTTTCGCATGAGGAAAGCCACATTCATGGGATTCTGTAATGAGCTTGCCCCAGCCCTGTGGCACAAGGACTCGAGAATGAGAGCTGCCCTGCAGTTGGAGATGTGTTTGGTGATTGTACTATGGAAGCTGGCTACACCAGACGACTACCAATCGGTCACTAACCAGTTTGGAGTGGGAAAATTGACTGTTGGACCGTTGACGGAAGTGTGCAGGGCCATTAATCGCATTCTGCTCCAAAAGACCGTGACTCTGGGCAACGTGCATGACGTTGTGGATGGCTTTGCACAAATGGGCTTCCCTAACTGTGGAGGGGCGATAGATGGCATGCATATTCCAATTCTGGCACCAGACAACCTAGCCACTGTGTACATTAATCGGAAGGGGTATTTCTCTATGGTTCTCCAGGTGCTTGTGGATCACTGTGGGCGTTTCAGAGGTATTAACGCAGGCTGGTTTGGAAAGGTGCATGACACACGCATCTTTTGGAACACTGGCCTGTTCAGGAAGCTGCAAGCAGGGACTTTCTTTCTGAACCAGAAGGTCACAGTTAGGGAAGTTGAAATGCCCATTGTGATCCTGGGAGACCTCGCCTACCCTTTAATGCCGTGGCTTATGAAGCCATACGTGGGGCAACTTGACAGCAGCAAGGAGCAGTTCAGCAACAGGCTGAGCAAGTGCAGAATGACTGTTGAGTGTGCTTTTGGATACTTAAAGGCCCGCTGGTGCTGCCTATATGGGAAACTGGACCTGGCTGATGACAATATTCCTCTACTTGTAGCTGCATGTTGTACACTCCATAATATTTGTGAAGGGAAGGGTGAAAGCTTCACTCGAGATGGACCGCTGAGGCTCAGTGCCTGGAGGCTGAATTTGAACAGCCAGAGACCAGGGCTATTAGAGGTGTGCAGCATGGGGCCATAAGGATCAGGTATGCCTTGAGGCAGCAATTTGAAACAGAAAGCCACTAATATTTGTTGCTGTGCTCGGGAGTGCAGTGCTCGTAATGATAGGAGGTGATTGTGATTGGTGCAGATGAGGCAATATGAGGGTTTAAGATAATTGTCTGTTGCTTTGCAGGGCTCTGTTTGCTTTCCATTAATAGAATAAAGATTGCTTTCAAAACAACACAATTCTTGTATTAAAAAACAACTGGAGGAGAGAGACAAACAAAAAAACACCTCACCACTGAGGGGATGGGGGAAGGGAAGGTACCAGGAGGAGGTGGGGTCCTTGGACAGTTTAAAGATTTGTGTATGTCCAGCGATCATATCCAACCTTCTCCTTTAGAGTACAATGCAGCTAGTACTGTACTTCAACAGGGCTAAACTGCAGAGGGATGGGTGTTGAGTGCAGTGAGTACTGGGAGTCCGCAGTGCTGGACTGTGAGGGGAAGGAGTGGAATAATGTGGGTACAGACTGGAGCCAGGAGTTTGATAAAAGTGTGGTGGTGGTGTCTGAGGGGTGCATGGGAAAGAGTTTTTTGTGATAGCGACTGCAGGGGTGGGTGAGTGCGGAGCTGCTTGGTTTGCAGCATTAGTATCACCTGGAGTGTGTCCGGTTGGCGTGCCATAATGTTTAAGAGCTGCTCCGTGGCTTCATTCTGGAGTGCCGCATTCTCCTTTCAGTCCCTCTTCTCGCTGTCCCGCCACTCCTTCAATTCCTGTTTTAGGCCGCGGAGTGCATCATAACCTCACGCAGAAAGTCCTCCTTAGTTCTTCGTGGCCACTTTCTAATTCTGCGCACCTGTTCAGCTGGCAATAACAAAGAGGGAAGCTGGACTCCCAAGGTCATCTCTGTGAAGCCAAAACACAACATTTTACAGAAGCAGTATTGTTTGCAACACACAGAACATTGATTCAGTGATTTAAAACACAGCTGCTATTCCCATACCTGTCACTAAGTGACTGGCCCCAGGCAAGCACACATGAGTCACAAAACGGTGAGTAGCTGCAGGGGCAGGGTAAATCCGTGTTTCTGGACCCTACTCTACACTGGGCATGTGGCTCTTGGGGACAGCCAGCAGGGGGGGCCTGATAATCACTCCTGTCCCCACTTTTTCCACAGGCTATGTTCATTATGGAAGATATCTCTTTGCTGAGGGTGAGCAGGGAATCAAGGGAGGGTCTTCTCCAAGACTGCGGCTTCTTCCTTGGCCCTTATGAGGCTCGCCTGTGTGCAGCAACGGTTATTCCCCCTCTCCCCTCCAGTAATGGCAGAGTGACGCGGGAAAGTTACCGTTAATGGGGCAAGAAACAAAGCAGCTCTGCCAAAGAACCTGCAGCAGTGGATTGCCCAGTATCTCCACGAGAGTTTTGTGGAGATCTGAGGCAGAGGGAGTCTATCAACAGCCTGTTCTGCCGCTCAAACTAGGCATGTGGTGGTATGTGCATCATACAGACACAAGCCTGCTTTCTGCAACTCTCCTGCCCCCAGTAACTCTCTTCAGCAATTCCCAGAATCAAATCAACTTACCAGGGGCCTCCTCTCCTGTTTGTGCTTCGCCAAGATCCAACAGCTGTGACTGGCTAGCCTCCTCCGGGGTAGAAAAGAGCTCCTGGCTGCATGCATCTCTGACCTCCGAGTCATCCTCTGCCTCTGGGTCCCCCTCCCCCTCCACATCCTCGTCCAAGATTTCCTCCTCCTGGCTCTGTCCACTCTCGACTGGCACATGAACCATTGAAGTATCCACAGTGGCCTTTGCAGTGGAGCTGGGGTCACCACCAAGTATAGTGTCCAGCTCTTTGTAGAACTGGCAGCTTGTGGGCGCAGCACTGGAGTGGTGGTTTGCCTCCCGTGCCTTGTGTTCTGCAGCTCCATCACTTTGACCCTGCACTGCAATGTGTCCTGGTCATGGCCCCTTTCTGTCATGCAACATGAAATCTGACCATAGATATCATAATTCCTATGGCTGGAGCACAGCTGGGACTGGGCAGCCTCCTCTCCCCAAATGCTGATGAGGTCCAGCAGCTCGGCATTGCTCCAAGTGGGGGATCGCCTGGTGTATGAAGCAGGCATGGCCACCTGGAAAGATGCGCAAAGATAACTGCACACATCACCGAGCAAACAGGAAGGGGACTTTCAAAATTCCAAAGGAGTTTCAGGGGTGGAGATGATGGTTGGTCACTTGAGGGCAGGGCAGTAAAGTTCAAACGGATGACCAGAGAGGCAAGAACAGGCATTGTGGGACACCGCCCGGAAGCCAATTGCAGCGCTGAAATGGACCAGGGTGTCTACACTGGCACCATGGTGCTGTAGCCCCAGTGCAGAAAGCTGTATGCCTCTTGCGGTGGTTTCTTTACAGTGCTGCAACTGTGCAGTTTCTGCGCAGTATGTGGCTTGGCAGTGTGTACACCTCAGGAGTTACAGTGCAGAAAGCTGCTTTACTGCGCAGAAACTTGCCAGTGTAGACAAGGCCTGAGTCCAAATGTCTACACAACAATTTTTAGCCCTGCAGCCTGAGCCCTGCAAACTTGAGTCAACTGGCTTGGCCCAGCCATGGCCATGCCTCAGGTCTTTAAAAATGTTATTAAAGATAATATTAAAAAAATTATATAGTACATAGGTTGGGGCAAGAGTGTCTGTACATCTGGGTATGGTTCTTGGATTATCCACAAATATAAAGATACAATGTAGACGTACCCTGTTGCTAAGAATAAGGGACTAAGTCTGAGAATAGCTGATTAACTGGTAAAGAAGAATGGGATCTACAACTTCTTCCTCCTTTGCCCCTTCCTTTCACATCTGTCCTTGCTGCAGTCCCTACAAAATGTAGTAGTTCAGATCGTCTTCCTTTCCTGTCCTTCTGCCCATGCTTCCCTTTTTGTTTCTTTAGACTGGCTTCCTTTCCTCTTCCACATTGTTTTAGCTATTCTCTTAATTTACAGAGCTCTCTCCAGCTCCACTGCCCCTGCCTATGTGTCTGACCCTTCTCATCCTACACGCCCTACAGCAGGGGTAAACAATTATTTTTGTCAAGGTCCAAATTTCTTAGTCAAGGTGTAGTCAAGGTCCAGACTCCAGAGAAAATAATACAAATAATAATAAATAAAAAGATTTTTGCAGTCCGTTCAAAAGTGTCTGGCGGTTCAGATTTGGCCCCAGGTCTGTCCCCAGGTCTGCCTATTGAGTTACCCTGCCCTACAGCTTTGTACACTCCACTCACACTTCTGTCCTGATTGTTCCCTGTGACAGTCTTGTACACTCCCAACTCTGCAATCTTTCATGCTGTCCCCTTTAGTGCCTCCCTCAAAGCCTCCCAATTAGTCAACACCAAGCTCTTTAGAGCTCTAGCTCTTTTCTTTCTGAGAGGTGCCAGGGGTGGTTTTGTGCAATCACTTGTCTGCCCTGAGTAATCTCCTCTGTGAGATTTCCTAGTCTGTTTTCTTGCCCTCCTGGTTCACTGTATGCAAGGCAATTTGGGCTGCAGTGCCATCAGTACATGGATAATATGTACCTTTGTGTCTCATTTTCATCAGGCCCAGTATTTGTGCTTTCTTTGTGTCTAACTGAAATGGAATTGGAAGAGTTGACTGAAGCTCAGTCTCGACAAGATGACATCATTAGTACAGGTGGATAATCTTTAAGGTATTGTGTAGTTTCTGTAGCCCTTTGTGAGAGGGTTTTGTCCAGCCTTTGCCTAGACAGACACAATTTGGGAGTGCTTTTAAACCTCCTAACCACTTCTGGAATTCCAAAAACACCCCTCCTCCTCTTTATATCTGGGTAGGCATTTGTAGCCTTTACTCTTGCATCAGGACTCCACCATAGCAATGTACACCTTTGTGATTTGTAGATTACTTGCATGTTTGGAATCCCCTCTACTTCGGTCTATGCTTGCAGGCTACTCAGAAGCTACTCCGAGTACATAACGCAGCGATCTACTGTTGGATGGTAATTTATGGGGTTATCAGTTCTTCAATGGCTATACTAGCTGCCTATGTGCTTCTGGGTACAATTCAAGGAATTTTGTGTTCTATAAAATCCTTTACAGTTTTGTTGATAACTGAGAGACCAGCTGTCATCCTGTGGTCAGCTGGAGTAATCAGATCCAGCCTCTGGTGAAGTATTTGGAATCTGTCATAGTTACTGCTTGGGGATTTTACAAGTGCACTAAAAGAACAGGAGTACTTGTGGCACCTTAGAGACTAACAAATTTATTTGAGCATAAGCTTTCATGGGCTACAGCTCACTTCATTGGATGCTTATGCTCAAATAAATTTGTTAGTCTCTAAGGTGCCACGAATACTCCTTTTCTTTTTGGGAATACAGACTAACACGGCTGCTACAAGTGCACTGTGGCTCAGGACCGAATTTGATAAATTGTTTACTGCTTACCTCTGCAATAGATTGGTAGATTGAATAATATCCAAGAGTAACCACATAGGTCCAGGATGTGGCTCCCATTGAAGTCTTTCCCTTTTCTTTCAGTGGGTGAAGGAATGGGCTTATATGGTTTACTTCTTAGTGTCAATTATTTTAAATAGTCAAGGTCTTTTGTACTCTGCAGCAAGATGGACATAAATTCTGTATGTTCTTCTTCTACACTTTTGGACAGCAGCTTCAAGTAAATTCAAACATGTAAGTTTTTAATGAGTTAAATATGAACACGACAATCCTTGTATTCCCTATTTTTATATTAAATTTATACTTTCTCCATATTTTCTACATGCTATATTTTTGTTGTGAGAATATCATACTTTTATGTAGAAGATGTCACAGAAGTTTTTGACACCTGATACCCCCAAAGCCATTGGAGATTGGGAAGGAGATGTCTTTTCCCCTCTCTTTGTAAGCAGGAGTAGGGGTGATTTAATTTTTTTTCTTTGGGGAGAAGGGTGGGAGAGCTGTGAATTCCAACATATAATTCTCCACCCCAGCAATCTTTTACACCAACCAACTATCTTAGAACTCCTTGACCAATAGTGTCTGCATCTAACAATGGATAAGGACCGTAGCAGATGATTTTTGGTAAAATAGTAGTGACGGTCTCCTCATCAGTATAGCCAGCCCCAAACATTAACAAATCATGAGATTTAAAAAAAAACAAAAACGTGGAAGTTCTTTTTTGCCATCTAGTTTCTGAGCCTTCAGGGAGTACTCTGCTCATGTTCTCAGGCTTTTCACCTTAACCATGAGAGCTAGAAACTTTTAAAAAAAAGAAAGCAGAGATTATTTTGTGATCACTCGCCTCCAGGAGCTGGAGTTTAAGAAAAACATCTAATATTGCAAGTCTCAATACAATCATGAGGATTGCCAACATGCTCCATGAATGTTTATTGATATGAATGGGAGAGGTTTAATATTTTTATTTTAGGCTCTTTGTTTATTGTCACAGAAACACAACTGTGTATGAGTTTACATTTGGTTCACATTTGGAACATTTCCTTTACAATTTTAAGGGCTCTGTCTAGGCACACTATTTTTAAATAAAAGTTTCAGGCCAAATTATACCCTCAGATCCATGTAGTTCATTCTGAAGTATACAGAAGTTACAGGCACATTTCATTTATGTGCCGGATTTAACCCTTTTGTTCTGGAGTAAAATTATGTGGATATGGGTGGATTCTGGAGGTGCTGATTGGTCTCAGAGCTACAGGAAGTCTAGGAAATGAGCAGTAAGAGTGGGTCCTTGAGATTAGCTCATTCAGTAAAATGCTCAACCACATCACTTCCTAAAGTGTAGGACAATCAGTCTGATAAAGAACCCAGAAACTTTTCTAGCAAAACATCACAACCATTCTTCTAGACAGTCCTCGCAGGTGCCTTATCTGTACAAATACTGTCTAATTTGGACCAATCAAGCTTAATATTTTCACTAACTCTTATTATGAAGAAGAGCCCTGTGTAAGATCAAAAGCTTGTCTCCCTCTCCAACAGAAGTTGGTCCCATAAGAGAGATGACTTCACTTACCTTGTCTCTCTAATATACTGGAACCAGCACTGCTACAACAACACTGCATGCTCTTGTAATACATGTTCTTGGTTCTTCAAACAAGTCTGAGATGCTGGTTGTAGAGCAAAGTGGGCAGAGACCAACAGTTCCTCAATTACATCAAAATTTTCATTCACACACAACAAAAACACTTAACTATGCAGTATTAATAGCATCACCACTGTCATAAGCTGCAAGTGAAAAAAATTTCTGTGCAACCGTTAAAAAGTTTAATCTGTGCGAACACATCATAGGATGTCTTCTCATTACTGTGTTATGTGAAAGTGCAATCCCATCAACTATTTTCTGGGTTTTTAGGTCACCACAATGCGCAGCAGAAATTTACACTCTCCTTCACTAATTTCTTGCCCTCTGAAAAACACTTTTTCTGACAAACTAGAAGTATTTCTTATGACACCATCACCACTGATTTCAATTCCTGTTTATTTTTTACAAAAAAAAAGGTTGCTGGGCCAAGAGGGCATTTTTTCTTTTTGATATAAATCAGATTGCAAAGCTGATCTGTTGGGATATAGTGTTTTAATTTCGGCATTGATTTGTGTAAAATGTTGCTCTACATTGAAGTTTTTCCATACAATAGGGATTTTTACTTTAGAAAGGAGATGAATAAGAGGGGACATAAAAGTACACAAAATTATGAATGGTATAGAGAAGATAGATTAGGAATTACTATTCTCCCTTTGTTACTTAAACAAAGAGCTATTTACTAAAAGGTAGGAAATTAAAAACTGATAAAAAGAACATGGAATTTGAACTGTGACACTAATGGTGCCTAAGAGTCACTGATGCCAAGAACTTAGCATGATTATTAAAAAAAAAAATCAGACATTTACATGGATCTCAAGATTATCCAAAATTATTATTGATAATTCTTGTAAGGGATAGTAAACCTAATGCCTCTGACTTTAAGCCAATCTCTAACAATTAAAGTTCAGGATGAAGCCTATCATGGGTGGCAGTTTATCCCACATCTGCCTATGACAAGCTTCTTACACCTTCTACTGAAGCATCTAGTATGGGCCGCTCTGAGACAAGATACTGGATTAGATTAGATGGATTTTCCCCCTTCTGCCCCAGATAACAGTTCCTGTGTTTGCAAAGCAGAGGCCTGAGACTGTGGAATGTCTACTTGAATACATATTTCTAAAATAATATTTGTCAATTAAAATACTCCTATCACTGCACCATAGATAGATATGGTCATGATTTATTAATAAAACCTAACCCTAAACTTTAAAGGAATGTACAGCTTTGATTTTGTTACATTCTAGAAGTGAATCAACATTTATTTCTTAAACCTGCCATTTCTTTGGTAGTGAGATCTGGGGCAAAAAAGAATATGCTCCAACCAAACACAAAAGTCTCAGAATGGGGCCATTTAAAAATGTTTATAATGTGAACTACTTAAAGATCTGTAGTTTTTCAGATCATTCCTATGTCCTCAGAGCAAGTGCTGGATGGAAGTGGAGATGTGTTTGTTATGTACAGTTTCAGAGTAGCAGCCGTGTTAGTCTGTATCCACAAAAAGAAAAGGACTTGTGGCACCTTAGAGACTAACAAATTTATTTGAGCATAAGCTTTCCTGAGCTACAGCTCACTCCATCGAGTGAGCTATAGCTCACAAAAGCTGATGCTCAAATAAATTGTTAATTTCTTATGTAAACAGCGTGTAATGCCATTGTCATATGCAAATCTCCACTCGACCTGAGCTCTGCCTCCGGTTGCTCTACGGCATAGCCAGGGGCTGGCTCTCCTGGGCCAAGGGGAGAGTATTTGGGGAAACTGGAGCGCCTCCTGCTGGGTGCTGCGCCAGGGCTGCTCTTGCCCTTAGCAATGGGCGTGCGAGCGCCAGGTGACCCGAGCGCCGGTGGCAATGGGGAAAAGGATGCCAAAGGGCTGGGCGTGGGGAAGGGGAGGAGCCGCCTGGTGCTGGCCTGCCCGCCGGGGGCGCAACCAGCCTGTGCTCATTAGAGGGAGCTGTCGGCCGGAGCGAGCCGCGCTTGGTGCAGTGTGAGCCCCGCTCCTGCCTCTTGCAGCCGCCGCTTCCTCGGGAGCGAGCGCGAGGGGCGAGCCGTCACGGCGGAGACCCAGCCCGGCTGCGGGGGTGGTTAGGCAGCGCGAGCCGCCGGCGGCATGAATCCCTCGGGCCCCCGAGCGCCTACCCCGGGGACAGAGTCAGCGAGGCGGAGGTAGGGAGCCCCGGCACGGCCTCTGCCTGGGAAGGGAGACCCAGCCCGATGGGTGTGCGGGAAGGGGCCCGGACCCCTGCTGCTCCCCGAGAGAAGCACCTAGAGCTGGGGGGGCACGGTCCCCCCCATCGCTTCTCCCCAGAGATCCCCTTCTCGGGAATGGGGCCGGGGGCAGGGATACCTCCAAGGACCCCCCCATCGCTCCCCCGAGATCTCCTCGGGAATGGGGGGCAGGGCCCCCCATCCTCCCCCATCGCTCCCCGGAGATCCCCTTCTCGGGGGATGGGGATGCGGTGGGGGGGCCGAGCAAGGACACCCGATTGCTGCTCTTAAGAGAGCCCCCTGCATGGTGGGGGCGGGGGGTGCCCGGCTGACCCTGGGGACGGTGCAGGATGCCGCCCCGGCCAGACGCGCTCCGCCGCCCGCGGCTGTCAGGCCGGCTCTCCCGGGCACGGAGGGCTGCTGCCGGGCGCGGGGAGGAGGGGCGCCGGGCGGGGGCGGTGCCGGGAGGGCGCGATAGGCCCGAGCCCCGCGGCAGCTGTAGCCGAAAAGCGGGACGGGGCCCGGCCGGTCCCTGCTGCCTGCTGGCGCGGACCGTGACCCCGCCCCTCTCTCCGCAGGCCGCTGCAAGGGGAGTAGAGCGGCGGGAGCGAAGCGCTCCCGGCCCGTTACTCAGGGCCCGGCCAGCCACCTCCGGGTCCATGAGCCCGCCGAGCCGCCTCCCGCCGCCGCCAACCGCGACACGCGCCGCCGCCGCCGCCTCCCGCCGCGGCCTCCTCAGTTCCCCTGCGCCGCAGGAGGTGAGTCCCGCCGGCCGGGGTCAGTCACCCGGCGAACGGCTCTAGCCCCCGCTTTCCCCTCCTCACGTCCCCCCTTGGCTGCCCTGTTGTCCTCCCCTACTCCTCGCTCGCTGCCTGGCTCCCCCTCGGCGGGTCTAGCGCAGCTGCGGGAGCTCGCCCCTCTCCTCCTCAGCCAGGCTTCGCCGCGTGAAGGGTGAGGGAGACTTGCCTCCTCGGTGCTAGCTCTTGACTTTGGAGAGACCGATGAAGTGAGCTGTAGCTCACGAAAGCTCATGCTCTAATAAATTGGTTAGTCTCTAAGGTGCCACAAGTACTCCTTTTCTTTTTGCGAATACAGACTAACACGGCTGCTCCTCTGAAACGAGGAGTGTGTGTCATTATTTCCCCTTCCCGTTGTCCCGGTAAAACCCTGTTGCAAACAATGTATTTTCTCCCCCTTTTTCCGAGCTGGAGGAGGAAAATTTCTGAGCGTTCCTACCCTTTTTGGTGTGAGCCATGGCAAGTCACTGAGTTTGAAAGGGAAGGGACTACTACCCCATCCCTCCCTAGTTCTGTTGTTTGGTTTTCAGTGATCACTTGCTGCCCAGGGAATGTGTTCTCCAGGGTATGTTTATGTAATTTATATGATGACTTGCCTAATGTCCAGTTTGATATGTAGGCTTGGCAGAATTATTATTTTTATATATATATTTTTGTCATATAGCTGTTTGTTTTTAAGTATCTTTTTTATTTTTTATCCATTTAAATTTTTACAGGTGTGGAAAATTTATGGTAACTATGTGGTCAGACAGTAATTATTTACTGATGATAGATATTGAGATTCAGAAAGTTAAAGCTATATAACGATTAAAATACAAATTACCAACATAACATATTAAAGCAAAAAGTAAATATGCTTAAATCAATCTCTAATAAAAGTTCTTGCAGCATTTTTCTTACTTTGCCTATCTGTAAACTTCAGTTATCAATGGAAATATTTGTTCCTTGGTTTGTGTGTGTACAGTGAAACCAATGTCTACTGATAAAACGTAATCCTTCCAAGTCTGTTGATATGCCACTTACCTTAGTTCATAGCTGCAGGTTTTTTGTGTGACTCCCAGAAACTTCTCAAATCACAGCTTTTTAATGCAGGCGAGTATCACCTTGATGGTGTATGGTATTCTTGACTTCTTTCTTTGTTTCTGTGGGACGTGGAAATGTTCAATGTACTTTATTTTCATCCTCCAGTCTGACTAATTTTGAGGTATCGTAGAGGTAAATAAGGGCTGCAGATGCTAATGAAAATGGATTGGGGCTGAAGTAGGCAGCTTTGTTAAGGGGACAATATCTATCTCACTAGCATTTTGGCTCTGTAAGAGGTGTTTTTGTTTTTTTCTTTTCTTTTTATTCTGTAAGTAATGGCTGTATCTTGTTCTTCTTTTACTGTAGGAAGAGCCCACATACTCTGGTGTGAAGAGAATGGCTGTGACTTTAGAACAGGCCCAGAGGGTGGGCTATACACTTCTGAAAGGACTCCTGAGGTTCAGCTTCATGGTTGCCAATAACCTGGTTGCTATTCCATCCTACATCTTGTATTTAATTATACTGCAGCCTCTTCGACTGTTGGATAGTAAGCGGTTTTGGTATATCGAAGGAGTGTTATTTAAATGGCTTTTAGCTATGGTGGCTTCCTGGGGCTGGTGGGCAGGATATACAGGTAAGACTGTTTTAATACTTAAAAAAAAAAAAAAAAAAGTATAAGTATAATAATTAAAATAAACTTTGAAACACAGGCATTAATAGTGATGTATATTAATACAGTGGGATGATTTTTATACAAACCTGCACTATATTTCTGGATGGTAACATAATTGAATCTAATATTTATTATATGAAAACTGATCTTTCAAAAATATCTTAACATAATGCATAACATGTTTGGATTCAAAAGAACATATTAAGCAATTGAGGTTCTTAGCTCTCAATCAGTATTCTACTTTGTTAGTAAGATCCGTGGCTTTAGGAGTGCTATTTTTTCAAGGCCCTAGATTATCTTGTTCTGATGTTCTGTGGAGTAGTAGCACCTCTGAAAAGAGTTATTTCTGTTGTGTATGAGGGTGAAATACACACACTTTGTATAAACCTCCTTTAAATATGCATGCAGTACATATCTCCAGATCATTTCTACTTAGAGCGATCAACTCACAAGAGTAAGCTGTTTGAATCAAGTTCATCTCTGAAGAGTAGCTTTTATAATCCATATGAGTTGCAACTGGAATTTTCTTTTTTGCTGCTTCGGTCATGGGTGTAGATGAAAAATAGAGACAACACTCTAGAGCGTGTAGGTCTTCGTTTACTTTTAGTAGAGCTAAAGTTTTGACTATATGGTTTTATATCTTGCGTGCATTACTTTGTGATCATTATTGAACTTCTTTTTGCCTCTTAGACTTCGTAGGGTCATCAGGGTAGTAGACTGAGCAGAAATATTAAGGAAGGTTCTAAACTTGTCCTTGGAGACACTGACTTTCATCTTGCCAGCTGCACGCTGCGCAAGGAAACAACCATCAACACTTTGGAAAGGGGGAGGTGGGTAGAGTAAACGTTTCTAGAGAGAGCAGTATGTGAACACCTCTCCTAAAATTGTCTATCTCCCTCTTTCCTGCCCAGGATGCATCTACAGGCCTTTTCCATGCATTAAAGGAATGACAGCCTACAGCTCTGATGGAGTCTGGTCAGACTCCTAATTAGTCAGGATTCTAAGTGTTGACCCAGATGGATCTTTCTCACTTCCCAGAAAAAGCATTGATTAGGCTACAAGAGCTGAAGTCCCTGTGCTAATGGGCCTTTTG
This sequence comes from Eretmochelys imbricata, assembly GCF_965152235.1. Taxonomy (NCBI): domain Eukaryota; kingdom Metazoa; phylum Chordata; order Testudines; family Cheloniidae; genus Eretmochelys; species Eretmochelys imbricata. The sequence continues at coordinate 166,914,070 of NC_135574.1, forward strand.
GTACCTTGTCATGCGTCTTTTCAAGATGCACATGTTCTGTGGATATTCTAGGTGAGCTTCTGGTTCTTCTTGAGGAGGTGGTGGCGGCAACAAAATTAGTTTCCAGTCTGTGGAGCTGGAACTGTCACAAACATTGCACTGCTTCAGAATTGTCTTGCCTGGTACAGCCTGAGCTTTTCCAGATGTGCTAGTCTTTTAATCTTTTATGTTTACATTTGCTCATTAAAAGAAGTCCACATGGTATTTGCAGTGGCAGGTGCTTTTTAGATGTCCACTTCAGTCTCTAACCACAATAAAGGAAAGCTCTTCCAACAGGAAAAGAGGGACCTTTATGCTGTTGAGTGTGTGTATGTGTTAATTGGATATGTGAAAGTCATCAGCATAATGGTAAGGTAAAATTAATTCAGCATATGACTCTGGTATGTGCAGATTGAAAATGCTAGTTAAAATTCAAGCCATTGTCCCATGAATATATGACATTCAGTGAATGCTGAAGTTAATTTCTTTGGGATCTATTCCCTGCTGACTGCAGAACTGTGTGGTTTCTTTTGCCTCTTGCATGGAAAGTGGTTTCGACATGATCTGCATACATCTGCTAATTGGCGTGCTGTTGCATTTTGACAATTTGAACAGCTTTGTTTTATTATTGAAGAACTCCTTAGTATATTTGTTTTAAAGTTAATTTTGAATAGGAGAATTGACACCAGGGTGGAAGTATTCTCTTGGATGATTTTAGGGCAAGGGAACCCTATTCCTTGCTTTCTACTATGAATTAAGACATTTGTCACTTGTGGAAGGAAGTCTTAAATCTGATACTGAGCCCTCCTTATCAAATAAGAGAATACACTTAAGTAGGTGCTGATAGAACAATAATATTCTGTAGGCTCACCTACAAAAGAGATAAAGGGTGCATTTCCTCTCTTTTCTTAGCTCTTCTTTCCTTCTCTCTGGTGAGGGTGCAGCATATTGTATATGTAACACCGACAGACTCTGGTTGTCAGAGAGCGGGATCGAACCTGGGATCTCTGGAGCTTAGTGTCGGAGCCTCTACTGCATGAGCTAAAAGCTAACTGGCTGTTGGCTAAGGCTGTAGAGCAGACTCATTAATCTCTCTTTCTGCCTCTCTCTATGCCACTAGATGGGACAGAACACCACATCCAGGAGGTGTGTGGGTTATGTATAGTTTTGGAAAATGTGTATAAAATGATTTAATTGTATGTATAAAATCTCCTCATCTGGAGTACATGTAATGTAGTTATATGGGGTCCATCTGTTTTTTAAGATAGAGAGATGTACCACTTTCATTCAGAATTCAAGTGCTACTCTTACTATTGCACATGTGAAGCGATTGGCATTGGGTATTAGCTGGATAATGTGGAAGGACAGAATGTGGTATAGAATACATCTATTTTTTTTCAGTGTCCAAAACTAGGACTAAGGTTAGTTACTCAGTGCATACTAGTTCCAATATATCTTTTGTTCGCATGCATTAAATTAGAGATAAGTAGTGATGGTTGCTGAATGTACACCTGTAAATTAAGTTGAATGTACTGACTATATGAAGGATTTTTCACTTTTTTGACCAGGAGAAAAGCTAGCTATTGGATATCTTTGAGTAATACTTTTCTTCTGAATTAAAGGGTATGCAAGATGCCACCTATATTTGATGTGGAGCATAAAGAACACTAATATGCCCTCTTTTGGCTAATTTTATGTAAACTAGATTAATTAAGAATGATGGCAGTGGGGTAGAAAGAAATAAGGTGGGTGGTTTTTTGACCTGAGAATGTTCTGCTTCAGGTGAAAGGTGATTTCTTTCTGCCCACCGTGGCAACCACAACTTGGATATTGGTTTCATAGTCATAAAGATAACTAAATTTGGTTTTAAGAGCTATGAGTTTGAAGATCAAACAAATTATATTTAAAATATACTAATATACCTAGTAGTTAGAACAAGGAACTGGAAGTCAGGATTAATAGGTTCTGGCTTTCAGCTCTGCCACTTAATTGCTATGTAACTATGGGTAAAAACATTTACCCTTTGTCCATCAGTTACCCTATCTGTAACATGAGTAGTACTCTACTTCTCTAGTGTTTGAAGCTTTGCTAATGTTTGTAAACTCAGGCTATCAGATAGCCAGTGACACACATGCAAATAAGTATATATTAATAATTAATGGCCTAGAGTCTGGCTGCTTTTTTATTTTAGGGAAATGAGTATAATAGGGTCCAGGAACAAATGAGGGAAAGACCTCAAGTGTCTCTCTTTGCCTCCTTCCTTTGGCTTCTGTATTTTCTAGTCTCCCCATTTGCCCCATTCCTGATATTGTTTGGATATGGGTTATGTAAAGTGGAAGAGTATAACTGGGCAAGCTGAAAAGGGGAAGGAGGTTTAAAGAAGAATTAAAAAAAAAAAGGATTAAGTAATAGTTCTTGGTCATAACCACTTGCCCTTACTTGATATTACAAAGGTTTCTTTATGCTCTGCTTTTTAACACTATTCATAAAAACAGAAAATGGAATAATCCACTTTTCATGCAGTATGTCCCGTGCTTTATTAAAGCAGTACTGATCTAGTACTGTCAAAGGAGTTTAGTGTAGCTTTGTAGATCCCATTTTCAAGTTTTCATAAACTAGCTTTAAGCCATTTTATTGTTCTCAGTCTAGACACCTTTCTCTAAAGATACTTACAGTTGAAAGTGGGGGCTTTCAAAAGTAACACTTCTAACCGTTCTACTGTACTAGTTGTAAGCTGACCAGAGGGGTAATATTGATTTTGTTACTTAAAAAAACCCCAAATAAATCTGAGATTCTGAGCTAGTCCAGGGGCCAATGTTTCTTTACCTTACTATGCCTGTGATGGGGTTCTGAATCTGTTGTTCACTTTGTATATTGGTCATTATAACATTCTGGAGTGCAGTCCAGACCAGTGAGGGGTTGTCACTGCCTGCTCTGTATCCCTGAGTGCCTCAAAATGCTCTGCTGCTGTAGCTCCCTAGTCTGGATGCTTACAGCCAGCGTACATGGAGTGTCTTGTGTATTAAGCAATTGACTTGGCAACTCTGATTCCAGCAGCCTGCTTGTTATACCACTGTCATGCTCTCTCCTCCACCGGCCTTACTTACATTTGTCAAGATGACCCCAACATCCTCCAGTCCCGAATTTTCCCCAAACTATGTGCTCTGCAACATCCAGCCTTCTCCTGGGCCATTCAGAGAGAGATTAAGGTTTGTTTGTTCTTTAAATACCCAGTAGCTTGCCACATTAACTGGAGTTAACCTTCACTTTAAATCAAACACAGCACTGGCTTGGTTTAGATTAAAAGTAGAACTACACAGGGAGGAGTTTCTGAGCCCAGGGGCTCCCCCTGACCATATGCTCCCTGACCACCAGGCCCGTGGGGACCCTGGGCCTGGTGTGCTGGCTCCACAGGGATGAGTCCTGCTTTCTGTTTGTCCCCGCCAGGCTGGCAGCTCTGGGCGGCATTGCTTGCTCCCCCGCCCGGTGGCTTCAGCCCTGGGCTTGTCTGCACTCACTTCGTTCTGGCAGCCCAGGCCTGTCAGCTTGCTGCACTTGGGTGGCGCCCCTCTCGACCACGGCTCCATGGCCATGATTGTGGATCAGACTAGGAGCCCAAGTACATACCCAGGTGGTTGAGTGAGTTTGTACTTGGTCAGCTAGCCTGAGCCGCCACCATGACCATAGCTATTTTTAGTGTGATGGCTTGAGCAGAGCTAGCATGTATCTGTCTACCCGTGCTGGGAGGCACACTCCTAGCTACAGGTAGACATGTCTTGAGTGACTGCAGGCTGGAACTGCATCTAGGAGTTATTTAAGGCAATAGAAGGGAAAAAGCCTTCTGGATAGGTGAAAGTGAATGAATGCTTCCACTGTAGGAGCAAAAGTGAAAGAACCGTATTTAGATTTTTAAGATCTGTGAGACTGGGATTGTCTTGTTTGAACAGCACCTAACACAGTGGGACCTGGATTCTTATTTGGGGACTCGGAACTACTATAATATAAATAAGTTTAGCCAGTAAAGGTATGATGATGTTCACCTTGGTAGAAAGGAGCTAGCTTCTGGTAGCAGTGTCAGTCTGTGTCTGGCCATCTGCATGATCTCAGTGGCCACCCTAGTTCCTCCAAATCACCCATGTACTCAGCCAGCAGACTTTGTTGACTTTTCTCCACCAACACTAAAATCAGGTGTTGGAAGTTTTCTTTTAGATGCATAGGACTGGAGAAGCAGGTGGAATCTTTCTCTTTATGGTGTTACATGACTGTCAGCCAGGAAGTAGAACAGGGGTTGGAAAATAGCTGATAAGATCTAAAAGTAAATGTTTTGCTCACCAATTTACATGACCTAACCTCTTCCCTCCTTGCCACCATTTCCTGTTCCCCTACTTCTCCCTGACCATTTATTTTTATTTTTAATTAGGAATATTTCACGGTGTCGTAAGCAACAGTCACTGCCATAAACTAAAAAGAAATTGTCAGACGTCCGATTTTGCCACACAATATTAGTTTGATATTTTCTTTTAAAAACAAATCTTTGAGGATTAGCATTCATTTTGTATTTAGTGTTCATAAATGGACAAGCACTTTGTCAGTTTTCTAGTAAAAACACTTAATATTTTAAATAGCATGAAATACTGAATTTTGAAAAATACATATGCTTTCCTCTTTCCAAATAAAACAGTGAGGAATGTATTTGGTCTGTGGTCAGTTGCTTGGACATGTGGAAAGAGGTCTTATGTCACTTGAATGCATGAGAATTTGAAACAAGAATGACTTCATTGCCTCTGCAAGTGGTCATTGAAGGGCGGGAGGGGAAGGTGGTTCGCTTACAGGGAAGTAGAGTGAACCAGGGGGTGGGGGTTTTCATCAAGGAGAAACAAACAACTTTCATACCATAGCCTGGCCAGTCATGAAACTGGTTTTCAAAGCTTCTCTGATGCGCACCGCGCCCTTCTGTACTCTTCTAACTGCCCTGGTGTCGCTGTGCATAATCAGTGGCCAGGCGGTTTGCCTCAACCTCTCACCCTGCCATAAATGTCTCCCCTTTACTCTCTCACAGATATTGTGGAGCGCACAGCAAGCAGTAATAACAGTGGGAATATTGGTTTTGCTGAGGTGTAACAGAGTCAATAAACTGCGCCAGCGCACTTTTAAACATCCAAATGCACATTCTACCACCGTTCTGCACTTGGTCAGCCTATAGTTGAACAGCAGCTGACTACTGTCCAGGCTGCCTCTGTATGGCTTCATGAGCCATGGCATTAAGGGGTAGGCTGGGTCCCCAAGGATAACTATAGGCTTTTCAACATCCCCAGTGGTTATTTTCTGGTCTGGGAATAAAGTCCCTTCCTGCAGCTTTTGAAACAGACCAGAGTTCCTGAAGATGCGAGTGTCATGTACCTTTCCCGGCCATCCCACGTTGATATTGGTGAAAAGTCCCTTGTGATCCACCAGCGCTTGCAGCACCATTGAAAAGTACCCCTTTTGGTTTATGTACTGGCTGCCAAGGTGGTCCGGTCCCAAGATAGGGATATGCATTCTGTCTATCGCCCCACCACGGTTAGGGAATCCCATTGCAAAGCCATCCACTATGACCTGCACATTTCCCAGAGTCACTACCCTTGATAGCAGCAGCTCAGTGATTGCGTTGGCTGCTGTGATGCAAGTAGCCCCCACAATAGATTTGCTCACTCGAAATTGATTCCCAACTGACCAGTAGCTGTCTGACATTGCAAGCTTCCAGAGGGCTATCGCCACTCGCTTGTGGTGAGTGAACTGTGAGGGCTACTCTCATCTTGGTATTCCTGCGCTTCAGGGCAGGGGAAAGCAAGTCACAAAGTTCCATGAAAGTGCCCTGATGCATGTGAAAGTTTCGCAGCCACTGGGAATCATCCCAGACCCGCAACGCTATGTGGTCCCACCAGTCTGTGCTTGTTTCCTGGGCCCAGAATCTGCATTCCACAGCATGAGCCTGTCCCATTGCCACCAGGATGTCCAAATTGCCGGGGCCCATACTTTGAGAGAAGTCTGTGTCCATGTCCTCATCACTCTTGTCATCACGCTGCTGTCACCTCATTACCTGCTTTTGCAGGTTCTGGTTCTGAACATACTGCAGGATAATGGGTGAGGTGTTTACAATGCACATAGCTGCCGCGCTGATCTGAGCGGGCTCCATGCTTACCATGGTATGGCGTCTGCAGGAGAGCAGAGTTGCAGCAGTGGCTGACAATGAATGCCACGAGAATAGATGTTTTTAGAGAATGACTAGAGGACCTGCAAGGTGGATTCAGGAGAGCAGAGTTGAAGCGGGAGCCCATGACAGCCAACATGGAGAAATTTGCTATCAAGACAAAAGCAGGAGAGCAGAGTTGCAGCGGAAGCGGTGGTTCGATGATGACAGTTAGCAGTCCTACTGCACTGTCTGCTGAAAGCAGTATGGCGTCTGCATGGAAAAAAGGCACAAAATGATTGTCTGCCGTTGCTTTCACGGAGGAAGGGGCGACTGACAGCATGTACCCAAAACCACCTGCGACAATGTTTTTACCCCATCAGGCATTGGGAGTTTAATCCAGAATTCCAATGGGTGGCAGAGACTGCGGGAATTGTGGGATAGCTACCCACAGTGCAATGCTCCAAAAGTTGACGCTAGCCACGGTACTGTGGACACACTCGGCCGATTTAATGCGCTTAGTGGTGGGACATAATCGACTGTATAAAATCGCTTCCTAAAAAATCGACTTCTATAAATTCGACCTAATTTCGTAGTGTAGGCATACCCTTAGACCAACTAGACCTTAGACCTGTGTCATTTGAGCTAACAGCAGCTGATAGCAGTAATAGGTTGTCATCCTCTGTGGACCAGTCACTAAATGGAGATGATACATTTTGCCAGTGGGTTTTGCTGGCTGCAGAGGAATATTGAGATTCTAGGTTCTATTCCAGATTCTGAGAGGAGTATACTCAAGTGGTTACAGACATTTATTCCCTGTCCCTTTCAGCCTGGTCCGTTATCAGTCTTTTCTTCTCAACCTTCACTACCACACCCAGGCCTGATTCATCACCTCTCTTCATTGTTGCTTCTTTGTTGTTGCTTTGGTGCATGAGCAGGAGGAAGCATTGGGAGCATAGGAGGGAAGTCTCTCAACAAGAACTCTCTCTGCTTTCAGACAGAACTTCAGAGAATTTAGTTGCCGAACTCTAACAACTCTCTACTCAGCATGTATAAAGGAAGATTTTCAGAGACATAACTTGATCAAGACAACTCTAAGTCTCTGCTCCAAAGCATTTAGGAGATAGGGGTTCTCAAGAAGACAATTATAAGAATTTTTAACATGGGCAAGAATCAGTGTTTCCCTATGCTCATTTTGAGAAACATCTGAACAACTTTTGCTGAAATTTGCCAAAAAACGTTAAGCCTGAGGCAAAACACCAGGCATGAAAAAATTTGTGAAATGTTAGTGTGGCAGAATTATAAACAACTGAAAACAGAGTCTTATAATGGAAAGTGTGGGACAACCTTAACCAAATATGCTTCGCTAGCTGTGATACCTATAATATAAACCTTGTGTAACCTTCCAAATGTGAAGTGTAGCACGGCTTTCATAGCCTAAAACAGTTCAAAGATGTGTGGATTGCTCCTGTTTGTCACAATGGAGTGAAAGTTCTGAGTCTAATGTGGACCTTTCAAGTTTCAGGTAACTTAAGGCTTGTTTCTGCTACAGAGCCTTACTTGGGATAGCTATGCTGGCAGAGCCTCGTAGGGTAAGGTGCAGCCTGCAGAAGGAGTTCTTCGGTCAGCACAGCTACACCACCTCCCTGAACCGTACTAGCTATCCTGACAGAAGCACTCTTCTGTTGGCATAGTTGCGTCTACACCTAGGTTTGACAGCAGAGCTGTGTCAGCTAGGAGCTGGGTTTTTTAATCTTATTTTTACACCCCTAGCTGCCAAAGCTATGCCTACAATCTTTGTACTCTAGATCAGGCCTTAGGCATGTAATTGTGTCTCTAACCTGTAATTGCAGTTACCATACTGTGATTGCAAATTGGGTAATTTGCCTGAATTTAGAGTGCTAATTAATCTTCACCGGGACGCTGCTAACATTTCAAGCCTCCAATCCCTTTCCTAAAGCTCCCATGTCTCTCATTCCTGTATGTATGAGTCATGGTTACAGGACCAACTGAGCCTTGTTCTTCTTTCTGGTCTCTGTTAGGGTACGTCCATACATACAGAGCTACAGCGGCACAGCCGCACTGATACAAGCGGTACAGCTGCACTGCTGCAGTGCATCTGGTGCAGATGTTCTTTGTTGATAGGAGAGAGCTCTCCCATTGGCATAAACACCACCCCTCCCACCTCTGTGAGCGGCATAAGCTATGTCAGTGAGAGAAGCTCTTCCACCAACATAGCGCTGTGCACACAACTGCTTATGTTGGTGTAACTAATGTCGCTCCAGGGTGGAATATTCACACCCCTGAGCAACGTAAGTTTTGCCGACATAGGCTGCAGTGTAGTGCACCCACCCCAGAAGTTTGACCTCTTTCCCTTATCTGTCTTGGGGTGGAATCTGATTTTTCTTCCACTCTTAGAGCTTGTCTACAGAGGGACACTTAGGAAATCAACCAAAGATGTAAAGTTAAAGTTCATTAAATTCTTGTGTAGATGCTGTTTTTTAGGAGTTGTGGCCTTAGTTTGCTGTAACTTCCTCTTTCAGGGAGCAGGATTAAAGGTTCATAAAAACCTCCAATGAAGGAGATTCCACAACCTCTCTTGGAGGCCTATTACTCCAGAATGTAACTCTGTAACTAGGAGGGCTGTCTTTACTATTATCTAAGCTAAGGCTATGTCTACACTAGCACTTTTATGAGTACAAATTATGTTGCTCGGGTGTGAAAAAACACAACTCTGAGTGACGTAAGTTACACTTACAGAAACACCAATGTGGACATGCTATGTTGCTGACATAGCTACTGCCACTTATTGGAGGTGGTTTAATTATGTGGACGGGAGAGTTCTCCCCCATTGGCACAGAGTGGCTACACGAGCAGTCTTAGTGGTGCAGCTGCATCGGTACAGTTGTGCCGCTGTGTGCTCACTAGTGTAGACATGGCGTAAATTTCCCTTGCTACAGATTAAGCCCATTACTTGTTGTCATATCTTCAGTGGACAAACGAGAACAATTGACCACTGTCCTATGTGTAACTGTCCTTAACACATTTTCAGACCTATCAGATCTGCCCTCAGTCTTCTTTTCTCAAGACCCACTTTCTCAAGTTTTCTTTACCCTTTCTGGATAGGTCAGGTTTTCTAAATGTTTAACCATTTTTGTTGCTCTTCTTTGGACTCTCTCCAATTTATCCACATCTTTCCGTAACTGTGGCACCCAGAATTGAACACAGTACTCCAGCTGAAGCCTCATCTGTAGCTGCTTAGCATGGAACAATTACCTCCCATGTCTTACGGGTGACACTTCTATTAATGTACCCCAGAATTATGTTAGTCTTTTTTGCAACTGCATCACATTGTTTCATTTAATTTGTGACCCACTATAAGCCCCCCAGATCCTTCTCAGCAGCACTGCCATTTAGTCAGTTATTCCCATTTTTTGTAGTTGTGCATTTGATTTTTTCCCCCTTCCTAATTGTAGAACTTTGCACGTATCTCTATTGAATTTCAGACCAATTCTCTAAATTGTTAAGGTTGTTTAGAATTCTAGACCCATCTATATATAGTAGTGAAAATATTCTATAGATTTAACCACTGCTAGGAGTTCTTTTGGGGAATGACTTTTTTCTGAATTTTTTTTCTGCGAAGAACTTAGATTTGCTGTGATAAGCAATGACCCTCTCAAGTCCTTTGTGTTCTTGTGTCAATACTGCTTCCAAACTGTAAGCGCTAGCATGTGTACCCAATATGAATGTTTTTTTGAAAATCAGGTAGTCTAAGGCAGGTGCAGTCCTTTATTGGGTGTGTAAGGCCTTTTTCAACTTAAAAAATGCTAAATCACACTCTGCTGACCACTGAAATAGCTTCCCTTTTTGAACCAACCTGTGCAGTGGTTTTGCAATATTGGCAAACCCACAAATACACCTTCTGTAATAGGATCAGAGTCCTACAAAACTCTGTATCTGTGTCTGGCGAGTTGGCCAGTTCCGTACAGCGTCTATTTTGTTTTTTTGAGTGGAAATGTCCCCGTCGCTTGTACCCAAAACAAATTTACCGTTTTTATTTTAATAATGCCTCATGTTTCTTTGGGTTCAGTTTCCAGTTGACAGACTTCTGCTTATCACATCTAAATGTAACATTTCCTGGTCAAAGGTTTTTAGCATACACCAAGACATCATAACAGGCAGGCTGAGTGTGCATGGAGTAAGTATCCTCTCCAACATGGCAGGTGCATTGCACAAGCCAAAAGTCGTCATTCTAAATTGCCACATGCCTTGTTTTGCTGTGCAAGCAATCTTTTTACTGTCCTTTGAATCTGCTTCTACTTGCCAGTACCCACTTCTAACATCCAGGGGGGAAAATCACATTGAACTTGCATTTAGGATATCGTCCATTTGTGGTAACGGATAGGATCCTTTAAAGGGACGAAATTTAGTTTTCTATAGTTCACACAATCTGGTATTGCCACCTTTTTATCTTAACCGGAACTATGGATAAGGTTCAAGGACTGTTGTCAGGAGGGTAAAATTGAGCTTTCAACATTTCCTCAATGGCCTATAATGGCCCCTTCCCTCTTTGCTACTAGTAAACAGTGACAGGGCTGTTTAATTGGCAGTTTCCTCCCCATTTCCAGATCAGTCTTGTGCTGGACCACTGCAGCATGATGTATTTCTTGGTTGGATCAGAAGAACATTCCCAGATTTCTAACCAGAAAGTCTCTTAGACTGTTCTGCTGTACCTCATTTAAGGGTACAACACGGTGCTGGAATAAGTCCAATAAAAACTCTGGCAGGTCACCTTCAACTTCTTTTCCCCTATAGTTTTCTTTTATACGAGCATCTTCTAGATCCTTTGGTTCACGTTTTGTACACCATTTGCTGTTTTGTGACAGATGTGAGGCAAGCAAACAGGAATCCATTTCTGCTTCAAATCCACAAGAACTTTAAACAGCCAAGATTCCCTCTGGGACTCCAGGTCTTGGAGCAAGTTTTAACTACTCGCCTTCTTTCCTTTTGCTGGAAAATTACCACAGCATACAGCTGTTATGGGGTCTGCCCCTGGTGTCAGGACAGTTTGTTTGCAGCAAACCAGTTGCTTACCAAATCATTTGTCTCACCTGCGGATCATCTTTAAAGGGAATTTCCACAGACTGAATTTATAAGACACCTTTCCTGGCATTTATTACAGTTATGAGCCATCATGAAATCCACACTGATGATTACCTCATTCACTATCTTGGTATCCAGATTTTTTGCTTGTATTCCAGAGGTCCAATTTTTGAAACCCAATTTTCCACATTTTTGGACAGGCACATGTTCTCCAGTCACTATCTTAATTTGAGACTAATCAGGTGGTTCAGTTTTGGATACCCTATTTCTTACCTTATTAGTGTATTGGGTCTAATAACTTATGTTTGAGCCGTTGGCCGTTCTGTGGCATTGCTTCAAAGGGAAGAGGGTCACATCCTCTAGGAATCACTAACACTGCTTTTTGCAGCAGTTGGCGTTCTTTGAAGGTGTCCCATTTATTTATATACTGATCAGGTGCAACCCTATTACAGTACGAAGGTGGTGTGGCTGCAGAGAAAACACTTGCAGATCACCTTTCATTTTAATGTATTTAAAAAAAACACAACCTTTTTGTCTTATTGGGTTGTGGTACTGGATATTTGAATCTTTGAGTCCAGAAAAGTACAGATTAGATTTGATATAAAGTTACTAGTTTAGTAGGTTACGTTTTTAATGGAGCTAGTGATGACCTGAATTAAATACTTAGGGAGGGATATAGTCCCCTTCTCTGTATCACTCCCATTAACTTCAGTGGAAATTACACGTTTAGAAAGACTGCAGAATCAGTCACGAGACATATAGTTGCTGGTCACTCAAATGGAAACTGCAGTAAGCATATGGTAATTCCTGTAACTGCCCCACCTGTGTTCTGCTAATTGAATAATTGACTCTACAAAGACAGTGCTGGTTCTTGCTGATTCTGGATCCTGTAGGCATGACAGAAGGTGCTCCGTTAGAGTGCTCTATTGTAGTAGGAGAGAAGCTTGCTCTTTCTTATTTAAAAATACCCAAACAATTCCGACCCTACCAAAAAAAGGGAAAAGAAGAAAAAGCTGTTGCTTACAGGTCATACACTGCTTCGTGGACTTACGTTTAAGGAGGTTGTCATAATTTTTTTACAATATTTTTGAATAGCCTTCCTTCCCCCAAGGAAACTGCAAGAAATTGAAAAGCTATGGAAAACCATATCTCAAAAGTTGACTTGCTGTTATAAACTTGTGCCCCACAGTCTGCCTATCCACCCAGTTTCTCTGCCAGAACCCCCCACCAATGATCCTTACATTTCAGATGGCACCTTAGAGACTAACCAATTTATTTGAGCATAAGCTTTCGTGAGCTACAGCTCACTTCATCGGATGCATTCCGATGAAGTGAGCTGTAGCTCACGAAAGCTTATGCTCAAATAAATTGGTTAGTCTCTAAGGTGCCACAAGTCGTCCTTTTCTTTTTGCGAATACAGACTAACACGGCTGTTACTTTGAAACCTGACATTTCAGATGGTGTGTGTGGCCAGATAATGCATCTTTGTTGTAGTTTGGTGCTATGTTTTATCTCAGAAAGGGCATGTCCTAGAAACTTCAAATGAGGCTTTCTTCAGAAGAGAGCTAGGGGAGGTCTTGTGCATAGGACCACTTTTGAGATGGGGAAAGGCATATTTATGAAACAATCTGTGGCAAATGAGTGTTGGTCGTCTATTGTGCTTTGGTGCACTTTTAAAAGAACAACTAAACTGTTTGAGGACCTAAGCTTTCTTTTAAAAAATGCAAAAAGAAAAGGAGTACTTGTGGCACCTTAGAGACTAACCAATTTATTTGAGCATAAGCTTATGCACAAATAAAATGCTCAGATAAATTGGTTAGTCTCTAAGGTGCCACAAGTACTCCTTTTCTTTTTGCGAATACAGACTAACACGGCTGTTACTCTGAAACCATTTAAAAAGTGTAAACTGACTATTGGTGTTGAAATCACTAGTGTAGAAATGCAGTCAAGCAACTTCCTTTTCAGATGACGCACCTAAAGATACATCTACACTGCACACTAAGTCTAGGCTCTGACTTAGGTTTGAGTCCATGTCCCCCTTCTGTCCACACACACATCAGTTTGACTCGGGTCCTAGGATTCTGCTGGAATGGAGGGTCAGAGCCTGAGTCCTACTGTGACTTGAGTCCAAGCAGTGTAGTTTCGGACATAGTTCAAGCTTCAGACCCGAGTTAGAAGGTTTGTATAGTGCAGTGTGGACACGTTAGCACGTGAGACCCAGGTCCAGCAATTTTAAACCTTGGTTTACAGTGCTGTGTGGACACTCAAATGTGGGCTTGGAAACTCTGGGTCCACAAGCGCGACTGGAAATCTGTCAACTGCATGAAAAAACTTGTACAGATACTGACAGACATCATCTTCCTTTCCAAATGAAACAGATGGACATCGTACCAAAAGGTCTGAAGGTAAAAAATCCATTACAGTCTACATACCACACAGACTATGCTGACAGCTTGTGCCACACGCTCTCAAAGAAACTGCGGAACCACCTGATCAGCATCCTCTACAGCAAACAGGGAAAGATTAAGAATGAGCTCTCAAAAATGGATACTCTCATAAAAAAACAACCTTCCACACAAACTTCCTCGTGGCTGGACTTTACTAAAACTCCATTTACTCCATAGACAAGCCATTTACAACACACACTTTTGCTTCTCTACAAAAGAAAAAGGACACTAAACTTTCTAAACTACTACATGCCACAAGGGGCCACAGCAATGGTTCCCTCAACCCACCCAGCAATATTGTTAACCTATCCAACTATACTCTCAGCCCAGCGGAAGCAGCTGTCCTATCTCGGGGCCTCTCCTTCTGCCCCTCCACCCCCACAAACATGATACAGTTCTGTGGTGACCTAGAATCCTATTTTCGACGTCTCCGACTCAAGGAATATTTCCAACATACCTCTGAACAACATACTAATCCACAGAGACCTCCCTACCAACATTACAAAAAGAAGGATTCTAGGTGGACTCCTCCTGAAGGTCGAAACAGCAGACTGGACTTCTATATGGAGTGCTTCCGCCAACGTACATGGGCTGAAATTGTGGAAAGGCAGCATCACTTGCCACATAACCTCAGCTGTGCAGAACACAATGCCATCCACAGCCTCAGAAACAACTCTGACATCATAATCAAAAAGGCTGACAAAGGAGATGCTGTTGTCATCATGAATAGGTCGGAATATGAACAAGAGGCTGCTCGGCAGCTCTCCAACACCACTTTCTACAAGCAATTACCCTCTGATCCCACTGAGAGTTACCAAAAGAAACTACAGCATTTGCTCAAGAAACTCCCTGAAAAAGCACAAGATCAAATCCGCACAGACACACCCCTGGAACCCCGACCTGGGATATTCTGTCTACTACCCAAGATCCATAAACCTGGAAATCCTGGGCGCCCCATCATCTCGGGCATTGGCACCCTGACAGCAGGATTGTCTGGGTATGTAGACTCCCTCCTCAGGCCCTACGCTATCAGCACTCCCAGCTACCTTCAAGACACCACTGACTTCCTGAGGAAACTACAATCCATCGGTGATCTTCCTGATAACACCATCCTGGCCACTATGGATGTAGAAGCCCTCTATACCAACATTCCACCACAAAGATGGACTACAAGCCGTCAAGAACACGATCCCCGATAATGTCACGGCTAACCTGGTGGCTGAACTTTGTGACTTTGTCCTTACCCAAAACTATTTTACATTTGGGGACAATGTATACCTTCAGATCAGCGGCACTGCTATGGGTACCCGCATGGCCCCACAGTATGCCAACATTTTTATGGCTGACTTAGAACAACGCTTCCTCAGCTCTCGTCCCCTAACGCCCCCACTCTACTTGCGCTATATTGATGACATCTTCATCTGGACCCATGGAAAAGAAGCCCTTGAGGAATTCCACCATGATTTCAACAATTTCCATCCCACCATCAACCTCAGCCTGGACCAGTCCACACAAGAGATCCACTTCCTGGACACTACAGTGCTAATAAATGATGGTCACATAAACACCACCCTATACCGGAAATCTACTGACCGCTATTCCTACCTACATGCCTCCAGCTTTCACCCTGACCACACCACACGATCCATCGTCTACAGCCAAGCTCTGAGATACAACTGCATTTGCTCCAACCCCTCAGACAGAGACAAACACCTACAAGATCTCTGTCAAGCTTTCTTACAACTACAATACCCACCTGCGGAAGTGAAGAAACAGATTGATAGAGCCAGAAGAGTTCCCAGAAGTCACCTACTACAGGACAGGCCTAACAAAGAAAATAACCAGAACGCCACTAGCCGTCACCTTCAGCCTCCAACGCATTATTAAGGATCTACAACCTATCCTGAAGGATGACCCAACACTCTCACAAATCTTGGGAGACAGGCCAGTCCTTGCCTACAGACAGCCCCCCAACCTGAAGCAAATACTCACTCACCAGCAACCACATACCACACAACAGAACCACTAACCCAGGAACCTATCCTTGCAACAAAGCCTGTTGCCAACTGTGCCCACATATCTATTCAGGGGACACCATCACAGGGCCTAATAACATCAGCCACGCTATCAGAGGCTCGTTCACTTGCACATCCACCAATGTGATATATGCCATAATGTGCCAGCAATGCCCCTCTGCCATGTACATTGGTCAAACTGGACAGTCTCTACGTAAAAGAATAAATGGACACAAATCAGATGTCAAGAATTATAACTGTAAGCGGTGTCAGGATGAGCTCCACCCTGACATCTGGTGGTGAGGTGTGGCAAGTTGTGGAAAAGAACTTTAGGGGCCGATCTCATTTGCATAGGCACACCCACTCCGCCTAGAATGAGGCCATAGCTGCCCAAATGGTCACTTTGGCTGCTGTGGGATCCCCAGTGTCTCTGTTACTGGGGCAGGAAGAATAAAATGTTATTACCCTGATTATGGGAACTGTGCTTGGAACTGTACTTGGCCTTTTGTTATGATGGAGGAGAGGGGATAGCTCAGAGGTTTGAGCATTGGCCTGCTAAACCCACGGTTGTGAGTTCAATCCTTGAGGGGGCCGTTTAGGGATCTGGGGCAAAAAAAAAATTGGGGATTGTGCCTGCTTTGAGCAGGGGGTTGGACTAGATGATCTCCTGAGGTCCCTTCCAACTCTGATACTCTATGATTCTATGGAGGGACTCACCATCAACTAAGTAGCAGTCGCTAGGCAAGGGTCATGGGTTCCAAAACTCTGTGAATTGAGAGAGGCTGGGGACAAGTATTAATACTTGGTGGCATGGGCCCCTGGGTGATGGCCTTACATGCTAATTGCACTTCCTCCTCTTTCCACTGTGGTATATCAGAGTTAATTTTGATTCCATTAGGAGTCTAGTTACATGCTGCTGAGCTCACTTTGGGCTAATGGTGCACCAGCATTGAGGCTACCCTACTACAAGCTGAATTCACTGAAGAGCTGAACTGACTAAGAGCTGAAATCACTGAGTATTGTGTTAAGTAGTGGGGGAGCCTGAAGATATATTGTGGAGCAATTCGTGGGACAGCTGGAGTGCCTTGTGGACAGGCTGGTGGAGCAGTTCATTGAATGGCGGGGCTGCTTGTGGGACGTGGAGTGAAGCAGTTCGTGGGGCGGCTGGCGGAGTGAAGGCCTATGGAGCTGTGGGGCGGTCAGCTTCAGATCATGTAAGGTGCCCCTTACCCCTCCGCCCCCCCCCCCATCTCCACCCAGGTTGGGAGGTAAAGCTCTGCAGATAAACTTTCGAACTCTGGGGCTGCCCTGACCAGGGACAGAGACTTTTGGGTCATTGGACTTTTGGGACTTTGGGTGATTTGGGGTTGCTGGACTCAAGAACCAAAGGGAAAGGACACGCCCCAATTTGCTTGGGGTGGTTTTTTTTTTGCTCATGGGTTGTGCTACGAATCCTGTTGGTGGTATTTCCCCAACATAATGCCACATTGTTTCTCTCTGTTACTAAAAGGCTTTTTTGCTACACTCAGACTATGTGCTTGCGAGAGGGGAAGTATTGCCTCTTGGAGGCACCCAGCGAGGGTGATTATATATTTGTCCCAGGTCACTGGGTGGGGGCTCGAGCCGGTTTGCATTGTGTTATTGGAATGAATCCCCTAGATATTGAACCCGGCCCTTGTTGCTGCCAACTCTGACGGGCAGAAGGGTTACATAACATTCATAAAGCAGTCGGAGAACACTTCAATCTCTCTGTTCACGCGATTACAGACATGAAAGTTGCGATATTACAACAAAAAAACTTCAAATCCAGACTCCAGCGAGAAACTGTTGAATTGGAATTCATTTGCAAATTGGATGCAATTAACTTAAGCTTGAATAGAGACTGGGAGTGGCTAAGTCATTATGCAAGGTAACCTATTTCCCCTTGTTTTTTCCTATCCCCCTCCCCCCGACATTCTTGTTAAACCCTGGATTTGTGCTGGAAATGACCCACCTTGATTATCATACGCAGTGTAAGGAGAGTGATCACTTTAGATAAGCTATTACCAGCAGGAGAGTGGGGTGGGGGGAGGTATTTTTCATGCTTTGTGTGTATAAAAAGATCTTCTACACTTTCCACAGTAGGCATCCGATGAAGTGAGCTGTAGCTCACGAAGGCTTATGCTCAAATAAATTGGTTAGTCTTCAAGGTGCCACAAGTACTCCTTTTCTTTTTGTGAATACAGACTAACACGGCTGTTACTCTGAAACCTCCCACAGAGCTGTGCTTAGTGTGCAGTGTAGACCTACTCTGCGGGTCCACAGATAAGCATCTTTGTTATGCTTATAAAAAGCACATGGGATCTTTTCCCCTGAAAAAGATAACACTCAGTGTTTATTGAAAATATGAGAGTAAGCATATGCATTCACACACTCACACTCACACTCACACTCACACTCACACTCACACTCACACTCACACTCACACTCACACTCACACTCACACTCACACTCACACTCACACTCACACTCACACTCACACTCACACTCACACTCACACACGTCATGCAGATGGTCTTATAGTTATCAGTCTGTTGTAGCTTGAGTCAATCTAATGGCCAGTTAGTCTGAGCAGGAGTGAGAAGCTGGGCTCTGTCGGTCGCGATCTGATGCTCCGAGGCTTTGCAGGACTGAACCCAGAGTCTTATGGCAAAAGACCCCAGCTTTATACTTGTAAATTCCCACTTTAGTCTATGGATTTTGCAATGTCATTTTGTCCTTAAGTGGTGTTAATCTTGGGGTTTTTCACTGTTCTCTCATTTGTTGTCTCACCTTCGGGGGTGTTTGCCTCACCTCTGAGGTTGTCAATGCTGTTAACTCATTTAGCATCTGATACAATGGATGTTTTCTGATTTTCCTGCTGTCTCTAAGTCTCTCACTTCTTCTTGACCATCTGGACATTTGTGGTGGCTTTCACACTCATCCTTAATCATGCACACATCCTTTACTCACACCAAACATTTTTACAGTGAATCTTAGACAGGATTACATTTTAGAAAGGGTTATATGGTGACTAAAGGGGTTACAAAAGAATCTTACACAACTTCGTTTGCAATGTAGATAAAAAACACGACCTTATAGCAAATACTGTCATGAAAACTTATCCTAAAACAAAGGACTGTTCCTGCCTTAACATCAGTTCCAACACAGGCAGCCTGCCTGATGCGTTTCTACCAGTGGCCCCTTAGGCCATTCCTTTCTGCTTTTCAAAAAGGGTGGGTGGCAGGATATGGTTAAATCATTCATCAGTACATTTAATACATGCTAATTATTATATCCTTCATTCTAAATTATCCAAAATACAAACATAAAATCCAACTACTAAATCTTTGATGTATAATCTTCATTCAGTGTTGATAAGACATAGTCCTGAATACGTCTCATGAGACTATGGGTAAATCTACACTGCAGTTAAAAACCCATGGTAAGATTGTGGGGGCTCTGGCTAAGGGTCTGTTTTAATTGTGCTTTAGATTTTCAGGTTCAGGCTGCGGCCTGAGCATGGGGAACCTCCTGCCTCGCAGGTCCTAGAGCCCTGGCTCTAGCCTCACCCAAAGTCTACATGGCAATTAAACTGCCCCGTAGCCCAAGCCAGCTGGCTTTGGCCAGTGTTGGGTTTTTAATTGCAATGTAGATATTATACCCTATGTGTCAAGTCACTTTACAATCAGACAAGTAAGTCTAATTTAAAAAGAAAAATCTGCCTTAGGTTTTGACATAAATTATCTTAATATTGTGGAGGCCCATAGGAGCCCCAGTCATGAGCAATGAGGAGTCTGGTGGCACTTTAAAGACTAACAGATTTATTTGGGCATAAGCTTTCGTGGGTAAAAAACCCACTTCTTCAGATGCATGGAGTGAAAATTACAGATACAGGCATAAATATATATATTGGCACACGAAGAGAAGGGAGTTACCTTACAAATGGAGAACCAAACTCCCTTCTCTTCGTGTGCCAATATATATATTTATGCCTGTATCTGTAATTTTCACTCCATGCATCTGAAGAAGTGGGTTTTTTACCCACGAAAGCTTATGCCCAAATAAATCTGTTAGTCTTTAAGGTGCCACTGGACTCCTTGTTTTTAAAAAACATAGTTCTTGTCTGCTCTCTGTATATAGTAAGGATCCAGTGGCAGTTTTTTGTAAGATTGAGTGTGCTTTTTAAAAAGTCCTATCTGCCTTTCCTATGAAATATGGTGGGCACGGATCATTGGCTGCTTTTCATCCCTGATGTGACTGCATATCCGTGATGCTGTATAGTTTTGTAAAGTATGTTAGGAATCTTAAGGATGAAAGTTGCTGTGAATTCAAGGTGCTATCTATTTATTTTTCACTTAAAACCACCTGTACTTGTAACCAATCCTTGCATTCATGACATTCTGAATTTTCTAGCAGCCATTGGTATGCTTTTATAGACTGAGAAGGAAACTATTTCCCTCTCCTCCCCATAGATTGGTTCTACCTTATTGAATGAGAGATTCTTATTTAACTGTTTTTAGGTCAGAAAGATGTTCCAGAATTGTTGCAATTTAATGATATTTTTGACTCCTAAGTGTCCAAGTCTTCAGGATGAGTTATTTCATATTTACTGTAAGACAACCTTCAGGCAATTCTTGGTAAAATGGTAATACAGACTTTTAAATGTGCTCAGTGTATAGTCTTACTGTATTGTATACTGTATTAAACTGTTATTTTTATATAATCTCTCAAAACTGTACATGTGACTGGAGCTTATAATATCAACATATGCAAATTGTAGGCTGTAGGGGTTTTTTTTTTGCTAGAAGCTAACTAGCCAGTGTCAACCGTGAATGATTGAACACTTACCCACTGCATCAAAAAAACCCATCAGAAATACCAACCCCCCAAATTTTATCTGAGATCCTCTGTCTGAGGGTCAAGAAGGCATCTTTCCTACTCAGAAGGGCTTTTCATCGCAGCCACTGGCCTTCTAGCCAAAGGACAAGATGGGACTCTTTTTGTGCAAATAAGGATTAGCTATAAGGTTGATGTTGAATGGGAGATGGCCTGTTCATACCTAAGTGCCAGTTCATATGATAAGGGTTGATTATGTTGCCTCTTCATCATTCTCGCCCATAGCAGCCCAGGTAGCAACAACAGGATTTGAACCAGAATTCCTCATGTGGCACTGCAGAGAACTGTCATTGGGCCAGTGGACTGATTCTTCTGGATATTTCTACACTGGAAAAACAAATTACAACCTCCCCACAGCAGTGAGTCTCAGAGCCTGGGTCAATTGACTTGGGCTTGAGCTACAGCACTAAAAATAGCAGCGTAGATGTTCCCGTTCAGGCTGGAGCCTGGGGTCTGAGACCCACCCTGCTCACTAGGTCTCAGTGCCTGGGCTCCAGCCTGAATGGGAATGTCTACACTGCTATTTTTAGTGCTTTAACTCAAGCCTGAGTCAGTCAAGCGTGACCCAAGCTCTGAGGCTTGCTGCTGTGGGTTTAGGTTTTTTGCAGTGTAGAACAGGGGTGGGCAAACTACGGCCCGTGGGCCAGATCCGGCCGGCAGGCCGTTTTAATCCGGCCCTCGAGCTTCCACTGGGGAGTGGGGTGTGGGGTTTGCCCTACTCCAGCTCTCCAGGGTCGGGGGCCGCTCTACGTGACTCCCGGAAACAGCGGCATGGCCCCTCTCTGGTTCCTATGTATAGGGGCAACCAGGGGGCTCCACTCTACATCCTGCCCCAAGTGTCTCCCCCGCAGCTTCCATAGGCTGGGAACCATGGCCAATGGGAGCTGCAGGGGTGGTGTCTGTGGATGGGGCAGTGTGCAGAGCTGCCTGGCCACGCCTCCACATAGGAACTGGAGAAGAAACATGCCTCTGCTTCTGGGAGCCGCTTGAGGTAAGCACTGCGCAGAGCTGCACCCCTGAGCCTTTTCCCGCGCCCCAACCTCCTGCCCCAGCCCTGATCTCCCCTCCCATCCTCCGAACCCCTTGATCCCAGCCCAGAGCACCTTCCTGCACTCCAGAGCCCGCAGCCCCAGACCCACCCCAGAGTCTGCACTCCCAGCCAGAACCTGTTACCCCCTCCCTCACCTCAACACCAATTTTGTGAGCATTCATGGCCTGCCATACAATTTCTATTCCCAGATGTGGCCCTCAGGCCAAGAAGTTTGCCCACCCCTGATGTAGAAAGACATACCTTTTGGGATTTTTGTTTTGATATCTGTCACTTCCACATTGTGGAATACAACCATTAGCAAGCTAGTAATCTTGTCATCACTCCATTTAAAGAACTTGGCTGCCATCCTCCTCTGTGGAAACTCTGTATGCTTGTATTACATGACAGCACCCGGAAGGGCAGTATAAAAAAAATCAGTGTTCTTTTGGGCATGTCTAATAAGGATTAACAACTTGCAACATCAACCAGCAAAAGGCACTGTTCTAGCCTTGCACATCTGCCTCCTTTGGCGTGCAGGAATCAAAGGCATGCCCTTGTACTGTATATCTCCATTCAACGATGCTGGAAATTGTCTTGCTTCTCTCTGACATTTTTGTTTGTGGATTGACACTGTTCTGCTCTTTTGAGTTCACTGGGGTGACCAGCAGCAGTTGTCAGTTATCTGCCTTTTTAAATATGAACTGACCTGATCACAGTGACTCTTATGTTTCTCTAATCGCTTCCCAACCCCTTCTCTTTCAGGCATCTGAGTGATGCACTTCCTTTTTTACTAAACCAGCTATCTTATTTTTGCAGATACTGAAAAACTGCTCCTGGACTTTTTCTCCTAAATTTAGCCTTTATTTTGCTTAGTCTAGTTAATTTCAGTTAATTAAACTGACCCTTTTGTTCTGATATTTCATTTCACAAAAAAAGCCGCAGATTTAAAATTGGACTCTACTGTAGTTTCTTTTAATCTCTTTTTCAGTGGAAGAAGTTTGGTAGACAGTTCCATCAATGCTTTTATACTAGTAACATGATTATTCTCTCCTCGCCCATTTAAGTCATAAATAAACTATAGTATTCTGACTATTAGAACATCTACTGGCATTTTAGGGCACTAGGAATGTTATCACGTTACTTGATGGATGTGGTAATGCTTCTCTGGGTAGTTTTTGCATCTGGCAGACTTGTTAATGGGGAGAACAGTGTGTGCTCTGGCAAGCTTGCTGCTTCACTGAGCAAATATTATAGTTTTGATGTCTGTGTAAGTCAAGAATGCTTTGAGAGCTGCTCTTGACATCTATTGTAGGCCTTTAACTGGATCTTTCGCATTACTGAAATGCATGACCTGATACTGGATTCTGGTAGGACTTAATCGGAGCAGTGTGTATGTCCATCTGTCTACCTATAATGAGTACTAAACTGTGTTCAGATTATTGTTTAAGTGGTTTGGGCTGGGATGGCTTGCCTCATCAGTGGTTTTGGTTTTATGCAGTGTTCAAGTTTAAATACAAACTGCCCACGGAAAACGTGTTAGCCTGAACGGTTTTCGGACAGTATATGCTGGTTGTGTACCATATGTTGGAAAGGGGGAATACTTCATCCTTGGTGTTTTGCATTCATGTGTGGACACATGGATGCACTTGCAGACTTAGAAAGAGAGAGAAATTGATTGTGATTGCTCATGTACTGCCCTTTTCAGATGACTAAATTCTACCTCTCCACCATGTAGAGCAATTTTTCAGGAATTTCTGTTGCCCTTGTGTGTCTTTTGGCTAGAAATTGAGCTAAGACTATTTTGTCTACTCTGACATTCAGGCTGTTTTACTCTGGCATTCAGGCTACTGAAAAATACCCCAGCTGATTAAAAAGTTGATTTTTATCTTGCTATTTGATATTTTCCAAAAGTCACTTTCATACTTTTTGTGGCCAAGACTACTAGCATCTAAAGTGAAATGTCTAGTATAGTTTAAACTATATCTCCAGGATACAGAAAAAATGAGGGCCTAAGTCTCTCAAAATGTATTGGATCATTTTCAAATGACCCAGTGGGTAACAAGTACGTTCATAATATTTGAAAAAACTTTCTAAACTCTTGTGGTTGTAATATTAGCTAACTTTAGCCAGTTCAACTGTTTTTAGGCTAAATCACTGCCAAAATCAACATGAAATAGCACAGAAAATACTGTAGTTATATGTTCTGCACGCTTTTTGTTTTAATCACTTAATATATTATTTTTTTGTTGTTTTGTTCCTGAAGTAACCTTTCTGTTCTGGATTTCTCGTTCAGTTTCTGCCAGTATCAATCTTCACTTACCCAGACAAAAGGACATAATCTATTCTCAGGGATGCTGATGGCTAAAATGAGGTTTGGAACAGGGCTGCCAATGATGGAATTCTCTGAAATAAATTGATGGGTGTAACCAAAGCTGGACATATGTTAATTTGACCTGATTTTGGTAATGCTAGCTGTTAAAAAGCTGAACCTCGAGGATTAAGATATTCTATCTTTCTCGGACTGATGCTTTCTGTAATGTCTACGAGTAAAGCAAAGAAAGCTTTCAGAGCAGAAATGATAGGGTTTTGACTTAACGGTAGTAGATGCTTAAATTTTATATCTAGTTTAGTTAATTCCAAACTAGTCATAAAAGTAGGTTTGTAATAAAGTTAAGCGCATAAGAGTAGAAACTTTATATACTCTGTGTATTCCAAAAATAAACTTCACTTCAAACCCCATCTAAGGTTGCTAAGGGTATGTCTACACTACAAAATTAGGTCGAATTTATAGAAGTTGTTTTTTAGAAATTGTTTTTATATATTCGAGTGTGTGTCCCCACAGAAAATGCTTTAAGTGCATTAACTCGGTGGAGTGCTTCCACAGTACCGAGGCAAGCGTCGACTTCCGGAGTGTTGCACTGTGGGTAGCTATCCCACAGTTCCCGCAGTCTCTGCTGCCCATTGGAATTCTGGGTTGAGATCCCAATGCCTGATGGGGCTAACACATTGTCGTGGGTGGTTCTGGGTACATATCATCAGGCCCCCGTTCCCTCCCTCCCTCCCTCCCTCCGTGAAAGCAGCAGCAGACAATCGTTTTGCGCCTTTTTTCTTGAGTTACCTGTGCAGACGCCGTACCACGGCAAGCATGGAGCCTGCTCAGGTAACCATCACTGTATGTCTCCTGAGTGCTGGCAGACGTGGTACTGCATTGCTACACAGCAGCATCAACCCATTGCCTTGTGGCAGCAGACGGTACAGTAGGACTGGTAGCCATCATCGTCCTGTCCGAGGTGCTCCTGGTCGCCTCTGTGAGGTCGATCAGGAGTGCCTGGGCAGACATGGGCGCAGGGACTAAATTTGGAGTGACTTGACCAGGTCATTCTCTTTAGTCCTGCAGTCAGTCCTATTGAACCATCTTATGGTGAGCAGGCAGGTGACACGGATTGTTAGCAGTCCTACTGCACCATCTTCTGCCGAGCAGCCATGAGATGTGGATGGCTTGCAGTCCTTCTGCACCGTCTGCTGCCAGCCAAAGATGTAAAAGACAGATGGAGTGTATCAAAACAAGAAATAGACCAGATTTGTTTTGTACTCATTTGCTTCCCCCCCTCCCCAGTCTAGGGGACTCATTCCTCTAGGTCACACTGCAGTCACTCACAGAGAAGGTGCAGCGAGGTAAATCTAGCC
The DNA here is from genome assembly GCF_965152235.1 of Eretmochelys imbricata. Classification (NCBI taxonomy): domain Eukaryota; kingdom Metazoa; phylum Chordata; order Testudines; family Cheloniidae; genus Eretmochelys; species Eretmochelys imbricata. The sequence goes on from NC_135574.1 coordinate 166,939,456, forward strand.
ATGTATCAATCAGAGGCCAGACCAACCTGCTTGTTTCAATAAGAACAATAATTTAGGTGCACCATTTCTTATTGGAACCCTCCATGAAGTCCTGCCTGAAACACTCATTGATGTGAAGCCACCCCCTTTGTTGATTTTAATTCCCTGTAAGCCATGTCGTCAGTCACCCCTCCCTCCGTCAGAGCAACGGCAGACAATCGTTCCGCGCCTTTTTTCTGTGCGGACACCATACCAAGGCAAGCATGGAGGCCGCTCAGCTCACTTTGGCAATTAGGAGCACATTAAACACCACATGCATTGTCCAGCAGTATATGCAGCACCAGAACCTGGCAGAGCGATACCGGGCGAGGAGGCAACGTCAGCGCGGTCACGTGAGTGATCAGGACATGGACACAGATTTCTCTGAAAGCATGGGCCCTGCCAATGCATGCATCGTGGTGCTAATGGGGCAGGTTCATGCTGTGGAACGCCGATTCTGGGCTCGGGAAACAAGCACAGATTGGTGGGACCGCATAGTGTTGCAGGTCTGGGACGATTCCCAGTGGCTGCGAAACTTTCGCATGCGTAAGGGCACTTTCATGGAACTTTGTGACTTGCTTTCCCCTGCCCTGAAGCGCATGAATACCAAGATGAGAGCAGCCCTCACAGTTGAGAAGCGAGTGGCGATAGCCTTGTGGAAGCTTGCAACACCAGACAGCTACCGGTCAGTTGGGAATCAGTTTGGAGTGGGCAAATCTACTGTGGGGGCTGCTGTGATGGCCGGGAAAGGTACATGACTCTCGCATCTTCAGGAACTCTGGTCTGTTTCAAAAGCTGCAGGAAGGGACTTTATTCCCAGACCAGAAAATAACTGTTGGGGATGTTGAAAAGCCTATAGTTATCCTTGGGGACCCAGCCTACCGCTTAATGCCATGGCTCATGAAGCCGTACAGAGGCAGCCTGGACAGTAGTCAGGAGCTGTTCAACTACAGGCTGAGCAAGTGCAGAATGGTGGTAGAATGTGCATTTGGACGTTTAAAGGCGTGCTGGTGCACTTTACTGACACTGTTACACCTCAGCAAAACCAATATTCCCACTGTTATTACTGCTTGCTGTGCGCTCCACAATATCTGTGAGAGTAAGGGGGAAGATATTTTTGGCGGGGTGGGAGGTTGAGGCAAATTGCCTGGCTGCTGGTTACGCGCAGCCAGACACCAGGGTGGTTAGAGCACAGGAGGGCACGGTACACATCAGAGAAGCTTTGAAAACCAGTTTCATGACTGGCCAGGCTACGGTCTGACAGTTTTTTGTTTCTCCTTGATGAAACCCCCCGCCCCTTGGTTCACTCTACTTCCCTGAAAGCTAACCATCCTCCCCTCCTCCCTTCGATCATTGCTTGCAGAGGCAATAAAGTCATTGTTGCTTCACATTCATGCATTCTTTATTCATTCATCACACAAATAGAGGGATGACTACCAAGGTAGCCCAGGAGGGGTGGTGGAGGAGGGAAGGAAAATGCCACACAGCACTTTAAAAGTTTACAACTTCAAAATTTATTGAATGCCAGCCTTCTGTTTTTTGGGCAATCCTCTGTGGTGGAGCGGCTGGTTGGCTGGAGTTCTCCCCACCGCGTTCTTGGGCGTCTGGGTGTGGAGGCTATGGAACTTGGGGAGGAGGGCGGTTGGTTACACAGGGGCTGTAGTGGCAGTCTGTGCTCCAGCTGCCTTTGCTACAGCTCAACCATACACTGGAGCATACTGGTTTGGTCCTCCAGCAGCCTCAGCATTGAATCCTGCCTCCTCTCATCATGCTACCGCCACATTTGAGCTTCAGCCCTGTCTTCAGCCCGCCACTTACTCTCTTCAGCCCGCCACCTCTCCTCCTGGTCATTTTGTGCTTTCCTGCACTCTGACATTATTTGCCTCCACGCATTCGTCTGTGCTCTGTCAGTGTGGGAGGACGGCATGAGCTCAGAGAACATTTCATCATGAGTGCTTTTTTTTTTTTTCTTTCTAGTTTTCACTAGCCTCTGGGAAGGAGAAGATCCTGTGATCATTGAAACACATGCAGCTGGTGGAGGGAAAAAAAAAGGGACAGTGGTATTTAAAAAGACACATTTTTATAAAACCAGTGGCTACACTCTTTCAGGGTAAACCTTGCTGTTAACATTACATACATAGCACATGTGCTTTCGTTACACGGTCACATTTTGCCTCCCCCCACCGCGTGGCTACCCCCTCATCCCTCCCCCCCTCCCTGTGGCTAACAGCGGGGAACATTTCTGTTCAGCCGCAGGCGAACAGCTCAGCAGGAATGGGCACCTCTGAGTGTCCACTGAAGAAAAGCACCCTATTTCAACCAGGTGACCATGAATGATATCTCACTCTCTTGAGGATAACACAGAGAGATAAAGAACGGATGTTGTTTGAACACCAGCAAACATACACTGCAATGCTTTGTTGTACAATGATTCCCGAGTACGTGTTACTGGCCTGGAGTGGTAAAGTGTCCTACCATAGAGGACGCAATAAGGCTGCCCTCCCCAGAAACCTTTTGCAAAGGCTTTGGGAGTACATCCAGGAGAGCCGCGAATGCCAGGGCAAATTAATCCTTTCACATGCTTGCTTTTAAACCATGTATAGTATTTTAAAAGGTACACTCACCGGAGGTCTCTCCTCTGCCTGCCGGGTCCAGGAGGCAGCCTTGGGTGGGTTCGGGGGGTACTGGCTCCAGGTCCAGGGTGAGAAACAGTTCCTGGCTGTCGGGAAAACCGGTTTCTCCGCTTGCTTGCTGTGAGCTATCTACAACCTCATCATCTTCATCTTCTTCTTCATCCCCAAAACCTGCGTCCGTGTTGCCTTCATCTCCATTGAAAGAGTCAAACAACACGGCTGGGGTAGTGGTGGCTGAACCCCCTAAAATGGCATGCAGCTCATCATAGAAGCGGCATGTTTGGGGCTCTGACCCGAAGTGGCCGTTCGCCTCTCTGGTTTTCTGGTAGGCTTGCCTCAGCTCCTTCAGTTTCACGTGGCACTGCTTCGGGTCCCTGTTATGGCCTCCGTCCTTCATGCCCTGGGAGATTTTGACAAAGGTTTTGGCATTTCGAAAACTGGAACGGAATTCTGATAGCACGGATTCCTCTCCCCATACAGCGATCAGATCCCGTACCTCCCGTTCAGTCCATGCTGGAGCTCTTTTGCGATTCTGGGACTCCATCATGGTCACCTCTGCTGATGAGCTCTGCATGGTCACCTGCAGCTTGCCACGCTGGCCAAACAGGAAATGAGATTCAAAAGTTCACGGTTCTTTTCCTGTCTATCTGGCCAGTGCATCTGAGTTGAAAGCGCTATCCAGAGCGGTCACAATGGAGCACTCTGGGATAGCTCCTGGAGGCCAGTACCTTCAAATTGTGTCCATAGTACCCCAAATTCGACCCGGCAAGGCCGATTTTAAGCGCTAATCCACTTGTCAAGGGTGGAGTAAGGAAATCGATTTTAAGAGCCCTTTAAGTCGAAAAAAAGGGCTTCATCGTGTGGATGGGTGCAGGTTTACATCGATTTAGCGCTGCTAAATTCGACCTAAAATCCTAGTGTGGACCAGGGCTAAGTGAGAAAGTGTAGCTGCCTATCACATCATTTTATAAAACTTAAGGCTTGTCTACACTGGCACTTTACAGCGCTGCAACTTTCTCGCTCAGGGGTGTGAAAAAACACCCCCCCTGAGCGCAGCAAGTTTCAGCGCTGTAAAGCGCCAGTGTAAACTGTGCACCAGTGCTGGGAGCCGCGCCTCGTGTGGAGGGTTTTTTTTTGTTTTTTTGTTTTTTTAGAGCGCTGGGAGCCAGCACTAACAAGCCATGTTAAAGTGCTGCCGTGCCAGCACTTTAGCATTGCCAGTGTAGACTAGCCCTCAAACACTTTTTAAAAAGGAGATGACTGGTGAAGGATAACACAAATCTCTCATTGTCTACATAAGTGCTGTATTCTTTTCGAGTTTAAAGAAATACATGTTTTTTCACAAAGCAGCCTTAGTTCTGACCTATTGATCGTCGTGTGGCTTTTTAATGCATTTTTTTCCTTAAGGGATAATATTTAGTGGGAAATATCAGTTACTTTATTTATCAATTGAAAATAAGAATTTTGAAGTCAAGTATTCCATTACTACTGTTTCTTGAAAGTAATGCTATACACTTTTTCCTATTAAAATACTTATAATATTAGGGTTACTAATTTATATTGGTCTAGTCGGGTACAGGGTACCATTTTGATAGCTGTACAAATATATAGGAAGATAAGGTCTTGACCCTCAGAGTTTAGTAATCTCCACATACAGCACACAATGCTTCTGAAAAGGACATTTTTATTTTTACAATAATATTTATGTAGAGTCAGATTCAAGGCATTTGTTGTAAAACATGCATTTCTTTATAGTTGGTGACAGTGTATGTTATGTGGGTAGTACTTACATGCTTAGCTCTGGTAAGTGATGTGTTAAGTACATTTTTGTCACTTAGTAATTTTAATTGATATTTAAAGCAAAGTCTTTGTTTCTTGAATTTCCCAGTATTTTTTTTTCTGTAAATCTTTTGCTGTATCTTTTTAAGTAGGTAAGTGACAACAGTTTTAAAAATATTAAATGCTATACAGTGGTTATCAGTTACATTTTAGGCATGAATGTAGGTTAAAAATGGCTTCTGCAGAGTCCTGTTTCATGCGAGATGCACCTGACATTTAGAGGCACGTTCCCTGTCTACCTGCATTGTCATGCATGTGTGCTCAGTGAGCTCACTGTAACTAAATATTGGTAAAAAGTGTAAAGAATATTTGGCGAAGTAGCAGAATCAAGACTAGACCTCAACTTTTGTGTTTATCAATTAATGCCCAGTTCTCTAGGCCACAGGTCAAGTCACTGAACCTCTGTGCCCTATTTGTCACACATGAAAGGTGTGATTAAAAATACTTTTTCATCTGTAGATTTCAAAGATTTTTTTTCCAGAGGTGTCCTCAACATTATTAACCAAATTTGACAGTTGGCCTATTGAAGTAGAGGGTTCGAAGCATTTTGTATAAGAATTGCCTTACTGGGCTGGACCAGTGGTCCATCTGGCCCAGTATCTTGTCTTCTCTCAGTGGCCAGTGCCAGATACTTCAGAGGGAGTGAACAGAACAGGGCAAGTTGAATGATTCATCCCCGTCATCCAGTCCTAGATTCTGGCAATCAGAGGCTTAGGAACACCCAGAGTGTGGGGGTTGCATCCCTGATCATCTTGGCTAATAACCATTGATGGATCTATCCTCTGGTAACTTATTTAACTCTTTTTTTTGACCCCTGTTACACTTTTTTGGCCTTCACAACATCCCCTGGCAATGAGTTCCACAGGTTGACTGTGCATTGTGTGAAAAAGTACTTCCTTATGTTTGTTTTAAAACAACATGCCCCCTGCTGCCTATTAATTTCATTGGGTGATACTTAATTCTTGTGTTTATGTAAAGGGGTAAATAACACTTCTGTTCGCTTATTCCACATCATTTGAGATTTGTATATCGCCACTCCTCCCCCCCATCATGTCTTTTTCTAAGATGAACAATCCCAGTCCTTTTAATCTCTCCTCGTATGGAAGCTGTTCCATACCCAGCTATTCCATAGTCATTTTTATTGCCCTTCTCTGCACCTTTTCCAAGTCTAATATATCTTTTTTTAGATGAATGCAGTATTCCAGGTGTGGGTGTACCATGGATTTGTGTAGTGTCATTATATTTTCTATCTTATTGTCTGTTTCCTAATGCTTTCCAACATTTTGTTAGCTTTTTTGACTGCTGCTGCACACTGAGTGGATATTTTCAGAGAACTGTCCATGTTGACTCCAAGATCTCTTCTGAGTGGAACAGTTAATTTAGACCCCATCATTTTGTATGTATAGTGATTACGTTTTCTAATGCATTGAATTTCACCTGCTGTTTTGCTGTTCATTCCCCTGTTTGGTGGAATCTTTTTGTAACTCTTTGCAGTCAGCTTTGAACTTATGTATCTTGAGTAATTTAGTATTGTCTGCCAATTTTGCCATTTCACTCTTCACTTCCTCTCTCAAATAACTTATGAATATGTTGAACAGCACTAGTCCTAATATAGATCCTTGGGGGACATCACTATTTACCACTCTCCACTGTGAAAATTGACCATTTTTTCCTGTCCTTTGCTTCTTCTTTTAACCAGTTACTGATCCATGAGAGCACCTTCCCGCTTATCCCATGGCTACATACTTTGCTTAAGAGCCTTTGGTGAGGGACCCTGTCAAAGGCTTTCTGAAACTCTTAGTACACTATTGTGACGGGATTCCCCCGGGGTGCAGCCTGGGACCATGGGACCACTGTGCCCCCTGAACTCTCTCCAGCCTGGGCTCTCTCTCAAAATGCTTTAATTGTGACCAGCAATAAACCCCTCCGGGCGCTGTGATCACTCAGCACAACCACATGTGGAGCCCCACACCCAGCTATATTGCATGAATGCTCCCAGAGCCACTCATGAATCACACAGCAAAATGCACCAGAGCTAAAGCCTCCTAGCACTCAGGAATATACCACCTAGCACTGCTCAAGACGAGCAATGCAGATTTATTAATTCAGCAATGAAAAGTGGACATACACCCACAGGCGCTGATTTCTGCTCCTGCTGCTGGGTGCTCGACCCTTCTCTGTCCCCGGCCCCACCCTGACTCGACTCTACCCCTTCCCCGCTCCCTCCCGCCCATGTTCCGCCCCTATTCCAACCTCTTCCCCAAAGTTTCCGCCGCTCCCTGCCCCATTCCAACTCCTTCCCCATCTCCTCCCCTAAGCGTGCTGGATTCCCGCTCCTACCCCTCCCTCCCAGCATGTCGCCAAACAGCAGGGCGGGAAGTGCTGGGAGGTAGGCAGAGGAGCGGGGATGCGCACACTCAGAGGAGGAGGTGGGGAGCGGGGGAGCTGGCTGCTGGTGCGTGAAGAGCACACACTTTTTCCCCGTGGGTGCTCCAGCTCCGGAGCACCCACGGAGTTGGCGCTACACAAGTCCAGACATGTCTGGGGGCATTGCTGAGTCTCCAGGCAAGGTTGAGCAATTCCCCTGGTGTAGCCTCATGGAGGTTAGTCATTGCATTGCAGCTCCCTTGCTGGATAATGATCATTGATGGGTTCATTGATACCCCGCCTGGGTGTTGGTTACTTTCCTGGCTGTTGCCTCTGGGGAGCTAATATCTGGCTGAGTCCCCAACTTACAGCAGGTTTTAGTGACAACCATACAGCACAATTCTCATAACTTCATATGCATTGATGATATACATATATGGATAGAGAAATTACCTTCAGCAGATCATAGCCTTTCCCCCGATACCTTACATAGCATGCTTTATATGTAAGGTCACGATTATATAAAAATGAAGAATTTTGGGATACCAGGACACTCCTCCAGGGTATACAATGTCACAACCGTATTCACTGGATCCCCCTTGTCCACATGCTTGTTGATCCCCTCAAAGAATTCTAGTAGATTGGTGAGGCATGATTTCACTTTACAAAAACCATGTTGTTCTTTACTATAGTTTCAACCAGTTTGCCCAGTACTGAAGTCAGTTGCCAGGATCACCTCTAGAGCCCTTTTTAAAATTGATGCAATGTAATCAAAGTAATGTAAAGCTAACTTTTTAAAAGGGCTCCAGAGGCAATCCTGGCAATTGGAGGCCAGAAAGCCTAACTTCAGTACCAGGCATATTGGATGAAACTATGGTAAAGAACAGAATTATCAGACACAGATGAACATGATATGTTGGGGAAGAATCAACAAGGCTTTTATGAAGAGAAATCATGCCTCACCAATTTATTAGAATTCTTTGAGAGAGTCAACAAGATTTGAACAAGGGTGAGTCATTTGGTATAATTTACTTGGACTTTTCTGAAAGCCTTTCACAAGGTCCCTCACCAAAGACTCTCTTAAGCAAAGTAAGCTGTTCTGGGATAAGAGGGAAGGTCCTCTCATGGATGAGTAACTGGTTAAAAGATAGGAAACAAAGGGTAGGAATAAATGGTCAGTACTCAGAATGGGGAGAGGTAATTAGTGGTGTCTCCCAGGCGTCTGTACTGGGACCAGTCCTATTCAACATATTCATAAATGATCTGGAAAAAGTGGCAAATGGTGAGGAGGCAAAATTTGCAGATGATATAAAACTACTCAAGATAGTTAAGTCCCAGGCAGACTGCAAAGAGCTACAACGGGATCTCTCAAAACTGGATGACTGGGCAACAAAATGGCAGATGAAATTCAGTATTGATGAATGCAAAGTAATGCACACTGGAAAACATAATCCCAACTCTACATCTAAAATGATGGTCTAAATTAGCTGTTACCACTCAAGAAAGAGGTCTTGGAGTCATTGTGGATAGTTACCTTCCCCCCTCCCAAACTGGTCTTCAAATTCTTTTTTAGCCTGCCTAATTATACTTGACTTGCTGGGGTTTATGCTCCTTTCTATTTTCCTCAGTAGGATTTGACCTCCAGTTTTCAAAGGATGCCTTTTTCCCTGTAACCTCCTCTCTTACTTTGCTGTTTAGCTGTGGTGGCATTTTGTTGGTCCTCTTACTTTTATTTGGGGTGTATATTTAGTTTGAGCCTCTATTTATGATGATTTTAAATAGTTTACATGCAGCGTGCAATCATTTCATCCTTTTGACTGTTCCTTTTAATTTCTGTTTAACTAGCTTCCTCGTTTGTGTAGTTTCCTTTTTCTGAAGTTAAATGCTACTGTAGTGGGCTTCTTTTGGCATTTTTCCCCCTACATGGAGGTTACATTTAATTACATTATGGTCACTATTTCCAAGCGGTTCAGCTATATTCACCTATTGGACCAAATCCTGTGCTTTGCTTAGGACTAAATCAAGAATTGCATCTCCCCTTGTGGATTCCAGGACTGGCTGCTCCAAGAAGCAATCATTAGTGGTGTCTAGAAATTTTATCTCTGCATCCCATCCTGAGGTGACAGGTACCCAGTCAGAATGGGGATAGTTGAAATCCCCCATTATTATTGGGTTTTCTGGTTTTGTAGCTTCTTTAATCTCCCAGGGCATTTCAGTTACCGATGCCATCCTGGTCAGATGGTCGATAGTATATTCCAACCGCTATGCTGATAATTTTCTAGCATAGAATCCCTATCCATAGAGGTTCTGTGTACAGTTCGATTCATTTAAGATTTTTACTTTATTTGACTGTATGGTTTCTTTCACATATAGTGCCAATCGCAACCTACACTGTCATTCGTATATATTTGGCATCTTGGTAATACCGTGTCACATTGATAGATTATCACCGTTCCACCAAGTTTCTGTGATGCCTGTTTTATCAATATCCTCTTTAATACCAGGAACTGGAGTTTGCTCATTTTAATACGTAAACTTCCAGCATTTGTATACAAGCACTTCTAAAATGTCACTATTTAGTTGTCTGCCTTCATGTGATGTAATTGAATGGGAATTTTTTGTTTGTTTTTGTTTGACTATTTTTCTTTATTTCCTACTTGTACTTTATCAACTTCTATCCTGTCTTCCTTACTAGGATATAGAGTATCCCCTTTAAGGTACAGAGGAGCACATGGTTTGGACAGAGACCTGTCGGCTTTCCCCCAGCCCTTAGTTTAAAAACTCTGCTATGACCTTTTTAATTGTACATGCCAGCAGTCTAGTTCTGTTTTGGTTTAGATGGAGCCTATCCATTGTATCTAGACTCCTCCTTTCCCAAAAGGTTTCCCAGTTCCTGATAAATCTAAATCCCTTCTCCGAACACCGTTGTCTCATCCGCACATTGCAGTTCTGCCTGTCTAACTGACCCTGTGTGTGGAACTGGAATCATTTCAGAGAATGCTAGTATGGAGGTCTTGGACTTCAATTTCTTGCAGCATAAATTTGGCTGTTATGTATTATGATGGTGTAGAGATGAAGGCATGGATCTGCCACATCTGAGATCAGGATTCCTTTGCTAGCTTTGTCACAGACAGTGGCAAGTCATTTAACCTGTGTTTCTCCATTTGGAAAATGAGCCTGTGCGCACTTTTATACCCAAGGACCGATTTTTATGGGGAATGGAGGAGGAGTTTTCCCAGATTCTTTTTTGTTTTGTTTCTGTTCTCCTGTTTTGGATAATTTTCTTCAAACATCATATTATTCCTGCCTTCAGCCCATGCAGATGCAGGTCTCAGTGTCAAAATCTGCCAGTACTTAGATTTTGTGATGTAATATGATTACATTGAGCAGAAAGAAGGGCCCAAAAATACATTGCAAATTTTTGTTTAAAGTAGTAGTTATCCATTTATGTAAAGACTTCTAACTCAAATGCTTAATCAAATTTTAAGTTACAAAATGGACTGGGGCAAAATCAGTCTTGTGATGAGATCCTGATTGGCATCTTAGCTATGGAGAGGCTTCTACCTTTCTAATTCCGAGACAAAAAACTACTATAAGGTAGATTTACAGTTGAGATTTACTTTATTATTTCCTCTGGAGTTTGGACCTTGACTATAATACATTGACCAAGAAATCTGGACTTTGACAAAAAATAATTGACTACACCTGACCTATTGTATATGAACAAGCAAGATAGTGCTGGAAGCAGCTTTTGGCAGACCAATTTTCTGCTGTTCCGCTGGCTTGGGCAGAGTAGCATTTACTGGCCATCAGGATGGTAAATCTTGTAAAATCTTGCCACATTTAGTTGGATTGGCTGAGCCGCTAGAAACGTCACCTGGGAAATGGTCTTTTAAACTCAGAACTATCTCAGTAAGTTTGCACTCACTGGAGTACCTCATTAATGGATCTGTTCACGATGGTAAACAGTAGCAAGCTTCCATGATTCTGCACTTCATAGAGACCTTCTCTGCTATATGCTTTTTCCCTCCTCCATTCATTGGTCACATTCTCTGAAAAATCAGACTGACAAAGCACATCGTCAGCTGCATTGCTTTAATCTATCCTAGGCCTGCCCTTACTAGTCATGGTATTTGGAGCTGTTAAGGCTAGTGTCAAAAGAACGTCTAGCCTGCTGTTCGGTCACATTCTGTTATTTTGGGGAACTAGTGGGCACAGTACACAAGAAAAGCTGCACATATAGATCCTTGGGTGCATCCACATATGAAGGAGTCTGTGTTCAGAAGTAATCAGCACTCTTAATGTTTGAAATAGTGTCTTTCCAAAATAAACTACTATACTTAGTTTCATCATTGGCTTGATGAGAGAGGTGGGAGAGTCAAATACAGATCTAATTTAATTGCCATCTATTTTAAATCTCTTATAAGAAGAGACTTAAAAAAAATCTAAAGAGGAAGTCTGAGTGATTAAGGGGCTGAGTATTGTGATAGTTTGCAAGTGACCACTGTGACACACCGTACCTCCAAGTAGCACCCTATAATCCCCATATTCATTGTTCAGATTTGGCTGTGATATTTCATACAAAGCATGCCACGTAAGATATCATATGAAAGACCACGATCTGCTGAAACCCATTGTTCTGTCAAAATATGTATGGTGGTTGTTGAAATATGTTGTCAATTTTCGAGTTGTTCTCTGCTAGTTCTCAGTGACAACAAAAGAGGTAATCCACACCCAGGTGGATGTTAGATGACCATTAATCAGCAGGGGAGCTGTAAACAAGGGATGTACAATTTTGTAAGAGAAGCACCACACAATAGGGATTGCTCAACCCTGTGACTCAGCAAGGCCCATCAGGCATGGCAAGACTAGTTTTTGTCCAGGGACATGGACTAAGAGTATAAAGTAAGGGACAGTGGCATCGTACCTTTACCTTTCTCCTCCCCCTCCTATGCTGGAAGTAATAAGAATGCTGGGAAGAAAAAGACTTGAACTGAGGAGACTGGTCCCAGGCTTGAAGGGAAAGCCCATGCATTAAGGATAGTAACCTACCTGCAACTTCCCATGGGGTGAGAGAAACTGCTTCATCCAAATACTGATTAGTCTAATAAGGTTCAGGATTTACACTGCATACTTACCTTTTATTTTCTTCGGGAACTATCTCTCTGACCTTTTGTGCCTACCACTACAATCACTTAAAATCTATCTTTCTGTAATCAGTAAACTTATTTTAATGTTTTATTGTTACTGGTGAGATTGTCTGAAGTGTTTGGGAAATCTGCTCAAGTTACAAAGGCTGGTGCATGTCCACTTTCCTTTGACAAAGTGGTGAACCAATTAATAAACTTGCATTGCTGAAGAAAGGGTCTGGAGCAGTGCAAGATGGCATATTCCAGGGTCTGAGGCCGGGGACATGGGAGATTTGCTGGTGCCTTTCTCTGTGAGATTCGTGAGTGGCTCATGCAATTTAGCTTGGTGTGGGGCTCCATTTGCTGTTGTACTAAGTGATAACAGTGCCCAGAGAGGTTTGCTACTTGTCCCTAGCAAAGCATTGTGAGAGACAGCCCAAGCTGGAGAGTTAAGGGGACACAGTGGTACCCCAGTTCCAGGTTGTACCCTGGGGATCCCATCACAACCACCGAAGGCAGTGGCAGAGTAATTTTAAGACTGACTGACTTTATAACTCCAACAATGGAGGTGAAGGGAAGCTATAACTAGGAGTAATGGGATGAAAATAGAAAGAAAATGTAAGTTGAATATCAGGAAAATTAGATGTTTAATCGTATGGAGTAGTCTTCCTGGGGAAGTGATGGAAGTTCAGTGGGACATCTGAAAACTAAACTTGATTTAAGTCACTAAGAAAATGTATAGTGGTAAACAGGCCTTCATTGCTGAGGAGACCGTCTCTCTCTTCTGTGATTCTATGAAGACAGAGACTTAATAGGGTATTGAGGGAGGGAAAATTAACCAATAGTGTAATTTAGAGTTGTTGCAATAATACTGAATTGAGTTAGTTATAAACATGTTCTTTAGTAGTTGAAATCTTTGCTTTGTATGTTATGTCCTTAGAATTTTATGCAGTGTTTGTGGTCGTGTTGATCCCAGGATATTAGAGAGGCAAGGTTGGTGAGGCAATATTTTTTTATTGGACCAACTTCTGGTGGCGAGAGAGACAAGCTTTTGAGCTTACACAGAGTTCTTCTTCAGGTCTGTGTAAGCTCAAAAGCTCGTCTCTCTTGCCACCAGAAGTTGGTCCAATAAAGATATTTTGTCATCCACCTTGTCTCTCCAATGTCTCCAGAATGATCTTTAGGTTGCAGATGCTGGAATGAATGGCAGAGGTACTCAGTGTCTTAAGTTCTTATTAAAAATTTATATTTAGGGCCCTACCAAATTCACAGTCCATTATGGTCAATTTCACAGCCATAGGATTTGAAATTTTGATATATTTCACATTTTCAGATATTTTAAATGTGAAATTTCAGTGATGTAACCATGGGGGTCCTGACTCAAAAGGGGTTTGTGGGAGAGTGTGTCGCAAACCTGTTGTAGGGGGTCATGGAATTGCCACCCTCGTGTCTATGCTGCCTTCAGAACTGAACAGAGTGGGAAGGAGGGTGTTGCAGAGCTATCTGAGGCCAGGAGAGATACCCAAGAGCAGCGTTTCAGGGAAAGAGCAAGTCCTGTCCCTCCCCAGCACAGCCAGAGCTAGGAGCCCCCTTTGCTGGAGTGCTCCTAGGATCACGGGGACATTGGATTTCACAGGGAAGGGCTTATTTCACATTCTGTGACACATTTTTCATGCCTGGGAAATTTGGTGGGGCCCTAGGTATGTTCTTAGAAGCATAAATAAAATAGTAAACTTTATTTAAATAAAATGTGAAGCTACATTTTATAAACCTCACTTCTTGCTCTTCTCTTTCCTCTCAGGATTATGTTCATTTTCCTTTCAGTCAATGTATGTTTGCCTTGCCTATAGCTTGACTCCATGTGATGCTTTCTGTGCTATTAGCTAGGAATTCCTGTAACCTCAAAGACAACTGGAGGGTAGGGGTGTGACAGAAAAGGCTATTGCTTTTCTTTCAGTTAGTATTTTTAATGCTTTTAATGTGGAAATGTTTTCTTAATTACTGTGAAACACTGTTATCTAAAACAGGATATAATCATTTTTTTTCTGTTTTCACAACACCGAACTAGTCTAATTTGCACAAACAAATGTATTTTTTAAAATTAACAACTCTCTCTCATACGTTTACGCATGTTTTTACAAGGTCTAGGCATATTGTGTAGCCCAGACTACAGCCAATTGCCTTTCAGAGTTCCTGAAAATATAGATATGTATGTAGAGGTGAGGATGGGGGAGGATTAGTGAGGGTCCAAACTGACCAGGTCTTACACAGTGATTATGGAAACCTTGAAATCAATGAGCTGCTGTGACCCCTGTATTCACAGTCTACACACTGTTGTAATAATCTTTGTGCAAGGCATGCCTTGTAGGATATCATTCGAAAACTCATAATTCGCTGGTCAGTATTGTCCTGATTAAACTGTGTGGCAATGTACAAGATTTGCCTGAATGAGGATGATAACACATCTTCCAAACACCACGGCCTTGCTCAAACTGAGGTTAGCAAACAGATCTGTCCTAAACAAAGGAATGTGGGCTTGCCTTAATTTGCATTTAAGCAGTGAACAGAGTAATCAAGCAGGAAGGAAAACAAAGGAAGCTCAAACAGTTGAGAAAAAAGCAGCAGGGAACATCTTTCCACATAGACTTTTTGTCTACTGGTGCCCAGCTAGAAATGTTTTTCAAGAGGCGGACTGAAACTGTAATAAGGGAATGACAAATACCCTAAGGGACATCCCACCTCCCCAGCCAATTGCTTTCGCTGCACCTGTAGTGATAAGGAAGCATTTGTTTGACTCTGGGAGAAGAGTTCCTGACCCACAGGATTTGATTAGTAAGACTGCTCAAAGCATGTGGTGAGAAATTTTGCTTGAATTCTGATACAGTTTAAGTCAGGTGTTCGGAAAGTCGTCTTTATTTTTCTTGTAACCATTTCTGACTTTTATGCCTCTTAGATTGTAAACGAGTACAAGTAATCTCTTTGTAGTTTATAAACTTGTTTTATTGTTTTATCTAATCCAGTGTGTTAAAATTGAGGTGTCTGGGAAACTCCATTTAGTGTGACAAGTTGTGTGCATGTTAATCTTTTAAAGAAATAAAGGATATAATAAAAATGTATTGTCCAGGAGAGGGCTGGGCAGTACAAGACATACATTTCTGGGGGAAAATCTAAGACTGGGGGTCACTCTACAGTATACCCAAGGCAGGTGAGAGCCAGAGTGTAACCTGTGTGTGGCTGGCAGGTTGCAGTTACACAGACGCTCAGGCTGTGGCTTGCAGGCTGGAAGGCTGTTTGTGAGCATCCCAGGTGGGAGCTACTACAGCAAGTCATTGTAAGACACCTAAGGTTGTGGGGCAGGGGTGACGCAGCTGCTCAACAGGCTGGATTGTACCCT
This sequence comes from Eretmochelys imbricata, assembly GCF_965152235.1. Lineage (NCBI taxonomy): Eukaryota > Metazoa > Chordata > Testudines > Cheloniidae > Eretmochelys > Eretmochelys imbricata. The sequence continues at coordinate 166,954,836 of NC_135574.1, forward strand.
GGCATGTCACAGTTGCTTATCAAGCATCTCATTTGTTTTATTTCTAACTAATCTCTGCCACCATTCCCAGAATTTCCTAATGCTGTCTCTCAGAGGCCTCAACAACAAAGGGCAAATAACTTTTTAACATCTGTATCTCGCTGGCATAGCTGAAACAAGGTTTGATCAGCCACTCTGAACGTCACTAGACTGTATGTAATACTTCATTATAAGAAAACATATTGTTAGAATTCAGAGAAGAATGTATTAAATTTAGTAATTCACTTCAACTTTGGTGTTTTGAGGCTTAGAACAATTTGCTGAGGTCAGAAGGGAAGCAGAGTATACTTTGTGTTTTATGCTGTTGATTTTTATGGCTGAAAATTTGCATAGGTTATTGAGTGTATTTACAGGACCTTGATCATAAAAAATGCACAATATTGCTTTGTTTTCAGTGTTGCCAACTCACAACTTTTTGTTGTTACAAGTCTTGAAATACTTTTTTTTTTGTCTTAAAGCACCAACTACTGGATTTGTGTGACTACATGAGATATTCACTTAAAGCGAAGTGTCTTAGCCCTCATGTTTGCGAGCTTGACAGCATGACCTGAATGTGCCCTAGAGGTTCAAAATCCAGGAGGCAGATAAACTGAACCCCAAATTTATTATTTAAGTATCTCATAATTCAAGCCAATCACATGATTTTGTGGCCTAATTCATGCTTTTTGAATTCTTGGGGGTGGCAACGTGTCGCCCTTCCAAAAGAGAGAGCCCTCCTCTGAAAGAAGGAGGAGCTTCGAAGGTCCTTCTACCCTAGAACTATTTATGTTGGGCTCTGTAACTTTGTTTGTGGACTAAGGCAATGTTTGTGATCTGAGTGCAACTGCAGTCAAGAGGGAGAAATGCACTGTATCTGGGTTCCTCTCTGTGTGTCTTGTAGTGGCTTCTGGTTAGGAGACTTCCCTCATCATCTGCAAATCTGTTTGTGTTGGTTTAAAAATAATAATCTTAGATGTTTCCTCAGGGCTGAAATTTTACCAATGAAAAGTGCTGGTGTGGACAGTGCTTTGTCGGTGGCAGGCATGCTCCTGCTGACAAAGCTACTGCCCCTCGTCGAGGGTGGTTTTATTTTTGTCAGCAGGAGAGCTCCCTCCTGCTGACAAAGAGCGGCTACGTTGTGTGCCTTACAGCTGTCCCACTAAAGCCTTGCCACTGCCGCTGTAAGCTGTGCAGTGTAGACATAGCCTAATACTGTAGTGAGAAAGCAGGCGTAGAAAATTAAACAAATGTTCAGTTACAAATAAAAGCCAATATGTAAATGAGTTCATACATATTGTTTAATGGTGCAGTGTCTTAATTTGCATAGTTGATCCCTTGCAAACAATCTCTAGATTTCTGAATCTCCTGTCTGAAGAGGTGTGCCAGAGTGTATAAAATGAATAAACCATCTTTCTGTTGATATGAAATTCACTACATGTGAATATATTGGGTACTTCTCAAAGCTTTTTAATTCTCTCTCTCTCTCTCTCTCTCCCCCCCCCTGCCGCCCCCCAAATGTGTTTAATCATGATTTATAAAGTTGCAAAGTGTTCTCAGAAATGTCAGCTGCTACTCTGGTCGCAGAAATGGAGAGCAAAGCACAATATTTCAGCCACAAATTTGGAAAAGTATTTATTTTTATTGCCCTCATGCTAGTGGCTCTAAACAGAGTTGTTCATAGAAAGCTCAGTAATCTGCAGGATTTTGAGAAAATGTGGTCTAATTTTGGACTGTGATTATGAAAGTGCTATTACTGATGCTAAGGACATGGATGAATATTGACCCTTTTTGCCTTGTGAATCTTAGATAGATTTGCTTCTTCCTTTCTTTCTTTTCTTACTGGCATGCTGTCTCTGAGGCTTCATTCTTTCTCTTGAGGATCACTTCCCTACAGTTGTACCTACTAGTTGTTCTTGCAAACTCTGGTCCAAAACTGAGATATCCAAAATCTGAATTTGGAGCTCTGGGTCCTGTACATGGAGGCTCAACAACCCTTCCGTTCCCTGATGTGGCCCTTCCAGGTCAGAATTGAGGTAGCTGTAGGTAAAGCTTTTTCTGCTTGTAAGCATGTTGCTTGTGTGTATTTTTTGTGTGTAGAAGATTTCAGTATCCAAAAGTCTTAATCTGGCAAGTTTCATCAGCACTAAATTCACCATGAGTTTAGAATTGCTATCTGTAAATTAGTATAATGAAATCTCATTTAACTGAAACAGGGCCAGGTCCCCACTTACTGCTGACATAATTTGGTTTCAGATAATAAAGACATAATGCTTGGGAGAAGGAGCAGCAGAGAGGCTTCAAAAGCTGCCTGAAGCTGTGCTTGTGAGTAAGGCTAGAATTTTGTCACAGAGGTTTTGGAAATCATGGAATACATGACTTCCAAAGATCTCTGGAGCTCCCAGCCAGGCCCCTGCAACTGCCTAGCGGCTCCCATTTTTTGATGGATATTTTTAGTAAAAGTCAGGGACCGGTCACTAGCTTCCAGGAATTTTTCTTTATTGCCCTTCACCTGTCAGTGACTTTTACTAAAAAAATATCAGTGAAAAAAATCTTAGCCTTACTTATGGATTATGGGGCTTGATCCGGTTCCATTCAAATAAGTAGGAAAATTTCCCATAAACTTGAATGGTGCAGGATTCAGGCCCGGGACACCTCCCATCTCCTTTGTCCCAGGTATGTACGCTTTCAGGAATCTCTGTCCTGAGCTGGCTGTTCATAAGCAGGGGAGCCAGCCAGATGGCTTTGGAGTCCTGTGCTCGTGGCTGGTGAAACCCTATGCACAGATTTCAAAACCTGTTAAAACTTTACCCAAGTTTATTCCCTCTTGTGTGCTGAACTGGTATTTGCAGAAACATGATTTATTTTGGAGCTGCTAAATTCAGAATCACTGTGACATGCAATGTGTCTTGGCAATGGGAGGAAATTAGGAGAGGAGCATTTGCTGCTGTTCAAGAGCCCCAAGTGACAAATGTTTGTCACTGAACTGTTGCCTTTCCATAGTGAAGAACAGCAGTGTCCCCTTGTTTTGCTGCCACGCAACTGATGTTTGAGCTGTGTTTTTCCACTTGCAGAAGTGAATGCAATACCACGAATATCCCTTAAAGAAAAAATGCACTCATTTTCCTTGTTCTAACAGTCTGAAAGTTTACAAGGGCGGGAGTGCCTGCCATGATAGAACTATGTATGTATTACACTGAAGTTTAAAGGGACACCACAAACTTGAAATTAAACTTTTAAAAAAAAGTTATAAGTATTGTCTGTACCACACCTCCCTCATTGATTGGTGTCCCTACCAATTTTGGGAGGGTTTACCATTATATTTTCCTTTTTAAAAAAAAATTGCAAAAACAAACTCACCTGATGCTGCATGCAAGACCCATGTGAACAACTCTGGAATCTGTCTAAAGTGTAGCCAATTGGTTGACTGTCCTTGTAATTCAATAATGAAAATGTTTTTGAGACCAGGTTACCAAGCTTAGGCAATTTACTGTGTAAAGATCAAGTAGTACAGTATGTAAAGGAGGCATACATACCACTCCTCCCAGGAAGTACTTCTCATGCGGTGTGTAGTTCAGCTTGCACAGAAGGAGGGTTCCCCTATAGGCATTCAGAACCAGTCATATTTATACATTTCCTGAAAATAAATAGATTAAATAAATCATGCAACTTTTTGGACAGTGGAAATGACATTTGGAAAGGAAAAGGCCCTCGTTGAGCAGTCCCCTTTTTGAGCAATCTGGTGAAAAAGTGGTTTGACACAGTAAGAGTTAGGTGCTGTGAAATTGCACTTTATATATGCATAATGTATTTTTTCGGGGAGGGAGAGAGGCCAGGCTTCAGAAGCACAGCATTGAGGCAGTGTTATGCATTGGTGAGTTGTCAATTTAGTTGAATAGTGAAAGCATACTGAAATTATGCTTTCATAAAGGATCATATACTATGGTATTTCTCATGTGAAACTTAAAACCATAATCTTTTCCCTATAACCTCAGATATATGGATAGTATCTCTCAGTACTGTGTGTTAGTTTGTCTATATAGGTACATGACAGATGCTCTGTAAACTGATTCTGTGTTCAGGTAATCTGCTCCAAGTAGGATTCAGTTTATAATTTAAACTATTAATTCAGGGAGGGACCAAACTTTCTTGAGAAAGAGGATTTGCAAATGGTTAAGGAGCCGGTTAGGGACAGATAGAATCTTCCAGGTGTGTGTTAAGCAAATTTGAGGAGGGTCTGTTGCTTCTCTCACTGTGGAGAGAGAGGGCAGGTTGTATGATACCAGAAATCTCCCAATATCAGTCATCTGATTTGTTGAGTTGCGGTCCAGATGTAGAATTTAACTTTTTGTATTAAGGCTCAATTCACACTATATTGTAGCTGTCAGATATGGCCAAAAGCTCTGCATGTCTTCTGAAATCTGAGAGTGCAGTGCTGTCTGGATTTCTGAGGATTCATAGATTCCAAGATCAGAAGGGACCATTGTGGTGATTTTATTCTGACCTCCTGAATAACATAGGCCATAGAACTTCCCCAAAAAAATTCCTAGAGGGTATCTTTTAGAAAAACATTTTATCTTGATTTAAAAATTGCCAGTGATGGAGAGTCCACCATGACCCCCCCCCCGGTAAATTGTTCCAATAGTTAATATCCCTCACTGTTAAAAAAAAAAATATATATATATATATATATATATATATATATATATATATATACACACACACACACATACACACCTTATTGCCACTCTGAATTTGTCTAGCTTTGACTTCCAGCCACTGAAGAGCCCATTAAAATATTTGTTCCCCATATAGGTTTTTGACTGTGATCAATTAAGATTGAGCTCCTTGAGTCTATCCCTGTAAGACATGTTTTCTAATCCTTTAATCATTTTCAGGACTGTTCTCTGAACCCTCTCCAATTTATAAACATCATTCTTGAATTGTTGGCACCAGAACTGGATACAGTATTCCAGCAGCAGTCACACCAGTGCCCAATACAGCGGTAATATAACCTCTACTCCGGCTGTACATTCCCCTGTTTGTACATCCAAGGATCCCGTTAGCCCTTTTGGTGACAGCATTGCACTCGAAAGCTCATGTCCAGCTGATTCTCCACCACGACTCCCAAATCTTTTTCAGGGTCACTGCTTCCCGGGATTGAGTTCCCCATTCCGTAAATATGGCCTGCATTCTTTGTTCCTAGATGTGTATGTTTACATTTAACCGTATTAAAATGCATATTGTTTGCATATTGACTGCTTATCAAGCAGTCCAGATGACTCTCTCTATTAGTGACCTTTCCTCTTAATTATTTACCACTCCCCCAATTTTTGTGTCCTCTGCAAACTATCAGTGATTTTTGCTTTCTTCTAAGTCATTGATAAAGTGTTAAATAGCATAGGGCCAAGAGCCAATCTCTGCTGACCCCCACTAGAATCACACCTGTTTGATTCTCTATTTAAAATTACATTTTGAGATCTGTCACTTAGCCAGCTTTTTATCTATTTCATGTGAGCCATGTTAATTTTACATCTGTTCCAGTTTTATAGAAGTCAATTATATTGCATCAACGTTATGATCTTTACCAACCAAAGGAGGAGAAAATAAATGTCAAAAGGGGTCCTTTTGGTAGGGCTTGGAAATCCATGTTATGCACTGAGTACTGCTTCCTGTCTTCAGCGGGTATCCTGTTGCTGTGCTTAGTTCAGTTACTGTACAGATGATGGATGGGGGACAGTAATAAGAGTGCAATTTACTGAGACTCCTGTGTGGTGAGCCCTTCTCTGGCTGGCTGAGAGAGCTGTTGCTGATGGCAGTCAAGGATTACTGTATTAAAGATATGGTGTTAACTTCTGTAGGACAGAGTGATAGAATATGTCTCTCTCTTGTGATGTAAAAAACTGGTATGTTGGTCAGCCAAGTAAGAACTTCATGAGGTAGTGGATAAAGGTGCAGAAAAAAAAATCCCAAACAAACCAAAAAACCCACCAAACGAACACGTTATCCAGTATTTTCCTTCTGAATGTAATAGAACTACTTTACTGCCTTTCCTCTCCTTGTAGTCCTTGCATCTAAGTGACCATCCGTTCAGCTGAGGAGGGATTCTCCTCACTCGAGTCTTTCGTTGCTCAGGCAACAACAGGCTTGTGTGTGTTTGTGTTTAAAGGTCTCTCATTTGAACTAAGTTTTTACCAAAATTTCATCGTCTGTTCTCCTGTAGGAGGTTGTCTCTTTTTCATTTCTGAGTTTAGTCACATTGTGACCATCAAGTCAAGAATGTTAATGTCTGCCTTCTGACCTCTTCTGATAGTTTTGCTTGTTCTTGTAAAGTTTGGATACCACAGCTGCTGACTAACATCCTCTCACCACTCTTGCCACGCACATTTTTGGTCTCAGCCATACTAAATAATGACTAATTGTTCCTGTTCTTTGAGCAACTCATTCTCTGAACCAACACTTTTTCTCCTACAAATAATTTTCTTAAGTTTGGAGAAATTGTAGGTAAGCTTATGTATCTTAGGATATTAAGCATATTAAATTTACAGGGCTTATTTTGTTTAACCAGAACAGTTTCTTACGAATAAACATGGAGGTGAAACAAATGTGGAGACTAAAATTTGACGTTTTGGGCCACTTCTGCATCTAATGAGGGGAGACGGCTCAACTTGAAAGATGGGTCAAAAGTTTTATAGTGGGTTTTGAAGGCCCAAATATAGTGTGGTGACTGATATAAGAAAAGAGATTTATTTTGTGTGTATATATGTTCCGGTAGATTATTTCAGTTGTTTTTACAGTGCTTGCTGATTAAAAGTTACAAACTGGATTCCTGTTTTGCTCGGGGAAATGGCATTGCTAATCTAATGATTGTCCAGTGTTATGTGCTAGTTTAAATTTGCCTGCAGCTTGTAGGTTTCTATTTGTAAGACTTCTCGTAGCTTTAAAAATTTGATCAGATTTAAAGCTTTACTCTTTCCTTTTTTTTCTTTTAACAGTAGTCGAATGGGGAGATGATGTTAAAGTGGTTTCAGAAGATGAAGCCATGATGTTGGTGAACCATCAAGCAACAGGAGATGTCTGCACGCTAATGATGTGCCTTCAGGATAAAGGCACGGTAGGCTATCATCAGGGAAATGGGCTATTCTCTGTGTATGCAGTTGTTGGTGAGGTGTATGTAACAATGAAACTGATAGGCAGCAGGTTTAAAACAAAAGAAAGTACTTCACACAATGCATAGTCAACCTGTGGAACTCCATGCCAGGAGAAGTTATAAAGGCCAAAAATATAACGGGGTTCAAAAAATAATTAGATAAGTTCATGGAGGACAGGTCCATCATTTGCTGTTAGCCAAGATGGTCAGGGATGCAACACCATGCTCAGGGTGTCCCCTAAGCCTCTGATTGCTAGTTTCTGGGACTGGACAGCAAGGGGATGGATCACTTGATAATTGCCTGTTCTGTTCATTCACCTGAAGCATCTACTGTTGGCCACTGTTGGAAGACAGGATACTGGGCTATATGGACCACTGGTCTGACCCAATATGGGCATTCTTATGTTTTATGTGTAAATCTGCTATTAATAACTTTTTTTCCTTTAGTATGTTACTCGCCTTTCCCCAGATGATTTTCCCTTCTCCTCTTCCCCGTGCCCCCCCTCAAAAAAAACACCCCAACAACCCCACAACAAAACCCCACCCAACTCTGTATTAGGTTTTGGTTTTTTATGTGACAGCCAGTAGTTTAGAGCAAATTTCTGAGATTTTAAATATGGACTTCTTTAGAAGTGAGTTACAAGACAAAGGTATGAGGCCTAATGTACATGAACTGTGAAGAGGCAAGTCTTCATATAGTTAATATTGAAGCAAACAGTCAGTCATAAATGACTTTTTTTTTCTTTTTCTCTTTCACGCCACCACACTAAACTCATTCCAACTTTTCCCAAAATAAACCAATACATGTGAAATTTCAGATATGTTTTTATGCCAGGAGAGAATTTTTTCCCCAAAAAGTGTGAAATAAATTGGATGAGGCATTTCAGAGAGATGAGAGTTCAGAAATTGAAAGTGATCTCTTGTGACCATTTTATTGATCCTGTTTAAGTTGTCAAAATTACTTGGCCTCATTCTAAATTAGGCTTAATATGTTGGACTTGGCAAGGGCTGGTACCTTTTTGGCAGTTTTGTTAGTAATAGTTGTCATTGAAAAGTTTTCACGTGCATTATGGGTAAGGCTACGTTTTAGCCACTGGTATTTTTAGTAAAAGTCACGGACAGGAAATATAAATTCCCAGCCCATGGCCTGTCCATGATTTGTACTATTTACCCATAACTAAAACTTGGGTCAGGGCCCCGGGGTGCTCGGGGGGGTGGTGGTGGTGGTCTGGGGGGTGCCGTGGGTGCTGGGGAGGGTGGCCTGGGACCCCTGCTGGTGCTGGGGAGGAGGTGGGGGACGGCGGTGTGAGACCATGGCTGGCTCTTGGGGGTGGAGGCGGTGCCCACCAGTGACACACAGATAGGGACCCCAGCTGGTGCTGGGGGGCACAGTTGGTGGGGCTGGTAGGCTCACTACCCAGCTCTGCGTGTCCCTGCAACTCCTAGGGGGAAGGAAGGCCAGGTGGGCTCCGCACACTGCCCCTGCCAAACTCTGGTTCTGCAGCTCCCATTGGCCAGGAACCGCAGACTATGGGAGCTGCGGGGGCGGTGCCTGCAAGCAGGGACAGTGTGCAAAGCCCCCTGGCTGCTCTGCGTATGTCAGGAGTTGCTGGGTCATGCCGGCTGCTTCCAGGGAGCCTTCCCCTGCCTGCCCAGGTAAGTGCTGCCCTGCACCCCAATCCCCTGCCCTGAGCCCCCTCCCACACCCAAACTGCTGCTGGCCCAGGAGCTGCCAGAGTGTTCGGGTAGCCCCTCAGCCAGACACACCAGCTGCTGCAAAGGTCACGGAAAGTCACGGAATCCATGACTTCCATGACAGACATGCAGCCTTAATTATGGCCTATGTAGAGTTCGTAGAAGTCTACATGGCTCAGATGTTGGTGATCACAATGTGGGGAGTCCTATGAGGAAGGAGTATTCTGAGGGGTAAGCAGGAGAGAGTGCCATACATGGGTAGGCTAGGAAGAAAACGAGATGTACATAGCAGTTTCAAGAGACAAGTAGTCCAAATATATTGAATCCACTCTACATTCTCTTCTGTCCCCGCCATCCTAATGAAGCTTTCACAATGGAGGGAAGGAGGAGGCATGAGAAACACCTTGCAGTCTTTCCCCAAAGTCTCTGCACCCCTTGTACCTTCACAGGAAACCCTGACACTGAGCCATTCTTATATATTTTTTTTTTCCCCCCAAATAATGTAGGGAAATTCACAAGCATTTAAATTTGATTAAGATGGAGTTAAGATGTTACGTATACACACACGTATCTATAAAAATAGGGGTGTCAAGCAATTAAAAAAATTAATTGTGCTCATAAACAATAATAGAATACCATTTATTTAAATATTTTTGGATGTTTTCTACATTTTCAAATATATTGATTTCAATTACAACACAGAATAAAAAGTGTATAGTGCTCACTTTATATTGATTACAAATATTTGCACTGTAAAAACAAAAGAAATAGTATTTTTCAATTCTCATATTACAAGTACATTAGTGCAATCTCTTTATCATGAAAGGTGAATTTACAAATGTAGAATTATGTACAAAAATAACTGCATTAAAAAATTCTAAAACTATAGAGCCTTCAAGTCCATTCAGTCCTACTACTTGTTCAGTCAATCACTCATACAAACAAGCGTGTTCACATTTGCGGGAGATAATGCTGCCTGCCCCTAATTTACGTCACCTGAAAGTGAGAACAGGCCTTTGCATGGCACTGTTGTAGCTGACATAGCAAGATATTTATGTACCAGATTCATATGTCCCTTCATGCTTCAACCACCATTCCAGAGGACATGTGTCCATGCTGATGACAGATTCTGTTCAATAATGATCCAAAGCAGTACGGACTGATGCATGTTCGTTTTCATCATTTGAGTCACATGCCACCAGGATATGATTGATGTTCTTTTTTGGTGGTTCAGGTTCTGTAGCTTCCCCGTCAGAGAGTTACTCTTTTAATACTTCTGAAAGCATGCTCCACACCTTGTCCCTCTCAGATTTTGGAGGGCACTTCAGATTCTTAAACCTTCAGTTGAGTGATGTCTCTATCTTTAAAAATTTCACATTGGTACCTTCTTTGCGTTTTGTCAAATCTACTGTGAAAGTGTTCTGAAAATGAACATGTGCTGGGTCGTCATCACAGACTGCTATAACATGAAATATATGGCAGAATGCTGGTAAAACAGAGCAGGGGTTATACAATTCTCCCCCAAGGAGTTTGTCACAAATTTAATTAACACATTTTTTAACGAGTGTCATCAGCACGGAAGCATGTCCTCTGGAGTAGTGGCCGAAGCATACAAATGCTTAGCATATCTGGCTCATAAATACCTTGCAGTGTCGGCTACAAAAGTACCCTGTGGACCCCTATTCTTACTTTCAGGTGACATTGTAAATAACAAGCGGGCAGCATTATCTCCTGCAAATGTGAACACACTTGTTTGTGTTAGCGATTAGCTGAACAAGAAGTAGGACTGAGTGGACTTGTAGACTGTAAAGTTTTACTTTGTTTTTGGGTGCAGTTATGTAACACAAAAAAATCTGCATTTGTAAGTTGCAATTTCACAATAAAAAGAATGCACTACAGTACTTGTATGAGGTGAATTGAAAAATACTATTTTTTAACATTTTTAGTGTGCAAACATTTGTAATAAAAATTAATATAAAGTGAGCACTGTACACTTTGTATTCTATGTTGTAACTGAAATCCATATATTTGAAAATGTAGAAAAATATCCAAAAATATTTTAAAAATTTCAATTGGTATTCTATTGTTTAACAGGGCTATTAAAGCCACGATTAATTGCAGTTAATTTTTTGAGTTAATCGCGTGAGTTAACTGCGATTAATCGACAGCCCTAATATATAACCAGAGAGAGAAAGAGAAAATAAAAAAATCAGTGACTTAATGGGAAAAGCTTTTCAGAGACTTTCATCATCCTCTGACGACAACAACGTTGCCCTGGATATTCAAAGTTACGATTACATGGTATGCCTTCCCTCTCTCCCACAGAATTATAAAATATGGAAATGACCAATCAAGATTTACAGAATAACTTTAACTGCACCTCTGTGTCACAGGCCAGAAAACAAGTGAAAAACCATAGACTACATCATTCACAAACAAAGCACATTTAATGCACCAATTACTCTGAAAATTGAGGAAGTGATATATTTGGACTATTTTAATTTTGTTTGTACTCTGCTATAACATTTAAACTGCATTGTACCTGTCTTTACAATGATAAAGAAAGCAGGAAGCGTTCACTCTAAGACCTTTGGGAATTTTCTAGAAATTTTACATTGCTTCACCAACTGTGACCACATTTAGGGCTGTTCATTTGGGACAGTTCCCCAGAGGCACTCTGTAAAAGTGTAAATGTTGTGTCAATATGAGACTAAGCGTAGACATGTAACTACAGTGTCTTGTTTCAAACCTCTTAAAGATCAGACCAAGACTTAGATAGTTTACATTTTTGAGAAATCTCTTTAGTATCCTTGATAACATATAAAGAAAACCAAAGTTACATACGTCCAAGTTCTTTGACTCCATAGACATCCTTTATAAATAAAGTAGATTTAATGGATTAAAGATATCCACAGGCTTCAAACTTCTTTAGGTTCCTATAAAATCTTCCATCAGAATATCTCCATCTTACCCACAAGGTGTGATGAGTGCACAGAATGCTACAGAACAGAGGCAGAATTAAAGATTTTTTTAGAAGTCCTTCAGTATTTGTTTCCATTCTTTCTGATATTGGTTATTGTTTTCTTTTTAACCTTAAGTCTGAATTTCTAAGCTTTCTCAAGTCTGTGGGTTTTGAGAAAACTACAGCAAGCTACAATCTTTCACTCTTAGATATGCATAGGTCCAGAGCTTAAGTATTGAATTGCCTTTTTTAGTTTGCATTTTTTAAAAATGTAAAATCTTAGTATGTGTTGAAATATTGCATGATTCATATAAGTAATTATAATAATTATTTGGAAAATCAATCTAGCTTATTCATAATAGAGTTTCTAAATCAAATGCTTTGAATTGCTTAAATCAGATCTCTAATCACTGTGAGAGTACAGTGTGACATTGGTCATTTCTTTTGAGCAGAAATCTGGAACACTGGAAAGGTAAAACAAATTGATATGGCCAAAAGAAATCATTGCATAACTACTACTGTTAAAGTGAGCTTAGGTTTTAAATATACCATTGAAATAGTCTTTTTTTTTTTTTTTTTCCCCTCTTTCTCTGGGCTTTGAGAACTTTCATACCATTGGTATTTGTCTGTTCTTAACAAATTGGTGGTGTCCCAGAAAGGTTTTTAGGTATTATTGTTTGTTATTATTATTTATTATTAATCTAACTCTTACAGTGCTTTTCATCAGTAGATCTCAAAGCACTTCTCAAAGGAGGTAAATATCAGTATCCACATTTCACAGATGAGGAAACTGAGGCACAAAGGTGAAGTGACTTTTCCAAGGTCACCCAGCAGGCTAGTGGCTGAGCTAGGAATAGAACCCAGGTCTTCCGAGTCCCAATCATTTTTTAAATCAAATAGATTTGGTGGTCACTATCCATTCACAACACTTTTTAAAAAAGAGGAGGTAAATTCAGAATTCTGAACCGTGTGACTTACTGCTGAAGGTCAGGTTCTGCACATAGCAAGGGGGTGTGCTGCAGTGCTCTGAAAATTCACCAGCAGATTCTTGAGGGGCACATATTAGCAAAATGACAGTGTTTTAGAATCTATGACATACTGGAATGTTTGTTTATAAACAAAATATTCAAAAAACCCCCATCGATGTTAGCCTTCTCAAATTTAAATGGAAATGCTAATTAACTATAACACTTTCTGAAAACATTGTTCCAGATTTGCTTGCTTGAATTGGGGAAACATGGGTCTCCTGTGAAGGAAATATTCCTGTCAGTTGAAATTAAACTTTATTCCATAGAATATAAGGTCTGCAAGTTTTTCTCTTTAAAGACAAGTTTTACAGAGCAGGGTTTCTGCTTGTTGGAAATTGGATCTGAGGTGATCTGTTCAAGTTCACTGTCCTTTTTATATAGTTCTGAGAAGTTGAATTGGTGTCAACTATGAAGTATATTATCTGTTCAGCCAAGAAGGATAAGTTAAAATGCCTCAGTGGTAGTGTTACCAGAGTAGTATCCATATGTTTGGTTATACTTCCTTGTGTAAAACAAGGATTCCAAAGAGCATTGTTTGAGAGAGTGCAGTTGGGAAGCGAGACTGCTTTTTATCTTGCACCAGTGGTGGATTAATGATTTCGCTGCCCCTAGGCCCAGAAATAATTGCCCCCCCCCCCACCAGCTCACCTCCACTCCCCCTCCGCCTCCTCCCTTGAGTGCGCTGCCGGGTCCTGCTTCTCCCTGCCAGTGCTTGTGCGCGAAACAGCTTTGCAAAGGATGGGGGGAAAGGAGGGGAATGTGGCTTGCTCAGGAGAGGAGGAGGGGCTGGGGCAGGGATTTGGGGAAGGGGACCAATAGGGGTTGGGAGGGGGGGTGGAGTTGGGGCGGGGCCGGGGGGGGAGGGCATGAACCAGCACCGGGGGAAGCAGCCTCTGGCTGCTATTATAAATTTGCTGCCCCTGCAAATTTTCTGCCCTCGGCCTAGGTGTTAATACGCTGCTGCCTTGCACTGCAAGTTTCAAGACTTGCTTTTCCCAGTTTCACTGTGCAATTACAGCAGCTGCTACAAGATCAAACTCCATCTAACCAGATTGCACGATTCAAGAGCTGCTCAGAGTGAGATGAAGTCAGCACTGTGGAATAGGAAGCATCTGGGCTTGTAGTTTATCCTGGGAAATACCTTTCTTCACACTTCATCCTCATTCACCTTTAAAAAGAAAAGGAGTACTTGTGGCACCTCAGAGACTAACAAATTTATTTGAACATAAGCTTTCGTGAGCTACAGCTCACTTCATCGGATGCATTCAGTGGATTTTCCGCTAAATGCATCCGATGAAGTGAGCTGTAGCTCACGAAAGCTTATGTTCAAATAAATTTGTTAGTCTTTAAGGTACCACAAGTCCTCCTTTTCTTTTTGTGGATACAGACTAACACGGCTGCTACTCTGAAACCATTCACTTTTAAGTGGGTAGGATAGAAAGCAAAAAGCAGTGCACCTCCTGAAACTGAATCAGAAAAAATAAATTCCTTGTGTATGTGTCAGTGTGGATCCCCGAGTGTGCATGTGTCTTATGCATGAGATATTGCAGGGGTGGCCAACTTGCGGCTCCAGAGCCGCATGTGGCTCTTCAGAGGTTAATATGCGGCTCCTTGCATAGGCGCTGACTCCGGGGCTGGAGCTACAGATGTTAACTTTCCAGTGTGCCGTGGGGGTGCTCACTGCTCAACCCCCTGCTCTGTCCCACGCCCTGCCCCCCCTCCATCCCTTCCCCCCCCAGAGCCTCCTGCACATGCGAAACAGCTGATTGTGGCAGGTGGGAGGCGCTGACTGGTGGGGCTGCTGGAGGGTGGGAGCTGATGGGGGGGGGGGGCTGCTGACGTATTACTGTGGCTCTTTAGCAATGTACATTGGTAAATTCTGGCTCCTTCTCAGGCTCAGGTTGGCCACCCCTGTGATATTGGAATCTTTTGAATATTAGTATCTGCTGTACCATGAGTACTCATGTGTGTTCCCACCAAAGGGCATAAAGCCCAGAGCAGCCGTAGCTGTCCCTTGGTTCCTTCTTACAGCCTGTGATCATGAGACACAATGAGCGATGTCTACCACAGTCACAATGCACAGAGCTTCGTGGCTGCAGGCCTCTGGCATTCTGGGAGAAGTGCAGTGTCGAAATGATGATTTGCCCTTCTAGGGCAGACTGACTTAGTGCACACACGGTTGACCCACCATACTCTGTGAAGAACTCCCGGTCCACATTCTATTCATTTGGCATCCAAGCCACAGCCCCAAATGGGTGAACCCTCTAAATATCAGACGTACTCCAGACAAAAGATACCTGCTTTCAACCATGGTCTTCTAAGTACCCAAGAAAAAGACACGGTTCTCTTGGAGGTGGCCATCGTCTGCCTCAGTTGCTCATCACCCGTCATCTGCTTCCAGACAACAGGCTTGATGGATGGGTCAAGATCCATGTTTAACCACTCAAGTGCCAGCCCATACCCTCCCTTTGGAGACCAGCTTGAATCCCGCCCTCCACCCCCAATTAGGCTTGGACTTCTATAACTGACAGATGAGTGCTGGACATTGTCTGCCATGGCTAAGTCTTGCAATTTCAGTTCTTTTCCCCACTCCCATTCCCTATCCCTCTTCAGGGTCCCTTCAGCTAAGGAAGAAGTAGCTTCTGTGCTTTGCCTAGGAGCTATAGAGTGGATACCTCTTGGAGTAACAGGGAAGATGCTTCTACTGATAGTTCCTAGATCTGAGAGAGGATGAAGATCCCCTTTTTCTCCAGGATAAGGAGGACTTAACAAATGTATATGCCGTCTCCCATTCAGGATGGTAATACTTGCTTCCATCATCTCTTTTCTTCAAGCTCAAGACAAGTTTCTTGTGTATGCATTTCTACCAATTCCTTTTTTTCCTCAGATCAATTTGCAAAAATTGGACAGGATGCAGCCATTACTCATTCTGACAACTCCATATTAGCAGACACAATTCTGGCTAACACATCTCCTCAAGATGTCTGTTGATCTTTCCATACTACTTGCAGATTTTACAGGGATACTATCACAGAATGAGGGTCAGATGTTTCATCCAGACCCAAGGTCATGGTAGCTGACTGTGGATGTTGGCTGATTGAGCGTTACTGATGGACTGCTGCTTAAAAGTACAAGAGAACTTCCTGCAAAGGCAAAAACTCTCCATTGTACCTCTAAATGGAAATGATTTTCAACTTGGTCAGCCTAACACAACCATGACACGCTGAAGGCCCATTATACCAAAAGATCCCCTACCACATTCTAGATTTAAAACACTCTGGACTTCTTAGTTCTGCCTAAGTCCACCTTGCAGCAATCTCAGCAATAATAAATGCTCACCGATCAGAGAAGCCCTTCTTATGTGCAATCTTAATATTGCCCTTACAAGCCACCTGGAACCCCCTTCGGACCTCTCTGAATGCTCTCTATACCACTTTATTCTCAAAGTGGCTGCCTTAGTTGCCATTACATCATCCAGAAGGGTCAGTGAACTCCAACCTCTTTACCATAACATTCCATAGAGATAAGGGGGTGTTAAAACTTTACCCAAGTTTATTCCCTATATTGATTCAAACGAAAATCTGGCACAGTCTATTAGTTTATCCCCTTCCACCCTCCCCAACCCCAGTTCTCTTTGGGAGAGAAGAAATTCCCCACCGTGGACCCTTGCTTCAAGGGTCTTGGTATGTTATCTCAATAGGACATAGGTAAGGTTGCGAGTCTGTCACAGAAGTCATGGATTCTGTGACTTTCCAGGACCTCCGTGCCAGACTTGCAACCAGCAGGTGCGACTGACCCCAGGGCCACCCGAGCAGTTTGCGGGGGACTGCACCGGCCCCTCCCTGTAGCAGCAGTGGCCGCAGTTGGGGCCATCCCCTGCCAGCAGCGTCGGTAGCGGTCCCATGCCGCCCCTCCAGCATCAGCAGGCACCCCAGAGGGCCTGCCCCCTGGAGGCCCCTCTTCAGAGCAGCATCTGTGGCCCTGGGGGCTCCTTTCGAGAGCAGCAGCTGTGCACCTGGAGCTCCCTAAAACACCAAAAATTTAGTTGGGTATATAGTACAAGTCATGGACAGGTCATGGGGCCGTGAATTTTTGTTTATTGTCCAGGACTTTTACTAAAAATGCCCATGACTAAATCTTAGCCTTAGACATAGCCTATGTCTATGCAGCAAAAGCTGTGCGTTGGCTAGCCTATCCAAAGTAACTTGACTCAAGCTAGCACAAGTAATGCTAGCAGTGAAGACAGCGCAGGCTTCAGCATGGATAGTGTAAGTCTAGCATGAACCTTGAGTACATTCTCGGCTCACTAGTCTGTACTGTGCTGACTTTGCTGCTGCTGTTACCCATGTCAGCTGGATTCACGCTAGCTCAGGTTGGCTAGCCTGTGCACAGTTTTTGCTGTATAGATATAACTAAAGCCTTTCAGACACACTCCATCTTTTGGTTGCCACCTCTGGTGCTTCAAAGGGTCAAGTGGTTTCCTCCCACAGAAGAGTAAAATTGATTTCATAGTGTATTCCAATCTGCTGTCATCTGTCAGCTACATCTCTTCCTCCAAATATTAAAGCTCACTCCACTAGAGCACAGGCTGCCCTTTCTGTATACTTCAGGAACATCGCTCTGTCTGAAATTTGCAAGGCAGCTCTGTGAAGTTAATTCCCTTACTTTGTCAAACACTATGCTCTTGGCGTGGCTGCAAGATCAGATGTCAGATTTCATCAAGCAGTGTTACAGTCGCTATCCAGTCAATGTCAATCAGGTCTTCTCAGTCTGACTTTCCAGACTGGACACTGCTTGTTAGTTACCTAGAGTGGGATCCACATGTGCACGTACTTGAAGAAAGAACAGTTATTTAATCTTTATAAGTGTGATTTTTTTGGGGGGGGGATGTTGTTGTCCATATGGATCCCATGACCTTCCCTTTACCCTGCTTTCTCAGAGTCCTCTGGGATTCTGAATTAGTCAGGGAACGAAGGTATGGTTATGCCTGCTCTGCCTGTTATGTCCTCGGCGGGAGGGCACAGGGCATATGTGGCACAGGTATGGCTCAACTGACACTGTTGTTCAAAAGCTTTGATCTCATGGACATGGATGTATCCACATCTAAAGTGGGATCCGCATGGATTACAACATCTCGAAGAACCATATTTACAGGTAGGTAATTGTTCTTCACCTGGAGATAGACTATTTTATGTCAAATAACTTTTAAAGTCTGTTAACATCAAAAATAAAATGCAAGTGGTGGGTATCTTTTTATGGGAGACACAAAGTTGCTGAAGATTTAAAATCAAATAGATAGTTTCTCTAAAATTTAAACTGAGTACAGTTTGTGGATGAAGCTGTCTGATTTAAAATGGGGGTGGCATGTCAGAAGGGGGCTCTGATGGGATCCTTGGGGTGCAACCTTGGACTGTGGGACCACTGTGTCCCCTTAACTCACTATTCTGGGTTGTCTCTCACAATGCTTTGCTAGTGACAAGCAGCAAACTCCTCCAGGCTCTATCACGCAGCACACCTGCATGTGGAGCCCCACACCCAGCTAGATTGCATTAATGCTCCCAGAGCCACTCATGAATCATGCAGAGTAAGGCAAATTCTCTCTCCCCCCCCCCCCCCCCCGGGCCGCCGCTCCCAGCCTTGTACTTCAGGAATATACCCGTCTTGCACTGCTCAAGACCCTTTCTTGAGCAAAGCAAGTTTATTAATTGGTTCACCACTTCATCAATGGAAAGTGGATATACACCAGCCTTTGCAAACTTGAGCAGATTTACCAAGCTCTTCAGGCAAACTCACTGGTGAAGAAAAACAGTAAAACAAATTTATTGATTATAAAATATGTATTTTTAAGTGATTATAAGTGATAGGCAAAAAATAAAATAAAATATATGCATGCAGGCTAGACTCTCAACCAACCCTATTAGACTGGGCAACATCTAGGTTAAGCAGTTTTTCTCACCCTACTGGATATTGCAGTTTCACCCTTGAAACCTGGGCCAGACTCCTCTGTTAGTCTTCAGTCTTCTCAGTGCCTTTGTTGCTTGCAGCATAAGTGGGGGAAGGAGAAAGGCCAAACATGTGGCCACCCTGTTCTGTTTTATACCCTTAGTCCATGTGCTTGGAGAATACAAGTCCAGGCATGTCTGGTGGGCATTGCTGAGTCACAAGGTGAAGCAGTATCCCCTGTGTGTCTCCTGTGAGGGAGTCATTGTATTGTAAGGTTTCAGAGTAGCAGCTGTATTAGTCTGTATTTGCAAAAAGAAAAGGAGTACTTGTGGCACCTTAGAGACTAACCAATTTATTTGAGCATAAGCTTTTGTGAGCTACAGCTCACTTCATCGGATGCATTCAGTGGAAAATACAGTGAGGAGATTTATATACACACCGAACATGAAAAAATGGGTGTTTATCATGCACACTGTAAGGAAAGTGATCACTTAAGTGATTTTTTTCATGTTCTGTGTGTATATAAATCTCCTCACTGTATTTTTCCACTGAATGCATCCGATAAAGTGAGCTGTAGCTCACGAAAGCTCATGCTCAAATAAATTGGTTAGTCTCTAAGGTGCCACAAGTACTCCTTTTCTTTTTATTGTATTATAACTCCTCTGCTGGACAATGACTGGTGATATACGTTCAACACCCACCTGGGCATTGGTTACTTCCCTTGTCGTTGTCTCTGGAGAGCTAGTATCTGTGCACTTCCCAAACCCACAGCATATTTTAATGAAAACCATACAAGACAATTCTTATAATTTTATATGCATTAATGATACACATATTTAGATAGAACAATGGCTTTCAGCAGATCATAACGTTTGCAAGGGTTGATACCTGACATGGCATGCTTCATATGAAATATCACAATTATATATGTGATGAATATGGGGGTTACAGGGCGCTCCCCCAATGTATAGAGTGTCACAGGGGCATACAGTGTGCCTGTGTAAAGTTACACCATTTGAGTAGCAAGGTAAAATTGTTCGCTGACTCTAACGAGAGGGGTCATATTTGTTCCTAGAAAACAAAATGGCACCTGATCCACTTTTCACTTTTGAAGAGCTAATACTGTTTATGCGTTAGCTTGTGGGTTTGTTGTTGGTTTTTGAAAAGATGATCTCTGTCTGATTCTTTGCATACAGTATATACTTACAAGTCCTTTCCTAAACTTTTTCAGGTTGTCCGTCAGATGATGTGGCTGATGGATCATATTTTTAAGTATACAAACTTTGGGATTGTATCGCTGATCCATGGAGACTTCTTTATAAAACAGGTAAACAATAGACGTATGGTAGTTCCTTGATTTATCCATGTAGTCAGTGCTCTGTTTTCTGTTAAGTTTTCTAGATCCAGAATTTCAGTGTGGTCTTCTAGGGTTTATTTGTGTAATTTCTGTAGTGGGGATTACAAGGTGAAATGCTTGTGCTGAAATGTACTTGCTAGAGATAGATCTAATATAAAATAAATTAAAATATTTTAATTCGTTTTTAGTAATTGTATTACTTAACATCTATATGATAATAGAGGCCTCAACCAGGAGGAGTCCCATTGTGCTAGGCCATGGTACAATTAGACAGTCAATTACAGTCTTTGCTTCAGAGTTTACAATCTAACAGAGGTACATTGCCATAAATGTAGAATAATATAGTGCTGAATCAGGCCTGGAATACTGATAATGTGTAAACATCAGTGACTCTTGTTTGTTGGCTATATTATCCTAAAAGCTGACAGATAAATGCTTACTGAGATTTTCTGTATTACTTTTTTGTTTGTTAAATGCAGAGCAAACCATCCTCCAAGAATAAGAAAATGTAAAAAAGGTTTGGTAGCTAACATTGATCTGATTCCAGTTATGCAAAGTATGACATTCAATATACACACTTCTTCCCTTCCACCCGCCTTATTTATTTGTCTGGGTTAGGAAGGGGGCAGGCAGGTGTAGGGTAACTGGGATATTGTAACTTTGAGGAAAGAGGCTAATCTGTATTTAAAATGGAGTGACTGAGGATCTGTTTGAAAAAATATAAATTTCAGATCAGATTTTCAGTTAGGAGATTACAGGGGTGCCTATCAAATTACAGGCACGATTACATAATAAAATAACCTCCAGTGGTGGGCCTACAGTGCTTTGTGGATGACCTTTGGTTACATGATAGTACTCTTTGTGCATCTGAGAGAAGAACTGAACCTGACACGTTTTAAAATATCGATCTTTCTTTCTATCTCTTGTATTTACTTACATTTAGCACACATACAAGACAAATACTGAGTTATGTATGCTAGAGGGCAGAGGCAGATTTGCTAATAGGTTATACATTTTAGGATATTTTTGGATGTTTTTGTTGCTCTTCCATCTACCTAATGTAACCAATGTATATCTGAACTTAAATTGAAAAATTATTAAGCTGCAAAAACAATGTTTACCCTTGTAAAAGGTTATGGTACTGCAGACCTCAAATTTTCATTAATCAGAGAAGTATGCTATCTGGAATCTGAGTACAAACAGTGAAAGAGAAATGTATCTTTTTCTTCTGTAATTGTTTTTCTGATGGGCATATACATCACTGGCATACAATATTTTTCATTGCAAAAGTAGCTACAAAAACCCCTATAATCTTCTTTGAGCATTGATCATGGTATCATAATAAAAATGAACTCCCCTCCCTCCCTCTCATGAACAGGTTTACTTGCAGTAACTAGAATATTTGTTTTTTTCAAAGGGGGTGACTAGTGCTCTTTTTTCACCTAATAACTGGCCTGCTATTAGTGTAAATTTCATTTTCTAACTTGTCCGCTCCTGGGATAGGAAGATGCATGGTGCCCTCAAGGAACTGTGACCCAATGGGTTTCTGTTACTCCCATGCTCTCCCTCCACAAAAGATCAAGACTATTGCTTGTGCTACAGAACTACTAGTCACCAGCTAGAAGAATGCAGATCCTAAAGCAACTGTCTAATCTTCGGTTTCAGAGTGGTAGCTGTGTTAGTCTGTATCAGCAAAAAGAATGAGGAATACTTGTGGCACCTTAGAGACTAACAAATTTATTTGAGCATAAGCTTTCGTGGGCTAAAACCCACTTCATGGGATGCATGCAGTGGAAAATACAGTAGGAAGATATACACACACAGAGAACATGAAAAAATGGGTGTTGCCATACACTAATGAGAGTGATCAATTAAGGTGAGCTATTATCAGCAGGAGAAAAAAACCTTTTGTAGTGATGATCAGGATGGCCAATTTCCAACAGTAGACAAGAAGGTGAGAGTTACGGGGCGGGAGGGAGAAATAAGCAAGGGGAAATAGTTTTACTTTGTGTAATGAGACATCCACTCCTAGTCTTTATTGAAGCCTAATTTAATGGTGTCCAGTTTGCAAATTAATTCCAATTCAGCAGTCTCTCGTTGGAGTCTGTTTTTTGACTTTTTTTGTTGTAGTATTGTGACTTTTAGGTCTGTAATCGAGCGACCAGGGAGATTGAAGTGTTCTCAGACTGGTTTTTGAATGTTCTAATTCTTGACATCTGATTTGTGTCCATTTATTCTTTTACGTAGAGACTGTCCAGTTTGGCCAGTGTACATGGCAGAGGGGCATTGCTGGCACATGATGGCACATATCACATTGGTAGAGGTGCAGGTGAACGAGCCTCTGATAGTGTGGGTGATGTTATTAGGCCCTGTGATGGTGTCCCCTGAATAGATATGTGGACAGAGTTGGCAATGGGCTTTGTTGCACGGATAGTTTCCTGGGTTAGTGTTTTTGTTGTGTAGTGTGTGGTTGCTGGAGAGTATTTGCTTCAGGTTGGGGGCTGTCTGTAAGCAAGGAGTGGCCTGTCTCCCAAGGTCTGTGAGAGTGAGGGATCGTCCTTCAGAATAAGTTGTAGATCCTTGATGATACGCTGGAGAGGTTTTAGTTGGGGGCTGAAGGTGACGGCTAGTAGCGTTCTGTTATTTTCTTTGTTGGGCCTGTCCTGTAGTAGGTGACTTCTGGGTACTCCTCTGCTCTGTCAATCTGTTTCTTCGCTTCAGCAGGTGGGTATTGTAGCTGTAAGAATGCTTGATAGAGATTTTATAGGTGTTTGTCTGAGGGGTTGGAGCAAATGCGGTTGTGTCATAGAACTTGGCTGTAGACAATGGATCGTGTGGTGTGGTCTGGATGAAAGCTGGAGGCATGTAGGTAAGCATAGTGGTCAGTAGGTTTCCGGTATAGGGTGGTGTATATGTGACCATCGCTTATTAGTACTTTAGTGTCCAGGAAGTGGATCTCTTGTGTAGACTGGTCCAGGCTGAGGTTGATGGAGGGATGGAAATTGTTGAAATCATGGTTGAATTCCTCCAGGGCTTCTTTTCCATGGGTCCAGATGATGAAGATGTCATCAATATAGAGCAAGTAGAGTAGGGGCGTTAAGGGACAAGAGCTAAGGAAGCGTTGTTCTAAGTCAGCCATAAAAATGTTGGCATACTGTGGGGCCATGCAGGTACCCATAGCAATGCTGCTGACTTGAAGGTATACATTGTCCCCAAATGTGAAATACATGTGGGTGAGGACAAAGTCACAAAGTTCAGCCACCAGGTTTGCCGTGACATTATTGGGGATACTGTTCCTGATGGCTTGTAGTCCATCTTTGTGTGGAATGTTGGTATAGAGGGCTTCTACATCCATAGTGGCCAGGATGGTGTTTTCTGGGAGATCACCAATGGATTGTAGTAACTGTAATCAAGCATCAAGAATTATAACATTCAAAAACCAGTCGGAGAACACTTCAGTCTTCCTGGTCACTGAATTACAGACCTAAAAGTCGCAATATTACAAAAAAAAAAGTCAAACAGACTCCAACGAGAGACTGCTGAATTGGAATTAATTTGCAAACTGGACACCATTAAATTAGGCTTCAGTAAAGAGCGGAAGTGGATGGGTCATTACACAAAGTAAAACTATTTCCTCATGCTTATTTCCCCCCCTTACTGTTCCTCTCACCTTCTTGTCAACTGTTGGAAATGGGCCATCTTGATTATCACTACAAAAAGTTTTTTTTCTCCTGCTGATAATAGCTCACCTTAAAGGATCACTCTCTTTATAGTGTGTATGGCAACACCCATTTTTTCATGGGGTGTGTGTGTGTATGTGTGTGTGTATGTGTATCTTCCTACTGTATTTTCCACTGCATGCATCCCATGAAGTGGGTTTTAGCCCACAAAAGCTTATGCTCAAATAAATTTGTTAGTCTCTAAGGTGCCACAAGTACTCCTTTTCTTTTTGTCTAATCATGGTTCAGCTGTCATTTTAATGGCCTATCAGAAAAAGAAGGGTGTGTTTCAAGGACTTTTGCTGCTTTGGTGGCCCTACCATCTGTTTACTTTCCTCTTCTTCTTAGCCACTCCTTAACTCTTTCAAATGGTCCTCCCCAAATCACAACTTTTTCAGGCTGTCTAGTATGATGGTATCTGAGAGCATCCGGTGCTTGCTGGGTGTTGTTTCATCCATATCCTTGAGAGGTTGGAAAGATCTGACCTCTAAAATATGAAGTTCCTTGAATGCAATTCACTTTTGTTACCAGACTCATATGGGCCCATGTAAACTTTATGGAGTGTGTGTAGGGGCTTGGCAAATTAGGAGATAATCAACTGCTGCATACTTCCTGACCAATGCAGTATTTAAGAAGCAATCTGGTGAGTGTATCTTTAAAGTACAGATAAGTTTGGAAGCTTGTGATTTCAAAATCTGTGCAGAAATGTCTTTATAATAAGTCACCTTTCTCCATCCCGCCCCGTCACCATGCCTCAGTGGGTCACAGCTGAGGACATCAGATTCAAGACAAACTGCTGAGAAATAGGGCAGATTCACCCCAAAACTGGTGGTTATTCTATCATACGATGTACCAAGACAGTAACAAAAGTAAATTTCTGTCTTACCACACGGCTTAACAACAAGTTAAAAATGCTGTCGCCTGAGGCATTCCAGCCCTTATTTCATAGGTGCCGACTCCGTGGGTGCTCCGGGGCTGGAGCACCCCTGGGGAAAAATTAGCAGGTGCTCTGCACCCACCGGCAGCCATGTCCCCCCTCCTCTCCTCCTCCCCACCCCCATAGCACCGTGTCCCCTCTCCTCCCCCTCCCTCCCAGCGCTTCCCGCCCCCCACTCCTCTCGCATGCCTAACACCTGTTTGGCAGCACTTAGGACTTTCCCGGAGGGAAGGGGAGGAGTGGGGACATGGCACGCTTAGGGGAAGAGGCGGGGCAGGGGTTGGGACTTGGAGGTAGATGGTGGAATAGGGGTGGGGACTTTGGGGAACAAGTGGAATGGAGGTGGGGTGAGGGCGGTGTAGGGGCGGGAAGAAGCGTAGCTGGGGATGGGGGGGGGAGTTGAGTACCCACTGGGCAGAGGGGAAGTCTGCCCCTATGCCTTATTTCATCACCCAAACACTAGACTTTGTTATTGAAAACCAATGTTATCAAACAAAGGATTCTTCTGATCTCAAGAGGACAGCCACATAGCCAGGTCAATATAAAACTCGGCTCTTACCCAATAAATACGCAGTTGCCAGTCCTTTAGTAACTAAAACATAAAGGTTTATTTATAAGGGAAAAGAGGAAGAGAATTAAAATGGTTAATAGATCATGAACATACAATCATTGCAAATTTCTTATCTTAGGTTTGCAGCAGTGATGGAACAAACTGCTGGCTTGTAAAGTCTCAGGTAACTTCCAAAAGATTGGAAGGTCCTCAGTCCATAGTCAATATGTTCCTTTCAGTTGTAAATCCACAGTCCAGAGAATCAAAGCAGGAAAGAGGCAGCATGGAGATGATTCAAGGTTTTTTTTTATACCCTCTGCCATTTGGATGGAATTTTACTGTCCCAAACAAAATACACAGCACAGGAAAAGTACAGGCAACAAGATGAAGTCCAGGGTCACATGAGCACATCACATGCCCTTCCATGGCTTGCTGACTCACAGGGACCAGCCGTTGGCCACTTGGAGGCTAAGATGTCTGCAGGAAGAGCCATCTGGATGGAATGAGTTTCTTTTATGGCCTCCTTGTGAGAGTTAATTGCCTTTAATGGGCCATGAACACACAGCTGTCTGGCTTGAGTGTACCTGGTGGGTGTTACCCCAGGAACAAACATATTTGGGGTGGGTGGGTGTGTGTGTGTATAGTATTGAGACTGTATTAATATATCAAAAAGTAGTAGTAAAGGGAAGAAGCACAGTCATTTTTTACTTACCACTTAAGGTTTAATAACTACCAGAGTCCCCAGACTAGCTACCTTAGTGCCAACTTTTTACCCTTCTAATATCTTGTTGTCCTGAGTAATGCTTTGTGTTAATGGTGTAGTCTTTTTTTGGCACAAAAGGAATGACTCTTGTTAGATAGCTGCAAATGTTAGCAAGGAATTTATTTAGAGCTGTTTACAAATCAGACTCTTGTCCTCTAAATAGAAGAGATAACAAAACATAATTTCAGAATCACACACCAAAAAATTAATCTGTGCCAGTAGCTGCCTACCTCTATAGAATGCCAGAATGTAGCTTGTGGTGCCTCTCTCTCATCTAACAGCAGTTTTGTTTAGAAACAATAATATGAATGTTTATGCTTGCTGGCCTGAATGTTTTTAGGGAATTCCTCCTAATTGAAATTTCTCATATAATCGCCATATTTTATATTATATAAATTAATTTCAGATTACTTATGATGATTCTTTTTAAGAAACGAACTCTTTTTTTTTCTTGGCAAACTTTTACTTTACTTAAAATGAATACCTCTAGTTTTTGTCTTATTTCTTCTTTCAGTTATCAAAAACCTACTTTATAAATGCTGAATGCTGGTACATATTGCAAACCTACTCTTTAAAACCATGACCAAGGGGGAAATGCCCTCATTTTACAGTGCAGTTCTAACCCTATTTTAAAAATAGTGTCTTCTTACAGAGAAGATCTTTCCCTGGTGTATTCATTGTCATAACTGCTAGCTTTGGCAAACAAATAAGTAATACGTTCAGGTAGCCCAACTATGGGAGAATGGGAAGAGTTCTGTGTTTGGCTTGTATGCTATCAACAGAATTAAATTCTAGTCTCAGTTAAACCTTTGCAACCCTACTGAAAGAAAGAGACCAGTACTGAAGAACTTGTCCCATTCCTTTGTATTGAAGATAATGGGATTGCACAAGGGTGAATGCAGTGAGAGCAGAGTTTTGTCTTGCAACCACTTTATTATGAGTGGTGGTGTGTAAACCATCTTGACTTTGGATTCCCGTTGGGTTTGCAGTTGCAATAAAAACTTTTTTTTTTAACATGTAAACTTGGGCAAATTTGATCAGAGGACCGTTAACAGATAGTGGTCTGGGGTTCCATATTTATTATGTCATACGGAATCCTTTTTAACGGTATAACTGCACTTTAAAGATTACACTTAAAAAAGAGAACTGGTCAGAATGGCAGTTTTACTCTCACTTCTGAAAACCTCTCTTCGTCCCTTATGAGGGTGGCATTGAGTTGACCATCCGTGGTTGCCTTTGGGAAAATAGTATTTATGTTGGCGTTGAAGGTTTATTATGTAGCATTCTGAGAAAAAACAGAGTTTAAACATTATTTTAATTGATCAGTTTTTAGGATTTTTAAAAATCTGCTTAGATTTTAAGACTACTTAAAATATCGCTAACCTTTCTCTCCTCCCCCTCCCAGGGAAAAGCTCATCGTGACCAGCAGCTTGTGCTCCTAAAGGAGCATCTAGACAAACATTACAGGAGCCGTGACCGGAAGTGGATTGTACTGTTTCCAGAGGGCGGCTTTCTTAGGAAAAGGAGGGAAACAAGCCAGGCATTTGCCAAGAAAAACAATTTGCCATTTCTTACACATGTCACCCTGCCAAGACTGGGAGCAACACAAGTTATTCTGAAATCACTTGTAGCTCAGCAAGAAAATGGAACCCCAGCAGGTGGAGATGCGATGGTAGCAGGTAGGAATTGTTGTTATGAAATTTCAAAATAGCTATTGTTCAACTTGAATACATAGTTACTAAATAAAACTTCATGATGCTTTGAGTTAGAGGTTTTTTTCCAGCCAGATCACTACCTGAATGTGTGAAATCTTGTTCAAAATATGCTGAAAATTCTAATTATCGTAAGTATTGGTTGACTATAATATTTTTCAAAATTTCTTAGCATTTGCACTTTGGTTTCAGTCCTTTATTTTTGGAACTTGAAAGATATTTTTGGTTGTATTCTTTGACTTTCTGTTCTATTTAGATTTTTATACTCTGCACCCATCATAGTGGTATTGAATGACCAACCGGATGTATGGAGATTCACTCCACTAATTCCTTACTCAGAGATGAAACTATAGAGTCTGGTTTGGAATACGCAGACTAGTGGGTTCATGTGTGTCATAGATAATAGTACATAACATCTTTGGTATGTTGTATGCAAGTGGCTAATTTAAAATATTGTTAAGTAGGGAGTTTACAAGGGGCTTTAACAGATTGAAGAACCAAGATGCAGCAGCTCTGACACTCAGTATTCATGATGGAAGCCTGCTCAATATAGTGATCAGGAGGTGACTGGGAATCAGGACTTCTCTGTGTAGTCATGGTTCTCTCTTCATATATAACTTTAAATAGGATAATAGTAGCACTTCTGCAGCAAAATTGCTTCAAATCCTTCCATAGTGAATCATGCATGTTTAATTCTCATACCAAGTATCACACGATTCTAGAATCACCTAGCGGCTTTTAATTTTCATAGCGAACATCATGCATACCTAGAGGTGATTATAGAGGAAGCCTATACTCTGCAAACACTGAGATATAGGATCCATAAACATCACACTTTTACTGTTTACATTTATCAAAAACATGGCATCTTCCTTATCCCTAGAAAAAGAAAACTAGATAAGAGAGACAGGCCTGTAAATGGCTATGTTTTGAATAGCCATTAACAACCATCTTCTAATAAAAGAGACTTTCTAGGTTGAAATAATCTTTCTGCCTTAAGATTCCTCTTCTGATACCATCTGTCTATTTCCTCTCTGTGCTGTATTCAGAAACTTGAATGCAGAGCTTTTGTTCCAGAATACATGGATCTGACCCTTATAAATGAGACTGCTTCATTGGTTCCCTCCGTTAATAACTGATTTATTGGAGTAGTTTCCTTCCTTCGACTTCGTGTCGGGGAACTGAGTAATAGAAAAAATAATCTCTCTTCTCTCCACCCCTCTTATATAAAAGATCTCAAACACCTCTCCCCCAATCCCTTTCTCCTTCCCTCCACTGGCTGCCTTTTAAGAGTCTGGTTTTTTTTCCTCCTATTTCTGATAATACCACAGATGTCATACTTGCAATTTCCCCCATTCCGATAGGGAGATGCATTATGGGAATTTTATTGCAACATGCAATGTAGGCAGTCTATTTTTCCTTCGTCAGTGTGTGTTCATGAGTTAAGAATTTTCCTTTTCCCACTGAAACTGTGCTTTCTTCTCCTCCAAGTATTCCCAGGAAATTTATATTATACTTTCCAATTTTCTCTCCTGGCTTTTATAACTTTTTATTGCAAAATTTATTATCTTATCATGTCATGTTTGTTTCATTTTGATCTTCGTCCAATGTTTTCTGCTTTAGCTCTACAGCTTTTACTGTATCCCGTACACTTTTGTGATTAAACTTTTCATTTTGAGTCTTGAGATGTGAAGGGTTGTTTCATATCTGTTTTATGGTGGAGCAGTTCTAAGAAATCAATAATACTACTTTTTGTCCTGAAGTGTTTGCATTGGAGAGGGAATAATGTGACCGTGTAACCCAGGGCCCTAGTGGTGGGGGTTGATAGTTGTGGCTTTAAATCTGTCTAGTCACTTAAGTTTTTTTTGCTTTTTGGCATTTTCAAACAGTCAGTGGGTTTAGATCTATCTTGACTATAATTATGGGATTTCCATCACTCATAGTAGAGGCAGTGGTTTTTTCCATATTGAAACTAGTGTTATGTGTAACTGTACCTAAAGAATTATACACCATAACTAAATTTGAGAGTAGGGATTCATCCTTTGCTTTATGAAAACCCGGCACATCAGTTTTTTTTTTTGTTTGTTTGTTTTTTGTTTTGTTTTCAAAACAGTGTGGGGATTGGTCTTCAAGTATATATGCAAAAGAATATATTGAAATAGATAGAGAAGACTGGGAGCAAACCCTATTGATGAAAGTAACCTTGCCTACCTAGGAAATGGGAAGAGATGGCCTAGTGATAGGGGTTGATTTTTATTTTGGAGATAGTAGAAGTGTTCTGATTAAAATGAATTGCAAGTTAAGCTGTGTGAATTGCATCCCTTAATACTTGGTGTTCTTCTCTCCAACTACGTACAGAATGGAGACAGAATCAATTCTCTGAGATGATCTAAAGGAAAACCAATTTTTATTTAACAAACAATGTTATGGGGGGAAAGAGCATTCGCCTATGCTAAACTTTCCGAAAAGAAATTACAAACTCTCTTCTTTGGAAAGTGTAAAACTACAACTGACCAAATGCTAATAAATAAGCAACAGAGAATAATCCACCAGTGGCAGGAGCGTGGACTAAATGACCTGTTAGGTGCACTCTATTTCTAGATTCTGTGAATAAAAGCTAGTAAGTGCTGCTTTATAACTTTGCTTACCAATGAGATATGCTTTTTTAGAACCGTGTTTTGTGGTATATGTAATTAGTATGATTCTCTTCCCCCCCCCCCCCCCCCGGTGGCGGCTGATTTCACCCTCACTCCTTGGCCACAGACACAGTTATGAAAAGCAAAAATCCTTGTATTGGTACATTTCCCCACCTGCTGCTATGCATCAAAATAAACAAGAAGATAAGACACCTTCAAGGCTCCCTTGTGTGATGCTTAAAAATAATCATGAATGCAGAAAAACATTCTAATGTTGACTTTAGAATGTAAGCTTTCTTTTAAGAAAAATGAGTTTATATCCATTTCCTTTGTTGAGAGCCATTTGAGAAGGACAGTGTGCTGTTGTCCTTTCTACCCAGCTTTTTAGAAAAGACTTCATAGTTTTGCTTCTGCTGTTATACATTTGAACTCACTTGTCTCCCTAGAGACTTGGCAGATAATTCACTGCTCATTCTGGCCTCTTATAAGTTGTGATACAAGGTTAAAGATCTTACTAGGATTTTTTAATACGTTCATGTTTCTTACAGCTTTACAATCACATACATTACAACTAAAATAATGTATAACAGTGGACCGGAAAATCACTTGTGCAGTAAGGGCAATACCACAAAAATGGATAAACTTTCAGTCGCCATCTTACTAACGTATAAGGGCTAAGATCCCTAAAATTGAGACTAAACAAAATAGTAGAGGAATTTATCAGAAGGCTGTTTCACTACATTGAAACAGTCTTTTCACTCATGCTCTTTAAATTAAAAGTTTTGACTTTAAGTAAACATATCTATTTTATTACAGCTAGCTAAACCAAAAAAGACCACACATAACTCATCATCCCATGGCTAAAAACAGCTCAGTACTTGCTTTCTAAAATAACCATCCACATCACTTTTGATTCTTTCTACTGCTTCTTATGAAATCTTTCAGACAACTCTGAGCATAACAAAAATGATCAGCTGTTAATTTTGAATACGGTTATTAAAGGAAACAATTATATAACAGCAAATGTTTGCCTTAATTTAAGTTCATCACTTGCAATTTCTATGAAGTGCTTTTAATACACACTTCGATTTGCAGGCAAGTTACTCTTAACAGTAGAATCACATAACTGGAGCGTCAATGCTAATATCATGGGTCTCAGCTGAATTAAACTTCAGCAAGGCATGCATCTAGCGTTTTGGGGGTTTTTTTTTTTTTTTTTTTTTTTAAGACATTTATAGATAAGTATTGATGTGTGTGTGTCAGGTGAAAGCCTATTTCTAGTCTGATTTTGCAGCTCTTTGTTACTAAATGGGATTCGTTGGGGGATAGTGACAGGTACTCCAGCTGAACTGTGAGGGTCGTCTTCTACCTCTGTTCTTGGTGATGATGGTTAGTCTTCCTGTTCCATCAGGCATGATGTCTTTGCTTGCTTCCTTCTTGGATCTGGTCAGGGGTTTTGTCTCGGGAAGCTTCACTGTTGGGAATGTCTTTATTTTATGACCTTTCAGACTTGGAGATGGCTCGCTGATGCTGTAAATCTATTCATTAGCTTACTCCCTAAATAGTGAGTTCTTAGATTAAATTGCCAGTTGTTAGGGGAAGCTTTGCAGATTCTCACTTCATGAGTTACCTGGTACTCTTTCCTCTGTTACTATAAGGTGGGTGCACAACTGGTTGGAAAACTACTCAGAGTAGTTATTAATGGTTCAGAGTCTAGCTGGAAAGGCATATTGAATGGGGTCCCAGAGGAATCTGTACTGGGTCCTGTTCTATTTGATACCTTAATAAACTATTAAGAAAATGGCATAGAGTGTACAAGTATAAAGTTTGTGGATGTTATCAAGCTGGTGTGGGGTGGAATCACAAGTGCTTTGGAGGGCAGGATTAGAATTAAAAGGGATCTTGATAAATTGGAGAAATGGTCTGAAATAACTAGCTGAAGTTCAATAAGGACAAATGTAAAATGCTGTATTTAGGAAGGGCAAATCCATTTCACAAATACAAAATTGGAAATTACTTTCTAGGAAGGAGTACTGCATAAAAAGGATCTGGGGATTATAGTGGATCACAAACTAAATTAGTCAACTATGTAATACTGTTTCAAAAAAAAAAAAAGGTGTGTGTGGGGGCAAACATCATTCTGGGATGTATTAGCAGGAGTGTTTTAAGCAAGACGTGAAAAGTAATTCTTCCGCTCTACTCCACAGTCATGAGGCATCAGCTAGAGTATTGTGTCCAGTTCTTGGCACAACAGTTTGGCAAAAATGTGGACAAATTGGGGAAAGTTCAGTGGAGAGCAGTAAAAATGATTAAAGGTCTAGAAATCATGACCTACAAGAAAAGACTGAAAAAATTCTGTTTGTTTAATCTAGAGAAGACTGAGGCGGGGGTATAACTGTTGTTAAGTACATAAATGGTTGTAAAAAAAGGAGGGTGATAAATTGTTCTCTTTATCCATTGAGGACAGGACAAGAAGTAATGGGCTTAAAGTGCAGCCAGGGAGATTTTAGGTCAGACCTTAGGGAAAACTTCCTAATTGTAAGGGTAGCTAAGCACTGGAACAAATTACGTAGGGAGGGTTTGACCATTGGAAGTTATTAAGAACAGGTTAGACAAACAACTGTCAGGGATGGTCTAGATTAGCGGTTCTCAAACTGTGGGTTGGGACCCCAAAGTGGGTCGCAACCCCGTTTTTGTGGGGTTGCCGGGGCTGGCCTAGACTTGCTGGGGCCCTGGGCCAAAGTCAGAACCCCACCACCCGGGACTGATGCCCAAGGACTTTAGCCCTGGGCGGCAGGGCTCAGGTTACAGGCCCTCTGCCTGGGGCTGAAGCCCTTGAGCTTTGGCTTTGCCTCCCCTCCGCCCAGGGTGGTGGGGCTTTGGCTTTGGCCCCGTCTCGCGGGGCTTGGGCAGGCTCAGGCTTCGGTCCCTGCTCCTGGGGTCATGTAGTAATTTTTGTTGTCAGAAAGGGGTTGTGGTGCAATGAAGTTTGAGAACCCCATGTCTAGATAATACTTAGTCCTGCCTCAGTGCGGAGGACTGGACAAAATGAGCTATTGCGTCCCGTCCAGTCCCACATTTCTATGATTCTGTAGATTACTTTATTGAATGTAACATTGCCAGCTAACTTATTTCAGTCTTTACTTTTCTGACTTTATATTTGAAGAGTGCTATTATCCATTGCTTACTCTGTTCTTAGGTTATTTTCGTAGACTGCTTAGTGCTAGTAGTTGTTAAGCAGATAAGTTGTTAAGGAGGAGGAAGACTTTTGTTCTCAAACTTCTTTTCTAGTTCTGCAGCAGAGTACTTATGTAAGCTTATGTTTGTATTATACTTTTAATTAACATAAAACAAAGAATATAGAAAACCCTGTAAACAGGAACACTGATTTACTTCTCACTCTGAAGTATGATTGCTAATATTTAGGTCTGTTATCTGTCTCTGAGAGGAGGTCTCTGAAAACGTTAAATGAACAGTTTTGTATTCGTAAATTTAACCCTTTCTGTTGTTCCTACAAACATTCTTAATAGTTCAGCTAAACTGTACTTTACTTTTTATTTGGAACACTATAGGATTTGATATAACTACTCAAACTGCTGATCTGTCAAGTAAAC
This sequence comes from Eretmochelys imbricata, assembly GCF_965152235.1. Lineage (NCBI taxonomy): Eukaryota > Metazoa > Chordata > Testudines > Cheloniidae > Eretmochelys > Eretmochelys imbricata. The sequence goes on from NC_135574.1 coordinate 166,988,917, forward strand.
ATCTTACCACTAGCCAGTACTAGATGTTTAGGGGAACATGGATTGAAATATAATGTATATAGGGTCTGACATTCAGAGTGGTTGAGCACCTGCAGCTCCCGTTGACTAGTGGTTACTGCTCACACGTCTGAGAATAAGGCCACTTGCCAATTATGTAATGTTCTGTTTATAGAGTAGGATGGTTGGGGGCGGGGAGGGTGTTAATCAGCCATCCAGGTATTCCCAGATTCCCTTCTGCTGACCTGAGTTACTGGTGAAATGACATGTGCAGTGAATCACAGCCATAATTTCCCACTGCTGGGGAACTGGGTGGAGGTTAGGATGTGAAGTGGAGATTAAGATTTTCCTTCTACCTTCCCACTTTGCATCCCCATCCAAGTGTGGTAGCCACAGTGTGCTATGTCTCTGTTATTCCTACATGTGAACTGGAGAGATGTATGAGATGAAACTTGAACAAACGGGCTGGTCTGGTCCAGTGGCAACATACCTCAGTTCAGAACCAGACTTCTCCCTCATGCCTGCAGGGGCTTCTTGTATGACATAGTTAGTGTTCTCCCTTTTTCTGGGGGAAGATGTACATTGAGTAGCCAACTCAGGACACTTGAGGGCTTAAATTTTCTCCTCTTGATGTTAATAAAAGTTTTGCAATTAACTTAATTGGAAAACTAAATCTGTCCCTTTAAGAAAAAAGAAAAGGAGTACTAGTGGCACCGTTGAGACTAACCCATTTAATCTCACTGTATTTTCCACTGAATGCATCCGATGAAGTGAGCTGTAGCTTACAAAAGCTTATGCTCAAATAAATTGGTTAGTCTCTAAGGTGCCACAAGTCTTCCTGTTCTTTTTGCGAATACAGACTAACACGGCTGCTACTCTGAAACCTGTCCCTTTAAGAGCAGCATCAATAGAGCTCCAGAGAGATGAATGTCAGAGGAAGGGGTGTGTGTGTGTCCTTTTTGGGGAGAAGAGCAGAGTAATAGGGACAAACTAGTTGGAGAAATCCTTGAACAACATCCCTGTACCCCTCTCAACTGCCTCTGGAAACTTTTTAAGTGAAGGACAGTGGGAGGTGAAGAATATTTTTTACATTGATTTCCCTATTTGTTTCAGAGTGAAGGAGAATGAGTGGCAGAGGAAAAGGATATGTGGAGAGAGGAAAAGACAGAAATAAAGAGGGGGAGAACAGAAGCAATATCTGAATTTCATATTTTAGAAGATTATACATTAGGTATTTGTTTAAAAATAAAAAAAAGAGAAAAGGGCTCATTTTATCTTTATGAAGGAAGTATGTGGGTTGGGGTGAAATTTCCCCTAAACTATATCCAGTATGAGAGGCTATTGTCTGGTTCACATTATTGTCGTCTAAATATCTGCCCATTTGAGTTATCCTATTAACTGGCAGGAGCTATCCTTCTGAAGAATGGAGAATATTTAGTTAAAAAGTGAACATTTAACATTACATTCTTAATGTATTCTTGTAAATAAATATTACTCTTACAAGTAAACAAAAATCTTCTTTGCTTTCTTGCCTAGAGATCAATGGTCTTGTGTAATATTGAGGTTGCAGATCAAATCTAGAGGGAAAACTGACTTTCCAGTGACCCTAATGGAATTTCACCCATGTTAGGCTAGCTATTCATGCAGGGTCATCTGATAATGTGACAACGTAATAATGGCATAACTCAAAATTAGATAAAATATAATTTACAATCCAGTTGTTTAATAAGGAATTAGTCTAAACACTGTCTAGCTTTTTTTAGTAGATTTTAGAGGAAATATAAAAAAATAGATATATTAAGTGGTGGTATAATTTGCTTGTGTGTACAGAGTAAATGTTCTCAGAAATTTTAATATGAGTGGAGCACCAAGGAAGCTATCCAGTCCTTAATGTATGTTGTACACAGCTTACAAGAAATTGATTAATTGTGGAATTATTGAGCAGCTGCCCCTGTATGCCTGGCCAATAACTATCATGCAATTAGTCATGTGTTAGTGTACAGGAATATAGTATAAACCTAATATATGTTAAATTATAAACAGTGCATGAGGTACGCAGTGAGCCTTACCAGTTGTCTGGTGATAAAACAAATGGGATTTTTGTGATGCTTTGGGACAGGCAGACTGGCTACAGGAACACTAGGTTGAAAGAAAGATGGACAAACAGCACCAGCTGGTGCATTATAGGATGATTTTAGTTCAGGTACGGCCACAGGGTTGGGCAGTTGAACCTGGCCCTGGTCCATCGAAAAGGGGGGTTGTTTCCACTCAGAAAATGCAACCTCTCTCTTTTTTTTTTTTTTTTTTTTTTTTTTTTTAATGGCGCAAATTCAGATTGAAGACAATGGATCCTATGGGACAATCTAAACATGTTTCTAACATTAGAGAACCAGACCTGCCACAGGCATATGGTGGACCTTGTGTCAAATTCAGCACAGGCATATATTTGTAGGCGATAGTCCAGCACATCTTCAGGTATTGTGGACACCTATCATCTTTTGGAATTTGAGGGAGTGAATGTGGAAACTACTAAGGGCTTGTCTACACTAGCAGCGCTTTACAGCAACTTGTCTACACTGGCAGCGCTTTACACCCTCCTGAGCGCAGCAAACTTTCAGCACTGTAAAGCGCCAGTGGTGCTGGGAGCTACGCCCCTCGTGGAGGTGGGTTTTTTAGAGCGCTGGGAGAGCTCTCTCCCAGTGCTGCGCTGTGACCACACAAGTCACGTGGCACCACTTTAACATTGCCAGTGTAGACTAGCCCTAAAATATACTCCTTACTTACAATGAAAGTAGTTATTTCTTGCAGTGTTTTCTTCCTACTATATCTTTATTCCTTTCTTTCTATGAAGACTCTGGACTTTGTAGTCACATTAATATTATAGACACTTGTTAGGAAATATTATGCACTGTCTAATAAGTCTGTATGTTGAGTTCCTTTTTATACAGTTAATCAGGTAAGAAACCAAATACTTTTTAAGGAAGTCTTTTGTACTGGCATACTTATATTTAAAGAACACAGCTGTTCGTTCTTTCTGGAAATATTTCTTTGGGATGAAATGTGACCTGATAAGTTTTAGGTTCAAGATCAGAACACTCCTAAGCTTTCTCTAGTGAATGTATTTTTTTATAAACTAACAAGGATGGGGGAGACTAGTACACCCAAATATGTTAAAATGCTATTAAGAGATGAATTTTAAATGGGAACAAGCCAGAAACTTCAAAACTGCATCAGTATCCTGGTTTCTACTGGGACAACAAGTGTTCCCTGTGCCTCTCGCATTGTCTGATCATGTGCAGGCAACAAGTTGCTACTAACAGGCCACAGTTACCTAGTTTTTAAACTTTTCCCTTTGCAATTAAGATTTGGTAGCTCAGACAAGCTGGCCTTGGTTAACAAAGAAAATATGCACAACATTCAGTATAATACTTTAACAACCAACACTGAAGTAACACTTGGTTTTTAATTAAAATTAAAGCTTGACATGGCTTTGCCAAATCCAAAGGGCTGCCTTAGGGCAGCATACTTTCTCTGTTTTTAAGGAAGACATGCTTAATTACCTGGGCAGTAATCCAAGTGTCAGATTTGTTGTTTTAAACTGCATGTGACTTTTCAAATGTTGCTATGTCATCATGCACAGGTATCAGCCTAAAGTAAAGGGAAGTAGGTGTTCTTTCCATTGTTACAGTATGAAATGAAGTTAGAGAGGTTACTGATTTGGCAAAGATCGTGTAAAAGGAAGAGTCCAGGGAATTCTGTTCTAATTAGTATCTACATGCTGTCTCCTGAATTTGTCACAGCTTGTCATATTTTGTAATTAACAGTCTCTCTAATAGATGTGGCCTAGTAAATGTAGTTCAGATCTGGAATAAAGGCAGCTAGCTCTACCCAAGTTTTTGCAGTAAAATTTCACAGACTGCTAAGCCTGGACATTAATTGGATAAATGTACCTACCTACATCGAAGAAAACATTACCTACTGCTGCGTAGGCATTTGACAGTCACAGCTAGACTTGGAAGGACCCCATTAAGAGGAATAAAGGAATTGTACCCACCTGACAGTAATATTGCTCAGGTTTGTCTGACTCAAGATTCACTGAGGGTCTGATCGTAAACCCACTGAAGTCCATAGGAGCCATTACACTGATTGACTGCAATTAATTTTGGATGAGGCTCTAAGACAGAAGTGGCTTTGTTAACATAGGAGAGACTACCTCATTAACAAGTACAGTTTCCCTCTCTTTCTTGAATGTCTTCATTCCATTTCAGACTCAATATGGCTAAAACAGAGTTGATCTTTCCTCAGTCCCCTGCTCTGTCACTGTCTTTCCCATCATTCAAGGTCACAATTATAGTTTCATCTTGCACTTTAATGATGGGCACTGTAGAAATACTTAGATTACGTAAATAGACCTGACTCCTTTTTGCCCCCACCCTCTTTTTTATCCTTACAGCCAAGCAGTTACCGAAGCCTTCACTGCTTTCTCTACAGCATCTCTGAAATCTGTCCCTTCCTTTCAATCCTTATTGCTCATACTCTAGTCCACACCTGATAATTTCCTGTCTTGCAGCCTGCCCCTTTGTTGGCCTTCCCATGTTAAGGGATAAAGGTCACCTAAATTAAACAAAAGCTTACAGGAATTTTTAATGTAGTACGGCAGCCTTTTGAAAAGTGTTTGTTTTTTGTTTTTTTTTTATTCACATTGCTTTAATATAAAAGACTTGACCCTGTCAGTAAGAGGAAGCTCCCATATGCCTTCTCACCAGTATCTCTGGTAGAAAGCTTTCTGACCAGTCTTGGACAGGCAAATCTCTGGACAGGCAAATGTCAGTGATACTAAAAGCCCTGTATTGGCTGAGACAGGTATGTTTGGCTTTTTTTTGACCATGAAATGATCATTCCAAACCAGGTACCGCTCTACATCTGTACATCTGGAATCCTTCCTGACTCCAGGGTGGGTAGAGATTGAGACATGGATTTCCACTCTTGAGAACATCATGGGAGCCCTAGCAGGATTTGTATCTTTGAGAAAAGAAAATATCTTGTGCATCTTACCAGAAAACGAACCAAGATTACCACTCACTCACTGACCTCTCAGATTTTGGGAGGATTTTTCTTGATTTTTATAGTTCAAGTGGTGGTCATTGGGAGTTTGCCTCCCATTTGAAAAATAACCCCTGTGGAGCCTGAGGACAGTATAGGTACTGGTATCTGGTGAGGTACACCCCAATTACTTGACATGCTCAAAAACCTTAGAGCTATTGAAGTCCCTGGCTAGTCTTGGTCTAGCAGCATGGATCCAAGAGTGTTTAATCTGATGAAATATATATCAGGGAAAAAGAACTACAGGAAAGCAATTTTCATAATGGAAAAAACAGTGGCAAACACTGAGTATGTTCACATTCAGTAAAATTATATCTCAATTCACATTAAATAGACTAATGATAGATGTAAATAATTGTGTGAATTATACATTGAATCAGATATGCTTGCTAGAAATCTCTAGATTTAGTTATAATTTTGTGTTCTGAGATTTTTTTTTTTTTGTGATGGAATAGGGTACAATGTTATAGTAATTCAGATACTGAATCCATAGGATAGTCTCAATTTGTTAAGGAATTAATGGATTTATTAGGGGAAATGAAGCATTAATTACCCTGAAAACTTTGGATGTTTATGTAGTGTGTCAAAATTTTGATAAGTTAGTTATCTCTCTTCAATAAGTTTAGGTCACCTGCTTATTTACGAGTATAGGAATTGCTATACAGGATCAGACCAGCAGTCTGTCTAGTCATAGATTATACATTCAGAAGGAATGATTGTGATCAAGTCTGATCTCCTCAAGTCTGCTAGATGGAAAGCCCTTATGAAATTTTTCTTCTCCTTATAGACTGTGATCAGGCCAACCCTTAGGGATTGTGTACACTGGCACTTACAGCGCTGCAGCTTTCTCGCTCAGGGGTATGAAAAAGCACACCCCTGAATGCTACAAGTTTCAGCGCTGTAAAGTGCCAGTGTAGCACGCTGATAGCTATTCCCCTTGTGGAGGTGCGTGGGTTTTTTTGTTTTTTTTTTGTTTTTATAGTGCTGGGAGAGAGCTCTCCCAGCACTATGCCGCGACTACACAACCATGTTAAAGCACTGCCGAGGCCAGCTCTTTAACGGTGCTAGTGAGGACATGTCTTTAGCTTTCTCTTTGTTAAGATGAGTAGATTGAACTCCTTGTGCCTTTCAATATAAGGCATGTCTTTTCTAATCCTTTAATTATCCTCAAGGCTCTCCTTTGAACTCTCTCCAATTAATCAACATCCTTCTTGAATTGTGGACACCAGAACTGGACATGATATTTCAGTAGTGGCCACACCAGTCCCAAATGCAGAGGTAGTATAACCCCTCTACTCTTATTTGATATTCCCCCGTTTATTCATCCAAGGGGATCACGTTAGCCCTTTTGGCCACACTAGAAGTAGCACTGGGAACACATGTTTGGCTGATTATCCACTATGACCTTCCAAGTCCTTGTCAGAGACTCTGCTTCCCAGGATAGACTCCCTCCCATTCTGTAAGTATGGGCTACATTCTTTGTTCCTAGATGTATGACTTTATATTTCGGCATATTAAAATGCATGTTGTTTGCTTGTGCTCAGTTTACTAAGCAATCCATATTGCTCTTTATCAGTATCATTTACCACACCCTCAATGTTTGTCATCTGCAAACTTGATTACTAATTATTTTGTTTTTCTTTCAGGTCACTTATAAAAATGATAAATAGTGTAGGGTTAAGAACCTATCCCTGCAGGACCCCAGTAGAGAAACATCCTGTCTGATGATGATTCCCTGTTCACAATTACATTTTAAGACCTAATAATCAGCCAGTTTTAATCAATTCATTGTGGGCAGTGTTGATTGCATCATTCTAATTTTTCAATTCAAATGTTTTATGGTACTAAGTCAGATGTGTCACAGACATCTATTTACATCAACGCTATTATCTTTATCAACCAAACTTGTAATACCATAAAGTTATCAAGTTAGTTTGCCATCTATTTTTCCATAAGCCCATGTTGATTGGCATTAATTTTGCTCTTCTTTAAAACTCCATTATTTTGCCTGTAGTCAAGTATCCTGTCTATGACAGCAGTTGGAACCAGATGCTTCAGAGAAAGGTATAAGAACCCACAGTGGGCAGATGTGGCATAATCTGCCCCACATGTAGGTCTCATCTGGTCTCTAATAGTTCGAGATTGGCTTAAACCCTGAAACTCAAGGTTTCAATACTCCTTCCAAAATGTTTATTGTCGTTAATTATAACAATTCTGGATATTCTTAGTATCTATGTAAATATCCAATCCCTTTTTTGAGCCTTGTTAAGTTCTTGGCTTCAATGACATCCTATGGCAATGAGTTCCACAGTGTTGTTATACTTTATATTTCCTTTTTGTAAGGTTTGAATTTCCTACTTTTTAATTTGAGTGTCCTCGTTTTGTTGTGTTATGAGACAGGGAGAATAGAAGTTCCTGATCTATCCTCTCTCTACCATTCATTATTTTATATACTTTTATCATATCCCCTTTTATTTATCTTCTTGCCAAGGTAAGGAATCTCACTTTTTTTATTTTCAATTTCTCTTCACGTGAACAGAATTTTTCTAGGTCTCTGATCATACTTCTTCTTCAGCCTGATCCAAGAACCTTAATCCTATAGCTGACATCTATGTAGAAATGTATCTTAGTTTAAGTACTAAATTATGTAAGTACAAGTGAGTTGTTCCTCTTGTACCTGTACTGCACTCTTTGGAGAAACTTTTTTTTTTTTTTTTTTAAATGAACCACATTGAAAGTACAGGAATTCTCTCCCAGGAGTGAAAAGGAAAAATGTTCAGTGAAATTGCTGCCAAGGCTTGATGGCTTGTTGTCCTTAAGAGTGAGAGCCCTTGATGCCAGAAAGGAAGTGCCATCTATCTGTCTGCATACAGAAAGATTTAAATGTTCATTTTGGCACCTGATAAAAGTAACCCTGCTGAGGAATCCAGAGTGTCCCACATCAGGATGCTGTACTTGGAGCTTTCTGCCCAGAGAGAGGAATCTGTAGAGAATAATAGGTAAAATACATGCTGCACATACACCAGTAATCTAATTCTCCATGGACTGATTTTCTTTCAGAGGAAACAAGTGCTTAAATGTATGCTCAAAGGGCCTATAAAAGTCCCTTTCAGATTGTGTCTCTGAACTGTTTGCAAAGCTATATTTCTCCAAGTAACTGGACTTGATTCTCTGACGGGTTTTAAAAACAGAAAAATGTTCTGGTAGAATTCAGGTTTGTTACTTTGTTTGGTTTAGAAGTCTCTGCATTTGAATATTACTAAGCAAAAGCTAGCAAGTCATGGTGACTTGGATCCCATTGGTCACTGAAGATATACATTCCAGAGTTTAATTCAACCAACTTTGCTTTGGTAAAATAAGACCGTGTTAGAATCCACTGTATAGCAGACTCTGATAACAGGCTTTTTTTATGCATTTGATTCTATCTTTGTTGAAGTCAGATCTTAGGGCCTTCAAATGTAGTCCAGTTCATCTTTATTACTTAACTTTCAGAAATGGCTTTATTAGAGAACTGCATAAATTCACTTTTCTCTTTTGAGGAGATAGACACTGTTGCACTGTTCTTTAATTCACTAATTTTTTAAAATATAATTTTCTGATACATATCTTTTAAATAATCTATTTTTTTAAAAAATCATTGGAAAGAAAAGCATTTTTATGGGCTTTTCTCTTCCTTGATGATTAAAAGGGGGTCTTTTCAGCAAGCCAGAGAGCAAAAACACCAAACCTTGGGCCCATCCCTCCATCCCCCTATCTTCCTCTATGTTCACACATCTGTTTGTTTCATTTTTGCTGCTGTCACAACCACAATTGCTGGTAAACAACCTCTTATCAGGCCTGGGGATGAGTGTGCACATTAGCTCCCTCAGAACTGGACATGTTGTCGACATACTAGTGCATAAGACGGGAAGTACAATTAACCATCAACAACACACTGAAACTTGTCTCTGTACATGGATGGTGGACTCTTTGCTTTTCAGATCAGAGCCCAGTGGTAGCATGTCACCGAACTCTGTCAGAGGCAGTCCCTCCCCTTCACATTCTGCTTTGTTGCTTTACCCTGTTCCCATGGCTGATGCTGATCATCTACTGGTGCACACGCATTCCAAGGGGTTCAAAATTCCCACTCCTGGTTAAGGCCAAATGACTCAAAGGAAAAAGGAGGGCCCAAAATTCGGTGGATCCAGATGGTCAGCCTGAGTCTAATAAGCTTTAAAACTCAACTAATAAGCATTTGGACTTGGCCAGCAGGGAGAATTTTGAACCCCACTGAATCTGTCTCATAGTAGCCAGTCAGTGTCCTCTATGGGAGGAAGATAGAGCAATAAAGGAGGATCTTAAGGGGAGCCACTGTCGCAGGCCAAGTTTTGGGTACTACTCAGCACTGATATGAAGATCAAAGGACCCGCCCACCCTGAAAGAATGAGAACAGGGAAGAAATAATTATGAAAATTCACCACTACCATTATTTCAGAAGAAAAAGTACACTAAGAGACTACTTAGTTTCTCCTTTGATTTGCTTTCCTGGCCAAACAAATATTCCCTTGATTGTTGATTATTCTTATTTTTGTGTGTGTGTCCAAGTACTCGGAAGAAACAATAGTGCATGGTATGTACCTCTCACAAGGTAGCCTACTTCTGCATGGTTTGTGTAGAACTGTATGTGAATGGGATCCCTGCAGGCTATTTTGAACATTCATCCTCTGTTAAAAGAGAAGGATCAGGGGGGTGAATGTTTCTGAATTATTCAAAGAGAAACTAAAAGATTAAAATAATATGGCTTACAGTAAAGTGTTTGGAAAGTAGCAGCCCAGGTGAAATCTCATAAGGAGAAAACACAAGACCCCAGTGAAGTCAGTTTCAAAGTTGTTGTAGCTAGCTGCTGCTTCAGAGAGCTCTCTGGTAGTCAGGCTGTTTGATATTTCCGCTTCTACCAAAAAGGCAGATTGAGAGAGTCTTTTAATAGAAATTGAAAGTTCAAACTAGCTTGGCTGCCAGGGATGGTTGTGGTTGCCCTGGTCACACCAGAGCTGGAGGGAGGGCTTCTTGAACAGACGCATGTAAAGCATGTTTACACTACAAATTGTCAGGACTCCAATTACAACAGTGCCCCATGTTTTTTACGTCCAAATGGGTGTGTAACTTTGAACTAGGTTAAAACGGAATTAAAATTATAGCCTGGTTATGCCCATCATAAAAGTGGGGCTGTGCATTTATTGTGTAGATATGCCTTATCTATGTGTTAGGAATTCCAATTGTCCTTCAACGATCAGGATTTTAAATTGTAGTGAAAATTGCCAAGACCTTTTTAAGCAAAACAGAACCATACTCTCCCTTATGTATGATGAACATTCAGTGCTATCTAAGAATGATTTTTCAATTCAAATTCATAACAAAACCAAGAGGGGCATGGTAAGCTTGAATTTTTATTTTTATTTTTTTATTTCAAAAAGATCAGTTTGCTGATGTAGCAAATAGCATGCCCTGATTTTTTTTTTTTTTTTTAAATCATTTCTTGGGTTCAGAAGTCTTTTTGGATGGACCTGAGAGCAGCGCCATCAAACATGCTCAGGCGGGCATAGCCTGCTCTGTCTTTGTGCAACAGCCTGCTTCCTCTTGAGTTTCAGTATTAGCTCTAGCTTTCCTGTTATTGGAAACACTTTCTCAGGGAGAACATAAATAATGCAATTCAACAAAACCAGTGAAACTGACTATACATCCAGAAATGTACCAAAAGATAAATCTTTTTTCCATTCTAGCAATTGTAGGGGTTAATTGTAACATTGTAAACATTAGTAGGAATAAAATGTTGAGTCAAAAATATGATTACTTGGTGAAAATGCTGACCTTTGTGTTGGTTTACATTTGTTGTGAACTCCTGTCTTATGCGACAATAAATTTTAATGACCAGAATATTGCGTCAAGTATTTGACTTTGCCAGCAACCGTACAAAGTGTCTGCTGCCCTTGCTATTCTCCTTAAATTTCTGGCTTTTTTGATAGTAGATAGTTTTAGTTAATCACATTTATTAACATCGTACTTGTGATTTTTTTTGTTTACTAAGGCATTTAAAAAATTTTTTTTCTTATATAATTTTAGATATGCCAGTAAATAACATTTCATCAAGAAGCAATGTTTAACTCCTCTTTAACTAATAAATTAATGCTTTATTAGAAAACTGTTTCTGTTGGAAAATTCAAGTTGACAGCGTCTGTAAGTTTTCAAATGAAAGAACAAGGTTGAAGTCATGGATTCCTTCACATTCCTGATTTAAAGTGTATCTATGACTTTGACAAGTTGGTATCTTTGTGGTAGGATGCGATAGTAACTAATTTAGTTAAGAGCTGCCATGTTAAAAGCTGAGGTCTGTGAAAGGCTGAAAGAGTGCAAGACCTTTTATAGTTAGGGCTAGTGGTTTGTCGCAGGACTCAGATCTGTGGTTTCTCTTTGTGTTGAGGTGGAGCTGATTGGAGGCATCCACACAGCACTGTACTGCAATTGCTACTAAGTTAGGGCAAGCAAGTAGGAAAGCAACACATAAGAGGGAGGGAGGCAGCAGTGGCCTTCCTGCAGTGATGGAGTCCGAACCATCAGGTGTTGAGACAGCAGTTTTAAACCACTACTCTTTTTTTTAAGTAACTTAGAACAATTTTTATTGTAAAATACAAAGATTTTGGTTAAAATATTATTTTGTATTCTTCTGGCACATCTTACTAGTGATTTGTGCTTCCCACCCCATAATAAGACTAGTGTTAATAGTTCATTTTTATTTTACACTATGGAAAATAAAAAATTAATTATCTTTGTATTTTTCAGGTAAATGTGTGTGTATATATATGTAAAAAGAGAGAGAACTGCTTTGTCTTTGCTATGAATTACTTTAGCATTAGATTGAATTTAACACTGCTAACATTAAAAATATGACTTGAGTCATTCTTCTCATCTTTCTAAATTATTTCTTCATGTTATTCAGCTAATTATAGTGGCCACTGTTTGATATTTTGGTCAGAATTAAAATCAATATTTACTGACGCTGTTGAAACTCTGAAATTCCTTTTTAAAAAACTGAATTGTTTTGCAGTAGATGTTTGCTGGGCTTTTTTACTAGTTTTATAGTGTGGATGAAATGTTTTGAAAATTCAAAAATATAAAAATTGTTTCATGAAAATGTTTTTAGGTTTTGAACCAAGTTTCCTATTATCTCATTAGTATGATGATAACACCTGCTTTTTTATTGTGCTTTTTTTTATTGTGTTTTTGAGTTATCTGTTTTCTGGAAAGAAAAAGGGTTTTAATTTAAAAATTTTGTTCACTCCAAGACACTTGGAGAAGGGAATCATCTTTCTCTTGGTCTTTTTTGCTTAAAATGCTGGATTGGGAATGTGCTATTCTGAGGCCTGCCACAAATTTCCATGTGATTTTAGGCAGGTCTCTTAATCTCTGTGGTTCTGTTTCTCTCTCTGTACAAAGAGGACAGTAATACTTCCCTACCTAAAAAGGGTGTCTTGAGGGTAAATTATTTATTTATGTATGTTCAGATAATACAGTGGTGAATGCGGTAGGAAAGCCAATAAATATATTAATCTAAAAAATAATTTAGGTTTCGGTGTTTTTTCCCCGTCTTTTGGAGTAGTGTAGGGGAAGGAGCGCTTTTACAAAAACCTAATGCTAACAGAAATATTTCCCCTGACATGTTTTAAAAGAGATTAATTTTTAAAAACTTTTTGTATGTTTTTGTCTGCATTGTTTGCAAACCAAATGTTGCAACTTTGTGCTCATGCATGAGAGAGCAGCAAATTAAACTGCCCAAACTGAATGAAATACAGAATGAACTGAATGAAAAAGTAAACTGCAGAAATGGTTAAATGTGACTTGAGGTTTCTAAAAATCTATCAGTTTTTATAATCTATGGTGGCGTTCTTTAATAATGTAGGAAAGGGGACTTTTAACATTTTTTTAAAAATATTGTGGCTTTCTGTATAAATACATATAAAAAGCAGTGTATCAAAACAAAGTGAAACAGTGAGCATGCTGGGACACGAGTCATAGATCAGGGGTTGGCAACCTATGGCATGCGTGCCAAACACAGCAAGCGAGCCGATTTTTAATGGCATGCTGCTGCCTGCTGGGTCCCAGCCGCCGGCCCCACTCAGCCCTCTGCCAAACCCAGGCCAGGACCCCGGCAGGCAGCAGCATGCCATTAAAAATCCTGCCCACCCTGGCCTGCTCTTTGCCGCCGCCCCCACCGCGGGGGCAGGGTGAAGAAACTTGGTCCTGCTGGCTGCTGCTGCAGGGCAGACAAGGTTCCCCCCCCCACCTCTTCCCCCAGCGTGCTGGGTTCCTGCCTCTCCTCCTCTCCCTCACTGCCACCAATCAGCTGATGGCCCTTGAGTGGGAGGGGGAGAAGCCGAGCAGCTCACTGCTCCGGGGAGGAGGCGGAGAAGAGGTGGGGACGGGGCCTTGGGGAAGGGGGGTGGAATCAGGGCATATTTCCTCCAGCTCCCTGCCGTGAGCGGCTCTGGGCAGGGGGCTGGGAGCACCCCCATGACCCTAGCCCACACCCCCAGCCCCCCTGCCCTGACCCCTGCACCCCCCTCACACACACCCAGTCCTCTGCCATGACTCCAGCCCCCCCATGTCCTGACTCCTGCATCCCCTTCACATGCCCCCAGCCCTCTGCCCTAACTCCTGCACCCCCCACACCCCATGCCCGGACTCTTGCACCCCCCACATTCCCACCCCCACCCTGAGCACCAAACGGGAGCTCCTGCACACACACACACCCACCTTCCCCCTTGCAGCAAATGGGAGCTGCTCAGGTAAGCACTCCACACCCAAACCTCCTGCCCCAACCCTGAGTCCCCTCCCTCATTCTAGCTCTTGGCCAGGCCCTACACCCCAACCCCCAGCCCTGTGCTCAGTGCACTCCCACCCTCAGCTTAGTGCAGAGAGAGAGAGGAAGAGAATGGGCTAGAACCAGGGAGAAGGTAGGTACCCACTCTATGTGGGCAGGGCCGAGATCCCAGACTGGCAGTGGGCTGAGCCACTCGGCCCACTGCTGGTCTGGGGTCCCGGCCGCTGGCCCTGCTCAGCCTGCTTCCGGTCTAGGGTTCTGGCTGCCAACCCCTTGCCAGCTGGGGTTCCAGCCGCAGGCCCCGCTCAGCCTGCTGCCGGCCTAGGTGAACGGAACCCCAGGCTGGCAGCGTGCTGAGCGGGCCGGCGGTGTAAGATCAGCATTTTAATTTAATTTTAAATGAAGCTTCTTAAACATTTTGAAAACCTTGTTTACTTTACATATGACAATAGTTTAGTTATATAATATATAGACTTATAGAGAGAGACCTTCTAAAAAATGTTAAAATGCATTACTGGCATGCGAAACCTTAAATTAGAGAATAAATGAAGACTCGGCACATCACTTCTGAAAAGTTGCTGACCCCTGCCATAGATCATGTCAATAAAAATTACACTAATTGTTAGACGGTTTAGTTATTACATTGAGATTTTGACCATATTTCTGAGGTTTTACGTAGAATGATATTCACCATGTCCTTAGTCTTTCTCTTGATCTACCTGATTTTTTTGGGGATTTAAGTAATGTTTGTACAAATTAAGTGATATAATATTAAGGAAATGTAACACTAGAATGGATGTCAAGCCAATGGAATATAATTTGATCTAATTTTTAACACCCCATCTTCTTTCTTCCACTTTATTCGTAGAGAGCAAATCAAAAGGTCTTCAGTGGGTGATAGATACAACCATTGCTTACCCTAATGAAGAACCTATAGACATCCAGACCTGGATTCTTGGCTACAGACGACCGACTGTCACACATGTACATTACAGGTAGGAAATAAAGTTTTAGTACACAGCTGAAGTAAGGCCTAAAAATCAGTTTGAGTTCTGCACAGCACATTTCAGAATATTGGAGAGATGTAGTAAAATCTTTACTTTCTGTATTTAGAAGTGGTTTGTCTAGTTGGTTAGACACAGGACTTGGGAAGCTGTTATAGGTTTCTGAATAGTGTGATGTATTGTGCTCATTGACTGATTACACTCAACAACTATTAAAACAGTGTTCTACAGGATATGGGTTTTACCTCACTGTGTAGGTTTGTTTGCAGTTGCATTATAACTGGCTTCCCTTCTATGTTGCTCATTAAGTGTCACCTAAACTGAATTGTCGTCTTAAAGGAGGTTATAACCAGTCAATTTGTTTTTTAAGTATACGATTCTTCCATTAAGTAAACTTGAATCTGGGTTAATTTTGCTTGAAAATTAATAGTTTATGGTCATACTCTGAATTTTTCCGCCCCCCTCCTCCACACTGTGAAACCCACGATGCTACTCAATGCTCACAGCAGGTGCTTTCGGCCAGGGAGCATTTGTCTTTGTTAGAAAAGTATGTAGTTGAAACAGTCTTGAGGAATAGTGTTAACTAACTAGATGTGGACCATGACCTTGCAGTGAGGGTAGACAGGGAAAAATCACATTCAATATTCTGCTAGCTGGACCATCGATAAATCTCAGGGTTTACCCAGAACCAGCTGACATGGTGTTGAACACAGCTTGTGTCTGTGTGTGTGAACTGCTCACACAGTCAACATTGTGATTGTTAACCTCGCTGCTGAAAGCTGAGTTCAGTTTCCATTTAATCTTTTAACCAAGACAACCCTTTTTTGGATAAAAGCTGGTGCTAAGGGAGCTAGCAGAGTAGCATTAGGGAAATGACAGCATCCCAGACGAACCTAGGTAGGGACATTGGTAAAAGAGAATTCCTCCTATGCTAGCCCCTTCTTGAAGGGACCAGCTCAGTGAATGAGGGAGGAAGTCTATCTGCTGGTGACTTGTCTGGATTTTTTTTTTCCCCAAGAGAGAGAAGTGATATAGTTCAATTTTAAGGGGGTGCACATGAAAGAGGAAACTTGAATAGTTTTATTTTAAGGTTGTTCACTTGGTCTGTTTGTCATGTGAGGCTCTTGGTTGGATAGCTCAGAAAAGAAACCTTCCCCCTAGAAGTTTTGCAGTGCACTTCCATCCCCTGATCGGGCGCATGCATGTACACTCACGCACAAAATGAAACCATTGACTTTGGAAGCACATAATGATTCTCCGACTTCTAAATCAATGAAGCAAAGCAGGGAATTTCACTAATGCTTGGTGTGGGGGAAAGAGGGGGCACAATTTTTCTGTGAATGGGTTCATTGGAAGGAAACTGTCAATAGTGTTGTGACTTAATGTTGGCTGTGAAAAAGCTATTAATCCCTGTTTCCCAGAAAACAGGTTGCATACGTATCATTGGGTAAACAGTTGACTACAGACCAGGTTGGCACCAGCCTTGAAATGATCCTTCAAATTAAAAAGCGGAAAGGGGATGCCTTTTGTTTACTGTTTGTTCTAATCAGTGGAATAGGTTTCCTGAAAAATTAAATTGGCATTTATTAACTGCGTTATGTATTCAGTTAAATGCTGTCACTGGGCATGCCCTCTGTACTGAAAATACACATGTAGCTATTGTGGCAGTGTGGAGCAACTCACAGGCCCAAGGAAAGGAGAGGTGGGACAGATATTTTTATAACAAGAAAAGTATCATTGTTGCTTGTGGTGGTCTTTCATGCACTATTCTAACAATATGTTCAATGTTAATGCATATTCAGGACATTTTAAATAAATATAGACTTGAAAAACAAAGCACTTAATATAAACTGTTAAATAAAAGCTACATTAGCAGAATGAGGCAAACTAGTTGCTTTTGAAGACCCCATAAGCAATAGAATTGAAATTTAGAAATGAGCTACATTAGTCTCATTGTAGTTAAATTTAATTAATCTTGAACATTCATTTTATGTTCTTAATTTTCATACCATGAAACTAGATTGTAAGGAGATATAAAATTATGGTTGGCACGAACACTGATTGCACTATAATAATAAT
Source organism: Eretmochelys imbricata (assembly GCF_965152235.1). NCBI lineage: Eukaryota > Metazoa > Chordata > Testudines > Cheloniidae > Eretmochelys > Eretmochelys imbricata. The sequence goes on from NC_135574.1 coordinate 167,005,954, forward strand.
TTCTCTGTGCTCTGTATTTTGGGTTGAAAAACAGTCAAGCAGTTATTCTTCTGATCTTGACTGTATTCCTTTGGTCTCATTATACTCTGAGGTTATGAAGTTTATTACCGGGAGGTGTTCAAAGGTTATGAGGAAGGGTCCATACAAAGTACCTACAGAGAGAGAGAGAGAGAGTTTAAATATCAACATTGTTGATTATTTTGCTTGTAATTATATTATCAGAAACGTTCAATTTAACCATCTTACTTGGATGCGGTTGCAGAGGGAAATCAGTTAATTAAGTGTTGCTGGGGCAGGAAACCATTGTTTCCAGTTCCTGGGTTCTGGACATTTGCATAACTCTGAGCTATATTCGGCACAAAAAGTGGCGTTATATCACCTTTGCTCTCCCTTGTTCTTGGGAATGTCAGGCCTGACTCTGCCTCTCGCCCCCCTGGCCGCAGATAATGTACAGTCATGTTAGGCTATTGTTAGCAGCTAGTAATTGGCCAGGGTTTGGGGGTGCCCTGACTAGGTCCCATTTTCTCGTGGCTCAATCCTCGTATACCAGGGCCCAGGAGATATTGGCATAGGAACTTTACAGCTGCACTATGCAACCAGAGGATTTCTCTACCTTGAGGAACTCCTCTCATGCTTTTGTTTTGTTTTGTTAAAAGATGGGTTTAAGCCTGCTTTGAGCAGCAAACATGAAGCTGCTATAGCAGGGCAGAGGATCTGGCCCTAGGAATACAGGTCCCTTCTCCCAAAAATATCTAGTCACCTGTGTCCCTGTCCACAACAGGAGAGAGAGGGAATGAATCCCATCCTCGGTGCCAAAAGCCTCTACATCCCACTCCTCCACAAATGCCAAAGGCTCCAGGTGTCTCCTATCCAGCTATGTAACCCTCTTTATTCCCACTTGATATCTTCCATAATGTACTTGCATGTTTAAATATAAAATTCCACAGCATACTGAAAATTTGGGGATGTGTAGAATTGTATTTAACATCAAAATAATAATCCAAAGTCTCCTATATAGATTATATTTATCAGTAAAAACTTCCATTTCCTAGTTAACCTGAAGTTGCTTGAGATTTTCCAGTTTGCCATACTGGAAAGAGAAAGTGTTATTTACTCCTTCATATAGCACAAGAACTAGGGGTCACCCAATGAAATTAATAGGCAGCAGGCTTAAAACAAACAAAAGGAAGTACTTCTTCACACAGCTCAGTCAGCCTGTGGAACTCGTTGCCAGGAGATGTTTCGAAGACCAAAACTATAACAAGGTTCCGAAAAGAATTAGCCATTTATGGACCTATCCTCCATAAACTTATTAGCCAAGATGGTCAGGGATGCAGCCCCATGCTCTGGTTGTCCCTACCCTCTGACTGCCAGAAGCTAGGAAGAGACAACAGGGATTACTTGATGAGTGCCTGTTCTGTTCATTCCCTCTGAAGCACGTAACATACTTGGAAGACAGGGTAATGGGCTAGATGGACTGTTGATCTGACCCAGTAGGGTCGTTCTTAACTAGGGGGCCTTGCCACAGAATTTAGATCCAGCCTGCCACACAATACACAAGGCCTTGACTATGTTTATGCTGTCAGCATCTCACTTTCAAGAACACAATATTTAAAGTAACATTTGATTTTGAAAGATACCTCATGCAATCTGACTGCATTTCATGCAGTAGTTAGTTAGCTAACCTGGAACACTGGTTAACTAACCCACTAGAAATACCAATAATACTATAGTTAAGGCTACAGTTTAGTCATGGGTATTTTTAGTAAAAGTCATATATAGGTCACGGGCAATAAAGAAAAATTCATGGCCTGTGATCTGTCCATGACTTACACCATAAATACCCCTGACTAAATCTTGCGGCGGGGGAGACCCCTGCTGGAGGGGAGTGGAGCCTGGGGTGGGGGAGCTGCCAACGGCTGCTCCGGCCACCCCAGGACCACTACTTAGGCGGTCCCCAGGGCCTGCCACATTGGCTGCTGCTTGCGTGGGCCCTGGGGCCAGCTACCTAGGGCCGCCTAAGCAGCAGCCTGTGTGGCTGGCCCAGAGCCACTGTCCCATATATCTTCTTGTAATGTGAGTAATGGCATTATAGGGAGCTGTAGCACTTCAGAAATGCCCCCAACTTTCCTTCTCACTTTCAGCACTGATTTAAAATGCATTTGTTCTGCACAATGATATCAGGTTAATAATATTAACTATTAACTTTTCTGAATCATAAATACACACATAAGAACAAATTAGTTATAGATTCAGAGATTCCAGGGCCAGAAGGACAACTGTGATCATCTAGTTTGATCTCCTTTATCACACAGCCCATAGGACTCTCCCTGCCCTCATAGATCTTAAAGCAGGTCTTTTAAAAAAACATCCCATCTTGATTTAAAAATTGCCAGTGATGGAGAACCCACCATGACCCCTGGTAAATTGTTCCAGTGGTTAATTACCCTCACTGTCAAAAATGTACACCTTATTTCCAGTCTGAGGGAACACCAATTTCATCCATTTTAGTCAGTGTCTTTTTCCCCTGGGGCATCCTCTGGTCAGAGAACTGTCTCTCCACTTCTTATTTTACCTCACTCTACCATAGTGGTTCCATGGAGTCAGACAATATTGTCACATAATTGACTGCATGGTCAAAATGAGGGACTGGTACCTGCTTCTTTCTCCTCAGAATTAGAGTATGCAACCTCTCAGCCCCTATCAGCCTAGGATGGTTTTTGGCTGGATGTTGCACAGCTGCATTTCAATGGCAACTCTTTTTTTGACCGCTTGAAATCTTTTCTGGAACTGCAATTGTCAGAATTGTTGAGAACCTGTGGAGACAGAGAGAGAGAGAGAGGTGTGTGTAATAGAACAATAGATCACAGTTTAGAAAAACGGTTGTCATTGAGGCAGTTTGCAGTGTTAATGAAAATCTTAGTTCTACTGTCACAATATTGGAACTGTTCCAGAAATGAGAATTCAGGTTAATCGAAGCCCAGTGAATTTGCATCGGTTTCTTTTGATTTTGTGTACTTGTTTTGAGATAGGCAGCTGGACCATTTAGACTGTTGCCAGATTGTATGCCTGTGGAGTGTTTCATACATATATTCTTCTAGCAGCCTTACTTGTCCAAAAATACAAAGGTTACAGCTATCTTGTGTTCACTGTGTCAGTTCTTAACCAGAAACTGTTCTGAAACAGATTTAGACCCACTCACACTACTTTATTTTGCCCATTTCTGCCCACCCTTTAACAGCCAGCCTGAACGCTGTCACATTATTCCATCCCTGGTTGGAAAGGGGAAATATTACTTTCTATTGTACTAGATGAATCTCCCCACTGTATTTTCCACTGAATGCATCCGATGAAGTGAGCTGTAGCTCACGAAAGCTTATGCTCAAATAAATTGGTTAGTCTCTAAGGTGCCACAAGTACTCCTTTTCTTTTTGCGAATACAGACTAGCACGGCTGCTACTCTGAAACAACCACCATGGTGGATAAAGAGAAGCAGTGGATAGAATTTGCTTAATCTTCAATAGAGCTGGTAAAAAAAAAAAAAAAAAAAAAGTTTCAATAAAAGTTACCATTTTGAAGGGTTGGAAATGGAACAACTTACCTACGTTTTTCACAATTTTTTTTTTAATTTGAATTTTCCTGCCCTTTTTCCTTTATGCCACAAGGTGCAATAAAATATGAAGTTCAGCATTATTTATTTTCTTTTTTCCAATTTGTAAGATTTAAAAAATATCTCCATTTTATGAAAACTTAGAGTGGTGTGGTAAGTATTTTAATGCTGTAGAAGAGGGGGTGAATAGTGAGATGTAAAAAAGTTAATTTTCATATTTTCTTGGGTGGTAGGAGGAAAAGTGTGGTGGTGGTGCAGTTTGTTTCAGATGCATCTATTTCACAACTGTTCCCTCCACTTCCTTCCACTTCTCTCCCAAACAATCTTTATGGGCTTCATTATTCAAGAGACCATGATAAGAGCCTTTTTGCCAGTCCTGCTAGCTAGGAATGGGATCATTATTAAAGGCCAGCTGCTACATAGTTTGGTGTGATGGAGTTGCCTTTGCAGATTATTTGTATTGCTCAAAACTAAGGACAGTTCTAATCAGATTTTAATTCACTGTGCATCCAACAGGAATTTAACTAGTAACATAGTAAGGATTAATCTAGGAATCCTAATTAAGATAGCGAAAAGAATCCCAGTTTTGTTAAGGTATCTAGTCTTCATTATGGCATTCGTTCCTTAAGCTTTATATTACTAACAAGGTCTGCTATGCAAAACTCAGAATCAGCTTTATAAATTCTGCTCTTCTGATGCTGTTTGCAGAATGAATGTTTGTTTGTTTTTTAATTATTTTGAGAGGTTATTTGTTTGTGTAAATGAATGTAAACTAAGGCCTTATCTAAACTTACAGGGGGTTTGATGTCCGGCGATCGATGAATCAGCAGGTGATTTAGTGGGTCTAGTGAAGACCCGCTAAATCAACCGCAGATCGCTCTCCCGTCGACTCCTGTACTCCACCTGAACAAGAAATGCAAGGGGAGTCGATGGGAGAGAGTCTCCAGTCGACGTCGCATAGTGTGGACCCCGTGGTAAGTAGATCTAAGTACGTCAACTTCAGCTACATTATTCACATAGCTGAAGTTGCGTAACTTAAATCGATCTCCCCCTGTAGTATGTAAAGAGCCCAAGAGAGCCATTGTTAGCAAAGGAATATGATGTCACAAATTATAGTAAGCTGAAAACAGGTTGAAGTGTGGGGAGGGAGGGCGGTGAAATAAAAATGTGTAGTTCAATACATTTGTGTAATTGTATTCTTATAGCATAGTTTTAGGTGGTTTGTATTCCCTTTTTTTTGGGTAATACTTTTGTATTACCATAGTGTTGTGGACTATGACCCCACTGTAGTAGGAGCTGTACAAACACAGAAGAAAAAGATAGTCCTTGCCCCAAAGAGCTTATAGTCAATTATTTTATTATTTATTGGGATGCTTTTTAGACTTTGTGGTTTCAACTACCAGGAATATGGCAGAGAAGGAAAATGTCCCAGAATAACTCAAATCCCCCAGCCAGCAAGGATTTGCCTATCTCTTCACGGAGGACACTATGAGACAGAAAACATAGGTTGTGTTGAATCCACTCCCATGTCAGGCCTTGTCTGACATCTTCACTGCCAACTGTATGTTCCACTCCATGCATCTGATGAAATGGGTTTTAGCCCACAAAAGCTTATGCCCAAATAAATTCGTTAGTCTCTAAATTGCCACAAGGACTCCTCGTTGTTTTTACTGCCAGCAATGAAGCTATCAACAAAAGGTTAGGTAACAGTATACAATAATCTCACACATTGGCTCCGGCAACAACAGGGTGAAGGTTCAGTGCCTTAAGTGTTATCTTAAGGATTGTATTTATTGTTCAGAGTTCCCGGGCAAATTAATCCTTTAAAAACAGGACACAGTTAATACATCAGAAATGTTGTGTTGATTTAATGACCTTAGTTTGTATTTGGGCAAAAATCCTGAACTACACTTTTTTTAAATGGGTACCTGAAGTATTAGGATTATTGAATTTCCCTAAACTTTTGCACTTGCAATGGGTGACACTTTACCATTTATCCCAGTATAAGGACAAAAATGCATCAAAACCATTCTTATGTCCCGGCAACCCTTAATCTGAGAAATAATTCCAAGAGCATCAAACTCTAGAAGAAATTTTATACCAAAAATTAGTGAAGGTCTATCCAGATTAAGAACTGGTTAAAAAGAGAAACTGTTCTGGAAGTGAAAAAGACAAGACTGAGATGGAACTAAAAGCTGCTGTTTCCAGTTAAGCTTAGTATCTCATGGCAGGGTTCTATCACAGTCCCAAGTGTATACATATCCTTTGAATCAATATATAGTAGAATCAGTGAGCAGATCAAGGAAGCCAGTTCTCTCTAAGAATTTCTCATGCTTCCATTACTGTAGTATGTATTTGTCGTGTTCATTTATTAAAGATGTCAGGTACTCTCTATATCTAGGTTCAGTGGAGGAAGAAAAACTTGTTACTGACACTTCTCAGAATTAAAACTTTGTTTAGAAACTTGAGGTTGTTCAAATCCAAGCTTTACAGAACATACTTGTAGGGATGGCATAGCCTCTCTACATCAAAAGCAGAAGTAGTTTGGTGAGTAAGGATTCTCATGGGCGGAATGTCTACTTACCATTTCTTATGGGATGTGACTAGATAACCCCTTCCGCCCCAGCTTTCATGTATCCAAGGAAATTATATGTTAATAAGAAGTAAATCTTCAGCAACATAAAATATCCTCAAATTATGTATCTTGGTTTGATTACTGAGCTTGAATTATTAGAATCCTGCTTAATTCTGGTCATCTCTCATATTGTTCCTAATGTCAAAGTCAGATTCAAAAGTTCAAGCTAACTTATTTATACTGATAAGCCAAAGCCAATTTAACATAAGAGACAAAAGGAAGCAGAAACTGACAAATATACATACATATCTTATTTGCATACTAACATTTACCAATCTCCTAGCTCAGTAGAAGCTCTAAGTTAATTAGTTTGAGAACCCATTGTCCTTAATGTTTCTCTTCCTGACAACTATATTTCAACAAACCCACCAGATGCATTTCTTTAATGAATTATAATTTCAGTATAATTCATTCTACTTTAACATTAGGAAAGCTTATTTCATGTGAATATACAATTGCATATTCTTCAATAATATGAACAATTGTTTAGGCCCAGGGAGAATGTATCATTAGTTTAGGCAACTATGTGGAGAAGGGGGATGTCAAAATTTGGTGAAAGCCTATAAAGATTTTCATATGCAATTTTTTTTACTATGCTTGTGAAAGTGATTGTTTTCATGGTTTGACAACTTCAAACTTTTATAAAAACTACTTTGAAACCAAGTTTTTCATTTATCCTTTCCATGCTTCTTTTGTAACAGATGATAGTTTTAAATGTTATTACTACTACTAATGCATAGCTCTTATATAGTGCTTTTCATCAGTAGATCTCAAAGTGCTTTACAAAGAGAATTTTGATTATCATTTTACTTGCAACCCATTTAATACATTTGGCCTATTCTTGCCATCTTAAAACTTGAATCAATGACCACTAAACTTAATGGAAGTGACTTCACTGTTAATGCAGACAAAACTCTCACTGAGTAACACAGAACAGGCCTTCATTGGGAACACAGCCTGCATAAGGACTAAACCCACTGATGGCCAATAAATCTGTGACAATAAGAGAATTGGTCTGTTTCCACTTAATGATTTTGACTTAAGAAAGAGGAACCCCTGGGAGGTTTTTGGGTAAAGCCACAAATTCTGACACTGATGTGATTCTGGATAGTTTTAATTCCTGTTACCATGGTTGTCTTCCGCTCCCCACTTGCCCCCCCACCCTCCCACAATCCTAATCTTTAGACTAAAAATGACCAATTCTTTCAATCTTTCTTCGTAGGTCATATCTTCTAACCCTCTTATTTTTGTTGCTCTCCTCTGAACTGCCTCCAGTTTGTCCACAACTTTTAGTGTGGTGCCAAAATCTGGACTCAGTATTCCAGCGGAGGCCTCACCAGTGCTCAGTAGAGCGGAACTATCTCCCATGTCTTACATAAGATATTCGTGCTAATACATCCCAGAATATTTCCCTTTTTTGGAACAGCATCACGCTGAGTCATAATCAATTTGTGAGCCACTATAACCCCCAGATCCTTGTCTGCAGTACTTCTGCCTTGCTGTCCCCCATTTTGTATTTGTATTTAATTTTTCCTTCCTAAGTGTAGTACCTTGCACTTGACTTTATTGAATTTATATTGATTTATCATTTTACATCTTCTCACATCCTCCTATTGGTTACTTTTCCCTGTTAAAATGTTTTGCTTCCTTCCCCTTAGCATGTAACTTATATCAATTTATGCTAATTTGCATGCATGTAACTTACACATGTAACCTTTGTGAATTTGGCCCACTGTCTCCTGGTCTTACCATTTTTGTTGTTTTCCCCTGAACTTCCTTACGTGCAATACATCACCATCCTGTGGATAAAGTGCTGTCTAGAAATTACTGCTTTATTCCAGGTGCAGTCATACCAGAGCCATTTAACCAACTATGAGTTCCCTGCTACACAGCAAATGTTCTAAGTGTTGGAGGCCTGGCCAGTAGGTTCTCTGAACTGTGTAGATACACAGGCCAAAACTTGTGTAGGGAGTGGGTAGCAAGATGCATCCACTGTTTCAGCCTCCACAGAATGGCTGAGCATTGGCATTTGCTGTACATCTTGAGTCTGAAATGGAGGTTGTGGGGAGGAGAGGAAGAAAACTTTACTTATGGGTGTGGAAGAGCATTTGGCACTTAATATGTGCATATGCGTGCTTAAACTGTGGTTTTTGGGGGTGGGGGAAGTCTGTCCAAATCTGTGAAAAGTATAAGTGCTTTCCACTTGACATAGCTGACTTTCTTGAATCCACAGTTGTTGACAGAGCATGCTGCCATTAAGACTATAACATTCTAAAATAGGACTGTTCATAAGAATCTCTAGCTTTCTCCCTCTTTCCCCAGCTTTTCCTATTTGGGCGTAAGAACACTATTCGGCATTGGGCAATTAGCTGCATTTCATTCATGTTCTGTATGTGTAATGGATAAGTGTGTGTTTAACGTTTTATTCTTCTGGCAGCCAAAGTGAAAATAATTATTTGATCTGGCATAAGTGACCATCTGTGTGATAAAATGAGATTGATTATATAATTACATAAAGACAACTTCACTGGACTCTTATTTCATGATTGCAGCCAAACTCCCAGGAAGGCAAAATTGTGTGACAAGGTTCTTGCTGCAATTAGTGAGATGGACTTTGATATTTCTTTACGAAAATGAAGGAAGTTGAACCTTAGTTAATTGTAAAAAGAAGAGGAGTACTTGTGGCACCTTAGAGACTAACCAATTTATGTGAGCATAAGCTTTCGTGAGCTACAGCTCACTTCATCGGAGTGAAGTTCAAGTGAGCTGTAGCTCACGAAAGCTTATGCTCACATAAATTGGTTAGTCTCTAAGGTGCCACAAGTACTCCTTTTCTTTTTGCGAATACAGACTAACACGGCTGTTACTCTGAAACCTTTAGTTAATTGTGAGTATCTAGTTTCTCTCAGCTGATTACTGATAAATAATGATGTAAAAAGAGGGGTAGGGTTTTATAGCAGAGCAGTTTTTCCCCCTGATAAAAAAAAGAAATCAAGAAAGAGAATTTAAATTCCATTCTGCTTGAGCTTTTTAGTCTTGTTTGTTTCCTTCTATCGAAACCTATTAATCAGGAAATTGCAGTCCTGGGAAGAGAGATGCCAATCAGGTAAAACAAGATAAGGACAGTTTAAAAACAAAACAAAACTAGAAGGATGCCATTGCTAGGTAAGACTCAAAAAATGTGAGATGTTAAATCTCCCTTTGTTTCCAATCATGACAGCTCACTACATTTGACTTCATGAGGAATTCAACAGAAGTTCAATTTTAGTTGGCAGTCTCAATGCTGGTTATAGAAATATGAGTAAGAGCCAACCTGATTAATGGGGATAACGGCAGGTTTTGCAAATAGACAGGAGAGTAGCACAAGAAAGTAAATCCAGTTTAACGTCAGTGCTGCACTAACTAGAGATGCCATAAAAAATGAGCAATGTTCAGATAAGACCTACTGGAGTGCAGGGAAAAGACCATCTTTGGGTTCCTGTAACAATAGATTCTGAAGACTTTTACAGTTGAAGGACCACCCTACTGAAACAAAATGAGCCCATAGAATCCAAAAAAGGTAACGGTTTTAGAAGTATAAATTCTAGGGGAGCCACCTTGTGGACAAAAAGGATATTTGTGGCAGCATGTGATTTTTTTTAAAAATAAATAAATAAATAACCAATTTGAGCTGCAGCTCACAAGACACATTGCGGAGTTTGTTCCAGCTTTAAAAAAAAAAACTTAATAACTAATATTGTGTCTTTGTTAGATCACACCCATTAATCTGAAATAGTAAGAATAACTTTTATCTAGAAGATATTTGAAAATGTCAAAATATACTAGAATGGATGGTTGCTACGATACCAAACAATGACATCCTATGTTGTTGGAGCCTGTGACGTTTCCCGGGGATGTGAGGCACGTTGCTAACCCCGAGGAAGCCTTGTCTGTGCCTGCTGAGGATCAGCTCTCCAACTTCACTGGCCAGGGGCATAAAGTTGCCGGGTGCCCAGTTTTCGACCAGCAAGTCCGATCAAAAAGGGTACCAGGCAGTATCTGGTCAGATTCACTCACCAGACACCAGAAGTCCGGTTACCATGGGTGGGGAGCTGTGGGAGGCGCTGGGTAATCAACGTTCAGCAGCCCCTGCTCAGCCAGAGCTGCCTCCTACCCACATCTCATGGGCGGGCAGGCTTTGCATCAGGCTGCAGCTCCGGAGCAGAGAGAGCTCAGTGAGGAGGGAGGTGGAGAGGATCCAGCTGTGAGGAAGGGGGACAGGAGCGAGTCGGGGATGGGGCCTTTGGGGAAGAGGTGGAGTGTGGGGCAGGAGCATCTGATTGTCAGCAGTTAAGAAGTTGGTAAATCTACATGGGCACCACAAGCACCGCACCCCCACCCTTAGAGGCCTATGCTGGTCCCACTGTCTTTACAGTTTAGCAATAGGCATGGTCCAACCCCTGTGTTCTCTGAGCATCTCCCTGGAGTATAAACGGAACACCCAGCTTACCAGTTCCTCCTCAGAATTCTGCTCTGTTTCACATACAGCACTTAGATGTGTTTTAGAGTGAAATCAAGAATAGGTTTATTTTAACAAAGAATAGAGATTCAAGTAATAGCAAGTAGAAGTATGGAAACAAATTGTTACAAATAAAAATCATAACATGCATTCTAGAGCCTAGACTTAATTAACAAGGTACTATCCTATCTAATAAAGTATTGCTCACCAGTGCTTTACAGCTAGTTTGGCTGTGACCCCTCTTCCATGACACACAACATGCTGTCAGTTTGTGTCCCTCATAAAGGATCCAGTGTGTTTCTTTGCATTTGATCTTAGTTGTAAACAGGACATCCTGATGCTGATTGTTCGGGTTTTTTCTCTTGTAGATTTCACAAATCTTTCAACTGGTATCTGGCCCAGTATGCAAATAGGCATCCACTGTGAGGCATACAACACACAATACTCTCATGGCCAGAGATAAGCATCTTGTTACCTCCTGACTGAAAGGAACACATCTGAGATATGTTACCTCCTGGTGACCTGCCTTAACTCCCAGAATTTAAATACATAATTTTTATTATAGCAATTAACTCAAAACAAATTATTTGCAATTACTTGCAGTTTTAATCGCACTGTTAAACAATACTAAATACCAATTTAAATTTATTATAAATATTTTGGATTTTTTCTACATTTTCAAATATATTTATTTCAATTACAACACAGAATACAAAGTATACAGGGCTCACTTTATAGTTTTGGTTACAAATATTTGCCCTGTAAAAAAGATAAACAAAAGAAATAGTATTTTTTCAGGTTTCAGAGTCGCAGCCGTGTTAGTGTGTATCCGCAAAAAGAAAAGGAGTACTTGTGGCACCTTAGAGACTAACCAATTTATGTGAGCATGAGCTTTCGTGAGCTACAGCTCACTTCAGTTCACCTCATACAAGTACTGTAGTGCAATCTCTATCACGTAAGTGCAGTTTACAAATGACTTGTAGGCTCTAAAATTTTACGTTTTTATTTTTCAGTCCAGTTATGTAAAACAAATAATTCTACATTTGTAAATTGCACTTTCATGATTCAGAGATTACACTACAATACTTGTATAAGGTGAACTGAAAAATACTATTTCTTTTGTTTCTTTTTTACAGTGCAAATATTTGTAATCAAAACTATAAAGTAAGCACTGTACACTTTGTATTCTGTTGTAATTGAAATCAATATATTTGAAAACGTCCAAATATATTTAAATAAATGGTATTCTATTGTTTAACAGTGCGATTAAAACGACAATTAATCGTGATTATTTTTAATCTCTCAGGATTAATTTTTTTAATCGTTTGACAGCCCTAATAGTTATATTACTCATTAAATATTATATGTATACACATTTCATGAAGATTATGACAACCTTGGTAGAAACCGCACGTCACTCTTTGGTGAACTATATGCATATATCAGACCCAGGCGGCCCCTGTAAATCGCTGTGCACCCCTGTGCCATTTTTCAGTTGGCACCGAGTCCCTGGTTTACAGAGCCTTAGTTCTTCTCTTGCCTGATTTAATATTGATTCAAAATTACTTTGATTGTTTAACTGATAAATTATTAAACTGTAACATTTATTGGATTGTGTCCAGTGATTAAGAAAGTCGGGTACTGTCGTGATAGGTCCAGATAATCTAGATAGCTTAAAGCAGGAAATTGATAATACAGCCTTCCCTAGGCCTCCCATAATACTAGTGTGATAGATGATACATTCTTTGGACATCACCAACAAAATGTAGGCTCAAAAACACTGTGATCTGTATGTCGGGGGAACACCCTACTCCCCCATGTTCATCTTTATAAAATTGTGTGGTATCCAATGCAAAGTTTGTCATATTGGGTGTCTTCAGAAAGCTCATGATGCACTGAGCATGGTTGTTATAGTGATGTTTTAGTAATTGTTACAGTAATGTTACAGGTTATAATTGAAAGTGTTAAAATCGGCTTAGAATGCATTTTGCTTTTATTTCATTTGACTATATCTGGCTTGTTATGCTTAGATTTTAAGTGATTTTAAATCCATCTTTATCATTAATAAATCTGTTTTGTTTATTCTACCTGAAGCAGTGTATTTGGTTTGAAGTGTGTCAGAGGCTCCCCTTGGGATAACAAGCCTGGTACATATCAATTTCTTGGTTAAATTGACAATCTCATATAAGCTTGCAGCATCCAGTAACTGGATACTGCAAGACGGAGGTTCCTAGGGTTGTCTGGGACCGGAGATACTGGCTAGTGTAATTTGGTTGCAAGTAGCTGGGAGCAGCTTACGTGCCAGAGGCTGTGTGTGAACAGCCCAGGAGTGGGGGTTCTCACAGCAGAGCAGGGTAAGGCTGGCTCCCAGAGTCAAGGATTGGTGTGACCTAGCTGATCACCAGCCCAAATAACACCAGAGGGGAACACCAGATAAAACGCCCACTCTATTCACAAGCTATTTTCTTGTTGTTCTGAAAACCTTTTAACAAGAGGAACTAGGTACATGCTCTGAATATACCAAGCTTAACTGGGTTATTGAGCTAGAACCCTCAGGTAACCATGAGGAGTGAGGGTGGTGATAAAGAATGTCTTGAAGTAGAAATTAATAGTGAGGTATGCCTGGGTCTCTGTAGTTGATCCCCTCAATAACCAGGCTGTGCAGGACATTCAGCAAAGGAATGTGTTATCGAACACATGAAAGTTGATTTTTCTCTTTGAAAACTGAGCCCCTTTCAAATTTGAGCCAGCAAAGCATGTTGTCTTTTAAAAAATGTATTGCCTAAGAAACATAAGAATCATCACTCTCTTTGTTCGTGGCTGAAGTGTTGAGTGCTCATATCCTGAGACCAACTTAAAAAAAGAGAATGAAAATAGGGTCTTAGAGCCCCAATCATGGTTGGGGCCCTATTGTTCTAGACATCTCACACAAGACAATCACTGCCCCCATACAGCTTATACCTAGAGCTGATTTCTTTCTATACAGTTCTACTTTGATCTGTGTACTACATCTGAATTTAACTGAAGTCTGACCTAACCCCCTGCCATGCTGCCTACAGTTCTGTTTTGCTTTGTTTTTCATGGCTTGATTGGACAATCACTGCCTAGTGTACACATTTTATTTGACTAACAAATAATCTATAATCATTGCTTCGGGCCAAAGATCCTTTTTCTTCAGAAATGGCAGCTATAAGAAAATCATAGCTTAAATAAAGTGAGGGACATTAGTTACCTTTTTATTGTGACTGGCACTGATACAATGCAGATAAATGTACACTCGGCATTGTGGATGCAGGAAGATTATAGCAAAGGCTCCTGAAAAGTGCTGAGTGGAATAAACAGAATTGTAAATCCTATGTAGGTAGGAGGGGTAGGTCTAGTAATTCGTGTATAGAGAGAACTAATATTAACCATCACGCAAGGTTGGGTATGTGTGGAATGATTATTACCTATGTATCAATATAATGTGATGGTGCTCAACATGCAATAAATTTTGCATCCTTGTGATAAATGCATCATAGGTTTTGCAAATTATCAAGCATCTTTGACCACTTCACCTTACCCTTGCTCACTAATTCATTTTACCCATCCTAGATTACAAATCTCAAAACAGCTTCATAAAGTTGCCATTATTTTTAAGTCAGCCTGTTACAGAGATGGTTTTTCCTTCTTTTCTTCCCCTTCAAGTATAGAATTGTCCCGCTCTGCTCCCCAAACTACGTTCACTCCAAGCCAAGAATTGGCAGTATTTAGTTCTGTGCCAGTGATGGGTTTGAGATCTGGTGTCTCTCAACCCTGCATAGGTAGAAATGGAACGTTTTATACCATTGGAAAAGGGAGATTTAAAGTTTTGACCTTTTAGTATAGAAAAATTGGTTTAACGTTATTTTAGAGATGTTTATGGCTCCTTCTGAGTCCTCTACAATTGGACTCATGGTAATAAGTAGAGCCCCATGTTTTTCATAAGTATGAAACACAAAATAAAACTAAAAACAATAAAATTCACCCTGCAGCAGTGGCTCCTGTCCTGCCGGCCTGGGCCTGACTCCCTGCTCTGGGTGTTGCATCCTAGCATATGTGGTTGCAGAACTGCTCAGGTTTGGGCTAGCCACTTCGCTGTCATGGTGATGGGATGAGTGGGGAAATTTAAGTGAATGGCATTGCAACCTAGCACATGGCCCCTCACTCAAATTTGGCTCAGCCACCTCTGCATCATCATGGTGGAGGGGTGGCCAAGCCAAACCTAGTGGTGCTGCCACCCTGTGCACCAGATTGTAATGCCCAGAGCAGGGAGCCAGACCCATCCTGCAGAACAGGATCTGCCACTGCGGGGTGGGCTTGCTCTGCAACCCCCCACACCTCCTGGGGGATAAAATAGTTATTCTGTGTGGATAAAACTGGAAAACAAAACAATTCAAAATTCCTCAAAAATAGCACATGAAAATTATTTAAAAAATTTTCACAGGGTTCTAGTAATAAAGCAGAGGTTTTATAGGCAGAGGCATAAAAAAACCTCAAATGTTTTTAAAACCGACTAAAACACATTGACAGTATGTGGCATATACAGAATATATGGTTCTGTGGTGTAAATTTTTTTATCAGCATTCATTGGAATGACCTGCATAATTTACGAATGGTGCGGCCACAACCCCAAACTCATGCTGATAAAACTTTCATTACACACCTTGCAGGCATTCATGTATATCATATCGGTACTGATTCCTATCACTCTTACAGCTGTTTTTCTTGAGCTGGGAGTGTATTACTTTGAAACTTTCCTGGAGGTATGGTTTAGAAAGTTTTCTCTGAAGAAAAAGGTGCCCTGTCTGCTATTGTCCTGAAAGTTTGTTAGCCAGAATCATAGTTAAAGCTAGACTGCTTTATAGAACAGTGCTAATGGATTAGGAAGGTACCTACATTTGAGAAATAGCTGAATTTGGTATTGGGTTAGACACGAGCTGCCACAACCCTTCTCGTCCCTAAGATGGTATTAAATAGTCCTGTTAGTGTGGATGTGGTGAACAGATTTCAAAATTCATTGTGGCAAAGTGTGCCAATCAACTAATTTTGCCATGTCTGTTGTACTTTGCTATGATGAGTATTGAACTCTGACTCCCATACACCCTAATGGAACAATCATTTAATATTCACTCTGGGGGAGAGCCAGGTGATGCTGTCATATTTGTCATTAGGTGTCAAATAGAGCAGGTTAATAGGGCCATAGCCAAGAAAGGGGCATGTAAAATTGTTTAAGATAGAGGGGAAACCATGCCAGTGAGAACAATACTTAAACATAAGGCTTCTTACTAATGGCCTTCTCTTTTTAATGTAGGTTAGACCTGCAGTCTGTATTCAGACTTTTCAGCTAGGCTCATTAACAATACCTTAAGTAACTTCTTTTCCATAAAATGCTCTTGTAAGCCTAGGTTATTAGTGCCTACATATTTTCCAGATCTCTGTTTTCATCTGCAAAATATAGTCTTATGCAAATATAGCAGAGAACCTACCAGCTTGAAGAGAGCTCTGTGTAAGCTTGAAAGTTTGTCTCTTTCACCAACAGAAGTTGGTCTAATAAAAATATTACCTCACTCACCTTGTCCCGCCAGCTTTACTGGAAACTGTTTGAATAACTAATTTCATGCTTATTGATCCATTTTAGCTTTCTTAATATTTCTGCAAATACGGGGGTCAGTTGTATTTTCTTTTTCCGGGTAGCTTTTATTATACTTTTAATAGTGATACCATGTTTTTTCAAAGAGAAAACACCTTCCTTAGAAATATTGTCTGGAGTGAGTGGTCTTAAAATGTAGAGGCACAGGTAGAGCACAGCAGACAGGCAAACTCCAAATAAATTTAACCATGTTGTAAGCAGGGGTAAAATTCTGGCCCTACTGAAGTCAATGGGTATTTTGGTGTTGACTTCAGTAGGACAAGGATTTCATCCCAGGTCTCTCTAAAGGACTTCCCTACACTAAAAGTAGAATTATGTAATGGGATGTAGTTACACCGGGGCTGCATTTGCATTGTCCAAGTCCTTAACATTATTCAAGGACCCAGATAATGTTCCATTTAACTGTAAAATGGAACTGTTGTAATCAGAACAGCAGACAACCATACTGCAACTTACTTTCTTATATTTTTATTTGTTCTGTAGACTGGCTTAAATTACTCTCCCCTGTAGCACCACAGAAGGATAATCTAGTAAGAGAGTTAGGTCTAGTCTACGTGGACAAGTTACATGGCTGTGAAAAAAAACACCTCCACAATCAACGTAGCTATGCTGACAAAACTTCCCAGTGTAGATGCAGCTGTGTGAACAGAAAAGAGCTATCAGTGTAAGTTGCATCTATGCTAAGGAGCTGTCCCAGTATAGTCTCTGTAGTGTAGGCATAACCTTAATAATGCTTCCTGTTGCTCCCTCACAGAAAAGCTTTATTACACCCAAAATCTAGGACTTGTGCCCTTGAAGCTAAAGGGAGTCTTCTCATACTGTTCTTCTACCTTGGTGATTTTGTTATATTACAGCAGAATTGCTCACACCTGCTGCTGACTGACAATGGAAGCCATGTCAGGTTAAAAATCCTATTTTAAAAACTCTTGTGTTACAAAAAACATTGTTTTATTATCATGGGAACAATTTAATATATAACTTCCACTGTTAATGCTTTTTACTTTTTCTGTCTGATCTTAATGATTAGTTTCATGTCTCACTTTTTGATTCTCATATAATATCATAATACCATTTTAAATCATCTAAGAGCAGTCTTTAATATTACAGTTGTATAGCATAGTTCATCTGAGGATCTCTGGGTACATTGCAAACATTAATCCTGCAATTACCTGTTAGCCAGGGTAAATATTATCCCAGTTTTACAGGATGAGAAACAGATACACAGAGAGGTTAAAGACCTTATTTTCAGAAGTACTGAACACCGACTCCCCTGGTTGAAGTAGAGAAATAGCAGGCCCTAAGGTGACTTGCCCAAGGTCAAATATAGTCTGTGGAAGAACTGAGACTAGAACTTAGATCTCCTGACTCCCAGCCCTGTGCTTTAATTAGAAGACTGTGCTGCTGTACTGTGTAAGCATAAGGTACTACTGAAATGTAGCCACCTCTGGGTGTTTCTGATTATTTTTTTAACACTTTATCTGAGTCTGCTCTCAATAGAACAGCATCAATAGTTTTATCAGAGCAAACTATTTCTTTTGAGCCTTCTATACCTGATGGTTAACAAACTAGATGATTTTTGCATTAATAGCAGTTGTGAAGAGAAAACCCATGAAGAATTATGAAGCAATTTAAATATATGATGGCTGATCGACATGCAGTGCTTTTTCTAAATATATTGACTTTTGTTTGTGCTATAATTACTTGGTAAAATTCATTTAACTAAGTACTAAAGAGAATTAAATGTTGCAGCTGGTAGATTCTAAAACAAGTTGCTGAGAATGTACTATACTTCATTTCCTATCAGGCTGGATAGTGTAGATTTCAGTTCACTGGAGTTTTGGCACTGTGGGAAAGAAGGAAACCAAAGAAAGCCTTATCAACCTGATACCACTGAGACAGCAGAGAGGAGTGTCTGTTTGGCAGTGTTTTGTTAGAGATATTCACTAGTGTTTTGATATTATGAGGAGACGTTGCAAGAGAGACTGTTATGGCTATTAGGAAAAGGGACAGGAGGGATACACTGCTACTAATAGCTTCAGTTTAGAATGTCTCAGATATGGAAATGTAGCATCCAAAAAAAGTGGTGTTTGGAATAATGAGAGGAACAAAATGCAGCAGCAGTGCATTCAGGGTCTGGGAAACTTCATGTTGGTTTTGTGACAATGAGGAGCTATTAAGCAGGGAGAATTGAGGAGGGAGAGAGGCATGAGTGACATAGCAAAGGAACAAGAGAAAATACAAGAATGAAAAAAGGTCCTTTTTAAAGAGTCGTTGCCTAGCATTTCATAATGCTATTAGGACACCTTCCAACCTTCCCCAGAGGGCTATGTTGTTTAAAACATTACACAATTAGCCTTAGGTTGTTCTGTTACCTCAAAACCTTTTCAGCCTAATGAATTCCATGTTTAAATAGCAGTGAAAAGTCCACTGAAGAAAATAAATGCATAGCAAAGCGTGAGAACGACAAATGGAAGGTGCAGCAGAAAACACAATCTATTATAAAAATAATTTCACTTCAGACTGCCTTTTTCAGGCCACATAGATACAGTTGTCTCTTGCATTTATTTGGGAGACCAAGGCACACGAAGCAGTCTTACATAAGAGAAGCCGAAAGGCACTTATATTAGAGAGTCCAGTAATGAGAGTGGAGAGCATTTGTTCCCTGACCTTTCTTTTCTTTTTTTCCCCAGGCTTGCTGAGGCTAAAACATGCTCTCTGAGAAAAGGAAAGTGATATAATGGGGATGGTAATTGGTATAGTGAAAAGGGTGGCTTTTTTTTATTTGCAAGATGTTTAATGAGCAAATTAGTTAGATAAGAGGCCAGATTTATGGGGAAATATGCATTCACTATGGAGCTTCACTGCCCTTTAGGCCATAGTTTAAAAGTTAGTGATCCTCTTCATACATTGGGGGAAATGTTTCTAAGAAGCGCTTCATAATAAGCCACCTCATAATAAGCCACCTCATTTTGACACTTTGACATGAGATTGGTTCTGTGGACCCACTTCTGTAGTTAAATGTTAAAAAATTACTGGAACATCTAGAATCCAACCTCGATATTCTGACAAAAGTACCAAAATCGAGAGGCCAAGCTTGAAACCCTGTAACAAGGTTACAAAGACATTGTAATTGTCACTCCCTTAGAAAATATAAAGAAAACTACCAATCCACTTACCTTGGCATCCTGAAAGTTCAGAAGGCAAGAAGTGTGCCTCCCCAGGAGTAAACAATGTAGGCTATATGGAAATAATTTTAAATTTTAATTGATGTTTCTGAATATACTGCCGGCATTCTGGCTTAAAATAGATCGTTTGTGGCAGTTTGGGAAATCAGATTATATTGCTTTCAATACTGGTATAACAGTCTGGTAAAAAATCCAACTTTATTGCTTTATGTAGAATTGTTGCATGTGGTGTCCCATAATTATCATAAGAATCACTGGTTAACTTTTGCAAAAAGAAAAGGAGTACTTGTGGCACCTTAGAGACTAACCAATTTATTTGAGCATAAGCTTTCGTGAGCTACAGCTCACTTCATCGGATGCATACCGTGGAAACTGCAGAAGACATTATATACACAGAGACCATGAAACAATACCTCCTCCCACCCCACTCTCCTGCTGGTAATAGCTTATCTAAAGTGATCACTCTCCTTACAATGTGTATGATAATCAAGTTGGGCCATTTCCAGCACAACTTTAACTTTGTAAACAGTTGTGCCATAAAGTTCTCCGATTTTGCCCCTCTCCCCCACAAAAAAAAATTGTAAAAAGCAGTGCTTTTTAAATGGCTAGCCTACTATAATCTTAAAATTGTCCTTCATTTCTGGGTGCAGGTATGGATATTCTAAAGCACACCCACATATGCAACTATCTAACCCTGCTCAGGTGGGCAGGATTTGGCTTATATCATAAAACAAAACAAATGGTTTTAATGGTATCACTGGGTAATATCTTCTTGCCCTCCCCTCTATCTATCCCTGCTGTCATGTGATAGGCTCATGTTTAGATCTCTTTATACAGTGAGCTATTTTATTTATATATAAATATTAATCAGATTTAGCTTATATTGTTGCTTGTTAAAATCTTGTAGCAATATTTCAGTATGCTTATACACTGAAGATTTAGCATTTGTGTAACCTGCTTTATAAATTCCAGACAGATAGAGCAGCTTCATTGTTGGGCATAAAGGGTGATTTGTTCTGAGACACAGAAGAGCTATTAATGCTAACTACATCCTTCACAAATCCTCAAATCCCAAAGAATTTCCTTCCCAAAGAGGGTAGAAGAATCTTCTCAGAGTGTATGGTGTTGGGGTGGGTGAGTTTGTTTTTTTTTATCCACCAATTCTATTGTCCATGGATCATTTTTATAGGAAAAATAGGCATGCATATCACACTACACTTTTTTTTTTTTATTTAAGCCTTTGTACACTGCAGAGGTGTGTGGGCTCTGTGCAGCCTTGATGATGATCTGCAGTTGCTAGGTACTGATGATTCCTATGTCCTTAGCATTCATTTGACTAGTGATCTGAAATATTCCACTGTTTTGAAGATTAAGTATTATTTGAGCTGTAAATGAGAGGGAACACAGACCAATTTAATAGTTTTATTCTGTTCTCGTGTATTTTTGAGGGAAAAGTGGGGGGCTTTCTTACATGTAGAATGACTTTAATAGATCCAGTCACATTGTTCTGTTCTTTCTTTTGGTAGGATTTTTCCAATTAAAGATGTACCTGCACAACCTGAAGCCCTCACTGATTGGCTATATCAACGATTCATTGAAAAAGAGGATCTCTTGTCACATTTTTACAAAACAGGT
This sequence comes from Eretmochelys imbricata, assembly GCF_965152235.1. Lineage (NCBI taxonomy): Eukaryota > Metazoa > Chordata > Testudines > Cheloniidae > Eretmochelys > Eretmochelys imbricata. The sequence continues at coordinate 167,027,188 of NC_135574.1, forward strand.
AGCATGTTGTCTCCCCTAAGAGAACACTTAATAATGGTTTGCATTTCCATACTGGCTTTCATGCAAGGATCTCAGAATAATTTTAAGAACATTTAATTACTAGTCATAACACCATCATGAAATAGACATTTGTTATCCATGTTTTGTGTCTGGGGAAAGTATATAAAATAATGAATCATATACAGAGGAGAGATCAGGAGCTTCTGTTCTTCCTGCCTCAGAGCAGAGGTGAAATCAAAAGGTGACAAATGCAAAGCTGTTCAAAGAAAATCCCATTTTCACTCACCATATACTTAGACTGTGGAACTCATTGCCATAAGATGTCACTAAGAGCAAGAATTTAGCTCAAGATTCAAAGAGCGACTGGATCTTTATATGTATACCAAAAATACTAAGAGTTAATGCTTACAAGTTTTGGAAGTGATATAAAACTTCATGCTTCAGAGCGTAAAATTTTTAATGAATAGGGGTTAAGATGAGGCTTCTCTGGGGGACAAATTAAACCACATCTGTCCACTGTTCGTTCGTACACCTTCCTCTGATGTATCGGGTAACTGTCTACTGTTAGGGACAGGATAATGAACTAGATGGACAGTGAGTCAGAAAATGCCATATTGGATCACTGTGCCCATTAAACTGAAGCACAAAGAGGTTGTGACTTTCCCAAGGATTCACAGCAAATCAGTGTCATAGAACTCAGGAGTCCTAGTCCAAGCACCAGACCCCACACACTCCCTCAAAACATGAAGGAATATTGTAAATACAACACAGCATACAATAAAGTATCCTAAACGAAGACAGATCACAGAGTTCTAAACAAATTATGGGACGCTGGTATATTGCTGAAGGGACACTGGCAAGTATCACACATTTTGTAACTTCATTTTTATATGCACTCTTCTTTGAAAAAAAAGCTGGGGATACATTTCCTCAAGGTTTTTATCCTTTTCCATTTGACCAACATTGAAGTTTACCAGCTGTCCTCTAATAGCCCTGTGTTTTTGTACCATATAGAGAAAAGATAAATTAACCATGATAAGAAAAAAACAACAGTTTTGTTAGTTTTTATTTTGGGGGGCTTTTTGGTTTTTCCTTTACAAAACTGGATGAGTGAAAAACATTGAGTTTTTCATTTAGATGTTTATATGTAGGAAAGGAAATTTATTAGACGGTGATGTTACCTGATTAGAGTGACTGGGTTTGAAATACCGCAAATTATTTGCCTTTTTATAGGAAAACAAAGCTTCTTTGTTAAATTTCTTATGCAGTTGCCTAAAACAGTCATCCAGTCAGCCCACTCGGTTAAGTTCAACATTCCAAAGTGTCTCTCTGGTAAAAAGAGATTGGATTATTCATTGTTAATACTAATGGTTGATCATTTCATAAAACTTTAGAGATATTATTATAATTTGTAAATATGGTGGGTGCTTGAAATATTAATAAAATCTCAACATCCAACTACAATACGTCATGTGCACCTCACTTTGAGAAGAATAACTAGCCTTTTGCCATATCAGACTCATCTCACTCATCAAAATACTCAAATACAATGGGTCTTTATATCCAAAAACATCTTTATTGGGTCAGATCCTGTAATGTGTTGCATGTGGGCAGACCTTGCACAATTACAAAGTCTCTGACTTCATTGGAGCCCCATGTGGGTGAAGTACATTGCAAGATTGGGGCCTTAGGGATGTCTGCACAGCATTTTGTAGTGAATGGGAGCGAGTCTCCCAGCCCAGGTTAACAGACTCAGGGTAGCAGGGCTCATGCTGGTGTTCTAAAACCAGCTGTATAGACAGTGCTTTAAAATTGTGGCAGTGAAAAACCTAAATGATTTGATTAGCTAAGAATTCCAAGCAGCAAAATGAAAACCTCCTAATTCCTTGCTCAAAAACTACTAGTTCTAGGTACATTCATGTATGTAAACATCTGTTTTTCTAAGAGCTAGATTATAGTTTAATTGATGCTTAGTATATTGTCAATGGAAGTAGTCATAAATTAATACACCCTGGAGCAGACCCTTAGCTCGTCTAAATTAGCTTAGTTTAGTTATGACAGTTAACACAAGTGGAGGATTTGCTCCTATAATTTTACCCTGTGATATCTTATTGCAGAAGAGCTGCTCTCAATTCAGTGACAATACTGCCAGTAGGTCCTCAGGCTAAATGTGAAGGGAATGTCAGCGCTTTGGTGAAGCACTTGCTTTTTTTTTTTGTTTTGCTGCCACATTATATATCACTGTGCCTGCTGCAACCACTACAGTTGTTTCATCACTTTCACTTACTTCATAAATACTATTTTAGTGATTCATGTCTCAGCTTGTAAAGCTTTCCCCAGACTGAATTGTGGCATGCAGTAACTTTACTCAGAAGCAAGTTACTGTGCAGTATTAAAAACATAGTAGCCCAGTGAATGATCAGTGTTTGTTTAAAAAAAAACAACTTAGTTTGGGGTTTGTATGTAGTTTTGTTTTTAACTGCAGTAATATAATTCAAAAAGTTTAAAAATAAAGAGACAAACAATCTACAATATCTGCTCTCTGTTAGAATGTTTTTATTTGGAGAGAGCAGGTGAAATTAATCTTAAAAATAATTGAAAGCACACACTTTTTTGCAAAACTTTCCTTTTTGCTGACTAGATATCAAGAACTCCCAAATTAGACTGGAGAAACTCTCTATCATATAACCCTGGAGCACTTTTAAAGAGACTTTGCTGAGAACTGAGGCAGGAGAGAGAATTGATTATTTGGGTGGGGATGAATAAGAATGAGCGAATGCAGTAGTGACGGGATAGATAGATGTGCAAAGGGTGAATTGTGTGTGCGTAACCAAGTTTGAGTTGTTGGTGAATAAATGGGGTGGAGAGGCTGTCTTCTGAGAGAGAAAGAGAGATTCTCTCCTGGCTGGTGGGAGGTAATTTGTCAAAGTTTATATACGACGTAGTGTGTTCGTAGGGAGAGAGAGAAAAGCCTTGTCTACACTAAGTTTTTTTTCTTAAACATTTCTATGGGTGCAGTTCACCAGAGATAACAAATGTGGAAGCAATAATACGTATGTATAAACTCACTGCTATGTCTAAATCTATGCTGTTTGTAAATTCTAATGTGCAAAGGTAAAGTTGTACTGGTATGACTTTCGTCTAAAAGAAGTGGATGGATGGTAGAGAAAACTTAGTGGTGCTCCCATAATGCCCCTGCAAGCACTTCTAATTTGTAGTATCATGAGGAGGGTTTTTAATACCAGCTTTGCACATGAAAAATGGAAAAAACTGCTTCACAACTGCCAAGTTTTGTGCAGCTTTGACATTTTATGCAAATTATTTAATGTAGTAACTTGCATATTTGCAAATACTTTGCATATGACCATAAAGTTCAGTTTATGGTCAACTTTATCCTGCCCCAAGTTGTGGCAGGGGTAGGACACACAGCTGTGCAAAACTTGGCAGTTATAAGGCTTTAGGCATGCATAGGGTGGGCAAGTGGGACTGGAATCTAGGGGTTCTGGGATAGGCTGCAGTCTGGAGTCTAGGATTGCTGAGTTATAGTTTGGTGTGGCGGTATCTGGGGTAGGTGGACAGATGCTGTCTGGGAGAGCAAGAGATCTGGCTAGGGTCTCACTGGGAGGCCCGGGGTCTGAGGTGTCTCTGAGTGTCTGGTTGGAAGAACCTGAGGGTAGTACTGAGTCCTCTCATCTTCTGTCCCTACTGGTCAGCCAACACCTGCTGATGTTCTGTCCCTACTCAGATCCAGCACTGGGAGTAGCCAGAGGAAAGACCAGCAGACCACTTGCTGGCCTGAATTCAGGCTCCATAGCAGCCTCTAGTAGGGTGATCAGATAGAAAGTGTGAAATATCAGGAGTAATAGGTGCCTATATAAGAAAAATTCCCAAATATCGGGACTGTCCCTAAAATCAGGACATCTGGTCATCGTAGCCTCTAGTGGCCATAGGCATATTTGCAACTCTTGTTTGCAGCACAAGCCCAACTCAGTGAGTGAGATTCTGGCTGAGATGTGGGCAGACACAGGATGCCAAATGCATGATTGTCATGTGAGATGACACTTCGCAGCCACTCTGGCTGGAGAACGTTCACACTGAGTGAAACTAAAGCAAAGTCTTAAATTCAAAGACTTAAAGAGATGTGTTTGAGATAATGATCAGGTTGGGGGAAAGCATTTTGACAAATAACAGCTAGGAAAATCCATGTTGGGCCACCTAATTGTATTTGTTTTTACCACTATGGAAGGAACACTAATTTAACATTTTTTCCCACTCTGTAAAGACAGAAATTGTACTGTAGGAAATTATATTCTGAAAAATTACCACCCTAAGGCAGACAACCAACGGATTCCTTGTAACCACCGTCACTGTCAGCACAGGCAATGTTGCTAAAGAATAGTGCACTCGTAAACTATAGCTTCTATTGCAGAAGGATTAACAATGCTATTTCTTGTCTTCTAGGAGCTTTTCCTCCTCTTCAGGGTCAAGCAAAGGCTATTTCCCGAGAGATGACCCTCAACAACTTGTGGCTAATTGTCATACAGTCCCTTGCATTTTTGTCGGGCGTTATGTGGTACTGCATCCTTCAGTATTTTTATCATTGCCTATTTTAGAAGTTGAAAGGGACCTGAGGACACTTTGAGAAGCCAGGCTCTTGCAAATCTGCATCATGTTTGTGTGCAAATGTGAATATACAAGAATAAAGGAAAATGCTGGATGGATTTTAACCCCTCTTAGGGGAGATTTTAAACTCCACTAAAAGTGAGGATCAGTAATATCGTGACCTGATGTATTTTAAGAACTGTCCATATTTTTAAAAGGTGGATACCCCCCACACTCTTAAGCAAATTCAGCATTTGGACAAGAGGTGCAATTGTACAACCACTGTAGAAGAAAGTCTGCAACAAAAAAGTTCTAACACCGCAGGTATTTCTCGGCATTGTAGTTAAAGCTCAGAAAATTCATCAATTTTGTTTCTCCAGTAGTCTGCACTACAAGCTGTGTGGTTAGAGATCCTTCATTTGCAAAAACTCAAGTTTTACTGCTGGGATCAGTTAAACATTCTGCAGAGCTGGTTACTGTATCTTAACTGCTCCTTGATCAGCCATTGTTGTATTAGACACACCATTCCTAAGGACAACACCCAAGTGACAGCCAGTGTCGGCAATGTTTTTTGGGAGAAAACAGTGCTCAGAAAGGTGTTTCAGTATCATAATGTGTTTAAAAATGATGTGCACCTGATAAATCAGCCCATTACCATTGAGTTCCATGTTCCAGTGTATTCCTTCTTGTGAGGGAACTTTAAAAAGTCACATCACTTGATTAGTTCCCTTTTGTGTTTAAAATGTGTTCCATAAATTGATGATTGTCTTTTTGCAAAATGCACTTTTAAAGATGAAAATACAGTGAAGGAAAGGTATATAGCTTACAGGAAAAAGCAAGCTTTATCTATAGCAACTTGGAATTTTAAGATGCATTAACTCTTCCTGCTGCCCTTCTGTGTTGGATACCAAACTTTAGCCAATATGACGGTGTTATAGCTTAGAGACCTTTTTTCCATTTGTTGCAACAGCACTAAATACATTAGTGGCAGGGTTTAAGCAAATCAATGCCAAATCATCAATATTTTGCTTAGGAAGAATATTAGGAAGCTGGTGTCTTTTAAAAAAAGTGGGTATAAGTGCTGGCCTAAAGCTATAGGAAAATGTTCAACCTATTTGTTGGGGGGGGGTGAGGGGGGGAAGGAATAACTATACAGAGAGCAGTATTAACCTGCCACCATGCTGAAAGTGTCAGTCTGACTAAAAGAAGAATTAAAAGACAGCCTGGCACAAAACAGATTTTCCTATGTCTGGCTTACAAATCTTTTGATGGGAAGTCAGTGCTGTGGGTTCTCACTTCTGACAGGTTTAGTTGGCATCATGTTCATGTGATTACAGAGATAAAAAAGAACTATTCCTAGAATACCATTACTCTTTATAAGTACAGAACATGTAGTCAGAACTTAGAGTTACTATGGTGTATTATCTTTCATGGATTGTAACTTTACTGAGAGCAAAGTAAGCCAACAGTAGTTGTATATGTTGAGTTTGTGGTATAGATTCCCTGTTTTTCCTTTAGCTCATGAGAACCAGTTTTGATAAGTAATGTACAGAATAAAAATACAAAACATAGCTTCATATTTTTCATTTTGCTTTTGGGGGAAAACCAAAAAAAGGGAAAGATGTGAATTTTCGTGGCTGATAACAAAATGATGCATTATAGAAGATCAACTGAAATACCTCATGGACTATTACGATACCACTACAGGTGAAATGCAGAAGACAGTGTTAACGTTTAGCTTAGTGTTCAGTATAAGCTGCAGTTTTCAAACTCAAACTTCCTGATAACTAACACCCACACCCCCCCTACACACTGAGCTGAATTGTAGTGTAAGAACAAAATCAAACAAAATACTGCACAGGGAGGCCAGTTTGGAACATGAGAATTTTCCTTTATGCTTCAATCCATTCTTGTTAAACTATAACTGAAGTAAGCAATGCATTTCATCTGCCATATTTCAGGAGGGAAGTTCAATACCAACCATCATAAATGTGGCCGTAAATAGCAGGCCAGGTCTGAACAAGAGTGTACTGTAAATGATCTGCAGAGTGCAAGTGGCAGACTGTTTTTATTTGTCTTACTAACATATGATTTGGTTGGAACTATGTGGTGGTTACCCACATTCCAACGTTCCCAATTCAAAACAAAATAAGTTGAAGGGGTTGATATAGAAAGGGAAGATTGTGACTAAGCAAGTTGCACAACAGTAGCATGCATCAAACTACTGTTCATTATGAACCTGATACTGCATGCAAAGAGTATATTGCTTTTCTAATGCAGTATGTTGTTTCCAGTGACCTAGCATGACACACTAAGTACTCACATGCTGCCTAATGAAATAGTAGGAGTGAGCAGTAGTGTGCTGAGATGGGCATATGATTTACCCAGTTCGTTTGTTTATTATTCAACCTGTTCCCTTTTTTTTAATATTGCAAAATATTTTTGTTTTAAGGCACTGATTGTAGTTTCAATGGGGAGATTAAGTCACATTAGAAGGTTCTCTCCTATCTGCACTGGAAGATGTGAAGAGAGTGTGTCGTGCATGGTTGAATTAGGTGACATTGGAAAGACACTGCTGTTAGGAATTCTGAGTAGAAGTACCATCCCATCGTGGACTTAAATGCTAGTTTATGAAGGAGAATAAAACAGGAGTGTTAAAAGGATTTTTTTTATTAAGGGAAAAAAACATATAAAATATAGGTAATATATAGGAAATATGGTAATTAAATACCCTGCTGATCTAGACTGTTTGGAGATTAGCAGGCTATCTTGTAAAATATGCAACTCCTTTGAGTGATAGTTCAGTTACCTGCACCTGGTTCGTGATCATAGCAGTAGTGGACACTTTGCTGCAAGCTACCCAGGGGGTTTCTGTTTAGAACAGTTTTCTCTGGAGAGAAAAATGCATCTAGTAGAAAATTAATTTAATGGTAAAAGTACCTGCCAAGTTGCAGTATAATTAATACAACTTTGAATTGATGGTGTAAGGAGCAGTATTGTGGGGGAATATCTAAAACAATGCAGGGTGAAAATATCTGCAGGACATTTAATTATACAGATTGTGGAACTGTTAATTTCTCTACTACTTTAGAACATGAGGGAGAACTAAAGAGAATTTTTTAAAAATTGCAAATGTTGGTTCCATGTTTTAGATCGTACATCTTTTTAAATTGGTTAATAACCACTTTGTGAACAAACAATATAGCCTTAGTAGTTCAGAGTTGCTGCTTTTTGGATCCCATAAAAGATTAACATTGTACCATTCACAAATTATGGAACCGCTGTTTTTTCCCCCTTTTGTGACTATCCTTTCCGTATAGGTCCTCTTGTAACTTACAAACCGTTCGACCAACTCTTTCAGTCATGATTTGTCTTGAAAGAGGGTTTTTTTAAGCTGCTTTAGTCATATTTAAAAAGCCAGGCTTTTATTTGTGTTTCTCAGTTAAAATAAATAAATAAATCTTTCTCTTCTAGAAGTCATCAGAAATAAGGTGCAACTTACTGCATCTAAAATATAACTACTGTTGGGGTGGTATTCATTATTCACAAAAAGATGGAGCGAACTGTCTTTTTTTTTTGTTTTTTCCCTCCCCTCATTGCCAAAAGTGCTGTGAACCTTTACATCTGTTTGTAGAAAACAATAAAAATACCGAATACTGTGTGTGGCAGGTATTAGACTGGTCCACTTTACCTTGGCATAAAATTTACCTTGGGACCAAAGCTACTTAGATCTGGGATTTCCAAATTGCAAAACTGTTTGGGGGTTAAGGTTTGAGGTTTGGTTTTTTGGTAGTTGGCCTGAACTATTTTGTGCTGATATAACAAAATCAGATGGAATAAAGTAACTGTACGAATGAAGGTACTGTACTGTTTGGAAATAATGCAGCCATATGAAAGAAAATGTGGTATTTTGCAAAATTGCATGTGTTAATTTTTACATTTAATTGTTTTTAAAACAGTTGGAAAAGCAAAATTAAAAAAGAAAAACCACCTGTACTTGAGTTGCAAGGTCTGCACACATTATTAACATTTCTGAATTGTCTTATTTTTATTGTGTACAACTGTAGGCTACATGGCTGTGATACAGAGAAAAATCTTTAAAAGTAAGGAGTCTATGCATTTTACAGTTAAACTTTTTATTTTACCATTGGGTAATAAAACAATTATACATTGAACATCTGTTGTGTTAAAGTGAGTTGATTTCCTTTAAACTTATAACAAAAAGGTGTTTATTTTGTACAACGAAATTTAGTTTTCTTGATGCCATATTGTTAACGTTAGTCTCTCTGAATTTTCCCTCTCCCTGTTGTGTATCTGCGTTTTGTTGTGTATGGTCAGAGTGAATGGAAACACTTGTAGTTAGTTACTAAAAGTGATTTTGCAAAGGGCTGGTCACACTTGGATTTATTTTACTTATTTCTTCCTTGGATATTTTTATCAAATCTTTGCAACAACCAAGACATTTTTCAGTAATTTAGATACAGATACCAAAAGAGATGTTTCTTTACAGAGACTAACAGGTGACTCTTTTTGTTTAAGTGTGACAAAATAAAGTTGATTTTTCACGATTCCATGGTTTTAACCCTTCATCGTTGATATATTTTTGTTTGATGTGGAAGGGTAAGGTAGTACTAAATGTCCACTGTGGTTACCATGGAAACATCAAGTAGCAAAATTGTGTTTCTGCTCCCAGTGCAGTTTGGGTTTTAGTTAGTGCATATATGTTGTTGTTGTATTTCAGTATTAATTTAAAATTATAGATCGTTGCTGTTTCTGGAGACTTGTCTTTCTGGGTCAGAACTGATTTTTGAATTAACAAAATAAAAAGGTGGGAAGAGGAAGAGCAACTTCTGCAACTCCTTTCTCCAGCAGAACTTTCTTTACATTCATTGGAAGCTTTGCTGGACTAAGGACTGCAGAATTTGGCCCAAAGATTGTAGAGCCAAGCCATGCATTCTTTCTACATCTAAAATCCTCCTTGAAGGTGATGGAAGTTCAGAGCATGTAAAGAATACAGAATCTGGGCCCTAAGTAAGCCATGGACTGCCTTCAAGCTAGAAAGATGGGAATTCAGTTTTTTCCTAGAAAGTGTTGCCATTTTGTATGTTTCTGATGTGTGAAGCGCTCTAATTTTAAACAACTTCAGCTAGGCAAAGCAGTATAAGCTGCACCATACATTCCGTGGCCCTGGACTATATCTCTTAACAGTAGCACTTACCAAGTGTCATTTTTAGTGTTGTTAAGTTAACGTTTTAACAAACAATATTGTACACAGTAATAGGTAACAGAAAAATGGAACTCTTTGGAGTACACTGAGGCATCTTGCATAATCGGTAGAACAGTGCAATGGTTGTAGTTATGGCTACCTCTTCATTTCCCTTCTGGGTTTTGTTTGTGTTTTTCTGTGAAAAAAGTGTATAGAAAAAAGGGGGTGAGCGGAAACATGAAAGCTGAATTTAAAGCACTATGAGATCCAGTGCTGACCAGCCCTGTTCTAATGTGTTGAAAAAGCCATTGTTTTTAATTCCTGCTTAATATGAAAATGTTTGGGGTTTAAAACAAAAAAACAAAGTTCCTTCCTGCTGGAAAAAAATGTATTTTAAAAAGGACAAAAAAAATCCCTCTTTGGCTATGAGAATGTCAGCTGTATGAGCAGGTGTGACCATATCATAACATGCTGATCAGATATAAATAAATTTTTACCTCTCAGGACTCTGATAATCTTGTACTTCGCTTTTCTGGTGATCTATTAATTTGTCTGGTGGATTCCTGGCTTAGCAAACACCAAGAATTTCAGCTGAGGCAGAAAACAACAAAGGTGACTTGAGTGACACGTGTGCACACACACACGTTAAGCTTATAAAGGAATATGGCAACAAATCATGTACAGTGTGAAACTGACTCAAAAACATAGTCCTTTCTGCGGCTGGTTCAGTGGTGATACTGGGATGCAAGAGACACGGGATTCAATTTCCAGTCCCAAGTTTGTTTCTCTCTCTCTCGCTCCCTGGTTCTTTTCATCTGCCACCCCAAGCTGATGAGGGCTCAGAATGCTGTAAATATAGTGCATTTAACCCATTTATAGGAGAGACAGTCAGTGCCCAGCAATGCATTTCTCAACTGCTACCTCTCCATCTCATTGAGTGTAGGCTTCTTTTAAAGGGAGCCATGGCTTCATGTCCATCTTAAGCCTGGTGGCCACAATGCTGGGACCATGAGTTGGAGGTAAAAACGAATACCTGTAAGAGCCTGACAAACACTGAGAGCTTGTAACGGGATCCACTCACCACTCCAGCGCCTCCTCACGGCCAATATGGGAATAAGCTCTGGTAACCAGAGTGCCTTGCCCTGGTGGTGCTCTGCCCGTCACCTCCTCCATTCCTGGAACCACGTCCCTCCAAGGACCGTGATATCCTCTTCATGACACAGCCCTCCAGCTTTGTCGCACTCTGTGCTCCCCCCGTTCTGGAGGAATGTACTGCAGTCCAACGGTCCAGCCACTGCCCTCAGTGGCAACTGCAGCCCAATGTCTGGCCACTTCCTCAGTGGTGAGGGAGGAGAGAGATCCAGGCCTGCCTAGGGACCCTGTGCGTGGCCACCACTTGCTGCTTCCCCTCCGACTCCTCAGTATATCTCCCTGGGCCACTTCCCTGAGGCCCCAGCACCCTCTTTGCCCTTGCCTCAGGGCCTCAGCCTGCAGCCCTCCAGGAGCTGTCTTTAGCCCCCTGGGTCTCTGCCTGCAGTACTGCTCTGTCCATGGTGTTTGCTGCCTTCAGCCTGCAAGGCAGCTGATCTTCCCTCCTCAAGCTCCAGGGAGTGACTGAAGCTGCTCTGCTCTGCAGCCCTTTTTTATATGGGCCGGGCCGGGCCAGCCCAGCCCTGATTGGCTGCTCCTTGCAGCCCCTCTCGGGAGAAGCCACCCAAGGGCTCTCTTAACCCCTTTGAGTCCAGTGTGGGGCAGGCGCTCCTTCACAGAGCCCAATTGTAGGGAAAATGTGTGACCCTGAAAAGGTCAGCATGGCTTCAACCATTGCAGGTTCAAAGGAGAGAACACGCTACTCGCTGTTCCTGGGAAGGGGCCCTGTTACTAATATCCCTGTGTAGATGCACCCCTTTAGGGGTCTTCAGCCCCAACCCTGCATAAATTGACAACTGAATCCATTCTGGTTCTTCATGCATTTCTGTTTCATCTCTATTTTCATACCTAGCTAGCTGGCTGATGTGATTAAGACCTGCTCATGAGAGTGGGGCTGTGATGTTCCATGGAACCTCAAAGATAACTGGCTCTAATATCTTAAGAGATCACTAGAAAATGCTTATTTAATAACATTCTTAAACATTATTAACTGAATTTTTGAAACACTCCTTGGAAATACCTGTCAGTTTGAATATTAGACAGACAAGGTGGATGAGGTAATATCTTTAGTGGACCAATTTTTGTTGGTGAGAGAGACAAGCTTTTGAGCTTACACAGAGCTCTTCTTTAGGACCGGGATGGGAAATGTACTCGGAATGTCACGTCTAAATACAAGTGGAACAGATTGTTTCGCATAAGTAAACAACATATTTCAAGGGACCATTCAAGTTGAAGTGCCTTGTTAACACCTTCTGGGGGGGGAAAAGGGGAGAAGGCAGCTGTTGGGGGGTTGTTAGTGGGTTATAGATTGTTGTAATAAGCCATAAATCCAGTCCATGATTTAGTGTCTAGCAAAATTATGAATTTCAGCTCCCAGGCTCATCTTTTGAAGGTGTTTTGCTGTTTTCCTTTTAGGATGAGGACCGAGAGGTCAGAAATGGAGAGATCACTTTGTGAAAAATGTTCACCCACAGGTGATGTGGTGTTTTTGTCTTTTATCATTTTCCTGTGTGAATTAATTCAATAATATAGTGATTGTCTCATTTCACCCACATAGTTATTGGGGCATTTAGTGCACTGGATGAAGTACACCACATGTTGTGATAGGCATTTGTAGGACCAGTGGATATTATTTGAATATTAAACATTTTTAAATTGGCAGGAACAGCCAACTTGCACCCAAGAGTATTGAAAGAATTGGCAGAGGTGCTCACTGAACCATTAATATTGATTTTTTGATAAATTTTGGAAAACTAGGGAAATTTGAAAGGACTGGAAAAAAGTTAATATTGTGCCAATATTTAAAAAGAGTAAATGGGACAACTCAGATAATTATACACCAGTTAGTCTAAGCCATCACTAAATAATTAGAAGATAGTAGCATAATTAAGGCCAACCAACATAGTGCTATGTGGGGGAGGAAAAAAGTCTTGTCAAACCACCTTGATACTGTGTTTTGATGGGATTACAAGTTCGGCTGACAAAGGTAACTATGTTGATGATAATATACCTAGGCTTCTGTACGTATTTGCCTTATTTCTGTATGGTCTGATTTTTTTTAAAAAAAGCACTCTACAAAAATCGATGTAGCACATATGAAATGGATTAAAAACTGGTTAACTGATAAATCTCAAAAACTAATTTTAAATAAAGAATCATCATCTTGTGAGGTACCTCCATGGATCTCTTCTAAGCCCAATGCTATTCCAGATAATTATCAATTATCTGGAAGAAAATATGAAATCCCTGCTGGTAAAATTTGCAGATGACACACACAACTGGTACAGGGTAAATGACGGGGACAGGTCAGTTATGTAGACCAACCTGGATCACTTGTTAAGATAGGCTCATTTGAACAACATAATTCAGCCAAATGCAAGGTCCTCCATCTAGGAACACAGAATTGAGGTCACAATTAAAAAATGAGGGACTACATTTACAAGCAGTTACTCTGAAAAGGATTTAGGGGTCATGGTAGGTAATCTGTTGAACAGGAGCTCCCAGGGCCATACTGTGGCTAAGAGTGAGAACATGATCCTTGAATGCATACAAGGGTATATAACAAGTTAGGGTAGGGTGGTGGTATTAGAGAAACTTTTACTGCACTACTGTCTCCAGTTCTGTGTCCTTGCTTCAAAAAGGATGTTGACAAATTGGAAAGGGATCAGTAAAAAGACCCACAAGAATAATTCCAGATCTCCAAAACCTGCCTTACAGTGAGACTAAAATCTCAATCTAGTTTCTTCAAGAGAAGGTTAAGAGGTGACATGACCACAGGCTACAGGGAGAAGAGATTGCTGATACTAGACAGCTCTGTAATCTAGCAGGAAATGGCATAACTAGATTCAATGGTTGGAAGCTGACCCTAAACAAATTGAATAGAAATAAGGCACACTTTTAACAGTGAGGGCAATTAACCCTTGGGCTCCCATTTCATTGTTACATCCCAGCAGCAAGTTCAGTCAATAGACATATTATTGTCCGTTCCATGCACATGTGCTCCTTTGTATTGAGGGGGTGACAGATACACAAAGGAGGAGCCCAAATGGCATCATCCTTCCCCAGATCCTGCAAATGCTGCTTTTTGAGGATACGGGCTGTAGTGTGACTGCTCTACATACCATCATCTCCTCCAAATTTGCTGACACAGGTGTGGCTAGTCAACAAGCACTCAGTGGTAAGAGCCCAAATTATAGCAAAGCTGCCCTGCTGCACAGACTTCCTGAGATGCATGCGATCCTGGGGCTGTGCCCCTGGCTTTTGCATGAGACACAGAACCCTTCCCCCTGGATGGGGTGATAGCTCACATGCAGCTACCCTGGCCAGTTTAGAACCTCTTTCACCACTGATGCACCTTCACTGGGGGTAGCAGGGCTTGGATATTCAGACCACCTCATAACTCTACTCAGAGGCTGGTTAAAGCACTTGAGCCTTGAATATGCTGAGTCTGCACTGCTGCCACCACTGGTGAAGCTGCAGTGATCGTAAATCACGGATCTTAAATTTTGCCAGGGTAGGCCCGACCCTCCAGAGCTCAGAGCTGAACCTCATGGAACTTCCTAAGGGAATGTTTACAATGCAGACCAAGGTATGATTGCAGCAAGGATAGCCCTAGCATGGCTAAAATAGCAGTGTAGACATGGCAGCACAAACTTCAATGTGGACTAGACAGTCAGTCTGGGGACCCTGGGTACACATGTGCATTGATAGCCCACCCTGAATCCCATAGCCCTGCAGCTACACTGCTCTTTTTAGTTGTGTTAGTGCAGATAAAGGTAGCTTGGGTCTCATACCGTGGCCACACCTCAGAGTGTAGTGCAGACATACCCTTAGGGCTAAGTCTACACTGCAGCTGGGAGTGAGCTTCCCAGCCCTGGTAGACACACTTGTTGCATTAGCATGCTAAAAACAGCAGTGTGGACACTGTGTCTTGGGTGGCAGTTTAGACCTGGGGGTGGGGTGGGCTTGACAGCCTGAAGTGGGATGGCTAGCCCAAGTCCCCACTCGACCTCCAACGTCCACCCTGCTATTTTTATCACACTAGCTCAAGCTCTGCTAGCACCATTCTGTCTACCCAGGCGATGACCTTTGTTTTTGCTGGTGGGTGCTCCTTTGTTGGATCATATTAAAGAAGTTCTGTATTAAAATCACAAATGAGTTTGATTCCCCATAGTTTAAATTCCAGGGTATTACTAATTAAGAGGTCTCTTGGTTTTTGGTACTGTTTCTCTCCCTCTGTGTGTGAAACTTGCAAGCTGCTAATTGTGTTAGTACATTCTAAGACAGAGTCTGTTCTCAAAGCAATTCACAGAGAGAGAGACTCAAAACAATACTCTAACAACAGAAACAGCACCCAGAGATTCCCCGCCCTTTTGTTGTATTAACAATTGTGATTAAAATAGAGATAGAGGATGGATGTGGATGGATGCTTGGTGTGGATAATAACTGAATGATCAGGGAGGTGCCAGCCTAAGAATCCAGTGTCCATTGGCTGAAGGACGTCAAGAAGGCGTCAAGTGGAAATAACCAGAGGGACCCCCCCCCCCTCTCCCCCGGAGGGCAGACTGGAATCCACCCAACAGCCTCAAGAATGGGAGAACCAAAGAACAAGATAACAACATCTAGCAGCACAGAGCCGTCAGGAATGTGCTATCTGCTGATTGATTCAGCAACAGCATGATGAAGCAATTCCCATAGACTAGCATAGGAAGAAATTCCTATAAAAATAGACTCTAAAAAGTGAG
This sequence comes from Eretmochelys imbricata, assembly GCF_965152235.1. Lineage (NCBI taxonomy): Eukaryota > Metazoa > Chordata > Testudines > Cheloniidae > Eretmochelys > Eretmochelys imbricata. Next base: position 167,042,890 of record NC_135574.1, read on the forward strand.
AACTTCGAGGTCTGATTCTGCAAACCAACTTCCAGGAGCATCAGATGAGCATCTGACAAGGCCCTGCTCCCTCCTCATGACCAGGCCACCTGGCCAGTGGCTTGGTATGAGCAACTCTAAGGCTGGTAACTATGATAACAACCTTGCAGAACCTGTGTGTGTGTGTGTGTATGAATGAATGTGTGAATAAATATGAGATTGAATGGAATGTTATAGCTATAACTAACTGCTTACTATGATAACAACCTTGCAGAACCTGTGTGTGTGTGTATGAATGAATGTGTGAATAAATAAGAGATTGAATGGAATGTTACAGCTGTAACTAACTGCTTACTATGATTCTTTCTGTATTCACAATAAACGTGGTATTTTGCCTTTTTCCCTTTAAGATCCTGCTGGTTTTTATTTTATTGGTACAACACTCTCCACCCCCTGACCCCAATGCAAGCGGCAGGCGGAGCCTCCAGGGGAAGAGGTTGAGTGGGGGCAGGTCCTCGGGGCAGAGCAGGGGGCGGGGCCATCGTCTGGGCACGCAGGACCCACAAAAGATTAATCCAGCCCTGTGGGCGTGGAACACTTGCTTTTTTTTTTTTCCAGTGGGTGCTTGAGCCCCAGAGGATCCGTGGAATCGGCGCCTATGCTCCCAGCGGCAGTGTAGACGTACCATAATTGGCACATCCCCTCCCATGAGGAAGCAGACAGTCTGGGCCACCACTGGTGATAAAGAAAAAACTAATTAGCAACTGAGTGGGAGAGCAAATGGGGCACAGCTGGAGACTGTCACAACTGTTTAAAGGAAAGTTCTAATAGTACTTGACAAAACATGCAGTAAATGATCTACCATATTCATAGCTAAACCAATGTTGGATTAAGAAGCAGCATTTTCCAATAGAACTTGACCCAGCTTCTCTCACTGATTCAAATGTGGAGCACTGCTTCCTTGTCACAAACTCCTGGGTTTCCTGTCTCTAGCCATTCTTGTTATATTAATTTAAAAGGCATTGGGATGTTCTCACCATTATTGTAAAGGAAGAGATCGTAAAAATATAAGTTGCAGTTTTCATTTTTCACTCACCTTTTTTTCAGACTGCCAGCCAAAACAATGCTTAGGAAGGGGTGTCCCTAGGCTACAAATGGTTGTTATGGTATCTGGAGCCAAGACGGGAAAGCCCTCCAGTAAGTGTGATCATGGTGAAAAAGGGAGCTACCTAAAATGCAATTTAACACCGAGTCCCTATATCTTTGAGTCAAATCTGTATGCTTCAGTGAATAAAACAAGTTATTTAATTTTGTTAGCACTGCCAATTCAATATAACTGTGGGATTGTGACCACAATTCTATTTTGCGTTGTGCATTGCAGACAGCAGTCAGCTAGGTCCTGATGACAGAATCAGCTTCGGAGGCAGACAGAGCTCACCTTGGTTTTCTAACACCAGCTGCAGTTGGAAGAATCTCTTTGACTTGTACACTGAGAATAGTTAATATGAAAGTCTTCAACAGGATGTACTGGCCCTGTAAGCGTAGAGGGGCCAGAAGACACTGTTCCAGGGAGTTGGACAGAACAAAGGCCAAGGAAATGGCTTGGTAGCAGAAGAGAGGAAGCCACCCTATAGAATTAGGAGCTGGATGGGGGGGAAAATGTCAGGACCATTCTTTTAAGGGCCCAGGATTAGGAACGCGGTGGTGGATCAGGGCTCCCCTCTCTTCCAGCCAATTGGCAGGAGCTCTCTGGAGGAGAGCAGCGGATAGACTGCCTTCTCCCTCAGCACAAGAGAGACCCTGAAAGTGAAGGAAGCCAGGGCTAGAGGGCGGAGCTCCTGTCAGAAAGGTCTGGGACTGGAGGCTTCGGGTGGAGCACACTGACAAAGAAGGAGCTCTGGGTGTGGCAGAAGAACTGGAGTAAAGTATGAGCTGTTGGAGTAGAATTATGGACTTTGTCACCTGAGGATTTTTTGGATTGTTTAGTGATTAAGGCCTCTGAGGGTTGTATGAACTTATTTGATATTAAACCAGCCATGGGTAGTGGTGCTGTGATCTACAACAGAGACTGTGGAGTGCTAAGGAGCCCACACAAGGAGGCTAATGGCCAGGGTGCCTGCAAAGCAAGCCATGGCCACAAGGGGGACTTGGATAGCGAGCACCCTATTACCCTATCACAAAACCATCTGGGGAGAATGAGGGGCCTGCTCAGTAAGAGGCTAGGTTAGAGGTCCCCAAACAGTGGGGTGCGCTCTCCTAGGGGAATGCAGAGGACCATTCCGGGGGAGCATGGGCTTGCCCCCACGGGGGTTGGGGAGAGATCGTCACCCAGCTCCCCTCCTGGTCCCAGCTACAGGGCCCTGGGCCCCGGCTTCTGGTCCGCTCCTAGTTCTTCCCCTGCCCCTTACCCCAGCCTTGGCCCCTTTACCCCGTCCGCATCCCCCGGAACTAGAGGCCCAGTCCCAGCTCGGGGCCTGAGGGGGGGTGGCACGAGATAAAAAGTTGGGGACCCCTGGGCTAGGGTGTGTATCCTGTGGCAGAATAAGGCCCAAATTATGGAATTCATAGAGCCCCTTTCTTGTTTACAGCCATACTCTGATTCTTTGGTTTTCTGGAGGTGCTTATGGCAATGAATTTTTTTAATAAACACACATATAACATAAATGATACATTGTTATTTTTATCTGTTACTCGTCCAACTTCAAAATCAGCCTTTTCTTTTGAAGGTTGAATGTATCATACTCTTGATATAAGTGACCTTCAAAATATTTCCCCTTTTGTTTTGTATCTCAATACCTTCCAAACTGCAGCTTAGAAACACATTAGAAATCTGAGAGCAGATCAGAAAGGGCAGGACAGCTCAGACGGCTGGGAGAAGCCAGGACATGTAAATTGTATAAATGGGACAGTGCTTGGCATTACAGAAAGCTATTTTAAACTCCTTAGTCATGGCCATGATGTCATGGGGCAAGAAGGGCTGTGGAGAACTTACACAAAAATAAACCTGGTATTTTGGAGCTGTTACTAGCCACTATGCTGCGTAAATCATTTGGATGTTCTGAGCAGATGAATGGTCAGATGCATACTCCTGCAGCAGGAGGAGTTGAGAGGTTGCCCCTTCTGTCATTGGCAAGGTGACTTTGCTACATTTCCAACAAGGTTTTAAATTTGACCTAGGCCCCCCTCCATTCTGCAAGGCAGGTATTAGTGAACACCTTAAAGGTAATATATGGGCAAACTGAACTCTGCTTTGTTAAGGTTGCTAGCTATTTTTTTTGAGTTTTGTATTAATTTAAAGGGATAAATTCCATTAGCAGAACTCTAATTTCTAGGATTTAATTTATACTCTAATTCTCACAAGAGGAAGAATGTTGACCAAACTGGAAAGAGCACAGAAAAGAGTTACAAGAATAACAGGGGTCTGGAAAACATCCCTTCCAGTTAGACTAAAGAAGCTCAATCTGTTTAATCAAAGAGCAAGTTAAGAGGTAACTTGATCATGGTCTACAAGTTCCTGCGTGGGGACGAGAGTTCCTGGAGTAGACAGCTCTTGAACCTATTAGAAAAAGACCTAATGAGATCCAATGGTTGGAAGCTGAAGCTAGACATGTTCAGACTAGAAATAAGGGCACAGCTTATCTAGGGATGTGACGGTTTCTCCCTGGTTAGGGGAGGATTTTTAGGAGCTGTACAATCCAGTCACGGCAAGCTGCTGCAGCAGTACTTGAACACTCCTGAGCAGACTGGATGGAGAAACGAGACGCAAAGTGGGGGTGGGGGCAGAAGGATTTGAAGGAGAGTAAGGTTCTTATGTGCACTGGAACAGGCAGCAGCAGATAAAATATTAAATAGTTATAAAAATTATTCATTTGATATTGGATGCATTAGACTTTGGGAATAACTCTTAACAATAGATCGGCTCCATTATGTAGACATAGGAACTGCCAGACTGAATCACACCTGTTTGGTTCTTGTTGTCAGGCATCCTGTCACTAACAATGGCCTGAACCAGATGCTTCAGAGAAAAGTGCAAGGAGTCCTGAAGTGAGAAACTACACAATAACTTGCTTACAGAGGAAGTTCCTAATCCCTTCTATTAGAGGTTGGCCTATGTCCTGACATCTGAGGGTTTATAGTCCTTGTGTTTTTTATTCTATTTGATGTAACTAGGAATATTCTCATTATCAATATAAATTTACAGTCTTTTTATGAATCCTACCAAGCTTTTGGCCCTCAAGGATACCTTGTGAGTTCATGTGCTAGTCATGCCCTATGTTGTGTTTTTTTTTTGTTTTTTTTTTTAAATTTGCTCAGTTTTAAATGCACTGCCTTTCAGTTTCATTGGCTGTTTCTTTGTTCTTGTATTATGAGACTGGCACAGAGAAGGAGCTCCTGTTTAACCTTTCATTGCTTTACATACCTCTATCGTTTCCAGCCTTTCTAGGCTTCCCCTGAATTCACCAATCCTAATTGTTTCACTCTCTCTTCATGCCTCTAATCACTTTCATCACCCATAGCTTAACCCCTCTACTTCTGCTGTATCGGCATTACATTCAAATCCCAAAGAAAATGAGTAACTTGCTAAGGAAATAAACTGTACAGCTAGAATACAGCCTGTGGCAAGCCTCCAATTTAATGTTAAAGGTTATCCTTGGCCTCCGTCATGAGTGATGTCTTGGCTCTGACGAAACAGGTATGAATAAAATGGTAAATATATATTTAATGGATAAAGCAAAAATCCCACTGACAGTTAAAAAACAGAAAAGCACATCTCTTGAGTCCTGCTGAAACAACATAAATGTCAAGTGTGAGAGTAACACTAGACAACTTTTACAGCACTTTAAGCAAATGCCTGATGGTGTAGAAATAGATTAACAACTATTAACTATCATTATTTAATCACGTATAGTGCTTCCCAGTATCTGACAATGAGTGGTGTATACTGTGGGAGGGACAGGAGAACTCCTGTAATGCATTTTGTTCAAAAGCATTTTTCTTCTGCCAAATCTTTAATAAATCAAATTATAAAAATAACCCTACAGGAGGGCAGAGTGTTTTCCGTGATCTGAGATCTCATTTAAGCACTAATCCATTTGTCTTTCATGCATCATTCATACAGTTTCTTTCCATTATTGCCAGCTATCAAAAATATTTTACTTTATCAGTGGTTTCCTTCTGCAATATGCAATAACTATGTTCTTCTCTTTCTTCCCTCCCTCCCCCACTCCTCTATGCATCTCCCCCCACAAGTGAAGTCCTATTACTGAGTTATTGATATCATAGTCTTCTTTATGGCAGTAGTTCAATAATACTCTCACACACACACGGTTATGACTTCACTGCATGATCAAAGAAAAGGAGAAGATAGTCAAAAGGAGAAATGTCTGAGTAAGCAGAAAATTGCTTCCTTTCTCCTTACCCTTTCTTATCTATTTAGGAGCTGATATAGCAGAGCACTTAAATACGTTTAACTTTAAGCTTGTGCTTGTAGCCCATTGAAGTCAATGGGCCATAACCACATGTTTAGAATTAAATATATGTTTGAGTGCTAACAGTGAAGCAAGGCCATTGACTGAAAGCTCTTTGGGGCAGGCTCTGTTTCTTACTGTGTTTGTACAACAACCAGCACAGTGAGGCGCCTCTGGGCATTGCTGTAATTCAAATAACATGTCTGAAATCTTTATCTGTTAAGCAACAGTAGAAGAATGCAGAAAATTGCAGGTAAGTATTGCAAAAGGCTACTGCCCTATTTTCCAGCCCACATGCCACTCTCTCAAGGACACTTTGCTGTGTAAGAAGATACTGTACACACTTCATCAGGCAATGCAGGGAAACCCAAACGTAGCAAGGTAGATGTCAGAGGGGCCAATCACACTAATTAGTGCAATCCTAGCTAAGACTACAGTTCTACCTCTTTACCTTTAATGAGCACAAGGCTTACAGGGATTTAAATAGAACAATTGTCCATTTTTCTCTTCTGTGTTTTGTAAGCTCAGAAGAGGAGCAAATAGGAAACTGTGAAGTTAGCACGGCAAAAGTCCTAGTTAGATGGACAACAAAACTACTGGAACAAAACAACTGCTCATTTGTCTTCCGCTGTCACCAGCAGCATGTGCTAAACTGGTTTGAATGAGATGGGCTGAAGGGAAGACTTTGTTATCATGAGGACTGAGCTTTTACCCACCAGTTTTAAAAGTGATCTGCCAGGGAAAGAAAACAGGGTTTGTGCCTTGTTTGGTCCATTGGGGTGCAGGAGGTAGGCCTTGAAAGATGAGCTTTTTCTCTTTTAAAAAGTAAGCGGATTCTTTTAAAGAAATCTAGATCTTGTCTGCATTCGTTTTTTTCTCTAGCGGACTCTGTGGGTCCCTGGAGAACCCCAAGTTATGACAGTGGTTCTCACATCCTTTTCTATACCAGAAGCTCCCTCCCATTTAGTAATGTTGGAAGGGCAATGCGGTCACAATCCCCTGGTGTCTTTTGGGATGCAACCCCCAGATTGAAATGCCTTGGTTTATGGGGGAGTGAAGTTTAAGAGAGAGGGAGGGGATTTTTAATCTGGGTACTGGCAATCAGTGGGAGAAAGAAGAACTCTTGCTAAATCTTTAAATAGTCCTGTCCCTTCAATTAAGGGCCGAGAGTGCTCCCAGTTCTCAGTGCTGCATTCTCAGTAAAAAATTGCTCTGGCAAAACAGGAAAGACCAGACTTGATATTTCTAAGGTTAATGGGGAGGGAGCATGGAATCTGCCTGTTTTTTAACCAACCCGGCCTTCGCTGTATACTGTAAAGCAGCAAAAATAGCAGAAACCCATTGTTTTCACCTCTTCAGGGCAGGCCTTCTTTAAAGGTGGTTCACTGTAGTTCTACCAGTTATTGCCTAGTGCACATCAGATTGGAGGGTTTTCTAAATCATTGGTTAATATGTGTCTAGATCATGCATATAGTGAAATCCTGCTCAATTACTTCATTGACCTCTTTTATATAGATGGGGCCCAAACAAAAATTGCAACCCCTTCCATCTGAACTCTGGCATTGGTGGCATGAGGATCTAAGATGGATCTGGATCTGAGCTGAATTGTGCTGCTCACCCCTATCCATATAGTGGTTTGAACTAAAACCCCAGATCCAAACACTGTCGGATTTAATATCCGGATCCCAGCTTCATAGCTCAGGCTCATCTGTACCCTTTGATGTAAGCAGCCCGGTAGCTTAGTCAGAAACTGAATGTTAAAGAAAAACCTGCTTTGTTTTGGCTGCACTTGAGGTTCTGGCGCACCCACTGCCTCTTGTTTGTTCTTCATATTCCAAACACAGTTGACACAAACATAATTGTACAGGCCAGACCGTGGGAGGGCCTCTGACTTCTGGCAAACTCTTTTTAGAATTCCTTTAAGACGCTAATGGTCTCAGCTAAGCACTTTCCAAAGGTCAAGTCCTTCTGAAAATCACCTGCCATATCTCCCCATTCTTCACTAAGGGTCAGGGACTGGCTCAGAAATGAAAACTCTGTTGCCGTGTGTCTAGATCACTTAACACCTTGTCCTTCAGCTACTGCAGAATCATGTAGCGCTGTGCATAAAACCAGCGTTTGGGCTGCTCTAATGCGACTGGGCATCTATTGCCTCAACCCTGCAAGGGGCTGAGCACCTTTCACTTCCATTGAAGTTGAGAATGCTTAGGAGCTTGTAGTACTGGGCCACTGCAGCAGTGGGCCACGCTGTGTGGCGGGGATAGGAGGGGGGTTATAATACCCATGCTGGGATTTCAGATTGACTAGTTTTGATGTTTGAAAATCTGGAGGGTTTTAGAGTTATACCAAATTGCTTCCATTGATTTTCCTCTGGTAATCAGTGGACTCTGCATCACAGCTAATTTACCTACTCCTAAGCTATCAACTGGATGTGATATAAGAAAAGGAGGACTTGTGGCACCTTAGAGACTAACCAATTTATTTGAGCATAAGCTTTCGTGAGCTACAGCTCACTTCATCGGATGCATACTGTGGAAAGTATAAGGGGAGAAAACCTGGATTTGTGCTGGAAATGGCCCAACTTGATTATCATACACATTGTAAGGAGAGTGATCACTTTAGATAAGCTATTACCAGCAGGAGAGTGGGGTGGGGGGAGAGAAAACCTTTTGTAGTGGTAAACACCCATTTTTTCATGCTTTGTGTGTATAAAAAGATCTTCTATACTTTCCACAGTATGCATCCGATGAAGTGAGCTGTAGCTCACGAAAGCTTATGCTCAGATAAATTGGTTAGTCTCTAAGGTGCCACAAGTACTCCTTTTCTTTTTGCGAATACAGACTAACACGGCTGTTACTCTGAAAGCTGGCTGTGATATGGAGTCCTTATCTTCTGTATTATTGTCTTAGCACCACTAGTGCTTGCTGTCATCTGCGTTTCTAACAGCCCAGATGGAAACCTCTAAGACAAGGGTTGGTACAAGTGTATGGGATATAGACAAGGCCTTTGTATTTGCTGATGATGACTGAATAAACAGCTAACCTTTCCTGCTAAGTGGCCAAGGGAAAACTGCTTTTTCACTATCCCAGCTCCCCTCCTGTGTCTGTACTTTCCCAGTGCTGTGGGAGGACGCTGTTTCTAAAATCTTATTCACCAGGATTTTAGTCAGTAGTGGCTGTAACAGGACAGTTGCCCCTTAAATGAAATTGGACCCAAGGTGCCTGTTCCAGACCAGGTGTGCCCTAGTTTGGTGCAATGAGAAGAGTAGGGTGGCCCCAGGAGCTATAAATGAGAGAGAGCCCAAAGGTGTGCAGATGTCCAGGGCAACAGAGAAGGGGAAGAGCTGGTGGTTTCTAGGGAAGTAAAGAGGAAGAGGAGAGCTGGGCTGAGAGCTTCAGGGAGGAGATGTCCCAGAGGAGGAGCAGTGAGAGTTCCCTAATGAGCCATGGAGCGAGACCAGGCTGCTGAAAGCAGAAGGTATTTGGGGGTCACATGCAAACTTCTCCAGGCCAGAGAGGGCTGAAGGCTGAGAACAGCAGGGAGACACCGGCTGGCTCTCTGAGCCAGAGAGCTGAAGCTGGGAAGTGATGAAGGGGTGAGCTCACTAATGTCTCTGGGCAAGAGCGAGAACCATACCTGAGAATGAAACAGGGCAGAGAAGCCCTCCAGCTAGAGGGGAGGTGTGAATGAGAGATGCTGGAGCCCTTCCTGAGCATCTAAAGAGAGACCCTGGAGTTGGACTTGGTGTGTTGACAGAATATTGGGACTGGAAAGGTAGTGAATGTACTGTTTGGAAATTGAAGCAGGGGACACTTGCAGGAACACCCTGAGGCCATGTGGGAGTTCGGGAGTGCAGTTGTCCTAGACCAGCAGTCATTGGCTACAGCTAGTTTTTATCATTGGTTGTTGCCCAGATCACAGGGGAACCATACAGTGAAGAGGGAGGGTGAGAGGGGAGGATTTTCCTAACCAGCGATGTGCGGCGTGGCTAGAAACCCAACAAAAACACCTGAGGTTATAAAATATTAAAACAAATGTAAGGGGTTAGCGACAATAAAAGAGAGCAAGAAAAAAAGAGGAGGGGGACTATCATCAGTGCAGGGGTGGCCATACTTAAAACCAAACGCTCTCTGAAAATAGAAGTTGTAACATGATGGTTAAAAGTGGGGTAGGAGTGACTGAGAAGGGTGGCCAGGGAATGAATTGCAGAGTACAAGCTGGTGGGATAACTGGCTGCCTCCCTCCGGTGGAACCCCTCATGGAGAGATGCTGCATGAACTCAGCTGGCCTTCGAGCAGCATATCTACAGGCAGCCAGGGTTTCTACAACTAAGGCATTAAAAACCAGCTTGAAATCAGCATGCGTGCGCACACCCCTTCCCAGCTGGGCACAGCTGATGTAAAGAACAGTCCCTGAAGTGACAATGCTCCTTTAGACTGTATTGTGCTAGCTTTCCCCACCCCCACCAAAGTTACCCACTCGTGGGCACATTGTACATCTGTGTTTCTGACACCTTGCCATCCAACCCAGCTCAGAGCAGATCTAGACAAATAGGTGAGTAAAGCGCCCACTGCCTTGTCTGCACCCGTGCTCTTCTCATTGCTACCACAAATGGAGTTGCGGCAGCATTAGCATCAGTGGGAAATGTTAGGGATGCAAGGCCATGATAAGCTCTCTAATGGCTTCTCTTCACTAGTAAATTCACCTGAGTTATGGCACAAGAGTTCTCATTGAACGGTGCATTTGGACTCTGTGATTTGGCCGGAGGGCCAAACTGGATGTGATACGGAGTCCTTATCTTCTGTGTTATTGGTGTAACACTGCTAGCGCTTGCTGTAATCTGCGTTTCCAACAGCCCAGATGGAAACCTATAAGACAAGCGTTTGTACAAGTGTGTGGGATGTAGACAAGGCCTTTGTATTTGCTGCTGATGATTGAAAGCTCTTACAATAAACATCTAACTGGAGAAGATCCACCAAGGTCAGTTGGCAGCTTGCAGGGGGCACCAGAGGTGAGAAAAGAACTGTGATCTCATACCCTATTATACCTTCCCACAATCCTCTAGTACCCCACCCCATCGTGTGTCACATGACTGAGCATGTTACAGCAACCGCCATGCAACTCAAGTGTTTTTGTGCAGCATGGGTGCATTCTCTTCGTGCGAGGAAGTGACTGAAGGTTGATGTGCTTGAGCGAATGCTATAGTGTGGACACACCATGTATCTTTGAGAAGGACCTAGAATTCCAGGCATAGGCAAGTGCCCATGGATAACTGAGGTGAATGATTTAAACAGCGATCCAAACTTGGCGGTGCTGGTATCAAGCGTTCAGCCAATTCCTCTGCCCTACCCTCTTGCATGCTCTTCTTTATCATGGGACATGCAGTACTGGTAGCGAGTGTTACCTCAGCATTATTATTGTTGTTGCGTTCAACGCTCACTCTTCACTTCTGGGTTCTCTTTGCCAGGGATTCCAAGAAAACCCGTCTGTCTTCACTGGTGTAATTTACTCAGGCTTAGTTTAGGCAAAAAAGTTAGGTCAACTCAGCTATGTTGCTCAAGGGTGTGAAAAATTCATACCCATGAGCGATGTAGTTAAGCCAACCTAACCCCCTGTGTAAACAGCGTTAGCTACCAACTCTCAGGAAGGTGGGTTACCTGCCCCGATGGGAGAACCCCCTCCTGTCAGCACAGGTAGTGTCTACATTGAATCACTATAGCCCCGCACAGCAGTGCTGCTGTAGCATTTCAAAGGTTGACAAGCCTGTAGATGTTAGAGTTTGGGAAGCTGCTGCTTAGGGGTTGTCTACACACAAGTTGAACTAAACTGCTGCAAAGCCCTGGTGTAGACACTGGGAATTTGCTTTGAGAGGCCCATTTGAGTTTAACGAACTGTTTCTTACTGACTGAAGCAAAACTGAAATAAGCCTGGTTTAAAATGTAGCCCTTTGCACCAGTTTAACTACAGTGGTTTAAAATCACACCTTTCAGTTCAACTGGTGCAACTCTGCATGTAGACCAGCATCCACTTCCCCTCCCCGGCCCTCCTTAGTAGTGCAGCAGCAACACAAAGAGGAATGCTTCCTCTGACAAGTTGTATTGTGCTTTGAAATTTGCTTAGCACAAGGAGATAGGGAGGATCCCTTTTTACCTGAAGTCGATCTGAATTGTTTCTCAAGAAAGGGAGGTCAGCTGATTCTAAATAAAAACAGCCACCTTGCACCCATTGTCTCAGAGAGACCTTTTTCAAGCCATCAGCATATTGCATTTTTCTGTGTATAAATAGGAAAGCCCATCCCTGAAATGTCTCTTGCTCCTTCCCTGACCACTGCACACTAATGGTTATTGTTGATGAAGCATTGTAATTTAATTGTGCTTATGTTACAGCCAGTGAAACCTTAGACCCTCATGATATAACATCCTGTATTAAAGAAGGAAGCAGCTTTGTCCTAAGTATCATAGTCAATGTGAGCACAGCTGAGGCATTGTTGCTCCAGGAAATTTTATGCCACAGCGGGTTATTTTTTATTATTTTAAGTCCTGTAACTTGTGTCTGGTGGGTTTTTTTTGTTTTTAAAAAAAGGACATCTGAAACTACCAAAGCTTCAAGCCCAATGATCTGTAACTTAAGGTCAGTATTGGACAGCTACAGCCATATTTATATAATATACTGCAACTTTGAATATTCAGACCTCAATTACCCAAACCTCCCTGTTGTGTTTTTTAAAAGGGTCATGTCCCCTGATGTCTACTAATTAAAAATTAAAGTGCTTTCATTTTTCTGAAGCCTCAAACTTATTAAATATCCCTGCTGAGAGAGACTGAAAATGTGACACATAATGAGAATTCATCCGGGTCATCAGGCTACTATTGATCTTGACTTTGAAATCACAGAGACTACTCACATGCTTACAGTTACATGTGAGGCCTAGTGGATAGAGCACTACACTGGGACTCAGGAGACGTGGGTTCTGTTGCTGCTTCTGGGTGACGGGGCAAGTCATTTTGCTGTTCTGTGCCGGTTTCCCTTTCCTATAAAAATGATACTGAGTTCCCTTGTAAAGTGCTTTGAGATCTATGGATGAAAAACTGCCACGAAAGCTTATACTCAAATAAATTTGTTAGTCTCTAAGGTGCCACAAGTCCTCCTGTTCTTTTTGCGGATACAGACTAACACGGCTGCTACTCTGAAACATGCAAGAACTAGGTATTAATTAATGTGCTTAAATACCTTGCTGAATCTAGGACTTAGGTTTAAACTCTCAGGAGAAGCAAAGAACTTTCTCTTCTCCCCATAGATAAACCTCTGTTTCCTTTTGTTCTCTCCGCCCTACACTGTGGTCTTATACCCTCCTGCTGCCTTACTCCTTTTTTGAAATTAGGGTCCCGAGCTTTAAAAAAAAAAATTTAATGATTGTCCCTGTGCCACACCCATCTCACCTAAATCACGAGCTGTTTCCTTCCAACACACACTCTCCCTTTGCTGCAAATTCACCTCTCGCTTGTCAAACACAGATAAACTGTCCTTCCTTTTAAACCCACCTTTAAACACCTTTACTTACATCCAAAATGTCACCGCATCACCTGAAGTTGTTCACTAGGAAATGTTAGTTATATTTCAGGCCTTGTCTACGCACACCAGCTTCATGGGTTTAAGTTAACTGGGATTTAATGAGACTGGTGTGTGTGTCTGCATGGACCCTCGTAGTTCAGTTTGAGTGGTTTATTTTAGGTTAGTTTAAACCAATTCCTAATCAATTTAAAATTAACTGAAATAAACTCAGTTTAAAATGATTTTAAATTCATGCAACTTTCAAGCACAGACAAGCCCTCAGACACTGTCTGATTGCTGCACTATTTCTCCCGTGTCCTTCATTTAGGGTTTGTCCCATCACATATCATCTGTTTGGAGATCTGTTTCTATCTCCTTGGTATTGACCTAATCCTGCCAGATGCTGAGGAGCCCTTGACTCCCTCTGACTTTAGTGGGAGTTGAGGGTGCTAAAGGAGTGGGGGCAGGGCCTTGTGCTCACTTTCCACAGAGCTGCCATGCTTTGATTAGCACTGGGTCATCATGAGGTGATGCTGTTGCAATGCAGAGCTGTGTTCTGTGGATCTCCACGAAGGGACCTCCATCACTAAGAGTGGGGGGGTTTTAATATTTTCAATGTGAGATTTTTTACTTGGGTAAGGTTTTTTGTTGGTTTTTCCCATCCTTCTCAGGTTCCATAGAACATTCCCTAAGCAGAGTGGATTTCTCCCACGGGGTAAGCAGAAATTTTACAATGCACTTTCATTTGGTTTGTTTCTTTTAAAAAAGTCTCCTCAAGTAGCTTGGCAAGTACGTGAGGACAAAGGGCTCTCTGCCACTGGTGGTTTCATCAGACAGCTGACACAGAAACTGCTTCAGCTAAGTTTGTTTTTACTTAAGGGATCAAAGCCTTTAGGGAGCTGTTCCATATGCAAACACTGAGCTGGCAATGTGAGTCCTAGATGTCAGGTTTGTTTGCCAGGAGCCCTGTGGTATCGAGTTATCCAGAACACTGAGTGGCACATCGGCAGATGTAAATAGTGCCTGTAGATTAAAGAGGGCTACTCTTCTTAGTGCAGTGTTTTGCATGCAAAGCACTTCATTCACGGTAACTTGTTATCTCCATAGAAGGCTAAAGCAGAACCAAATTGTATTGCTTTAATATGTGAGGGGATTTCTAAATCATAGATGCACATAGCTCTTTGCTGATCAGCTGGAACATACAAGTAGTATAAAACTTATGACCAGAAACATGAACACTGCTTCTTTCATAGTGTAAAGACACAACTTTGGCAGATTTAACAATATTCTAAAGATTAATATTGTTTTGTATTAATAATTACCTTAATATAATGTTGAGAATCTGTTTTTTGTTTTTGTTTTTTTTTGTCCCAACCTTTCCCACTCTGTCTCTAGGTTCTCACACTTTAAAGTCCATCAGAAACACTGGTAAAAGCAGCAGATCCTGCTGGGTAAGCAGGGCAGCTAGAGCTGGCCTGCTCTCGAAGGTGAATGAATCCTGCAGAAGTCGGGGAGGGCAAGATTGTCAAGTATGTTGGAGAATGGTGGTCCTGCACGGAATCCCTGAGAAAGCACTTTGACTTGCTAATGGGCATGTTTGCTCTGGGGACTGAGATGAAGTTTCATGACACCTTACTGCTTAAATTCTTAATTAAAAAAAAATCTCTTCCCTACTTCTGAATGGTTCCATCCTCTCTACCCAACTTGGGCAGCTGAAACAGCAGACTGAAGTAGAGAGCAGCCCCAGGAGAAGGAGAAGAAAGCAAAGAGCTTGTGCAGATCTAGGGCTCCCCTTCCCTTGAGAAAACAGTCCTATTTCTTTAGCAGCATCTGTCCTGTTTTCTCCTAAGCTCCTCTGTTTTCTCCCTGTTTCTGTGCCTGGGTCTGCAGATTTAGTGTGGGAGCCCCAGAACAGGCCATCTGGCTCCAGGGAACTCCCTACTCACACCTGTTCTTTTACTCTCACCCACCCTTCTGGCAGCAAGAGAGAGCATTCCAGCATGCATTTCCATTCCATTCCATAGGCAGTGATCTGCACAGGCAACGCAACCCTGCTCAAAAGTTTTGAATTCATATATTTTCTGTGGGAAAGGATCAATTCCGTATTTTCTGCAAAAGCCCCAAAATGGCCCAGCTTAGATTAGCGCTTGTAGCCTCAACATGTGGGAGAGGGGTAGGATAAGTAGATGGCCTAGGGCTAGGCTTCAAGATACCAGAGGCCAAGAAGGCTCTGCAAAGAAAGTGAAGTGAGAAGAGGCTTTGAGAGATTGGGGAAGGCCTGGTGGGCAGTTGGAGGGAGAAGAGATGAAGACCTCAGAGGTAGCAAGAAGAGGGAAGAAAGAAAAGGTATGGAGATCAGAAAGAGAACAGACCTGAAGTCAATGAGACTATTCCTGTGCTTAAAGATATGCATGTGCTTAAGTGCCTTGCTAAATTGGGGCCTAAAATAGATATAAAAGCAATGCCCCATGAGGAAGGGGAAGAATGGGATAGTCAATAAAAACTGCTAGTCTCCTGCTTGTGCTGTCCTGGTGGCACACAATGCGGGGGTGTCTGTGTACACCTCCGCTGGCAAGATGTAGTTTTTGAAGAACTATTTATTCATTGAATTCTCACCATTCTTGGGACCTTCCTGGGACACTCTGTATCTCAGGGGAACTCCCTGCACCCCCATGTTCATCCTTACAATATGACTGTGTGGTATCCAATGCAAAGATTGTCATGTTGGCTGTCTTCAGAAGGCTCATGATGCACTGAGCATGGTTGTTGTTAGTAATGTTATAAGTTGTAATTTCATGTATATAGTTATGAGGCTGAAAATGTGTCCTTGTCACTTAGAACAAGTCCAGGCAAAACTCTCCGGGAACAAAGCGGCAGTTCACACCTCATCAGGGCATGTATGGGACAATCCCAGCCCAGCCTCGCAGGAATAAAGGATAGTGGCCTAGGCAACAAAAAAGGATCTGTTGGACTCTCGAGTGAGACACCCCCCTTCCCTGGGTCAGTCAGGGACTATGATGAGGTAATGTTCACCGGACCCTGAAAGAGGAGGGCAAAGCTAAAAGGAAAGAAAGAACATGATAAACAGGAAAGACGTTTGCCATGCTCTCTCTTCCACCTCCATCTACAGACATCACCACCAAGTGACTGAAGCACTGGTCAAAGGGGAGAGCCTGGCTGAAGGGCAGCCAGCCAGCCAGCCTGTGGTGAGAAGCATCTAAGTTTGTAAGGGCATGGAAAGTGTTAAGAGCAGCTTAGAATGTTTCGGTTTTATTTCATTTAACCAAATCTGTCTTATAATCACTTAAAATCTATCTTTTGTAGCTAATAAATGTGTGTGTTTATTTTACTTAAGTAGTGCATTTTGTTTGAAGCATGTCAGATAACAGGGCTTGGAATAACAAGCTTGGTACATATCAATTTCTTTGTTAAATTGACAAACTCATAAGTTTGCAGTGTCCAGTGGGTATAAGTAGACACTGAAAGACAGAGGTTCCTAGGGTTGTGTCTGGGACTGGAGATATCAGCTAGTGTCATTCAGTTGCACAATCCAAGCAGCGGCTGGCCAAGAGCAGTTTACATACTAGAGGCTGTGTGTGAACAGCTCAGGAGTGGGGGTTCTCACAGCAGAGCAGGGTAAGGCTGGCTTCCAGAGTCAAGGATTGGAGTGACCTAGCAACTCACCGCTCCAGATAACACCAGGGGAAATGTCACACTTCCTGCAGGAAGAGTCCTCCCCAGCACCCACGTGTACACTGTGGCCTCCTCACATAGCAGCTCACAGGCCCCTGGAAGGGCTGACTCCAATTGCCCCCACCCTGTGTTTTCAAAGGACAACTCCCATTTTCAGAGATTCCCAGGCCAGAAAGGACCATTGTGGTCATCTAATCCTGTTTAGCACAGGCCCTGGCTCTTCCCCCCCACAACCAAACAATTCCAAGAATGGAGCTTTCAGAACAGCCA
This sequence comes from Eretmochelys imbricata, assembly GCF_965152235.1. Classification (NCBI taxonomy): domain Eukaryota; kingdom Metazoa; phylum Chordata; order Testudines; family Cheloniidae; genus Eretmochelys; species Eretmochelys imbricata. Next base: position 167,059,851 of record NC_135574.1, read on the forward strand.
TTCTCTCCTTACATGATATGTATAGCTAATAAGTTACTAATTAAATCCATTTCCAAAAACTCCATGCCTAACATGTTAGGGCAGAGCTGCTGGGGTGTATGAAATCATCTTGCTCTCGCCTGGCTGCAATCTGGATTTGTATAAACCCCACTAAATCCATGAAACGTTTGTGCTTTCAGTGCACACGTTTCATGGATTATTACTATTAGTTTACAATGAACTATCTCCCAGAACTTGCTGTAAGTGAGTAATCGCCCCAGAAAGCAGAGATACCAGCTCAATAAAGAAGATAGCTTCTTCACTGGAAAGAAGCAATTTGATGCACTTCACGTTTCTATTAGCCTTGAAAATGGAGAATGTGCAGCACACACAGTAAGTGCAGGTATTTTTGAAGTTGAGAGGAGAATTCAGTGTACCAACCTAGAATCATAGGACTGGAAGGGACCTTGAGAGGTCATCTAGTCCAGTCCCCTGCACTCATGGCAGGACGAGGTATTATCTTGACCATTCCTGAGAGTCTGAGAATATGCCAAGTAATATGGTAGTGTCAAGGTTTGAGTCAGACTCACAATTTATCAGACCACTCTGTTTTATTAGCAAAGCTGCTCTGCTAATACATTTAGAAGTGAGCCCCCCTGAGTGGGGCTTGTGTCTTTTAATTTATACAGTTTTTTGGAGAAAAGTTACAGAGAAGTTACAGACAAAAGAAGAAAAAGATTTTAGTCACCACCCTTCGAGATCCCTGAGACCAGTCACGTATCTTCAATTACCTGTCACCCTTAACAATCTCCTTTAACAGCTTCCAGTTAACTAATTGCCCTTCACACCTTCCATTCTGATGCCTGCTTCTTAGAGGTGCTGGCTCTATCTTAATTGCTTCTCCATTCAAAAGCTAACTGTCCCTACGTGTGCTCCCTCAGATACTCTGTAACATGTTTTGGCATGCCCTCTCATATACAATGTATCCAGCATGTCCCCTTATACAATGTTATACTTCTACAGTAGTTTAATGTTTTGAACCTGAAATTACCAAGTATTTGCTCCCATTTTAACAGAGAGCATATCTTATGAACCACCATCTGTTAGGGTGACCAAGTGTGTGGTTTTCAACTGGAACACCTGGTTGAAAAGGGACCCTAGTGGCTCCAGTCAGCACTGCTGACTAGGCCATTAAAAGTCTGGTTGGTTTAGTACTGTGGGGCTAAGTCAGGCTAGTCCCTACCTATCCTGGCACCGTGCTGCACCCTGGAAGCAGGCAGCACGTCTGGCTCCTAGGTGGGGGGCCACAGGGCTCTGTGCACTGCCCCCGCCCTCAGCACTAGCTCTGCACTCCCATTGGCTGAGAACCACTGGTGGGGGGCGGTGCCTGCTGGTGAGAGCAGCATGCAGAGCCTCATCCTGTCCCACCTAGGACCCAGATCTGCTGACTGCTTCTGGAGCACACCATGATGCTAGGACAGGCAGGAAGCCTGCCTTATCCCCACTGCACTGCTGACTGGGAGCCACCTGAGGTAAGCTTGTGTCCCAACCCTGAGCTCCAAACCTGGAGCTCCCTCCTGTACCCCAACCCCTCATCCCTGGGCCCACCCTAGAGCCCACACCCCCAGCCCAGAGTGCTCACCCCACTGCAGCCCAGCCTAGAGGGCCCTCCCACACCCTGAACCCCTCATCCCTGGCCCCACCCCAGAGCTCTCACCCCCTCCTGCACCCCAGTCCCCTGCCTCAACCCACAGTCCTCGCCTGCACTCTGAATCCCTTGGTCCAACTCCCCAGACTGGAGCCCCATCTGTACCCCAAATCCCTCATCCCTGGCCCCAGCCAGAGCCTGCACCCCAACTCCCTGCCCCAGCCCAGAGCCTCCTCCCATGCCCTGAACTCCTCCTTTCTGGCCCCACCCCACAGCCCTCACGCCCTCTCACACCACAACCATCTGCCCCAGCCCAGTGAAAGTGACCGAAGGTAGGGGTGAGCGAGCCACTGAGGCAGTGGGAATGTAGTGAGCAGGAGAGGGGCTTTAGGGAAGGGGCGGGGCTAGGGTGTTCAGGTTTGTGTGATTAGAAAGTTGGCAACCCTAATCTCAGTAGAGTGAATAATAGTCCAATGACAACTTCAGCATCTGTTTACTTGGAAAAGTAATATTAAGAAAATTAATGCATTTGTAGGTTCCTTTCATACAGTTTGGGAAGGGGGGAAATCCACCACCACCAGACCACCTGGCAGTACTCTCAGGAGCACAGGTTAGGCCTCAACATAAAGAAATTTGACTCTTAGCAGAGATTCTAGAGAATGATATGAACGCAGAAAAGATACAAGGGTGACCTGTATCCACAAAGGCCTGGAGAGAGACCTCTAAACCCATTTTCACTTGTGCCCTCAGTCTTGTTTTCCTGAGGTGAACGTCTGGTGAATTAAACCATCTGCCCACAGGTGCTCCTTCTCTCCATGCTTTCACTCTTATCTAGACGATTAAATGCTGACACTGAGTGGCAGCCAAGAGAGGATAACCTTTATAATTATTACCCTTTCAACAGTGCCATTGCTTTCTGATACCACCTGTAGCTTTAGGTGCTGCTTGTTCTCTTCACTAGCTTTGGCAGGAAAATACCTTTGCTATTAAACTTGTTTGAATGGAGCTAGGAACTGGTGATGGATAGTTCAGACCCTTAGAGAGAGACCCATGCTCACCTCCCAACCCAGCACCAATGCTAGCATGCTCCATATAAATGCTCTGTAGCACCATAATCATAAAATGCTAAGGTTATATATTTAATGAGGTACCTGTAGGAATGTGGCCACGACTGCCATGCACTTGGTAAACACATGAGGCACTGCTGACAAGCTGAACGGGGGGACTGAACTGGTAGTGTTTGTTGCTCACCACAAACCTGAGGTACCTTCTGTGGGACGGTGTAATTGCTATATGAAAGTATGCGTCCTTCAAGTCGAGGGCGGCATACCAGTCCTCTGGATCCAAGGAAGGGATGATGGAGACCATGCGAAACTTCAGTTTCTTCATGAATCTGTTGAGCTCTCGCAGGTCTAGGATGGGTCAGAGGCCACCTTTGGCTTTCGGTATTAGGAAATACCGGGAATAGAAGTCCTTGCCCTTCAGCTCCTGAGGAACTTCTTCCACTGCTCCCAGCGAGAGGCGTGATTGCACCTCATATATGAGGAGTTGTTCATGAGAAGGGTCCCTGAAGAGGGACGGGGAAGGGGGGGGTGGAAGGAGTATCCCCTTTCAACTGTGCAGATCATGCAGAGGTCTGATGTGATACTGGTCCATGCAGGGTAGAAAGGGAATATTTGGGATGAGAAGGTAAGGTGGGTTGGATTCAGTCCAAGTGCTGGTGCACTGTCCTTGTTCGCACCTTCAGAAGGCCTGCTTCTGGCCGTATGAAGGTTCGGATGGGCCAGAGCCCTGGCTTGAGGACAGATGCAGCCTCTTCCTGCCACTCCTCTTTTTCCTCCGTGAGCTGTCCTGTGGTTGGTAGAACCATGGAGGAGGTTGTGGCCTAAAATGCCTCTGCTGTGTGGTGGGAGTGTGGAGGCCCAGTGATTTGAGGGTGGCTTGAGTCTTTTAGACTATGTAGTCTTTTTGGAAAATTTAGGGGGTGACTAAGGGGAGATCCTGAATGGTCTGCTGGACCTCGTATGGCAGACCTGATACCTGGAGTCCCTTTTCATGGCAATCCCAGTAGACATCACCCGAGTGGCCGTAACAGCCCCATCCAGAGTGGCCTGTAGTGAAGCTCAGGAAATGAGCTTGCTCTCTTCCACCAGGGCCAAGAATTCAGCACAGAAGTCCTGCGGCAGCAGCTCTGTGAACTTTGCCATTGTCCTGCATGTATTGTAGCGGTACCTGCTGACAATGGCCTGCTGATGAGAAACGTGGAGCTGCAAGCAGCCAGTGGAGTAAACCTTTCTCCCAAAAAAGGTTGAGTTGTTTCACCTCCCGATTCTTTGGGAAAGGGCCTTGGTAGCTCTGGCACTCACTTTGGTTCGCAGCGTCCACAACCAAGGAATCTGGTGGAAGACGGGTATACAAGTGCTCTTAGCCCTGGGACTGCACAAAATAGCGTCTTTCATTGCGCTTAGCCGTAGGGGGCAACAAAGCCGGGTCTGCCACAAGATTTCTGTGGTGTCAGCAATGGCCTGTATGAGAGGCAGAGTGATATGTGTAGGTCAAGAGGGGGTGAGGATATCCACCATTGGATCTGCGTCCTCCACTACTTCCTCTGCCTGAATGCCCTGGGCAACCCTCTTCAGCAACTGCTGTAGGACCCTGTTGTCCTCCAGGGCCGGGGCTACCTTAGTGCCCACCAGTGCTTCATCTGGAGGAGAAGGAGGAAGAGGAGGAGGAAGAGAGTCTTGCAAAGAGTGGCTGCTCTCTTCCCTCCACACCCAAGGGGTTCCGCAGCGCTTGGGGATCCTGGGCTGGAGCTGACGTGAACAGTGCCGTGGCCCTCGGTGCCGGAGCTGTATACGTTGATGCCGAGGCCGCTGGTGCTGAAGTTGTTGAAGCTGGAATGGATGGTGTTGGGGCTGTCGGTACCAAGGACATTGGCGCTGATACCGCTGGGGCTGGCATAGATGGTGCCAGTACCACAGGGGTTGGGATGGTGGTGTCAGGGAGTAAGTGGAGGGTGCAGGTACCAAGGGCAGAGAGGACTAATTTACCATGGTTCAAGGGCATCTTGTGGGGTGGAATGGAATAATATTGGGAAAGGAAAAAATCTTTGGCTGAATATCTGAAACTATTTCTAAACACTGAGCTCTATTAAACTGGGATGATCTCCCACAGGAAGCAATGGATACTGCATTGTTTGGGCAATTTCAAACTAGAGTGCACAGTGCATTTAAGAAAATATAGCCATAAACATTTCCTGTCTGAAGAGCTAACATTCCTGCACAGGTTTCCTGCTGTAAATTGTTGTGTACACTTAGAGTTACCTAGATCATAATGCGTTAGTGTGTAGTGTCTTGCAGCAGAGAGACTGGACTTAATAATGAATAAAAGGGGAGTTGTTACTGAGGCTGCTGGAAACAGACAGACCCTACTGTATATTTCTTCCTGGCTACCCAGCTGTCACAGTCTCCTTAAGCCTGGGTCTGCAGTAGGAAGTCACTGAATAAACTACTCACTATACTACACTTGGATGATATTTGGAAAATGTCTTAAAATATAGAGGGCTCTGGAAGTTTTAATTATGGTTATAATTATTGGAATGATTCTGCATCAGCAGGGTACAGACAAGATTACCTAATGGGGCTTTCCCCATCTCTAGGTTGTGTTAATACCTCAGGAACAGAAGACACACACAAGCTGAATTTAAGAGCTAGGGAACAGACCTACCTCTCACCCTCCCATTGACTGCAGTCCATGTTCTAGTTGTACAAGGAATGCAGGATCAGGCTCAAAAGTTATGCCCCCAAAATGTTCATGTTTTGAACAAACTCTGAAGGCTGAGGCAGAACTCCACACCTGTATTGGCTGTTTCAATCTTGCAATGGCTGCCACCAACAGTCATTGGCATATTCTACTAATTAACCTGACTGCATTGTGCCCAACATTTCCCTTAATGATTTCTGCTGAAATGTTATGATTAAACTCCATGCTCCTTAGACTGGAGGTCATGTTAATCTAATTATGTCTCTTCCTGGAAGCCTCCTACATTAATGAGACTTAAGGAGAGAGAGAGAGGAAAGTAGGGTGGCCAGCTGGCACTTTTGGGGTTTGTGTCTATGTACTAACTCCGCTGGTGATTTTGAAGTGAAAAGTCAATTGTAAAAAATTATATTAGGAGGAGTTTGATTCTTTCTATGATGCCTGTGGTAGCTACCTGTAAAGCAGCATGCATAACAAGGACAAGTTCCTGCCCCTAGAATGGGGCAAGCTAAGGCCTTGATTCTGCAAAGATGACATCTGAGCATTCACTCTGCACAGGGGGTCTACATTCTTTCAGGCCAGATCCTGTAAAGGGTTAACTACCATTCACCTCAATGGGAGCTGAGGGTACTATGCATCTTACAGATAAGACACCCCCCTTGCCCCCGAGAGATTGTAATTGTTTTGTGAGCACAACAATAATGCCTTCCTCACAGGTATCAATGGATTTAGCCTTCCAACATACCTGTGAGGCAGGGAAGTAGAATGATCCTCATTTACAGATGGTGAAACTGAGCCACAGAGTGGCTTTGCATTTGGGGGGGGGGGGGGGCGCTTAGCTTTTGGGTGCCACACTTGAAACACCTGACGTATGATGTGGTAATCGGCATGTGCAACTCCAGCTGAATCAGTGGGAGCTGCAGATGCTCAGCACTTCTGAAATTAAGGCCCTGTTTTTGGGCATCCACCATCAGGGATCACTTTGTTATATTTCAGCCTAAAAGACACAGGAATTCTGGTCAAGATCACACAGGAAGTGTGGGGCAGAATCTGGTCTACATGCCGGGTGTTCTGAGCCTGTGCCTTATCCATATGACCATCCTTCCTTCCTGATCAGTCAGCTACATCAGACAACTATTATTCTCAGCCTCTTTACTCATTTCAAGTTTCTGGAAGTGGCCATGGTTTTCCCCTCTTAATTCAAAGAGAGGGGAAAGGACCCAGTTATTGCAAATGTACCATATATGCAAAAATGTAATTAGTGGCATGGTTCATTTGCAACTGACACACCACCATCTGCTCTACCTCAGTGATGAATGTGAAGTGCAGGCCAAATCCTGGCACCCTTTAGATTTAAAGGCTGCTTTACCTGTATATTCTGCCCAGTCCAGAAGGGATCACAAATCACCTGTGTGCAGATTACTGCAGCTCCTATCAGGAGTAGTGTGTGTCAGGGGGAGTGATGACTATAGGGACTACAAGCACAGTGGGGATGTGTTAAAATGCACAGATCACATACTGTTGCCTGTGCCAGGAATGCCACACATGCTCTTAAACGGCTCAACCCACAGAGTGCCTACCCTTAACTTTGACCAGCCCTTTCCAGTTTTGCCTTCCAATTTCACTCAGTCATGGCTTTTTGGATGTACATATACAAGAGAGATTTGGGCCAAAGAACTTATTCCACCATTACTGCAATAATTTGCCCTCAGGGCTGAACTCCTTCAAAAAGGGCAACAAATAAGATTTCTATTTTGATCACATTTCAGATGCAAGAAACGTCACTCTAGAGAGTAGGCCCCAAGCTGCTCCAATTGGGTGTTTTGCTATTAATGTCAATGCAAGCCAACAATAGTGCTCCCAACAGCAGTCTTCACTCTAAAGGTGTCATGTCAATATGTGGGGACAGTCCTTGGATTTGCTGATAGGCTTAGTGTTTTGGTGAGGAAAGGCACATGTCATTTGAAAACAGCCCTGGCCTGGGAAGCTGGTATTGCTGGAGCTTAAAAACAAAGCCAAACCACACACCCAGGGGAAAAATGCAAGCAGCTGAAAGTGAATACACATAGTACAAAATGTCAGTATTTGGAGTCCTAGATTCTATTGCAAAAGGATTTAAGATCTAAATGCAACTATGTTTGCTCAAATGAGTTCAATGACTGAATCTGTGGATGTTCAAAGTAAACTGCAAAGTTTTAATTTTAAATCCCCCAGGAACTCTTGTAATAAGAATTTTGCACTTGTTGTGTACTCATAGACCCCAAAGCACTTTCCAAAGCTAGATACTGGTATGTGACATTAGCCTCATTATACAGGTAGGTAACTGATGCACAGAAGGAAGTGGCTTTTTCTTCGCTATACAGCCAATGAGTTGTAGAGTCAAGACTAGAACCCAAAATGTCTCACCCCCCATGCTCTTCCAGAAGTCATTAATCTACCTTTGGACTTTATGCACACTAGCAGCTTTTATCTAAGGAGCTCGTGAGTGTTTTCCAGATGTCCATTGATCACACATCCTTGTGAGGAGCTATTTTTGCAATTTTCAGGTGTGTAAAATGAGATCTGGAAAGGTAAGTGACTTGACCAATGTCACCCAGCAAGTCTGGTAGAGCTGAGAATAAAACCTGGATCCCATTCATGTGCTCTAACCACTAGTCCTCGTCTATGGGATCCCAAAACAAGAAAATGGTTGATTACGGTTTAAAAAGTGATTAGTGTTGTGTGTTGAGACAATCTCCAAGATCATGGGTCACTTGAGCTACAGCCTCCCTTGTTTCTCTGCCAGCATGAGAGAAACCCCAACTGCCATAAATAAATGAAAAAACCTGCCCATTCCCTGCTCAACCCATGTTTTCATTCCCTCTGCTTATGGTATTGTAGCTGTGATGTCACTTGTTATGGTAGGAAAAAAAAGGCAGGAAATAGTTAGCTAAGATTTCTCAGGATCATACTTTTGTTATGAAAACATCAGCTATAGACTATGATATCCCAGAATAATGCATTCTGAGGCAGTTTAGCATATACAGCAGAGCAGGGGAATTTCACAGAGAGGAAAGCAAATGCCAGAAAGGGTTAGCTAGATTTTTATTGTAAAGGCTCTTCACAGCCTGACCATGGGAATGTGAATCACAGAAACCAGGCTTCACTCAGTTTCGATTAAGGCAAAACAAAGCCTAGATTCTCCCCGGACTAACTCTTGTTTTCCTCCTAACCACCCCACTCATGCAAAGACAACCCCTCACACCTGTCCAGCCCCCAGGACTGTTCTCGTCCTCTCACTCCTAAATCCTTGATCTTCCTGATGAACGAGGATGTCCACTCCAGCAGCTAGTCTGCATCTTTCCTCTCCAGGCTGTACTGCTCTCCGCAGGTTGGCCTGTTGGTCCCTGCTCGGACCAGGCCTCCTCAGATTGTAAGGCTTGGAGCCCAACAACCCTGTCTTAATCTGCCCTTGAATTCACCTTTAAGACTCCAAGGGCATGTAAGGCCTCTGCTGGAAAATAGGATGTACTGCTATAAGAGCTGATTGGAGACTGAGGGTTTGTCTACATGGTACAGCAATATGCACTAGAGACAGGATTTCTCAAGCACACCAATGTGCTGTGCACTAACTGGTCTGTGTAGACCCTCCCGGCATACACTAAAAGTTCAGTGGGTGTTAACATAGTGCCGTTGAAATAGCGCTATGTTGACGCACAGTATGGCACTTTAGTGTGTGCCAGAAGGGTATACTTGGGCCAATTAATGTGAAACATATTGATGCACTTTAGAAATCACACCCCTCTAGTATGCATTGCTGTGCCATGTAGACAAGCCCTGAGATTCAGAGCAGTGCCTGGTGCAGTAATTGTCTTTCCAACTGGTGGCGACTATCCATAGAGGACCCAGTTTATCAGGAAATCCTCTAATTTAAAGAGAATCAATAGATTTCCTAAATTAGGGTTATCATAGTATCTATGGGCCTATCAGGGCATTGCCCTGGGGCCTCTGGAACTTAGTACATGAGCCAGAAGCCAACTGTCTCTTAAATGAGTCTGCTTTACAGCCTTAGTAACTCTCTAAGTGGTCTTTAGAGTAGCAGCCATGTTAGTCTGTATTCGCAAAAAGAAAAGGAGTACTTGTGGCACCTTAGACTAACCAAGTCTCTAAGGTGCCACAAGTACTCCTTTTCTTTTTAAGTGGTCTTTGTGTCACTAGTGGGACTGAACACTGCACCCAGAAGGTGTGGGGGTTACACAAACTCTAACATTCCATGCAAAAGTCTTGGGAATAGGTACTCTACGTATAGGGAAATAGCTAAATGCAGGAAAACTTATCAAAACAGACTGGACTTCTACATAGATTGGTTCTGTCGACATGCATGGGCTGAAATTGTGGAAAAGCAGCATCACTTGCCCCATAACCTCAGCTGTGCTGAACACACTGCCATCAACAGCCTCAGGAACAACTTTGACATTATAATCAAAAAGGCTGACAAAGGAGGTGCTGTTGTCATCATGAATAAGTTAGAATATGAACAAGAGGCTGCTAGGCAGGTCTCTAACTCCACATTCTACAGACCATTATCTTCTGATCCCACTAAGGATTACCAAAAGAAACTACACCATCCGCTCAAAAAACTCCCTGAAAAAGCACAGGAACAGATCTGTGCAGATGCATGCCTAGAACCCCGTCCAGGGGTATTCTATTTGCTACCCAAGACCCATAAACCTGGAAATCCTGGATGCCCCATCATCTCACACATTGGCACCCTAACAGCAGGATTGTCTGGCTATGTAGACTCTCTCCTCAGGCCCTATGCTACCAGCACTCCCAGCTATCTTTGAGACACCACTGACTTCCTGAGGAAGCTGCAATCCATTGCTCATCTTCCAGAAAACACCATCCTGGCCACTATGAATGTAGAAGCCCTCTACACCAACATTCCACACAAAGATGGACTACAAGCCGTCAGGAACAGTATCCCCAATAATGTCATGGCAAACCTGATGGCTGACCCTTGTGACTGTCCTCACCCACAACTATTTCACATTTGGGGACAATATATACACCTTCAAGTCAGTGGCACTGCTGTGGGTACCCACATGGCCCCACAGTATGCAAACATTTTTATGGCTGACTTAGAATGCTTCCTTCGCTCTTGTCCCCTAATGCCCCTACTCTACTTGCGCTATATTGACATCATCATCATCTGGACCCATGGAAAAGAAGCCCTTGAGGAATTCCACCATGATTTCAACAATTTCCATCCCACCAACCTCAGCCTAGACCAATCCACACAAGCAGTCCATTTCCTGGACACTACTGTGCTAATAAGCAATGATCACAAACACCATCCTATACTGGAAACCTACTGACCGCTATACTTACCTACATGCCTCCAGCTTCCATCCAGGATACACCACACGATCCATTGTCTACAGCCAAGCTCTAAGATACAACCGCATTTGCTCCAACCCCTGAGACAGAGACAAACACCTACAAGATCTCTATCAAGCATTCTTAAAACTACAATACCCACCTGCTGAAGTGAAAAAAAAAAAACAGACTGACAGAGCCAGAAGAGTACGCAGAAGTCACCTACTACAGGACAGTCCCAACAAAGAAAACAGAATGCCACTAGCCGTCACCTTCAGCCCCCCAACTAAAACCTCTCCAGCGCATCAAAGATTTACAACCTATCCTGAAAATGACAGGTTTCAGAGTAACAGCCATGTTAGTCTGTATTTGCAAAAAGAAAAGGAGTACTTGTGGCACCTTAGAGACTAACCAATTTATTTGCACATAAGCTTTTGTGAGCTACAGCTCACTTCATCGAATGATAAATTGGTTAGTCTCTAAGGTGCCACAAGTACTCCTTTTCTTTATCCTGAAAAAGAATCTCACTCTCAGATCTTGGGAGACAGACAGCCCCCCAACCTGAAGTAAGTACTCTCCAGCAACCACACAACAAAAACCATTAACCCAGGAATCAATCCTTGCAACAAAGCCTGATGCAAACTCTGTCCACATATTTATTCAAGTGACACCATCATAGGACCTAATCACATTAGCCACACCATCAGGGGCTCATTCACCTGCACATCTACCAATGTGATATATGCCATCATGTGCCAGCAATGCCCCTCTGCCATGTTCATTGGCCAAACCGGACAGTCTCTACGCAAAAGAATAAATGGACACAAATCTGACATCAGGAATCAATACATTCAAAAACTGGTAGGAGAACACTTCAACTTCTCTGGCCACTTGGTAAAAGATTTAAAGGTGGCAATTTTGCAACAGAAAAGCTTCAAAAACAGACTCCAGTGAGAAACTGCTGAGCTTGGATTAATATGCAAGTTAGATACCATTAACTTGGGTTTGAATAGAGACTGGGAGTGGCTGGGTCATTACACATGTTGAATCTATTTCCCTATGTTAAGTATCCTCACACCTTCTTGTGAGCTGTCTAAATGGGCCATCTTGATTATCACTACTAAAGTTTTTTTCTTCTGCTGATAATAGCTCATCTTAATTAGCCTCTTCCAGTTTGTATGGCAACTCCCACCTTCTCTCTATATATATATCTTCTTACTATATGTTCCATTCTATGCATCCAATGAAGTGAGCTTATGCGCCAACAAATTTATTAGTCTCTAAGGTGCCACAAGTACTCCTGTTCTTTTTATCCTTCTCTGTTTGTCACTGAAGAAGCAAAGCACAGGGAGCTAAATCTTGCCTCTACATTTGTAGAGCCAGAAGGGTGTTGGCAGGCTCAAAATCCTGCACAAGCAGCACTGCATGCAATTTCCAAAGAGCGCTAGGATTTGAATATGGTCAGCCACCTAAGGTATGGCCTGTGGGGAGGGTAGAGAGGGCATGGCTGTCCTCCAGACCTATGAATGCTCATGTAGCTATCAGAGGCACATGAGGCTGGCATGTTATTGCTGATCTGCAAGCAGCAGAGACTACCCCAAAATGTACAAAACAGGCCTGCCATTTGAAATCCTGTTCTGCCTTTTCAGACGGGATTGCTTGTAAACCAGGAGACAGTTGGCAGATTTCTGCTTCCTCCCTTTGTACACAGATACGAACGGACTCATTGTAAGACTGAGCTGCCAGACAGTTCTTAGGTGCATAGATCGTGGAGTGATTGGGAAAAGACTTTGTATAAACATTATAGATATTATTTGTGATTACTACATTAGTCATTTTCCAATATGGTTTTCTTGCATTCAGAAAGCAAGAGAGGGAAACTCTCCACTGGTTTTCAGGAAGTGAGTGAATGAACATCCACATGTTAGCAAATGAATGAATGGCCTGATGAAGAAAGTGTCTGCAACAGCAGTGCATTTTGATCCTGTGACATAGTCCTTTGGTAAGATTTCCATTAACTTGTTTGAAGTGACTGGAAGTACAGATTAATGAATGAAAAATAAAATCAAACTTTCACATTATGAAAAAGAATTTTTGTTAAAGAAGTGGCACATATAGGTCAGTCATATAAACGATATGATGTACTGAATTAAAGCACCTTTCTGCCAAGGATCTTGAGATGCTTTCAGACAAGTTAGTTGCGTCTCATGACACCCCTGATGCAAGTTCATTATTATGCCCATCTTACCAGTGGTGAAACTGAGGCAAAGAGTGACTTGCCTACTGGAGTGAGTCAGAGGCAGAGCCAAGAACAAACCCATGAGTTCTTATGTAGTGTCTCTTGTTTAAAGCCCTGATCCTACAAGGTGTTAATTCCCTCAGCTCCTATTGACTTTGGGAGTTGAGGGTATCTGGCATCTGAGCTCTCAGCAATTCAGGCTCTCCGCCACTACAGTTGGGACCAAAACCCCATATTTTAAAAAGTACCCTCAATGGTTAATTCAAGGTGCCCTCAGTCTGTATGGTAAATATCCATTTTCAGAATTAGCATGTGTACCATGGACATGTAGAGACAGGGTCACTGGGATTCACTGGGTAAATAATCATGCACACTCCAGAGTGGATAGCTGGACATTTAAAACACATTATTTATCTAGCTAAATATAAAGTATAGAAAAATCAAATTTGGCTTCAGAGTTGCATGCTGCTATATCTGTAGAGAGAAATTGGTCTTGTATTTTTCACATCTTTCTCAGTAGTTCCTGTATTCTTAGTTGTGTTTCCTTCTTTCAGAATCTCATATGGAAACTTAGCCTGCCACTAGCTTTGCTTTCATACATGTGATCCTGTATTTCCTCACTCCTAATGGTTGGTATTTTGAAGCTAAAGGTGTGGCTGCCACAACTAGTTCCCCTTTCAAGGCTCATGTTTGCTGCACATGTTTGTCGGTTTCCAAATTGGCTTGGCATATTACAGTTAAAAACTGACTGTGTCGAAGAAAATGAAATGTAGGTGTTTTAATCCCCATAATTAATACTTCTAAATTTAGTTCTTCTCTGTCCTGCCTTGTGCAAAAATCCCTTCAATGAAACTGATCTTGATTTTTTTCAATAAAGCGTTTCAGAAAAAACCAACTAGGAAGTTTGAATCTCTGGTACTTGAGCATTCAGTCGTATTTAACAGCATGTCAGTGTATCCTGCATGCCAAATGTGGCCCACAGAATTCTAAACTGCTATCCACATCTTTAAAATGAACATGCAGCCCATGTAGACGGTAGATTTTCTAAAGCAACTAATGATTGATTATCTTGATTTTTGTGGGCCCAAATTGAAATACCTTCAAGTGTCTGATTTTTGGAGAGCCAATAGTCAGCACTTCCTGAAAATCACGGCCCATTAAAGTATCTCAAGTTGGGCACCAAAAAACATAGGCACTCCAAATCAATCATTTTAGAAATCCTTGGCCTACAAGAGTCCCAGCATGCAATGCTCCATCTGGAGTTAAACTGGGAGATTTACACATAAAGGTGGAACAGCAGCCCAACACGGTAGCATTTAATTTCAGAAAGGGGGACTACAGAAAAAATGAGGAAGTTAAACAGTTATTAAAAGGTACACTGCCAAAAGTGAAATCCCTGAAAGCTGCATGGAAATTTTTTAAAGACACTATAATACTCAACTTAAATGTACACCCCAAATTAAAAAAAATATAGTAAGAGAACCAAAAAGGTGCCACTGTGGTGAAACAAAGAAAAGCAGCAGTAAGGCAAAAAGGCATCCTTTAAAAAGTAGAAGTTAAATACTAGTGAGGAAGATAGAAAGGAGCATAAACTCTGGCAAGTGAAGTGTAAAAATATAATTAGGAAGGGCCAAAAAAGAATTTGAAGAACAGCTAGCCAAAACTCAAAAAGTAATAAAAAATTGTGCTAAGTACACCAGAAGCAGGAAGCCTGCTAAACAACCAGTGGACCACTGAGATGCTAAAAGAGCACTCAAATACGATAAGGCCATGGCAGAGAAACTAAATGAATTCCTCACAAGTTTTGGAACAAATTGATAAATCACCAGGACCAGATGGTATTCACTTAAGAGTTCTGAAGGAACTCAAGTGTGAAATTGAACTACTGTGGTTTGTAACCTATCATTTAAATCAGCTTCTGTACCAAATGACTGGAGGATAGCTAATGTGATGCCAATTTTTAAAAAAGGGCTCCAGAGGTGATCCCTGCAATTACAGGCCAGTATGTTTTACTTCAGTATCAGGTAAACTGGTTGAAACTATACTAAACAAAATTGTCAGACACAGATGAACATAATTTGGGGAAGAGTCAACATGGTTTTTGTAAAGGGAAATCATGCCTCACCAATCTACTAGAAATCTTTGAGGGGGTCAACAAGCATGTGGACAAGGGGAATCCAGTGGAGGGAGCTGTAGCTCACGAAAGCTTATGCTCTAATAAATTTTTTAGCCTCTAAGGTGCCACAAGTACTCCTTTTCTTTTTCCAGTGGATCTAGTGTACTTCGATTTTCAGAAAGCTTTTGACAAGGTCCCTCACCAAAGGCTCTTAAACAAAGTACGCCATCATGGGATAAGAGGGAAGGTCCTCTCATGGACTGGTAACTGGTTAAAAGACAGGAAACAATTCGTAGGAATAAATGGTCAGTTTTCAGAAGGGAGAGAGGTAAATAATGGTGTCCTCCAGGGGTCTGTACTGGGACCAGTCCTATTCAACATATTCATAAATAATCTGGAAAAAGGGGTAAACAGTAAGGTGATAAAATTTGCAGTGGATAGCTATCTTGAGTAGTTTTGTAAGTCCAAAGCAGACTGCGAAGACCTAGAAAGGGATCTCACAAACCAGGGTGACTAGGCAACAAAATGGCAGATGAAATTCAATGTTGATAAATGGAAAATAATGCACATTGGAAAACATAATCCCAACTCTACATATAAAACGAGGGGGGGTCTAAATTAGCCATTACCACTCAAAGAGATCTTGAGTCATTGTGGATAGTTCTCTGAAAACATGCACTCAATGTGTATTGGCTATCAAAACAAACAGAATGTTGGGAATCATTAAGAATGGGATAGATAAGACAGAAAATATCATATTGCCTCTACGTAAACCCATGGTATGCCCACATCTTGAATACTGCATGCAGCTGTGGTCGCCCTATCTCAAAAAAGGGATATTGGAATTGGAAAAGGTTCAGAAAAGGGCAATGGAACAGCTTCTGTATTATAAGATTGGACTTTTCCGCTTGGAAAAAGAGAGACGAATGAGGGGGGGTATGGTCTATAAAATCATGACTGGTGTGGAGAAAGTAAATAAGGAAGTGTCATTTACTCTCTCGTAACACAAGAGCTAGGGGACACCAAATGAAAATAGGCAGCAAGTTTAAAAAACAAACAAAAGGAAGTATTTCTTCCCACAACGCACAGTCAACGTGTGGAACTCTTTGCTAGAGGATGTTGTGAAGGCCAAGACTATATCAGGGTTCAAAAAAGAACTAGATAAATTCATGGAGGATAGATCCATCAATGGCTATTAACCAGGATGGGCAGGGATGGTGTCCCTAGCCTGTTTTCCAAAAGCTGGGAATGGGCGATAGGGGATGGATCACTTGATGATTAACTGTTCTACTCATTCTGTCTGGGGCACTTGGCTTTGGCCACTGTGGAACAGGAGACTGGGCTAGATGGATCTTTGGTCTGACCCAGTATGTCCATTCTTATTGTGTACTAGGACTATTGTCTCTACACCTCCATAAGTAAAACAAAACAAGGTTGGCGGCAATATGCTCCACTATATGCAAATGCAATGCTGACAGATTCCGGTCATCAGGATCAAACCTGGGAGCCCAGTGCATGAGCTTCTACTGCATGAACTAAAAGCCAACTGGCTGTTAGCTATATAATAAGTCTACTCTACAGCCTTAGCTATCTGCCTCTCTCTGCCACTAGACGGGAGAGACCATCACACCCAGGTGGTTGTGTGGTTTACACAAACTCAGTGCAGTCCCCTATCTCCTGTCAAATTCTCAGCAAGGCTCTTGGTCAGGCAAAATTTAGGCTTCCCTCTTTGGATTATTCTAAGCTGCAGCAATAGAATTGAAACTGGATATTCCTGGAAGCCACGTATAGGGTGTGCAAGATCTTTGGAGAAAGTTTCTCTGCTCAGAAATCAGTGTCTAAAGCAGCTATGTTGAATGTTCTGGACCCTGTATTCCAAGACTGACCAGATTTATTTATTCTAGGATTTGTACAGCACAGTTTCAAGTTCTCATCCTGCCAGACCTTATTCATCTTTGCTTAACCAAAGACCTTCAGAACAATCTGCTGAGCCGCTTTAAACAGTTTACCATGCTAGTGGGTAGTATGGGGTAATGTGAGCCCTGAAACAGAATGTAATAAAATCTTTAGATGTGGATTTTGAAGGCTAGAGCCAGCCACCAGAAAATTAGGTACAGAAATCATGACATCTGTTTATGGTACTTTTAGGGAAACGTGAGATACTGTACACAAACAATACAGGGGAAAAACAGTGAGGACCTAAATACACAGCATAAAATCTATATACACCTTAGTACAGACACAAGTAATTTATCTGTTGAAATGGAAGCAAAATAAAATGCCTGGGCCCTTTACCAATCCTTCTGGACATAGAAAGATTACTTTAAATGTGCTTTTAAAAGAAGTCTGCTTCACTTTTTACCTTATAAATACAAGGTCCTGAATGCCTCCTTCTGACCCAGACTCTCCACACCATTCTCTCTGAATTGCTGGCAAACACTGAACCTTCAGAGACACACTGTCACAGGGCACACTGCTCATCTGGGGACTCCTCCTGGTCACTGTGGGGATTAGCTCTTGAGGGCAACACCCACTTCCACAGCTGTAGCCAGCTGTCTCACAAACAGGTCTGCAGCCCCTCACTGGTCCCAGGAATTGCAGCTTCCTCTTCATGGCTCAGCCCCCTGGCTAGATCACTCAGTGTTCCCCCCTTCTGGGATAGCAAAATCCCTTCTCCCTAACAGTTCTAGGCAGTCTTCCCTCTGGCTGCCCCATGGTGCTACTCTCTGTGGCTTGTATGGGAACCCAGACCCACCCTCTACTCTAGGTTCTAGTCCAAGGACCTTCAGCCCAGCAGTTCTGGGCCTTCCTCTCAGCCCTTACTGCTTTCCCTAGCCTGCTTCCTACCACGCCTTGTTCCCCCTCTCTCAGGGTGTACCAGCTCCAAAGCCCTCTTCCCAGGGAGTGACTACTTCCTACAGCCTTTTCCAGTAGCCCTGCTTGTTACTGCACAGCTGAACCTGCTTCTAATTAGTCCCCTGATCACTGGCTCTTCCTCTAGGTGCAGCATGTGAAGTGAATTGGCCTGCTCAGCCACTTTTACCTCTTTCAGTTCTGTATCGGGTGGTCACCCCACAACACATTAATTTCTTAAATAGTATTTTTAAACTATTTGTTGCTGTATTATTATATATTAACTAAGTAAGTGTGCTGGGCTGGACTCTCTCAGCAAAGTCTAATCCAATTGGTTGTTTGAGCTGTATGTTATTGGGTCTGTCATGTTATCTGTTTCCATGTTCAAAAGAACCTGATTAATTGGTGAATATAGTGGACTCCTCTATCTCTTTATTTTTTCCCCTGAGTCTGAAATTTTGTCATTAGGCCCTTGACTATAGAAACAGGAATACCTTAGGACATCAGTGGCATGTGAGAGTCAAATCACCTTACAGATTTGGTGGGCGAGAAATGCACACAGAGCAGGGGAAGTGCAAATATTAACTTCTCTTTAAATTTTGCAAAACTATTGGGAAATGTGACGAACACTGACGCACAATAATATCAGAAAACTGTTAATAAAACAGGCTCTTAATACTGCTTAGCAATTTTCCAGGACTTGAAATACTAAGGCAGGTCAGTACAAGTCTTCTCACAACTAGGAAATTTTCTAAGGATTGGCTGTGGATTAGTGATCAGAAAGGAAAAAAATCTATACCTAGAGCGAGCCATTTCAAACTTCTGATCAGTGGAAGATTTGGGTGCTCAGACACTATATTGATAAGGGTCAGATAGAGAAAAATGGAGTAGATATTCAATTCTTTAATGATCGTTGTTAGAATTTTTTTCCCTCAAATTGCAGAGCTACTAAAAATCTCTAAACGTTATCAGAGCTAAAGCTAGCTTTTGGAGGATGACATTTTATATGTACTTTGGCTCAACCTGCACCACTTAAGAAAGCTGCAAAAAATCAGTCCCCAGATCCTACACAATACTAAAAGGCTGATCTAATTGCTATTGAAGTATAAATAGAAAGGATTGTGACCTACTGCTAGTTTGAGAAGAGAAGTGTGGAACAGATATTTTTGAACCTAAAAGTTAAGTTTAGAGCCCTCCTAGTTCATATGTAGCTTTGGTATTTTTATTGCCCCATGTCATTACCTATTTATGATACTAATTTACTGTACAGCAAGAGGATCTTAATTATATTAAAGTCATTAAAATCAGAATCACCAATGATTCATCTTGGTTATTCAGTAACAGCAAAACCACAATGTTTTTACATGGTATTAGTGGTGTTGTAGCCAGGTTTGTCTTGTGATATTAGGACCTGAAGAGCTCTGTGTAAGCTTGTCTCCCTCACCAACAGAAGTTGGTCCAATAAAAGATTACCTCATGCAGCTTGCCTCTTTACATGGTATTATTCATTTGCTCATTTTTTTCTTATGGGTGCAGAGATAAGTGGTTTGTGCCTTGCTTTCTCCTCACTGTGAAAATGAAGTTAAAGGCTGAGCTTTTCAAAGGAGAGTAAGGGCGTTAAGCACCCAACTGCCGTTGAAAGTCAGTAACATTTGGGCACCCAAGCCCGTTTGAAGATCCCTGACAAAATGATTAATGGGACAATGCTGAGTGGAGAAATTATAATGACATTTGAGAAACTACTCTTGTCTCTAGAGACAATCTCTAGGCCAGAATAGGTGGGTATATCTACACTGCAATCACATGTGTGACTGCGACACAGGTAGCTATAACCTGACATAGCCACAGCTTCACTGCTATCATTTGATCTAGCAAGCGCCAATAAGCTAGCTCCGGTATGTCTACATGTGCTGCAGTCACATCTCTGATTGCAGCATAAAAATCCCCATAGTGCTGATGCAATCCAGTCAGTCTGAGATACGTGTCGCCTTTTGTGTCCAATCCACAGAGGATATGGGTCTGTTATAGCTCTCATCTAAATATTAAAATTATTTCTGCCTTACATCAATTCTAACATGTACATGATTTAATTTTAATCTGAAACTCACAGGTATCGCATGTCTTAAAAACCCACTATTAGGTTTATGCAGATAGACAGTGTTGGTAGCACTGGAGAAAAACACTAATGTGATATCTAAGATGAGCAACTAGACTTTCTGCTTGACAACACCCAGAGTAGAACTACGGTTGATGTCCTGCTATTTGAATACTATGGTATATCGCAGGGTTTGTCAACATTTTGAATGAAAGAAGGTGAATACTTTCTATCTGACTCACCTTGAGGAGTGATAGTCAAGTGCCATCCAGTGGAAATTTGGTATAGCTGCAACACAACGTCGTACTGCCTGGGTAAGCTTTGAGAATCTGCTTCAAGCCATTGTGTTTAGCACCTGTGGCTAAGATGTTCTGAAATAAATGTCTTAAGTTAGGCTCTTAAATGGTCTGATTTTCAAAAGAATGGAGCACCCTTGAAGTCATGGCAACTGCTGGGTGCTCAATGCTTTTAAAAGCAGGGCCACTTAAGGTGACTAAACATGGTTTAGGCACCTGATTTTAGGCACTCATTTTTTAAAATCTTGGTATTTAACTTTAATGACCAATGGCCTAGTACAATACCAACCGAAGTTAATTGGAGTCATTCCATTGCCTTCAGCTGACATTGGATAAGTCTCCAAATTCTGCCCCCAGTTGCATTTGTACAATTTAAAGAGACACTGTCAGGCCAAATTTGTCCTCCTATTTATGAAGCCTAAGATCAATATGAATGTTTCCATTAATTTTTAAAAAAATACAATGAAGCCAGTTTTTAACAATTATAACACCTGGCTCTCATAGTCTTTTCATCAATAGATCTCAGAGAGCTTTACAAAGGAGGTCAATATCATTATCCCCATGTTAAACAAATCAGACTGAAAGAAATCTTTCACTTTTAATAATCAAAGGCATTATTTTTAACATACATATACTTCTATGAAAAATATTTGGCCAAGTTCTGCTCTCAGTAATAGTTGATCTAGCAGTGTCCCTTTAAAGCCACTTGCAATCGCCTATAACTTTGGGCATTCTTTATTTTTGGTGCCCAATGTAGAAAAGAGGAAGGTGGAACTGCAATGATGGGGCAGTGCAGAGCGCATTAGGAGATGATCAACCGGAGCAGAACAGATCCACTGAAGCCATCAAATAATTGTTCTATTCCTCCTTTCTTTCAAATGTGGTTTTGCTTTTTCCTTTGTTTAATTTCTGCTTCAAGTGAAAAAGGAACTTTTCTTCCTGAATATAAATTCAGAAGATCTGAGACAGCGCCTGTGGAGGCAAAGTGTGGGAGTTCTGCTCCATGGAGCATTTTGAGCACTGAGCAGTGCTTTGTCATGTGCTATACATCTATATGGTAGATATAGATGTATATATGGGATCTATGTTATAGATATTGTTTCAGTAATTAGATTTTATGAAACTTTATATTCTAAATTTAAATAATATTTATAGTGGGGACCAAAGTAAGATAGAAGCTTAGACACTAAGCAGCTGACAACTTAGAAATATTTAAAGAATATTCTGACTTTCAAAGACCTATCTGGGTATAAAATAAAAGTGTTTGTTGTGGCTTATCATTCTGCACTAAGTCTAGGTATTTTGTTACAGCTTAAGGCCTAATTGTTGGCTATACTGAGTACCTGAAATTCCTCTTTGAGTCTGTAGGAGTTGCAGGTGGTCAGAAGTTTGCAGTATCAGACCCTTTGTGTAATAGGCTTGCAGGGCTGAATGACTTTTGTGACAAAGCTCTAACCTTGTCTCAGTGGGTCCCACACTTCCAGGCAGATTACCCTAGCCTCAGAGGCTCACTAGGACCATCCACATAGCCCTTCTCTCTAGGGAGAAGGGCCACAGCCAACAGAGCCATTTTCATCATAAACCAGCAAGGGAGGTAGGAAGAAGCAACCCACTCTCACACAGTCTCTGTCGTCTCACAGTCTGATTAATCATGGAGAGTGGAGGAGGGTGGGGGGAACCCAAGCCCAGCCTCTACTCCAGGCTCCAGCCCAGAGACCCTTAACAGCTATTGGTAGCTGACCTTTTGAAACAGGACAAGTACAATTCCCTGGGCCACTTCTCCCCAGCAGCCCCCACTTACTTAATACTTACTTCACCCTTACCTCAAGGCCTCCTTCCTTGTGCCTAATAGGGTTGGTATTATCCAGTTTCTCCAGCAACAGAGCTTCCTTCTACAGCTCCTTATACATGCATCTCACTGACTACCTGGGAGGCTTTTAACCAGTTCCAGCCAGCCCTTGATTGGCTTCAGTTGTCCCAATCAACCTAGCTATCTCCACTGCTTTCTGTTTCAAAAAAAAAAAAAAAAAAAGGATCTTAATTGGCCCCAGGTGACTTGATTAACCTGGAGCAAATGCCATTTGGTTACCATGGTAACAGGGATTTGTTTAGTCTGTTCCCTACTGCTTTCCTATAGCCATCTGGCCTTGTAATGAAAATAGCACATACATATTAACATGTATCACCTAACTGCTCCAAACTCATCAAGAATAAGGTAAACAAATTGTAATTAGCCAACAACTGAACTTTCTGTTGTTATTTCTATAGTGCCATAGGTGTGCATGAGAGTGCCATCAATTCCTGGAGACAGTGTGACAGCAGAGTTGGCAGAACAAGGGGGCAAGAGGTGATTGGTCAAGCTCTTGGGTTGTTCTGTTTACTGTATATTGGATCTGAATCTCCTCTCATTGACATGGGTGTAAGTCAGGAAGTACTCCACTGCAATCACTGGAGTTATACTGGTGTAAGAAAGGTGGTAGGGGGGAAAGGTCAGTGGTGGGCTGTGACCATTGGGACAGAGATGGGTGTGACCCTGGGGACAAAGCTGTGTGTATATGTATGTGTGTGTGTGGGTGTTAGTGGTTGGTCTGGTCCTGGGGCAGCTTTAGCATGGATGCCTGGGTTCATCTGCACCCACAAAAATCATAAAACCAAGGGTGCACAAACAAGTAAACATACACCTCATTCAGCCTACATGGGAGACCCTGAGGTGGGGGTCAATGTTCCCTCTAATTTTTAACAGTCCATGTGTGCAAAAAATTTCTTCTGTGCCACCACCGAAGCAAACAAACAAACAAAAAAGCCAGAGTGCCGCTGCCGACGCAGAAAAAAAAGCCGTTGCCGAAGCTGGAGTGCTCGCGGGGTTTCGCCGTGTGTGCAGGGTTTAAGATCTGTGTGCACACGCACAGCTTAGAGGGAACAGTGGTAGGGGTCATGGTGTGTTGGAGAGCTAGGCCTGCCCCACAGTCACCCGGCTGTAGTGGTTCCTATCCTGTGCAGCTGGGCCCAACTCCCAGCTCCAGGTGTTGCACCAGGTTGCAACACCACTCAGTCAAATTTGGCCTGACCAGGCCAAACCTGAGCAGTGTTTTCACCCCGTGTGACAGGTCGCAATGCCAGGAGCAGGGAGTTGGGCCCTGCCCCTGTGGAGAGCCACCGCTGCCATGGGCTATCAGAAGACCTGCTGTTTTCTATTCCTGGTTTTGGGACCATGAGCAAGTCTCTTCACTGCTGCGTGCCTCAGTTTCCCCAACTATCAAATAGAGCTAATCAAGGGTTTGTTTGTTCTCCCCATTTAACAGGGTGGGAAACTGAGACACAGTTGGGACTTGTCTACACTACAGGTCTGTAGTGCATTTGTAAGCTTCTGACCCCCACATGTTGTTCAGAGCCTATGGACAACACAGCTCCTCAAGGTGTGTTTGTTCTGTGCTTACCCCTATGTACCAGCAAGGCTGGATGGCCTTTTCTCACTGTTCTGTGGGTGGCAGATCCTGGGTACTAAAGGTCTGAAGAAGCTCTCAAGGACTAATTTTTTTAAATAATTTTTTATCAATGAATTGGGAGCAAACATACAATCACTGCTAATAAGATTGGTGAGTGACAAAATAGTGGCAGCGTGGTAATTACTGATGAGGAGAGGGCAGTGATACAGAGTGAGCTGGCTTATTCGGCAAGCTGGACCCATTCAAAGAAAACAAGTTTGACCAGAGCCAAATGCAAGGTCCTATACCTAGCAACAAGCATGCCATCCACACCTCAGATTGGGGAAGTGTATCCAGGAAAATGTTATACCAATAAAATAAAAACCAGCAGGATCTTATTAAAGGGGAAAAGGCAAAATGCCACATTTATTGTGAATACAGAAAGAATCATAGTAAGCAGTTAGTTATAGCTATAACATTCCATTCAATTTCATATTTATTCACACATTCATTCATACACACACACACACAGGTTCTGCAAGGTTGTTATCATAGTTACCAGCCTTAGAGTTGCTCATACCAAGCCACTGGCCAGGTGGCCTGGACATGAGGAGGGAGCAGGGCCTTGTCAGATGCTCATCTGATGCTCCTGGAAGTTGGTTTGCAGAATCAGACCCCAAAGTTCTCACTTTCTAAACTCCATTTTTATAGGAATTTCTTCCTATGCCAGTCTATGGGAATTGCTTCATCATGCTGCTGCCGAATCAGTCAGCAAATAGCACATTCCTGATGGCTCCATGCTGCCAGATGTTATCTTGTTCTTTGGTTCTCCCATCCTTGAGGCTGTTGGGTGAATTCCAGTCCGCCCTCTGGGGGTCCTCTGGTTATTTCCACTTGATGCCTTCTTCAGCCGATGGACACGGGATTCTTAGGCTGGCACCTCCCTGATCATTCAGTTATTATCCACACCAAACATCCATCCATATACATCCTCTATCTCTATTTTAATCACAATTGTTAACAAAGCGAGATGAATACAACAAAAGGGCGGGGAGTCTCTGGCTGCTGAGTCTGTTGTTACAGAGTATTGCTTTGAGTCTCTCTCTCTGTGAGTCGTTGTTGTTACAAAGAATTGCTTTGAGAACAGACTATGTCTTAGAATGTACTAACACAATTAGCAGCTTGCAAATTTCACACATAGAGGGAGAGAAACAGTACCAAAAACCAAGAGACCTCTTAATTAGTAATACCCTGGAATTTAAACTATTGGGAATCAAACTCATTTGTGATTTTAAAACAGAACTTCTTTAATATGATCCAACAAAAACAGTGACTATGAAAAGGATTTAGGGGCCATAGTGGAGAAGCCACTCAACATGAGCTCCCTGTGTGATGCTGTGGTGAACAGAGCTAAAGCCATCCTTAGACATAGGAGCAGAGCCATGAGTAGGATAGGGAGATGACACAGCATCAGCGAGACTGATATTGGAATATGGCCTCCAGTTTTGGTGTCCTCATTTGAAAAAGATGTTGAGAAATTGGAGGTGGGGCAGCAAAGACAAGATGTTCTGAGGGCTGGAGAAAAATGCCTTCTAGTGAGCTATTGAAAGAGGTCAACCTGCTTAGCTTATCAAAAGAAGATTGAAAGGCAACTTCACTGAAGTGTTGAAGTAGCTTAATGGAGAGAAAATCTTGGGTATTAACGGCTCTTTAATCTATCAGAAAGTCATAACAATGGCAGGAAGGTGAAAAGAGACAAATTCTTATTAGAAATAAGGCACAAATATTCAACAGCGAGGATGATTCATCACAGGAACAAGCTACCAAGGAAAATGGTGGATTCTCCATCTCTTGATGTCATTTAATGAAGACTAGATGCCTTTCTGGAATGTGTTTGCCCAAAAAGTAGCTATTGTGGTATACAGGAGGCCTGTGATATGCAGGAGGTCAGCTTAGATGCTCTAATGGTCTCTTCTGGCCATAAAGTCTACTAATTTCTGAAAAACTGAGTGTAGCATTGGGAGCAGCCTCTGATGTTTTACTGTCTAGCCGGCTTGCTTCCTGGAATGAACACTCATTGAGTGGAATGATCCACAGTGGTAGCTCAAACCTCCAATGGGTCTGGCCAGTGGAAGGACATTAGCACTGCAGGGGAGGGGTGGTGTGGCAGTGGCATCACAAAGGCCTTTTGCAGGACCTCAGCCTATTGGTCAAAGGTGGTGACCTCACAGAGAGATGCAGACATCAGCCAGGCAGGACAGGGGCGC
Source organism: Eretmochelys imbricata (assembly GCF_965152235.1). Classification (NCBI taxonomy): domain Eukaryota; kingdom Metazoa; phylum Chordata; order Testudines; family Cheloniidae; genus Eretmochelys; species Eretmochelys imbricata. Next base: position 167,085,886 of record NC_135574.1, read on the forward strand.
AGGGCCAGGGAAACCTCAGAGACCCCTGTGGCTTTGCTTCAGCAAGTCTCTTTCTCGAGGTTTCTCTTTGAGGACTGAGAGAGTATTAGGGTTCACGTACGTGAGCGCGAGGAGGAACCTCTTCCGAGTTTTCTCCTTTCCTTTTCCTGATTTTACTAGAAAACTGATGTCCCTGTTTACAAAGTAAGAGCCCCCAAGAGGTTTGGAACCTGTTCAGTCTGATCCATCTGGTGCCAGCTGAATTCTAGGCATGGAAAATAAAAGCTTAAGGTGGCAGAATTTTATACCCCAGCTTTGATTTTGTCCCTTAGCATCACTGGGGACATTGGGGTTTGTCCTTTTTGTTTTACCTTTTCCTCCATCTCTCCCTCCTTTCGCTTCATCTCTTACTTCTTTTGTCCTTTCCCCTGTTCCCCTCCCACCACCAGGAGGCGTGTGTGTGCGTATGTGTGTGTCATGGGGGGTTCTCTGCAGCTCCCATTGTGGGAGGTCCACCCAAAAATGTGGGGCTGAAATAGTGCTTGGACAGTGATCTCCACCCGTGACCTGGACCATCTTTTGGGCTCTCTGGTGAGAACCCACACCCTCCCGCCCCTCAGTCTCTACCCTGGCTGGCTGAGCAGGGGGGTTATTGACAGGGAGGAGACTCAGGTCCTTGTTGCTCTCTTTTAAGACCAAGTAAATAAGTCATAACCGGTCATATGTTTGACGAATTTTGCTGCTTCTCTGCATTAATTGTCTCTGAGCAGTTCATGATTCTCTCTAACATTCCAGTTCTCCTAAAACACTTGCTGAATAATTACTATGAACTGTTGTTGGTCTGGAGCTCATTTGAGAGCACTTTAATCACATCATTCAAAGTATGAAATTCAAGATCCGATGGTTAGTTTGAAAGTCAGGGCTCTTGGGTCCATTTCCCAACTCTGCCACTGACTGGCTGAGAGACCTAAAACAAGTCAATTCTCCTTTCTCAGCCTTAGCGTCTCCCTTTTTCAAGTAGGGATAACAATCCGCTCCTACCTACCTCACGGTGGGTGGAGGATGGGGACCCATTGGAGAGTGCACTAGGAGGAGTGCAGAATATGAGGTCCTATCACGTTTCCTCAGATCAGATTATGACATCATAGAATAGCTGAAGTATTCTATTTTATTTGTATGTTATTATTTTGAAATTGTTAAGAGCAGCAACTACTTAGCTCAGATTGAAGCGTTTTATCTAATTTTCGAGATCGAAGTGTCTCCTCTTTGTGTGCGATGAGACAATTTAACACAGTGTGACAAACAGGAGATGCTTTTGTTTTGCAACAAAATATTTTTGCAAAGCATTTTCATCCCACTTGTTATGATTTCAAGAAACAAACTGGTTTAGTCTGAATGGGATTTTCTGACAGAAACAGTTTCAATGTAATTTCCCGGCCATCTCGATTCCTGGGCTCTATGCCTGCCTCTGGGGGATTTCTTGTCTGTTAGAACAGGAGTCAGGACTGGTGGCTTCTCTTTCTGGCTCTGCCACCACCTTGCTGTGTAGGCCCTTGGGTAGGTCACTTCCCTTCTCTGAACCTCAGGCTCCCCATCTGTCCAATGGGAAGAGGGAAAATTCTCGAACTCTGGGCAGCCATCATCCTGGGTGAGATAAGGGCCGTTAAAGCCCTTTGTGAAGGAGAAAGGGGAGTTTTACGGTGTTGAGCACCAAGGAATTCTAAACTTTGTTAAAATGACTCATCTGTGGAAACAAGAAATGGTTGGGGCCAAATGTTAACCATTGTCTTTTTTAAAGCCCATTCAGGGATGTGAGTCCCACTCTTTTAGGTACCTGGGGTTCTTTGCCAGGAGGAGAGAAGAGGTTCCTGCCTCCATTTTTGTGGTCTTAACAAACCAGGTGCTGTGTCCCAGTTCTCTTCTGAGATCCCTGAAAAAGAACATCTTCCCATCCATTAACAAGACAGTACCTATTTTTAAAAGGGGAACAAAGAGAACCCTGGGACTTACAGACTAGCCAGCCTCACTTCCATCCCTGGAAAGATACTGGAACACATTATTAAATAATCAGTTTGTCAGCACCTACAGGATAATTTGGGTCTTAGGACTAGTGAACATGGATTTGTCAAGAACAAATCATTCCAAAGCAATCCTATTTCTTTCTTTGACAGGGTTATGGGCCTAGTGGAGGTGGGTAAACAGGAGTTGTGATCTGTCTTGGTGTTAAGAAGGCTTTTGACACAGTCCCATCGGACAGTCTCACAAGCAAACTAGGGAAATGTGGTCTCATGCAATTAGTATAATGTGGGTGCACAGCTGGTTGAAAGCCCATACTTCAAGAGTCCTTCTCCATGTCTGGCTGTCCAGCTGAGAGGGTGTACCTAGTGGGTCCAGCAGGGATCAGTTCGGGGTCCGGAACTATTCAATATTTTCATTAATGATTTGGAAAATGGAGTGGAGAGTATGCTTCTAAAATTTGCAGATGACACCAAGCACTTGGGAGCACAGGGTTGGAATTCCAAACGCCCTTAACAAATTGGAGAATTGGTCTACTTGAGCCAAACTCCATGGCTGGGCCCCTGGCTAGAGACTGGGCCGAAGTGAAACCCCAGAGCCAAACACTCCTCCTCCTGGGCAGTGCACACTGACCTTTATTGGTCAGATGCTGCTTAGCACTGTCAGAGCAGCTTTTTTCTCCCAGCACTTTCCCATAGTGGGAAAGTAGGAAATCCCCATTTGACTGCTGGGGACAGAGTCATAGAGTGGGGAGCAACTTGCCCAAAGTCCCACAGGTCAATAGGAAAACCAGCAATGGAACCCAGGAGTCCTGACTCCCAACCCCCTGGTCCAGTCTCTACAACAGAGCACACTCCCCCTCAAAGGCAGGGGGACTGGACATGAGGGCCTGGTTGTAATTGCCAGCTGTGGGAGGGAGTGTGGAGCAGTGGTTAGTGAAGGGGCCTGGAAATAAGGACTGCTGGGTCCCATCCATGGCTCTGACACTTGGTGTGACCCTGAGCCAGTAGCTCCCCCTCGCCAGGCCTGTTTCTCATCAGTAGGGTTGGGGTCGCAGTCCCTACAGCCCAGGGGTGTTGGGAGGCTCCAGGAAGGTGTGTAAAGTGCCGGGATGTCAGGAGCTGGGAGGCGCTGTCACCCCTCATGAGGGCAGTGTTCTGCACCCCCTGCCGCTGGCTGAGTTTCTCCGTCCCTTGGCAATAAGACAGACTCTTCTTTTCACAGCCAGTCGATTGCCCAGTGTTTTCACCCTGCCTGCTGGCTGGGCAGGGTAACTCCTCAGGTCACCACCCTCTCCAGCCTGCCTTGGGCTTGGAGAGCGAGGAGGAGGGCGAGCGACAGCAGGTGACCCTGAACATCCGCCATCCATCGCTCCATCACCTAGAGCAAGTGAGTGGCATTAGGGTTCCTCTGTGGCGTCTCCTGTCTGTCTGGGGAGAGGCAGAAAGAGGAGGAGAGAATCTCTCCCAAAGGAGATTGGATTTGCAAACCGACCCCAGGAGCCCCTCACTCTCAGACCGGGGAGGGCCTTCTCCAGAGCTGTCTCCAGTGTGTTTGGAAAGGTCCCAGCAATGGGGCTCACAGCCCTTCCTTTGTGGGAGACTGTTCCCCAGGCTGAGAGTCAGGCTGGGCCAGACCCTGTGAGCGGCTGAGCATGGAAATCAATGGGAAACGAGGGGGCCCTGGGCTTGCTATGCCTAGGGACTTTGACGTGGGGAATGGTTTCCCAGGAGAAGTCCACACTCCTGGGTTCTGTTCCTTCTCTAGCCTGGGGGGGAATGTGCCCTGGGATGGCAGGAGTGAGCTGCTTGTCCAAAGTGACTGATGGTCTTTGTGACTGACCCCAGTGCTCGAAAAGGAGGAGACTCCCCGGGTGTTGCAGCACCAGGGATGACGAGGGGGAACGTTGAGAGCAGATCATGCAATGAGCTCCTGCCAGCGTGTGGAGATTACACTCCCTGCACCCCTGTGGGGGAAGGAGGAGCTGCTCTGGCTGGGGCAGGGATGGGCAGGGACCAAAAAGGCTGGTTAGTGAGAGGCTGCCTTGACCCCAGACTCACGCCTGCTCCCCGCTCGGTTCCAGGATGGTCAGGCTCCTGAGGATGTTCAGGAAGAAGGTGGCCCTAGAGCCTGAGGGAAGCAGCTGCCATCTTCCCCAGGAGCAGAGCGGCCCCTCCCTCCCTGCTGGTGTGGAAGGAGCCCCTGGCCCGGCCAGGAGGTGAAAGTGCCCAGCCTTCTGGCAGAGGAAACCCACTCCCGGCGCAGGCGCCAAGGTGGGAGAGCCACCGGCCAGGCCGAAATGGAGCTGGCCCAGGGTGCGACTGGGCAGGCAGGACCCAGCCCAGGAGGGGAACCGGGCAGGGTGGCTCTGGGACTTGTGTGGGAAGCACTGGCCCCAGGAACCCAGCCCTGATTCCCAGCAGGAAGCATCGCCCTGCCCGGTCACTGAGGACCTTCCAGCCTCCCCAGGGCAGGAGGTGGAGTATCCCTGTCCCAGCACCAGCAGCTCGGTCTGCTCCCCATGGGACAGCAGCAGGACCTATGACTCGGGCAGCAGCGAGGCCGATGGGCGCTGCTGCTTTGTTCCAGACGAGGAGCCAGGCTGGGCTCAGGGAGGGGTGAGGAGGGGGCTGTGAACACCTTGGGTCCAGGCCCTTGAACAGTGCTATGGGGGTGGGTCCCCAGCCCAGGTGTCTGGCCTGAGCCACGTGAACCCCACTGACACTAGATGCTGGCACTTTGGTCCTTGGTGCTCCAGTTGTGGGGTAGGGGGGCAGGCACCTCCCAGGGAGTCCAGGACAGTGTCGGGTGGTCGCCTTCCTATGGGCTCCTGAAGGAGTTGGGGGTTGAAGGCATCACTGAGAGAGAGGGGGGAGTGTGGGGCCTCATCTGCCTGGGTCCTAGAGTTGGGAAGGGGACACATTGCCCCACCATGCCTCCGTCCTTTCCCCGAGTGGCAGCAGGCGTAATCCTGTCCCCTTCTCTCCCTGGTGCAGGGACCCCCAGGGACGAGGAGGAGGAGGAGGAGGAGGAGGAGGAGGAATGGGTGGATGTGGCCACAGAGGAGGCTGCTCTCTAGAACATCCAAGAGCAGCTCCAGGGCCGAGAAAAGGTACAAACGTTCCCCAGCTACATCAGATAGCAGATTTTAGCAAATTAGGACAAGTCAGCAGATAAGAACAACCTTATGTTCTTGGTGGTGATGGGGGACTTCAGCTACTCAGCCATCTGTTGGGAAAATAACACAGCAGGGCACAGATTATCCAACAAGTTCTTGGAATGTATTGGAGACCATTTTTTATTGCAGAAGGTGGAGAAAGCTATTAAGGGAGAGGCTGTTCTAGATTTCATTTTGACAAATAGGGAGGAACTGGTTGAGAATTTGAAAGTGTAAAGCAGCTTTGCTGGAAGTGATCATAAAATGATAGAGTTTGTGATTCTGAGGAATGGTAGGAGGGAGAACAGCAAAATAAAGATAATGGATTTCAAGAAGGCAGACTTCAGCAAACTTAGGGAGTTGGTAGGTAAGGTCCCATGGGAAGCAAGTCTAAGGGGAAAAACAATTGAAGACAGTTGGCAGTTTTTCAAAGAGACATTGTTAAGGGTGCAAGAGCAAACTATCCCACTGCATATGAAAGATAGGAAGTATGGCAAGAGCCCACCCTGACTTAACCATGAGATCTTCAGTGATCTGAATATCAAAGAAGAGTCCTACAAAAAGTGGAAACTAGGTCAAGTTACAAAGGATGACTATAAACAAATAACACAGGTATGTAGGGACAAAATTAGAAAGGCCAAGGCACAAAACGAGATCAAACTAGCTAGAGAGATAAAGGGTAACAAGAAAACATTCTACAAATACATTAGAAGCAAGAGGAAGACCAAGGACAGGGTAGGCCTCTTACGCAATGAGGGGGTCGGGGGGAAAACAATAACAGAAAATGTGGAAATGGCAGGGGTGCTTAATGACTTCTTCATTTCAGTTGGTGGTGATTGGATGTCTAATGTAATGCATGCCAGTAAAAATGAGGTAGGATTAGAGGCAAAAATAGGAAAAGAACAAGTTAAAAATTATTTAGACAAATTAGATGTCTTCATGTCACCAGGGTCTGACGAAATGCATCCTAGGATACTTAAGGAGCTGACTGAGGAGATATCTGGGCCATTAGCAATTATCTTTAAAAAGTCATGGAAGATGGGAGAGATTCCAGAAGACTGGAAAAGGGCAATTATAGTGCCAATCTACGAAAATGGAAATAAGGACAACCCAGGAAATTACAGATCAGTCAGCTTAACTTTTGTACCCAGAAAGATAATGGAGCAAATAATTAAGCAATCAGATTGCAAACATCTAGAAGAAAATAAGGTGATGAATAACAGTCAGCATGGATTTTTCAAGAACAAATAGTGTCAAACCAACCTGATAGCTTTCTTTGACAGGATAAAAAGCCTTGTGGATGTGGGGAAAGTGGTAGATGTGGTATATCTTGACTTTAGTAAAGTTTTTGATACTGTCTCGCATGACCTTCTCATAAACAAACTGCAACCTAGATGGAGCTACAATAAAGTGGGAAATGCAACCTAGATGGAGCTACAATAAAGTGGGTGCAAAAGTGATTGGAAAACCATCCCCAGAGAGTAGTTATCACCCCACAGTCATGCTGGAAGGGCATAACAAGAGGGGTCCCACAGGGATCTGTTCTGGGTCCGGTTCTGTTCAATATCTTCATCAATGATTTAGATAATGGCATAGACAGTACACTTATAAAGTCTGCGGACGATACCAAGCTGGGAGGGGTTGCAAGTGGTTTGGAGGATAGGATTAAAATTCAAAATGATCTGGACAAACTGGAGAAATTATCTGAAGTAAGTAGGATGAAATTCAATAAAGACAAATGCAAAGTATTCCACTTAGGAAGGAACAATCAGTTGCACACATACAAAATAGGAAATGACTTCCCAGAAAGGAGTACCGCAGAAAGGAATCTGGGGGTTATAGTGGATCACAAGCCAAGTATGAGTCAACAGTATAACTCTGCTGCAAAAAAAGCAAACATCATTCTGGAATGTATTAGCAGGAGTGTTGTAAGCAAGACACAAGAAGTAAGTCTTCTGCTCTACTCCATGCTGATTAGGCCTCAACTGGAGTATTGTGTCCAGTTCTGGGGGCCACATTTCAGGAAAGATGTGGACAAATTAAAGAAGGTCTGGAGACGAGCAACAAAAATGATTAAAGGTCTAGAAACCATGACCTGTGAGGGAAGGTTAAACATGGTAACAGTTTTCAAGTACATAAAAGGTTGTTAGAAGGAGTAGGAAGAAAAATTGTTCTTCTTAACGTCTGAGGATAGGACAAGAAGCAATGGGCTTAAATAGCAGCAAGGGAGCTTTAGGTTGTACATTAGGAGGGACGATCAGCGAGTTATCTCAAGTGGCTATACACAAATGCAAGAAGCCTGGGAAACAAGCAGGGAGAACTGGAAGTCCTGGCACAGTCAAGGAATTATGATGTGATTGGAATAACAGAGACTTGGTGGGATAACTCACATCACTGGAGTACTGTCATGGATGGATATAAACTGTTCAGGAAGGACAGGCAGGGCAGAAAAGGTGGGAGAGTTGCATTGTATGTAAGAGAGCAGTATGACTGCTCAGAGCTCAAGTATGAAACTGCAGGAAAACCTGAGTGTCTCTGGATTAAGTTTAGAAGTGTGAGCAACAAGGGTGATGTCGTGGTGGGAGTCTGCTATAGACCACCGGACCAGGGGGATGAAGTGGACGAGGCTTTCTTCCGGCAACTCACGGAAGTTACTAGATCGCAGACCCTGGTTCTCATGGGAGACTTCAATCACCCTGATATCTGCTGGGAGAGCAATACAGCGGTGCACAGACAATCCAAGAAGTTTTTGGAAAGGGTAGGAGACAATTTCCTGGTACAAGTGCTGGAGGAACCAACTAGGGGCAGAGCTCTTCTTGACCTGCTGCTCACAAACTGGGAAGAATTAGTAGGGGAAGCTAAAGTGGATGGGAACCTGGGAGGCAGTGACCATGAGATGGTTGAGTTCAGGATCCTGACACAGGGAAGAAAGGAGAGCAGCAGAATACAGACCCTCGACTTCAGAAAAGCAGACTTTGACTCCCTCAGGGAACTAATGGGCAGGATCCCCTGGGAGAATAACATGAGGGGGAAAGGAGTCCAGGAGAGCTGGCTGTATTTTAAAGAATTTTTATTGAGGTTACAGGGACAAACCATCCCGATGTGTAGAAAGAATAGTAATTATGGCAGGCGACCAGCTTGGCTTAACAGTGAAATCCTTGCTGATCTTGAACACAAAAAAGAAGCTTACAAGAAGTGGAAGATTGGACAAATGACCAGGGAAGAGTATAAAAATATTGCTCGGGGATGCAGGAGTGAAATCAGGAAGGCCAAATCAAACCTGGAGTTGCAGCTAGCAAGAGATGTTAAGAGTAACAAGAAGGGTTTCTTCAGGTATGTTAGCAACAAGAAGAAAGTCAAGGAAAGTGTGGGCCCCTTACTGAATGATGGAGGCAACCTAGTGACAGAGGATGTGGAAGAAGCTGATGTACTCAATGCTTTTTATGCCTCTGTCTTCACGAACAAGGTCAGCTACCAGACTACTTTTGACACGGTCTCCCACAGTATTCTTGTCAGCAAGTTAAGGAAGTATGGGCTGGATGAATGCACTATAAGGTGGGTAGAAAGCTGGCTAGATTGTCGGGCTCAACGGGTAGTGATCAATGGCTCCATGTCTAGTTGGCAGCCGGTATCAAGTGGAGTGCCCCAAGGGTCGGTCCTGGGGCCGGTTTTGTTCAATATCTTCATAAATGATCTGGAGGATGGTGTGGATTGCACTCTCAGCAAATTTGCGGATGATACTAAACTGGGAGGAGTGGTAGATACGCTGGAGGGGAGGGATAGGATACAGAAGGACCTAGACAAATTGGAGGATTGGGCCAAAAGAAATCTGATGAGGTTCAATAAGGATAAGTGCAGGGTCCTGCACTTAGGATGGAAGAATCCAATGCACCGCTACAGACTAGGGACAGAATGGCTAGGCAGCAGTTCTGCGGAAAAGGACCTAGGGGTGACAGTGGACGAGAAGCTGGATATGAGTCAGCAGTGTGCCCTTGTTGCCAAGAAGGCCAATGGCATTTTGGGTTGTATAAGTAGGGGCATAGCAAGCAGATCGTGGTCGTTCCCCTCTATTCGACATTGGTGAGGCCTCATCTGGAGTACTGTGTCCAGTTTTGGGCCCCACACTACAAGAAGGATGTGGATAAATTGGAGAGAGTCCAGCGAAGGGCAACAAAAATGATTAGGGGTCTAGAACACATGACTTATGAGGAGAGGCTGAGGGAGCTGGGATTGTTTAGCCTGCAGAAGAGAAGAATGAGGGGGGATTTGATCGCTGCTTTCAACTACCTGAAAGGGGGTTCCAAAGAGGATGGCTCTAGACTGTTCTCAATGGTAGCAGATGACAGAACGAGGAGTAATGGTCTCAAGTTGCAGTGGGGGAGGTTTAGATTGGATATTAGGAAAAACTTTTTCACTAAGAGGGTGGTGAAACACTGGAATGCATTACCTAGGGAGGTGGTAGAATCTCCTTCCTTAGAGGTTTTTAAGGTCAGGCTTGACAAAGCCCTGGCTGGGATGATTTAACTGGGAATTGGTCCTGCTTCGAGCAGGGGGTTGGACTAGATGACCTTCAGGGGTCCCTTCCAACCCTGATATTCTATGATTCTATGATACTGCACTGGGCAGCACAGCATGGGGAGGAGGTGACCAGCCCTCTGTGGAGAAAGAAGTGGTTCGGGACTATTTAGAAAAGCTGGACGAGCACAAGTCCATGGGGCTGGATGCACTGCATCCGAGAGTGCTAAAGGAGTTGGCGGATGTGATTGCAGAGCCATTGGCCATTATCTTTGAAAACTCATGGCGATCCGGGGAAGTCCCGGACGACTGGAAAAAGGCTAATGTAGTGCCCATCTTTAAAAAAGGGAAGAAGGAGGATCCTGGGAACTACAGGCCAGTCAGCTTCACCTCAGTCCCTGGAAAAATCATGGAGCAGGTCCTCAAGGAATCAATACTGAAGCACTTAGAGGAGAGGAAAGTGATCAGGAACAGTCAGCATGGATTCACCAAGGGCAAGTCATGCCTGACTAATCTAATTGCCTTCTATGACGAGATAACTGGCTCTGTGGATGAGGGGAAAGCGGTGGACGTGTTGTTCCTTGATTTTAGCAAAGCTTTTGACACGGTTTCCCACAGTATTCTTGCCAGCAAGTTAAAGAAGTATGGGCTGGACGAATGGACGATACTGTGGATAGAAAGTTGGCCAGATTGTCGGGCTCAACGGGTAGTGATCAATGGCTCCATGTCTAGTTGGCAGCCGGTATCAAGTGGAGTGCCCCAAGGGTCGGTCCTTGGGCCGGTTTTGTTCAATATCTTCATAAATGATCTGGAGGATGGTGTGGATTGCACTCTCAGCAAGTTTGCAGATGACACTAAACTGGGAGGAGAGGTAGATACGCTGGAGGGTAAGGATAGGATACAGAGGGACCTAGAGAAATTAGAGGATTGGGCCAAAAGAAATCTGATGAGGTTCAACAAGGACAAGTGCAGAGTCCTGCACTTAGGACGGAAGAACCCCATGCACCGCTACAGACTAGGGACAGAATGGCTCGGCAGCAGTTCTGCAGAAAAGGACCTAGGGGTTACAGTGGACGAGAAGCTGGATATGAGTCAACAGTGTGCCCTTGTTGCCAAGGCCAATGGCATTTTGGGATGTATAAGTAGGGGCATTGCCAGCAGATCGAGGGACATGATCGTTCCCCTCTATTTGACATTGGTGAGGCCGCATCTGGAGTACTGTGTCCAGTTTTGAGCCCCAGACTACAAGAAGGATGTGGAAAAATTGGAAAGAGTCCAGCGGAGGGCAACAAAAATGATTAGGGGCCTGGAACACATGACTTATGAGGAGAGGCTGAGGGAACTGGGATTGTTTAGTCTGCGGAAGAGAAGAATGAGAGGGGATTGATAGCTGCTTTCAACTACCTGAAAAGGGGTTCCAAAGAGGATGGATCTAGACTGTTCTCAGTGGTAGCAGATGACAGAACAAGGAGTAATGGTCTCAAGTTGCAGTGGGGGAGGTTTAGGTTGGATATTAGAAAAAACTTTTTCACTAGGAGGGTGGTGAAACACTGGAATGTGTTACTTAGGGGGAGGTGGTGGAATCTCCTTCCTTAGAAGTTTTTAAAGTCAGGCTTGACAAAGCCCTGGCTGGGACGATTTAGTTGGGGATTGGTCCTGCTTTGAGCAGGGGGTTGGACTAGATGACCTTCTGAAATCCCTTCCAACCCTGATAGTCTATGATTCTATGAAATACCCCTGCGAATCACCAGAGTAAATTGCCTAGGGAGGTTGTGGAATCGCCATCGTCCGCAATTTTTAAGAGCAGGTTAGACAAACACCTGTCAGGGATTGTTTAGATAATACTTAGTTCTGCCATGAGTGCTGGGGACACTACAAGAGTGCAGGGGACAAACTGCTATCTGTCGGAATTTGCTTCATCAGGCAGCAGTTTTCTAAAATCGGTAACGCATCAGTAACTGCTACAGGCAGCACATTGCTCCAGGGAGCAGGTTCCTGCACTACACTCCGTGGATGGGCCTTGTCCGCCTGCTCCGAAGAGGAGGGGGCGGTGCCCGCGGAGAGACGCAAAAAGGGGGTGGAGCTAAGTCTTCGGATCCCTCCTGGCGTCGCGCCGCACCACGCCTCGCGCCGCCCTGGTTGCCTAGCAGTGGTAACGGCCGTTACGCGGCGTGCATTGTTTACAGGAGAGTAGCCAATGGGAGGGCAGGTGGGGCTGCGGCGCCGGGCCAATGGGCGGCGGGGGCGGCGCGTTTAAACGACGGCGACAGGTAGCTGCGTAGTCGCTGTTCTGTTGGCTGTGCTTCAACGTGTCGCGGCGCCATGCCGAGCCGGCCCGAGGACTACGAGGTGCTGCTCACCATCGGCGCCGGCTCCTACGGCAAGTGCCAGAAGGTGCGGCGCCGGGCGGACGGCAAGGTGAGCGGTCTGGGGCCGCGCGCGGGCCCCGGCGCTGCGGGCTCCGATGGCCCCGCACCTCTCTGCTGCCCGGGGCGGTTATCTCGCCTCGTCGGCGGCTCCGGCTGGTCGCTGTCTGACGGCGGGCCAGCCCCCTGCTGCCTCTGGCGGCGCCCGGCAGCGGCGCTTCCCCCACAGGCGGGCTCTGGAGGGCTGGCTGGGGCTGCGCTCCCCGAGCTCGGCCCCTGCGGGTTCGGGGGCTCGCTGCTGGCCCCCCGTGGGTTAGGGGTGAGGCGGATCCGCTGGAGCGGGGACACTTAGCACCCCACGGGTCGGCTCGTGGGAGGTGAGTCGGGGCGGCTGCTCTGCAATGTGAAGCTGCCCGTCGCTCGGCCGGCTTGGGACAGGGGCCGCCCCGTGTTCGTCTCCGCCGGCTCGTCAAGCGCTGCTAGCTGGACAGTTAGCTTGTGTCTCGGCTTGACCAGCTGTCCCTAGGGGGAGCATTCGTGTTTTGTCCGCTAGTCGCGGTGTGCACTGTCTTTCAGGTCTTAGTTTGGAAAGAGCTTGACTATGGCTCTATGACCGAAGCCGAGAAACAAATGCTTGTTTCGGAAGTGAATTTACTCCGGGAGCTGAAACACCCAAACATTGTCCGGTATTATGATCGCATCATTGACAGAACTAACACAACCCTGTACATCGTGATGGAGTATTGTGAAGGAGGTGACCTGGCTAGTCTAATTGCAAGATGTACAAAGGAAAGGCATGTGAAATCTGTTTATGGGGATCTCATGCTCTCCCATCTAAATAACCGGAGCATTTACCAGAATTAAGCTAAATCAAAATGCGTCTCTTTGTAATCCATTAGAAACTTGGGTTTGATACATTTAATCACCTCAGACTTCTAAATACTCTCAAGTCTCTTCTTAAAGTATAAAAAGGTATACTTTTTTAAAAGGTATAATTTAGTAGAAGTTGTGTTAAACTGACTTCTGTTGATAAAATACAGAAAAACTGAGGTACCACACGCACACTGGAATAGTCACTATTGCAGGGATTTAAAGTAAAACTAAGAAGAAATTTGGTAAACTGTCTTAAAAGCAAGTTCAAATATATTAAACCTGCCTCAAAGCCCCTTTCCTGTCTTGTGGGTTTTAGAATGTGCTTTAATTTTTTTTCTCTTGAGTCCACTTGCCCCTAGATGTGAGAACTATCTATAAGAGAAGTGGTGAAACTATCCTAACAGAACTTACTGCTTCAGCTCAAACAGAATTCTAATATAATTTTGTCTGACTTGGCTCTAACCATACAAGTCCCAGAGCACTTTAGAGTGGGTGACCTTGACAGCTCCTCCATGCTGTCTGTTAAATGTCCCAGGATGCAAAACTAAAATCACAAATTGAGACTTTGAGATAAATCACTTGAATTGTTCTACATAACAATGCTCTGGGCCAATTATCTTCTAGGTTTTGCTGTGTGATACTTACAAAGAGGAGAGAAAGGAATGGATTTTCTGTCCCAAAAATGGGATGGCTGTGGGGCCCACTTCCATATGGGGTTAGGTGACCCCAGAGTCTGACCCTCTATGGGAAACGCTGCCCAACTGTCATCTTTGAAAAGGCCTTTCCATCATAAGAATGGCTATCAACACTGATTCTCTTGTGTCCAGTATATACCACTAAAAAAAAGGAAATTAATGCCTTAAAACAAAATCCCTGTACACTGTGTGGCATTTTTAATTCCCCAAAAGTGCCAAAATGTCATGAAGTCCACTAGTTGCTCTGAGTTTAATCCCCAAGGCCAATATTTTGGTGCTACTGAGGTCTTCAAAACCCCTGTTCAGCTGCTGCCTAAAGCCCCAAGACATCTAAGTTTTTCTGCCAGTGAGCATGCTCACAGTTGTATTGTTCTAAGGTATAAGACCAGTGTTTAAGTGCCAAGCCCTGAAGCATTGCCCTGCATATCTTGTTGGCAGTACCTAATTCATAGGTGTGCTCTGAGGTTGCTTAAACTCCCACACCATAGTTGAGAGGTGGCCTCCATTAACCCAGGGATGAGATTTGGGTTCAATTCCCCTTCTGCCTGATGTGGAGAAGGGATTTGAACTTGGGTTTCCCACCTTTCAGGGGAGTGCCCTAACCACTGGACTAGTCATTCTCTCTGGCCCAATGAATATTTAATTGTTTATATACGGTGGACTGATTCAATAGGAGAGAGAGCAACCCACACCAGCATAGCCCAGTGGTTTGGACACTCACCTGAGAGGTGGGAGTTCAAACTTCCTCTTCACATAATGCAAGGTCTCCCACATCCCATGTGAATGCTCTAATGAGTGGGCTAAATACTATAAGGGAAGTTCACTCCCCTTTCCCTGGCATTTCTTGGGTGTGTGGTTTTTTTAAAAAAAAAACTCCAGGAGAGAGCTCACTGCTGAGAATCCCAAGCAGAGATGGACATTTCCCTCTTGGATAGAGTTAGACACCTAAATCCCTTTGAGGAGTGTGGATTAAGACTCACCCCTCTCCTCAGCTTAAGCAGTTCCAACAGGTAATGCTATCTCTGCCCAGTGTGCTGGCTTTTTTTGTAAATCCTATTCTTGGGTATCTAACTCTCTCCATGCAGTGGGAGCCTAGGTGCCTAACTTGAGGTTGTGGATTCCACTGGATGGGAATGTACATAAAAGTTAGCACTGTTACAATACTCGCATTACTTTGTGGATCTAGCCCTCTGTGTTACTGCTATTTGCTTTGCATGGTAGATGTTAGGATACTATTGCCATGGGTGGTAGTACAAAACCCTAAGATGGGAACAAATAGTTAATTAGAGGGTGACTTGTATACTTTCTCTATTTACTGTATTTACAAGATCTATAAAAAGGGGTACTTGTGGTACGTTAGAGACTAACAAATTTATTTGAGCATAAGCTTTCATGAGCTACAGCTCACTTCATCGGATGCATGCAGTGGAAAATACAGTGGGGAGATCTTATATACACAGAACATGAAACAATGGGTGTTACCATACACACTGTAACCAGAGTGATGGTAACACCCATTGTTTCATGTTCTGTGTATATAAGATCTCTCCACTGCATGCATCTGTAGCTCATGGAAAGCTTATGCTCAAATAAATTTGTTAGTCTCTAACGTACCACAAGTACTCCTTTTCTTTTTGTGGATACAGACTAATGCAGCTGCTACTCTGAAACCTTACAAGATCTATATTACTCTAAATTAACTTCTTCTCCTTTCCTAGACACTACTTAGAGGAAGACTTTGTTCTCCGCATGTTGACTCAGTTGACCCTGGCCTTGAAAGAATGTCATAGACGGAGTGATGGTGGCCACACTGTGTTGCACCGTGACCTAAAACCAGCAAATATTTTTCTAGATAGCAAGCACAATGTGAAACTTGGAGACTTTGGATTGGCTAGAATATTGCACCATGATACCAGTTTTGCTAAAACATTTGTTGGCACTCCATATTACATGTCTCCAGTAAGTGTTCCAAGATCCTGGTTTCTTCTGCAACACCTGGCTTTTTAACAGAATTCCTCAACATCTTTAGAAGTTTTTAGTTAATGAAACCTATAACTAAATCTTAATTCCTGTAGCCAACTCCTTTTTAACTAGGGACAGACCTTTAAAACTTGTGTTTGGGGGAGGGAGGGGGGAACTTGCCTGCAACAATTCTGCATCATATATCAGAATGGTCTTGTATATGACTGACTTTCGGGTTTGATATGACTTAAGCATCAAGTTTTTTGGACTGTAAAATTTCATAAATTAAGTGTTGTACTGTTTCTGGTGTGTTAGCTATAGGATGGGTTCTCAACCTGAGGGTTGTGGACTTCCCCGCCATCTGAACTGGGTTGAAAATGTGCTCAGGGATCTGTGTTTGTTCTGTCTCTCCTCTGTGTAGGAAGGGTAGTGATGGAGTTCCGAAACTGTTTTTCTGTTACATGGAGTCATGGTATAATTAGTTAGCCTCTTACAGTTTGTATGGCAACTTCCACCATGTGTGTGTAATCTTACGATATGTTCCAGTCTGTGCATCTGATGAAGTGGACTATAGCCCACAAAAGCTTATGCTCTAATAAATTTGTTAGTCTAAGGTGCCACAAGTACTCCTGTTCTTTTTGTGGTATAGAACAAGTTGAGGACCACTGCCATCAGACTATTGTGCATACTTAATAAATCCACAACACCTTTCTCTCAAATCCATGTGTTCAAAGAGAACATCTGTAGCATTCTTGTTCCTATCTTTCTCAGAATGAGGCTGGAATAGCTCCCTTGCCTCCTGATATTTTACTTTTGAAGGCTGCTGTTCCTGAGTCCAGCACAAATTAGAACTGTGCACTAGTCATCGCTCACCATCCTAAGAAGATCCTTTCAAAGACAGCATTCTTAGTTCTTGACTACAGTTGATGTGAAGCTCTTAAGAACCTCCATCATGGCTACTGCCCCAGCTCTTCTCCCTGGGAGAACAGACCTCTTACGAGGTATTGTTTGTTAGTACCATCCTTGTCTTGTTAGGTCTACCCCCTGCAAGTCACGTTTCTGAAGTATCTGCCTTGGTATCTTGGCACTGACTTTTACTTGATTCTTGTCTTCTCACATCTGCATAGTAGTGCTGCAGTGATGGAGTAGGGTACTCTACCTTCTTCAAATGATTGATCTACAAGGGTTCTTGTCCTCTGTGGCACATAGACTTGGGAGTGAAAATCCTGCAAGGTCATGTCAAAGCTCACTACTTCTCTTTTGCTTCTGTGCTCTATGTGCAGACTCTAATGGAAGTTTGTTTTCCCTGTATAATGTCTTGCATTTGTACTGATCCAAAAAACTGATGCAGTTTGAATAAAGCTTTGCTCCAGCTCAGTTATTGCTGTAATATCTTCTTTATTCTGAATTGTACTAGCTTGAAGTAGCTATTGTGAATTAAACTGCAAACTCACCAGTGATAATTTAGTAGGTTGCACAACTATTAGCTGATCCTTCATGGAGAACTTGGTTCTGCTGCATTATTGTAAATGAATTGCTGTACACCTTCCTGATAACACATTTTAAATAAAGGCTTCTCTTTCTTAGGAACAAATGAACCGCATGTCATATAACGAAAAATCAGACATCTGGTCTCTAGGATGCTTGCTATACGAGCTATGTGCACTCTCGTAAGTATAAAGATAAATGATGTGAGACTACTTACACTTCAGTTATAGTATGTGACTAAACTATAAACAGGTGAAGACCAAAGTTTGTCTAAAATCTTAATCCAACAAACTGTTTTGTTTCCAAAATATTTTAAAAATCAAAAACCAGCTCTCTTCTAGACACTAGAAGAACCTTGATTGAAGTGGTAAATGGAGATTTTCCTCAAACACAATGAAAACCCTTTAACACCTTTCCAGTTAAACAGTGAAAAGAGCCTTTACAAAAATACATACTGTTCTTCAGGCCTCCATTTACAGCTTATAACCAAAAGGAGTTGGCAGAGAAGATAAAAGAAGGGAAGTTCAGACGAATACCCTATCGTTATTCAGATCAGTTGAATGAACTTCTTAAAAAGATGCTGAATTTAAAGGTAGGAATTGACTGCTGTGTTCACTAATACTTCAATCTGATACTTAAAGCATTTCAGAGCTTTAATTTTACTGTAGGATGGAACTTGTACAGTTTTTCCTCCATTAAGAAGGGAATTGGTGTCCTAAACTTCTTAAACTGACACTGTCACACTCTTTCCTTGGCTTGTTTCTTTTAAGGACTACTGTCGACCCTCTGTTGAAGAAATTCTACAGAATCCCTTGATAGCTGACTTGGTGGTAGAAGAGCAGAGAAACCTCTCGGAGAGGAGAGGACGAAGATCAACAGAGCCAGAAAGGCTGCAGCATTCAGGCACTGCAGTAAATGAGCTAAAACTGAAGGAACAACAGTTGCAGGAGAGAGAACGAGCCATAAAAGAGAGAGAGCAACAACTGGAACGTATGAAATTCCATTCTGGGAGTGGGGAGGTTAATCAGACTGGTCTGAAAGCCTATGAGGGGGTAGTCCAGATTGTAGATGCAGCCTGTCAGACTTTTAAAACTACCATTTTCTCTTTTGAATTTAATTAAACCTTACCTGGTGGTCTAATCCAGGAGTAGAAACCTAGGTTGGGATTGTGGGGGGTGGAGAATGCTTGCTATGAACAGCCAAGGTTACCAAAACCTACAGAACATGGGGCCTGAATCTGCCTGAAACAATGTGTAGCCATACAGGGTAAAATGCATGGAATGCTACCAAATCAAAATGGTAGCATTTTACTCTGTACTGGCTCTATACTGTGAATATGCAGTTGCCCAACAGATTTGGATCCTTGCTCTGTATAAATGCACAATTAGTGTTAGCTACAATCTATGAAAATTATTGGAGGTTGTGATGTGGCACAACTTAAAAAGGGGTGTGTGTGTCTTTGGAGACTGTCCATTGGAGGAATATCCAAAACTGTTACGAAACACAATTGTCAATAGAGCTCATAGCAGTGAAGCTATATGGTCAGTTCTTTAACTAATTGGATTTATGTAATGGATAACACTTGAGTTGTACTTGCCATCTTTAGCTGCATGCAGTTAACTTATATTGTGCCACAATGGGAACATCTATTTTGAAATTCAAGCCCTGCATATGGCACAGCTAAAATAAAGTGTCTGTGCAAAATGGCAGGACTGAACACTAGTATAGCTTCAGCCAGCCATGCATGATTAGACTAGAAAACAAGACTCTCTCAGAGCATGATTGATATTTTAAAGCAGTATGAGGATTCCATGATGGAAGAACGTTATGCATCACTTAAACTCCTTCGTGTCCAGTCACTGCCATATCCCATGAAGAGCATGGGCTGAGAACCTGTCTCTCTACACAGCAATGTACTACTTTGCTACCTAGAGCAACAAAGCAGAAATTTAGGGGCTTGACACTTCAGTGATTACCTGCTTTTCTACATGAAAATCTGTCTTGGGACCAGGCTTCTCCTGTTTGGAAAACACCAGAAATCTGTGTTAACTTTCTTCATATGCTTACTTCCAGAGAGGGAGCGGGAGCTATGTGTTCGTGAGAGACTGGCAGAAGATAAACTTGCTAGGTATTACACTGTAACCCAGGTTAAACTTTAAGATTGTTTGCTGTAGAAATGGTTTATTAACTTATCTCATTTCAAAACAGGGCTGAGAACTTGATGAAAAACTACAACCTACTCAAAGAACAGAGGATATTGGCAGGTGCAAAAAGCCCAGGTATGAGAATAAACAGACAGCCACTTGAACTAGTAAACACAGATTGGCACAGCCATGAGGATGCCCTTGACATTCTGCATGCCATGAAAAGTCCCATCTTACCAAACAAACTACATAAACTTCTGTAATGGTTTTGAACAGAAACTTGACCACATTTTTTAAAGTGTCACATGGAATGAACAAAAACTGCTGTACAATGGGATCACATCTGCTGCTGTCAATATTTATTGAACCTGAACATCAGAAATAAGGGAAGGGTGTTAATATGAATTTACTTTCTCTAGCTAGTTCTAGGTTTCAGAACGTTAGTAATTTGTGAAATCAGATCCATGTAATTATGATCTAGCTTTAAAATTTTAGTCTTCAATAAAACATAAGGCATGTCTTATGACCACTCAGCCTTCGCTTCATGGATGGCTTTAAAAGAGAAGGCAGATTTACACTACCTTTTTTCCACTGATCTTAAGGGTGGCTCATAGTTCACATAGTCTAACATACACTGAACTTGCAACCGAATGAGTCAAATTATACTTGGTAGAAACCTCAGCTGATTTAGAACAAAGAGCAGTAATTTTCCAAATCCAATCCAAAAAACAGACATGGTACAATACCTTGCATAACAATTTAAAGCTAGATTGTGGAATTTAGGCACCTAAATCAATTTTCTGAATCAGGCACTCTTGTGGTTCAGAGACCTGTAAGCTTCCCCCTTCATTCTGTAGGCACCTAAATTTTTTGCCATAAAAGTTCCCTAGGTGCCTATGTTCTGTCTCTGGGCATGTGCTTTGCAGCAGCATACCAAGTACCTGGATGCCTAAGCCCCAGTGTGTGTGGTGCACAAACCAGGAAAAGATAGGTATTCTTCCACCTAAGTCACATATGCAGGGCCTGATCCTCTAACTATGGCCTAAAGAAAAAGAGTACTTGTGGCACCTTAGACTAACCAATTTATTTGAGCATAAGCGTTCGTGAGCTACAGATCACTTAATTGGATGCATACTGTGGAAAGTGTAGAAGATCTTTTTACACACACACACACACACACACACACACCATGAAAAAATACCTCCTCCCACCCCACTCTCCTGCTGGTAATAGCTTATCTAAAGTGATCACTCTCCTTACAATGTGTATGATAATCAAGGTGGGCCATTTCCAGCACAAATCCAGGGTTTAACAAGAACATCGGGGGGGCGGGGTGTAGATTACCTTGCATAATGACTTAGCCACTCCCAGTCTCTATTCAGTCTCTCTGTTCTAAGTCAGCCATAAAAATGTTGGCATACTGTGGGGCCATGCCGGTACCCATAGCAGTGCCGCTGATTTGAAGGTATACATTGTCCCCAAATGTAAAATAGTTATGGGTAAGGACAAAGTCACAAAGTTCAGCCACCAGGTTAGCCGTGACATTATCGGGGATAGTGTTCTTGACGGCTTGTAGTCTATCTTTGTGTGGAATGTTGGTATAGAGGGCTTCTACATCCATAGTGATCAGTGGCACTGCTATGGGTACCTGCATGGCCCCACAGTATGCCAACATTTTTATGGCTGACTTAGAACAACGCTTCCTCAGCTCTTGTCCCCTAACGCCCCTACTCTACCTGTGCTGTATTGATGACATCTTCATTATCTGGACTCATGGAAAAGAAGCCCTTGAGGAATTCCACCATGATTTCAACAATTTCCATCCCACCATCAACCTCAGCCTGGTCAGTCCACACAAGAGATCCACTTCCTGGACACTACAGTGCTAATAAACGATGGTCACATAAACACCACCCTATACCGGAAACCTACTGACCGCTATTCCTACCTACATGCCTCCAGCTTTCACCCTGACCACACCACAGGATCCATCGTCTACAGCCAAGCTCTGAGATACAACTGCATTTGCTCCAACCCCTCAGACAGAGACAAACACCTACAAGATCTCTGTCAAGCTTTCTTACAACTACAATACCCACCTGCGGAAGCAAAGAAACAGATTGATAGAGCCGGAAGAGTTCCCAGAAGTCACCTACTACAGGACAGGCCTAACAAAGAAAATAACAGAACGCCACTAGCCGTCACCTTCAGCCTCCAACGCATTATTAAGGATCTATAACCTATCCTGAAGGATGACCCAACACACTCACAAATCTTGGGAGACAGGCCAGTCCTTGCCTACAGACAGCCCCCCAACCTGAAGAAAATACTCACCAGCAACCACATACCACACAACAGAACCACTAATCCAGGAACCTATCCTTGCAACAAAGCCCGTTGCCAACTGTGCCCACATATCTATTCAGGGGACACCATCAAAGGGCCTAATAACATCAGCCACACTATCAGAGGCTCGTTCACCTGCACATCCACCAATGTGATATATGCCATCATGTGCCGGGAATGCCCCTCTGCCATGTACATTGGTCAAACTGGACAGTCTCTACGTAAAAGAATAAATGGACACAAATCAGATGTCAAGAGTTATAACATTCATAAACCAGTCGGAAAACACTTCAATCTCTCTGGTCACGCAATCACAGACATGAAAGTCGCTATCTTACAACAAAAAACTTCAAATCCAGACTCCAGCGAGAAACTGTTGAATTGGAATTCATTTGCAACTTGGATACAATTAACTTAGGTTACCTTGCATAATGACTTAGCCACTCCCAGTCTCTATTCAAGCCTATTTCCCCCTGTTTTTTCCTACCCCCCCACCCCCCGACGTTCTTGTTAAACCCTGGATTTGTGCTGGAAATGGCCCACCTTGATTATCATACACATTGTAAGGAGAGTGATCACTTTAGATAAGCTATTACCAGCAGGAGAGTGGGGTGGGAGGAGGTATTTTTTCATGCTTTGTGTGTATATAAAAAGATCTTCTACACTTTCCACAGTATGCATCCCATGAAGTGATCTGTAGCTCACAAAAGTTTATGCTCAACTAAATTGGTTAGTCTCTAAGGTGCCACAAGTACTCCTTTTCTTTTTGCGAATACAGACTAACACGGCTGTTACTCTGAAACCTAACTGTGGTCTGTTTGCTCTCCAGATTGGGTCCCCATAAGCAAGCTTACATAAAATAGCTGGGGGGTGGAAGGGGCAGGAGGAGGATTACCTCCCTCAAACTCCTAGCCAAGTTCTTTAGAGTATTCACATGGGATATAGGAGACACTGATCCAATGCCCACACCATCATCATTCCACATGAAGTAGTCTTCTACAAGCCTGGTTCTAGCTGTCATATGCTGCTTCAGCTTAATCACTAAAAATAGCATTGTTTTAATGTCTAATTGTCTGCCTATTAATCCCTTGCCTCTTGCAATATTACTACTTTCTGATGCTCTCCCTTTCCTGATATAAATGTGGAAGAAGTCTGCAAGAGGTGTCCTGCTTCTCTTTCGTCCCCTTGCCGTCCCCTTGCCGCCCCCATCCTCCTCTTTGTAATCATTCAGGTTTACTTAGTTATGCTATAATGTGACAATTCCTAATTTAATATCCTCTGCATCTTTCATGGTTTTTAACTTTCTCTTATAAAGAGTTTGCTTGCTGTAGAACAGACCTAGCTAGAAGGCTGCACCCAGGTCTCTACCTTCCCTATCTCACTAAGCTCAGCTTTATTACCCTTACAAAGGGCCTAGTTTTACATCAATCACAGAAAAATCAGAGTAACACTGAAACTCTGTTCCAGTTACCTCACACTACCAGATAAATCAATCACTGTTCTCTTATAGCTCTACTAACTTGCATGGGTTTTAACTTTAAGAAAAATGCTAACTAGGAGGTTTTTTCCCCTATTAAGTCCCCTAGTATTTTCTTTCAGGACTAAATTCAATTGTTGCGATTACCACTAGGCTTCTGCACTGGCAGAGGCTCCCTGCAGAATCCATCATGTTTAGGCAGGTTGCTTACTAAGACCTTCTCACTCCCTGTGGTTTGAGAATCAAACAAGTTTTCTGCAAAACCGTGCAGAGCTGGGACTTTATTATGGAAGCATGGCTGAGCAAAATTGAGTTCTTGAATCATTGCATTAAAACTAAACTGCTGCTAGTGTAAAATGGTCAAATGTGAACTCTGCCCTTGTTCTCGGGAAGCCTGCAAGCTATGCTGTCATTTAAAGACAAAAATGTGTACAGGTACGCATGGCTTACCTGCACCAGGGAAAAACATCCCTTACATTTTCAGAAGATACTGAGTACTCCTCGGTGACTTTTTTTCTGAAATAGCATGTCATTTGTTGTGGCATAGAGGGGTAGGTAAAGTGTTCTCAGTACATTAATATTGACTAGGCCTGATTCAACTAGTGTCAGTACATAGGTCAGGCCTCTGGGTTATGTAGCTGTTTTATCCTATACTTCACTGCAACACTCAAGCCATCAAGAGTTTCTATAATCGAGTGCTGAACTTGGAAACTAAACATCTTTCACTATCCAGCACCCTCCACCTTTATTTTGACTCATTGTATCACTGCTATCTGTATCCTTGCTCTTCTGCAAAATAAAGGTACTCTCCTCTTCTTGTGTGCTCGTTGTAAAGAGATGACTAAACCAAACAAAAGTAAGTCTCTACAGCCCTTTCTATCTTAGGTCTTAAGTAAAATTACAACCTCCAGTAACCTATAGCACTGTCATGTTAAACAGAGCTTTTGTATCCTATATAACTGTCCCCTAAATAAGCTGGGTGGGTGGGGAGGCAAAGGATGGCATTAGTTGGAAACTCAAAAGTGTGAATTACATATGAACAGCATTTGACTCTATTGATTCAAATAAAGCTGTTTGGCAGTTACTCTACTTAATACATGTGTTAACTTAGATCCAGATTAGGTTCCCCTCTGCAAAGTGACTGGCACTGATATGAATGAATAAACTAATATTGAGGAACACTCATTCAATGAAAGTCAAAAGCCCTTTTCTTCACTCTTTCTGTCTTTAAGATGAAGTGCTACTTCCCTCTTCAGCAAGAAAGAAGGTTCACTTTGGTGCAAGTAAAGAGAATGCTATATCCAATGATTTGGAGAATTATCCTCTCCCAAAAGAAAAATGCTCTGAGCTGAAGAAACGCCTTTATGCTGCTAACCTGCGGGCTCAAGCATTGTGCGAACTGGAAAAAAATTATCAACTAAAAAGCCGGCAAATTCTGGGCATGCGCTGAAACTGTGTACAGTATTTAACATTTTAATGTCACTTAAGAATGTATAGGTACAACTATTTGTGCTCCTTTTGTCTTGATTTTATTTTTTTACCACCATCTCAATCCTGTTTTGTTTTAGCAGAGATGCTACCATTTTAACTTTCTTTTACATAAAAGAAGTTATGTATGTGTTTCCCTTTTCGATGAATTTTCCATCATAGACTGTCCATGCTTGAAAGGACACTTCAGTGGAACAGAAGGATAGCTTTGATAAATAGTCAAACATGAAAATACTTGTTTGACGTAGAGAGAGAAAGTGGCTAAGTTGAGAGAATGAAGGATGTCTATAAATTAAGAATTAATTCTGAAACTACATAAGTGATGTAGGTAGCTTTTTTAATTTAAAAAAGTGTCTTGATGTGATAGATGTATTTTTCTTTCAGTTGAAAAGTTCTATGAAAACCTTTAAAAAAATTAGTGTGTAAATTTACCTGTTGTACAATTATTTTACACCATTTCCTTTTTTAGATCAAAGAAATCTTGTATCCTTTTGTTGCCACCTTATACTTTTTAATTTTAAAAGTATTTTCTGTAATATTGTAAACATACAACTGCTTGTAGCTATTCTTGTTTCATATGACAACAAGAGCAAAGATGTGAAAAGGTTGCTATTCTACCCCCTTTCACCAATTAACTGATCTACCCGTAACTGAAGGTAGACATAATGTACTAAAATAAAAATCTATTTTCCAGCATCCATTTGCAGGTTCCTAATAATGGAGCTGTGTGTTTTCTCTTGTGTGGCTGATTCATCCCAAATCTGGGGGGGGATAGGCGGGGGGCAAGAAGGGAGAGTAGGTAGATATCCATATATTTACCAAAGACCCACAATTCTAACCTAGATTTGAAGCTGTGCAGGTGTAACAGCTATTTATAGCTTGACAGTGGTGATGTGTAAGGAAAGGCCTAATAATTTTAGAGTTAAATATCATAATTAAATCCCACCTAAGTGTTTTTTAATTAATGCTATAGGTTTTTTGTTTGGTTTTTTTTTTGGGCGGGGGGGGTGTAGATTCTCAGCCTGAAGTAGGTTAGGCTCACAATCTGACCTCCCTTAACATTGTTTATAACTAAGGAAGTACGTCTTATCAGGGTGGATAAAAATCAATGAAATTGGATTTTTTTGATCAAATGCTTTTTCCTCACAAAAAAATCTATCTAAAGATACATTATAGCTTAAAGAGATCTCATCATGGAATAGGGATTATTAATTCTGTAGTATGAGAATATATTCATGTAATGTCTAAGGAAAGTTTTGTAAATGAGTTCCAATAGTTCATGGATTAGGGACCCAATTTTATGCAGTTCCAGGGGCTTCTGTATAGATTTAGATTAATCTTTCTATCTACCCAATGGGACTCGGTGCTCAGTCTAGAAGATACCATCAGAGATGCCTAGTTTTGAAGTTTTCAAACTGAATTTCTCTCTCCAGCGATAACATGCTTGTTAACAGCAAAAATGTTTTTAAATAAGCAGAGGTGAGAAATAACAGACTTCAACCCTATTGTCCCTCTGAAAATCTGTGTATACAGAATCAATCCCTTACCTCTCTCTGAAAGTGCAAAGTTTCAGAAAGTTCAATCATTAGAAGATTGTTGGGGGCAGCATAGACCTGGACAAGCAGAAGAAGTCTGGAGATAAATGTGAGAAGGGAGGGACAGGCAGTAGAAACAAAAGTGAAACTGTTTGAGCAGCATATTCCAGGAGTCTTGAGGCCTTTCTGAGTGTAGCCTTCATTGATTTGAAATCTACCATACCATTCTCATACTAGAAGGGAAAACCTATAATGGCAGCAGGCTGTAAAAGAGACCCAGTTTGGGAATATTTTAATGAAGTTCCTCTACCTGTGGGTCAGAACGCATGTGTGCAAAATGCAAACAGTGCAACAAAGAAATGCAAGGCCTGGTTGCCCAAATGAAACAACATCGTGAGAAGTGTTCCTTCTCGGGAGGAAGCTGCATTGAAGATGATGAAAGGAACATGTCTGAATATGCAGGATCTTCAGGTTGGTAAACTTTTTAATTTCATATTTCTTTCTTAAGGACTGCCTGTATTCCTTCTGGACTATTCTTGAATTGTCATGTTTGCAGAAAAAAATATAGTTATTCTCTGGTACTATCATTTTAGATACAGTTGTGATAAAAAAATAGCTAAAATAGGCAGATTTTCCTTTTTACAATTTCATCTTTAAAAGTGGTACTGAGTGTCAGTGAATGCAATGAGTAATATTAAATGAGCAATATGGTAATAATAATTAAATAACTGCATTGACTTATTTTGTTTAGGAGAATCCATCCTCAACAGACAAGATTCTGAAGACTATCCACCTTCAAGATCACCATCAGTTTCTATAGTTTCAGAGTTATCTGCCAATTAGTGTTTCAGTCACATGTGTGTCACATAGCCACAGTATATTACCTGTAGCAAAAAGGAAAAAAAAAAATCTCCATCCAGAAACAACCAGAGATAGATTTGTGATAAGAACCAGCAGATTACAAAAAGAGGTAATTGATGAAAAAATTGCCTGGTTTGTTTATGCAACAAACTCTCCTTTCCGAATGATTGAGAGCCCACACTTTATTAACATGGTTCAGTCATTAAGACCAGGATACAGTCCACTCAACAGAGCAGATATTGCAGGCAAATTGCTGGATAAAGTGTATGAAAGAGAAATTGAGCAGTGTGCAAAAGGTCTAGAGGGTGAAATTGTTAACCTGAATCTTGATGGGTGGAGCAATGTCCAAAATGATCCTGTTGTATGTGCTTGTGTGACAACAGAAGAAGGGAATGTCTTCCTTACAGAAACAATTGATACATCAGGAAATGCACACACAGCAGAATACTTACAAGAACTAGCAGTAAAAGCTATAACAAGAGGGTGGGGGGGAATTCAAATGTCTTGTACGCAGCTTGGTCACAGACAATGCTGCAAATGTATCCCTGATGAGAAGAAATTTAGAAGGGAGTGAAGAGCATCCCAAGCTAATAACATATGGTTGCAGTGCTCATATGATGCACCTCCTAGCCAAAGACTTCAGTGTTCCAGAAATAAAGGCTATTGTTGTTGAAATTGCAAAATACTTCCGTAACAACCACTTTGCAGCAGCTGCTCTGAAAAAAGTGGGAGGAACCAAGCTAACTCTCCCACAAGACATGCGATGGAACTCAGTAGTGGACTGTTTTGAGCACTATATCGAGAACCGGCCTAATCTGATGACAGTTTGTGAACAAAATTGTGAAAAAATAGATGGCACTGTCCCAACCAAAGTTCTCAACATTGGGCTTAAGAGAAATGTTGAACACATGCTGAGTACCCTGAAGCCTATTTCTGTAGCCTTGAACAAAATGCAGGGAAATAGCTGTTTTATTGCTGACGCTGTTGAAATTTGGAAGGAACTGAGAGATCTTAAAAAGAGAAATGTGCAATGACAGAGATAAATTACAAGCATTAAAAAAGCAAATGGGACGAGTACCATCTCCAGCTCATTTTCTTGCAAATATTCTCAATACTCGGTACCAGGGTCAAACCTTAACTGCTGAAGAAGAAGAGTTGGCTATGACATGGACATCCAGCAATCATCCCTCCATAATGCCAACTATAAGAAACTTCAGAGCTAAGGGTGAACCATTCAAGAAATATATGTTTACTGATGATGATTTAAAGAAAGTCCCACCAGTTCACTGGTGGAAGTCACTTAAGCACTTGGATTCAGAGACTGTTGAAGTGATAATCTCACTTCTGCCGGTGTAGAAAGAATAGTTTCTTCCTTTGGACTAATTCATTCCAAATTGAGAAATCGTTTGGGACCTGAAAAAGCAGAAAAGCTTGTTTTTCTTTTCCAGATTATGAACAAACAGAAACTGAAGGTGAAGATGACTGAGTTAGCTGCAGAAGCCAATATTTTAAGTTTCTCATGTTGACCTGGCTGACATAGTCTATTTAATTTTTGTTTTGTTTTTTAAATTTCATTTGACTGTTTTAGTTAACACAATGTTAACAAAAACAAACTGATTTTAAAAAACTTGAATGTTTAAAATCAAAAGTTCATATGCTTGTTTTGTTAAAATATTATGTTTGCTATTGAAGAAAAAAATTCAGAATACATAATGTTGTTGTTTTAGTTAAATAAAATAATTTAAATGTCTGTTTGGTGATGTTCTCCTCCTAATACAGCATGGCAAGAAAACCCTCCAAATATTAATGATTAACCTGTTGAATTGGAGATAGTTCACCTCCCAATGACTTCATACATATCTGCTTCAATTACCTTTGGTAAATGAAATAATCAAATCATCATTCATTTTCTGATATAGCTGTAAAACTAATCTGAAAAGTTTTCAAAATAAATCACTTTAAAAATGTATAGTGTGTACCTTCTAAAAATGAAACCTACATCTATCTCTGAGTTTTGAAGAATTTAGGTCTGCACTTTTATGTAGAAATCTATGATTAAATAGTCTTCCTGACTAGTGATTTAAATAATTATTTAAATCAATTTGATTTAAATCAAATCCACCCTGCCTCTTATAGATTTAAAACAGCTATATGTGATGGTAATTTGCTATTTGTCCAGAGGTGGTGATTTTAATAGTGTTGAGCTCTGCTGCTTTCTTCCCATGTGGGAATAAGAGAGAAGTTTCAAGAACCTTTTGTGTGGAGTTGGAAATGTGCTTCCTCTCCTCTCAATTTTGAAATGACAAGCCTAGCATAAAGAATACAAATTCTCTGTGTTCTCAGTTGGTTCTGTCTCTATATGGGCCCAAGGCTGATCTCACACAGATGTAACTTCATTGACTTGAATGGAGCTACTGTTGTTGTAAGTGAAATCAGGCTTGGATCCATTGTCTTTAAGCTCACATCTGTTTATATGTAAGTGATTTTACTGTAGTTAATACTACTATTCATGTCAATCAGATGAGATTGAGGCTAGGATTCACATTTTCCCTGTCTCACTTGAGAGGATTTTAGCAGTCTGTAATCTTGAGAGCCATTAGGTCTGGAAATCTGGATTGAATAGTACATTTTTCACTCCTTAGTGGTATATGAAATTCCAACCATTAAACTGAACTTGGAATTGAAAGGAGAGTGGATGCAAGAGCGTAATAATGATATACTGCAAGTGTCAGAGTTTCAGGGCTAGCTGTTCCAGTATTCTCTGAGTGGTCCCTTGAGAGCATTCATTTAAGGTTTCTAGCTCCTAGCCATCACCTCTCTTCACTGGATACCTATACCTCTTTCCCTCCAGACTGGGGTTTTATGCTAATAGTCCTTCCACGCCTCACTGATTTCCCAAGCAGGTCTCACCAAGGTTCAGCACGCGTGGTTAACTTTCTCCAGGGACTACAACAGTATACACTAGTTGCCAACCAACCTTCACAAAGCAAAACATATTTATTCTTAGGGCAAATGCATTTCAGAGAAAGCATAAAAAACATTAAACATTCCTATATGCATGCAAAAACCTTACTAGAGGTCATCCATCAGTTTTATGGTGCTCTAGTAAACCGAAGTCTTTCCAATCCTTCCACAAGGGTTCGGGATCCGCCTTGGACAGAAGATCCTGTAAGCTTGTTAAATCAAAAGGAAGACCACAAGAGTGTGTAAACTTAGCTGGTTATATCAAAAGTCTTTTCTTTGTTGGTCTCATGAAACCCATTTTGAACCAGCATATGCAATCATCTCTGAAGGTGTTTACAGCCTGAGTGATTTGCCTTGATCCGCCCCTTACCCCATTGTTTTTAGTTCCTGGAGGAGCTATAGTAACCCTTTCCCACCCCCTGGAGTTGCATACAATCCTTAGCCCAGAATGATACAGAGACAATAAAATATAGTCCCCAAAGATACTGTGCACAACTGGAATATCTGTCTCAATAAGGTCATATCTATGAACTGCTGAGGTAAGAAAAAGTGGTGATCCAGTATAAATGTTCTTCTTCGAATGCTTGTTAATGTCCATTCCACATTAGATTTGCACGCGCCACATGCATGAGCGTCGGAAACTTTTTCCCTTAGCGGCTCCCGTTGGCCTGGTGGGCCCCCCAGGTGGCGCCACTGCGCCCCGCATATATACCCCTGCCGGCCCGACACCCTCCAGTTCCTTCTTACCGTCCGTGGTGGTGTTGGAACAATCTCTCTCTCTTGTAGAAGAGCAGTCCCTTAGCCTTTAGAGTAGCTGTTATGAGTTTGTTTACATATAGATTGTGAACACTTAAGTGATTAGGTGTTTGGAGGCCTCCAGCACCGGCCCCGGGCTGCAGGGCATGCCGCAGGTCCACGGCTTCAAGGCTTGCGCCACATGCTGCAAACCTATGCCAGTTAGTGACCCCCATGACTCGTGATCTACGTTGCCTGTGGGACGGACATCAAACTGAAAGGTGTAGGATTTGCAAGGTGTTCAACCCAAGGACAAGGAAAGAAAGAGACTTTCGCCTAAAGCAACTGTTGATGGAGGCCGCATTGCATTGCAGCTGCTGGGACCAGAGCACCCGATGCCGGCTCAGGCTTCCTCTGTGCGTAGTGCCCCGGAGCCGTCAGGAGACCCGGCACCGGCGAAGCACCGTAAACTGTCAGCCCCAGAGTGCCAGGCTAGGCCCCGGCACCGATCGTCCTCCCTAATGCTGCCCCCGGCGCAGCCTAAAGGAAGGCGTGGTCGTTCCCCGCACAGGAGGCTGGCGCCTCCCAAGGCACCGAGCACCGACAAGAGCAAAAAGGCCACGGTACCGGCGCTGACACAGGCGGGCCCAGCGGCACAAGCCCCACCGAGCCCAGACCTAAATGAGCTCAGTGCGGACGATGGGCTCGAGGGCATAACGGATCATCCCTCTACGCCTGGCACCTTTGAGGCGGCAAAGGACCTCATCGAGCTGTCAGCGGCGAGCCCCTCCTGTATGGGGAGAACCCTCCGGCACCCATGCCTCAGGCGCCATCAAGGGGTAAGCCGGCAATGGTGTGCCGCTCGAAGACACTGTCCCGGCACCTCTCCCGGAGTTGGTCCCGGTTGAGCTCCGACTTCGCAGACTCGCACTTGCCAGTGGCCCAAGGAGTTTGCGGCACCAGCAGTGGGTCGACACAAAGAAGCGCCAGAAAGGGCACACCGCTCTCCAGCACCGCCCAGAGACCGGCACCGGGAGGACTTGAGACAGCCCTCGCCAGAGGTCTCCCGCAGACGGTCCCAGTCCAGGGAATGCTGGCACAGCTCCTGGTCCCGGTCCCGGTCAAGATCCCGGTCCCGCTCAGCCAGGAGCTGCTTGTTCTCCAACCGGTGCAGATCATTGGCACTGCCATGGCCTTCGCAATCGGCGTCGCCACAGTCCGCGCCGGCTATAGCTACCCGCACCAGGGCCCGGACAGCAGGGACCCTCAGGGGAACTGGCAACCTCCATGGGGGCCACCAGGTCATTGGCCCTTCTGGAACCCTTAGGCCTATCAGGAGCGCGAAGGGGCCCCGTCCAGGGCAAGTTACTCGGTGCAGCGGTCCTGGTCCCCGCACCCACACCAGACGGTGCCGGAGGCAACAGTATCCAGGCTTCCAGCATCCCCCCAGCATAGACCGGAGAGTCCGGCACCGAGCCCGGTGCTGTCCCATGGACTCCCGCCCCGGCCTGAGCCGGGGGCCCCTACTAGGGGAGATGGGGAGCAGGAGGACCAACCAGAGGGGGTCAAGCAGCAGCTAACCTCCTAGTCTTCCCCCGATGAGGCGGTGGCGGGTACAGAGGTATCCGGTCCTCCACCAATAGACCATAGAGCCCACCAGGAACTGCTGCGTAGAGTTGCCCAAAATTTGGGGTTGCAGGCCGAAGAGACAGTTGAGTAGGAGGACCCCATGGTGAACATTTTGAGCCCCAAAGGTCCATCCAGAATAGTGCTCCCGCTTATTAAGACCATTCAGTCTAACTATAAGACTATATGGCAGACCCCAGCCTCCAGCGCTCCAATGGCTAAAGGAGTGGAGTGTAAATACTTTGCCCCATCTAAGGGCTATGAGTTCCTATTCTTCCACCCGAGTCCATGCTCCCTAGTGGTTTCGGCACTGAACGAAAGGGAGTGCCATGGACAGCAGGCCCTGGCCCCTAAGGCCAAGGAGGCGAAACACCTGAACCTTTTTGGTAGAAAGGTGTACTCATCCGGGGGTCTTCAGCTGAGGATTGCAAACCAGCAGGTCATCTTCAACAGGAACAATTTCAACTCCTGGGCAGCGGTGGGGAAGTTTAAGGACAACCTCCCGCAAGGTTCCCAACAGGAGTTCACGGCCTTGGTGGACGAGGGCAAGGCAGTAGCCAAGACCTCTCTCCAGGCCTCCCTGGATTCGGCAGACGCTGCAGCTAGAACAATCATGTCGGGGTGGTCATGAGGCTCTCGGCCTGGCTCCAGGAGTCAGGCCTGCCCCCCGAGGTACAGAATACGCTCCAGACCCTTCGAAGGGTCCGGGCTCTTCTCGGACCATACAGAAGCGAGGCTGCATAGCCTCAAGGATTCATAGGCTACGCTCAAGTTGCTGGGTAAGCACATCCTGGTGACCCAGAAGAAGCCCTTTAAGCCGCAGCCTCCCCCTCAACGCCAGTACCAGCCTCGCCATAGGCATGAGCCTTACTGTAGGCGAGGCAGGGATAACAGGTGACGGTGCAACAACAATAATAACAATAATGCACTGGGCCAGAACCAAGGCCAGCACAAACCCCAGCCATGCACTAAGCCAGGCTTTTGAAGGTGCGCTCGAGGACAGCATACCAGACCAGCCACCAGATCTGTCCCTTTGTTTCCTGAACCTCCCGTCCCGTTTCTCCTGTGCGTGGTCCACCATTACGTCGGACCTTTGGGTTTTACGCACGGTGCGGAATGGGTACTCGCTGCAGTTCGTCTCCCCCCATCTTACCCCCTCTTCCCCGTCCCTCTTCAGGGACCCCTCTCACGAGCATCTCCTAGAGGAGGAAGTCAGCTTGCTGCTACAGGCGGGGGCAGTAAAGGCGCTGCCTCACGGCCTAAGGGGAAAAGGGTTCTACTCCTGGTACTTCCTCATCCCC
Source organism: Eretmochelys imbricata (assembly GCF_965152235.1). Taxonomy (NCBI): domain Eukaryota; kingdom Metazoa; phylum Chordata; order Testudines; family Cheloniidae; genus Eretmochelys; species Eretmochelys imbricata. Next base: position 167,119,414 of record NC_135574.1, read on the forward strand.
AAGGCCAAAGGGGGCCTTCGCCCAATCCTAGACCTGTCCAGGCTCAACAAATTCCTGGTCAAGACCCAGTTCCGCATGGTCTCTCTGGGCACCATCATCCCTTCCCTGGATCTGGGGGACTGGTACGCTGCCCTTGACATGAAGGACGCATACTTTCATATCGCCATTTTCCCAGCACATCGGTGGTTCCTACGCTTCACCCTGAGGTGAGAACATTATCAGTTTGCGGTTCTCCCGTTCGGTCTAGCCATGGCCCCAAGGAAGTTCATGAAGTGCATGGTGGTGCTGGTGGCCTTCTTATGGAGGCAGAGAATCCAGGTGTACCCGTACCTTGACGACTGGCTCCTGGCGGGCCAATCCGAGGCGGAGGTGCAGGTCCATTTGGAGGTGGCCCTGAGATTGTTCTACGAGCTGGGGCTCCTGGTCAACGTCCCCAAGTCCACACTCATACCCACGCAGAGAGTGGAATTCATAGGGGCGGTCCTGGACGCGGTGCAGGCCAGGGCAAGCCTTCTGGTATCCCGATTCCGGGCTATCCAACAAGCAGTGGCCTCCCTGCGCCAGTTTTCAAAAACAACGGCCAGGTGCTGCCTGCGGCTGCTGGGCCACATGGTAGCATGCATGCATGTGGTCAGGCATGCCAGACTGAGACTCAGGATTCTGCAGACGTGGCTCGCTCAGGTGTACCGCCCAGGCAGGGACCTCCTGGACTTGGTAGTGACAGCCCCAAGGGCTGTGCTGGACTCCCTGCTGTGGTGGCAGTCCCAGCCTGTGGTTTGCGAAGGCATCCCTTTTGCTGCCCCACTTCCAGACCTGACGCTGGTGACGGACGTGTCAGACCACGGATGGGGGGCTCACCTGGGGGACCTCATGACACAGGGGTTGTGGTCCAGAGCAGAGCGGTCACTCCATATCAACGTGAAGGAGCTCAGGGCAGTTCATCTCGCCTGCCAGACCTTTCACGCCACTCTGAGTGGTCACAGCGTGACAGTTCTGACAGAGAACACTACTGCCATGTTTTATATAAACAAGCAGGGCGGGGCTCATTCCTTGCCACTCTGTTGCGAGGCTCTCCTCCTCTGGGACCTTTACATAGCCCATGCGATTCACCTTGAGGTGTTCTATCTCCCGGAGGTGCGGAAAGAGCTCGGGGACTCCCTCAGCAGGTCGTACCACATGCATGAGTGGATGCTCAGGGTGGACGTCGTACTTTCGCTCTTCTGCAGGTGGGGGTTTCCCTGGGTAGATCTGTTTGCCACCAGGGCCAATGCCCAGTGCCCGCGGTTCTGCTTATTCCAGGGCTGCAGCCCGGGCTCATCGGGGATGCGTTTGCGATCCCATGGAGAGGGGGCTTGATGTATGCCTTCCCCTCGCTCCCCTTGCTGCACAAGGTCCTGCTCAAGGTGCACAGGGACAGGGCGGCAGTGATCCTCATCATCCCAGCCTGGGCCGGCCAACACTGGTACACATCACTCCTAGAGCTGTCGGTGGAGGCCCCAGTAGTCCTGCCCCTACACAGGGACCTCATTACAGAGGATGGCAGGCGGCTTCTCCACCCCGTCCTGCAGTCACTGCACCTGACGGCTTGGAGGCTGTGTGGCTAAATGCCCTGGAGAGCCAGTGCTCCCTTCCTGTGCAGCAGATTCTGCTTGGCAGTAGAAAGCCCTCTACCAGGGTGGCCTATATGGCCAAGTGAAAAAGGTTCTCGTGTTTGTGTGAACCCCGACAGGTGCGGCTGGGCCAGGCCCTGGTGCAGGCCATTCTGGAGTACCTCCTGCACCTCAAGCAGCAAGGGCTAGCCCCGTCCGCACTCAGAGCGCACCTGGCGGCCATCTCCACCTTCCATCCGGGGTTCTCAGGAGGCTCGGTGTTTTCCCACACAATGGTGAGGCGGTTCCTTAAAGGGTTGGAGAGGGTGTTCCCAAACTCCTGCTCCCCAGTCCCTCCATGGAACCTTAACCTGGTCCTTTCTAAACTCATGGGACTCCCTTTTGAGCCCCTCACTACCCGTTGTCTCCTCCACCTTTCCTGGAAGGTGGCGTTTCTGGTTGTCATTACCTCGGCCAGAAGGATGTCTGAGCTGAGGGCTCTCACCTCTGAGCCACCAAATAGTGTTTCACAAGGACAAGGTGCAGCTCCGGCCGCACCCCAAGTTCCTCCCTAAGGTGGTGTCCCAATTCCATCTGGGACAGGACACTTGTCTTCCGGTGTTCTTCCCGAAACCCCATATGACCCGAGTCACCGCAGCTTGCGCACCCTGGATGTGCGTTCTATTTGGAGCGCACCAAGCCCTTTCGCAAATCCGTGCAGCTGTTTGTGGCTGTGGCTGAGAGGTTAAAAGGCCTCCCAGTGTCGGTGCAGCGGATTTTGTCTTGGATTACAAGCTGCATCTGGGTGTGCTATGAGCTCACAGGTGTTCCAGCCCCGGCGGTCACAGCCCACTAGACCAGGGCGCAGGCGACTTCCACGGCGTTCCTGGCACAGGTCCTGATCCAGGAGATCTGCAGAGCAGCCACTGGTCCTTGGTGCACACCTTCACGACCCACTATGCGGTCAACCAGCAGGCCAGAGAGGATGCGGCAGTTGGCAGAGCGGTCCTCTGAGCAGTTGTTCCGTGACTCCTACCCTCCTCCAGAGGTAAGCTTGTAATTCACCTAATGTGGAATGGACGTGAACAAGCACTCGAAGAAGAAAACGGTTACTTACTTTCTCATAACTGTTGTTCTTCGAGATGTGTTGTTCACGTCCATTCCACCCCCCCCCGCCACCCTCTGTTGGAGTTGCCGGCAAGAAGGAACTGGAGGGGGTCGGGCTGGCGGGGGTATATATGCGGGGTGCAGTGGCGCCACTCGGGGGGCCCGCCGGCCCGCTGGGAGCCACTAAGGGAAAAAGTTTCCCACGCTCGTGCATGCGGCGTGCACACACCTAATGTGGAATGGATGTGAACAACACATCTCAAAGAACAACAGTTATGAGAAAGTAAGTAACCGTTTTTTTTCAAGAGCAGTAAAGCTACAAGCACTGGTTCTTCTTCTAGTGCTTGCTCATGTCCATTCCATATTAGGTGGGTGTGCTCACCACATACACCAGTGCCAGAAGTTTTTCCCTCAGCAGTATCCTCTGGAGTGGTGCCCACATGGTGTGGTATAAGGGGCACTGCCAGCTCTCCCCACCCTCAGTTCCTTCTTGCCGCCAGTGATGGTGCTGGAACATGTGCTGCTTCGGCTAGCGTTGTCTTGTTCTTTGTTCGTACGAACTCTGTAGAACTTGTAGTATAGTTGTAGATAGTTGTTGTTACAAGTTAGTTACCCTCAGTAGTAGCTTTGAAGTTCTCATAGTCCCAAGTGGGACTCAGCTGGGGGATGGGGTGTGCCCTGATCCCCACGTTTTAAACCCTGCGACCACTGCAAATGGCCTATGCCTGTCAGCGATCTACATACCAGCTGCCTAAGGTGCTTAGGCGAGGGGCAAATAAGCGACAAGTGTCCTATCTTCAAGTCCTTCAAACCTAGGATGAAGAAGGAGTGCGATATCCCTCTAAAAGTGCTCCTAATGGAATCGGCACTCCAGCACCGGAGCAGCGGTCCAACTCCGCACTGAGCACTGTGGCCTCCGTGTGCAGTGCTTTGGTGGCACCATCCACGAGCTGGCACCAGTCCCCCTCCACAGCTCCAGTCAAGAAGCCAAAAAAGACTGTGAGGGGAAGATCTGCCTCCCAGAAGGAGAGGGCTGGGAGAAAGCCAAGATCCGTACCAGAAAGCTCAACGCCCTCTTTGGGAAGTAGGGCCCCAGCTCAGGTCGAGCAATGCAGCCCATCCCATACTTTGCCTGCAACTCTAGATAGCGGTGCTGGCCCCAGCCAGCTTCAGGTGCCGTCAACGCGGGAAGCCTTTCAAGCAGCTCAGGAGATCCTGATATTCCCAGTGGCACCCGCACCGGGTCCAGCGGTACCCTGGTCTTGAGGAAAACCTGCATTGGGACCTATGCATATGTCCCCGCCTCAGTGGCACCGTTCCCCATTGAGGGGGACGTCCTCTCATCGCTTGCCAGTCCAAAGCTGTCAAGCCTCAGGACTGGACAGGCATGCTCAGTGGAGCCCACTTCAGTCTCTGCAGCAGGGGCACCAATCGAGGGACCTGAGGTATACCTCGCCGGTGGATTGGCGCAGACCCTCTGAGGCATGTGGCACCTGGCAAGAACACTGGGACTGGCCCTGACCATCTCTAAAGGCCCGGTGCTGTTCACGGGACTGATCAGGGATCAGAGACCACTGATCACCAGGCCGTCGTCACCCATCTCCAAGAAGTAGGTTGCCCTACTCAGGAAGGTCTTTCTGGCAACTGGCCCATAGTAGCTTCCAGTTCGACGTCCCAGTAGTGGTCAAGTAGCTTGAGGCGTGGCTCGCTGGGTGTCCGACGCAGATCCGCTGAATGCCATCAGTCCCCAAGACCCTGACTAAGACGCCAGCCTCACTTGGACAAGTTGGCTTCAGGACGCAGTGACTGGCACCAGTCAGACAAGAACCGTCGCTCCACCCGAGACTGGTTGCCTGGTACCGACTGCTCCGCTTATAGCTCCTGCATGGAACGAGGCTCCCTGACTGCAGGACAAGCCCTGGTACCTATGGTGCCACCTACATCATCTGCACCGACGCCTGTCCCATGGCCCCAGGTGCAGTGGCTGGTGCCATGGCAACCTTCCTAGGCTGTTCAGTCGGTATTGGGAGCCTCAGAGAGGCCAGTGGTATCAGTGTCCCATCCTGCTCCGGTGCTCGAGGATCAAGGGAAGCAAGCTGCTGGGCCACCAATGGATGTGGGGGTTCCCGCGGCACCAGTATTATCCTTGTTGTCGCCAGATGAGGCTATCACGGGGCCCCCTCACCAAAAACACCAAATGGATGACACCAAAGCACACCAGAGACTTTTGAAGAGGGTTGCTTTCAACCTGGGGCTTCAGGCAGAGGAATTGGAAGAGCCCTCGGACTCTCTGTTTGACATCCTCTGTGCCTCGGCTCCTGCCAGGGTGGCCCTACTCGTTCATGAAGGGGTTTCCAAAATCACTAATGCCCTGTGGCAGACCCCTTCTTCCCTGGCCCCTATCTCTAAAAGGGCTGAATGCAAGTACTTCATGCCAACCAAGGGGCATGAGTACTTATACTCCCACCCAGCCCCCAATTCCCTTGTAGTTGAGGTGGTTAACCACAAGGAGAGGCAGGGACAACCCAGGGCCACCCCCAAAAATAAAGACTTGAGGAGGCTGGATCTCTTTGGACGTAAGATTTATTTGTCTTCCAGCCTTCAGCTGAGAGTGGCCAACCACCAAGCCCTTCTTGGCCAGTATGACTTCAATATGTGGCAAGCCATGGCCAAGTTCGAAGGGTCACTTCCCAAGGCTTCCAAGAAGGAATTCAGAGCAATCCTCAATGAGGGCACGAACGCAGCCAGGGCAGCCCTCCAGGTGGCATCAGATGTTGCTGATGCTGCTGCCTGCACCATGGCTTCCGCTATCTCCATGCAGCAAGCCTCCTGGCTGCTCCTCTCTGGCTTGTCCACTGAGGCCCAGCAGTCAATGCAGGACTTGTGCTTCGATGGCTGGGCCACAGCAGCATCAGGGCCTGGGGAGCCAGCCTTGGCATGACCAGCCCCACAAACAAGCCAAGGGCTACAAGCACTGCCCGAGCTACCTGCCTCCATCCTCTGCCCTGGGCTCAATCTGTACCAAACAAGGGGCCAAACAGTCCCTCAGAGGGTGTGCCAGATGGTGACCGACTAGACTGTTCCCCCGATCCATCTTTCCCAGTGTTCTCCAACTGCCTTTCCCCTTTCCTCCCTGTATGGATGGCTAATACTTCCTCAGCACAGTGGAGCAGGGTTATACTCTCCAGTTCCTTTCCTGGTCAACTTCCCTTACCCTTTTCGGAGAGCTGGAGTACTGGGGTCAATTGGAGAGCTCTCTGCCATCGATTTAGCAGGTCTTCACTAGACCCGCTAAATTGATTTCTGCTGCATCAATCGCAGCAGAGTCAATCTCCCTATAGTGAAGACCAGCCCAGAGATGGAACGCTTGGTGTGATGTCAAGCTCCCAAATTAACTCAGTCACTTAAGTTAGTTAAAAAGGCCTTTGGAACTGGTATTTCTAAGTGATGCTGTGATGTTACCCGTAAAGGTTCCCTAGCTAACGGCTGGAATTCAAAATACCATCACCGGTGATCACTTCACATACCAATGAAAAGCAGCTGGTCTTCAAAATAATTCCTTTGCAATTGCCTTTTGTTTAATATTATCTGCTAGAATGCTAAGTCTTGAAGGGAGAGCATCAGTCGAAACACAATTTGGTGTTAACTCAGTTCCCAGTGGTCAATAACTCCTGTCACAAATATTGACATTGAAATGGAGACTTATTTTCATCCAGAAGCTAGACCAGTGGTTCTCAGCCCACGGCTGCTTGCAGCCCAATCAGCACACTGCTGCAGCCCATGTGACATTCTCAGGGCCATGCAGGTAGTGTATATATTGTATGGATGTGGTCCACATAACACACAGAGAGCTGCATATGCGGCCCACAGGGGTATATTCGGTTGAGAATCACTGAGTTGGACCCTGGCTTGAATGGACAATAGAAAATGAACAAGAGTTGTGTCAAGATTAGAGTGATCAGATAGAAAGTGTGAAAAATCAGGACACTTGTTTTTTGGGGGGGCAGGATGGGAAGAGGGGTATAGATGCATATATAAGACAAAACCCCGAATATCAGGATGGTCCTCATAATGTTGGGACATCTGGTCATCCTAGTCAAGGTCAGGGTTGAAACATTGGCAGGGGATGCAGACAGGCCTGCCGATGGGGGGGCAAAGGCGGCAATTGCCCAGGGGCCCAGTTTTGCATGCCTAGGAGCCCTGCAGCCCTTTAAAATCACCCGGGCAGGCCGCAGGGCTCCTAGGCATGCACAACTGCTCTGGGCCTCACACTTTGGGGGGCCTTGTGGGCCAGCACAATTTGTCAGCGCGGTCAGCCCCGGAAGTGATGGGCAGTCCCGAAAGTGACGGATTCATCACTTCTGCCTTGGGCTTCCCCCCTGCCCCTCCCCGGGGACGGCCCTGACCCTGTGGCCCAGAATTGCTGTCAGCAGGCCTGGATGCAGGGTAGAAAGGGGGAGTTTGCAATGTCAATATTTGTGCTGAGAATAAATACAATATATGGGGCTCCAGAGCTGTAAATCTAGGACCTTTTAAAATGATTATTTAAGGTTTCCATATTTACCCTGAAAATGAAATCTTCCCTTTGCTCCCTATATTTTTGTGTTCACATTTTTCAGTTACACAGCCTCTGCTCCTAACTAGGGCAAAAATTCTCCTCTCTGATCTGCAGTGCAGATCTATTACCCTTTACCCGGATCTTCACTGCATATAGCAAAAATACAACACAAGCAGAGATAAGGATAAGATTTTGTCATGGATATTTTTAGTAAAAGTCACGGACAGGTCGTGGGCAAAAAAGAAAAATTCATGGAAGCCGTGACCTGTCCGTGACTTTTACTAAAAATATCCGTGACAAAATATTGATCTGCAGGTCCCCACATGGCCTGAAATGGGGCATCCCCGCAGGGGGTAGGAGCTTCCTGCAGCAGCTGGGGGCTGCGGGATACCCCTGCTGCCTGCAGCTCTGGGCGTCCCCTGCTGTCCATGGGGGCTGGGAGCTGTGGGGTGCCCCCACCTCCTGTGTCAACCAGGAGCTGCGAGGTACTCCTGTCACCCACAGCTCCAGGGAACTGCAACTGTGGCGAGTTTGGGTGTTCCCCCATGGCCCCAGTGCCTGGGAGCTTTGTGGGGTGCCCCTACCACCCATGGGGGCTGGGAGCTGCAGGGTACCCCTGCCACCCGCAGCTCTGGGGTCCAGCAGCAGCTGGGAGCTTCGGGGCTCCCCCACCACCAGCAGCTCTGGGGGCCCCCATCGCCCACAGCAGCGGGGAGCAGCAGGGTACCCTGCTACCTGTGGCAGCTTGGAGCTCCGGGGGCTGCCAGAAACAGCAGGGGTACCCCACAGCTCCCTGCCCTTGCAGGTGGCAAGGGACCCTGCAGCTCCCGACCACTGCAGACTGAAGTCATGAAGGTCACTGGAACTCATGGATTTCGTGACTTCCATGACCTCTGAGACATAAACGTAACCTCAAGTATAGAATATGCAATAACATTCCACAGTTCTGAAAAGACTCACCAGATGTGAATGAACGGGGAGAATTTTGCTAGATGTCTCCAGATATCACCAATGCAGACTCTGAGCACTAATTAATCAAAGGAAGAAATCAGGAAATTACAAATAATAAAAAAAATGAAATTAGAAATCAGAAGAACCCACCAAGAACTGTACTGAAAAGTGATAGCTGTTTATAAATGTGTGTTTTAACCAAAGGCAAAATAAGAACACAAATGGACAATCAGTTTTCTCTTGAAATACAGGGATAAAACAAATCTCTCTTTGCTGTCAAAGATAAAACGTCATTGGTTTGTAGGCCAAACCAAATTTTTACCCATTTCTTTAATTCTCTGCTGGCTTCACAAAGACCCCTTAGACATAGTCTGCAGACCCCCAGAGGTCTCCAGACCCCTGATTGAAAACCACTGGCCTAGACAAAGGTTGAGTCCAGCTGTTTCAGCTGCATTACCCAAGGTGCCCACTTGAGGCACTGCTATTTTAATACACTAACCAGAATGGTCTTGAGGATATTTTTAGAATGCTAACTGCACAGCAATGAATAATCAAGGGTAGGGAGCTGAGCTACATTATCCTGCAGGTCTTTGGCTTTGGAATTCTGCTGAACTTTGCATTTTCCTACAAAGGCTAAACATAAGTGATTTTTTTAGATCTCACACACAGCACTGAGGATAACATTCAGGTCCTCGCTTTCAAATATTTTTGGCAAATGAGACTGAGTGTTCATAGACAATAGTAACTGCTTACAAGGTGCTTGTAGCATAACATCATCATACGTGGGTACTGATGTGTGTATGGGAGAGTGTATACATACACTCTCCTGCCCCAGGAAGTGGTAACGGCGTGCTTTCCCCACATACTGCATTTATAAAAGTTAGTGGTCAGCCCACAGAAGGGAAGGTTGTTTTTGAGGCTAAACTAATTAGCCTGTGAGTCAGTCGACAAGATTCTAGTTTTGTCATTTATTTGCTGTGTAACCCTGAGCTAAGTCACTTATTCTCCGATCGCTCCGTTTTCTGCATCTGTAAAATGGGGATAATAATAGTGATGTACCTTATAACTAGTAGTGAGGATAAATTCACTAATGTTTATAAAATGGCTTAAGAGTCCTGGGTACCACGCACTTTAATTATCTATATCTATATATCTGTCTATCTATATAATTTCCCACTGGACATCATGGAACTTGCACATACTTATAGCAGAATTTGGCTTGAAGACAGAAGATCTTAATGTTTTCTTGTTTTGTTGGCAGTAAGATCCCTCTGCTGCCCTTATATATACAGGGGTGAAGGTCACCCTCTTTGCACAAAGCCTGATTAGCTGAGAGGAAGGATGGTCCAGTGTTTAGGTTACTTTGCAAATTAATTGGTTCATGTCCCTGCGTCATCACAGACCTTGGACACTTATCTTCTTGATGTCTCTGTTGCTATTTGTAAAACAGGGACCATAATACTTTCTTACCTCATGAGGTGTTGGGAAGATACATACATTAAAAACTGTGAGGTGCTCAGATACAGTAGTAATGGGGACCTTAGTGAGGCTACTTGGGCTTTGGGTGGAGGACTGTGCAGAGACCAGGTGGCTATGGAATTCACTCCCAGCCTATGGGTGGGCTGTAGGGCTATTTAAGGCCTACTTGTGAGCAGTATGGACAACCCCTCTGCAGCCATGTTGGAGAGGCCATTCCATCTGACCACAGGGTTTATATGGCATGGAAGACCTTGTCACAGTTCAGGAAAGCTGCACCTGTGTTTCCCCTCAGCAGGCCAGCAAAGGCACCCACTCTCAGGCTTCCTCCCTCCCTTCTGACAGGGGTATTTCCAGGCTGAACAGTTCCCTACCTTCCCTGTGTTATTCCCAGCACAGACAGACTGCCCAAGTGCAGCTGCTTATTTCCCCTTCAGAGATGGTTAACAGTGTGAATGCCCACATCTATAGATAGCACACAGCTCTTTTTCTGCTAGCTTATTTTATTGTTAAGGTTAAAGCACCACAGAGAAAACATTAAAACAATCAGAGAACCTACACACTTGCTAATAAGCTTATCAGACGTCACCCCAGCTCTAACATGGACTCTGGCAGAAGCAGCCCTTCAAAACTCCACAAAGGGGGTTCTCTTCTATGGTCACAAGTTCAAAACAGCCTCAGCTCAGAGCTTGCACCCAATCTCATGGACCTCAGTAGCCAAGTCCTTCCAATCTTTCCCTAAGGATTGGGGCCTGCTGTGGACCAGGGGGCCTGTTCATTTGCCAGATCAGGAAGAAAGCCCTGAGAGTTTTTAAGTAGGCTACTTACCCTAAAATCCTTTCTTTGTCTATTGGAACCTGGAGAATCGAGTTCTGAAGTCGTATATGGGGACTTCTCTAGTAGGGAGGCTTCAAAGGGCTGATAATGGAGGAATTACATTAGCATCGCCCTTCCACTATAGGAGGCACATACAATACAATAAGACACACACAACTGCATTTTTAATACAACATACCCCAAATGTATTAAACCTAATTGAATAAGGTTTAAATAATTCAGTAAAGTTTATTTTAATTCCATAAGATTTATCCAGGATATTACAGGATATTGTCAGTCTCTTCACAGGCCTTATGCAGGCATTTTGTATCTGGAGGAATTTGACCTGTAAAGGAATCTAAATTGTAGCCAATGGTTTTAGTTTATTATCCATTTATTGTGTGATATTATGATTAATCAATATGTTATATTACATATATTAATTGTATGGTCATTAGAGTTAATTTGTAGGATTATAAAAGTATAAGACTGATCAGTATTTAGAGGAACCAAGTATTAGACATGAGTAAGACAAGCTGAAATGCAAGAATCTGTGGGTTGACGCCTGCAAGACTTTAGCTTAGGTATTTTAGGCCTTGGAGACAAAAAATGATGACATAAGTGATTGGAAAATAACCCGATGCACTAAGATTATGGGAAAAGAGGTAACAAGTGGTAATATTGTGCAAAATTACCCAGGAGATTAATATTAGATCATAAAAATACTGTAAAGGCACATTTGTCTCCGACGTGTCTTAACCACAGGATACAGGTTATGCATCAATGCTAATGAGAATAAAGGGAACTTATACAACCTAGGTAAAATTGGGGTCCCTTAAGTTTCCTGGGGACACAGATCAATAAGAGAAAAGAGGGTTGATACTTTTACAGACATGCGCAGAATGTAGGTACACACAGAATCACATTATGAAAAGGGGATGCCCAGAACAGGAAAATTGAACTCCCTATGGGAGACTCCAGCAGGAACCATCCCTCCACTGATGATCAAGCCATGGGAGACCCATCAGACCCTAACACTGTTGTTAAGGATGGGAGTATAACTATATTTGTAATTTGCGCATAGGTCTGTATAGAATTTCTATATGCTTGGGTAATCATAACTTTAATTGTAACTTTAATAAAACTTGTAAAACAGTCTAGACCTTGTACTTGTGAATATCTGTATGTGTTGGTCTTTATGTGTTGCAGCGACGCTAACTCTGAAGCAAGTAGCAGAGGTGACTTTCACTCTGTTAAGCTTGAAACTGTAGTTGCCAGAGCCAAACCCACGAATTACTAAATTACTAAATTCACTTTAAATAAAACAAAAGACTACAAAATACTGAGCTAAAAATGCAGGGCCATTAATTCCCTTTCTAAACATAAAGCCTGCCAGACTAGAAAAGACCTATGGGCCACTTCATCTGAATCCCATCCCTGATTGTAGCCAGTACTGGAGTAAAATCCTTATAGGGTAGCTAATCATCTAATTCTCTACCATGGTGAAATACACGGCCCTGCCTACATCTTGGCGAGTAGGCGAGGAAATAATTTTCAAGAGGTGCCAAATTCTGGCAGATGCTGTACATGGGAGCCCACCAGAAAAATACCCTGCAGGTACAAAAGGCAGGGCAAAGCAGAGCAGATGCTTCCTGCCACCATTTTGGCTGCCCTAAACCATGAATGGAGGCTGTTCCTTCCATAAAGCCCATTGCAGAAAGAGCATTGGAATTCAGGGCCTAAGCACAGCCTGCATGATTGTCTGTTTCCTAATGCACCAGTGGGCAGGAACTATGACCCTACCCATGCAGGTTATTCTCCTAGAACTCATAAATTAGTGGGAGGCAGGGCCTGTTCAGTCAGAATAATAAGGGACTTAATGATGTTGTTTTTTACAGTGTGGGCCTGATTCTCCACTCTGGGTATGCTGCTATTACCCCATGTAAGTCCTCTGAAGCCAATGGAGGTCTAGCACCAGAAAACTGGTGTAATGGAGTGAAAAATCAAACTCCATATGGGACCTAGTTGGCAGGCATTTTTGCAGGGAGGAATAATTTGGCCTTACATATGCGCTGGCTAAGTTTACATACACTATAACCCTCATTTGGGGTTGGAAATAGTTGTTTATGTACTTTAAAAGGTCTTTTGGGCCACCTTAAAAACCTAGGCCAAGATTAATCTTTACAACTAATCAGCCTGCCAGGCTTTGGAATCTTACTAATATGTATTGTTACACTGCTTTTTCAATTAATCTTCTTTTTAGTCTGATCAGCAATGCTAAAAAGTTACTAAACCAGACATAAAGATGCCTTTATCTAAGATTATATCACACTGAAAGCAAAGTGCACACATGGGAATTAGTGCATCACAGGAAGGTAATATTTTTTCGAAGAAAACGCTGCAGTCTTTAGAAATGAGCTCATGCCACTAAATTTGGATCTAGATTTCAAACACCTCAAAGGTTCGATAATTCAGATCTAAAATTTTGGTTTGTCCTGTTGTGAAGATAAGGGGACAATGAGCAGATACATAATGAGCAATTTATATATTTTCAGAATGAAAGTGAGTGACTTGCTCTCCTCTCTGATATGGAATGTTCAGGGTCATATAGTTCCATGATAGAACCATAAGAGAAACGCCACAGAAATTCCTAGAGGAGTTAACAGAGCCATTGGGGGTGAATAGCACTAGTTCTGAATTCAATCTCTTTCTTGGTTAAAGAATCATTCGTAAATGGATCCTGATTTTCTTCAGAGGTGTTTGTCACTTGTAAATATTCACTGAATAGTTTGGATAATTAATTTTCAGCCTGTCGGCAGTTCTCCAACTGTTCACTGCAACTCTGGAGCACTTGTGAGGATTGTGTAGGGAAGTTGAGTGATGCTGGTTTATTTGGTTTGAGCTTAGGTAATTGACAGATCTGTTTGTTTATTAGCATATTCTTTTTTTTTAAAGTAATTAAAATCTAAATAAATGAATAAAATAAACTATTCACTATTAATATTGGCTGGTTATTTAAGTCACATGCTATTGTTTCTGTTCCTGAGTGGAAAACTTTGAAGGGGAGATGATGAATAGTGAATAATGCAGTTTCCAGCATGAATTGTCACACATGTATTTGTCCTAAAACACATGAAATTTTTGGTACTTTTGCGCATTTCATAAATATTCAACAGCTGTCTGAATAATTAGGAACAACTAATAATATGATTCCATGATTTGCAGTGACCTGAACTCAATATTTTTACTTGCAAAAATATCTGCTAATCAGTTTTTTTTTATTATTTCACCTGTTCTTCCAGCAGGTAACTACGGTCTGGGTACTGTAAAGGCAATGGAATTGCTCTCATGTGGAAACTGTTCCACTGTTCATAAATAAGGCTGCAAGTCTGTCACGGAGGTCACAGAAGTTATGGATTCCGGGACTTTCCGGGACCTCCTGGACTTCTGCAGCGGCCAATGCGGTTGACCCCAGGGCCTCCCAGGAGCAGCAGTGGGGCCACAGGCCACCCTCCCCCTCCAGAGCAGCAGTGGGGCTCCAGGTCTCCCTCTCCCCCCCAGACTGCCTACCTCCGGAGTCCTCACCCCCAGCAGCAGCAACAGTGCCCGGGGTCCCTGGAGAACCTAAGATTTAGTCAGGGGTATTTATAGTGAAAGTCATGGACAGGTCAAGGCCGTGAGTTTTTGTTTATTACTCGTGACCTGTCCACGACTTTTACTGAAACTACCCATGACTAAATTGTAGCCTTATGTATAAATAATTAATGAGTCACTGGTGTAGAGAGAAAGAGCAAGTGAAAAGTCCAGTGTTTACAGCACCCATATGGGAGAAACAGGGTCCAGTCCTCCTTCTCCAATGACTCTTCATTGATCCTGAATAGATTAGCTTCAACAGGGGAGACTGAGGGACCCCCATGTCAGAATATCCCATAGCTGAGTGGATAGAGCAGCCTCCTGAGAGGTGGGAGATCCCCCTTCAAATCCTTTCTCCAACTCTGGCAGAGAGGGGGTAATGGAATGTGGGTCTTCCAAGTGAGTGCTCTAACCACTGGGATAAAAGTTAGAAGGTGGGCACCACCACTCCTGATTTTGAATGTGACCCATCTTCTGGTTGGCTGTCTCTAAGCATGCAAGATAGGCAGGCAAATGCCTATTTTCCCCTGGATTGTGGGTCACTCTGGGGCCTAGGCAGGGAATAAGTGAGGCAGCAATGCACATGCCCATAAGAACGGCCATACTGGGTCAGACCAAAGGTCCATCTAGCCCAGTATCCTGTCTTCCGACAGTGGCCAATGCCTGGTGCCCCAGAGGGAATGAACAGAACACATAATCATCAGGTGATCCATCCACAGTCGCTCATTCGCAGCTTCTAAAAAACAGAGGCAAGGGACAGCACCATTACCCATCCTGGCTAACAGCCATTGATGGACCTAGCCTCTGTGAACTTACCTAGTTCTTTGTTGAATAGTCTTGGTCTTCACAACATCCTCTGGCAAGGAGTTCCACAGGTTGACTGCATTGTGTGAAAAAATACTTCCTTTTGTTTGTTTTAAACCTGCTGCCTATTCATTTCATTTGATGACCCCTAGTTCTTGTGTTATGAGGAGGAGTAAATAACAGTTCCTTATTTATTTTCTCTACACCAGTCATGATTTTATAGACCTCAGTCATATCCCCACTTAGTCCTACAATTTCCAAGCTGAAAAGTCCCAGTCTTCTTAATCTCTCCTCATATGGAAACTGTTCCATACCCCTAATCATTTTTGTTGCCCTTTGCTGAATCTTTTCCAATTCCAATATCTCTTTTTTGAGATAGGGCGACCACATCTGCACACAGTATTCAAGATGTGGGCTTATATAGAGGCAATATGATATTTTCTGTCTTATTATTTATCCCTTTCTTAATGATTCCCTACATTCTGTTTGCTTTTTTGACTGCCGCTGCACATTGAGTGGATATTTTCAGAGAACTATCCACAATGACTCCAAGATCTCTTTTTTGGGTGGTAACAGCTAATTTAGACCCCATTATTTTAGATGTACAGTTGGGATTATGTTTTCTAGTGTGCATTACTTTCCATTTATCAACATTGAATTTCATCTGCCATTTTGTTGCCCAGTCACCCAGTTTGGTGAGATCCTTTTGTAGCTCTTCACAGTCTGCTTGGGACTGAACTATCTTGAGTATTTTTGTATCATCTGCAAATTTTGCCACCTCACTGTTTACCCTTTTCCCAAATCATTTATGAATATGTTGAACAGCACTGGTCTCAGTGCAGACTCCTGCGGGGGGGACACACCACTATTTACGTCTCGCTGTTTTGAAAACTGACCATTTATTCCCACCCTTTGTTTCCTATCTTTTAACCAGTTATCAGTCCACAAGAGGATCTTCCCTCTTATCCCATGACAACTTACTTTGCTTAAGAGCCTTTGGTGAGGGACCTTGTCAAAGGCTTTCTGAAAATCTACGTACACTGTATCCACTGGATCTCCCATATCCACATGCTTGTTGACCCTCTCAAAGAATTCTAGTAGATTGGTGAGGCATGATTTTCCCTTTACAAAAACCATGTTGACTCTTCCTCAAATTACATTCATCTATGTGTCTGACAGTGTTGTTCTTTACTATAGTGTTAACCAGTTTGCCCAGTACTGAAGTCAGGCATATTGATCTGTAATTGCTGGGCTCAACTCTGAAGCCCTTTTTTAAAATTGTCATCACATTAGCTATCCTGCAGTCACTTGGTACAGAAGCTGATTTAAATGATAGGTTACAAACTACAGTTAGTAGTTCTGCAATTCCACATTTGAGTTCCTTCAGAACTCTTGGCTGAATACCATCTAGTCCTGGTGACTTATTACTGTTTAATTTATCAATTTGTTCCAAAACCTCCTCTAATGACACATCAGTCTGGGACAGTTCCTCAGCTTTGTCACCTAAAAGGGATGGCTGAGGTTTGGGAAACATGAGGCAGACATAGATGACTAGGAATTTTTTTACCCTGAAAATGTAGACACTGAGTTTAGGTGCATAAGGGTATGGTGGGAGTTTTGTGGATTGCAGTGGAGCCTAAAACAGGGACTTAGGTGCCTAAACTAAATACCTAAATACTTTTGTGGTTTGGGGTCTCAGTTCATCTGTGAAGTCTGGCAAATCCTGACACAGACACACGTGTCAGAGTCACTGGCCTACTTGTGTGCTAATTGCTATTAAAAATCTTGTCTGAACAGTCTTACTCAATATTTCGATACCATTAGGGAAAGAGGATATAGGCTTTCTGAGGCTCAAACAGTAATATAAACAAGTCCATAAAGATGGTAGATCATTACAGATAATGATTTCCTGAGGGGTGAAACGAAGACATCATATGGCAGTGACCTCGGTAATTAGCTAGACCTCAGACATAAGTACTTTGTTGTTAAAACTAGAAGTGGAAGGAGGACGTGTTGGGGTGTCTCTGAAGGAAAATGGCATTATCAAGGCAGGGTGCACTTTAATTAAACATCAATCTATATTTAGGAGGGTTATTACACAGCTTCCCCCAAAGAAGAGAAAAATGTTTTTCCTTATAGGAACTGAAAGGTTAAAAATATGTTGTCACTATCATCAGAGACAGGTGTGGTTAGAAAGGCAAAGCTAATGCTGTTTGAGGCTCTGAGCATATCAGCCATGCTCTGAGACAGGTAGCAGTGCCTGATTCTAATTGTGCTTGATAGTCTTACACCAATTTTAATTCAATTACCTTCAGTGGTGTTACTCCTTTAAGTGGATTAGAATCATGACCAGAATCCCTGTTCTGTAACCAAGAATGTGTACAGTGTTACTGAGTTTCCCTTAGTAATGAGTCAAAGCTCTCATTCCCTATTGTATAACATTATATAATCTTACTTGGAAGCCATATCTAGGTATTTTGTGTAACCCATGTCTGTCTTAATTTGGTGTTTGGGGCCCATTTTTGCAACTGATATCTATAGGTGGACACTCACACCTGCACAACAGCCCAGTTGTATCTATCAATTACAGGAGTAAGGCCTTGGAGGGTAAACTGTATTGTAAGCCTGGGATTAGACCCAGGTTTGAGACCAAGCTGTCCACACACAAATCTTTCTGGCTCAGGTCAGCAAGATCTCAGGATCTGGGTCCTAGGAACACTCCAGGGGTATATGTGTTTGAGCCCAGGTCCAAATCCCATCATTCTGCAGTGTGGATACAGTTCAAGCCTGGGTCCCCATGTCTGGAGAGTTTGCCAACACTATCCAACAATCCCCTGGGTCTGTGTTTCTTGACCCTGGAATCCCCAGAGCTCCCACTCAATTCCCAGGAACTAGAAACAACCCCACTTGTCTGAGTACAGCTGCTCAGCATTTAACTCTTCCTTTCCATGCTGACTGCTCACCTGGAAAGATATTTGACAGTCTCCAATGACAGCTATGGCCACCAGTGGGAAGAAGCCCTACCCACAGATTGCTGCTTAGCTGGCTAGAGGAACACAGCTCAATTCTGGTTAATCTCTGCTGTGAGGCAAGCAAGTAACTCAGCTTTGGTAAGAGTGCAAGGAATGATCATGTCTACAAAGAAATGGAGAAGAAACTTGCAGTGTTTGGGTGCCATCAGATCACCTATCAGTGCAAAGATTGAGTCAAGTGCCTGAAGACCAACTACCCGAAAGTCAGGGAGAGTAATGACACCTCTCAGAACTCCCTGTCTACCTGCCACTTCTATGAACAATTTGACCAGGTGCTGGGGGCTTCAGTGAGCACTGAGCCCACAGTGGTGCATGAAAATCTGCTGAGCAGGGATGGCACCTTTATAACCCTGAGACACAGGCATCACCAGAGGAGACCCCGCATGGATGAAAGTGAGGAAGTGGCCCTGGCTCTCATACTGGTCACTGAGGAGGTGATGTCCCAGAGCTACTACAGCACGTCCTAGTCCACAGTTGGAGGAGCTGTCTGGGAGGGGGTAGCTGCGCTGGAACTGGCGGGAGAAACAGAGATAACAGTGGAATCTAGAGCTGGAGCTGGAGCCAGGTATTCTGCCGCCTCCATATGTTTGGTTATTAATATGCAAATGGGTGGGATTTCTGGCTTAACACCCAATAAAATTATTATTACTCGTGGGGGGTTGTAGCCATTAACAGTGGAGCTGTCACTGAATACGCCCAAGGGTCATGGAGAGGTTCACCTCTTCCACGCCACCAGCACTTTTCCCTTCGTAGTAGACATCTTCAGGCCACTCAGCGTCATCTCCTCCCTGGGCTATAAACTGACAAACCTTTAATTCTCTGGAATAAAAGGGCTTTAGAGAATTAATACGGTACACCTTAGGCTTTTGGTTGGAGGTGGGGAATGCTATGAGATAATTAACAGCTCCCAGGTGCTCCTGGACTGTGAATGGCCCTTCCCACGACGCTTCCATTTTATGGGCCTGGAGCGCCTTTAAGACCCTGACCTGGTCTCCTACATGCTCTCTGGCATGTTTATCATACCAGGCTTTTTGCTCTTTTTGAGCGTCCTGTAGGTTTTCTTCAGCAAGGGCTGGAGAGGTTTGGAGGGTGTTTTGTAGGTTGGTTACAAAGTCCAGAATGTTAGTTCCTGGAGAAGGTGTAAATCCCTCCCATTGCTGCTTCACCAACTGTAACGGCCCTTTAACCTCACGGCCATATACAAGTTCAAATGGTAAAAACCGTAAACTTGGATGTGGTACAGCTCTGTAGGCAAAGAGCAACTGCTGCAACACTAGGTCCCAATCACTGGAGTGCTCATTTACGAATTTATGTATCATGGCCCCCAAAGTTCCATTAAACTTCTCCACCATGCCATTTGTTTGATGGTGGTAAGGAGTGGCAACCAAGTGATTTACCCCATGAGCTTCCCAAAGGCTTTCCATAGTTCCTGCCAGGAAATTAGTTCCTGCATCTGTGAAGATGTTGGAGGGCCAACCTACCCTGGCAAAAATGTCTGCTAGTGACTGGCACACACTTTTAGCCCTGGTGTGGCTTAGAGCTACTGCTTCCGGCCATCGGGTGGCAAAATCCATGAAAGTCAGTATGTACTGCTTTCCTCTGGGTGTCTTTTTCGGAAAAGGACCCAGAATATCCACAGCTACTCGCTGAAATGGAACTTCAATGATGGGGAGTGGCTGGAGAGGGGCTTTGAACTGGTCTTGGGATTTTCCCACTTTTTGGCATACTTCACAAGACCGGACATAGGTAGAAACATCCTTGCCCATTCCCTCCCAGTGGAATGACCTCCCCAAACAGTCTTTGGTCCTGTTCACCGCAGCATGGCCACTAGGATGATCATGGGCTTAGCTCAAGAGCTTGACCCGGTACTTCATTGGAACTACCAACTGTCTCTGAGGATGCCAGTCTTCCTGGTGTCCACCAGAAAGAGTTTCCTTGTATAAAAGTCCTCTTTCTACAACAAACCTGGATCGATTAGAAGAGCTGAGAGGCGGTGGGTTGCTCCATGCCGCCATCCAAGCTCTCTGGAGGCTTTCATCTACTTCCTGTTCGGTCTGGAACAGTTCCCTTGATGCTGGAGACATCAGTTCCTCATTGGATTGTGGACCTAGGCTTGGTCCCTCTGGAAACGATGTAGGGTATGGGGCTGTTTCTGTTGACTGTGAACCGCTCTCCGCTGGTGCACTATGTTGGGGTTCAGGCTGCGGCTGAGCCTCTTGTGTAGGGTTATTGGCTGCTGCCGGTTCAGGTTCGGTGAGGCCCTCTGGTGTTGGGGTTGCAAGTACTGGGTTCAGTGCTGGCAATGGGTCTGGTGCTAGTTGTTCCTCCAGTTCCGGTTCTGGGACTGGCTCTGTCTGGGTCTCTGGGACTGGATCCACTACTGCTTTTGCAGACATTGGCCTGGGGTCCTGGTCCATCACCTCTGACCGGGTCCTGGTAGAAGTTTCCAGAACAGAGCTAGGCATGACAGCTGGTTTAGCCTGGCTGCGGGTGACCATTCCCACCCTCTTGGCTGACTTCACACGATTGGCCAAGTCTTTCCCCAGCAGTATGGGGATGGGATAATCATCATAGACTGCAAAAGTCCACGTTCCTGACCAGCCCTTGTACTGGACAGGCAACTTGGCTGTAGGCAAATTGAAAGAGTTGGACTTGAAGGGTTGAATCGTCACTTGGATCTCTGGGTTGATTAAATTGGGATCCACTAAGGAAGCATGGATAGCTGAGACTTGTGCTCCTGTGTCCCTCCACGCGGTGACCTTCTTCCTGCCCACACTCACAGTTTCCCTCTGCTCCAAGGGTATCTGGGAGGTATCTGGGCCTGAGGACCTCTGGTGTGATTCTGGTGCAATGAACTGTAATCTGTTGGGGTTCTTGGGGCAGTTGGCCTTTACATGCCCCGTCTCGTTTCATTTAAAACATCGTCCAGCTGACGGGTCACTGGGGTGAGGTGGGTTGCTGGAGAATGGTGTGGCGGGACGATAAGGTGTCTGGAGGGTTCCTTGGGTGGTAGTTGGGGCCTTGGGCGGCCCCTGGTAGTAGGGGGTGGTCTGAGGTTGTCCCTTCTGGTATCCACTCCAACTGCTACCAGTTTTTTTCTTTTCTGCCACCTCCACCCATTTGGCTCCAATCTCCCCTGCCTCGATTACAGTTTTGGGCTTCCCATCTAGGATGTATCTTTCTATTTCCTCAGGAACACCCTCTAGGAACTGCTCCATTTGCATTAGGAAGGGCAAATCTTCTAGAGATTTAACACTTGCTCCTGATATCCAGGCATCCCAATGTTTCGCAATGTGGTAGGCATATCGGGTAAATGACACGTCTGGTTTCCACCTTAGGGCTCTGAACCGCTGATGGGAATGCTTGGGTGTTAGCCCCATTCTGACTTTCGCCTTGGTTTTAAACAGTTCATACTGGTTCATGTGTTCCTTAGGCATTTCAGCCGCCACCTCAGCTAAGGGTCCACTGAGCTGCGGCCTCAGCCTACCATGTATTGGTCTGTAGAGATGCTGTACCCAAGGCAGGCCCTTTCAAAGTTTTCTAAGAAGGCCTCGGTATCATCGCCTGCCTTGTAGGTGGGGAACTTTCTGGGATGGGAAGCTGTACCTGGAGAAGGATTGCTAGGGTTTGTTGGTATATTCTGCTGAGCCTTTGCCTTCTCCATCTCCAGTGCATGCTTCCTCTTTTTCCTTCTCCTCCATCTCCATCCGTCTGAGTTCTACCTGTCTTTCATGTTCCTTTTGTTTTTCCTCAGCCTCAAATCTGGCTAATTCCAGCTTTTGTTGAACCGTGGAGTCTGTCATCCTAACCTCTCTGTTTTTAACTAACTTTACACCCGGGAGTTAGAAAGAAAACAAAAAAAAACCTTGGCTTGTAAAATTTTGCTGTGCTGTAATATGATACCTATATTCTCTGATAATGATTGTCAGCCTACAGAGAAATCCTAAAAAAAAAAAAACAAAAACAAAAGAAAAAAACCCCTAACACCTTTGTCTCCAGGCAAATAGGCAGAAAACCCCTCTAGTTGCTCTTAGGAAAAAAAAAACTTCAGGTCTGTGAAGACTTGTGAATTTCCCTGCAGGAGGTTAACTACCCTGCCTTTAGGTAGAGAAAACTCCAGCTCACAAAAGACAATTCCCTTTTGTCTCTGCTCTGGCCCCAAAGCAGAAAAAAAAAACACCTCTAAATGCTTTCAGTTTAACCTGCTTTCCAGCAGCCCAAAGGAAAAAAAAATTCCTTTTCAAATCTGTGCTTCTGGTTCAAAAAATCTCAAAGTTGAGATTTCAAGTTGATCCCACCGCTCCCACCATGTCAAGGTTCCTTCCCCACTCTGAACTCTAGGGTACAGAAGTGGGGACCTGCATGAAAATCTCCTAAGCTTACTTTTACCAGCTTAGGTTAAAACTTCCCCAAGGTACAAACTATTTTACCTTTTGCCCTTGGACTTTCGCTGCCACCACCAAATGTCTAACCGGTTTTATTTTATTAGGAAAGAGCCCGTTTGGAAAAGTCTTTCCCCCCAAAATCCTCACCAAAACCTTGCACCCCCCTTCCTGGGGAAGGTTTGATAAAAATCCTCACCAATTTGCATAGGTGACCACAGACCCAAACCCTTGAATCTTAAGAACAATGAAAAAGCATTCAGTTTCTGAAAAGAAGAATTTTTATAGAAGAAAAAGTAAAAAGAATCACCTTTGTAAAATCAGGATGGTAAATACCTTACAGGGTAATTAGATTCAAAACATAGAGCATCCCTCTAGGCAAAACCTTAAGTTACAAAAAGATACAAAGACAGGAATATCCATTCCATTCAGCACAGCTTATTTTCTCAGCCATTTAAACAAACAGAATCTAACACATATCTAGCTAGATTACTCACTAAATTCTAAGACTCCATTCCTGTTCTGTCCCTGGCAAAAGCATCACACAGACAGACTCAGACCCTTTGTTTCTCCCCCCCTCCAGCTTTGAAAGTATCTTGTCTCCTCATTGGTCATTTGGTCAACGAGGTTATCCTAGCTTTTTAACCCTTTACAGGTGAAAGGGCTTTTCCTCTGGCCAGGAGGGATTTTAAAGGGCTTTACCCTTCCCTTTATATTTATGACAGCACAGTTCAAATCAACTGCAGCTTTATTTCCCACTTGTGGTCCAGCAAGATCATCCACTCTAGGCTCCCGGCTCCTCAGCAGTCACCTCTCTTGGGCAGAGACCCACAGCTCTCTCCCTCCTGATCGGGGTTTCTCCAGGCTGTGCAGTTCCTTGCCTACACTGTGAGTTCCCCAGCAAGCCGGCCGGCCTAGCCGGCCAGCGTCTCCATATTCTTTTCTCCTCAGAGTCTATAAATAGCAAAATAGCAGTTATCTCTCAGCCTTTTACAAGCAAGCATATTTATTCTTAAGGTGGAGTAATGCCAGAGAAAATATATTAAAAACAATAAAAGAACCGACACACTCTAATAGACTTAGCAGAAATCATCGCAATGCCAGCAAGGGCTCTGGCAGGTGATCAGTCCTTCACACCCCACCAAGGGGTTTTTCTGTGGTTACAAGTTCTTAACAGCTTTAAGCTCAGAACAAGCACACTCATGAATCCATGAGTCACTCCTTTATGCAGTTTGAGCCTTTCATCTTGGGATTCTGGGAACAGGTAATCAGCAGACAATCACTCTCTCCTCTGGGTGTATCTTCAAAGGGCTGGGTTTTGGCATAATTGGAGGGAGGGGGGAATTACCATTCACCTCCCCCTAGATATTTCCCAGGAAATCCACTTCATACATTGTCCCAAAAGCTCATTCTTGTCTGCCACATTGCTCACTAGAGTCCTTTGATCAGCCAGGCCCACACTAATACATAATGGCATTATATCCACAGCTACTTAAACTTAATTCAGTAAGAGCTCCCAGAGATGTTGCAGGAAATTGCCATATCTGTCATTGCTTGCTCCTGTGTAGAATGGGGATGGTGATTCTTACCCACACTGGTAAAGTGCTTTGAGATCAATGGATGAAAAAGCAATATATAAGTGCTGAATATTCTAACTGCTATGATTTATTATTATTATAACATTTTTAATACTGGGCCACTTTTAGCTTTGGAGTTATTGGTAGATTTGCTGAAGATATCTGTCCAACCAAGTAGATATTGGTACTTATGTGGGATAATATAATATAATTAATTAATTTAATTAATATCTTTCTTTAGCGCGCCTATTGTGAAACTTTTTTCTTCTGCAAAAGACAGAGCAGCAATGAAAAGTAATTGGGAAAAAATCAGTTCACTTTAAAGGAAGTGGTAATAGTCTGACCTCCTATCTATTGCAGGGCACCACCTGCCCCCAACACTTGTGCACTAAACCCAACATCCACATGACACTGACGTATTACAGCCATAGGAGACTAGACTATTGTGTACTGCAGGCAGATAACAGGAGGGACCAAGATGCAGGGAAATAATTAAGTGAGAAATACCCAGATAATCCTGACAAATGACCCACACCCACACGCTGAAGAAGGTGAAAAAACCTCAAAGTCACTGCCAGTCTGACCTGTGGAAAAAATTCCTTTCCAACCCCACATATGGACTGTGGTGGGCTGGACCCCTTGGGAAGTCACCTGATGTGCTGAGATACCACTGAGTCTACCTGTTCTGCCAGCATGGGCCCCATTTTACCTGTCTTGTTGAGCCAGGCTCTTAAAACCTCATCTAACACACACACAGGAAGGGCCACACCCAGCTGCAGTTCAGCTCTGGGAAGATGCAGTTTAAGGGACTTGCTCCAGCACTCAGATGTCCACGTCCCTTGGACAGGGCCAGATTAACTCTCCTGTGGGCCCAGGGCTATTAGATTTTGTGGGGCCCCCTGTATATATGTCTTTTTCCTGAGAGGGAGTTTGGTGCAGGAGGGGGAACGGGGTTTGGGAGGGAGACTGGTGCAGGAGGGGACTGGGGCACGGGGTTGGGGTCCAGGAGGGGGGGCAGGGTCTGGGAGGGAGTTTGGGTGCAGAAGGGGGCTCCAGGCTGGGGCAGAGTGTTGGGGTGCAGGAGAGGGTGAGGGGTGCAGGGTCTGGAAGGGAGTTTGGGTGCAGGAGGGGGCTCAGGGCTGGGGCAGGGGATTGGGGTGCAGGAGAGGGTGGGGGGTGCGGGGTCTGGGAGGGAGTTTGGATGCAGGAAGGGATTCTGACCTGGGGTAGGGGTTGGGGTGTGGGAGGGTGTGCGAGGTGCAGGCTCCAGCTAGGAGGCGCTTGCCACAGGTGGCTCCCAGCCGGCGATGCAGCAGGGCTCAGGTGCTGGAGGTGGGGGCAGCATGCAGAGCCACCTCCAATGCTCTACCCCTGCCAGGGGCCGCAGAGATGTGCCAGCAGCTGGTCATTTCCGGGAGCAGCATGGGGCCAGGGCAGCCAGGCAGCCTGAGAGCACCTTTTAGCACCCCGGAGACTGCTGCCTGTGATTTATTTTTGCGGGGCCGCCCTGGAGCTGGGGCCTGAGGCTGCAGCCCCTAAAGCCCCTGCCTTAATCCGGCCCTGCCCTTGGAGTACAGACCCAAAGATATACCATATTCGCCTCTTCCTTCAATGTGGAAGAGGGAATACACAATTTCTCGCCCCCCCCCAGTTAGAAATCACAAAAACTGGGTTATATTATAAACCAGAAACGAA
This sequence comes from Eretmochelys imbricata, assembly GCF_965152235.1. Taxonomy (NCBI): domain Eukaryota; kingdom Metazoa; phylum Chordata; order Testudines; family Cheloniidae; genus Eretmochelys; species Eretmochelys imbricata. The sequence continues at coordinate 167,145,034 of NC_135574.1, forward strand.
TTTATTAACTATAACAGGTGTATTTTAAGTAGTTAAGGAGGTAGCAGACAGAACAAGGCAGATTTCTAAGAAAATAAAATGGAGCATGCAAACTAAGCTTAGTACACTAAAGAAACCAGTTACATGTAAGTTCTCACCCTAAATGTGGTTCTACTAATCTTCTTCACAGGCCAGATGCCCTTCCAGCATGGGCCCAGTTCTTTCGCCCTGTTTAGTCTTAGTTGTTTCCAGCAGTTTTAGTTGTTTCCAGCAGTCATCTTGGGTGGGGTAGCAGGGAGAACTGAAGACCTGGATTACCTCACTCCCCACCCTTAAACAGGATTTGCATAAGGCAGGAGTCCTTTGTTTCCTAGTTTGACCCCCCCCCTTCCCTTACAGTGCCCATTAATTTCATTTGGTGGCCCCTAGTTCTTATATTATGGGAACAAGTAAATAACTTTTCCTTATTCACTTTCTCCACACGACTCATGATTTTATATACCTCTTTCATATCCCCCCCTTAGTCTCCTCTTTTCCAAGCTGAAAAGTCCTAGCCTCTTTAATCTCTCCTCATATGGGACCCATTCCAAACCCCAAATCATTTTAGTTACCCTTTTCTGAACCTTTTCTAATGCCAGTATATATTTTTTGAGATGAGGCGACCACATCTGTTCGCAATATTCAAGATGTGGGCGTACCATGGATTTATATAAGGGCAACAAGATATTCCCCGTCTTATTCTCTATCTCTTTTTTAATGATTCCTAACATCCTGTTTGCTTTTTTGACTGCCCCTGCACACTGCGTGGACGTCTTCAGAGAACTATCCATGATGACTCCAAGGTCTTTCTCCTGATTAGTTGTAGCTAAATTAGCCCCTATCATATTGTATGTATAGTTGGGGTTATTTTTTCCAATGTGCATTACTTTACATTTATCCTCATTAAATTTCATTTGCCATTTTATTGCCCAATCACTTAGTTTTGTGAGATCTTTTTGAAGTTCTTCAGTCTGCTTTGGTCTTAACTATCTTGAGCAGTTTAGTATTGTCTGCAAACTTTGCCACCTCACTGTTTACCCCTTTCTCCAGATCATTTATGAATAATTTTACTAGGATTGGTCATAGGACTGACTCTTGGGGAACACCACTAGTTACCCCTCTCCATTCTGAAAATTTATCATTTATTCCTACCCTTTGTTCCCTGTCTTTTAACCAGTTCTCAGTCCATGAAAGGATCTTCTCTCTTATCCCATGACAACTTAATTTACATAAGAGCCTTTGGTGAGGGACCTTGTCAAAGGCTTTCTGAAAATCTAAGTACACTATGTCCACTGGATTCCCCTTGTCCATGTGTTTGTTGGCCCCTTCAAAGAACTCTAATAGATTAGTAAGACATGATCTCCCTTTACAGAAACTATGTTGACCTTTGCGCAACAATTTATTTTCTTCTATGTGTCCGACAATTTTATTCTTTACTATTGTTTCAACTAATTTGCCCGGTACTGACGTTAGACTTACTGGTCTGTAATTGCCAGGATCACCTCTAGAGCCCTTTTTAAATATTGGCATTACATTAGCTATCTTCTAGTCATTGGGTATAGAAGCTGATTTAAAGGACAGGTTACAAACCACAGTTAATAGTTCTGCAATGAAAAGGCAGTGGGAGACACACCTAAACCCCTGGGACAAGGGTAACAGGATTAAGAAAATTCCCCTAGCCTCATTTGCTTCAAAGATGGGACAGGGAGGCATCTCCATTAGCATACAGAATGGAGAATAGAGATTCCAAGGCAAGAACCGCATGGAACTCTGGGACCAGAAAAACAAGAAAGCACTGCATGATGGGGGTCTCTGCTCCAGATGTTAATGAACCCACGCCTGCACACACCCAGCTCAGTAGCTTTCAGACCAATTCTAGTAATGAATCCTTTATTGGTATCCAAAATAGTTAAGCTCCCTAATTGCATTGTGAGCTCCCTCCAAGGAACACCGCCCATAGCTAGGAATTATCAGTTCTTATTGTCTAGCCTGAACAAAAAAACTTTGGTATACTTCCTTGAGCCATCTGTTTACCCATAAGCAAATCTAGTGTTCTCCCTTGAACCATTGTTGTTTCCCTGCAAAAACTCCTACCCATGCTCAAGTATGTGTTCTGATGCCTGGATCCAAAATCTGCATCAGTACCATTGGGACTTCATCTTCTCCTGACTGATCGTGCTGGGGGCTCTGCCTGTCTCCTGCGCTCTGGACCCTCAGCTACCACCACTACCTGGGACCTCTGATCGATTCAAGCTTCACTGAGCAGTGAGAACCCAGCTCTCTCTCTGTCTTGCTCTCTCTCTAGGTATAGCCTTCTGACCCTGACTTGTGTGATCAGTTATAGTTTTCTAAACTTTAAATTTAAAAGTAGCCATACTTCAACAAAAAAACTTCAAAAACAGACTTCAAGGAGAAACTGCAGAGCTACAATTCATTTGCAAATTTAACACCATTAATTTGGGCTTGAATAGGGACTGGGAGTGGCTGGCTCACTACAAAAGCAATTTTCCCTCTCTTGATATTGACACCTCCTCATCAATTATTGGGAGTGGACCACATCCTCCCTGATTGAATTGGTCCTGTCAATACTGGTTCTCAGCTTGTGAGGTAACTCCCTTCTCTTCATGTGTCAGTATAATAATGCCTGCATCTGTAATTTTCACTCCATGAAGTGAGGTTTTTTACCCACAAAAGCTTATGCCCAAATAAATCTGTTAGTCTTCAAGGTGCTACCAGACTCCTCGTAGTTTTCTAAACCTGCCTTTTAAAATCAAATTTAAGTTAGATTTAATATTATCACTGTTTTGTTTGTTTGGCTCCCCTATGGTTATTACCTGGCAATAAATAACTTTAATGGTTAAGCTGGTTGCTTCTCTCTCTCCCCCCCCCACCCCATGGGTGTGTTTGGGCTTCCGCATTCGCTCTGCAGCAACGCTCCTCGTACCTAAGCTAAAAGATCCCTGCAGTGCCCAAAAATCCTGTGGGGTTTGCTCATCAAGTGGGTTACTACCAGAACAATTGTAACATGAAAGTGGGGATAGGGACATGCTGAACCTGGGACATATGAGGGTGGCAGCTTGGAAGTGCTGTTCGACCTAGCCCTCTGAGTCCAGGGACATATAAGGGGTCAGCTTGGGAGTGCTGATTAACCCGGTCCTCTCAGACATGCTCTGTTAATATGTGTGTGTGTGTGTTCATCTGATTCTGCGACTGGAAGAACCTAGCCCTGGGGAACCTAGATCCTGCAGGAGAGCTCCATTGGGAGGGAACTTGCAGAAGGGAGAAGTAGAACTTTGTATGAGAACACAAATGATACAAGCAGTACATTGATTGAATTACAGAAGGCTCCCTCTCCCCCCCCCCCCGGAATAAAATATCCCTTTTCCATTCTGGAGCCACAAGAATTCTTATGTCCTCCAAAACATGGAATGCCCGAAATGATAGAAAGGGCTTATATAGGAAGATGCGGGCCACACCCCACCCCAAACCCTAAGGATTCCCAGCAAGTGGAAAGCACAGGCAGGCTGCAGAGCTTGAGGAGAGAATTGTGGTGCAGGAGGAGACACTAGCATTGCAGTGGAACAGGAATGTTGGTTGAGGGAGGAACATAGAGTGCAACAGAAAGGCCTGTTTGAACAGCTGCTTTCACTAAGGGCTGCTAGACTGCAAACTCCTGCTGCACCCACTCCATAGCTTGAGTCCCCTCCACAGTACCATGTGATGCAGACAGGAACACTTTGGACAATTCCATGGTTGGGTGGCCCATGCAACTGGAACTTAATTAGGCTTTGTCGACACTACACAGCCTCTAGCGACATGGCTGTGTCGACGCGGCCATGTCGCTAAAAGTCGGGCAGTGTAAACACTGTTTGTTGGCACTTCTGCCGTCAGAATACTTCCACCTCCTACGAGTGGGGTTCGCGCTGCCAACAGGAGAGCACTCTTGCTGAGAACGAGCTGTTTACACTACCACTTGCCACAGCAAAACTTTTGTCTTTCAGACAAGGGAAGGCACCTGTGAACGACAAACCTTTTGTTGTTCAATTGGCAGTGTAGACAAAGCCTTAACAGCATCTGGACATGAAAAATCTACCTCCCCCAGTCCAGGCTTCCTTCCCCCTGCTGCTGAACCCCTTTCCCAGCAGGCATCCGCACCCATGCAGCCACACCAAGTGCAAGCTAAATACACAAAAAAGGGAAAGGAGAACATGCCAAAAAACATACAAAATTAGAGGATTGCTTTGATGGCACTGTTTTCACCATTCACTGTCTGGTTTATGCACTTTGTTTTATTACTGGTTTTGATGTTGGTTTATTAGTGTGTTTAGATGTTCTAATGGCAGCTGGCCTGCCTGGGAATGCTTGAATATTTTTTTTAGTAATACAGCCAAATAAGAGCTTTTATTAATTAAGAACATTTACTGCCATCACTACCTCACATCATACAATGTGTATTTTGAATAAATAAAGATAAACACATGGTACAGCACAACAGGGACAATGTATCCAAATACAATCTCTCAATATATTTCTGTACCACAATCCACAATGTAAATGCACAGCTCCTCACCTTTCATAAACAGTCATCCCCCACAGTACCCCCCCACGTCCATTGGATGTGACTGTACCTTATGTACTGCTGTACAAAAACAATCATAAATGTACTATTCTCCCTCTTTCATTGGTTCATCCAAGTCCACAATGTGGGAGCACAGAGTATTCCTGATTTCTGTTGCCCAGGTGCATCCTGCTCCAGCTCTGATTGGTGCACTTTCTGGCTCAGTATACCAGTTCAGCAATCCATTACTGGAATGGGTCCATTCAGGAGCAAATGACTTACCTTTGGCCTCACAAAAATTGTGAAGAGTACAGCAAGCCACAGTAACGCAGACAGCATTGATGACACTGAAATCAAAATGGGTCTGTAGACAGCACCAGCGGGATTTCAGTCTGCCAGATGTACATTGGACCACCATTCTGCACCTCCTGAGTGTGTAGCGAAACATTTTTTACCAGGGCCTCTGAGATCAGGGTATGGTTTCATAAGCCAAGGCAAAAGATTGTATGTAGGGTCCCCAGAGTAACAATGGGGACAGTAATTCTGTTTATGACAATGTCATTTGGTGAGAATAGTGTCCCAGACTGTCTATGAATGTGGAGTCCTGACCAGTGGAAAACCCTGGCATCGTGAATTTTTCTGGTGCAGCCCACAATGGCATCCATACGTTGGCCTCTCTGGTCCCCGAGGGCTTGCATAACAACAGAGTACCCTTTGTGGTATATGTATACTCGTGCTTCTCGAGGAAGGCAAACTATGGGCACATGAGGGCCATCAATGGCCCTGACACAGTTTGGAAACCTCATTCTCTCAAAATGAGAGAATTTTGAGAACCTCATTCTCTCAGTTACTTCAGGGATATTGTTTACACCCACCACCTTTGGGTAAATCACCTGCCTGGCGGCCTCACAAACATCTACGATCACTTTACCCACAGTTTTACTATTGACTTGGGTGGGGTCAGGATTTCACTCCAGGTGTTTTTTGTTTCTGTTTTTCCCCCAAGTGTGATTTATTGTAATAAACCCAAGTCTGGAGAGGCCGTGTGATTCAGTGGACAGAGCACTGGGCTGTGACTTAGAAGGCCAGGATTCAGCTCCACTACTGACCGGCTGTGTGGCTGTATGCCTTTTTTCTCTTCCTAGCCTTCTTCTGTCTAGTCCATTCTGTCCGGAAACTCTTCTCCTACTGTTCATACAGTGCCTAGCGCAATGGGGCTCCATTCTCTTTGGGGCTCTGGTCCTGATTTGGGAAAGCACTTAACTGTGAATATAAATCTCTTCCTTTTCAGCAAAGCACTTAAGCACATCCTTAGAATTAAGCATCTGCTTAAATCCTTTGCTGAAAAGAGATTTTCTTTCTGTAATGGGGCCTCTAAATGCTACTATAATAGAAATAAGAAATAATAATAATACCAATAAACCTTTCAATCTAAAGGGAAGTTTATGTTATTTAATGGGGACTCCTCCTACTCCCCCAAGACAAGCAAAGCTGGAAGAGGTAGGTAGAAATCTTGGCTATAGTAGGAATTGTCTTTGTTGTTTTCCTTTGAGTTTTCTCTGTGTCTCTGCTCCATTGTGTGTTTTGTCCATTTCCTCTGTATTTATTTTTCACTCTGCTTATTTTTCAGCGCTTTGTTTTTTTTCACAGGATTTTTTCTCTCTCTGCTGCATTCTGCTCCTTTTCACACAGTCCGGGAAGAAGACAATTGTGTGTGCAAATAGCTGCCTATGTAATTGCCCAATTTGTGCATGCAAATGTATGTTTATGATGTACAAATGGATCTATGTGTACGTTTTGTGACACAGTTTTGAAATTTTGCTCCCAAAAAGGAATAGTTTCAACCCACCTTGGAAATACAGCCACCTCCAAGAGCAAAAGCAGCTTTTTGTCCCAGCAACAATAGACCAGAGTGTTTTTAGGACTGACTTACTTAATTGGAAGTATTAGAAATGTAGAATGTAGCACTGAAAATAGCATACTAAGTGAGACCTAGTATTTACCTTGGGTGTCTGAATAATCCTTTGATATAAAGGAGAGCTGTATTCTTCCTAATAGTTTGCTATGAAAGCATTTTTCTAGCAGCGAAACTAAAAAACTAGGTTTAATTATCAGCTCCATTGCCAGCACACCGAGTTCAGCAGGCTGCTCATGTCCTCCAGAGATAACGATGCTGTGCCACACCCAAAGGCTTGCACACAAAGATGCTCATTACAGTGGAAAGCTTTGGGTGTACATTTCTCTTTATAGGGCTGTGTCTAACTGAGATAAACCCATGTTCGGGAGTCGGGGTGGGGGGACCTTTGCAAACCAAACTTTGGGAACTGCCGCAGCTTGTTGTATCCCTCTTGCTGGGAGGAGCAGTCTTAATGCTCTCAGTATCCAAGCAGTCCCAGAGAGGAAGGATCTATGCCTTTTTTATTTATTGGGCTTTCTGGGTGGAGCACTGAATGTGAAACATGAAACTGTCCTGCATCCAAGCATAGGTTTAAATTAGGACATGTCAGTAAGTGGATTTCTGCTCTGAGTCGAAACACCACAACCGGCTGTGCTTTGTTCATTGTCAGGAATCTAAGGACGGAATAGGGCTATATCCTCCTGGTGGCGAATCTGTAGGGGGATTTCTCAAAGTTCAGCAGGTCACTGGGAAACATTTCTAATCCCCTTCTATCTGCCAGGCTGGTCTGGTGTTTGTGACTCTGGTTGGTGGAAGGCTGTGATAAGGCTGGTAAGCATTCAGACACATTTATTATCATTATTATTTGTATTATTGTAGTCATGGACCGGGACCCTAATGTGTTTGGTAGTATACACACACAACAAAGTGTCAGTCTCTGCCCCAAAGAGCTTACAATCTAAGACAAGAGACAACAGCTGGGGAATGCAAGGAAACAAAGAGACATACTGGTCAGCATGATAGGTGGTGGTCTGTACAGTACACACCAGCAGCCTAACGTCTCTCCCCATATGTTGGTTAGATGGCATATGTGTTACTGGGACAAGATGCTGTGTTTTGGCTGGCAAATAAAGACCTGAAGAAAAACTCTGTGTACGCTTGAGAGCTTGTTTCTTTCACCAACAGAAGTTGGGCCAATAAAAGTTATTACCTCACCCACCTTGTCTCTCAAATAAAGACCTCACTCCCCAGTCTCCACCATCACCAGTGTGTACAAAGATGATCATCCTGTCATAAACAGACTGAGTCAGTTACGATACACAGGAACTCTGCACTTAACGTTGTAGTTATGTTCCTGAAAAATGCGACTTTAAGGGAAACAATGTTAAGCGAATCCAATTTCCCCATAAAAATGAATGTAAATGAGGGGGTTAGGTTCCACGGAAATTTTTTTCACCAGACAAAAGACTATATATATGTAAGCAGTGTCAGGATGAGCTCCACCCTGACATCTGGTGGTGAGGTGTGGCAAGTTGTGGAAAAGAACTTCAGGGGCTGATCTCATTTGCATAGGCACACCCACCCCGCCTAGAATGAGGCCATAGCTGCCCAAATGGTCACTTTGGCTGCTGTGGGATCCCCAGTGTCTCTGTTATTGGGGCAGGAAGAATAAATTGTTATTACCCTGATTATGGGAACTGTGCTTGGAACTGTACTTGGCCTTTTGTTATGATGGAGGGATTCACTATCAACTAAGTAGCACTCGCTAGACAAGGGTCATGGGTTCCAAAACTGTGAATTGACAGAGAGGCTGGGGAGAAGTATTAATACTTGGTGGCATGGGCCCCTTGGTGAGGGTCTTACATGCTAATTGCACTTTCTCCTCTCTCTATTGTGTAATATCAGAGCTAATTTTGATTCTGTTAGGAGTCTAGTTACAGGCTGCTGAGCTCACTTTGGGCTAATGGTGCACCAGCACTGAGGCTCCCATACTACAAGCTGAATTCACCAAAGAGATGAACTGACTAAGAGCTGAAATCACTGAGTGTTGTGTTAAGTAGTGGGGGAGCCTGAAGATATATTGTGGAGCAGTTTGCGGGATGGCTGGAGTGCCTTGTGGACAGGCTGGTAGAGCAGTTTGTGGGACAGCGGGAGCTGCTTGTGGGCCACAGAGCGGAACTGAGCAAAGCAGTTTGTGGGGCGGCTGGTGGAGCGGAGCGGAGCAAAGGCCTATGGAGCTGTGGGGCGGTCAGCTTCAGATCAAGTAAGGTGCCCCTTACCTCTCTCTCCCCCCTTCCCCTTCCCCCCCCCATCTCCACCCAGGTTGGGAGGTAAAGCTCTGCAGATAAGCTTTCGAACTCTGGGGCTGCCTTGACCAGGGACAGAGACTTTTGGGTCATTGGACTTTTGGGACTTTGGGTGATTTGGGGTTGCTGGACTCAAGAACCAAAGGGAAAGGGCATGCCCCAATTTGCTTGGTGTGGGTTTTTGCTCATGGGTTGTGAATCCTATTGGTGGTGTTTCCCCAAAATAATGCCACATTGTTTCTCTCTGTTATTAAAAGGCTTTTTGCTACACTCAGAGTATGTGCTTGCGAGAGGGGAAGTATTGCCTCTTGGAGGCGCCCAGCGGGGGTGGTATATATTTGTCCCAGGTCACGGGGTGGGGGCTCAAGCCGGTTTGCATTGTGTTATTGGAATGGATCCCCTAGATATTGAACCCGGCCCTTGTTGCTGCCAACTCTGACGGGCAGAAGGATTACATATATATACACACACACAGAATATAAGTTTTAAACAAACAGTTTAATACTGGTACACAGTGATGATGATTGTGAAGCTTGGTTGAGGTGGAGGAGTCAGAGGGTGGGATATTTCCCAGGGAATGCCTTACTGCCGAATGAACTAGCAATTGACTGAGCCCCCAAGGGTTAACTCGCACACTCTACAAGGCAGCAGGAAAGGAGAGAGGGCAGATAGAGACACAGACACATACCCTGGTGTGAGAGGAAAAAATGCACATTTCCCCTTTAAGTAGCTGACCCCAGGCTTAAGTACACTGCCTTGTTAATTAAATCAGCTTGCTCAGACCTGAGACCATAGCTACTGCCTAGAAGCTCCCTCAGTAGTGTGTCCCCCCTGCTCTATGGAAGATGGGGTAAGTGGAGTGCAGGAGCAGGGGGGAGGGGGAGGCACCCTGACATTAGCCCCCGTCTTCCCTCCTGCCCCATACAGCAAGCAGGAGTCTCTGGGAGCAGCTCCACGGCAGAGGGCAGGAGCAGCACATGGCAGTGGGGGGAGGGACAGCTGCTGCACAGGGAACTTAGGGGAGTGGGGAGCTGATAGGCGGCTGCTGGTCCACCCTAGTTCCAACCACCCACCAGCTAGCTGCAATGGGCTGCTCTTCCTGCAAGCAGTGGACAAAACAGGTGGCTGCCAGATGTTAGAAGGGAGCATTTCACAACTTTAAACCAGCATGTTCCCTAACTGATCAGCAACTTAACATCGAAACAACGTTAACCAGGATGACTTTAAGTGAGGAGTTCCTGTATGTGTGTGAGATGAACTATAGTCACTCTTTTGACATTAGAGAGGGAAAAGAGAAAACCAACCAGGGGAGTAGAAACCCGGGGGCTCCAGGTTTTCCCAGAAGGCTGGTAGTGCAAAAGCCTGAGAGAGGCAGAGTAGGAAAAGGCTCAGGGAAATAGCAACAAAGTGGGATGATGCAGGCCTTGATTAGAAGAAGGTCCTTGATCTGGAAGCTGGAGTAGAGAGTGGGCCTGGGTTCCCCTACCAACCGCTGGGGAAGTGGCACAGTCAGGGCAGTGGATTTGAAAACCTCCAAGGACAATTCTTTCTGTGGGAGTTTGATAACCCAAAAGGGGGGAAACCCATAGTAAGCTGGCTGGAGGACCAAGTCATGAAGACTGAGCACATCAAGAGCGAGAGAGGCTGTGGCAAGAGCAAATGATGGAAGGGGGCGTGAGACCTAGACAGAGCTAATCCCCTGAGCAGACAGGAGGAAGTGGCCTGACAGTAAGTAATGGATCCCTTTACAGTGTGCTTAAATAAAAGGGTCAGAAGGGAAAGCATGGCTATGAGGCCATCATTAATCTTCTCAGTAAGCAGAACCTAATCATGTCCTATAGCAGACAACCTAGAGCATCACATAACAAGTTTGCAGGACTGTCCAACAAGTCCTGATCATTGATACTAACAGTTTAGACCCAATACCAGGATAATACTACACATAATTACAGTGTGACAAGTCTCTATTAAAACAGAATGGAGAACCACAGCAACAGCTATAACCCATCCCTTGTTATCCTGCATCTCTTAATAAAGTAGAATTGAGTAAGGGTTCAATAACATCCAACATTTCATGCCTTTGACTCCATTAATAACACATCCTAGAGGACAACTCAGTGACAGTTGCCACATGTCCCCAAATATAGCACTAAGTTGTCACACAAATGAATGTAACAAACGTTCTTGACCCATTTCATTGTAATGTGGATGCACAGTCACTTAGTGATGCAGTCATTTTCAACTGTGTTTCTGGGTGCCTACATGCTGGAATGTGAGACTCCAGATGTTCTGAGTATCATGTGGGATGGATCACATATTTCACAAGCTGCCACCCTGATTACATGAAGACTCTGTGGACACGTCCTTCCAGGAGTGGCTACAATCAATTCCATATTCTTGATGGCTAATGTTGGTCTTGTAATCTTAACAGTGGCTGTGTTGTTGTACAGATGGCTTCACTCAGTTGCATCTTCAGAGGGTGTTGAGCAGTAATTAATCCTTGAGTAGGATGGAGGATCTTTTCTGCAACACGTAGTCTGTGTTTTCACAAATGGTGAGATAGGAGAGTCTATATGGGTGCTGCGATGTGCTAAAAATGCCCCTTTTGGGGGATCCTTTTGAGCTAAAGCAGATGTGTTGTGCCAGCTTCAGAAATCCCTTCTGGGTGTACAGATGCCTCTGGAAAAGCCATATTTTCACATTGCAACCCAGGAAAACAGATGTATCTGGTTCTTATCTCAGATCTACCATGCAGACCTCATGGATGTATATGGTTTACTATTTAACTAAGGTAGATATAAAGTAGGGAAATACAAGTTGTGCTCCCAGGTACATGCCACTCACAATCACCATTTTATCATATGAATGACTTAATGAACTGTATAGAATAACAGCATGAGAGGTTTGGACCAAGAGTTTTAAAACTGGGTGCCTAAAGTTAGGCTTCTAAATCCTCATTTAGGTGCCTAAATAAATGGCCTGATTTTCCAAAGGGTTGAGCACCCAGCAGTTCCCATTTACTGCTATTTATTTAGGCAACTAAATTTGGATTTAGGGGCCTAACTTTATGCACCTGTTTTTGATAATCTTGGTTCTGGTTTAGTGGTGTGAGGATGGGAATGGGAGGAAGGACCCCTGAGTTTTACTTCTGGCTCTGACACACTCTCTGTGGCCTTGGGAAAGTCACTTAGGCTCAGATCCTCAAAGGTGTTTAGGTGCCTAACTACCCAGGCCTGTGGAGTGCCATTTAAAGTGGGCTGAGGATTTAGCTTTGCCTGCCCACCTGAACCTCTTCTTTCTCTCGCACGTGCCCCCCATCAGCACTCTGACCTTCCCTAGTCCATGAGCACCTATGCCATTCCCCTTCCAAATTTAAGTGAGTGGTGTTGCACTCTGACACATGGGGTCACAGTGCCACTCATGTTTGGCCCGGCCAAAAAATGGTTGGATCATGGGCTGGGTGGCCCCCGGACAGCTCCAAAGCTTATGTTCCTATTGATTTCCATCAGAATTAGGTGCCTAAATACAAATACCTTTGAGAATCTGGGCCTTAACCCCTCTATCTCGGTTAACCCTGACTGGAAAATGATGATGATAACAACACTTACTTGTCTAACTCCAAGAGCTGTTGTGAAGATTAACTGGTCATCTAGTTGAGGGATTTAAAGGTAGAACACTTCAATTCTGCAAGATGTTAAAACCCCTCTTTCCCCACTGAAGGCCATAGGAATTGAGGGTACTCAGCACTTTGTAGGACTAGGTCTGAAAAGCATCACATACCATTGTCCCTTCCAACAGAAAAGCAGTTTTTAAAATGTAATTAGATTTAACACACATACTGGCTGATCATTCATTTGAATCCCTGTCCTAATTTAGAAAGTATGTTTAGCATACAAGGAAAGCAATAGAATGCACAAGAGCTCAGAGTCAGGAATGCAGCGTGAGCCAAACCATGGAACAGGACAGCTGGCAGGTCCAGGTAAATGTTGGTATTAGATGACTTAAAAGGACCAGTGTTGGCAGACAATAAAACGTACCTTTGCCTCCTGGTGAAACTGGTGTTTCAAAAGAACCAAAAGCAGGTATTGAAAGAAAATGTTTATTGTGACTGTGTAGATCCGATTGTGACTGTGTAGATTTGATTGCCCAATATTTCATGCCACAATAGGACATTTCTTTTGTGGCAGCATTTACATATTTAATAATGTCACACAATTAGGGTCTGTTTCCCCATTGCATGTGTTAACTAATTTTAACTAAAAGTGGTGTCTTTTCAAATGACAGATGTGCACACTCATCATTTCCCCAAAGCATTCATTTTTATAAGTGTCATAGTATTTCATGTGTATCAAGTATCTTGCCTTCTGATGGATTTCTTCACAAACCCTACAAAATGCATCACTGAAATTCAGTTGCATATTGAAATAATTGCCCCAGGTTCCTTAAGACATGAATTCTCAACCTGGGAATTTCAGAGTAACAGCCGTGTTAGTCTGTATTCACAAAAAGAAAAGGAGTACTTGTGGCACCTTAGAGACTAACCAATTTATTTGAGCATAAGCTTTCGTGAGCTACAGCTCGCTGTAGCTCACGAAAGCTTATGCTCAAATAAATTGGTTAGTCTCTAAGGTGACACAAGTACTCCTTTTCTTTTTGAGAACCTGGGGATTGCAATTCTCAGGATGGTCATGAACAAGTGTCAGAGGGTCATGGCCACCCTTATCCTTTCCTTATTGCTAACTGGGAGGGGGCTCACAGGGGAGTCTTGGTATGAAAAAGCAGGTTCTAGTGTAGGAAAAGTTGAAAACTACTGCAATGAGAGATTGGGGGAAGGGCAGGGGAGGCCCTTGCTCTAAACACACAACACAAGAATGAGAGGAAAGCCCTGCTCTTACAAAAGCACCATGGGATCTTTAATGTCAGCACAGAGCAGACGGGACCTTCGTCCACAATTTTCAAACTTGAGTGCCTAAGTTTGGCACCTAAATATGTGGCTTGGTTTTTCAGTAGTGCTGGGCATTTGCAACTGCCTTTTGTTTCAATGAGTGTGCTCAGAATCTCTGAAATTCAGGCTATGGGCCTAAATATGGATTCAGATGCCTAGCTCTAAGGGCCAAAGTTTGAATATATTGGCCTTAGTTTTTAAGGTTTCTTCCGAAAGACACTTACAGTGCAAATGTCTCTGCACTTACTTTACCTACTGTGCATCAGAGACTGGTGAACTGAACTTGCTGAACCTGTGGTTCTAGGGAACATAAGCATGCCTAATAAGCTGTTTAGATCAGTAAGCCACTCCTATTGGTGATAGAGCTATATCTCTTAGGTTCTTTTTAAAGATAATCAATATGTAGTCTCAGCAAGAATTATGATTTGACAATGTGATTTATTAAAAATATCACATAAAGGACTATTCACTTCAGCAATAAGATACAAGTATTCCCCACCAATCACTTGAAAGATAGTTTTTCCTTCCATAGGTTCAATATTTATAGACTTTCCCCCCTCTCTGTTGAATCATTATTACTTGTCTTTCCAGCAGAGAACAGATGATAGTCTGGAAATGTGCATGACATTCAAAGTAATTTTTTCTAGAAGGTGATTAATACAGTGGTGAATATTTTTCAGTTTAGAATCTAATTCAGAATGCATGAGAGCTAAAACTGCTACAGAAAAAAGTGTTAGCTCAAATAATTTTGGAATGATTCTGAACTTCATAGCTGACCAAAGCAATAGTTTTTGCCTGTTTACATGTGAATTTGGAGAAAATGTCTGTCTGAAACTTAAATTAGATCAAATGGTAATTAAAGCAGCCAGAAAATCTGTTGGAAGTTCAAAGGAAAGTACACATTCAATGGAAAGAGTCATAGATTGGGTCTGTATTTAATTATGGCAGATGGTCTGGAGGTGTTGCCGAATGTCATGCAACTTAATCAAATGAATAGATTGCTAGCAGGAACACAAACTGGTTAAATCTAACCAAGAAGGGAAGGCTCAAAAGTTGGTGGGAATGGGTCATTTCCCCCTACCTTGCAAGGGTTAGGTAAAAAAAGAAAGGGGGGGTGAAATCCTGTTCCCATTCAAGTCAGCGAGAGTTTTGCCACTGATTTGAATGGGGGCAGAATTTCACACAATGTCTCCTTGGAAGAAGAAGTATCTTTGCTTTCCCGAGCGATAAGATGCTCTTCATGTCTTATCTCTAGGCTGATAACAGCAATATGTTTTCGTCTTAAAACCACAGTTCAAGAAATCACTTAAGCACATGCTTTAGTCGATCCCTATTCAAGAAAGCACTTACACAGCTCTACGCACATGTTTAAGCACTTTCTTGAACAGGGATGCTTTTGTGAATTAGAGCCTCAGATTGAACTGAAATAGGGCTATATATGTAGCTGATTTACTTTTCATTTGTATTGTTTCTATCACAATACATAAACTTGTTTGTGTAGACAACTGTAGAGTAAATGCTGTTGTTATTGCTGACTGGGTGTAATCTGAAGGTACATTTTAAGGAGAGCTAACTGACAGAGACATTGCCTACTAGAATCACAATCTAAAATGAACACAGTCTCTGTAGGCTTGAGAGCTACAGTCTCTGAATTGGAACAGACTGACAGAGTCACGCTCGCCAAACAGAGTCCAAAAAGCCTCTCTTAGAAGCAAAGACAGCTCTGGTGACTGTACAGAAGGGGAACAAGTTAAGGGTCCATAGAAGTCAGAGTGCACTGTGAGGGCCAGTGTTGACAGAGCATAGAAGGATGGATGATCATGAGAACGATCTCTGGGATTACCTGTCTGTCATTATAGCATCTGAGCACATCCCAAAGTCCCCGGGTGAAATACTGGCCTCACTGAAGTCAGTGGGAATTTTGCCATTGACTTCAGTGAGGCCAGGATTTTACCACAAATGTCTGATTACTGCATAAAACACAACGTAATGTAAGTAAGCTTTGTTTTTAAACAAAAAGAAAAAAAAGAGGGGCAGGGGGAACTTCAGCAATGTAATTGCAAACTACAACCCACAAGAGGAATTTTGTGTGTGACTTCTTTACAGGTTTATGGATAAAGTTTTACCTTTTCCTGTGGGAATGCCATGGAGTGATGCAATGTCCTAGATGGCTGGAGTCTTGGCACATATGACTTGTGATTTGGCACACACATTCAGAGGAAAAGAAGTGACTTTATTTACACAGCAAACATGCAATAGTTCTTTTCTTTCCACAGCTCTCAGCTGCTTTTAGATATTGACTGAAAGATCACTCTTTCAATGGAATTCAGTGCAAAGCACTTTGCACAGTAACTGGCCATGGAAAGAAGCTCTTTGGCAAGATATAAAGAGACTAGACTATGTCCAGGCAGTAACAAACCCTAGATGGCAGATTCAGAATTATTCTCCTCTTGAAACACAGATAAAGTGACTGAATACATTTGAAAACTCTTCTTCACACATGTGGACAGGAAGCAAACTCTATAGAAGAATCAGAGGAGCCATTAACGATGCCTGGAAGCCTTTAAAAAACAGTCCTGACTGCTCTAGAGGTATGGTACTCAAGGAGTTAATTCAAGTTGGGACAAAATGATCCCTTATAAGCATACCTGCATATGGCTTAAATCTGTGCATTCCTACTTAGCCTGCATTTTATGAGGCAGTCCCATGGATTTGTCCAATGACCTACAAATCCCAAACTTTGGGTCTACTCCTGTTCTATTGAAATTAATGGGAATTTGGAGTCATATTACAATAGAAATGTGTGGGAATGGCAGTATATGGCAACCTAGTTTAGTGGGAATGACACTGGGGTATGGTCAAGGAGATGCAATAGTGTGAGGACAGGAGGACGTGGCAGCACACTGAGCATGGTAGATACATTTGCCTGGCATCTTTGAGTAGGGTAGGATCTTCCTTAGTTGAGACATTTGAGATCATGTAACTTGGGGGCGGGAGAGAATCAATCCAATCAGGCCTTCTTTACACTTCAGAAAGGAGCAAAGAAAGGGCTTAAGTCATAGGATCATAGAGTTTAAGACCATAAGGGACCACCAGATCATCTAGACTGACCTGCTGTTTATCACAAGCCAATAAATGCTACCCAGCCACCTCTCACACCAACCAGAATTAGACTAGCTCTCAGGAGACTAAACTTCTGTGTGCCACAGGCAGAGGAAAGCTAAGGTACACCCATGTCCAAGTCCCCTACAATGGTAGGGAATTGATTAAGTGAGATACAATCAGAGAGCCGCTCCCACACTTTTCCCCTTCCTTCCAAATTACCTTTAAGAACTAATAATGAAATAAACCTGGGTCTTTTAGCATTTTTTTTTCTAGTGGGGGCCCAAGTCTCCGAAGTGAAATAAAATAAGGGCTTAGTGATCATAAATTATTGTGGTTTAAGCTGCATTGATTAAACTGATATTACTATATTGATACTTTATATGACTGAGGAGAGAGCCCAGTACTTTCAATCATCAATGAAATCCTTCAGTGAGAGAGATGGGGAAAACAACTAACATCCCTGTCAATAATAGCAGCTGTAATGCAATAAATGACAGAGTTTAGAGTCCTGGGCCTCCAAAATGTCTCCTGTCCTACAAGTAAAATTCCACTGGATAACACAGAGTTCTTATAAAATTAAGACCCTCTCTTCCTGTAGGACAGGAGGGATTTTAAAGAGTGAAAGACATATTACCTATTTTGTCCCCAGTTTCCAGTTTATGAATAATGCTTCCTTATTAACTCATACTTTGATATAGAAGATGGTGGTGATAATGGGGAACATGGAAATGCTCCATGTCAGTATAATTGGTCACCAACTTCCTGCTTATGTATAATGATGTATAATGTATCATTAAATCATATTTTGATACAGAGGGAGTGGGATGTTTGGGAAAACATTTCAGCAGTCTAATTATCAACTCTATTATAATGCCTCTCTTTATGAAACTCATTAAAGCATTCCATGCAGTTTTCTCCAGCAGAACAATTAAAAAACAAACAAACAAACAAGACCTAGATTTTTACATATAAACAGACGCAGACAAAATGAGGTTCAAGAAACTGTATATAGGTTAGTATAACTGGAGTTACTTGTACTGCCTGGGCAGTCTGAGTAATATGAGGAAGATGATCTAGCAGGAGGGAGGAAGAGGACATACAAGATGGCATGTAGGATCAGGTTAATCTGGATGATGATAATAAGGGAGTCATTAGACTATGAAGTGCTTGGCTGAGGTTGGTGAAAGCCAGTGTTAAACTGCTGGGCCTGGTTATGCTGCTTGGATATTTCTCACAGGAGTAGGAACCTCTTCAGTAATCTTATAAATGCACTGGGCCTGGTTTTCAATCTCAATCTGTCTGAAACATATCGTATGCTCATGTAGCACGATGCCTTTGATATTTCTACCTGTAGACTCAGTCTCTTGTCCTCCTATTGTATTCTCTTCTCATGTTCTTTCTGCATTCTCTCAATTTCCCAGCTGTCTCTGCTGCCTCTGCTTATATTCATCTGAATTAGTTACAGCTTCAGTTCCCTCCCTCTTCACCCCACACTATCGCTCCTCCAAGCATATTTCATTCCTTGATAATTTTTTTTTATTTGCTATCCAGTGTTTGTTCTCTTTTGGCCTCTGAGAACACCACAGGTGAGGCAGGAAAAACATCTCTGGAGCTCATCTAGACCTTTCTCATTCATTGTGAAATTCATCTCAGTACAGAGGGCCCAAGCAAGGTTTCATGTAAATCCAATCTAGAGCTGGCCAAAAAATAGGGAAAATGATTTAATGAAAAAAAATTGAAATTTCAAAGTTGTTTCTATTTCACATGATTTGAAACAGAATAACTGGTCATGTTTTTCTACATTTTTCTGATTTTGTTAAAGATATTTCAAAATTTGGGTTTTCCCCTTTCTCTCTCTTCTCTTCTTCCCCCGACCCAACCCTTTCCCGCACTGAATACAAAGGTGCTGGAACTGGTTGAGATGGTTTCCATTATATACAGGGTTTACAGTTTGGTTCACTGGCTCTTAGCACCCCCGCTATACAAATTGTTCCAGCACTCTTGACTGAATACATAAAATGAATGATGTCTAGTGTAGTAATGGTGATGATTGGGGTTCTTTTACTCTTTTAATTTATTATTTATTATGGTACATGGTAACTTTCCCAAACTTTCTCAAGTTTGGAAAAGTTATAGAATGGCAAAAGGAAAAGAGAAAAAAGGAGGATGAAAAAGTAAAAATACCCCGTTTCTCTCCCCCAGAACTAGACAATTCATTTTGTTGTATTCAGTAGCAAAAAGAAATAAAGAGAAAAATGGGGAGGAAGGGTGGGGAAACAAACAAAACATTGAAACTTCAAAATTCAGAATTCAAAAACTTCAAAATTTGAAATTCCAAAAATGTTGGTTTCAACAAAAAATAAAAAAATTGGAAAAACGTAACCCTTTTGTGAAAATTTTTGGTTAAAAGGTTATTTTTCATCAAATAAAAGTCTAAAATGAATTTTTTTTTACACAGTTCTAATCTAAACTGCCATGGAAGGAGCATGGCAGTGTTAATGGCATGCAAGGAACAGATGCTTTGGCTCATAACTTGGTTGCAGAGCTGAAGAAGATGACCAAAATATTTGTCATGTTAGTGGGGGAATTAGAAAAAGATTACATCTAGAATCAACTTTTATCTGGATTAAGTATCTTTCCCAGTCACAGTTACCCTTCCCCACAAGTCTCATTACACTGGTTAGATTGTATTGGCTGGGCCACTGATGCTATGTAAGACTTGGTGCAATAAACAGATGCAGCTTCTTAATATTCATGTTTCCTATTCAATCTTCTTAAAATCCATAGAATTTGGCCACCACTTCAGGGCATTCCCCAATGTGGGGCCAGCTAATGGAAGTGGAGTTCTGCCCTGACAATGGGATATATATGCTATAAAAATAATAATTATTATGCCCGGGAACTGATTTTTCAAGGTGGTGAGATAACTGGACTACAGAGGCGGTAGGGTGGTGATGAGGAAGGACCGAAGATTCACAACATTAATGTAATTTTCTGGGGAAATTCTTGTTCACTCATGCTCCTCTCTGAGTAAAGGTCAGTCCTGTTAAACCTCCTCTAGACCAACAGTGCTCAACCAGGGGTCCGGGGCTTCCTGGGGTCCCATGAGCAGGTTACGGGGGGGAGGGGTCTGCCAAAATAAATTGGGTTTCAGTCCAGGTAGTGGGGGCTTGGGCTTCAGCCTGGGTGGGACTTGGGGAGGGAGTGCCACTTCCACCCCCTGACTCACTTCAGTGGGCCACCCAGACTGTCCGGGTTGGGGAGGGGGCTCAACCAAAAACTGCAGAATCACTGGAGAAGAGAGATCTCCCCCTGCCATTAGAAGGGGTTGCCACACAGCCATTGACTCCATGAGCAGGCAGCAGCTAGCCAAGGAGATACACCACTGCTCTGCACTTCACGGAGCAGGGCCAAATGGAAGGCAGAAATCTTGAGGAGGGGGGCATGTGAGGACACATGACCCCCATATGTCACCTCTGATTGGGGGTCTACAGGCATGTCTATTTAAGGTTAGGGGCCACGAGTAAAAAAAAGGTAGATAACCACTGCTCTGGACAACAGGAAAACAGGAATAGCTATTATGTTTATCTGTCTAAACATAACAGTAATGGTTATTCTGTAGCTATAGGAATGGTCACATAGCAACAGTGGCAATAAGTGATGTCTTCCATCTCCAGCTTGCCAGGAAACCACCTGTTTCATTTCATGTACCTAAGACTGAAAAGTTGGAGACAACATTGGCTCCTGCTTTGCTTCCAATGTCAATTCAAAGCATTGGTCTCAGTCATGAAGGCTGTGAATGGGTTAAAGTCTGGCTATATCAGAGACTACTTCTCCATTTATGATCCACCCAAAAAGGGTCAGTCCTTGGGGGTAATGCAGCAAAACATGACCACAGTGAATCTATAGAGTGCCAGAGATTTTCTGTTAATGACCCTTGTCTGTGGAGTGAATTACCAGAGGAGATAGGACTTAACTTAAAACTCAGTCATTCCTTAAATTTTACATATCACTAAATAACCACCATAATTGGTTCCCTTGTGTGCAATCTTAGTAGATGCAAAGGGAAACTGTCCATTCATTTCAAGAAAGGTTCCTGCCAAAACATTTTACATCCCATATTTTCTAGGATCCTCCCTATTTCATTAGTGTGATTCTATTTCCTCTCATCATGGTGCTAGGATGTTTGCAGCAAGAGGATGGGGGACACGAAAGATTGTTATATAATGTTTTGATGCAATGCGATAACTCTTTCAGTCTATGAGTTTCAGCCTATGTGACTGAATGCTACTGGCCAGGCCAAGAATCCAATGGAGCTTGGCCAGTCCCAAGCCGTGTCTAATTACTATTTTCATCATAACTGCAGCATCCAGAATAGGCAGTCCCTGAGGGTCCAGTCTTATGGTTGAGCTGAGGTCATGGGAGGAGGAGAAACTTTGCATGTGGAAAGAAAGTAGTCACAGGGTGATATTATTTTCCTCACTGCTGCTATTGAAGTGGTGAGCAGAATGGTTTGGAGGATACCCCTTTAACAAGAGAATGGATGAAATGCTGGAATCAGAAAATTTCATGGCAGTTGGGGGCTTGGCAATTGGGAATGACTGTTGAGTTGGCTATTGGGAGTAACACTGAAGGTTGGCTGTCAGATCTGGCAGGTGGAAGATTGGCTAGTGGATTTGGTAGTTGCAGGAATGGCCATTGGAACCAACAGTTTGAGGGTTGGTTGTTGGCACCATCTGGCTGAGGAGAGCTGCTCTCATTATGAGGTCCTTCTGGTGGAACAGAAGAGCTGCTGATGGTTAAAGTAATAAGTAGCATGTCTCAGTGTCTTATGACACTATATTCTATGACCGTGTCTCTCTCCAGCACAGCTGACTACAACAACACTGCAAACCAGTGTCTTATAAGTGTGAGAGTTTTAAGAAAAGGAAATATTGCAAAATAGTTAATGGTCAAAGGAGAGGGAGAGAATAAGATTTTTATAGAACAGGGAAAGAATTATAGGAAAGATTTATGGTGACTAGGGACCAAGAGACACATTTCTGTGGCACTTCCAGTCTTCTGCCTTCTCCAGTGCAGCTCTAGTTAAGTCTCAAACATACATACCCTATCAACCTCTGTACCCAGACATCCAGTTGTTGTGTATGAGAACCTCAAATGAGGAAAGGATGCATAACGGTAACTGTGGGATGATGAGACTGAAAAGTCTTTAGCTACAATTAAGACAAAACACTTTGCAGTCTATGTACTAGGAAAGCATGGAGTGTTTTGTATTATTTTTAACTTGTTTATGATTCCCAGTTCTTTTTTACTCATTGTAGAAACATTTGATTTAACAAACATCTGGTTAAGAATCTGATATTGATTTAGGATACAGTGATCATTATGGATAACTTCTAGTCCAGGTCTGCCCAGCTGACGGTCAATAAAGCAAAAACTTAATGTTTCCCTCCTTTCCTCTCCCATTCCTAACTTTGATGCTTACTGTGGGCAGGTGCTATTGGTTTACATAAGCATTATCCTGGCATGACCTACTGGCAACTCCAGTGCTTTACACAGCAGCACTAAAATTAACTTTCAAAATGTTGCAGAGAAGAAAAAATGTTTCTCTGATGAGTAATGATTATCTTGAAACTAAACAAGCTGCTATGATTCTGGTGCTATTTCTGCAGGCTGGCCTGAGTAGGCTGACCAGATAGCAAGTGTGAAAAATCGGGATGGGGCGGGGAGTAAAAGGAGCCTATATTGAAAAAGCCCCAACTACCGGGACTGTCCCTATAAAATCGAAGTATCTGATCACCCTAGGTCTGAGCCACCTGTGGCAGTATCCCATTGAAGGGGGTGTTACTTGTGCAGTCTTGTGGGAGATGTAAGGGCCCCTCATTCTGCTGTTTGCGGTGCAGCCCTGCAGGGGTGCTGGCCCCAGTTAGGGGCTTAGGAGGCGGAGGGGACTCCGTGGGAGCAGGACTCACTTTAATGGGTTCAGAGGACCGAAGGTGGGTGTTCGGACAGCTGTGTATTTGCTGCTACGGGTGCAGGCCGCCTCTGCAGCGCCCCTAGGGCCCCCTTACAAGAGAGGTGGCTGGCGGGTGCCCGTGTCTCCTAGAGGGGCTCGGCCCCCCGCGGTGCGGTTTGTTTGGGGGTGCCCAAGTCCCGGCGCGGGCGGGGACTTGCAGACAAGTGATGCCGGGGGGGGGCTCACTTCGAAGCCCGAGATGTCTGGGGGGGTGCCCTTTGCCCACCCCCTGGCGCTGCTCTCATGGCGCGCGGGGGGGGGGGGTATTTCCGTGCTCAAAGGGACCCGGGCCCCCCCGCCCCCGGCGGCGGCCCGGCCGGCCCCAGTGCCGCGGGGCTGCCGTCGCTCGGGAGGGGCGGCTCCGTGCAGACGCTCCCTGGGTGGGGCGAGTTCCCAGCCCAGCAGTGGCGCCGGGCAGGCAGCGAGCAGCCGCCCTCGCCCTCAGGCCCGACCGGGCCGTGTGGAGAGCGGGCGCGGCAGGACGATACTCGCCCCTCGTAACCCCCTTTTGCACCAGTCCCGCAAACGGCCTCTCGGAGGGGGCGGGGCTAAGGGGACACCGCGAAGAGCGACAGGGAGAAGCGTCCAATCGGCTTCCTCGCTCCGCCTCATTGGCCTACTCCCCGCTTCTGGCCCGGGAGAGGTGGCGGCCGGAGCCTATGGGCGCCGCGTTGGGGGCGCGGCCAAGCGCTTGTCGTGAGGGTTGCGGGCCAATCGGGGAGAAGATGTGAGGCAGCCCCGCCCCGCCACCGCTGGGGCCGCAGCCAATAAGACGCGCGGGGGGGAGGCGGTGAGCTGGGGTTCCGTGTGGAAAGAACAGGGGGCTCGGGTGCAAAGTTTCGTTTCAAACCGTCTGCAAAGAGCGGCCGAGGAGGGGGAGTTGGAGACCGACGCCCCGCGCCCCGCTCAGCCCGGCTCGTGCCGCCGCCGCCTCTCGCTTTTCCTTCGCGGCGGTCGTTGCCCGGCCAGGTGAGTGCGGAGCTCGCCGCCGCCCCGTCCCCTCGCTGCGCCCCGCCCTCCCGCGGGCTCACCCCGCAGCCGGCAGCGCCGAGACCCGGGTCCTCTCAGCCTCCCTCCCCGCTGGGCGCCGCTCCCCGCCGGGGCGGAGCGCGAGGATGGCGGACAACGGGGCGGGCGAGCCCCGGCAGCCCCGCTACCGCCGGGTGCGGCTGATGTGCATGCTGGCGCTCACTTTCCTCTTCTTCGTGGTGGAGGTGGTGGTGAGCCGGGTCACCGCCTCGCTGGCCATGCTCTCGGACTCCTTCCACATGCTGTCCGACGTCATGGCCCTGGTGGTGGCCCTGGTGGCCGTGCGCTTCGCCCAGCGCACCCGCGCCACCCACAAGAACACCTTCGGCTGGGTGCGGGCCGAGGTGATGGGCGCCTTGGTCAACGCCGTCTT
Organism: Eretmochelys imbricata; assembly: GCF_965152235.1. Taxonomy (NCBI): domain Eukaryota; kingdom Metazoa; phylum Chordata; order Testudines; family Cheloniidae; genus Eretmochelys; species Eretmochelys imbricata. The sequence goes on from NC_135574.1 coordinate 167,169,281, forward strand.
CCTCACCGCCCTCTGCTTCACCATCCTGCTGGAGGCCATCGAGCGCTTCACCGAGCCCCACGAGATCCAGCAGCCGCTCGTGGTGATTGGGGTGGGGGCCGCCGGGCTGCTCGTCAATCTGCTGGGGCTCTGCCTCTTCCACCAGCATGGAGGCGGCGGGCACGGGCACTCGCATGGGGGCAGCCAGCACCACCGCAGCGGCAGCCGCGCCAAATTGGAGCGATCTTCCGGGGAAGGGGATGCTGTGCTGCGCAAGGAGGAGACCAACACGCTGGTGGAGAATTGCAGCAGCACCAATGGGGTCAACCAGGAGAAGCTAGGTAAGCAGTACTGCCTCCGGGAGGAGCCCTCCCTTAGCCTGAGGTCTGGAGGAGGCGGGGGAAATCTCTCCTAGCAAATTTAGGAAGGAGGGGGGCTGGTAGACACTCCAGTGTCAGACTGGAAGGTGGGTAGGGGAGAGGTTTACTTTCTCATTCTCAGAGGAGATGAAGTAGGACAAAGTAAGGGAGATAAGACTTTGTCAAGTAACCTGGTAGAGGGGCAATAACATCCTGGAGTGCGCAGTGGATTTTGGAGGCCACCTGCATGCTGGTGGAAGAAAGGTAAGAGACTCCCCCATTAGATAGTTGTTTATGTAGTAATATATCGGCAACAGTTTCTGTTCCTATATTAGCCGGTCAGGCGATCCACAGGTACTCAGTACACTCATGCACACTCTTTCTCTGACAACTTGCTTTCTGCATTGTGCCCTTATTTGGCAATCCAGCAGACTTTAGTGTGGGTTGGGGGGAAATGCTTCTCTACCAGACACCTGTCAGGTAAACAATTACTTTACAGATTCTTGTTCTCTAAGTGTCTAGCATAACATAAAATCAATCCACTAATCATTGTGTACTTGGGCTGTATGTTGATTTTTAAAAGATGGGCTTTATGACAATATAGGAAGGTTGCTCTAGTACCTTAAGCATTAACTTGACCACTTAATAAGCCTTAGTGTTATTTCACTTCCTAGGTAAGTATCCTAGTTTCAACATAAGTAACTCACTGAGTTAGAGCAACAAGGTTGGTAAGGTAATATCTTTTTATTGGGCCAATTTCTGTTGGTTTGAGAGACAAGCTTACACAGAGGTATTCTGTTACACAGAGCTGTACTTCAGGTCTGGGAAAGCTCAGAAACTTGTCTCTCTGACCATTGGAAATTGGTCCAATAAAGATATTACCTCCTTGTCTCTGTAAAAATCCTTAGGCCGTTAAAGTTAAGTATATCTGACAGAACCTCATTAGATCAGAAAATGCAGAGTTAAATTTCCATGAAAAATACTAATTCTGTCTTGTCATACCTGAACACCATATACCTCTGAAATTTGTAGTATCCACTACATGCCTGCTATACTGTCATAGGTCTCTTCTATACTAGAAAACATTATATAAATATTGGGGTTAAGCATGACCACCTGATAAACTTAAAATGTGGTACTACTCTGCATAGAGAAGGGCTAACATCTGTCTAACATTGTGTTAGTTAACATATGTTTTAACACTGTCCTATCCTAGTGCAGACGAGCACTAACAGTCTACATTCTAATTTCCTAACCAACTACCCTCTATGTATGAGCCATCTGTCTGTCTCTTCATCTAGTTCTTCTGTGGTCCCCATTTTCTGAGTACCTTCCAAAATGATAAAATGTACATATGAGTATATTTCTCTCTCTTCTGATCAGCAGTGGCCAGCAGACTTTCTTTCCTAGTTATTGTGGAAGTGGTAGACTGGCTGGCTTGTTTTTTGTGCATTTTGCTCTGAAAGTAGAGCAGTTTGTAGTGTCCTCACTCAGTTGAACCTCTTTGGGTATGTCTACACTACCTGCCAGATCGGCGGGCAGCGATCAACTTCTGTACTCCAGCGCTGTGAGAGGCGCAGGCAGAGTCAACGGGGGAGCGGCAGTAGTCGACTCACTGTGGTGAAGAGACCACACACCACAGTAAGTCGATCTAAGTAAGTCAACTTCAGCTAAATTATCCATGAAGTTGCATAACTTAGATGGATTCCCCCCCCACACACACACCTCCCTAATGTGTAGACCAGGCCTTTGAATAAACTCAACATCTTTTCTCTTACCTGTTTTATACAGACTTGTGCTTTCTATAGTAGAATAAGAAAGGGACAACAGTTTCACAACTTACTCTGTACAGATAATCAATAAATACACTTCTCCATCCACTGTTCTGCTACAAGAACACAAATTGAATTGCTGGGGTATACCTGTAGCTGAATTGTGCCGTGGTAGAGGTTTTAAAAAACAAAAACCTAAATGAAGTCACTTTGCTACAATATTTCACTGTAGTAATGTGGTTTCTAAACCTACTGTGAGTTAATACCATGATATAGTAAAATGTTTTTAGTATCTAATATTGTGATGTAGCATGTAACTGTTTTACTGTTTTCTTTGCAGGTGATGGCAAGGCAGAACTACAAGCGAATGGGAGCGTTGGCCCTAACTCTCTGGACGTTGAGGTCGAAGAAGATTCCAGTGGACAGCTTAACATGCGTGGAGTTTTTCTGCATGTGCTTGGAGATGCCTTGGGTTCAGTGATTGTGGTGGTGAATGCCTCAGTCTTTTACTTTTCTTGGAATCCATGCCCCAAAGATGGGTCCTGTTTTAATCCATGTATTGATAGCCATTGCTTAGAAAATGCTACTGTAGCCCCACTGCTTGACAGTGCTGATCTGCTCACACAAGAGGGTATTCATGTAGCTGGTCCCTGCTGGGTGCTGTATTTAGATCCCTCTCTTTGTCTGATAATGGTTTGTATACTCCTTTACACAACTTATCCATTACTTAAGGAATCTGCCCTTATCCTTTTGCAAACTGTTCCCAAACAAATTGATATTTATTCTCTGAACTTGAAACTACGTAAACTTGAAGGAGTTGAAGCAGTCCATGAACTACATGTTTGGCAGCTGGCAGGCAGCAGGATCATTGGTACTGCTCACATAAAATGTCATGACCCTGCATCATACATGAAAGTGGCAAAGCACATTAAGGAGATTTTTCATGATGAAGGGATCCATGCCACTACAATTCAGCCTGAGTTTGCCAGTGTAGGCTCTGAATCAGGTGTTGGCAAATGTGAGTTTCCCTGCAGAACTCAGTGTGCTCTGAAGCAGTGTTGTGGGACAGCAGACGGCAGTACTGAAAAGAAGACCGCAAAGACCTCTTCAATTGCTATTTCATGCTCAGAAATAATCATTGACTCTCCACACCATAAAACTAGGAGGACTAAATCTGAAAGTATACCTGCTGTTAGGCTAGAGGCAGATGATGACCCAGACACGCAATTTGAATCATCTTTGTAATTCCCAAAGTTGTGCTGTTTGAGTTTTGATGGCTTCTACTACAGCTTTATTGCAAGAGGAAGAGTAATATTTGAGATGCAAGTTTGTCAAGCAGTGTAATTGCGGAAGTCCCTGTTCTTGTCACATTGCTAAATCTAGGATGCTTGTTTTAAAGAACATATTAGCATTGTCATGACACAATGTGTTTGTGTTGACTTTGTAATAAGTGGCACTGAAAGTGTGCCAATGCTGTAAAAAAATTTGGAAAACTAGTTTCAACACTTCAGCAGAAAGACTTTTGTTGTGCTTCAAATTAAAATATTTTCTCCCCTGAAAAGCTGCTTGAGGGATAAGTAAATTGGAACTCAGTTTGTGTTAGACTTCTCATTGGGGCTACTCTTTTCCCTTAATATTTGATTTGTAGATATTTTAATATATTGTTTGTAACCCATATGAAAACCAAAGTTCATAGAATGTTTTTATGGAAATAACATCAAACTAAAACCACTTTGTCAGTTTCACACTTTTTTCCTTACACTTATACAGTGAACTATGTGAGTGCTTTTTTTGGTGGATTTATTGCATAGCATAAATAGTAGCATATTTTAAAGGAAACATATCACATGATTGATAGAAAACTGTCTAGTTTTTTTCCCCACTGGGGCTATGGGGTAATTAAAATTGGCTGTAAAAATATCGGTTGTGAAAGTTATGTTCTGTTAAAATGTAAGTTCAACCTGCTGTATGCTCCTCTGATCAGACTGAGAGATGAAGTGACTGATAAAGTAACTAATTGTTGGCTAATTCATAAAATATGCATTCAGTGTTCTTCCTTCTTCACAAGTTCAGTTGCACTCTTGATTTCATTAGATCATTATGTAAATGTAAGAATTTGCTAGAACCTTTAAGTTCCAGTGCTGTAACATTGGAGTTGGAACCTTTATTTAAAGGAGTTGGTATTTATCATTGTAATGCCAACCAGCATTGTTAAAGTGGAGCATCTGTCAACATTGGCATTCTATTTCCTGGGTTTCAAGGGTTTAAATTATAACTGTAGTAAAAATTCACTTGGATGAAATTTTGCTGATAGTCTCAATGCAGCAGTAAGTACTTTTTACAGTAGGTGAGATCCTGGCTCCATTGAAGACAATTGAAGCTTTGCCACTGATATCAGTGGGGCCAGGATTTCATCCAATATATTTTACCCTTTTTAAAGTAATGTGTGTCAAAGAATTTTACCTACTGAATTTGTAAATATTCAGTTTAAAAATGTTTAACTCAACTAAATAATAGACTAGCTCTGAAGAAGCTGTTACAGTGTGCCATCAACTCATACTTTCTCAAGAATTGGGTTATTGACCCTTTGAGTCAGCAGGGTATTGGGGAGAACAGAAGGCAATATAAAAGAGGACACTAAGGGACTTTGGTCCCATGCTGAGAATTGTGTTCCAGGCCAAAATGTACCCTTAAATCCACCTTTGGAATTGCATATTTACAACGAGAAACAATGATTGGTAATTAAGCACGGGACTGAGAGTTGGAAGGATGAGTTCTTTTCCCAGCTCTGCCACTTACATTGTGTGACCTTGGGCTAGTCGCTTAACCTTTCTTGGCCTCATTTTACCCATTTTTAAAATGCAGATAATACCTACCTCATGGGGTATTGAGGCTTAATACATTAGTTTCTAAAGACCTTTTGAGATCTCCTGATGAAGGCCCTATAGAGGTGCACAATTGTAAAATGGCTTGTTTTCCAACAGTGGCTCCTTTTACATATGTGCTGCAATAGCCAGGCACAACAGGATTATTTAAGGACCGTTTTGGCCTTATTTATGGATTTACTGCATACTGTGTTTTTAAGGCCTTAAACAGTATTTAAATTTAATATATTTTGTATTAAAATGTTTTGGTTAGTGAAGGAAATGTAGGTTCTTTTTTCCCCCCTCTTCAATATAGAGCTCTTCACTAATTTGCACATCTCTAATTAATGTTCCCTATAATACCCACTCATAAGTGGTTCACAACTGACTGGTGCTCTTCCAGAGGGGGACCAGGCCTGTTTGTGACAGTGGGCTTCCTCAGCTTCTCAGCAAAGCATTATAATGAGGTTTTACATTAAGATTGTTTGCAAAATATACTACCATATATTCACTAATGTGCAATGAATGAAACATTGTCAAACTGCACCTCTGACATGAACAAAGTGCACTTGAAATAGATAACCTTGCTTTTTTTTACTGTAAGCTGTTTGACTAGTATGGTTAATAGTTTGTATTTGGTCTCCCAGTCACTAGTGGGAATTGGCAAGGTCCTGCTGTATAACTATCGCTAACAAAATATAAAACAGTTTATTGCCAAAAATATAGTAGTACTGAAAGTCACGACTATTCGTTTTCCTTTCTCTTTTATAGAGAGGCTACTAGTCCTGACATGATTGTCCTCTTTAGGTAACAGTCACAGATAAATACATTTGAATAGGTCTAGAAATGTAGACACTCATTCCATTGTAAATTTTTAATCTGTTTGTGCCAGAAGTCATATTTTTCTAGTGCTATGTCCATTGCAGGCAATGGCTATCTTTAAATAAAAGGAAAAAAACTTTCCCCCCTCGGACTTGAGTACAGTATATATTTCATTTTAGGCCCAAAGTGGGAGTTGTACAGCAGTGGCAGTATGATTTGTACATTCATGTTGCTGTAATTAGCCCAAACTGTAGCCTGATAACTTGCAATACATCTCAATCTTTTAATCTGATTTATGCAGACTTGATTTAATTCTGAAGACCGTAATTCCAGAATACTGGTAGCTTTCTCGAATTATTGCATAAATCGTTTTTTAAAGCATGAAATTAGTGACTCTCATATGAGTAAGCACTTTACCAGGTGGAACAGGAAAGCAGCTAATTGTCTGCATTGTGCATTCCTGGGTGTGGGGTGTTTTTTATTTTTATTTTTTTTATTATAAATTAAAACATGGAACACTGATTTTTAGGAAAAAGGAAAGTATACTCCAGTGTCTGTTTTTGTTTGCTTCCCATTAAATGTTACTTGGTAGAGTATCTTATATCTGGTAAAATGTTTCATTCATAAATATACTTACTTTAGAGTTCACTTCCTAGAGGTGTGTAGTAAACAAGTAGAAGTAGATCAAAATTGAGACAGCCTGAGGAAAACTATGTAGGGGCTTGATACTGCAAACATTTATATTCCTGAGTAGTCCTATTGAACTCAGAGGGAATACTTGTGTGAGTGAAGTTACTTGCCTGTGAATAAGTGTTTGCAGGATTGGACCCTAAATATGCAATGGGGGGGGGGGGGAGGGCTCTATGGCTTTTCAAAAGAAGCCTCAAAAGCTAGGTGCTGATTTTTAGTGATGATTATTTTAAAATCAATATAAAATGAAATGGGTGGTAATAGAGGGTTTTTTCCCATCAAAATTATGTTACATAAGTAGTACTGGCTTTTAACTGAACTTTTAACTCTTGGTCTGACTTTTTTCAAAGGCGTTGAACACCAATGCTCTTATTGACTTCAGTTGGAATTGGTGTTGCTTAGCACCTTTGAAAAGTAGGCAATCAAGTAACGCAATGGGTAGTTAAGAGGGAAACAACATTTCTTTCTAGAATGCACATGCTAACCTATTCTGCCATAGGGAACTTTTTTCCTGAATTTTTATATCTAGACATGCTGATTTTTCATGTGATGAAATGCTCTATTTAAGGGTATTTAAAACAGCATATTAAAACATTGGGTTTATTTCATAACACAGCATCAGTTATTTAGCCTTCTTAGAATTCTGATTTTTATGTTGCTTACTCACTTCTGTGGTGATTGATTTAGCCTTCTACTTGAACCTTTTATTTCTCCTCATGGATGGAAAGGAGGGGTTCTTCGTGTGCCTGAATTGAGACAGTCCTGAAAGCTTTCCAGGCCTGATGCAGCCTTACTGATGATAAGGTCTGATTCTTCCTTATGACCTTTAGTTTGTGAAATTAATTGCCTATATGGGATACCTTTCGATATTGTATAAATGTGAGCCTGATACCTTTTCCATTCGTATATCTGAGTATTCATTTAAAAAAACGCAACACAACACCTTTAGGTTATATTTCCCAAGGTATGTGGGTTTAGTTAAGATTCTTTTCTCACACCATGAGTTTAATTTTGTAACCATTGTTGAGGGGACCTACTTGACATGTCTGTACCTATTGTCTAGACTTCATCAGTGGAAAAACTGGGTTTGGCTTCTATTAAACCAACATTAAAAGAAACAGCATATTAGTCCTGTGAGAAAACGTATCTATTTAATGAGAAGCACTTAAATAATCTTGCTGTTCTGCTTACAAGTTCAGCTGCCTGACCACTAGCAGTATACTCTTACATGCATTCAGTCTTTTTAAAGATACGAATATTGTAAGTAGAAACAAAGTTGGGAAGTGAATTGTAAAACCAAATTATCGTACCTCCTGTCATGGTTTCTGGTGCAAATATATGAATACTTACTGAGTTTGTGTCATCTTTCACCATTTTTTAAAGAGGTAGTCGGTATTTGAATAAATCTTTGAATATCAATCACCCCACATCACTGCATAACGGTAATTAAACTTTTAACATGTAGGTCTCTCAAATTTAAGGTAGGTTTGCTAAATCTATAACATACACTTTTCACTTTGCTTTCAGAGTTTGTAGACTTTAACTACTTAAAACATTGTTTTGTGTTCTATAGTTTAAATTTTCAATCCAAAAACATTGCAGTCCTAAGGAGTTGTTGCTAGAAAAGGGACTGCAGCAAAGTATATGTAAGGTTCTTTAATAAGTCATAGGACAAGAATGCTCTTAAGTTAACAGCACACTGACGTGCATCAGTGTGTTCTTCATGAAGCCCTTATTTTATGTAACTTTAGTGTTTGCCTGGGGAAAAAGTGATGCAGTTTTATGCGGTTGTCATCTTCCTACCTGCAGATCTGTATGTTTGGGTTCTTTTACTTTAAAACATTGTAATGTCTATGAATATATGTAATGTACATCATTTTACAAAGCTGTTTCTACCTCAGTATGAGGCTTTGTGAACTGTTCATGTATTATAAATGTTCTATGAGACATGCTACTGTGTTTATTTTTTGTTTAAAGTTCAGTGAGTGGGGGGAAGCTGTAACTAATTTTGTAGTTCTGTGGGTATGGTTCTTTCATCCCTACACAGATACTTTAATCACTTTATTACAGAAATATAAGGCCCCAGATGTCACCATTGTCCCCTAGGAAAACTACATGTAATGTATCTCTCTGTCTGAGTTGCTTCAATGTTACATTACTGGTGGTCGTTGTCAAAGTGCTGCCTCAAAGCCTCCCTCATTCGAATACCTCCTCTCTGACCTCCTCTAACAGCCCTGGTATCAGTGGCCAAGCAGTCTGCCTCATAACTCCACCCTGAGCAAACCTTTCATCTTTAGCTTCACAGAGATAAGGCAATGTACAGCATGTAGCTATGACCATAGTAATGTTATCCTCAGTGAGATCTAACCTGCCATAAAGGCATTGCCAGTGCACCTTAAATCTGCCAAAGGCCCATTCAGCTGTCATCTGGCACCTACTGAGCCTGTTGTTGAACCGCTCCTTACTGCTGTCCAGGTGTCCCATGTAAGGTTTCATGAGCACATTTTCCCAGGGTCATGGTCCTTCGTAGCAGGATGTGATTTATTGCCCTGCATACTTGCATTAGCGCAGCCCCAGCGGTCAACTTCCCCACTCCAAATTGATTCACAACTGATCAGTAGCAGTCTGGATTTGCCAGCTTCCATTCAGCAATTGCCACACACTTCTCTACTGAGAGGGCAGCTCTCATTCTAGTGTCCTTGTACTGCAGGTTTGGGGCGAGCTCCACGCACAGTTCCAGGAAGGTGGCTTTCCACATCCAAAAGTTCTATAGCCACCGCTGTTCATCCCACACCTGCATGATGATATGATCCCACCATTCAGTGTTTGTTTCACAAGATCAAAAGCGATGGTCTACCATATGCAACTCTGTGAATGCCAAAAGCAACCTAAAGTTGCTCCTATCCATAGCGTGTGGAATGTCGGGTGCCTGCGAGTCTTCTTCAGTTAGGAACTTCATGATTAACTGCACTGCCATCTGTGATGTCTTCCTGACAGTTAACAGAGCATAGGAGAGCAGTGCAGGATCCATCCCTTCCCACAAAGATGCCAAGGTGCACAGCAAAGAAGGGCCATTGAAAAAATGCCAAAGAATGGAAAGAAAGCTGGAAGCCCATGGAGTGATGGGACAGAAAGCAATGATCATGGGCACTGTCCCCAGATGCGCTGTGATCTGCTCCGTCATCCCACAACACCTAGTGAGAGACGGACTGTGGGACAGGTACAACGATCTTCAGAAGTTCAAGAGCCGGGGCACACGTGCTGGGAGTCCAGGCTTCAGCACCTCAGGAAGTGCTTGCTGGGGCTTGGGTTTCAGCCTTGCTCCTGCTGAAGCCCCGAGCCCCGGCACGCGCGTCCTGTGGTCTGAAGCCCCAAGGTCCCCCTCTCACTGGGCAGAAGCCCCTACTTCACCACCCCACCACAAGGCAGAGGTCCCGAGCTCTTGCCCCCTAGTCTGGTAGGTGGGGAATTGGGGGCGGGAGGCTCCAAAAGCAAGAGTCACATGTGGTTCACAAGTCACCGTTTGTCCACCCCGATCTAGACCATCCCTGACACATGTTTGTCTGACCTGTTCTTAGAAACCTCTGATGAGGGAGACTCCACAACCTCCCTAGGCAATTTCTTCCAGTGCTTAATTACCCTGACAGGAAAAATTGCTAAATCTCCCTGCCTGCAATTTAAGCCCATTACTTCTTGTCCTATCCTCTGGTTAAGAACAACATTTTATTATTCTCTTCTCTTTAATAACCTTTTACATACATGAAGACTGTACTGTGCCCTCCCTCCCCTTCTTCTCCAGACTAAACAAACTCTTCATAGGTCATGTTTTCTAGACCTTTAGTCATTTTTGTTGCTCTTCTCTGGACTTTTTTCCAATTTCTACACCTCTTTCCTGAAGTGTGGTACCTAGAACTGGACAGAATACTCCAGTTGAGGCCTTAGCCGTGCTGAGTAGAGTGGAAGAATTATTTCTCGTGTCTTGCTTAGAACACTCATAGTACATCCCAGAATGTTCACTTTTTTTGCAATAGTATTACACTGTTGACCTGTATTTAGTTTGTGATCCACTATAACCCTCAGATCCTTTTTGGAAGTACTCCTTCCTGGGAAGTCATTTCCCATTTTGTATTTGTGCAATTGCTTATTCCTTCCTAAGTGTAGTACTTTGAATTTATCCTTACTGAATTTCATCCTATTTAATTTAGACTATTTTTCCAGTTTGTCAAGATCATTTTGAATTCTAATCCTGTCCTCCAAAATGCTTGCAACCTCTACTGGCTTGGTATCATCTGCAAATTTATAAGTGTAGTCTGTATGCTATTATACAAATTATTTATGAAGATATAGACCAGACCAGACCCAAGGCAGGACCCCACTCAATATACCCTTCCAGTTTGACTGTGAACCACTGTTAGCTATAGTTGAGTACGGTTTTCCAGCCAGTTGTGAATCCACCTTATAGTAGGTTCATTTAGGCTATATTTCACTAGTTTGTTTGAGAATTTGATGTGAAATGCCCTTCATATTCCAAATGATGTCTCTCTACATCAGTGACCATCTTTATCTGTGCTGCAATGAGACAACTGTGCTTTTCTGGGCAATAAAGGTCCTGGATGAAGTGAGTGTGAGAACCTGGGATGAGTGAGGGAATACATTCCTGGTTGAGATAGATCAGGCTGGGGAATGAACTCCCAGGGGAGGTCAGACTAATTCAATGTCTTTAGCCCTTGTTGAGAGCTTTTCCATGATAAAGCCAAGCAGAATCTCTCCTAACCAGGGAAAAGGGAAGAGCAGATATCTCCATGAAGTTCACTAGGGCCCTTCCTTTGTAGAGCTAAGCCCTTCCCAAGTAAATTAGATACTATGGTAGCGGGTGCTATAGAAAGATTTCAATACATTTTTCCATTTCACATGGATCTAACACGGCATTTCTCAAATGCAGCCACCAGGGGCTTTTCTTGCAGCCACAGCCTGCTGGGAGGTGACTGGGAGAGAGAAAGCAGCGGCCCCTCCCCCAGGGCCACCAGCAGTAGTTGGGCCCTGCCACTTCCCCCCCCCCCCCCCCAGAGGCACAAAAAGCTGGAGGAGCAGGCAGCCAGTGAACTCCCCACCTTCCCGGGGGCAGTGAGGTCAGGCTTCAGCCCGGAGGTGGTGCGTGGCAGGCTCCAGCCATGGGGCTTCAGGCTCTGTTCCCCAGCCTTTTCGTGGCAGGCTCTGGCTCTGAGCTCACTGCTCCCCAATCACTCCTGGCACCCACTGCCTCCCCCCAGTGCCCCATCATGCCCTGACCCCTACTGCCTCCATACCCACCTCCTCATTCAGGACTTAATTTGTCCCCAGGCTTGCCAGGGCTGAGTAAGTCTGCTGTGAAGTGATATTTATTTGTATGTTAATAGTACTTTTCACAGCAGATTTAGTAGCTAGGAAGTCTTTAAAAAAAAAAAAAAGCAACCAAAAAAAGCAAAAGAAACAAGAAAAAAAGACAACAAGCACCTTATTTGTGTTTCTATTCTGTTTAGGTCCAGTAAAGCATGGCAACAGCTGTACATTATTTTTATTATTGAGTCTGCAAAAAAACCCAAAAAACCAAAACCACCCTACATAAATAAATTACAATGATTCGGACATGTATATATGTATATTTATTTGTTTTCCCCAAAGTTAATTAAGTATTTTAGGAAAAAGTGTCAGAGCGGCCGCACTCTGAGGCCACCAAAAAATTTGTTGTGAGAACCCCTGATCTAACATATCTTGCATGGATTAAGGGCTCAGGCGCCCGTTAGAGTTTAAAAAAAAAAAAAGGGCATTTTGTGTTCTCTTTGGTGTATAAGTTTACAATGGGATGCAAAGAAGTACTTCATTTAGGAAGGAACAGTCAATTGCAGACATACAAAATGGGAAATGACTGGCTAGGAAGGAGTACTGCAGAAAGGGATCTGGGGGTCATAGTGGATCACAAACTATATATGAGCCAATAGTGTAACACTGTTACAAAAAAAGCAAACATCATACTGGGATGTGTCCAGGGGTGAAAGTAACATAAAAGACTTACTGGTATGGGGGCCCAGAGCTGGGCCCCTGGAAGGGGCAGGGCCTGAGGCAGAAGGGGCAGGACTGGGGGGAAAGCCTCCCCCAGCTAACCCTTCCACGCTGCCCAGCCCACGCTGCCTGGAGCTCTGACAGCCGGGAGCCCCGGGCCCTTTTAAATCCTGAAGCAGCTGCCCCTTTTGCCACCCCCCATCAGCGGCCCTCAGGGGAGGCAAAAGGGGCAGCGACGTTAAAGCACTGCCCCAGCAGCGTACAGGCCAGTACTGATTGCCACATCTTACCAGTACACCGTACTGGCCCACTTTCGCCTCTGGATGTATCAGCAGGAGCGTTGCAAGCAAGAGACGAAAAGGAATTCTTCTGCTCTACTCTGTGCTGGTAAGGCCTCTACAGGAGTATTGTGTCCAGTTCTGGGCACCACATTTCAGGAAAGATGTGGACAAATTGAAGAAAGTGCAGAGGACAGCAACAAAAATGATTAAAAGGTCTAGAAACTGTGACCTATGAAGAAAGATTGAAAAAAATGGGTTTGTTTAGAGAAGAGTGAAGGGGGGGACATAGCAGTTTTAAAGTACATAAAAAGGTTGTTACAGGGAGGAGGGTGGAAAATTGTTCTTGTTATCTCTGAAGATAGGACAAGAAGCATTGGGCCTAAATTGGAGCAAGGGAGGTTTAGGTTGGATATTTGGAAAAACTTCCTAACTGGCAGAGTAGTTAAGCACGTGAACAAATTGCCTAGGGAGGTTGTGAAATCTCTGTCATTGGAGGTTTTTTTAACAGGTTAGATGAACCCCTGTCAGGAATGGTCTAGTTATTACTTAGTCCTGCCTTGGGTGCCTGGGACTGGACCAAATGACCTTTTGAGGTCCCTTCCAGTCCTACCTTTCTATGATTCCCCACTATTGAAATATCAGTCTGAGGATGGAGCTCCCTGGGGACCATTCGTGAATGGTGGCATATCTTCTGAGAAATCTAAATTGTTGGCCCCTGGAAGATGAAAAGCAATTGGAGTTATACCATAAGACTGATTGATTGCCTCTTGGCACAGAAGGGGTAAATGGGCACCTCCCTGCTTGTTTACCATAATACATCATAGATGTGTAAGTTTGTAAGTATGTGTATAATGAAATTCTTTAAAGTTGAGAGGAATTCTTTGTTTGTCCAGAGTTCTAGGATGTGTATGGAAAGACTCATTTCCTTCTGAGACCATATCCCATGTATCTGAAGATGGTCCAGGTGAGCATGGATTCCCAAACTGTTCCTGATCAGCATCTTTGTAGGCAGAGGTGTGGAGAAGGATATTCCTTTCCCAACGTTCTGAGCATCTATCTACCATTTCAGTGACAATAGGATATGAGCTGGGACCGAGGAACATGTCCGTTCAGTGTTTCACAGATTGATACAGTGACTCAGACAGCCCTGTAAGAGATGTAGGTTAAGTCCGGCTAGAAGTGCCACATAAGTGAAAGCTGATGTGTGGCCTGACATATTTGAGACAGGTTCATACTGTGATAGATTTATCTTGATACTGTAGAAGATTGTCTGGATAGACAGAAGAGCATGTAGTTCCACCCACCAGACTCACATACTGGTAGACTGAAATCTGTCCTTGGGAAGGTATGCCTTTACTGATTCAGAGTCTATATGTGCTCCTCTTAATTCTGTTGTGTGCAGTGAATTACAGGGACTTCCTGTGGGACAGATGGATCACAGTCTGGAAGTATGCATCTTGGAGGTCAAGCCAAAAACCGGTCTTGAGCCTGTGAGGAAGGGATGATAGAGACTAACATTACTATCTTGAATCTGAGACTACACACATATTTTTTCAGTCTTTTTTTCCTTTAGAGTAAGAAAATATTAGGAGTAGAAACCTCTTCCCTTGAATTTCTTAGGTTCCAAGGTGAAGCAGGGGGGTAACTTCTTTCAGTTGGCTTTCATGAGAAGGGCCTCTGAACAGGGATGAAGAGGGGCTTGGTTACGAGGCAGGGACTGGAATTTAATGGTGTGTCCATGATAGGGGATTTCTCATACACATTTGTTGGTGACTATTCCAACCCAAGCCTCGTAGACTAGGGAAAGATGGCTTCTGAAGACAGGGTTTGGGGATAGCTCTAGTCTGACTAGGTTGTTACTCAGACATGATGGTTGAAACCTGCTTTCTTGATGATGTAGGTTGGCTACTGACTGTAGAAGATGGAGGCCACCTTCGAGAGATCCTGAATTCCTGTGAGCGTAAGTAGGAAGTTGTTGAGAGTAGGTGAGTGCTTTGTTTGGTCTGAGATTGGTGTCTGAAAAGCTTCCATCTTGAAGCTGGGATATAAATACTCAGAGATCTCAAAGTGGCTCTGGAGTTTTTCAAGGAGCTGTTAAATTGGTAACCAAGTCTGTGCTCTCAAAAGGCAAGTCATCTATGGTGCTCTGAACCTCCTTTTGGGATAGCTGATACTTGTCACCACTAAGCCTTCCCTCCCTGAAACTTCTGTGGGCATGGAACGAACTGTATCTCAGACATGTCTATGGCTGCTTGTAACAACGTTTTCCACCAGTTGCCCTTCAGAGATCAGGTTTTTAATTCCTCTCTGGCACCTGGAGGAAGCTTGTTCACAAAGGGAGATTTTTTTTGTCATGCTTGGTACTTTGCTATGTGTAGATGGTGTGAAGCAAAGGAGTAAGATTTACTTCCAAAGGAATCCAGCTTTTTGTAGTCTTTATCTTTGGTTGTAGACTTTGGTATGTCAGACCATCTAGCTTTCTCCTGAATCACAGAGACCACCAGAGATCCAGAGACCTTGTAGGTGGGCACTCGCTCTGGTCTGAGATTAGTGTCTGAAAGACTTCTGCCTTGAGGCTGGGGTTTAAATTGCAAAGTGGCTCTGGAGTCTTTCACGGAGCGTAAGGTCTCATCTGTTAAATGAATGTAGAATTGTTTGAAACCCTTCTGAGGCATTACACATCTTTTTTACTACTCTCTTTGCCGTTGGGGCTAAGGTAACAGGGGTCAGCCAGAGATCTTTGACTGGGTCCAAGATGCCTTCCTTTGTTTATAGGTTCTGTTCAATGGCTTCATCAATGATTTAGATAATGGCATAGAGTGTACACTTATAAAGTTTGCTGACGATACCAAGCTGGGAGGGGTTGCAAGTGTTTTGGAGGACAGGATTAAAATTCAAAATGATTTGGACAAACTGGAGAAATGGTCTGAAGAAAATAGGATGAAATTCAATTAAGGACAAATGCAAAGTACTTCACTTAGGAAGGAACAATCAGCTGAACACATACAAAATGGAAAATGACTGCCTAGGAAGGAGTACTGCAGAAAGGGATCTGGGGGTTAAAGTGGATCACAAGCTAAATATGAATGAACAGTGTAACACTGTTGCAAAAAAAAGCAAACATAATTCTGGGATGCATTAACAGGAGTGTTATAAGCAAGACATGAGAAGTAATTCTTCCGCTCTACTCCTCACTGATTAGGCCTCAACTGGAGTATTGTGTCCAGTTCTAGGTCCACATTTCAGGAAGGATGTGGAAAAATCGGAGAAAGTCCAGAGAAGCATAACCAAAATGATTAAAGATCTAGCAAACATGACCTATGAGGCATGGGTGGTGGGTGAAGCTTCCCCTTGGGGAAGCTAGCCCCCTCCCCGCTTCTTCCCACTGAGGCACTGTGCTTGTTCTAGTTTTCTGATCTACCTCTTGGTGTAGAGGAGAACTAATTTTTGGTGCTGGAGCAGCCATCAGTGCTGAGCTGGTCTGTGGTGTGTCATTGCTTCTGGCCTATTGGTGCTGGGTCAGACTTCTTACTGGCCTTGGGAGTCACGTTCTGATTGACGAGCACTGACAGACTAGGACTTAGATGTGGAAAGTCCTGTCTTGAACTTCTGTGCCCATTCTTCTGGGTCCAAAGTACCCCTCACAGACTGCTGCAGAAGATACGCAGCTAAAAGTCTGTCTTTAGATTGTCTCTTTTAAGGAGAACAACTGGGAGACAGAGCAACAGTCAAGTATATAGCTCTTGCTGAGACAAAACAACTGCTTATGACCATCTGTAAGGGAAATGAGGCCATCATAAGATGGACAGCATTTGAAGCCTGAAGGCTTTGAACCTGCTGTTGAAGTGCTTGTGGTGCAGAGCCTGAGAGAAATGCTTTTAAAAGGAGTAAATTTAAAGGAAAAAGGGTGGAAATGTCTATGTAATTAACCTTAACTATCTGGATCTAGAACAGGTTTTGAGAATGTGCTAAGAGGTACCAGGCAGATACAGCCTGGTTCCATCTCACTGCTGTGGATGGTAAGCATGAACTGAGGGAAAGTAGTGACTGCTCTGCCCTGGGCTGGGAGTGAGGGGGCAAGGACATGCAGGGTGCAGGTGTGGCCCGGTGAACACTATGCAAAGAATCAGGTCTTGTGCTCATAGGATATGTGCACACTGGGTGGGATCCACATGGACACATGCTCTAAGAAGAATCTAGTTTTCCTTCATGAAGCATTACCATGGATGGAAATGAGAATTGCCTGTGTAATAGAATTGATAAAAGATGTGTGCAAATTATATAAATTGTTTATAAATTGTTAAAGTCTGCATGTTCACTCTTCTGAAACCACTAAAATGCTGATCCTTAATGTATTTTATTATTGGCTTTTCTATGGTGCTCATCACTGTAGTGTCCAAATGCTTCACAAACATTAGTTAGTTTAGCCTCACAGCATCTCAGATATAGAGCAGTACTATTATCCCTGTTTTCCAGATGTGGACTCTGACCCAGCAAAATAAAATGGATTACCTATGGCCACACTGTGTGGCAAAATCTGAACTACAACCCTGGTCTCCTGGGTGAAAGTCTTGTATCTTAAGCATAAGATCATCTTTCTGCTGTCAAAGACCATGAAAAATCTGTGTACGCTAGCAGTAAATGGGAAATCTGGCTGTTAATGAAAAAGTTCCACTTCCTCACTGGTGATGATGGCTGAATGCATATGCTCCTCCTCGGTGGTGTCCTATCCCTTTAAATCAGTCTAGTACTGCCTGCTCATTGCACTGTTTAATTACTCTTAAAGTCACCACCCAAAAGTGATGAAACCTTGGTTATGATCATCGTGCTCAGGTGTTTATTTCATTCCTGTAATATTATGCAGTGTAAATGGTTATGTCTGTTTGAGGTGAGGAATACAGCTTTAATTTTGCTGTGTGAAGATTTACACACATCTCATTAACATAAATGACAGGTGAAACTGGAGAGACAAGGTGAGGTAATATCTTTTGTTGGACTGACTTTTGTTGGTGAAAGAGACAAAGTCTGAAGCGTACACAGAGCTCTTCTTCAGGTCTGTGTAAGCGCGAAAGCTTGCCTCTTCCACCCACAGAAGATGGTCCAATAAAAGATAATACTTCACCCACCTTGTCTCTCTAATATCCTGGGATGGTGACGACGACATTGCAAACAGGTGAAATTGCAGATTCTGCAATGCGCTGAGACAGTACCTCTGAGTTGTGCAATAGGAGACTGTAACCAGTTTATCTGTTACCACAAATGCTAACACTCCGGAAGCATTTACATTGAACCCTATGTTTTGGTTTTGAGGGAGTGTATTAACTTAATTTTTAAAATCTGCTTTTCAGGAGTTTGTAACTCCAGTAACCAGTTCACTCTGAATTCTGCCCTCAAATTATTAGAATTACTAGAACCAGAGGTGCCGACTTCTCCAGTTCCTGGGGGGTGGTCGACTCCCACTCCGCCCCAGATCCCTTCACTAGTCCTCACCTTCCCCCAAGCCCATCCCTCCCCCCACCTCTTCGTGCCCTTCCCCCCCATCTCTTCCTGGTCCAGCTCCTCCACCTTCCCTCAAGCATCTCCTGAAGGCCGCTGAATAGCTGATTGCGGCGGGTGGGAGATGCTGGGGGCGGAGGGGAAGGAGCTGATCAGCAGGGCCCTCCAGTGAGTGCTGAGCACCCCCTATTTTTTTTCCATGGGTGCTGCAGCCCTGAAGCACCCACGGAGTTGGCGCCTATGACTAGAACACCTTCGGGCTTCTTAAAATTAGAGCTAGAATTACAATGGAATTATGATCTGATGGAAAATAGTTTCCACAAAATTGAAAACTTTGATTTTTGCTGAAAATCATGTTTTCCATTGGGAAAAATCTAAATGAAATGTTTTGGTTTGGGTCAATTTGACCCAAATCAAAATATTTAATTTTTGCTGAACTGACCCAAAATGTTTAGTTTCAAATCAGTTCAACAAAATATTAAACTACATTTCCTCATCAGTGCATGCCTTGTGGGAATTGTAGTTCAAGCCCCCATTCTCTCTTATAGGCTGGGGTACCTGGAGGACTTCATCTCCCATAACGCAATATGGATTTCCCTCTTATTGAGTTGTGTGGAGCATCATGGAACACACATGACTTCTTTTCAGCTGAAAATGTTTAACAAAACATTTTGATGTTTCCAAATCTAAACTGTTCAGAATCTCTGTTCTGCTAAAAGTTTCAAACTTTCAGCTTTTTGTCCCAATCTGTGATGAAACAAACATTGAAATGTCAAACTATCCCAGGGGATGGAAATTCCCAGTTTCATTGAGCTCTGCTTAAAATGTATAGAAATGGGTCTCCAAAGTGTGGTGTCTGGAGCACTTGCTAGCTGTGCACATGGGGCAGGCTCTCCTTGTTTCCAGCTGAGATCGTTTACTTTCCTGATACTGTTTTGCCAAGTAGACGATAGCTGCAGAAGCCATAGCATGAGAGGCGGTGGCCTATATAAGAGACAACCACCTACTCTGGGGACAGTAGGACCCACGTCGTGTCTCCTTTCCCTCCACCCCTCTCAGCCAGAGACTCCAGAAGATAGGAGAAGAAGCTGCCAAAGCTGGGATTGCTGCACTGGAGGAAGAGGGTAAAATGGGTCCCAGCCAGGGCCACCCCTCCTCTGAGAACTTCTCAACCCAGAACTGTGTAGGGAAGACCCTCCACATATTGGGGTACTAGGATCCAGGTATTGTCTCCCTCTTTTCCCCAAATCCCCATGCGGAGGAGGTGACTGCACAGAGGAGCCATCCAGAGACTCCAGTTGGTAGGAGCAAGAGAGAAATTCCAGTACTTTTGACTGGACTTTCTCTGTCCTGTGCCGATTGGCTGTTTGCTCCAACCTTCTCACTGCCTCACAGTCTCTTCACCTCCGCTTCATTCCATCCCACTGCCTCTCTTACCATTTTCTCCCTTCCCTTGACCCCTCCTCACCCCCTCCTTCCCTTTTCTTTCCACTTGGCTTATCCCCTGCTAAATTCCCCCCACAAATATGGAACTAGCTTGTTTGCTGCCATCGCCTTGTTAATTTGCCTGTCTCCCCTACCCTGTGTCTGTCCTGGCTAGGACTCTGCAACAACTGAAGCAGAGAGAGCTGCCTATAGAACTGATGCTTGGGTTTAGCTGAGATCCAGGACATGCTGGGATTGGTGGGGTTTAATTAGTTGTATATAACTATGCACCCTGAGCAGCTGGGATGCATGAATAAAGCTTGAAATTAGTTGCTTAAATACTGAATCTATGGGCCTGATAAAAGCCCATTGAAATCAATGGGAGTCTTTTCACTGATTTCAGTGGGCTTTTGGATCCAACTCATAAGAGTTGTCTACCCTTTAAATGATACAGTGCCACCGTAGCTCTTCAGTGTAGACATTACCTACACCAGTGGGAGAGGGTCTCCTGTCGGTGTAATCAACCACCTCCCCAAGAGGCGGTAGTTAGGTCCATGGAAGAATTCCTCTTTTAACCTAGCGCTAAGTTGGGGGTTAGGTCAATTTAATTATGCTTCTGAGTGAATAGTTGAGCCAACTTAATTTTTGAGTGTAGACCAGGCCTTAGTGTATTAAATTAGGAGTTGAACTCCTAAGAAATCGGAGTCCCGCATGTATGTTAAAAAAAAAATAAAAAAAAAGTTAGGCTAATATCTTGGGCTAGTTTTCTTTCCTTTTCCACCTATCTCAATCCTCCGAACATGCCTCTTTGCTCTATATTGAGGCTTGTCTGAATTTGATTTTTATTTTTGTATAATTTTGATGGATAATATTGATGTTTATTTTTAAGCATGTCTATTTTTATCTATTTACATTTTCACAGTTGTGGGAAACTGGAGGGGTCAGACAGTTGGGGAAGTCAGATAATTATTTAATGACTGCAGACACGGAGATTCAAAAAGTTAAAGCTTTATAACCGCTAAAACACAAACTGTCAGCATCACATGTTACAATATACAAAGTAAATATCCTTAAATCAAACTCTAAGTTCTCACGCAGCTGCATTTTCTTTACTTTGCCTATTTGTAAATGTTTATCATCAATGGAATACATTTTCATTGGTTTGTGAATGTGAAATTCATAGAATCATAGAATATCAGGGTTGGAAGGGACCTCAGGAGGTCATCTAGTCCAACCCCCTGCTCAAAGCAGGACCAATCCCCAATTAAATCATCCCAGCCAGGGCTTTGTCAAGCCTGACCTTAAAAACTTCTAAGGAAGGAGATTCTACCACCTCCCTAGGTAACGCATTCCAGTGTTTCACCACCCTCCTAGTGAAAAAGTTTTTCCTAATATTCAACCTAAATCTCCCCCATTGCAACTTGAGACCATTACTCCTTGTCCTGTCCTCTTCTACCACTGAGAATAGTCTAGAACCATCCTCTCTGGAACCACCTCTCAGGTAGTTGAAAGCAGCTATCAAATCCCCCCTCATTCTTCTCTTCTGCAGACTAAACAATCCCAGTTCCCTCAGCCTCTCCTCATAAGTCATGTGTTCCAGACCCCTAATAATTTTTGTTGCCCTTCGCTGGACTCTCTCCAATTTATCCACATCCTTCTTGTAGTGTGGGGTCCAAAACTGGACACAGTACTCCAGATGAGGCCTCACCAATGTCGAATAGAGGGGGACGATCACGTCCCTCGATCTGCTCGCTATGCCCCTACTTATACATCCCAAAATGCCATTGGCCTTCTTGGCAACAAGGGCACACTGCTGACTCATATCCAGCTTCTTGTCCACTGTCACCCCTAGGTCCTTTTCTGCAGAACTGCTGCCTAGCCATTCGGTCCCTAGTCTGTAGCTGTGCATTGGGTTCTTCCATCCTAAGTGCAGTACCCTGCACTTATCCTTATTGAACCTCATCAGATTTCTTTTGGCCCAATCTTCCAATTTGTCTAGGTCCCTCTGTATCCTATCCCTGCCCTCCAGCGTATCTACCACTCCTCCTAGTTTAGTATCATCTGCAAATTTGCTGAGAGTGCAATCCACACCATCCTCCAGATCATTTATGAAGATATTGCATAAAACCGGCCCCAGGACCGACCCCTGGGGCACTCCACTTGACACCGGCTGCCAACTAGACATGGAGCCATTGATCACTACCCGTTGAGCCCGACAATCTAGCCAACTTTCTACCCACCTTATAGTGCATTCATCCAGCCCATACTTCTTTAACTTGCTGACAAGAATACTGTGGGAGACCGTGTCAAAAGCTTTGCTAAAGTCAAGAAACAATACATCCACTGCTTTCCCTTCATCCACAGAACCAGTAATGTCATCATAGAAGGCGATTAGATTAGTGAGGCATGACCTTCCCTTGGTGAATCCATGCTGGCTGTTCCTGATCACTTTCCTCTCATGTAAGTGCTTCAGGATTGATTCTTTGAGGACCTGCTCCATGATTTTTCCAGAGACTGAGGTGAGGCTGACTGGCCTGTAGTTCCCAGGATCCTCCTTCTTCCCTTTTTTAAAGATTGGCACTATATTAGCCTTTTTCCAGTCATCTGGGACTTCCCCCGTTTGCCACTAGTTTTCAAAGATAATGGCCAATGGCTCTGCAATCACAGCCGCCAATTCCTTTAGCACTCTCGGATGCAACTTGTCCGGCCCCATGGACTTGTGCACGTCCAGCTTTTCTAAATAGTCCCTAACCACCTCTTTCTCCACAGAGGGCTGGCCATCTATTCCCCATGTTGTGATGCCCAGCGCAGCAGTCTGGGAGCTGACCTTGTTAGTGAAGACAGAGGCAAAAAAAGCATTGAGTACATTAGCTTTCTCCACATCCTCTGTCACTAGGTTGCCTCCCTCATTCATTAAGGGGCCCACACTTTCCTTGGCTTTCTTCTTGTTGCCAACATACCTGAAGAAACCCTTCTTGTTACTCTTGACATTTCTCGGTAGCTGCAGCTCCAGGTGCAATTTGGCCCTCCTGATTTCATTCCTACATGCCCGAGCAATATTTTTATACTCTTCCCTGGTCATATGTCCAACCTTCCACTTCTTGTAAGCTTCTTTTTTATGTTTAAGATCCGCTAGGATTTCACCGTTAAGCCAAGCTGGTCGCCTGCCATATTTACTATTCTTTCGACTCATCGGGATGGTTTGTCCCTGTAACCTCAACAGGGATTCCTTGAAATACAGCCAATAAATACAGCCAGTAAATTGATGTTTACCAACATTTATTGATAAAAATCTAATCCTTCCAAGCCTAACTACATCCTATCTCTTACATGGAGGAGTGTCAGTCTGTTGTGCTTTCATTAAAATTACATAGGTGCACAATGAGTGTGTTTATTGATTTTATTTGATTTTGGCAAATTTGTGAATGTTAGAAATTGAAAGTTGCATGAACATGGCATAGCTTCCAGCAAAATTGTAGAAATGCTATATTCTGCCACTAAGGCCTTGTGTGTACTAGAAGTCTAATGAATTAGATTTTTTTAAACCTATCTAGTTAAACCAGCACAAAACCCGAACACACATACACTTAAAACGGTTTAACTGTTGGTTATATGGATCTAGCTTATGTAAATTACTGATTTTAAAAGAAATTGATATAAGCAAGAGTTAAACTGGTTTGTGTGTCTAAGTGAAGAGTTTGGAATGGTTTAACGAGATTGATTTGAAACTACTGCACTTTTTGAGAATAGATAAGGTCTAATTTTGACTTTCAAATCTATCTTTCATATATCGTAAATTCCAGGGAGTGAGAAACTTGAGGGAAATAACTGCCTTAGGAACTGAGCAGTGAAACAACCAATTTAGGTTATACAGTATAAAGAGTCCTGTGACTAAGGCTACTAATTGGTTTGGACATCTCTGAATTGTTCACACAGCTTGCGTGTATTAAAAAATTCTCTTACTGTCACTGCGTCTTCCCTCCCCACTCCAGCCTTTTTGTCTCACCCACCTGTTACATCTTGTCTTTTAGACTGTAAGTGCTTTGGGGCCAGGCTATCTCTCTTATTTGTACAATGGAACTCCAACTTGGTGGAGGCCTCCAGGTGCTATCCTAATACAGATAAACACTAGTGAAAAGTCTAGTTCTACCAGACACTGGAGGTAGTTTACAAACTACTTACTAAATGAACAGTGCCAACTTGTAAGTCATGACAAAGCCATGGTATCCATGACTGTAAAATGACATCAGCACTGACCTTCTGTGCAACATTATAATGTGTCACTTAGATGCCAGAAAAAGATAAACCTATGCTGCTTTTTGTGTGTGTGTGTAGTAAGACTATACTGCAACATCCAGGCAGAAAAATAGGGCAGAACAAATGTAGCTTCCCTTGGTAATGGAAGTCAAGCTGGCATGGAGGGAAGAGAGTTTATAAACTATTTTTTTTCTTTACATAACTTCTTATTAGAGTGACGGAAACAGACTTCTGTTCTTAACTGTTGGTTATTAAAAACAAAAAAGTCTTGGAAAGAAGTTGGTGTCTGAGGACACAGCAGGGTTGCAGGACGCTTAATAAATACCCTGTTGTTATAATAGCCCTCATTTTAGCATTTACAGCCTCATGACTTTAGTTGTCTCATGATCACAGCTATGTTCTGTAGATTAGGGGAGAGAGAGATTGGTAGACTTTTCAAGTAAAAGCTTTCTGCACAGCAGGGTGCTTTAACCTCTCACATCCTGAATGCTATTGTAAAGCAAGCGGGCTGAAAGGGATATTGAAGACGACTGCCATGCCAACAGAGCAGGAGGGAAGCTGAAGCAGTTGGGCTCTGCATGGTTTGGGTTTTCTTTGATGCCCAGAGAAGCTGGCAGAGTCAAAATAACAGGAGTTCTTTTATTCTCATTTTACTAAAATTGGATTCTCCCAGAAGCAGGGCCGACTCTACCTTTTTTGCCGCCCCAAGCAGCGAAGCAAAAAAAAAAAAAAAGCAGCCACCGAAGAAGAAAAAAATAAAAAAGCTGCCCATTCTGATTTGCCGACCCAGGCACCAGCTTCCTTAGCTGATGCCTAGATCTGGCCCTGCCCAGAGGTTCTACCTAGGGAGAACATTCTACCTGGAGAGGAGATTTCCTAAAAAGGCTCAAGAAAATGGACATTCTGGACCATATTTCTGCTGCTGTTGATTGGTATAGTGCCATTCAATTCAATGGAGCAGCACCAATCTACAGCAGCAGGAAATTTGCTCCAATACCTTTATTCACTATAAAACAATGCTATTAAAACTCTTCAGATGGACCAGAACCAACTGCATAAACATGAAGTCCTGAACAGCTACCCCACATCACCTCCTTTGGTGCTCTCATGCACCTCCCTTGCATAAAGGTATTTTCCTTTCTAGAGGAGAGAGATTTTTCCATATCACTTGTAATTCTTCAGTTTTGTTTTTAATCTTAGAAGGTGCTCCTAGGAAGCAATTTCTGCCATGTACACATATTTTTAATTTAATTTTTAAATTTTCAATTTAATTTTTGTATTTTGGCCTCAGTGACCTGAAAGCTGTTTGCAAATCATATATATGATATCACTGCAATGCATGGACCGCTGATACACAGCCTGTTAGATAACAGAGGGAGGAAAGGATATAGTAGTCATTGCTAAGGCAAACCCCTTCTCTTAGGGAAAATCTCATGGGACCTTTACTGTGTATGCAGAACAGACAGGACCCATGTTTTGAAAGTCTCACCTGAGAGATCCACACCTAGTTAATTGCATAGTGCTCAGTTTAATTCCCTTAGGATGACGAACAGATAAGTCTTCAAATATGTTAAAGGCAGTTATAAAGAGGACAGTGATCAATTTTTCTTCATGTTCACTGAAGGTAGGACAAGCAGTAATGGGCTTAATCTTCAGCAAAGAGATTTAGTTTAGTTAGAAAGTTTCCCCTCATATGTATAAGGGACATTAAACTCTGGAATAGGCTTCCAAGGAAGGTTGAGAGATCCCCGTCACTGGAGGTTTTTAAGAACAGGTTGGACAAACACCTGTCCAGGCGGGTCTAGGTTTACCTGGTCCTGCCTCAGCACTGGGGGCTGGATTTGATGACTTCTTGAGGTTCCTTCCAGCCCTACATTTTTATGAGTCTATGAAACTCTGTTCAATCGTGCTGAGAATCTAATGCAGGGATTGGCAACCTTTGGCATGCGGCTTGTCAGGGAAATCTGCTGGTGCGCCAGGACGGTTTCTTTACCTGCAGCATCCGTGGAAAGATGCAGATAGATGCCTAGCAGGATTTGCAGAAGGGTCTAAGATGGTTAGGTATCATGGGAGTTAAGCATCTGACCTGCTAAGGCTCTTTTGAAAACCCCATTAGATGCCTATCTGCTTCTTTAGGAGCCTAAATACCTTTGTAAATCT
This sequence comes from Eretmochelys imbricata, assembly GCF_965152235.1. Taxonomy (NCBI): domain Eukaryota; kingdom Metazoa; phylum Chordata; order Testudines; family Cheloniidae; genus Eretmochelys; species Eretmochelys imbricata. The sequence continues at coordinate 167,195,425 of NC_135574.1, forward strand.
GGCCTACATAACCTGTAGGAGCTTAAGTCCAGTTGACTTTCAATGGGAATTAGACTCTTTTCTAAATTTTATTCCTCATGCTAAAAGGAAACAGACTTGAAAACTGCTTTAATGTGCTTGCAACTTCTATGACTGTTAATGAAATGAGGGCAGATGGAACACAGAGAATGGAACCCTAGCTATGTATTTCAGTAGTAGCACTAAGATCTTACAGTTAGAGCTGGGGTGTAATAACTCAAATTATTTTTTAGAATAAACATTGAACTAAATGATTATCTAATGCTTCAGACAAACACTATCCCGTAGTGCTCACAGCGGTTCTCAAACTTCATTGCACCATGACCCCCTTCTGACAACAAAAATTACTACATGACCCCTGGAGGGGAGACCAAAGCCTGAGCATCACCGCCCCGGGCGGGGCGGAGGGGGTTGGGGTGGGGCTGGGGCTGTAACCTGAGGCCTGTCACCTGAAGCTGAAGCCTGAGGCCCACTGCCCAGGGCTGAAGCCCTCAGGGTTTGGCCCCAGCTCCAGGCCCCAGCAAGTCTAACACCAGCCCTGGCGACCCCATTAAAACAGAGTCGTGACCCACTTTGTGGTCCCAATCCACAGTTTGAGAACCGCTGTTAGGTTGACAAAACAAAGATTTTCTTTTTTAAACTAAAACAAAACAAAGCTGGCTAGGACCAACCAAAGTGTCAATTTTCAATTGAGAAACCATGTTAATTTCTCTTTTTAAAATTTTCTCTTTAAGAAAAGAAAGTAAGCAAAATTCAACATAAAAACACCCTGCTGACGCCTGCCAATTTTTCAAACTTTAATTAGGAAAATCACAGTGGTGCCAATCAAAATGTCTTAGATACTATGGCAATGGGTGCTCTAGAAAGGTCAGAGAGTATGTTAGATGCATGGCCTTTTCTGGTTGGATACATACTTGCAGTGCACATCTAGTGGCATTCCTTTCAGTGTACTCAGCAAATAACTAGGTTCCAGTGGTATGGACTTGAGTGCCTTATAAGCTTGTGTTGTTCACTAGCATATCTGTTTGTTGAGGTGTCCACGTGCAGCTTCTCTGTTGTGTAAGTGGTGTCGTAGGGCAGATCTCTCTCGAGTTGCTTTACAGATGATTAGACTGTACGCAGAGTAGGAGGGGTGGGTTGATTGCCAGGTGATTGGAGTTCAGGAGATTGCAGCAAGCAGCTGGAAAGAGGGCAACTAAGTAGAAGCACTGGCAGCTGAGGGCAGGGAGGAAAGCAGCATCATGAGAGTGAAACTGAGCTTGAAGTTTGCAAGTTGGTGGGTGTACCTGGCTAGACGTTGGTGGGCCAGGAGAGTTGAAACTCTGAAAGGGGTATGTGGAAGGTAGGTTTCCTGCAGCAGGAGGGACTCCATTTTGATGGGGCTGTTCTTTATAGAGGATCCCCAGAATATTTTGCATGACAAAGAAGTTTGCCTTGTAGGAAGAGATCATTCTGGAATGAAGATACATTTATATTAAGGTAGCACCCAAAGGGTGCTAGGCACTCTGCATACAAATACAAGGAGACCTTAAAGAGCTTTAAATGCTGATGTTTCAAGTCCAGGACACTGAGAGCAGCTGGAGCAAAGGGAGGCAAGTGAGAGCCCTTTTGTTTGGGCATCAGGAAGGCAGTGGTACCTGAGAGAGAAGCTCGGAGAACAAGTGTCTGGATTTCAGCAGAGCGCTGGCACCTCAGTGGGCCTGGCCAGTAACAGAAGTTCAAAGGATGAACTAGAAAGGGGAACAGGCTGGAATGTTGATATTTGGGGGTTGGAAGGGTTGTGGAAGCTCAGTAGGGGAATTTGTGATTGGGAATAAATCAGCTGCTGGGGTGGGAGGAGAAATTGTCCTTGCGCTCTGTAGCTGGGTGGGACTCACCCCTGCGGCACCGCCTGCTGGTCATCCAGGGAATTAGTGTTTCCAGTCTCTGGAGCACCCTCTGCAGGCTGGTGTCCCACTTGCCTCTGGGCCCGAGTCCCTCCTGGACCCCGTTACCCCTTGCAGGCCAGGGTGCTGCCCCTGGCAGTACCCCCACAGATCTGGGTCTCCCCTCCCCAGGGAACCTCCACCCTCTATCCCCACCTCGCCTCAGTCTTTGGCCACTGCCAGTCACCAACTAGCCCCCATTCCCTGGGGCAGACTGCAGCGTAAGTGCCACTCATCACCAGCAAGGGGGGTTTGGACCTGCTGCCTCTGCCTACCCTTGGGCTACCCTCTGCAACCCCAGTACCTTTCTTTGGCCTTTAACAATGTCTGCAGCCTGGGGGGTTTCCAGGCTAAAGCTCCCCAGCTCCTCTGGCCTTCCCCCAGCCCTGCTCTAGTCTTCATACCCTGCTTAGCTCCTAGCAGCCAGGCCCATCCCTTTCCACATCTAAAGTGAGAGTAAGTGTTTGCACCTGTCCCACTGCCCTCTTATAAGGGCCAGCTGGGCCCTGATTGGGGTATGGCCGCGTCTGTGGCTGGTTCCTCAATCAGCCGAGGCTTGCTGCTTTTCCTAGCAGCAGCCCTTTCACCACCTCAGCCCTCTCCCATGGCTGATTTCAAGCCCTTCAGGGCAGTAGGGGGTGGCCACCCCGCTACACGCTCTGACATTGGAGAGGTGGAAGACAGTAGGAGGACTGGACTGGCTGCTGGTGTGTGCAGGGGTTGGATGGGGTAGAGGCAGCTCACTGGGAGAAATGGGCTAGAGCAGTGGTTCCCAAACCTGTTCCGCCACTTGTGCGGGGAAAGGCCCTGGTGGGCCGGGCCGGTTTGTTTACCTGCCGCGTCCGCAGGTTCGGCCGATCATGGCTCGCAGTGGCCGCGGTTTGCTGCTCCAGGCCAATGGGAGCTGCTGGAAGTGGCGCGGGCCGAGGGATGTGCTGGCCGCTGCTTCCATCAGCCCCCATTGGCCTGGAGCAGCGAACTGCTGGGAGCCGCGATTGGCCAAACCTGCAGACGCGGCTGGTAAACAAACCGGCCCGGCCCGCCAGGGGCTTTTCCTGCACAAGCGGCGGAACAAGTTTGGAAACCACTGGGCTGGAGAACTTATATGCCTAGAGATTTGCAGCTCAGAGAAGGAGCTAGATCAGAGCACTGATGTGTAAGGGTTAGGAAGGTGTTGGCAGGGGAAATGGACTGGTGTTACAAAGGTTTAGACGTAAGGATAGGTATCAACTTAGCTTATGGCAGTGACTATGCTAATGCCTGTGCTAAACCTCTGGGCATGCTGGGTGTGAGCTGGATGGTTCCTGGAACCTGGCCAGGCACTGACTTGCTAAGTGTTCACTTAGTAGAAAAATGCTGTACTCTCCCTCTGCCTCCAGCATGTTTTTAAATGTTACAGGGAGGGGAGTGGCAGCTTGGGGTGAGATGTGGCTGTTATGTTGTTTAGGGACGGTAAGTCTAGGTTCAGCATGGGGGAGTTATCCTGCTTGGGCACTAGTATGGACATGCCAGCTGAGCAGTCCCACCCGGACATGACCTGTACTTGCAAATAATATCAACCTTTTACTCCAACAGTGGCTTGTCTCTTCCTGGAACGGCCCAGTGAGCACCCCAGAAAACACAAGTCACCCCAGTGGAACCCTCCCATACCAGAGTTCTTCAGATAGCCAATGTCTTTGAGAACAATTGCTATCATGGAGGTGGAGCTTACAAACAAACAGAGCTGTAGGGTTTGTCTACACGATGGGGTCATGTGGTCTATGGGGGTGTGATTTTTAAGGCACACTACTGTGGTGCACATTAATTGGTCTATGCAGACCCTGCTGGTGCACTTTAACATAGTGCTGTTTGAAACAGTACTCCATGAAAGCACACTAGGGAGCCTTTAGTGCACACCAGCAGGGTTTACACAGACTGATACCACTTTGTGTAGCCAAGCCTGTTGTCAGGCTCATCAAGGTTTCATCTGTTCTTTTGAGAGGAAAATGTCCCAACAGCAAACCTGTTACTCTAGCAGTTGCCGAAATGCTATAAATTGCCCTTTGCAGAAATGAAACCACTATTGCCAAACACATCCCTCTAGAATATCTGAGCAGCACAATAGGCATTGTTAGCAGGAGAAAACCGACAGCACCAATTTCCAATGCAATTAATTTTTACCAAATCAGCAAATAGGTCCATAATCTTCTACCCAATTTTTAGGGCAGTAGTGGGAGGTAGCTTTCCTGTCAGGCAAGCCCTAGCAGTGAAATAAAGGGATCCAAACCCCCATGAATTGTGGGAAAGTTCAGAACAGATCTGCATCTGAACTCTTCATGTCAAGACCACCAGTATTAAGAATGACACTGGCTATTGAAGAGACTGGATCAGTTAGTGCCAGTGCTCCAGGGAGCTGTCCTCATTTATTTATGACTACAATATTCGCTGAGACAAGGGTGATGTGTCATGGGTTTCTGCAGGAAGGTGATAAGGCATTTAGAAGTAGATGGAAAGGTGTTCACCAAATAAATTAAAAGGAAGAGGCAGTGGTGCAAAATTTCTCATGTTACCAAAGCATGCAACAGTGCATGGAAGAGAAACTGGATGAGAAATGACATGACATGGAAGTAAAGTGACAAGCCACATTTGAGCTGCTTTCTGTGTTCCCAATGCTTTTTGTTCTGCCTGTAGCAGGACAATCAATATCCCTTTGTCACCATTTAATGTTCCATCCCTGAAAATGATGATGTATTCACAGGATAGGGAAAATTAAGTAAGGGTGACTGTAGTCTTTTATCAGGGCTGGCTCTGAGGTTCTTACCTGCATTATACAAACAGGAAAGTTAGAGATGGGCCTGAACCAGAATGTCTGTTGGGAACACCTTTGAATCACAGGAAAGGCTGGATCTGGCTTCGTGCCCAAGCTTAAACTGGCCCCTGTTCTTTGCTGGACCTAAGCAAAATCCTAGATTTGAACTCACAGAGACTTTGAGGAAGTAACACTTGGGCTGAGCTTTGCCTGTTGAGCTCATCTTGCCGGGAAACATTTGACTCACAGACAGACACATACACACTAAACACCCTGCTGCCTCTCTTATTGCATCACCCTAGTTCCTCATGGAAAGAGTCCTCTTGAATAGTGATTCACCCAATAGGCTTATAGAAAAAATATTCTAAAATCCTGTATATTTTAGAGAATAGTTTTACTTAACTCACTTATAGAATTCCACAGCAGGGATATTATCTCTTAAATTATACTGAATGAACTTGCCCCAAAAATCTAGAGTTAGGTTCTGATTTTCTCTTCAGTTCTGTAGGACTTTTCCATAAGAGGTTATTTGCAAGTGTGCTGAACTTTCTGCTTCAGCAAAGATACGCAGGGACCCATTAGGATAATCTAGAAGGTGATTGAATCCACACATACCCTACCCTCCAACATAGGGGAGAGAGAGTGAGGTAGCATGCCCATAAGACTGTGTCTGAGTACTCAGTGTGGTCATGTGGTAATCAGTAAAGAGGATGTGGGGGTTGACAAGGGGAGGCAAGATAAGTGAGGAAACCTCTGGAAGACAGGGGAGGCAGACGGAAGGCAGGAGGAAGTCTATACATTTACTAGTGCAGCTGGTAGCGGCTCTGAGAAACTTGTATTGGCTGGAATGGATATGATAGAAACAGCTGGAGAACGTGTAGCACTTCGCAGGTGAGGTTTTCAGAAGCACTCAGCACTGGCCGAGCTGCCCCCATAGAAATCAACGAGAGTTTTACTGTTGATTTTAGTGGGAGCGGAGGCAGGTCAGTGATGAATGCTTTTGGAAGCCCACCCTACAGGGAACTGCAGTTTGCTGTAGGGGCACATCTGCAGGTGCAGGTGACTCTCATCTGAAATTCCAGCTTCTTCAAAGATGTGGAGTGACAGAGTTCCATGTGGCAGGCAAAATAGTTTGCCTTGGAGGCCTGACAATAGCATGCTATGCAAGGTGTGAGATATGGGGTCAGAGAGAGGCTCCCCTATTACTCCCTGTATTAGTAGGCAAGAAGGGACTGTGGAATGAATTTCCTCAGCAAAACAGATAAGAACAGGTCCCTTTCTGACTAATGACCTGCTGGATGGCTGCTCCCACCATGGCTAGAGAATGGGTGTTGATCTTCAAAGACAAAGCACTTTTGTGGGAAACAAAGAGCTTTTTATTCAGTTGTGTAATCCTGATATGCATATAGGGAAGGACAGCAGCACGGCTCTGGCTTAACACTCTCCATATGGAGATGAAGTCGTTAGCCAAATTTAGCCTTGTCCTAGGCAGTCACTACTCCCATTAAATTCAGTGGGAGCTGAGCCTGTCTACGCAAGGATGTATTTGGTCTTGTGTGCCTAATAGGAAAAGGAACTTGCTTGAAAGGAAGAGGAGGAGTAAGATAGGGTAAAAACAAAGGATTTATGCAATTGGCTACATGGAATGCTCTGATGCTGTGAAAAAGGAAGAGGTGCTTCCAGATTAAGGGCCTGATTCCCAGGTCTCTTACTGAGAGGGGTATATTGTCTTTTCCCTGTGAATACTCTACTTGGGCAACCTAATATCATAGAATATCAGGGTTGGAAGGGACCTCAAGAGGTCATCTAGTCCAACCCCCTGCTCAAAGCAGGACCAATCCCCAATTTTTGTCCCCAATGCCTAAATGGTCCCCTCAGGGATTGAACTCACAACCCTGGGTTTAACAGGCCAATGCTCAAACCACTGAGTTATCCCTCTCCCTCATGTTGAAAAATAATCAGGCATTGTCTATTTGGGGATTTTGCAATCATCTGGTGTACACTGGGGCATAAATTTGGGGCAGGTGTGAGCTGCTGTGAACTTTCACGGCAGTAAGCGCTGTTTGCCCAGTGGAAGCATTGCAAGATGCATTACAAACATCACTGTGCTGGAGCAAGCCAGCGGGTTATCGGAGGCATTTCCAATGACTGAGAGCTTTTTAGCATGCATTGATGAAAGACTTAAGGATCTGATCTTCTTTGATCTTCTAACTCCTGGCTGTTAATAAAATATTGTGTCTTTATCTTGGCATGTTTTAAAAAAACAAACAATTTTTCTTAAATGCCCTACTGAGAAAAACATCAGTTAGCGTCACAGATTCCTAGGAGTTAGAGCAATTTGCCAGAGTAAGAATTGCAGGATTATTATGTGCTATATTTGTAAAAATGTTTGTTTTTTTTTTAAAGGAAAGAGCTAAGTTCACATTGTCCAGGAACCCCCATGCAGAAATATTCCCTCCATTATTTTTCTTAAAAACTCTCTCTGGTCGAGTTTTAAACGACTCAGACCAGAACTATCAGGTCAAATGAGTGAGTAATTAGATCCTGTAACTGAATGGAAGCTATGTCTCCATTGCCTTTGGTAACTATTATGAGCGTGACAGTCTCAAGGACATACTATTAAGATATAATACAACTGGGAAAAGGCAACTGGACAGTTCTGATTAATTGTGATTAATTTTTATTTGTAAGAGAAGGTGGTGCTTTACGAAATCTAATAAGCCCAGATCCCCGCTGCAAATAATTTACACTCTAAGACAGAGTAATATAATTTAATGGGAATGAAATGCTATTATTTAATATATCATAACGTTCCTTGTACCTTTTTATGTAAAACTGTTGGATTTGGAGTTATTGTTAAGAGTCTGGAGACAAATTCGGGTGTGTGTGTGTGGGCATGCGCACACGTGTTTGTTGGGGCTGACTTCCTTTTCTGAATGGTAAAATCAATTGCTTAATTAAAATGACATGGCCCCGCTGTCATTGAAGGCAATGGTAAAACTCCCATTGACTTTAATGAGGAAGGAGCAAACCCTTACCTTTTAAGTTGCTTGGGACAAGGACCAACTTCTGTGTTTTGCCCTGTGCTCACTAATGATAACAGCAGCAGGAAGAGTTGCTATTTCTGGCCCAGCTACCAGAAAGCCTGTTCTTACCAGACTTTCCATCCAGGGTTGCAGATGTAAAATTCTTCGGTGGAATATCAGGGTACACATCTGAGCTGAATCACTTAGGCTCGGTCAGCAGCTCATAGTTTCCTAATTCGAACACACAGGGCTGAGAAACACACAATCTCCTATATGTTTCCAACATGGGGGTGCTGAGAGAATGGAAAAGTCATTTGGAATGATGCCTGGTCACGAGCGCTCATATTTAGAAATACAAATAGTTCCCGTGTAATCCTCCAGGAGTTTTGCTGCTATATGTCAATTGACTCTTCTTCCTATAGAATGTATGTGGCGCCTCATAATCCCATTCTGTGATACTGAAACCCTACTGACTTAACTACACATTTCTAATGTGCTGATGGAGCAATGGCCAATTTCTCAGACAGCGAGTCTGTCAGGCTGGGGGTGGGGGTTGTTTTTTTTCTTCTTCTTTCAATCCCATAGGTAAGGCTCAAGTGGCTTCCATTTACTTTAATCCAGATTGCAGGCATCTCGGTGTCTTTCATTCCCTGAGTTTAGTGGTGGAGACTGGTTTAGATCAAATCTCCAGCCCAAAACGCTCTGGTCTTGTCTACATTATAAAGCGGAACCGTTAATGTTAACATCATTCACAGTGCTGAGCATCGTTCAGCGGTAAGTGTAGACAAAGATAACCGTGTCCAGCACCATATTAGCTAAATGTTGCTGCTGTTAACTCTTGGTTGAAAGTGAGATTAACAACATTTAGCTGACATAATGATGAGCATGTTCGCCTGCAGTCAGTATTAATAACTGTTGTCAGCAATAGTGATAGGTTGTGGTATAGACAAGGCCACTGGGAGAGGTCAGTGCTGACTCCAAACACAATTAGAACCAGATCCAATACCCATTGAATTCAATAGGGTTGTTTCTATTGGAAAAGGCATTGGACTGGGCCATTGGAGAAGAAGGGTAAAAATTTAAAAACTGTCTGAGCCCTGGTGTACACCACAGAATTACTTCGGTACAACGTGGCTCAGGATGTGTATCATCCACCCCTCTGAGCGATGTAGCTATACTCACCTAAGCGCTTGTGTAGACAGCGCTATGTCAGCGGCGGAACTTCGCCCACCAACATAGCTACTGCCTCTCACAGAGGTGAATGAACTAAGCCAGTGGGAGAAACTGTCTCCTGTCGGCTTAGAGAGCCTTCGTTAAAGTGCTACTGCAGCACAGCTGCCTCGGTGCAGCTGCACCAATACGGCGTCCGATGTATAGACCTGCCTGTAGAAGATTTATATCTTCCATGAAAATTAAATACGAAAGGAGATGCCTGAATGTCTTAGATCAGTGGTGGGCAGCCCGTGGGCCGCACACGGCCTGTCAGGGTAATCCGCTGGCAGGCCGTGAGACAGTTTGTTTACATTTCAGAGTAGCAGCCGTGTTAGTCTGTATTCGCGAAAAGAAAAGGAGTACTTGCGGCACCTCAGAGACTAACCAATTTATTTGAGTGTAAGCTTTCGTGAGCTACAGCTCTGCATCACTGCATCCAATGAAGTGAGCTGTAGCTCACGAAAGCTTATGCTCAAATAAATTGGTTAGTCTCTAAGGTGCCCCAAGTCCTCCTTTTCTTTTTGTTTACATTGACGGCAGGCAATGGCCCCTGTTGGCACGGCCTCCTGCAGCTCCCAGTGGCTGCGGTTCACTGTTCCCAGCCAATGGGAGCTGCGGGAAGTGGCGGCCAGCACGTCCCTGCAGCCCAAACCTCAACCCAAATGGCTGCATAGGATCCCAGAATCTTCTCTTCTCCCTTCTTCTACTGTAAGGATCAAGAGTTTTGTAAGTGCTCAAAAGTCTGATAGATGACCTGTATGCAATCACAGCTGAAATATTTTCCTGGTGTGTTGATCCCTGGCTATTTCCATCAGAACATTTTAATTACTACATCCAGTCTGCAAGTTACATTAGTATCTGTCTTTAGCATTTCCTGTTCTTGGGGTGGAATTTTCACCTGTGCCTTTCCTGGTTTCATACATTGAGGAAAATAATTGTGTGTTTGAGATTGAAAAGTGGGACCTAAAACACTATCTAACGGGCTGTTAAACTCTGAGTCCTCTTTTATGGATAGGGGAAAATGGGAATCCCTCCTCTCCCTTTATTCTTTCATTCTGTGTTATTTTTGTTTCTGACTCAATGAAATTCTCCAAACCAGAGAAATGTATGCAGCAGGGCAAGGAAAGTATGTGGTTTGGATGCTGGGGGAGAAGTGTAAAATGCTGACAGTACAGTAGGAATAATCAGAGAAACATGCTGACCAATAAAGAATCTTTTATGTATGATTGCTTATAGCCATGTGACCGCTAATGTACAAGAAAGGGCTTCCTTAAAAGGAATCGTCATAAGGTTTCATTTCCCGACAGCAAATTCACATGATATCAGAATGTTTCTGCTCTTCCCCATTGCATGTGTTCCTGCAGCGCTGATGGTTTTAAGCATACTGGCTGGATTGTGCAGCCAGTTAGCTGATGCTAAAGTTTTCATAAGCCAAAAGCCTGTGGACTTAGCATGAACAGGTATGTGGAATCATTCCAGAAAATGTATTAAATAAAGCTAAATACACAGAGCAGTGCTTGAGTCTGCGGAACCAGAACACTTCGCTCAGTTCTGAAATCTATGCAGTCAGTTGTGGGCGCTTAATTAATAACAACCCATGGATGGGGCATTTCCTGAGAAGTGATGATTTCTGGAAGGATATGGAGACTAGGTTCAGTGACTGATCTAATAGTGCTTAGCACTTAGGAGCCTAAATATCTTTGTGCATCTGGGCCTAAGCCTCAAAGCTACAACTGTCTGTCCCTCCTCTCTGGAGGGAAGGTGCTGAAATGGGATTGGGGAATCAGCTGTAACAAGGAGTGAAAAAAGAGTTAAAGCAAACCACAGTCAAGGCAGAGGAGAAAGCTCACATTGGTTTTCCATGGGGACCCTTGTTTTAATAAGTTATCTTTTTCATAAACACAAGGAAAAACCGCAATAGATGTATTTAACCTCCTATGTTGAGAAATTTGTTTGTTCAGCATGAGCTAATCTTGCCCTTTGTTTCCTGGAGCCATTAGTACCCTCCCAGGCAACATACTATCCCAGGAGGTATGATGTGAAGACAATCCCTAGCCACCTCTCCTACAATCAGCAGAACTTTGAACTCTGTTCTCCTGTTAGTTATAGTGACTGAGGTGTTGAAGGTGATAGTTAAAGCTGGACTGCCCAGATTTCGTGCGATTTCACAAATGGAAAAAAATAGATATAATTATCACCGATTAAACTTTTTACACAATTACATTTTCCTTAAGGGCCTGAGGTGTCTGAGCTGTAAACTTCCTGGTTTCTCTGCGAAGGTGAATGACTCCATGGTTACTGCCAGTATGGGGAGGTTGAAAGAAAATCTTCATTTCAGTTTCTTTTGCCTATGTTAGTTACTCATTCTGACAAAGAAACCAGGGAGGGTGCATCTCAGATTTTGGGGATCTTTGAACTGTAATATTGTTAAAGTGCAAAAGATACTTTTCATTGAACTCTTTGGGGGTGGGGACTGTCTTTTTGATCATGTGTTTGTACTGACCCAAGCACAACAGGGTCCTGGTTTTGACTTGGGCTCCTAGGCACTACAATAATACAAATAATAGTTACAGCCATATACTTTCCCCCTCTTCTTGAGTCTGACTGACAAGTTGTATAACTTTGTGCCAAGCCTGTGCAGTTTATCGCTACAGTTAGAACCTCACTTCCATTATAGCATGACACTTTGGGCTGGTCTTCACTATGGAGCAAAATTGGCGCTGCTGCAATCGATGAAGCGGCATTGATTTAGCAGGTCTAGTGAAGACATGCTCAATCAATGGGCAAGTGCTCTCCCATTGATTTCTGTACTCCACGTCAACGAGATGCAGAAGCAATGTTGGCAGGAGAGCGTCTCCCGTCGACATAGCATAGCATGGACCCCGTGGTAAGTAGATCTAAACTACGTTGACTTGAGTTATGCTACTAACATAATACAAATTGCCAAGCTTAAATCAACCAGCAGCTGTAGTGTAAATAAGCCCTTTGTGACTTAAACACCAGGCTGGCTGTTGGGGTAGCTCAGATCTGTTCCTGGTTTTGCCATATCCTTCCTGTGTGCCCTCATCCACTTCGCTGTGCCTCAGTTTCCTACCTTATAAAATGAGAAGACCAAAACTAATTTTACCCAGTGGGGTGTTGTGAGGCTGAATTCATTTAATGTTACATTCTCTGAGGTGTTTGGACAAAAGTAACCATAGAACTACAAAATATGACTCTTTTTGAACCTCCTTATCAGCTGCTCATAAATTCATGAAAAAATATTAGTTTCTATTTGATGTAGGTTTTTATACTGCTCCCATCGGCTCCTGTAATTGTCAAAGGTTGTGTATTTGTAGGGCTCAAAATGTATGTCCTTTTATTAGCCCAACTGTTAATTTGTGTTTTTTGAAGCTTGAGAAAAATCTATTCAGTCATTTTTGAGTTAGGTGAGTGAGAAAACAAATATAGAAGTTGTGGTGGAAGAACAAGGCGTTTGAGCGGGAGATACTTCTGGAGCTAAAATGTCAAGTTTTGGGGCAGTTTGAAACATTTGTCAATCATCTGTTAACTGAAAAATATTTTATTTTCCAGAATTGGTTCTATTTTTTTAATCTCTGTCCATTGCAGTTGACAAGGGCGTAACATCACTAGGAGAATGGGAGGAAGCAGAATTCCATGAGAGGCATAATTATTAGTTACATAATGCTGTAGGTGTGCAAGAAATAGTTTAGAAGGAATGAGAGGAGCTGGCAACTGTTGCAAACGTCTGAGCGCACCAGCTGATTCTGGCAGGCCTACAACAGCCCAAGGATTAGAATGCAAAACTTCCCTTTGAGGGAAAGAGTTACACCCCCAGAAATGCAATTTACAAATGGGATTGAGGTTCAAAATTGAAGAAATCTCTAGAGGTTACTGCTGTGACATCTTCAAAAGTTTCCGTCTGATCAACTGGTTTTGAGTCAGCATTTTTTGCTCTTCACTTGTTATATGCCAATGCCGTCCTAAAGCAATTGGACTTAATGGATGTCAATGTTTTATCCTGCTGACCTAAATGTTGTTGATTTCATTGGCTGGGTCCCCCCAGCTCTTGGACCCATATTACTATACAGCAAATGCCCTCGTATAAACACAGTACTGCTGACAAAAAAAGTTTTTTTGTCAGCTTACTCCATTTGGGGAACTGGAATAAACTACACTGGGAAAGACACTCTATAGTTGGTATAAACTGTGTCTCCCACTAGGTGGATTTGCCATGTTGCTAAGCTGGTATATCTATACTGGCAAACCCTTTCAAGTGTAGACAGGGCCTTCGACAGAGGGCTACTGAAAGCAGAATGAGGTGACCTATTAGGCTATCTAACCTACACACCCATAACACTGCAAGATTGTTCCTCAGATTGTGTGAGTGTGTGTGTGTGTCTCTGTTTGGGGAACTGGTTTAAGTTACACACCGACAGTCTGAGGAACAATCTTGTAGTGTTAAGGGTGTGTAGGTTAGATAGCCTAATAAGCCACTTCAGTCTGTTGTCAGGAGCGCTTTATCTAATTCAGGCCCTGTCTACACTGGAAAGGGTTTGCCAGTATAGATATACCAGCATAGCTACATGGCAAATCCACTCAGTGGAGACAGCTTATACCAACAATAGAGTACCTTTGCTGGTGTAGTTTATACCAGCTCCCCAAATGGAGTAAGCTGTACTGCCAAAAGAACTTTTTTTGTCAGCATAACTGTGTGTATGAGGGCTTTTGCCAGTATAGCTTAGTTAGTCAGGAAGAGGGGGAAATCACACCCCTAACCAATATTGCTATGCCAGCAAAAGTTCAAGTGCAGATCAGGCTTAAGAATCACTTACCTTTGTAAACAAATTACAAACACCTTCAAAATCTGTTCATTAGAATCCTGGCCCTTCGAAATTCTAACTGTCCTGCAGAAAGGCAGTGTCAGGTTGCAGAAATTCAGTGTTATTCAATGGACTTCTTCACCCTGTAGCGCAGGAGGAATTTGAAAGGTTCGAGGATTGCACCTATATTCAAAGGCCAGATTCACAGTTGCTGGTGCAAAAGGTCCATGGGGCAGGTATAAAAGACTCCCAGGAAATATTCCTAGCACAGAAGGCTAATGTGCTGTGCTCAGCGCTGTCTCTGTGTCGCAGCAGCAGCAGCTGCCGGTTCAGGGGCTGGGCCATTGTGCTGTGGGCATGACCAGAAGGGAGGCGGAGCACGCACTGACTCCAGGAGGGAAGGGGATGTGCTGATAGTGGAGGGTGGATCTTGGCTCTTGGAGATTCTGTGCTCCTGCTGTGGCCCATAGGGCTGTCCTAGTCTGTGCTGGGGGCTGATCCAGTCCCTTCAACCTCTGAACAGGGAAGCTCCAGTCCCAACGCAGGGATGTGTATCTCCACTGAAGAGTCTTCCCAAGCCCCCTTGGCGCTATCTCCTATTTTCCAACTGTTCACATTTTTCTAAAGCTTTTTCCTAACAGGCATCCTCCGTCTCCCCTCTTACCACTCAAATCCCACTATTACTACTTCTTCTGCTCTTGCTGGCTACTGAGAGTAATTGACCTCAGCCTTATTTAGACTCACGCTTTCTTCCAGATGGACAATGCTAATATCTCCCCTCTGCTCTAGCTCTAGTCTAGAGCATGAATTCTTCCTTAGCTTTTCCTCAAGGTTCCTGATTATCATTTGCTAACATTTGTAAGTGGGGTGGGGGGGAGCTGGGTCTCTTGTTCCCTGCATTCATCTGCATGACTCTCATTGGTTTCAAATGAGGTTTTATGTGGGTGTCAAGGGCGAGAGTAAAACCCATGGGAAAGAAGAGCCAAAAATTACCAACAGTGAGGACTCAGACAGACCAGGGTAAAGAGAAAACACAATTTGCCATTCAAACGTTCCTGTTACTTTAAATTACAAAATATATTGCTAAACAAACATGTGGAGGCTGCAGTGTATCTGAGCTGAAGGCTTCTAAGCTGTGAATAAGAGGGAGCTGAGTCATAGATTCCAAGGCCAGAAGGGACCACTGTGGTCATCTAGTCTGCCCTCCTGTGTAGCACAGGCTATAGAACTGCCCCCAGAATAATCCCTGGAGCATAACTTTTAGAAAAACATCCAATCTTGATTAAAGTTGCCAGTGATGGATAAAAAGTCTTTGGTGAGATCAGCTGGTCTTGCAAGATTTCTGATGGTGTCTAAAATGAAACTGGAAAATAGGCCCCTTCACTATTGGATTCTGCCCAGAATGAGGCTTTGGTTCAGGAAATACAGATTCAAACAATCTTCCTTCCCCTTACCCTGAAGGGGGTTCAGATTTGAGGTTCTGTTCTGATTTTGACCCACTCTGCCACAGAAACACTTTAAACCAACTTTTAGAGCAGAATTCTCAATCTCTTCCATGGTGGGCCCCCTCACTGAGGAATATGGAAGGTCAGAATGGTCATGACCCTCTAACAAGGGGTTGCTTACAAACCCTAGGTTGAAAACCTGTATCTTAGAGAGCCAGATGGCAAAGGAATAGAGAAGAGCAGATCACCTTTTTTAATTATAATCTATTATGCACTGTTATTCTCTCAAATTGTCTGTATTACCTCCTTATTCTGCACTAACCTTGAGCACTAACCTTCCATAGGAGGCAGGGTGAACACCAAAGACTCTGTATTAACTTCCTCTGCTCTCTAAAATTAGAAACCCTTAGTTTTGGTACACCCATCGAATAGCTAAAGGACACGCCAAGCAGCATCACACCTGACCTATGAGGGTTGTCCTTCAAGGTACCTCACATCTTTCTACAACAGTAATTTTCAGTGATCAGCATCAGACATTGTTATATACAAGTATGTCTACAACAGTGGCCTACTTCCTAATATATCTGCAGTCATGTTGACAATGCTGGGATGGATACACGGAAGCTGATGTAAGGAGGTATAATCACACTTCCATGAACTACCCAGGTGCTGGAACTAGGAGTGTGTGTGTGGAAGGGTGCTGCCATGCCCTCTGACTTGAAGTGGAATCCATTATATACAGGGTTTACAGTTTGGTTCAATGGCTCTCAGCACTTCCCACTATAAAAATTGTTCCAGCATCCCTGCTATGCTGAAGCAAGGATTCCCCCAGGCAGTGTTCCTACCACCATCCCTTTGGGTTCCCAGCATAGAGAACAGCTTTAACTCCCAATGGGAGCACGACATTCTCTGAGCAGGCCCCATTCATGGTCAGGACTAGCTATTTTTTGTCTGCCTGCAAAAGAGACTCGGGAATTACTCTATCCTCTTAAACCTAAAACTTGTAAGGAGTGGTTGACAACTGCACCTTCCTCTTTCCTCTCCTGTCTGATCTGTCCAAAAATCCATCATGTCCACAAAGGGATTTGTTTAGCAATAGTCCTAGTGTCACGTTGTAAATTTCCTTGGGATTCCAAAGTTTGTCCGAGATGGGAATTCAAACAGGAGGGCAATTAAATAAGCTACAGGTTATCAAGGCATTAGGTTTCTATTTGTCCTAGCAAAATGAAAATTATTTTAATAAATTATTGCATGTAACTAATCTGTCGCACTTTGAGTTTTGTGACATTTTCATAAAAGATCAACTAATGATTGAATAACTAGCTATCAAACGTTTACGCCTCTGGCAAAAAAGTTAGAAAATAAATGGATTTCAGGATTGCCCTTTCTCCGAGAAAATATAAGATTAACTCTTTTCTTCCTCCTACAATACTGGATAATGACATCCTGAGATATCATGGTACAGGGTAATAACAATAGCTGTATCCTAGAAATTATGTCTTCTTGTTGTAGCAAGTATTGGTAAAGGGACAACGCTGTTCACTTGAATTGTTTTAAATTGATAATTTTTTTAAAAATTCCAGGTTCTCGCAGAGTGAGCTCTTTCAACAGGATGTGCTGACATTTTTTAAAAATTTCTTAACTTTTTATAACAAGTGGTTCTGCTTCCTTGCTGATGTTTACAAGGGTCTTTTTGGAAAGAAGAGGCTGATCAAAGTGTGAATCCTGCAACTACCTGTATGCGGGTACATCCTCCAGCTTCACAGAGCCACGTTAGAGTTGATGGGTCATATAGACACAAAGGTGCATATGTATGCAGTTAGTTGTAGGATTGGGGCCTGAAGAGCTGATCCTCCAAAGACTTGTGCACATGCTTAGCTTTCAGCACTGTGCTTCACTTTACACTTGTTGAGTTCAATGGAGCTATGTATGTGTGTGACATTGCACTCCATATGATTTTATGAAAATATGCTAATAAGTGTGAATATAATGTAACTGGAATATGCTTCATGCAAAAGGTATCATTACAAAGCTTAGAATCTACTGAGTGTGGTCATCCTATTTGTATAAATGTATCACTCTTGTATCTGAAACTAGAAATATGAAATATAACTCAGGGGTCCTATTGTAATTATGCTAAATGTGGGCCATTCATGGTGGTTTGGAATCATGATGGCTCCCATCAACTAGGACAATTGACTGTAGATGGCTCTGTTTACTTGTAAGTCTTCCTGTGTACATGTGTACTGGCAAGTGGGTAATGAAGTCTTACAGTGACATGTGATCATGTCACCTGAACTGGAATCCATCTTTAACCTGGTGCTTTTCCATTTAGAAGGAGGTGTGGGAACCCAGAGAGGGACAAAGGATTCCCACCTTGTGCAAAAGGGGGTGGAACAGAACAAAGGGGGGGGGGCAGTCATGAGAAATCCCCTAGCTACCACCTGAGCTGGAACAAGGACTGTACCAGGGGAAATGATTGTGCCCAGACTAGGAAGGCATCCAGTTTGTGAAAGAAGCTTATTGAAACATCTCTGAGGGTGAGATTTTATCTGTATTCAGTTTTCTTACTGTATTAGGCTTAGACTTGCGTGTTTTATTTTATTTTGCTTGGTAATTCACTTTGTTCTGTCTGTTATTACTTGGAACCACTTAAATCCTACTTTTTGTAGTTAATAAAATCACTGTTTACTTATTCATAGATTCATAGATATTTAGGTCAGAAGGGACCATTATGATCATCTAGTCTGACCTCCTGCACAACACAGACCACAGAATTTCACCCACCCACTCCTGCGAAAAAAACCTCTCACCTATATCTGTGCTATTGAAGTCCTCAAATTGTGGTTTAAAGACTTCAAGGAGCAGAGAATCCTCCAGCAAGTGACCCATGCCCCATGCTACAGAGGAAAGTGAAAAACCTCCAGGGCCTCTTCCAATCTGCCCTGGAGGAAAATTCCTTCCCAACCCCAAATATGGCGATCAGCTAAACCCTGAGCATATGGGCAAGATTCATCAGCCAGATACTACAGAAAATTCTTTCCTGGGTAACTCGGATCTCACCCCATCTAATAGCCCATCACAGGCCATTGGGCCTATTTATGAATATTTAATTACCAAAACCATGTTATCCCATCATACCATCTGCTCCATAAACTTATCGAGTTTAATCTTAAAGCCAGACAGATCTTTTGCCCCCACTGCTTCCCTTGGAAGGCTATTCCAAAACTTCACTCCTCTGATGGTTAAAAACCTTCGTCTAATTTCTAATCTAAATTTCCTAGTGGCCAGTTTATATCCATTTGTTCTTGTGTCCACATTGGTACTGAACTTAAATAATTCCTCTCCCTCTCTGGTATTAATCCCTCTGATATATTTATAGAGAGCAATCATATCTCCCCTCAACCTTCTTTTAGTTAGGCTAAACAAGCCAAGCTCCCTGAGTCTCCTTTCATAAGACAAGTTTTCCATTCCGCAGATCATCCTAGTAGCCCTTCTCTGTACCTGTTCCAGTTTGAATTCATCCTTCTTAAACATGGGAGATCAGAACTGCACACAGTATTCCAGGTGAGGTCTCACCAGTGCCTTGTATAACGGTACTAAAACCTCTTTATCCCTACTGGAAATACCTCTCCTGATGCATCCCAAGACCGCATTAACTTTTTCACAGCCATATCACATTGGCGGCTCATAGTCATCCTATGATCAACCAATACTCCAAGGTCCTTTTCCTCCTCCGTTACTTCTAATTGAAGCGTCCCTAGCTTATAACTAAAATTCTTGTTATTAATCCCTAAATGCATGACCTTACACTTCTCACTATTAAATTTCATCCTATTACTATTACTCCAGTTTACAAGGTCATCCAGATCCTCCTGTAGGGTATCCCTGTCCTTCTCTAAATTGGCAATACCTCCCAGCTTTGTATCATCCGCAAACTTTATTAGCACACTCTCACTTTTTGTGCCAAGGTCAGTAATAAAAAGATTAAATAAGATTGGTCCCAAAACCGATCCTTGAGGAACTCCACTGGTAACCTTCCTCCAGCCTGACAGTAGGACCCGTTGTAGTCTCCCCTTTAACCAATTCCTTATCCACCTTTCAATTTTCCTATTGATCCCCATCTTATCCAATTTAACTAATAATTCCCCATGTGGCACGGTATCAAACGCCTTACTAAAATCTAGGTAAATTAGATCCACTGCGTTTCCTTTGTCTAAAAAATCTGTTACTTTCTCAAAGAAGGAGATCAGGTTGGTTTGGCACGATCTACCTTTTGTAAAACCGTGTTGTATTTTGTCCCATTTACCATTGACTTCAATGTCCTTAACTATCTTCTCCTTCAAAATTTTTTCGAAGACCTTGCATACTACAGATGTCAAACTAACAGGCCTATAATTACCCGGATCACTTTTTTTCCCCTTTCTTAAAAATAGGAACTATGTTAGCAATTCTCCAATCATACGGTACAACCCCTGAGTTTACAGATTCATTAAAAATTCTTGCTAATGGGCTTGCAATTTCTTGTGCCAATTCCTTTAATATTCTTGGATGAAGATTATCTGGGCCCCCCAATTTAGTCCCATTAAGCTGTTTGAGTTTTGCTTCTACCTCAAATATGGTGATGTCTACCTCCATATCCTCATTCCCATTTGTCATGCTACCATTATCCCTAAGTTCCTCTTTAGTCTTATTAAAGACTGAGGCAAAGTATTTGTTTAGATATTGGGCCATGCCTAGATTATCCTTGACCTCCACTCCATCCTCAGTGTTTAGCAGTCCCACTTCTTTTTTCTTAGTTTTCTTCTTATTTATATGACTATAGAACCTTTTACTATTGGTTTTAATTCCCTTTGCAAGGTCCAACTCTACTTGACTTTTAGCCTATCTCACTTTATCCCTGCATGTTCTGACCTCAATAAGGTAGCTTTCCTTGCTGATACCTCCCTTCTTCCACTCCCTATATGCTTTTTGCTTTTTCTTAATCACCTCTCTGAGATGCTTGCTCATCCAGCTTGGTCTACAACTCCTGCCTATGATTTTTTTCCCCTTACTTGGGATGCAGGCTTCCAATAGCTTCTGCAGCTTTGATTTAAAATAGTCCCAGGCCTCCTCTACCTTTAGATCCGTAAATTCTTCAGTCCAATCCACTTCCCTAACTAATTTCCTTAATTTTTGAAAGTCAGCCCTTTTGAAATCAAAAACCCTAGCTGCAGATTTATTTTTATTAATCCTTCCGTTCAGTTTGAACTGAATTAGCTCATGATCACTTGAGCCAAGATTATCCCCTACAACCATTTTCTATGAGGTCCTCACTACTCACCAAAACCAAATCTAAAATGGCATCCCCTCTAGTCGGTTCAGCAACTACTTGATGAAGGAATCCATCAGCTATCGCATCTAGGAAAATCTGAGCCTTATTATTATTGCTAGCACTCGTCCTCCAGTCTATATCTGGGAAGTTAAAGTCTCCCATGATCACGCAGTTTCCATTAGTATTTACTTTATTAAAAACATTAAAAAGGGCTCTATCCATATCCAGATTAGATCCCAGCGGTCTATAGCACACCCCAAGCACTATCCCAGGGGAGGCTCTAATAGTTTTCTTCCCCAATTTAATTTTTGCCCAGACGGACTCAGTCATATCCATTTCATTGCTTCTTATTTCTTTACATTCTATCTCATCATTGATATACAATGCTACTCCACCACCTTTACCATTATTTCGGTCTTTCCTAAACAGCACATACCCTTCAATACCTGTAGCCCAGTCATGACTACTATTCCACCATGTTTCTGTTATCCTTAGAATATCTGGTTTCGCTTCCTGCACCAGTAGCTCTAGTTCCTCCATTTTGTTACCTAGGCTCCTCGCATTAGTGTACAAACATCTTAATTTTTGCTGTTTGGCCTCACTCACATTCTGTACCCTATTAGGCACGGTCATTTTACTACCAGTATAACCTATTAGACTTGTATCTACACTGCCCTTCCTCCTACCCACGGCTGTATCCACTCTTACTTCATTTTCTTTCCTCTCAGTGCTAAATTCTGGCGTGGAGATTACCTGGACATCTCCCAACCATCTCCCCCTAATTCCTAGTTTAAAGCTCTCTTAATCAGTTGTGCCAGCCTCCATCCTAGAAGTCTATTTCCTTTCCTACTCAGATGAAGTTGATCCCGAGAGAACTGTCCTCTGTCCATGAATGCCCCCAGTGGCCATATATCCCAAAGCCCTCCTTATAGCACCACTGCCTAAACCATCTGTTGATAGTCATAATCTTGTCACACCTTTGTTGCCCTTCTCTAGGAACAGGCAGAATCCCACTAAAGATCACCTGAGCCTCAATTTCCTTAAGCGTCTTCCCCAGCCTAGCATAGTCTCCCTTAATACTTCCCAGCGAGAATCTAGCCGTATCATTTGTTCCCACATGAAGGATAATTAGGGGATTCTTTCCCACTCCCTTTAGAATCCTTTTCAATCTCAGGTCTACATCCCGTATCTTAGCACCTGGAAGACAGCACACCCTCCTATTCTCCGGATCAGCTCTGGTTACAGGCCTATCTATTCTTTTCAGTAAAGAGTCTCCAATCACATAGACCTGTCTTTTCCTAGTGACGGTGCTATTCTCCAGTCTATCCCGTTCCCTCTGGCTGCAAGTTCTTTCCATTTCTATTCTCCCTTGTAATCCTCTTTAACCCATCCTGTATCCTCCTGGGGCTCATATTTGGTGTAATCTCCATTAACTCTTCCCCTTTTCCTATAGGACTAGCCGCTCTTCTCTTCTTCCTTGCCCTTCCACCTTCAGTGACTACCTGCTGAGCCCCTTCTTCATTTTTCCAATTTTCCAATTCTGCATACCTATTCCTAAACTCTATTTCTCCTTCACTAGCCCGTCTTTTCCTCTGCCTGGTTCTTTTAGTCACATGCTTCCACTGACCACTTTCCTCACCCAGTCTCCACTCAGAATTCCCCAGTCCTGCTTTCATCTGCAAGTCTGAGCTTTTCCCTTCAGATACCTCATGTCTTTGCTCCATAATCTGCTCAAACCCCTTTCTAAACTCTACCAGACTTTCTCCAAACCTCGGATCTTTTCCTCCATCAGCTCTATCAGACGGCACTTCATACAGACAAAACTCTCACCAGGTGCCCCCTCCAGGATCATGTACATACCACAGCTTCCACATCCAGTCATCTTCATTGTGTCTTCCGCTACATGGGTCACTCCCACTGCTGCCTCTGTATCTGTCATTGCCTTCCCACCTAAATCCTGTTAATCTGGGAAACACAAACCACACCAAAACACCAGCACCCACAGCAAAAAACAAGCACCACGAGACAAACTCCCACTCAAACTCCCCTGTTTACAGCTCTGTTTGCTAGCTTCTGTGCCGCTGCCTGACTGGCTGCTACCTTTTAGGACCCCTAGTCAGAGAAGCCCTGCCCCCTAATCAGGGCTCAGCTTCTCTCCCAGCACAAAGCCCCTACAAGCCTCTCCACATACAAATACTACCAGTACAAAACCAAACACAAATACCTTCTCCTCCAACAGAACTCCCAGAGTGTGTATTAATACCTGGGGGGGGGGGGGAAACAGCTGTGCATATCTCTCTATCAGTGTCATAGAGGGCGAACAATTTATGAGTTTATCCTGTATACGCTTTATACAGGGTAAAACGGATTTATTTGGGGTTTGGACCCCATTGAGAGTTGGGTATCTGAGTGCTAGAGACAGGAGCACTTCTTAAGCTGTTTTCAGTTAAGCCTGCAGCTTGTGGGGGATGTGGTTCAGACTTGGATCTGTGTTTGCAGTAGGCAAGCGTGTCTGGCTCGAACAAGGCAAGGCCCTGAGATCCCAAGCAGGTAGGGAAAACAGGCTCAGAGGTAGTCTAGACACATCCGGTGGCAGTCCCAAAGGGGTTTCTGTGATCCCACCCGTCATAATGTGCCTGTGTGTAAGGCTCTGCAGGGACAATACCTCCCTGACTGGATGCAAAGAACTGTCAAGTGCACAACGTAAACAAGCTGGAAAAAAACAGGGAAAATATTTGTCCTTACTAACTTCTTCAGTTAGAGTAATCTTAGGGGTTATGTCAATCAGTGTGACGTTTTCAGACAGAAATGTGATTTCCAGTCAAAGTTTTCCCTTTAATAAAGTTTTTAAAAAATCTATACTGCAATTCAACAGGAGAGAGGGATGTTAGGCCCCAATCCTGCAATTCACTGCCTGGAGGCAAGGAAGATTTCAACAGTGCTCATGCAGTCACAGCAGTCCTTCGGCACATAAGTTGCAGGAGAGGGCCCCTAACTGGTAGTAAATGGCCTCAAATGTAGCACAATAGGGATTCAAACCTTTTCTTGCCCCCCCCCCCCCCCCGATCTGTTTCAAGGAAGTGCTGATGCTGAAACATCATCTCAAACCAAATTTTATGTTTATTTTTTATTGAATAAATACTTGGACCCCTAACAAAAGGCACAAGAATGGGGCCTTTTGCTATATGGAGGTAGGTGCAGCCAGAGACTCAGGGCTCCTGCTCTCCAAGCTTTGAAAGGTGTCTGGCTGGAATTACAAAGTCCTATTCTACCATTAAACTTTTCTGAGGGCATAGTCCTCTTTCCCTGCACTAAGCTGAAATCAATCTTTTTAGTGCTCTGTACTGCTGACCTCAGTGATAACATGACTAATGGAAAAAGACTAACTCTGTGCTGGCTTGCATATGTAGGTGTTAGGGCAAATGTTTATCCAATTCCCGCTCATGTGGGGTCACACCCTAAGTGGGGAGCATGCGTGCTGCTGTTCTTGGACCTGAGTTTAGGTGAGGGCTGGGATCTGCTAGCTTCATTGTGAGTGGCGCTGAATGCAACACGCAGTCAGGCAACAGCAGGCTGCTTCCCAAGCTCAGGAGGGGTAACAGGCCTGCCTTTGAATCTCCTGGTAACTGAGGAGGTGTTGGAGGTTGAGAGCATATGGAAAATGTAATGGAGCAAGCTTTAAAACGGCCAGGAGAGGAGGAAAGTGGGATCAAGGTACAGAGCAGGTAAAGGAGCTTAGAAATGCGTGAAGGAAAAATGGGGAAAGCAAAGTGAGAAGACGTGCTAAAAATGGAGGGAAAGGAGAGGCAATGGAAAAGCAGGAAAGACAAAAGCATAGAAAAAGCCAAAACCCCAGAAGGATAAGCTGGGGAGACGATGGTGTGTGTTTGTGGGGGGGAGGGGTGGGTTTGAATGCTGGCTTCTACATTTACCCTTTGTCCTGTAAATCCTGGCCGTAGCCCTCTTTGTACTCTCTGAGTCTCACTTTGATTCTTTTTTTTAATCAGACCCCAAGATCTCCAAGTGAAACTTCATTCAGCCCTCCAATTTTGGGCCCAAACTATGTGAAACCCTTTGAGTTTTGGTGTTCTCACTCCAAAACCATAATTATGGCCACAGCTCCTCAGAAGTGGCCTGCACCTGCCTTTAGGCTCATGAAATTAGTCCATATTTGGGGTTTGCAGTGAAACTAGGTGAGAGCTCAGTCTGGCCTGTGGTTTCAATAGCAAGGTTTTACAGAGTTATAATAAGCGCCCTTGACATGAAACTTGGACACTCAGCCAACACTGTTAATTTAAATGGGCCAGTCACATACCATCATCCAGAAAGTGATGTTATCTTTTAAGTTGCTTTTAGGAAGTGGGTCAGAGATAAATAGGGGACTGTTTACTTAGCACCCCTCACCCCACCCCTCCTTCCAAGATTATTATTATTATTATCATAATTAATAATAATTAATAATAAGCAGTGCTCACCTATGTTTGCCAGGGGTATTTCTTACTGCTTTTTGTATCACTCAGCATCTCCCAATAGTGTTTTATGAGAAGGAAAAATAAGGGATTGTTGGCAACCCTAGTCAGAGAGGAGGATGACTGTGTCCTGTAGTGTTACACAAGCCTTGGAAAGGCTTAGGAAATCATTTGTTTTTAACCAGAGTAAGATAATCCTTTATGAATAATGAGTCTCAGTGTAGTGGGATCTCTTGGATTCTCTTGAGACTTGACATTGAGATACATGGATTGTGTCTGCACTTCATAAAGTAGCCACAGAGCACTGGCTAAACTACCTGGGCCAAATTCATCCCTGGTGTAATTCCACTAAGGTCAATGGAAATACATCCAGGAAGAATTAGGCCCCAGCCTCCTGTCCCAGCATGCACTGGACAATCTTCTCTATGGCAGTGTCCTGGTCTAACATATTTTTAGAGGACGTTTAAGAATGCACACAATATCTGCAGGTCTCCAGGCCCCCACCCTGGGCTCCCACTGCTCATTCATCACTGCTATTCACTTTTCTTCTCAGATTTACAAGAGATTATATTGGCTCCACTCCCAGCCCCTGTGCTTTAGCCAAAGATGGAATGCCCTGGGCAAGGGATAGCCATTGCGACAGGTATGGCAATTTCCTCGAATGTCCTGGACAAACCCTGTTGAACTACGTTTAATGATCTGAGGACTTCATTGTACTAAAAACTCAAGTGTTTGTGTCTTATTGTGGGTCTGAATGACTGAGTCCTACCAGAGCCCTTGTTGGAGTTGGCATGACCTCTGGTAAGCTTATCAGCATGTGTAGGTTCTTTTATCATTTGAATATGTTTTCCACATAATGCTTTCACCTTACAAATAAATGTGCTTGCTTAGCAAGGGCTGTGTGTTAATTTTTAACTGTGGGCAATTACGCGGTTTGTAGCCTGTAAAGAGAAAGCAAAGCAGGCCTGCTTAGGTCATCTGACTTGCTGGGGAACTCACAGTGTAGGCAGGGAGCTCTGCAGCCTGGAAATATCCCAGTCAGGAGGGAGAGAAAGATGCAGGTCTCTATCCAAGAGAGGTGATGGCTGAAGAGCCAGGAGCCTAAAGTGAGTGCCCTTGCTGGACCACGAGGAGGAAGTACAGGTACAGTGCCATGAACTGTGACAGCCATGTTCAGTACGGCTGTTGGCATGTCCCTAGGACTAGCTCTGCTCTTTGCTTATTCCAGGTTCTGGTCAGGACTATGGAGGGAGATCTCCCCAGGACAGGCAAATAACAGTCTCATCTGGTATGCTTGTCTTGGGAAATAATCCCTTCCATAAAGACAGGCATAGTAGCTCTAGCTTGAAAGGCCAGTTCTAGGGACAGGTGAGCAGTATGGTCGCCTTGGGTGCCAACTTCCAGGAGCACCGTACCACTGTTCCACTTGGCTTTAAAAAAATAGTTTTTTGGCTCAGTTTGATGGGAGTGTGGGGGGTGGCACACAAATGTTTTCCACCTTGGCTAGCAAAACTGCTAAGGCTGCTCCTGCTGGCTTGGCAGAGTTTATGGAACCATACTTCACTGTTGGGGTCACCTTCTTTCAGGGTTATTCCTGAGTCACAATAAAGCTGCCTGAATTGAGGCAATGTTTACACTCCGCAAAGTGATTAGCCACAATAGGTGGACAGCGCCCAGAAGTCCTTGTGCATATGGAACAATTCAAACCTCCAGAGTCAGCAAAATTTAGCTGGAAATCAAGGCCCCAGTTAATCAAAACACTTAAACACAAGTTTAACTTTAAATTAAATTTAATGTTGTACTTCAGTGGGATTTAAGCACATGCTTAACATTGAGCATGTGCTTAAATGCTTTGCTGAATGGGAATGGGATTATTCAAATGCTTAATGTTAAGCATGTGCTTACATGCTTTGCTGAATCAGATCCAAATGGAGTCAACTTTTCTAATGTGAATTCCTGTGCTTGCCATTTCCACATAGTCCAGGGGTATAGTTATTGTTTATCATTTGTATTGAGGTACCAGGATGGGGGGCTTGTTGTGCTAGGTGCTCTACCCATACCTCTATCTTGTACTGTTCAATCACTTCTGTTTATTACCCCAATTGAAACTAAGAAGTGTGCATTAAAATAACAACAGTGTTTTAAAAAAAAAGGCAATTGAACACTTTTGAACCTCAGGAAAGTTTTTCAGTATGGGTTTGATTTGAGTTTTAGGAGAAGATTCAAGTATGCATTGTCGCTAAACTAATTTACTATCCCCAGGAGACGTGGTGTCACTTCATAATGTAGGACCATCATTCCCTGATGCAATATTCTACCTGATTGTTTCACATTGCACATGCTGATCTTACAGGATCCTGTGAAACTGTGGAGCATCTGGAAATTTTTTTTGCATAGTGGCGACTCTGTGTTGTCCTGCGTGTGGCCTGGTTGTGGAAGTATACTACAGGCATCTCATGAGATGGGCTTAAATTGGCATAACACAAAGGAAACAGCACTCAGCCCTTGATGGAGTGGAGAAGGGCAGGGGCTATCTGTCCAGTGAGCATTTCTTATACTTCTAAATATTTTGGAGGTAGAGTATGATTGTAATCGCACTGAATTCTCTCTGGGGCCTTTGGTGTTGTATAGTTAATCACGGATGTCATCCTAAGAGAATTGCTGATGGGATCTGGTAACAAGAAAGAAGAGACTGATTTGCTTAACCAGTTTGCTTAGGGTGCCATGGTTTAATCACAATGTACCTGCTGGTGGAATATAGTCTGTCAAGAATGTATTTCCCAGTGCACTTGATTGTCCATGTGGATAATTTCGGGACTTTTTTTTTACTTGAAAATTGGCAATTTTTTTGTAAAATAAAATAAAAATTAGATCTCAGAAACAAAATATTCCTCTCTCACCATTCATTAGATCTCTCAAAGCAGTTAGCTCTAACCAGAAGATCATATGGACTTTGACCATGTTGGGACCATGTTCCTTTAGGAATTAGCATCCTTTCTATGCTTTGGATTCCTACTAAACATATGGCTCATCAGCATGCCCAAGCACCTCCTCTAAATTCTGCGTCCCGGTAGGTTCCTTCCTTTGAGTATGGCAGTGGTTTAGTTTTCCTCTGAACACAGGATTGGGGAGTGAGAAACCCCTGACTTCTAAACTTTGCTTTGACACGGACCCCCTGCTGCAAGTCCCTGTACAGGATTCAGTAACATGGTGCTGAGCTGGAGAGCTTTCTCTGAGGGTATGTCTCCTAGCTTTACGAACACTGGTGCAATAGCATTGCTATTAGCAATGGTTGGAATGTTTTGTAAATATTTCCTAGCACAGACGAGGCCAAAAGGGCAAATCCAGCTTGCATTTAATCTGTGTAACTTCACTAATATCAGTGGGGTTGCAATTAAGAACAGAATTTGGCCATTAACCTCTCTGGCCATGCTCTTCAAATCTTGGGGCTTCTAGTTAGTTGCTGCTAAATAAGTGACCAGATTTTCAAAAGTTCTGAGCACCCATTGACTTCAATGGGAGCTATCAGAGATCAGTTCCATGAAAGGACTCAGGAGCCTAATTTAGACACCCATGTTTGACAATCTAGGCTTCTGCCTCAGTTTCTCCTCGTAAGGCTTGCCCACTAACAGGGAAGTTGTGAGGGTTCATTTGTTAACATTTGCAAGTGCTTTGCAGATTGGAAGTGCTAAGTCTCAATATTCTTCCTTCCACTTGAGCCACCAAGATCCCATTTTTTGCTATGATTCCTCCTTTTCCCTAAGGCAGCAATCTCTCAGACCAAATCATTGATCTCCACAGGCATTGCAATAAGCCTACCAAAAAAAAAATGCTTTGAGTAGTGCCACAAGGGATGATGATGCCTGGGAGATTCAATGATGGTGGTAACATTTGTTAGGCAAGCAGAGTTAAGTGTCATACACTTTGATAACCTGCGTGTGTCAAATATTGTGAGGTTCTGGCCACATCCTTCAACATGATGGTGAACACCAGCAGAGCTGAGGAGGCTCTAGTTCAGCTGTAGCTGTAGGCTGATGGCATGGCTAACAGCTTTTATCATATAAATACCCAGGTGTTTGTCATGTATGTCACAGCATAAAACTTTGAATTGCCTGGGACATTTCTTACAGTTACTGATAGGAACTATACATCACCCGTCCATCCCTCCACCCATTCCTCACTGAGTACATTTCCCTGTGCTATGAATCCTTTACAAAAGTCTGCCTTATTCTCCTCTGCAGATTTTTTGTGGTACTATCAACTTCTCTGCATTTTGCTCCTTACTATGCTAAGAGGTCAGTGGCGGGGCAGATCGGCCCCACACTGGTACGGAGGGGGTTAATCCTTCCCTCCTAGCAGAGGAAGCCCCACCCCTGAGGCTCTGCTGGGCATGTGCCATCTGGAAGTCAGGTATAAAAGCCTGCAGAGCTACTCAGTCAGAGTGGACTGCTGAGGAGGAAGGACAGTTGGCAGGGGCTTCAGCCCAGGAGCTGTTACAGCCCTTACCTATGGGAGCGGAAGAGCCAGAAACCTGGACAAGAGGCCTGTTGCTATCAGAATCCCAGGGAGTGTCTGGTGCTGAGGAGCCTGGGGGCTGTAATACCATAAGGACCACTGCTGCAGGAAAGCTGGTAGGAAGTGACCCAGGGTGGCTAAGGGAGTGGTACCTTCCACCCTTATGAGGTCAGCGTGTTTCAGTAGGATTCCCCACTGACCCTGTGGCAGACCATGCCACTGCTGGCAGGGCTCTGGGTTGGGGCCCAGTGGAGGCTGGTGGGCCCAAGCCCCCCCTAATGGGGACTCTGCACACTAGGCTGTGCTACCCCATTAGGGAAAGGGGAATTAGGTGACCTCTGGCCATTGGACTGCCCTGCCCTATGGACACATTGAATGGACTCTGGCTGCTAGGCTGCATTACCCTAATCAGGAAGAGGCAGTAGACTGACCCTGGCCATTGGGCCACACTGTGCTGACTACCAGGGGTGGGTTTAGAAAACAGATGTAGGCATAGTGAGGTGGGGTTACCTCCTGCCCCCCTGACTTAAGGGATTGACGAGGTACAAAGCCCACCACAAGGTCTCTTTATGAATGTAGTGTGAATCGTGCTGCCTACTGACATGCAGTGTGGCTTCTGTGACCTTTATTACCCCACTCTTTGTATACAGTACAAATTAAGGTGTTGAAAAAAGTAACCATGATGCTTATTCTATGAGGTGCTCAGCACCACCTGTGAGGTATGGAGACCCTCATCTACCTAGCTGATAGGAGTTGAAGTTGAGGGGAGCTGAGCTTCACTCCCCAATTCATAGGAGGTTCAGCACTTGACAGTAGTGGGAACGCACCTTTGCAAATGGACTATATTTAACAAGGTGAAAATAACACATTTATTTCCTCTTGCCATCACACTAAATGGAATTGACTTGATTGATAAGCATTAGAGATGGGCCAGAAGTTGAAACCCATCAGACAGCTCCTTTGGGGACTTTTGGCAAGTTTGAATCTGTATTCAAAGCCACAGCTGGCTCCTTGTCAGTTTAATGGGCTGACGGAAAACCCAAGATGTGAACACTCTTGAACCTTCATAAAGCTGAGATCCAGTCTGAGATCTTAATATACACTTGACTGCTTGGAACAATCCCAAGTATCCATGGTTTTGCTTAGGCAGTGGTCCAGCAAGGAGCTGGCTGGCTCAGGCTTCTGGCTCTCCTCTTTCCAGCTGCTAAATGGCACTAAAAGAAGTTAAAACACATTGAATATTTCCCTAACATTCGGTTTCCATGTAAGCAATAGATGTAGTTTTCCCAGGATGCTGCAAGATCACAAATGTGAAGGGAGTTGGTCTGCATGCTGGCAAATGAGAGGAAGTGGTCCATAGTTTATTCTTCTCCCCCCCCCCCACACCCCAGCAAAATATTTTTATGGACTTCCCCCTTAGCAAACACTTACAAGATGAACTACTCTACTTATTTTTATTTTGTTTCTTTATGAATTATATATACCTTTATCCTTAATAATTTTAAAATTGATGCTATGAAAAGATTTGAGACTCCCTGTGCTAAGGGATGGGCAAACTGGCCTGGAAAACTTAAATGCTAGCCTTGCCCAAAAACCACAAGGTGAGATTATTTTTGAGAGTCTAAACATACTGGATTACTTTATTGCATGTGTTGTATTATTTTTTGGCAGCTCTGCAACTTCTGGCCCTTGTTGGGACTAGTGAAGGAATATCCTTTGCTGTTCCTGGTGCCACAGGAGGCAGGGCATGCCAGAAATCTCACAGGAGAATCTGCTCTTGTGAAATAACCACCCTCATTTTGCAGACTGACGCGGTCCTGATCATTTGGATAAATGACATCAGAAACACAGGATTTACCATACCACAGCCTTGCCAAATTCTGCCCACACGCTTGTCCTAGGTGATTAGCTTTTTGATGAGTGAGTAAAATGTGTGTAGTTTTTTTTCCCTTATCCCCCAGTTGTGGATGAATAACTTTTTGTGCTTGGGCTGGTAAATGTTTGTGACAATTATGAGCAGCTGCCAGATTGGGTCAGAGCAATTAATTTGTCAAGTCTGGTATCCTGCCTCTAGGAGTGGCCAATAGCAGATGATTCAGAGGAAAGCAAAATCCCTTCAGAGGACCCTTGGCCTATAGTGTGTGTATAAGGAATAGAAAGGGGAAGTTCCTTTCTCATCCCTCTAAGTTTTTGCCCCAAAGCAGGAGGTTGATTACCCCTTTAAGGACAAATATTGTAATAGTTCATAAACGTATCCAACCCCTTTATACAATACATTCACCTATGGTATTTGTGGTCAATCCTGACATAAGGCTACACGTCCATATATGGCTGCTCAAAAGGCCACAGCCAGGAAGGGCAGTGTAGAGTGCATCTTATGCCCAGATCCTGACTCTGTCAAAGCCAGTGGAGTTCACATGACTAAGCTAATGTCTGTGCACTAGAACATTGCTAGAGGCTAATCATCGCCTGTTGCTACATTAATGCATTGGCATTTATGGAGACTTGATGTGAAGCTGAGACATTCATGCTCCAAGCAGGAGATCCTCATCCTGAGACAGTACCCTAGGCTTTATTTCTCTTGTATCAAATGATAGATGTTGATGCAAACACAGCTGTACACTAGAAACTGACTGTCGGGATGCATGATGGCATTCCATGTTTATGCTGCAAGCTCTTCAGGACAGGCAATATCTCCTAGCATTTCTCCATGTTGGGCCTAGTGCAGAGGGCAGCGACCTGTCCCCAACCTGCTTGGACCTGTAGGTGTTCTTGCAATATGAATAATAATCAGTATTCTCTCTTGGTGGTTCCAGATCAGATTTGCTCAGTTTACAAGGTTTGTAGCCACCCACTAGGCCATCCACAATGTGGTGGGTGGCACACTTCAACAGATTTGATATTCTATCCAGCAGAGGGCAGTGGTAGACATGTGCACTGACCAGTAAGGTGTAACACTTAACTCCCATTGATATGCATGGTAATTATATGCATATGTAGGGTGAGCAGAAAGCAATTGTGAAAAAACAGGCCAGGGGTGGGGGGGTAATCGGCGCCTATATAAGAAAGTCCCAAAAAATAGGTCTGTCCCTATAAAAATGGAACATCTGGTCACCCTATGCATATGGGAAACAGCCGAATAGACACCTGATCTAAAGGAGGATTAGGATGAACTGCTCTGGGACACCACAGGCCTAAATATTAGGGATTGGTAGTCTCAGAAGAGAGAACATCCATGGCGAATGGAAGTGGATACTCCTGTTTTTACATCCTGGCATTCCTTGGAGGGCAGGGTAGGGAGAGAGCGTCCTGGTTAATTATTAATGTCATAAAGGGGAAAACAGCAATATGCTAAGGGCTATTTCATCATTTTCAGGAGAGTACAAAGGCTGTGATTTCATATTAACCATCCTATCTTCTAAAAACACCTCTGCCATGATGCCTTCAAATAGCTACCAGATGACATTGGCCAGGCAAGTGATGAACTGAGACTTCTGGGTTTATGCTAAACTCTGTGTTTAATTATTTGTTTAATTGTTACCTCATACTTCCAGCCCTCTCAGCCCAGGCCCATGAGTTTGTTTTACCTATCTGTTTTGTACCGTCTTAGGCCTCTGGGCAGGGATTGTTGTCTTTGTTATCTGTAGAGCTGATTGCAATTTTTCCAGTCATAGAATCATAGAAATATAGGGCTGGAAGGGACCTCAAGAGGTTTCCTAGTCCAGCCTCCTGCACTGACCTAGACCATCCCTGACAGGTATTTGTCCAACCTGTTCTTAAATCCTCCAATGAAGGGATTCTACAACTTCCTTGGGTAACCTGTTCCAGGACTTAACCTTATAGTTAAAGCTGTTTTCCTGATATCTAACCTAAATCACGCTTGTTTCAAACTAAGCTGATTACTTCTTGTCCTACCCTCAGTGGACATGGAGAACAATTGAATGCCCTCCTCTTCATAACACTTTATGTATTTGAAGACGGTTATCATGTCCCCCCTCAGTCTTCTCTTTTCTAGATGAAATGTGCCCAGTTCTTTCAACTTTTCCTCACAGATCATGTTTTCCAACCCTCTGCAATTCACTGTGCTTATCCCAGCAAGGCTGATTTTAGTCCAGTGCCTGCAGTTCTCCCAGGGGCAATGAGTGGTTACCAGTGACCAGCCAGCTTTCACAAAGCACAGTATGTTTATTTTTAGGATGAAAGCATTAAAGAGACAATATATAATAAAAGAAAAGTCTACATGAATGCTGGCTTCCTAGGTGTCATCTATCTTGTGCATGAAGACCCTGGCAGGTTCCAGTCCTGCATGCACTTTCAACAGGGTTTTGCCCTCTTGGTTACAATCTCATGCCAGTTTTTGGATCACAATGAAGGAACTCGGTCAGTTTAGGCTGACCCATTATAGCACAAGTCCTTCCTTTGTCTGAGCTGCCTGAACCTGGTCTGAGCTGATATATGAAATTCACCACAGTTCGGGGCAACTGAACCTGGTATTCCTCCCTCCATGGTCCTGCAAGGGTGCCTACTTGGTGCTCCAGGATCCTCAGCAGTCACTTCTCTTGAGTAGAGACCCATATCTCTTGTCCTCCTGACTGGTGTTTTTGCAGGCTGCACAGTTCACCACCTCCCCTGCATTATTCTCAGCAAGCCAGATTGCCTAGACAGGCCGATGTCTGCACTTTGCTTTCTCCTGAGAGGCAATGAACTGGTTAATTTCCAGTAGTGTTAAGTTATCACCCAGCCCTTTACAAGTAAGCACATTTGTTCTTAAGGTGAAAGTATTACAGCAAAAACATATTAAAATGATAAAAGAACCAACCCACATGCTAATAAGCTTACCAGACATCACCCACCATCTCCAGCAAGGGCTCTGGCAGGTGATCAGTCCTTCAAATTCCACCAAGGGGGTTTTCTGTGGTTTCAAATTCATAACAGCTGTTGGCTTAGAACAAGCACACTCATGAATCTTTTTTCAGAGTAACAGCCATGTTAGTCTGTATTCGCAAAAAGAAAAGGAGTACTTGTGGCACCTTAGAGACTAACCAATTTATTTGAGCATAAGCCTTCGTGAGCTACAGCTCACTTCATCGGATGCATGAATCTGTAAGTCACTCCTTTATACAGTTGGGCCTTTAGTCTTGGAACCCTGGGAATGGGTAATCAGCAGACAAAGGTCCCCTGCTCAGGGAAGCTTCAAAAGGCTGAGTTCTTGCATAACCACAGGTGGTATATTAGCATTCACCTTCCACTAGCAATTTCCTTGGAAAGTCACCTAATTCTGTGTGTTCCATAGGTTTATTCTTCTCTCACACATTGTTTCAAATAGTCCTGTGAAGTTCATAATGCTTCCTGGGGTTTACCTGGGTCACATCTTCCCCCTATAGAAGTTACATAAACTCTGCATTTATAGTACAATGGACTCCAAGGCTATTTAAACTTAATTCACAAGGTCTCCCAAAGATACTGCAGTATCTGTCACAGATGGTACATCTCTAGAGTAGTTTATTTATCTTGGGATCTGAAGTAATTAAGAACATAAAAATGGCTATTCCAAGTCACATCTAGCCCCATAGCCTGTCTTCCCACAGTGGGAATGAACAGAACATGGCAGCTTATCAAGTGATCCATCCCCTATTGCCCAGTCCCAGCTTCTGGCAGTCAGAGATCTAGGGACATCCAGAGCACAGAGTTACACATCCCTGACCGTCTTGGCTAATAGCCATTGATGTCCCTATTCTCCATGAACTTACCTAATTCTTTTTGGAACCCAGTTATACTTGTTGCCAGGGGATGTTGTGAAGGCCAAAAGTTCCACAGGTTAACTGTGCATTGTGTGAAGTAGCACTTCCATTAGTTTGTTTTTAAACCTGCTGCGTATTAATTACATTGGGTGAAGGGATAAATAACACTTTTTCTCCATGCCAGTCATGATTTTATAGACCTCGCTCATACCCCCCCAGTCTCTTTTCTTAGTCCCAGTGTTTTTAACCTCTCTTCATATGGGAGCTGTTTCATACCACTAATCTTTTTTGTTGCCCTTCTCTGTACTTTTTCCAATTCTAATGATTTTTTTTGAGATGAGGCGACAAGACCTGCATGCAGTTTTGAAGGTGTAGGCATACCATGGATTTATGATATTTTCTGTCTATCTTTTTTGCTAATAAGTCCTAATATTCTGATATCTTTTTTGACTGCCGCTGCAGATGCCGTCAGAGAACTAGCCATGATGACTCCCATATCTCTTGAGTGGTAATAGCTAATTTAGACTCCTCATTTTGTATATGTAGTTGGGATTATGTTTTGCAAAGTGCATTACTTTGCATTTATCAACATTGAATTTCATCTGCCATTTTGTTGCACAGTCACCCAGTTTTGTTAGATCCTTCTGTAGCTCTTCCACTAGTTTTAGTTCCTGGAGGAAGCTACGTAACCCTTCCCCAAGGGGCTAGAATACAATCCCTAGCTCAGAGATACATGTAACATTTTATAGGTACACAAGTTTGACTAATCCTTCAACCCATAGTCTGGCATATCTCAGTATAATAGTCATTTGAAGTTTCAATGCTTCCAAGATCTCACATCTGTCACATATAGGTTTGCAGAGATTAAGACAGACTTTTTCTTAGTCTCTGATTACTGCAAGAATGCATTTGAATTTATATCACTTCCCCCCCCCCCTCAGAGGGGTTCAGACTATATAGCATATTTTCTTTCTCTCCTTTATTTTTGTGCTCTTCAATTTCTCTCCCTCCCTCCCCACCCCCCCACTTTTTTTGGTACCTGTTCCTCTGGGGCAGTGCCATTGAAATACAGCACAGAGTTTTTAATGAGAATAGTGTTGATGCAAAGCATAGATGTGATGCTAATTATATAACCAATATGTTATTTAAGGGATTTCTTTTTCCAGGGATAGATTAATTGTGCATGGGGAAGGTGAATTGAACATTCCCCCGATTTGCCCTTCCCTTCAATATGAAGATGCCTGAAAGTCTTGGTCTAAATCAGATCTGGATTCTTCAGCTGTGGATGTTTCACCTCTAACCCATTGACACTGATGTGCCCTTTGTAGGTTGAGAGTCTGATCTGTTCAACGAATAGCCGGAGGACTTGAAACCTAACTGCCTCTGAAGCCTCATATTCCAGCATTCTGTGATCCCAGCTGGGCAGAAAGGGAGGATTTTAATGTATCACCAGTGGTTTTCTACTCATGCAATTTGTTTCTTTTCACTAGCCCTGGCTATATCCTCACAGATGGATAAGATAAACAGCATGCAGTAAAGAACAGAATGGAGTATGATCTTGGATAGAGTGTTGTGGTTAACTCTCATAAAGTTTCTCCTAACTTGGAGCAGGAGGGGATCTGCTCATTAGCACATCTGTAGCTGCTGGAAAAAAGTGGGAAACAAAATGTTAATAGACTGGTAAAAGTATCACCATGGGATACCAATAGTAATCTGCTATTGAGCCTTTCACCTCCAGATTCAAATAGTCTAGATCATTTGTGATTAAATGTTAGATCTTGTGAAATGCATCGGTGGTCTAGCTCTTGTACCAAATGGGTGAATGTCACACCACAGTTGGCAGTCTCAGCAGCAATATCAAGGACTGAAGGGATATTTGAAGCTGAATGCCCTGCTCATTCCTAGAGGTGGTCCCTCCTAAACAGAGTTGAGGCATATTGGTGGACAAGCTATACTTGTCCATGCTGTACTTGTCCTGTGGGTGAATAAGTGACTTGAAACTCCAGGGATGTCAACCAATGTCTTTCATAACTACTAAATTCACTAACTTTGGGATACTGTTCTGTACCTTTAAGGGATGAAAAGGCCAATAACTTGTCCCCTGTTATTTCAGGAAGTCATCAGTTGAGCCGCTGAACTTGTATGAACTTTTTATTTAGCAGGTGACTTAGTTGGTTCCATAAGGTTCTATTCTGCCCTTAATTATGGTCCTCAGATCTGACTTCTATTTCATTTGGACACATAAGTGTTGCCAAGTGCCTTTGTGATTCAAATCCAATGAAGTCGGCATTCTCTCTGCTAGACTCTGGAAGTGTGCCCATTGTGCATGCCTGGAGGTGACGGAGTGGAAGGAGTGGATGGTATATTTCCCAAGACAGGTTGAAAAAGGTGGAGGGACTGGCCTGGCCCACACAAACAACCAGAGTTACACTTCATTTCTTCCTTTAAATTCCTAGAATTCAGAGATTATGCATAACTGATGGGGGGCACAATTTAAAGGTTCTGGTGGTAATGCAGCACGGTACAGGGCAGGGATGTAAACCTTGGCAGAAATCAGGGGGGCCATGCCCCCAGCGCATTGCCTGTGCCAGAGTTCCAGACTAAACTGGGTGTGTAAATTTATTCCAGCAAGCCTCAGGCAGGTTTCATTTTATGCAGCCAGTTTTGCTCAGCAAATCAGTGGCCTAACACTCACTGGTCTTGGCAGTGTTTGGAAAATAAACTCTTTAGAAATCTCCACCACTCAAACAAGCTTTTCTGCAGCATCAGGCATTTACATGTACTACTTTCAAATACATATGTTGGGTGGCAATTGAATAGGTGAAACTTGCTCAGCTGCAGATGGCTGAGTTCCTTCTAGGGGTTTAATAAGAGCAGATGAGCCTTAAAAGTTGGTGTGGTCAGGAGGAAAGAGCACAGGGGGAAGCACCAGATAATCCTGTGTTCTAATCCTGGCTCTCACTGTGTGTCTTTACACCTTGCCAAGATTCTCTTTCCTTTCTCCATGTATCCTAATAGGAGAATAGTGACACCCCAGCCCTTGTGAGAATTAATTAGATAATGACAGTATGGTGATTTAAACATGTAAACATGCTCTTATTATCCTTCCCTCACTAAGAGGGAAACTGATCTGAGTGAGGTTAAGTATCCTGCCTGTCTAGTCACTCCCATTCTGGTGCCCTGTCAGGTAGACCAGGGGTTTTCAAATTTTTTTTTTTTCTGGGGACCCAGTTGAAGAAAATTGATGCCCGTGACCCAACAGAGCTGGGGATGAGGGGTTTGGGGTGTGGGAGGGGCTCAGGACTGGGGCAGAGGGTTGGAGTGCAGGGGTGAAGCCTGCAGGGTGGGGCTGGGAATGAGGGGTTCAGGGTGTGGGAGGGGGCTCTGGGCTGGTGCAGGACGGGGGCAGGGCTCTTGGCTGGGGATGCAGGCTCTTGGCTGGGGATGAGGAGTTTGGGGTGCAGGATGGGCTGCAGGTTTGGGGAGGCTCAGGGCTGGGGCAGGGGGTTGGAGTGCAGGGTTGGGGCATGGGGTTGGGACACAGACTTATCTCTAGTGGCTCCTGGTCAGCAGTGCAGCCAGGGCACAGAGGCAGGCTTCCCACCCGTCCTGGCACCACAGATCATGCTGTACCCCAGAAGAAGCCAGCAGCATGTCTGGCTCCTAGGAGGAGGCGCACAAGCAGCTTCACGCGACTCTCACCTGCAGGCACTGCCCCCCCTCCTGTTCCCAGTGGCTGGTTCCTGGCCAATGGGACTGCGGAGCCAGTGCTTGGGGCAGGGGCAGTGTGCAGAGCCCTGTGATCCCCCTGCCTAGAAGCCAGTCCTGCTGCTGGTCACTTCCAGGGTGCAGCACAGTGTCAAAACAGGTAGGCACTAGCCTGCCTTAGCTGGGCAGCACTGCTGACAGGACTTCTAACGTCCTAGTCAGCAGTGCTGACCAGAGCAACCTAGTGCCTGACAGGCCACGACCCAGTACTGGGTTGCAACCTGAAGTTTGAAAAATGCTGAGCTAGACCACACTGTCTTCTCGTTTCCTTCTTGCTCAGGATAGGCAAGAAATACAAAAGCTTGCTCTGTAGTCATGCTTTTTAGGTCCTGTGTTAGAGCCCTCATGGAAATGCCAGTGCCCACAGCAACTAGCAGATAGTGTGGTTTCTTTTTTTTGTAGTCTGAAGGAATGACTGGAGAGACCCAGCCTGGAGAGACTGTTGGTGTGTAGAGAGACCCAGAATGTGCCATCCTGTTCTCTCAATAGCCTGGCAACAGGAGATGTGTGGGCAGCAACTTTCTGGTCTTCATGAAGTAGCTAGAGATGGGCCTGAAGCAAAACCTGAGAGAAGCCCCTGCTAACTTGCTGGAGGATTCTCTGCTCCTTGAGGTCTTTAAACTACAATTTGAGGACTTCAATAGCACAGATATAGGTGTGAGGTTTTTTTGTAGGAGTGGTGGGTGAAATTCTGTGGCCTGCGTTGTGCAGGAGGTCAGACTAGATGATCATAATGGTCCCTTCTGACCTAAATATCTATGAAAAAAAAAACTCTGGAGAAGAAGAGGCATCTGGATCTAGATCAGGTCCCACGCAAAGAGGAGCTCCATTTGCAGGTAGTTTGCTGAAGCAGGTTTCCCACTCATTTCCTAAGGATTCAGTATGCTTCCCATGTGATGTTGCAGTGAGGAGGCATGACATCCCTCAGTGTGACAGGAGGGACCACAACACACCCCCTGGTGGGCCGAACCAGGAAAGTCACATCCGTCCCGTCAAGCAGAAGGGCAGCACAGGAAGGGGAAGTACAAAGGGCGGGTCCGGCAGCTCAGTTGTGGTGGAGCCACCACAGGAGATGGACACGTCCCACCTGCTGCTGGAGCCTGCAGAGGAGCTGCCTTCTGGGGACTAGCCAGAGCTCTCAGGACCGTTGGCCGACCAAGATGCTGCCAGGGCTGCTGCCTGAGGACTGGCTGGATCTCCCCAGGCTGCCAGCTGACCGAGATGCTGAGGAGCTGCCATGTGGGCA
The DNA here is from genome assembly GCF_965152235.1 of Eretmochelys imbricata. Classification (NCBI taxonomy): domain Eukaryota; kingdom Metazoa; phylum Chordata; order Testudines; family Cheloniidae; genus Eretmochelys; species Eretmochelys imbricata. The sequence continues at coordinate 167,235,715 of NC_135574.1, forward strand.
GCGTCCCCCCCAAGATGATGGACTCAAGTACACCTGAGGGGGAGAGTAGAAAGCAGCCCAGGGAAACCAGGCAACTGTCTCATAGGCAGCTGACCTGATACCAGGTCAGCATGTTGCAGGTGGATCCCTGCTGACCCAGTGGTGGCCATTCTGCCACTGTTAGGGCCCTGAGCTGGGATGTGGTGGAGTTGGGCAGGCCTGCATCCCCCCAACACCACCCTACCCTGGGGGTCGCAGTACTCCGCCCTCCTTAGGCCAGGAGGCCTGCTCTCCTCAGGCAACCCTACCTGAGTCCCATAGACTGTTGTTGGTGCTCAACCCTGCCTGAGCCTTTAGACTTTACTGATGCTCACCCCTATCGGGGCTCATAGACTGCTTAGCTGCTCAGCCCTGATTGCAGGCCAGAGCCTACCCATTGCTTTGCTGCCCTGCCCTGACTGGGCCTAGCGCTCATAGACTGCTGTACTGTTCTGCCTGGCTGGAGGGCCGGAGCACTAGGTAAAGCTAATTTCCCCCCCCGCCCCTTGAGATCACCTTTACAGGTATGCAACAGCGAGCAGGTGTGGCCTCCCTCAGACTGACGGAGGGATGGCCACACAGCCTACAGATGTGAACTGGGAGCAAAGTTATAGTACACAGTGAACCAGCCTCCTGGGTTGACAATTCAAGATGTGCTGCTATTTTCTGTACAACTGAGGTGCATGTGCCTTGGGTGTGCAAGCCATGATTGGGATAACAGAGGCCGTTTGGGCTGCATTTACAGCCTCTTGTGGCTCCAGCACCCTCAGTCCCTTTTGGTCACTGCGGCACCATCAGCATCCAGACTCTACCATTTCCTAGTCAGCACCTAGTCAGTTGGTTGCGTTTGTTTCTGAAAAAGGAATGTTATGCTGTAGTTAGGGCTCCACAAGCCATGCAAGAAGCAGCATGGTCTAGTGGAGAGGGCACTGGACTGGGCCACGGGAGAGATGCTGTTCTCTGTTCTGCCACTGATCTGCTGAGTGACGTTGGGCAAGTCGCATCCCCTCTCTATGCCTCTGTTTACCTTCCCATCCTTCATTTGCCTTCTCTATTTAGATTGTAAGTTCTTTGGGACAGGGACCACCTCTTACTATGTGTGTGCACAGTGCCTAGCCCAACCTTTGTTAGGGCCTTTCAACAGTATTGTAATGTAAACAATGGTGCCAGCTGATCATTGTTTGAAATACCCTATCTTAAAGAGTAAGGGGAGAAGAGGTTTATTTTCTGGTGTTCCGTGACTGGACTCATTATGGATGTTTGCGGCTCTAGAAGCAGAATGTAATGAGTGGTCATTGACCTCATTCCATCAGGAATCCATAGCTACTGCATGCCCATCAGAACTAAAAAAAGATGCATTACATTTGTTAACTGTCCTTAGCACCACCAAGCAGTTACTCTTGAGGAACAGCTGCAGTAACAGGCACTGCATAAACTCATGTCATCATCATTCCTTCAGGGCAGAAAAAAGGGTTTTTATTAATACAAATAGACTTGTTTTGTTCTCCTGGTCTACCTATTGAACTGCCTGAACCACCCTCTGCACATGATGCCAAAGTTTCATGACTCGCACAGGTGTAATCATCTTAATTTATTTGTAGCAGATAGATGAAGCTGTATTGCTTCCGCATAAAAGGATTGTGGGGCAACATGGATAGAATGGTAGTGATGTATGAGGACTCTAAATCTACGTAAAAGGCCAGAGCAAAACTTAGAGCAGCATTGAGCCATGCCAAAGGTATACACCTTCTTTAAAAACAACGATCAGTGTGTGTGAGACCATACTTAAGCAATGAAGTCTGAGACTTTGTTATTTTATTAATAATAATAATTATTAGCATGTATTCTCTGTATTACAGTTGCCTAGAGGTCCCATGCAGGTTGGGGCCCATTGTGCTAAGAACTGTACAGGATATAGTAAAAGATGACAACATTAGTTTAAGACAGTACATTGCAGAAGGATGAAATAAATGACTAGGTTGGGAGGTAATGATGTGGGAGGAAAGCTGGCGTAGCATTAAGACGTTTTTTCACCGACCAACTGTGTGCTCAGTTTATAGGTGTGGTGGTTTTGTTGGTGTTTAGTGCTTGTCTTGTGTAGGCATTGTGGCAGAAGTGAAGCTTCAGGAGGGATTTAGAGGAAGATAAGGTCGTGGCTTTACAGATTTTTGACAGGGCAGGCATTCCACACAGAAGGGACAGCATGGAAGAAAGTGCAAAGGTGTTTGTGGGAGAACGTGCTGAAAGTGTTTGTGGAAGAATCCAGTGGGCAATGGAGGATCCGACTGCGATGGGGTTGAGGGTAGGTCACTTATGCAGGGACGTTAAATGCTCTTTTGAATAGAGGAATTGAATTGTTCTTTTCCTGGTTTCAGAGTAGCAGCTGTGTTAGTCTGTATTCACAAAAAGAAAAGGAGTACCTGTGGCACCTTGGAGACTAACCAATTTGAGCATAAGCTTTCATGAGCTACTGTAGCTCACAAAAGCTTATGCTCAAATAAATTGGTTTGTCTCTAAGGTGCCACAAGTACTCCTTTTCTTTTTCTGTCATTTTCTTTAGTTTGTGTTTGAGTGTGTGGAGCACTTTTAATGCAAACATCCTCTACAGATCATAGATTCTGTCATGTTAGAACTGTTCAGCCCCAGGTATAACTGATAACAGGATGTCAGCAAAGAGCTTCATGTGTGATCCACCATGCTTATTTCTTTTTAACAAGTGAACTCCAGCCCCTGAGGTTTCACTGAGTCCCACAGCCTGTATTGCAAACCTAGCACATTCCGTTCCACACCACTAGATGTCACTGCTGCTTAGAATTCAAAGCAGTGATTGCAGGTCAGATGAGAAGGCTTGATCCTGAAATTGTAGGGGGCTGCAGAGGTCAGTTGTGGAGCAGACGAGCCTCAGTAGATCTGGAAAGGGACAGTTCAGTCCAGAGAAACACCCTAAATTGGGAATCCTTTCCCAAACCTTAGGGATCTGTGGAATTATCCCAGAAATCTCATGGAGATCACAATTTCCCAGCAGACTTCCTTTGTTTCCTGGCTCTTGGCAGTGCCAGCCTTGGTTCTATGTGGCCAAATAGGGCCCTACCATTCCAAGGGTCTGCACGCTGTGCAGGCATCCTGTCTTGATTGCCTAGGTGTGGACCTGTCTGACACACCACCGCTGTAGCGGAGACTGAACCCCCTAGTGCACACCCTTATTGGAGTAGAACAACTGCGAATAGCAAAAAAAATCTGCAAATGTCTCCATCGGTCTACAGACCACTGGCCAACAGGGGATATCCTTCACATATCTGGTATATGAATAGCCCAAGCAGCTCTGCTCAGCAGTGAGTACTACGTGGGCCCAAAGGGAGCTGTCAGAGGTGTGGGCAGACTGTAGGAGGTGGATATGGGAGGAAATGACAGCAGGGCTGTGCTATAGGTCTGGATTTCTGTTTGACTTTGTTATATTATTTATGCCCTATTGTGGGGTTTAGAACAACTTCCAATCTGTTGGGCTCTAATTGCTATAAACACACACAAATTCCATCCTCTCCCTTTCTGTTGGGCTTGCTGTGCCTCTCACATGAACTTACCTCATTTTAGTCCCAAGACGCCTTACATTTTGGACAAATTTGCTGTGCCCTCACATTGACTGACAGTTATTTACATCAGAAACAAAAAATCATGACGTGGTTCTTGAAGGAGCTATTTATTTGCAAGGAAAGATCCCATCACATTTTAAGTTTCCTGCCTGAGTATTTTTGTGTATGCAATATTGTTGTAGCCATGTTGGTACCAGGATAGTAGAGAGACAACAGTTGGTCCAATAAAAGATATTAGCTCACTTACCTTGTCTCTCTATTTTTTTTGCCCTTCTTTTTGGGTCTTGTCATGCCTTGCATCTTTCTTTTGGGCCTTGGCAGACTGAGATGTACATGCCTGAGTACTACTTTCTCAGAGTACTGTCTTCCTACAGGTCTCAGACTTGGAGAGATCTGTTTTGGAATGAAGCCACTGTTGAAAGAAACACAATTTCATGATCCCTTCACAACCCATTGCATGTGATAGTCACTCACATGCTGAATATGGTGAACTTTCACCTTCCTGCCAGAGCCAGTTCAGCATGGTGACTGTTTGTTTCCAGAGCTGAGCCCTTTGTTCTGTCAAGCACATCTCATGCAGTAACCCCTCTCTCACATAGTTCAGAGGCTGAGCTCTGACCAGATCCTGTTAGTTTCAGTTTCTTGTTTTCTCTACTTCCCCTGAATTCAGAATTTCGTCAGATCATTACAAAACCTGATGCTGGTTTCCTCTACAGGCTGTCTAAATCACCAGATGTAAAACAGGATGCCAGACCAGATTTCATGTAATGGGCATGCTCTGAACCAAAGCATTCACAGCCACACAGATACGGACAAGAAAGATTTGGAAGAGGTGGCCCAATACCTTCCTAGCATATCAATATTCAGCACCTACATAACTGCGTGTGTTCAAATCACTTTGCACATACAGAGTCACACGACTTGGATGGTCTGCAAAACCTTAGTGATGGGAAACCCCCCTGGATTGGAGGCACAGTGGTGCAATCAGCTTGCAATTCCAGCTCAGCTGGGGTCCTGGAGCTGGCCAGTGCTGCCTGGTGTCCCTGAACAGCCAGAGTGGGAGCAGTGCCAGGGCACCTGGGAAATGGGTTTGTGCCAGCAAGTTTCTTCTGAAGTCCTAGCTGGAGTTCAAGGCTGCCCTCCCTTGGTAAAGGAATCAAGAGCTGCCAATTATCATGCAGCTCACATGACACTCATGCATCTGGCAGCATTGCCATGCATTCCTGCAGCTTAGCTAGGTCCTTGCTCATCCAGCTGGCCTGCAAGCACCATTTGCAGCTCCTACTGCCAGCTGCTAATGTCTGCTATAGCTGCATGCTACTTCTCTGTGCTTTTGTGCCCAGCCAGCAAAGAGCCCCAAAGAGGAAGTGATGGTGGCAGCAGGGGTAGGCCAAGAAGGGGCCTAAATAGAGGCTGTGAAGCAGGAGAGACTAGGACAGGGGCTGAAAAGAAACAGGAAAAGAATGGGGGGTGAATAATGAGGAGACTGCCTGCCCCAGGCTTAGTATCATCCACTTCCCTAGGGAAGTGCAAAGTAGATTCCCCAATTGCCTATCAGACTTTAGGGCTGGTGACTGGTGTGCAAACATCTTCACCCAGTTAGGGCCAGATTCTGCCCCCTTTGCTCGCACTTAGTGGTACCTTGCCCTGTGAGGCGTGCCATTCGTTCTAATGGGGCTCTTCACAGGGAACAATATTACTTAAAGTCTCACATAATTGGGTGTTTACTTAAAGCCCCAGCTCCTGGAGTCATGGGGTTATGTGAGGGGGAAAAAATTTCCTGCCCTCATGGTTGCAGAGAAGAGCTTGAAAATGTTACCTAAGTGCTCCCTGAAAGGCTCAAAATCCAGAAGGCAAATAAAAAACTCCACATTTATTAAAAATTCTTGTGTTTTTTAAGCCAATTTCATGATTTGGGGGGGCCTGACTCTTAATTTTTGAATTCTTGTGGTTGGCAAACATGATCTGTATGAGGGTGGCAGAATCTGGCCTTTACTGTATTTCTAAAGTAAAACCAGTAATAAATATTAGGGAGAAGGCAGAGAGAGATGAAGAAATACTGTCCATGAATTTCCTCTGATTTTATAAACACCCTAAAAAGGTCTGACTCTCCTTCCCCAGTACTTCAGGGGCCAACATCCTGGCTTATATCGTATAGGAGGCAGGCAAGACAACTTAAGGTGTGTTCCAATATATTTAAATGCCCAAGAGGTCCAGAGCTCTGTTTGTTGGTAACATCCTGTAGATTCCTAATTATCTTGGAAAACCGTAGCAGGTAAATAAACTATAGCTGGCAAATTTACAAGTGCAGTCCACCTACAGACTTTGCTTCCAGACTTGGATTTAAACTTTCTCAAAAGTTGTGGATAGCTGAATCCAGGATTTTGAGTTTGGCCCATTACAGAGTCAGGGGTGAGTTGCACAATCTGGGTCTGAAACTGAACTTGGTCAAAGCTTGGGGCTGGGATTTTAGGCTTAGGACTACTTTAGTGTGAACAAAGAACATGAAACTAAAATAACACTTGGCTTGACATCCTGATTAAAAAAAAGTAGGGCCCATTCTTGCTGCTGATAACGTCAATGGCAAAACTCCCATTGACTACAATGGGAGCAGGAGAAGGCCTAAGAGTAAGAGGGAAGGAGTGTAGTGAATGATTGTAATCCTGAAAATACACAGGAGACTTCGCATTTCCGGTAACCCAAAGCTAGCTGTCTACTTGTGTATTAATCTGCATGTACCTGCTTGGGTTCTTGCTGCCACCGCCTTCTCTCTCTCTTTTTTTATTAGAGTTTCTGTACATGGCAAATGGATTAGATGCTCTTCCAAGAGTGTCACAGCAGCTTAAATGAAATTGACTGTATTTGACTCAGAAAAACAGCATCTGAAGAAACAGAACCCCACTTCTCCTGTGTAAGACCCACTCATAGGATAGGTAGAAAAGAAATCTCATCCTAGAGAAATATAGAACAGTCCTTGCTCAGGTAGGACTGCTGCCGTCCTGAGTGGGAACTGCAGCCTTAGATTCCTAGGGTGAAATCCGGGACCCACTGAAGTCAATGAGAGTTTCCCCATTGACTTCAATGGGGCCAGGATTGCACCCATAGAGCATAACTGAGTCCTACATGAGACAGGTCCAAGACACAAAGATCAGAGGTGTTCACATCGGGGATTTTGGCTCATCTCATCAAATTCAAATCTGGAGCAGAACTTCACCAGAGTCTGGGACTTTTCATCTCTGAGGGTTTGGTCTGGGTCCAGCCCTTGTTCAAACCTTAATGCTGGAGTGTCTTCTATTTAGCTGTTGAACTCATTGCTTTTTTATGATAACGCATATGTTCTGTATTCTTCAGTTAGATATGTAGGGCCTGATTCTGATCTCATATACACTGGTGAGGCTCAGGAGAGAGGAAGGATGGTCCTTGGGTTAAAACACTGGTCTGAAACTTGGGAGCTCTAGCTTCAATTCCTGCCTCTGCTACAGACTTCCTGTGTGACCCTGGGCAAGTCCCCGAGGGGTGGGATTCACAAGAGGGATTTAGACAGAGCATTATAGCGTCTAAGGCTATGTCTACCCTAGCACTTTTGTCAGTAAAATGTATGTCACTCAGGGGGTTGGAAAAAAAAAACCACACTCCCCTAAGTGACGTAAGTTACACTGACAGAAGTGCTGGTGTGGACAGTGCTATGTTGGTGAAAGAAACTCTCCTGCCAATGTAGCTACCACAGCTCATTTGTGGGTGAGCTTTATGTTGATGGGCGAGTTCTCTCCCATTGGCATAGAGCAGCTACATGCGAGATCTTACAGTGCTGCTATAAGGTCTCTAATGTAGACAAAGCCTAACTTTTAGATGCTCTGCCATCTAGTGGAATTCATATAACCCCAAGTTACATACCCAAGCTCTCCATACGATGCATGGGGAGAGGTAGGCACCTAAAAAGGGGATTTACAGAAGTCAGCACGCTGAGCAGAGAGCCACCTAAACCAATAAGAAATGCCCAGGAGAGGAGCCTGGCGCAGAGGAGGAGAAAATAACTGCAGTACACATTTGGGAACATTAGAGGGAGGTTAGGGAAGTGAAGGGGACACAAGAAGTGGAGAGGTGGACAATGATAAGACATTGGGGCTGTAACATTTGCCAGTCTGCTTGAATAAGGTATCCACTTCAACCTTCTTAACTACATGATTGTGTTCAAGGCCCTTTGCTGGCACATTAGAGCTAAACTGATGGGCAAGAACCCCTGATTCGTATGTAGGACTGCACTGAATTCTGGTTCATTGTGTGACAGTATTAGCTGATTACAAAAACCTTTTGATCACCTGGGAGGCTCCTAACTGGCCAGGTAATGCCAGTAGGCAATTAAACCTTGTCTTGAGGATAGCCAGGGGAAGCCTAGCAGGAAGGAAGCATCTGGCTGCTGGGACTCTAAGCCCACCCACAACAGAGCTCCACATCAGGCGAAGGTCCCTTCGACATGGAACTCCTAAATTCTGCTATGGGGGCTCCTTAGATGGCTGCCTCCCCCTGCTTCCTTCAACACTGCGCTTCAGGTCAAGATCCTCACAGGTATTTGTGCACCTAACTCCTATTGATTTCCGAGGGAGTGAGACGCTTCAATATCTTGGAGGATCTGGGCCTCAGCTCCTGCTGCACCTCCTGCTGTGGCCTGATCCTTTCTCCCTCACCCCCAGCGCCACGCTATCCCCATCCTGCAAAGTTCCTGCAAATGGCAGGGGACAAGCTGAGGAGTTGGCAGGAAACAGACACATTTTGGATTGCTGCAGCATGAACTGAGGTTTGTGAGACTTCTGGATGACAAGTAAATTATGCAGCCATTTGTGAAGTCACATAACTGCCTTCCACAAGGCCCTGTTCACTTCAGTCGATGGCAGCAGGGCCGTTCCCCCATGGAGAAATCACTAGATATTTGTGGGATTTAATATAGGTTGGCTAGCCTCTGAAAGCCTGGCCCTCTAAGAACAAGGATGTGTGGACAGGGTATGGCCTTGTAAAATGTGGCCACTTCCTAAATTATTTATGCATATAAGGAAATTGGAAACCAGAGTGTTTATAATTGGCCAGAGTGACACATCTCAGGTCCTGGAAGTATCAGGTTTTGCCATGCAGCTTTGGCTCAAACCACACGCATACAGCTGTTCAGGGTGACTGTTCCTGTGCTGTCGGGTGGTGTCACCCTGTTCGCTTCCTAAAGAGGATCCACATTAACGGGCAAGTAATTCACATAATGCTGCTTCCAGTGCAAACGAAGGGAGATCAGAGTTAATCCGGCAGAAGGCTGGGAGGGCATGCTCTGTGTGGGAAGGGGGGGAGGGGTGCAAGGGAAAGATTTGCTGAAAGAGAACAGTTAACAGGATTAGAGCAGATCAAAGGACAGCAGGACAGAACAATGTGCCTGTTTCCCAGTCGTCATACACCATACTGTGGAATAGCAGGGAGGGGGATTATCAAGCAATCACTATAATGAAGCTTTCTGAAGGGTCATGCCTTAACAGCAAATCTCACCACGAAAGGATGGCATCTAGAAATCACATACAGGCTCATCTTTTGCTGTCGCAGTTGAATGCACTGCTTCTTTTCCCCTCTGCTGGGCTTCACCCCTCTTTGTGAGGTGAGTTCTTCCAGCAGGTTTGTCTCATGAAACTATAAGTAACTCCAGAACAGCTAGACAGACACCAGCAGCTCGAGCATGCTAAGGGTGCTAAGACTGCCCTTTTCTTAATAGCAGAAATTATTGTTTAAATCAGTGCTTTTCAACCTGTGCGGCCCTCTGGGGTCCGCACCTCCATTTGAAAGCTTTTAGGGGTCCGCACATGAAAAAAGGTTGAAGACCACTGGTTTAAATACAATAGGGAAAAATACTGAAAAATAAAGAAAAAGAAAAGACAGAGACGGAGAAAGGGGGAACAGATGATCTGAGCATGTTCTCCCTTCAGTACAGCAGCCCTTGCCATGTCTTCTCCACATGTGATTATAATTATTATTTGTATTCCGGGTACACCTACATGCTTGAGCTGAGATCACAGCACCATTGTGCTAGGTGCTGTACAAACATGGAGTAAAGAGACAGTCCCTGTCTCCAGAACTTGAAGTCTAAATAGGCAAGACAATTTCTTCTTATTGTGTCCTCATACTGCTTTCCACAACAGCTGTGCAGATGCGATTGCCCAATCATTGCACTCTGCCAAGTCACTGGAAGTGCATTCATGCTCAAGCATGGCATCATAGGCGGCTGTCTACCACAGTCCCAGGAATTGAGACCAGTGATGTAGCTCCATTTGATCATCATGTCTTTAGATGGGCCAACTCCAGTGTGGCATCAATTAAGGCAATGCCATGTAGGCCAGGGCTTTTCTGCACTGGGTGGTAGGTGCTTGACTGGTGGGAGCTGGAACTCCCAGGCTGCAGGGTTGTTCTCTACTCTTTTTTTGCCATAACTGAACCTTTGTCTGTTTGGGTGACAATGTTTGGGGTTTAACAGTGGCAAGAAAACTTTATTATGACTTCATTAACACTCAATGACGGTGCTCTATCATATAGAGGGTGTCTTGGATCTGTGCATTGCCTTATGCACTCGACTCTGCTTATACCCCAGGAAGTTGCTAGCAATACCTGGAAGGACGTAGAGACTGTTGACATGGGTGGGCTTAAGGCATGCTGTCATTTACCAGCAGGAGGTGTTAAGTTCAAGGTCTAGCTTCTTCGCATGAGGGAGTCACGCCCACACTGCAGAGGTGTATTCAGCAGAGGAGTAACACAGTGCCCGTGCTGTTGATCTCAGAGTGAATGGGTCTGCACCCCACTGTAATGTAACCAGCTTGCTGAGACTGTTGTTTCGTATGCTAAACATGGCTCTAGATTTCTCGATGTGGGCGGTAAAGGAGAGCGGGTGGTTGACAGTAACACTAAGGCATATGGGATTTATGGAATCAACAAATTTTGCCCCCAAGCCAGCTGCTGTTGAGTTTGGGTTTGGCCCCTCAGTTTTTGAGATAGGATGCACTGACTTGCGCCTTTGCTGGGTCTGCATGCGGTTGGTTGGCTGCATAGTACTTGTCCTCGGTGCTAAGTGCGTTCACCAGAGTACTCTCTAATATGGCAAACCCCTTGTGCTGGGTGGTGACGCACAGACCATCTGCATAGGTAAAGCACCTTGTGCCAGGACACTTTGGCTGGTGGTTTGTGTAGATGTTGAGTAATGTGGGTGCTAAGACTCTGCCTTGTGGGAGGCCATTCTTCTGTTGTAGCCATCAGATCCGTTTGCCACAAAAGTTCACAAAGAATCTTCTGTTCCTCCAGTATGGTCTGAATTCAGTTTGTGGTGGTTCTTCATTCTCATTAGCACTTTGGCAAGGAGCCTGCGATGATTGACCATATCGTAGGCAGCTGAGAGATCAACAAACACCGCTCTTGTAATCAATACTCTTTCATATCCATCTTTCAATTTGTTGTGTCAAGTTCAGAAGCTGTCAAGTGGATGACCAACCCGGGCAAACATGGCCTGTTTGTTGATAAGAAGTGGTTCAATAACTGGTGTAAGTCAGTGATCAAACAATTTTACGCAATCACACAAAAGTGAGCTAGGTTGAAAGGTTTTTTTTTGAGTTGGATAGTTCCTTACCAGGCTTTGACAGGGCCACTACCGTGGCTTGTCGCCAGATTTTCAATATCTTGAGCTGGATGAGACAGGTATTGAACATACTCAGGCCCCTCTACTGTGTGTGGGGGCTGACATTTTTGATATGCTCAGTTCGGATGTTAGCTAGGCCTGCTGCTTTCCCTATTTTCAGAGCATTGATTCTGGCAGCCAATTCCTCCATGGAGAAGGGTGCTGTAAGATCTAGCTTGATGGATGCAAATACCGTATACTCTGCTAGGAGAAACATACCTTATAGTTATTGGACAGAATATCCCCCCTGGCCTAACACCCCAGTCAGCCATACTTCATGAGGCTTTCAGGTGAAAATTCCAAGAAGACCCCTTTGGAGATGACACAATAGCCACTGGTGAACATCTACTGTTGGAAATAGTTTGAGAATACTTAAAATCCTGGCAGAACTTGATAGAATCCTTGGATATGACCCATAACAGCAAAAAAGCAGGTCACCCATACATAAACTCTCTGACAATACAAAGATAAGTGGACATTTCAACATCTCAGCTGATCAGATTGCCTACCAAATGCTATTCAATGAGAAGGTTAAATACCAACTGGTCATCACTGCTTCAAATAAAGGGTAAAGAGAGGCATGGAATGAAGAATTGACTTGGCTCAGGTCACACAGCAAGGACTAGAACCCAAGTCTCCTGAGTCCTGCTTCAATGTTCCAGCCCCTGGCCCTTTACAGACATACATGAGCTGCTAATTTTGAAGGAGTTTGGTCTAATGTGTAGCTGTGTCCCAGTTCAGGCTAGATTCTAATCTCTTTACTTTTGTCAAATAGTAGTCTCATCTTCCTGCTCCCTGAGTCCCCCCCATACAGTGTTTGACAGGTACTGATTAGTGTGTGATCTATGGACCTTAATCTCCACAAATGCTGTTTCTGAAGAATTAAGATCAGGCTTGGATTAACACAGGGCCATGTGATCAGGAAGGGAGTGGGCAATGGGAAAGGAAAATAAATCCTATCAAAAACATACAAGATTGCTATTTATTAATAATTAACAATTGATTTATTAATAAGCATGCCAGCCACCCCCTTGCAAATTGCTTGTGATGTTGTGCAACACCCTAAAACTTACTTCCTCTGAAAGCTTTAACAAATGAAACCAGTACAGGGATAGTCTGAATCAAAGAAGGGAAAGTGGAATTGGTTGGATTGATAAGTTAATTGAATAGCAGTTTTAAGAGTGGGGGAGATCATTCTAGATTAATGAAGTGGGGGAGCAGGTTGTGCATCCTATGATCAAGTACAGCAATGACCCAATCAGCTGCTGATTTAAGACCCGTGGTAGGAATCCAAAAGCAGTGGATGACGTCTGAGTGCAGATACTCATCTGGACACGGCTCTCCAAAGATGTCCTGAATGTTGGCAGGGGCTACAACATTAAAGGTTTTCAAAGTCAACACTGTCAGCTCAAAGTCAAATCCCTCTCTATATAAGGCAGTTAGTGTGAAGAATGCAGGTGCTCATAATATGCACGATAGCTCAAGCCAGTGAGCAAATGTGCCGCTTCATTCTGCGCAAGCTGGAAGTGTCGTTGAAGCTAGGCGGTAAGCCCTGCTCAGAGGGAATTACAGTAATCAGGCCTTGTGGTCATGAAGGCATGTATTTCTGCTGTGAGATCTTGATACGATAAATAAGGGCACAGCCTACGCAAATTGAACAGCTGACTATAAATCCACCTTTGAACCATATCTGGATACATGGGGCTTTCCAAGGAAAGAATGTGGTTGAAAAAGAACACCATGATTTGCAATCTGACACTGTCCCTTGAACTAGCCCTCTCCAATGGGGGCCTGAAGGATGGGAAGGATTCTTCATTATGATGGCTTCTACCAAGCATCAAGACTTCTACGTACTCGGTCTTGAGGACAAGCAAACTCTGCTTCCTCCTCAAGGTCAAAAACTGAGCCATCCATAATTATTAGTCACTGTTGCAAATCTTGGCTTTAATTTAGCATGAGAGGAATGAAAGTCTGTTTGTTTGCATTGAAGCAACTCTACAGCTTCACTGCACTATAAGCAGAGTTGCACTTTGTCAGATTCTGTTATAAGCAGGTCCCACTCGATTGCACAAGCCAATTTTTGCCCATAATAACATACCCAACAAACAAAACCGAAAACAAAACACAGCAATACTGAATCGTGCTATTATCACCACATGCACTGGTTTTCTGTATACATTTGGTCATTTTAATTTTTCATAGTCATACATTTTAATGCCAAAAGGGACCATTAGATCACCTTGTCTGACCTCCTGTATATCACAGGCCACAGAATTTCATCCACTTACTCCGGTATTGAGCCCAATAACTTCTGTTTGGCTAAAGGCATCCTGTCTTGATTTGAAGATATCAAGAGATGGAGAACCCAACAACTTCCCTTGGTAGTTTGTTCCAATGGTCAGTCACCCTCATTTTTGCCTTATTTCTAATGTGAATTTGTCTGCCTTTAACTGAAATTAAGCTTAATTAAAAGGTATTCATTAATATGCAAACCCAGCTAAATGCACGCTCATTGTACCATGTATTGTTAGAAGTACTTCCTTTTATTATCACGTTCACCAACAATCAATAAAAGTTTACAGTTTAAAATCTAAATTAAAATATAAATGTTCTCCATTGGTTATGATTAAAACATGTTCGCAGGCGTGTGTGCGCATGTAATTTTCTCTTTGTTCTACCTTTCCTGAGTGCATCCCACTATCTGAAATGAGAACAGGGCTAGTCAGTTAACTAAGTATTATCCTACAATTCAGAATAATGATGCTAAAAATGAAACATAAAATTAGGCTGTCATTTTTCTGTCGCTCACTCAAGATATTAAATGTCCTCCTGTAATGCTCTTAATTTCCATTAGAATACCTTGCTGACAAATGCGTATCATTTCAGAAATTCCCAGAACCCCACTGCAGTTTGGGTGCTGACTGCAACATTCTCTTTGATGCACCCCACAGATATATGGTCACTCTACTCACTGTTCATTTGAAGGAAAACTCTGCTTCTCCCACCACAGGTGCAGAGCTCTTCTTGGAGCAGAACAAGTATAGTTGCCCTGCTGAGAGGACACAGGATTTCAGGAGGCTGTGTTATGGGTTGCCTACACCCAGTACGACAAGTGTCCAGCTATAGAGAAGTTCCCTGTGTGGCCACAGGCAAGGGGTTTGGGGTCAGGCAGGGTTAGGGCTGATGGATTCACTGCTATATGGATCATCCAGTCCATCTCACCCGTGGGAGAGTGTTAGGACTCCAGAGGTTACCCCAGCTATTCCATTATGCGGGAGTAGCCTCCAGTGTGGCACTGGGGATGAACATGTCCTGCCGGTCACACCGCTCCGAAATCCACAGTACCTGGGCTGTGGTGGATTTCCCCTGGAGGAAGATGCTTTAGCAATTTGCTTATTATGCTGCTGCTCTAAGCCACTGAAGTTTGTTAGCCAGCAGTGATTCAGTAACAACTGAGGTGCAATTTGAAAACCTTGGGGGCAGGATCTGTTTGGCTCAGCAAAGGAGGGGCTCAGCAGGGACCTGGTTATGGCCCTGCAGTTCTCTGCCTGTCTCTGCCCCAGTGGAAAGCAGTGCTGCTTCAGCTATGCTCCCCTCTCATTCTTGGCAGGCCCCTTATGCTGGGACTATGCTGGGGCTGGCATAAGTGACTGATTTTACACAAACTAAAAATTCCCACTTGCTGTGGGATGTCTCAGCTGGCTAAAGACAAGCAGTTCTGCATGGTGCTGAGCAGCATCAAAAAGTTGGAAGGAGGAAGAAAATCTGGCCTGTGATTTCAGTTTATGCAATCTGGATGCATCCATCCTGGCAACAATCCCATGTGCCATACAGCACCACCCCATGGTTCCATCTGTGGAAGCTGCTGTGTAGGCAGAATTCAGACATTTTGACCACAGTAGCATCTAGCATAGATAGAGCTTCAATCCCTGTGCCCTGCTTAGCACCAAAGGAGCAGTACAGTGACACAAGATACGGAGTCTTGCACGGTGTGGATGCAGTCCTTCATTTGTGTATGCAGATGATGGAATTTACCTGCCCACAGCTCATGCAAATTCATAGAATCTCAGGGTTGGAAGGGACCTCAGGAGGTCTTCTAGTCCAACCCCCTGCTCAAAGCAGGACCAATCCCCAATTTTTGCCCCAGATCCCTAAATGGCCCCCACAAGGATTGAACTCACAACCCTGGGTTTAGCAGGCCAACACTGAAACCACTGAGCTATCCCTCCCCTAAATTGAACACCAGTGAACACAAGTGAATTGAACACATGTAAATTCCATCTCGTCTGCGCACAAGGGAATGCAAAAACAACACAAGCTAGCAACTTTGCATGCAGATAAATCTCTGCTGATGCCACTTTGAAAGTCTGGCCCTAGGTATTTATACTTCAGGTGATCTGTCAAATTTGATCAGTGTTTTCATCTGAGTTAAGGTGGTTGGTGTTTTTCCCGTGTGGATAGAATTCAAATTTGGCTGCTCTTGGTGACTGAGACAAATGTGTCTGTCCTGATTCATTAGGAGCTTTCTGAGGCAGGTCAGCTAATACTTCAAGTCCAGATCTGTAAACAGCAGCAACATCTTGAGTTAAAGCCTGTGTTCTCACTTTGATTATCTATTCCAGTCTGTTTGGAAATCAGCCACATCAGATTAATTAAACAAAAATGCTTGCCTGTTTTTTCCCTCCTGGTGATTTGTTTGCATTGCACTTTAATATATCTTTTAACATTTACATTTGAACCATGATGGTTAAATGGAGCAAGGGAGGAAATTTATATTTTTATTAATTTTTTGTTTCTAGTTTTATCTGGAGAACGCTTTTTGTATGTCTCACATTTCAATCCAAAGCCCTTTGAAGCCCTTCACTCAATATAGATTCATGGATTTTAAATCTTAAATGAAAGACCATTATGATAATCTACTCTGACCACTTGCAAAACCCAGGCCATAGAACTTCACCCAATAATTCCTGCACCAAGCCCATATCTTGTGGCTGAACTAGACCATATTTTTTAGAAAGACAGGCAGTGGATCTAATCTTCACCTCTAGAAAGGGTCAAACTGAAATCCTAGATCCAAATTTAACTGACCCCCTCTTGGATTGTCAGCGAGGGACCTTCAGTGCTGAAAGCATAAGACTGCACCACTTGAACTGAAGGACTGAGACCCATAGCCAATATCTGTAGCATACTCATTAACCTCTCATGCAGCCCCAACACTATACAAAGACTCGCACTTTCCTAGAAACACCATTGAACTTTGAATCTGAACTTTGCATCTCAGGCCAACTCTAAACTACCACCTTCATGAGCCCCAAATTCACTCACAAATTTTAAACATATACAAATTATATCATAGCAAAAAACAAAAACAAAGAACTCAAGAGTGAAATTAATCTTGCTGACCATTTTGACTCCAAACAGTTCCTATGCACATGGCTGCACTCATGATCCAGTGGGAATAATGGTGAAATTTCCTAATGATAGACCAGCTCCTAGTCCCATTGAAGTCAATTAGAATTTTACCACTAATTTCAATGGGAGCAGGATCAGACCCTTGCTGTAACTAAGAGGCATTCAGGGACATGTCCCTAGTGGTCTGTCGTCTATACAGACATGTTCAAGCATAGCTGCAGCCTAGTAATGAGTATTTGAGCTCTATGCTATTACTAGTTCAAGCTTCATGTTCAATGAACGTGTCTGTTCCTAATGATGCTTACAATAAGTGCAGAAGGAGTGGTGAACAATAGAGTGAAAAAGGACATGTGAGGAAGGATTTTCTTGAGAACCAGGCTGGTGTTTGTAAAAGTCCTAACAATGGCGAATGAATTGTGGAAACTTTCCAGTGGCTCACAGTCTGTTCATCTATTGTGTGAAGTTCTCAGCTATAAAGCTGAACCATCTTTTAGGAAATATACCTCTAGTTCTAACAGCGTCATATATGTTTGTGTTTGCTTAAAAACTGTGTGACTTCGGTGCTTCTGATAGTGAACAGCTTCTGGTTTTACCAGTGCACCTTGTTTTTGACCTGTAATATTCTTGCTAGTCTCATCCTGGTTTTTTTTTCCAGCAGAAATTGTCAATCAGGTTCAATTATTTGAAGATTTTATGCTATAATTAGATAACAACCACTACGGACTGAGGCTACTTACCTCATTGTCATCTCTAACATGGGTTTCCTCAAGGCAGAATGCTCTCTTGTGAATTCTCTCTGGTGCTTGGCCAATTCCCTAGTTCCTGGAAGAGATAGTCAAGAGGGGCTCGTAAATGGTGCTATAACTGGGATTTAGAGATGGGCCCAAGCTGAGAAATTTGAATCCAAACTTCCCCAAGCGTGGCGGAGTTCAGAAACCATTTGGTTTGGAGCCTCTCTCCTTTCAAATGGACTCTAGGTATTCCAAACCAAAGGCTTGTGCCATTAACTTGACAAAGCCCTTAAAAGTAACTGAAAATTACACTTTATGTCTGGCCATAGAATAAAAATGATTTCTTTTACAATTCTACTCCAGGCCGCCCTGAAACCTTAGCTAGATTTTCATGGTACTGACACTCTGATGTTACGTATGACTGCGACGTGCCTAATCCACCAAGTAAGGGAGCCCAGAATCAGAGCCAGGCATATGAAACTCTTCAGCCAGCCTATCTCAAGCTTCCAGAGAAGAAAAATGACTCATTCCCCCTTCATTCTGCTTCTGACACCTCCACACACCTGCTTGTGTGTTTAGATTTGTGTGCCGGTGATGATAACAGTTTGTTTAAGTGAGGCAAAGCAGGGTTTGGGGCATTTCTGCCACTGATTAATAACATTCATGTGTTCCTAGGGCATATGAAATCATTTTGACATTTCGGTAGTATTTTAAAGGGGAAACTGTCAGGTAATTTAGGCCCAATGTTACGGGGTACATTCAGTAGGCTAAATTCAGACCTCAGTTGCACCACACAGCAGACATTACTGAAGTCAATGGGTTGCACAGAGGCAGAATGGGTCTAGTTGATAGACACAACACAGACAGGTTCATCAGAACAAATTCAGAAAAGTGGGTGCACTGACTTCAGTGGAGATATACCATTTAAAACCAGAGATGAATTCTGCTCTCAATTATAGGAGAGTAAAGCTAGAGTCACCCATTTGAAGCTAGTGGGTTTAAGATCAATGTGAAAACAGGGGTTGGTCCCGCATGATAACTTCTCTGAACTGACACCGCACTCCCCAGGTGGGGTGGTGTATGAGTATGCACCTTATTCAAAGACCATTTAAGTCAATGGGCATCTTTCTATTGACTTCAGTGAGCAATGGATAAAGCCCTACCAAGCACCTTCACTTCAGAGTCAGTTACTTGCTAGTTTCAGGTTTCCTAATTAGACATTTTTTCAGATCAGTTGTTTGTGGCCTTTAAATCTGTGAGGGTCTCCTCCCTTAAATGTAGATGCTAAACATCTGTTCAGAAAAAACAAGGATTTGTATTTTTAACATCTCAGTGTTTGTGAGGGGCAGCTATAGAATGCAGTAGAAAACCTTCAGTTTTCTGGTATTTCCTTTATTTTCAGGTAAGGTTATCCCAGGCCATACCCTACAGGGGTTCACAATCATTATAACAATGTTGTAATCTGTAATGTTTACAGCAACTCAATCTATGTAATTTCTTATTTGCTGGCCCAACAGACTCACAGCCTACATGAATTGGTGTCTTTATCTCCAGTTCATACATAATTCATGCAGTATAGTTCCTGACTCCCAGGCTACCTGAAACACAGTTTATCCCAGGGATAACTCATTACAATAAAGTCTTATTTCTCAGCCCAAAGCCTTACTTAGATGAGAGCTACAACTATAGAGTCACCTCCCAAAATGTATCATATAGGAACTGTTTATATGCCACCCTTCTTTCCTAGATATGATCATCATGAAACCATTCCAAACTGTTAGAAGGCACAGTAATATTTTCATTTACTATAGCGCAATCATTCATTACAAGTTCCAAAGCTAACATTCTGAGAAACCACTTACTAAGCAATAGACCGGGTGTAGAATGGGGAAAATGTCATCTCTATTGTTGCACATCTTTTGATATCTGCTGTTTGACCCGTGCCAAATATATATATATATATACCAGCAGCGGCACCAAGTTTGGTTGTATAAAGGGACACAGTACACTCGGTCAAGTTGTACTGCTCCTATTAATTGCAGAACCAGAGAAGTGACGTATGGGGCCAGATCCTCAGCTGGTGTAAATCACTGTAGTTCTGTTGACCTAAATGGAGCTACATTGATTTATACCAGTGAAGGATCTTTCCCATTAACTAGGCTGACAGTCTCAGTCTTGTTCCTCTTGGCTAGGTGTCTGCATGGCAACTGCCACTTATTTGCACCATTGTTGGCAGTCAGGCGGAGAGGTCAAGGACTTAGTGTCAATGGTAACTGAATGACGATGCTCTTTCCTCCACAGGTGGTCCCTCCTAGTCAGGGTTGAGGCACATGGTAAGAGTAGGAGTTGTCCATACTGGACCTGTTCTTTGAATAAAAAGAGGACTGGTCTTCAGGATGATTAAACCTTTCATGATCACTATAATAATAAAGCACGCACAAGGCACCTATTGGCTCAAACAGCAAGAAAGTTTCTTAAAAATGAAGTCCTCAGCTAGATCCTGTCACAGAATTCACTTGAATTATGGAACCTCCAAATCCCTGGGAGATTTAACCAGCAGTGTTTCTGCTGAAGGTGGCATTCCTATTTCTTATTAGGATTCCATTTAATTTGCTATTGTCATTCAGAAATCCACTTATCCCGCCTTTTGTCTGTCAGAGACCAGTACACCTTGACATGAAAATAAAATGCTATTCTGTGAGCACAGTGAACTCTTCCACTCAATGAAACCTCATGTTTTCTTCATGTTGCTGCTGTTTTGAGTGTTGAACCTTGTCTTTTAAAAGATACAATAGTGTCACAGCATCAACCTGTTGGCTTCTTTTCTACATTTTTAGTACTTTACAACAAAGGACTCAGTCAAAGCTGGTAGGTTTAGGAAGACCAATAACTCTCCCACACTAAATGATGTCCAGTGCCTTCAAACTGACTCCCTATGACACTGCTGGAATAGGAAACAGTGCACACAACTGCATGTATGTAACCAGCCCAGCTTGAGCTGACTGCGGAATTGAACCCAGCACTTGCAGTGCTAAAAGCTTGTACCACAACCACTTGTGTTAAAGGTCTGAGAATATGAGTCAGTACTCATTGAACTCCATGGAGAGCCTTCCACTGACTTCAATGGGCCTCATATCCAGACCTTAAATAGAAAAGTCTATACTTTATTCCTGCTGTTCTCAGCCCTGGTACTTCAGCTGCCAAAAAGGCACCATAGATTTTAAGGAGCATTGCATGTGATCACATATTTAGTGCATTTCTAGAAAGGGTGCTTCTAGTTGCTCTTTGTCTATTTTACACGTGTGGGCAGCGGCCAGTTCTCTCCCTGAGGGATACAAGTAACTCCCATTTGACTTCAAGAATTGAGCCCCATGATTCAGTGTGACATTCAGTGTGCCTCTTCCAAATCCACAACAAAGCATTTCAGTAGAGTTAATGAAATGTTGTTCTGCAAAGCATTGTGCAGTTTCTGGAACACTGGACTCAGACATTACAGAGCTAATCCTCCTATAGCTCTCTACTCTATCACTAAGAATACATGAGCAGTTGTCTCTGTCAGCGTCTTAGTATCTGATCTACTGTGCGGGACTCTTTCATTCGCTGACTCGTGTTTCATGACTCATGACAAACCCCTCCGTAGAGATGATCATTCTAATCTTCTATTATTGTCTCCTGAAGCATTAGGTTTGCACTGAATAAATGTTTACAACAGAGAATGGGCCGACCTCCAGATCCCAATCTCCCCAAAGTTCAAAGGAGTTAAATCTTGGTGTTCCAGTTTGGGCTCATCTCTAGTCTACAGTTTACCTGGGATTATGACGGACACAAATGACTAGGTGAGGGGGTAGGCAGGGGTGAAATGGAGGCAAGGAAGAGAAGGCATAGAGCAAACATAACCCTGAAGTATGCACTGTGACCCAGTTTCTTAGGTGATGTGAATCCGCGTAAGTCAGTGGAGCTACACTGGTTTATACCAACTGAGGATTTGGCCCATGACATAGAAAGTTATCAGATAAAATCCACACCAATCAGAAATGAACTGCATCAAAAGAACTAGATAATTCAGTTATATATACCAAAGTCACCCCGTTTAGAACTGCCTTGACTTCCAGGGATGAATCTCACACACACACACACACACGCTTTGTCTCATACCAAATCACTAACTACAGATGACTCCTGCCTTGTGTATTCTGGAGTGTCAGCTCATATTTAATTACTAGCTTGCCAGAAAATATTAACAAGGACTCACAGCTTGTCCTTGTGTATATTTGAGGGCAGTCCCCAGATTTCACTTTTGTTTTGAGGTTCACTTTATTCTCATTAGGATTTTGGACCAAAACAAGAAAAGGAACAGAAACCTCCATATCCAAGCACAGTGCCAATCATTTACAGAGAGCCAGAAGAGCCTCAACTTCCAGACAGCCAAGCAGAAAGACCACAGAGTGTTTGAAGAGCAATATTGCTTAGGCAGAGTGTAAGTCTGGAAACTGGTATTTATAAGAAAAAGTGGCCAAATTGTGACTGCCTTTTGTACATAAGCACCTGGCAGAAAAACATGCCAAGAGGGGCAGTGAAGGAGCTAATTTTTGGCCTCCCCTCCCCCCAGTTCTGGCTCTCCCCAGTACATACAGAGAAGCCACTGGAAGGCTCTCTGTCAAAGGAATCACATAAGGACATTATGGGGCAGAGCTCAGTACTAGGAGCCAGGTGGTACAGTCTGTTTGTTACTGCTAGAAGTGTAGTAAGCCTGGCAGTAGCACCTGCTGCAGTTTTGACCAAGAGGGGTGATATTAGGGCCCGCTGCTGCATCGCAGCTAGGAAAGGAATCTGATGCCATGTTGGCAGCACATTGTACTGGAAGCACTGCACTAACGGACTCTTGAGACAGCTCACAAACTGTAGGACATGGACAACGTGATAACGTGCACATCTGCTCTTTGGTGACAGGTCATTTTGCCCTTAGCTGTCGGCAGCTGTAAGGGGAACCGGCCATTTTTTTGCCTCTGTTATTTCCACGGGGCACTCTCTCTGTTCTAGGTCAGGTGTTATTGGTGCTGGTAAAAGCTGTGCCCGCAGAGAGCTAGAGCCTGAGCTCAGCAACACCTAAATACCTTTCAAGATTTGGACCATTATTCTTATTATTTTCAAAAGGCTTGGTCATTCATGCTTTTGTCACATCACTATTAAAGGGTTGTCTACAAGGGGAAATTGACCAGAATAGCTATTGCACTCAGGGAGCTCTCTTGGAATTCCACAATAGCTGTTCTGGTCTTTTTTCCCATGTAGACTAGCCCTAAGGTGCTTTGCAAGCAGAGAGTTGCTGGTTTTTAAGAGCGCTTGTATTTGGGAGGGATGAAGGCGGGTTATTTTTTATAATCAGTCCCCCACCTCATGTATTTACTCAGAGAAATCCTGCTCAGTGACAGTGAGCTCCTGACGGTCTCTGTTCAATTCAGCTGTGATTTTAAAAAAATGGTGTGAATTTAGTGCTTGCACATGCTGCCAGACTGTCCGCCCTGGGAAGCCTCTCTCTATCCTCTGAGCAGACACCGCACAGGCAGTGGGCGGTATAAGCTTCTCTGTACGCTACTCCCTCATAGTGTTTCAAGCCTGACCTGGAGGAGCCACCTTAAAACTCTCCCCTTGGGTATTTTCAAAGCAGCACCAGCTGACACTGGTGAGGCAAGGGGTGAGCTGATTGTATTCACTCACTTTACTGTTGCCTCGACCCCTGTTATGTCTCATCCATCTGTTATGTTCTAAGAGATTGTGAACTTTTTGGGGCAGGGACTGTCTTTTTACAGCAAATTGTCCTCCAGGTAGCAGCAAACGTGCACTCAGTATTTTTTGCTAACCCCCACAGCGTAATTATTGGTTTGTTTTTTCTCTACGGGTATGGGAACCTGAAATAAAGGTCTTATGCAAGAAGGATGACAGCTTTTTACCTCTGAAAAGAACCTCTCTTACTAGACATTTGCTATCCAGACAGAATCTGCTTCAGCTCCCAGTACTATCTGATCATCCAACTCTTCCCGGTTTGAGCAATCCAAGTACCTTCACTTGAATAGGAACATTTGATCTGATCTACTGGGTTAATGTGATCCACAATGCGGCTGATGCTATGCAGTGCTCCTCAGATCTGTGATCTCTTGACAGGAAAGGTACACATGAAATTCAGTAGTAGTACCTTGCAGAATCAGGTCCTAAAAGCTCTGGGCTTTCTCCCTGAGATAATACCAGATAAAGGAAACAAAAGCCTCTTGTCTGGCCCAGCTGGCACCAACATATTTATAAAGTCAGTATTCTCTCAAGTTTTTTTCTCTCTAAGCTGGTACAGATAAGCCTGAAACAAATCTTTCTTGTCATGAAGAATTTTCAAACGCATCATATCTGCATCTGGGCAAGATTCCTGTCATGTAAGCTACCAGTGCAGGCTTGGTGTATAGAGATCTGGCTGGCTGGCCTTGCAGTGACTATGGACTCTGACTGACAGCACCTGGCAAAAATGCTCCTCACCATACTGTTGATATATGCAGTTCCTACAAAGTAGGTGACCTAGAATGGATTTCCTCCAGCTTGACTGCTGTGGATATGTCTATTGAGATAATGTGGCTTGGGGGATGGCAAATCTTAATCACATGGAAGCCAAATTCTGCTCTCAGTTAAGTGCAGGCACCCCATTAAACTCAGTGGTGTTCCATGGGTGTACCTGAGGGCAGAATTTGGCCTACACAGAGCTAAGTTTTACCACGGCTAATTAACAGACAAAGAGAGGTAATGTTGTTGTCTAGTGATTAGAACAGCGACTGGGTAGTCAGGCTATGTTACCTTGGACAAGTCATTTACGGTAGCCTCTCGGTGCCTCATATGAGCTACTTCTAAAATGGGGATGATGATAATAATGATGCTAATACCACCTTTGGTGGGGAATGGGAATTCATTTTGTTTGAAAAAGTCTTTTAAATCTTGAGTGAAAGGTGCTATATAAATACCAGCTAGAGAGAAGATGGTCTTGTGGTTAAGACACAGACACAGGCCTCAGAAAATCTGGGGTCAATTTCCATTTCTGTACAAACTTCCTGTGTTACCCTGGGCAAGTCACTTAATCTCTCTGTGCCTCAATTTTCCACCTGTAAAATGAGGATAACAATAGTTCCTTTATATTTAGATTGTACGTTCTTTTCAACAGGGGACAGTTTTTTACTATGCATCTGTCCAGTGCCCCCCTAGATATGACTGTCAGACAAATAACATTTTTATTATTATTATTTTTCCAATTTTGCCATGTGGCACAGTATCCGATCCATAGGGGAGTGTGTAAGGCCCAAGTGAGTTGTGCCATCATTTCAAATATAGCTTATATTAAAACTCCCATAGAGCGGTCGGCAAAATGCACATAGATTTTTTTCTGGCTATGCTTTCTTCATGCCTTAGTAGCAGCTAGGCCAGGGGTGGGCAAACTTTTTGGCCCGAGGGCCACATCTGGGTATGGAAATTGTATGGCAGGCCATGAATGCTCATGAAATTGGGGGTTGGGATGTGGGAGGGGGTGAGGGCTCCGGCTGGGGGGGGGGGTGCAGGCTCTGTGGGGGGTCCACAAATGAGGAATTCAGTGTACGGGAGGGGACTCCAGGCTGGGGTAGGGGGTTGGGGTGCGGGGGGGGGTGAGAGCTCTGGCTGGGGGTGCAGGCTCTGTGGTGGGGCTGGTGATGAAGGTTTGTGGTGCAGGAGGGTGTTCCGGGCTGGGACCAAGGGGTTAGGAGGGCAGGAGGGGGATCAGGGCTGGGGCACAGGGTTGGGGCATGGGAGGGGGTCAGGGGTGCAGGCTTACCTCAAGCAGTTCCCAGAAACAGCTGCATGTCCCCTCTCCAGCTCCTACACAGAGGCACAGCCAGGAAGCTCTGCACACTGCTCCATCCGCAGACGCCGCCTCTGCAGCTCTCGTTGGCCGTGGTTCCTGGCCCATGGGAGCTGTGGGGGCGGTGCTTGGGGCGGGGGCAGCGTGCCAAGCCCTTTGGCTGCCCCTACATGTAGGACCAGAGGGGGGACGTGCTGCTGCTTCTGGGAGCCACGCAGAGCCATGGTTCACGCTGAGCGGGGCAAGCCCCTCACCCTGCTCACCAACTGGAGTGCCGAAGCGGGGCAAGCCCTGGACCCTGCTCCCTGGCGGGAGCTCAAGGGCTGGATTAAAGTGTCTGAAGGCCTGGACGCAGCCCCTAGGCCGTAGTTTGCCCACCCCTGAGCTAGGCTATGGTGACCTTCTGAAGAATGATCACACTAGCTACTAACACATGTTTAAAAGGGTTACACGACAGCCCGTTTTCTACATTGACTCAAGTCCATAATGGCAGCACAATGACTCTCTGTTCTTGACCTTTTCTCTCTCTCTTTTAATAACTGGAAAATAACATCAAAAGAACTACCCAGTTTGTTGAGAGGGGAAATGAAAAACTGCACTCTATATTCTATATCTTACCAAGAGAGCTGACAACCCCCCATAGCAGTTTCAGCAGGGTTAGGGGGAAAGCTCTGCAAGCTGGCTTCTGATATGTGCCATTCAATGTTCTCTACTCATTTACATCACCTTTATATCTGTGTGACTCCACTGACTCCCAAAAACTGGTGTAAAGGTGGGGGGGAATCAGTACCTTTGGTATAATTTTTATGATGAAAGCAGGATTCTCATTCAGTGACAAAAAGAGACCCTCCAGTTTATTGCTTTAAACTCCGTTTCAGGAAAGATCTCAAGTACATATTTAAGTGCCCAAGTAGGAGTAAGGGTGCAGGAGTTGGTCCTTTATTCAGCACAGCTTGTTTCACAATTATATAAACTTGCTGAATCTTTCCCAAGGAAAGAGAGGTCTAAAAAGGCACTTCACCTACAATGGGCTCTGCAAAGTAAAGTGGGGACGTGCCTTTCTTTTTGACATATATCAATAAGAGAAACCAGAGCACTGAACAGAATAGAAGAAAATAATTTAAGAGAATTGTATTTGGAAGCACTAATGTACATTTTGAACAGTTACATCTCTGCTTAAAACAAGAGAGTTTCAGAAAGTTGCCAAGCAACACAAAAGCCATATATTGTGAGCACTATATAACCCAGACACTTGTGTCTAAAAAAAAATAAAACTCTGAAGGCCAAACTGGAAAAAATATCTCCTTTGTGAGCCTTTGTTGTAGTTTCCTCTTTCACACACTTTCCCCACCCCCAGGTTCATTTCCTGAGCTATGTACAAAGAAAATCATTATCCAAGGAACAGCAGCAAAAAGAATGGTACGGACAATGTACACTCAATACTATGATACTGCAGCTCGCTAATAAGGAAATGCCAACTACGTTAGGCACTAGTAATCCAGTATGGACCAAACAGTGTTGCCAAATAAGTCTTGATATATACACAATGGGTGAAATTCTTCCCTTCGCAGAGGGACAGCACAGGCCCTTCGAGCCATTTATGTCCCTCTGAGCCCAGGAGGCGCAAAGGTAGGAGCTACACTCCTCGGGAGAATTGTAGCTATCAGAGCGGGGGCATTACTGGATTTGGTGAGGGGACCAGTGTATGTATGGGAGCATGGACAGAAGGATATCGTGGGAGGGGGAAGGGAGTATACTGTAGTCTCAGCTAGCATTTTACAACTGGATTGCCCGCTGAAGAAATACAGATCAGGAGCATTTCCCAGGGGGAATATGGGAACATGGTTGGAGGGGAATTTCTGGGCAGGGAGGAATCTAAGGGGGACATTGCTGAAAGTAGGAGTTTAATGCTACCTTTGCACCTCCTGCTGCTTCTGGTCCTACTTTGCTGGCTGATTGGGAGCACTATCAAAGATGACAGCTGCCAGAGTTGACTGCACTGTGTTGCATACCCATTCCCACACAATCAGTTGAGGCTTTACTCCTACAAGCTCTCAGGGTAACTTCAATCAATTGTGTGGCCTGCCTATCAATCAACTGGGGTACATTTACATGTGGACACAAGGTGAATTTCAATCTATCGAAGGCCATTACAATTGATTGATCTCTCTGAGGTGAACAAGGCCTAGTTCAGGTGAAGAAAAGCAGCATAAGTACAGCCTTACGGCGGGGGGGATTCAGATGCATCCAACTGAAATAGAGGGTTAGTTACCAGCTCCCCTCTGTAGTATAACCTGTCCAGTCGAGTTTGTAAAGGGCAGTGGTGTACAAAAATACGAGTCAGTTCATTACTGCACATGTGAGTGTGAGGAAAAGTGGCAGGTGGTTCCTTGAAATCCTTCCACTTTTCCACCATGTTCCCACAGCAGCACACACACTTGAGTAATTACCTGGCTCGTATGTCTGTGTCACCTCTTCCCTACACTGGATGCAAATGGAACTGCTCAACTGTGTGTCATAGTCCCTGTATGCCTAATAGAATCATGTATGCAGTGTTGTCGCTGTGTTGGTCCCAGGATATTAGAAAGACAAGGTTGGTGAGGTCATCTCTTTTATTACAAGGGTTCTCAACCTTTTTCTTGCCCCCCTCAGCATGCTATAAGAATACCAGGCTTCTGGGCTGGGGCGGGGAGACATAGGTGTGGTTTTGGGTATAGGTGTAGTTTTACTTCTATTTGGGGGGGCCCAAGGGCTGGCGGGGCTCTAGCCAGTTCCGCACAGCAGGGTCCAAGCACAGCATGCCACCTCCACCCCCGACTCACTCAAGAGGCCACCCAGCCTGTCTGGGCTGTGGGGGGATGCAACCAAAAAATATAACTCACAGGGGGCACTCAATTCAAAAAGTTTGAAAACTGCTCAGGGTGCAGGGAGGGGTTAGCTAGGGGCTGTGTGAGGTGAGTCGAGTAGCTCAGGGTGCAGGGAGGGGGTAGCTAGCGGCTGTGTGCGAACAGGGGGGTAGCTCAGGGTGCAGGGAGGGGATAGCTAGGGGTTGTGTGCAGGCAGGGGAGTAGCTCTGGGTGCAAGCAGGGGAGTAGCTAGGAGCTGTGTACGGGCAGGGGGGGCTCCCAGTGCAGCTCCCAGCTTCAGCAGAGGGGAGCACTGGGGCTCCCAGCTTCAGCCCTGCGCTGCTCCTGGCTTGTGGGGAGAGGTTTGCCGGCTTCAGCCCCATGCTGCTCCCAGTTTGGGCGGGGGGGCTGCCGGCTTCATCTCCTGGCTGGGGGGAGGGGGGCACCCGCTTCAGTCCTGCGCAGCTCCTGGCTTCAGCACTGGGGCTCGGGACACCAGGTTTCAGTTGCGGGGCTCCGCGGACCCCCTGAAAGGGCTCATGGACCCCGGGGGGCCATGGACCCCCAGTTGAGAACTGCTGTTTTATTAGACCAACTTCTGTTGGTGAGAGAGACAAGCTTTCGAGCTACACAGAGCTCGAAAGCTCTGTGACCTGAAAAAGAGCTCTGTGTAGCTTGAAAGCTTGTCTCTCCCATGAACAGAAGCTGGGCCAGTAAAAGATATTCCCTTACCCCCTTGATCTGTCTAATAGGCTAGTGAACAGCCATTCTCCTCTAGCTCAAGCAGCAGGGAGCCTTTGCTTCAGGAGCAGGAGGGTCAGTTCGATCCCTGCTGCTCCTGTGGGGTTCTGAGCAGCCATGGTGAGTAGCATGGCTAATGACAGCCAAAGAGTTCCTGTATGCCTGTGGATTTGTTACAGTATCAAGACTGACCTGCCTGGAGAGCACACTGTCTCATGGATTGAAATGGCAGCTTCAGGCATTATCTATCCCTCTTCCTGACCCAAAGGCAATAGTCTTCTCAATAAACAAAAAATTCCAGGAACCTGGGTATTACACTGCCCCTCTAAAAACGGAGTGCAAGAGAAGAGCAGTTTCTCCTCACCCCAGGAGCTCCCTTTCTCAAGGAATCCCTTCTGCTCTCACCTCCTCGCCTAAGAGGCTTTTTTGAAAGTAAAGTTCCCTCCATTAAGGTGAACTGACAGCTAGGCACCTACGTCTCTCCAACCCCATGTTCCCTTTTGCCAGGCCTCAGTAGAGTTGCTACCATCTCTCTCTCTCCTCTTTTTAGCTTTCTTTTTCTCTGGTTGCCCTTTCTCTGGATGGCTGCCCCCTCTATCTCGCCTTCGCAAGCCCTGGTGGCTCCATCCCACTCTCTCACATCATCAGTTGACAACATGTTGCTCAGGGGTGCGGCGGTCCCATGGCCAAGGACAAGAGAAGAGAAGTTTGGGCCGCCAGACTGCTGCCTAAGCCTGTAGTCCTGTAGATGTGAAATGCTCATGTGGCCAACTGCATTAAGGGTTGCTGTGCAAATGAAGGAAAGGCTTTAAAGGAGACACCTGGCACTTTTATATATAACTTTGGGAGTACATGTGTTGTGTGTGTGTAGGGGGGAGAGAGGGGTTGATCTAGGGTCATATAGCTTGCACCTTCCCCACTACTCCTCCCTAGACTGATCTCCAAGTGGAGAAACACCATCTGAAGTTCTCTTAGATCACAACTGCTAGTAACTGTTAACTGAGACCTCTCCATTCTTCTGCTGGCAGTTACAAGTGGTCACATATCCTATATTTTTGCAAACTTTACTTGCTGTATATCAACTGAAGTGCCAGAAGAAGAAAGTTGAAAAATCATTAAGCTGCTAAATGTTGTTAATCTTCAGACAAATACCCTCTGAACAGCTCACAAGTTGTCTTGTGATTATACTGTAAACAGTCTGTCAGTTGGCTTCTGTGGGTAATCACTGATTTTTCCGAGATTAGAGCTTAAGCAACACTCTAATTTAACTGCATACCTTAGTCCTAACCATATTACAGAACAGCAGATTACTGTTACTGGTATATAGCTTGTTTAACCATTTAGAATGGCAACAGATTTCAGAAAGCTGCTACGATACAGTGACAATAGCAAATGGGCAGTTACCTCGCAAATAGTTTTTCTTGAGTTAGAATGTAAACATTTCCTCGTCAGATTGAAGGGTTACATCATATAGAATAGAGGGAAAAAAGGCAGATGAACTGCAAAATATTTAATGCAGAAGAGGATCTCTACTAGGCAGAGCCTGAATTATCCCAAATATAGCTTTGACAGTTGCCGATCAACAGCTGTTGTATATTCTGCTTCCATTTTCAGCCTTCACACTGCATGTGTGTAACTTTACATTCCAATGGTGCAGCAAGTAATGACACAATGTGATGCCACCCATACCTGCATGTAAAGCTTCAGAACAAATGAATGATTGCACCCTGCTGTAGGGAATACAGTTTGCCACAGGCATCTGCTTCCATAAATCATTGTCTGCTTATGAAACTGGGAGGGGATGTCATTGCTGAATAATTGTTTTTAACTTCACCGGTGCAGCCTTTTTGGGGCATCCAATGACGTTTCACTGGACTGTTGGGTAATGGGTACATGGGACAGCACAACAGATGTGACTTGGCCTAGAGAAAGAAGAAATCGTTTAACTCAATTTAGAACCCAGCCAAAAATCACAGGTTCTAACTTTAGAATAAAGCTCAGAATTTTGGGAACCAGAGTTTTAAATATGACTTCCCTTTTTGCGGTTGCATAAATTGGTCCATGAGTAACTGATTTATGCCTGCAAACCAAGTAGAAATTCCACTACACTCCATCAGCATGTGTTTCAATTGGAGGAAATGCAGCTCTGGAAACTAGTAGATCCATAGCTGTTGCTATGTTACCAAAACCTAGCTGAACAATTAGAACCAGTCACAAATCCTCACCTGGAATTTCTACTAGGATAGACATCTAAATGGAAAGAAGAGAAGCCAAGTTGAGGTCTAAACATAAGTTTTCAGGCCCAGATCCTCAAAGGTATTAAAGTGCCGAACTCCCATTGATTTTAATAGAAGTTTGACACCTAACTACTTTTAAGTATGTGGGCCTCAGTTCCTGCTGACTCTGGCAAGAGACAAAGTCAGGGCCACTCCTGCAGATTTTTAGGTTTATTCCCCTGGTGGTGCAGAAAGCAGGGTGAAAATGCCTTTCAGACAAGGATTTTTCATGTTTGCCAAGTACAGGCTTCTTTATAGGTAGAAATACCAGAATATGGGGTTCTAGCATTACATTCCCTTTGAAAAATAATGGCTTTAACAGCAGGGAAATTTGTTCCTTGAAATTCAAAGTGCAACAAAGGCCACACTTTTAAAAAGCAAGTTTGAGCGGGCTTGAAAAACCCAAAGCACCCTCACCCCTAGCTTTGCCTCAGGATGCTGACTCATTAGGGCTAGATTGTGACTTCACACAGCCGACCCTCTGCAGGCTACCCAGACCTTGGGTGCACAGTAAGAAGGTGCTGAACGATCAGTTCATGCTTCATACAGCAGGTGAGCAGGGAATGGACAGAGCCTTGGCTGTTGGCTCCATCCCCTACTTTTGCCCACACAGCTAAGCCATTGTTCTAATTTGTTTCTGGTAGAGGCCAGCTGAAAATGTCTACCCCCATACCCACAGCAGGAGCAAGGGTGAAGCAGCAAGGGAGTGGTTCTGAGGCACAATGCCTTCCACGGCTGGTCCATGGGTGGCACAGTTTACGTTCACCCTTTCTTCAGAGCTGTGCCTGAAGGTGCAATCTAGGCCTTAGGCAACATTCAGAGGCCTGGGAGTGTGTGTGGGGCGGGACGCAATGCGGGATTGTACCTCAAGTGATTATGTTAAACTCCGTTTACAGTCCATTGCTTTCCAAGTGCTGACTCAGAGAATGTGTGCCATGGGAATAACACTGGTGGCATAAACAGTATCCCAAAGGTCTTGATCTGAAGGGCTGCTGAGCACCACTCAGGATCAGGCCCAAAGTAGGTTCCCTCTGTGCATCTGAACATTGGACTTTCAGGACCTTTTATTCTTCTGCAGTTATTGTCAATGGGAAAGTGTGACACTTCCTGGGGATACCCAGGGTTGTGAGGCACCTTCCTACACTTGCCCTTAGCATCAGAAGCCTCATCTGTGCCTGCTAGGGAATAGGGTTGCCAATTTTCTAATCCTACAAAACCAAAAACCATAGCCCTGCCCCTTCCCCGAGGCCCTGCCCCGCCGCTTCCCCGAGGTCCTGCTCACTACATTCCCTCTCCCGCTGTGGCTCTCTGTCCCCCACCCTCACTCACTTTCACTGGGCTGGGGCAGGCGGTGGGTGAGGGCTCTAACTGGGGGTGTGGGCTCCGGGGTGGGGCCAGAAATGAGGGGTTCAGGGTGTTGGAGGAGGCTCTGGTTTGGGGTGTGGGAGTGGGTGAGGGCTCGTCTGGTGGTGTGAGCTCTGGGGTGGAGCCGGGGATAAGGGGTTTGGCATGCAGGAGGGAGCTCCAGGCTGGTGAGTGGGGCAGAGGGGTTCAGGGTGTGGGAGGGGGCTCTGGGCTGGGGCAGGGGGTTGGGGTGCAGGGGGATGAGGGCTCCATCTGGGGTTGCAGGCTCTGGGGTGGGGCCAGGTATGAGGGGTTTGGAGTGCAGGAGGGAGCTCCGGTTTTGGGGGGGCTCAGGGCTGGGGCACAGGCTTACCTCCAGCAGCTCCCAGTCGGTGGCACAGCGGGTGGGCTAAGGCAGGCTTCCTGTCCTGGCACCCTAACCCTAATCCTAACCCAGCAGGTCCACCTCCTAGATGGAGGTGCATCAGGTGGCTCTGCATGCTGTTCTTGCATGCAGGCACCGCCCCCGCAGCTCCCATTGGCCATGGTTCCCAGCCAATGGGAGTGCGGAGCTGGTGTTTGGGGTGGGGGCAGCGCACAGAGCCCTGTGGCCCCCCCGCCTAGGAGCCAGACTTGCTGGTAGGTCTAGCCTGCCTTAGCTCCACAGCACCACCAACCAGACTTTTAATGGCCCAGTCAGCAGTACTGACCGGAGCTGCCAGGGTCCCTTTTTGACCAGGTGTTTCGGTCGAAAACCAGACACCTGGTTACCTTACTGGGGAGTCAGCTCCCCAAATCCACCAGCTGCAGGCAACACAAGCACTGCCCCCCTAGACCTATATAGGCTCTGCTGTCTCTCTACAGGTTAGTGATGGGCACACTCCAACCCTCAAACCCTTGGAGCATCTCCCTGGACTGTCCACTGGACACTCACAGTATTTCCAGATTCGCTGCTTACCATTTCCACCTCAGATCATTGCTCCACTGAACACACAGCACTTAGATATGTTTATAGTGGAAACAAGTAAAATTTGATTTACCGTACCATAGAGATTCTATTGATAGCAAATAGAAGTATTGGAAACAAATGGTTACATATAAAATAAAATCATAACACTCAGTCTAGAACCTAGACTTACTTACCTAAATAATCTCCTGTCTTACAGAGCAAGGCTCACCCAAAGTCCTTCCAGCATTTTATGGCCAGGCTTGGCTGTGATCTTCCATTCATGAGACATGTCATGTTGTCAGCTTGCCTCCTCGGTGAAAGATTCAGGATGTCTCTTGGTACCCTTAGATATATCAGGAGAGTCCTTTGTTCATTTCCATAAGCAGCACACTTCCTGCTGATTGTTCTTTCCTGCAGCTTCCCTCACTTGTTGATTTTGAAAACTTTTGCTTAGCATCAGGCTTAGTATGCAAATAGACCACCACTGTGAATTGGACAATACACAATAACCAGACAGGGAGATAAGCATCTGTTTGTACCCTCTATCTGAAAGGATCCTGTTTGAGACATTTCACTCTCCTGGTTACCTGTTTTAAAACCATAATTTTCAGTTTAGACATATAACTCCTTAAATATTATCTGTACACACATTTTGCAATGATTGTGTTGACCAGTGGGCTACTGGCTCTCGGTAGAGACCTCGCCTATCACTCTCTGGTGCATTATGCTTATATCTGACTATGGGGATTCCTATAAAACTCTATGCACCCCCTGTGCCCTCTGCCAATTGGCACCAAGAGGTTCCTGGGGTACAGAAAGTCATGCGTCTACCCATTTGACTTCAGCCTCACTCCCTATCATTTTGTCACTAGACTTGAAAATCCTACATTTGCTTACAGTACATCCTCTAAAAAAGACCCCCTATAACCTTTTGGAAATACAGGGCGTATTTGGGTTTGCAGTGGGAGAGGAGAACTTCAGTTACCCTGACATGTGCTATTTCTTAACTGCGATCCTCATGGGGACTCTTGAACGCTATGAAGGAGAACTTTATGACCCAGAAGCAAAAGCCACCAACTGGGAGAAGAGAAGCTATCCAGAGGGAAGCAATGCTGAGAATGTGAGAGTATGAGGGAAACTTGGCACCAAGAATTATGAACTAAATGAATTTTGAAGGAGGCTGTGTTCATGTACACAGTACTATGGTGGCAACCAGTTAAAGGAACAAGTTTTGGGGCGTTTGGAAAACTAATAGCCAGGGTCCAATGGGTAGAAGTATTAAAATCTTATGCTCCTGAATTGGATCTCTGAGACTTGTCCAGATACATTCCATCCTCACTTTTCCCTGGTCTAATGGTCAGTAGTACATGACCAGCATTGTTAGTTTTTCCTTTGTTTTGCTTTGTTCTTGATTCCTGAATCAGAGGATTTCTCCACTGCTGCCTCCTCCAGTCTCATATCCCATGTTACTGCTTTCATAAATACCTTTGCTTCTTTTCCCATCAGTCTCTCTTATAAGGACCATATTTGTTAATGTTGTTATTCCTGATGTAGTACATCCTATAAAGTTTCAGTGATATGATTAGCTTGCACTCTCCATGGGCAGCAGCAATTATATTCCCCATATGCCTTGCATTTGTATAAATAGAAACTACAGCATTATCACATTCTTTTCCTTGTAAAGTTCCTTTTCCTTTTGTTTTGTGGCCCATCCCCAACTTCATTAAGTACCGGATCCAAAGTCGACTGAAGTCAATAGGAGTCTTTCTGTTTGACTTCAGCAGGTTATGGATCAAGATCTAACAGGGCAAAATCCTGGTTCTATGGAAATCAACGGCAACACTCCTGCTGAATTTCATTGAGACAGAATTTGGCCCTATAGGAATGATCCAAAGCCCACTGAAGCCAATGGGAGTGTGTCCATTGATGCCATTAGCGTTTGGATCACGGTCTATAAGTGCAGACTCAAATATGTAGACAAGTGCATATCTGGGCAAGAGGTAGAAAAAAGCTCGCAAGTTTTATGCTGAAGGAAAGAACGTGAGTGCCTAATATTCAAGGAATATTCTCATTATCCAAAGAGACGTCATACTAGTGAAATTATGACCCCCCCATAAGGCCGACATTATGGGTTGTGATGTAGGTTCATTTTCAAAGTCAACAACCTTGAGGGTCCTTTTGAGATTTTTTTTTAAATAGCTTATATTAGAAAATCTGGAATCATGCAATCATAAAGAATGCAATTAAGCACATAATCTTGGTTATTTTTGACATCTGTGTACAGTTAGAGTCCATGGCGATTTTTTGCATCTCCCCACCCTGCAGCTTAGTGTCTTCAATTAATTTATCAAGCACCATCTGTGCTGTGATATTTGCTGCTCTGTTTGTGTTTCTGCATCTGTGTTGTTGCTGAATATTCCATGACACTTGGCCATTTTCATTGATGCTGAAAAAAAGCATGAAACGAATAGTTGCTTAAGATAATTATCAAGTACCAATAAGCAACTAAACAGAATTACATTTGCAGTCAACAGATACTAAAATCCCACTGAATGACTGTTTAGAAGGTGAATAGAAACATGGAAAAGAAATGCTGATAATTTTAAAATTGCACACCAGATTCTCTGGTAAAGATATAGCCCCTTTGTGGAGCTTTGGTCATTCACAGGGGCCAGAAAGCCACAGGATGTTCCCAGCTGAAGATTTCACCCAGCTCCTACACCGCCCACTCTGCAGCCCTCAGGACAGAGGGTAAGTTGGGGAAGGAGGGGCATGACCTGTGCTCTGGTTATTCTCCACGAGCATAAGGGTTCTTTGAGGCCATGGCTAACCAGCATACATTAGAGCAGTCCCAGGTTGCTATAAAGCAGGGATCTCAAAGTCCCGGTCTGTGGGCCATCTGCAGCCCGAGAACCTCCCCAGTGCGGCCCATGGAGGAGAGACCCCTGCAGCCATGCTGCTGGTTCTGTCTGCTGCAGGCCCCGCCCCACACAGTGGCTGGGAGAGAGGGACAGAGATATCATCACTAGTTGCCGGGCAGAGTCAGCCATGGAGGCAGGGTCACTTTTTTCCACAATAAATATAAACAAGTCAAAATACCAAACACAACTATCCGATGCACATCTTGCTGCAATCCTGAAGGTTTCAACTGCTCAGTCACTGAGGCCAAACATCAACAAATTGACAGAACTGAAGCATTGCCAGGTGTCTGGCCAACACTAAAAACTCCCTGGCAGGCGAAGAATTGTATAAAGTTGTAT
Source organism: Eretmochelys imbricata (assembly GCF_965152235.1). Lineage (NCBI taxonomy): Eukaryota > Metazoa > Chordata > Testudines > Cheloniidae > Eretmochelys > Eretmochelys imbricata. Next base: position 167,272,430 of record NC_135574.1, read on the forward strand.
GACACTTTTATTATTTCTAAGAAATTCGAAATAAAAAATACAATATAAACGTTTTCTTTTCTGAACACCATCTTCAGTAACATTATTGGCCCGCTGGGAGGATTTGGCCCGCTGGCACTGGCCCTAAGGTAAACTGAGTTTGAGACCCCTGCTCTAAAGCATAGCAGGGTCAATGTATAGCCAACTCCTTCCCCCCACCAGTTGTGCTCAGGCTGCTCTAAAGTATGCCAGGGTCAACATACAGTTAGCACTAGCTGGGCTCAGCAGACAATGGATGCAGCTAAGAATGCCTTGTGTATTTTTAATTCCTGGCATCACAGACGTTAAAGAGAGAAACTCCAGTTAAGTCATCCAGCCCATCCCCCTGCAGGGAAGCTCTTTTCTCCACCAGACATTTTTTTTAGTGTTTAGTCAGGACCTGCATGAATGGGACTTCTTCGCTTGGAAAACTGTTCCCCAGTCATGTAAATCTCATTGTCTGAAACCTTATCCTGATATCTGCTACATTCCTTAATTTCCTTAATTTAATTTGGTTACTCTGAGTTATACCCTTTGTATTATGCTACATAATCCCTCTCCATCCTTGACATTTCAGGCTCTTGTTTTTTGTGGGTCCATCCTAACAATCTCACTAATTCTAAATTGGAGCAGGAATAAGCCATACAGACATTGCTGGAGATGGGAGAAACAGTAGTTGGTTTTTCAAGACCTCCCTTGTTTAGTTAGCCAAAGACCCTATTGTTTTCTCCTAAGAAAAGACAAAAAAAGGAAGAATAGAGAGGAAAGGCATAACTTGTGCATACCAGGACATAATATCATGTCTATTCCTCTTCCTCTGTCAGCTGAAAGGGTAGTAGAAAGAGGGGAATTCACCCACTTTGGAGGGCTCCTCTTTCAAGGACAAAAGAATATGCTTATTTGAAGACAAAAATCCCATACGGGGCATATCTCTCTACCTTTAACACGTCCCCAGCTGTTTAACAGGTTTTTCTGAGGTGGTCCATTCTTCAGTCCTTCCTCCAACTCCGCCAGAATGTGAGGTCCCATTGAAAGTCTCTTTTGTCATACTCAGTTATATGAGACAGTGACTCCTTTCTGAGCTGATGTTTCTCTGCATCATCTAAAATGCATGGATTTTTTCTCTTTGCTGATAGTGTACTTTTGCATGGGCAGACTGACTGGATTTGAACCAATTAACAGGAAGAAACACTTCTCTGTGACTGAAAAGACAACTTTACTGAGAGAAAATAAATGCTACAAAAATACAGCTATGGATTTGGCATCTTTCGCAACCATAGGGCTTTGAACTTCGAAAACAGTAATGTTGTCCCAGTCCTACTTTTTCTTTCAGCAGGGTCTATTACATTTGCCTAGTAGAGCACACATCATTAATTTAGCCAAAAAAAACCAACCAACGGGCCAAATTTTGTTCTGACTTGTAAACCCAGTGTAATGTAATGTAATGTACTGGCTTTGTGTGAGTGAGTGAGTGAGTGAGTGAGGTTGCCCTTTTGTGGCTGGGCCCACAAAGAAGATAAAGAACCTACTATTGCTTCTAGTTGAGGGAATCATTCTTTACCTCCAGTGTCCAAGGCCTATGTTCTTAGAGCTGAAAGACCAAGGTTCTATTTTTAACTCCACAAGGATGTGGTTGTGATTTATGTAGTAACTGTGTCTGGATTTATTCCAGTGAGTGAGTGCAGACTTTGGTGTGCTTCTAAACAAACCAGCTAAAACAACTCTACATCTATATAACTGTGAACAGTACAGTGAAAGTACTTGCACAAGATGCCACCTCTTCTCTTAAGAGATTGCTTCAACATATCTTCAAAAATGTACTGAGTACAATTGTGCCCCATCTCTGTTAGAACGAAGAACATCTCCATTAAGCAACTGATTGCTGTTTCTCTTGAATGGTTGTTTAAGAAAGTTTCAATATAATCTGAAAATAGCATGCCTTAGATTTCACCTGCTGGGGTGGTTTTAGGAGATTTGAATGATTTTTCTATTATGAGGCCCCATATATTCCCCCCAAAAGTCATAAATTGTTCCTTAATCATAAATCTTTGCGATTCATTGCAGGTCATTCCTGAGAATACAGCATGTTCAAAGTATAGTAACTAATTTACTAGGCACTTAAAGGTTCCCAGCTAGGGTTTGTTCTGCAGTAGAGATGCAGTTAGAGATAGTTATTTTTGAAAGAAATTTTTGTGGATGTGAACCTAAAGCACTTTAGCCATCTATAGTGATGTTTGCATTAAATTAAAACCCCACAATCCTGTGCTGGATAGAGCATATGCTGAATGTTGTTATAAATCGCTATAAACTGGGGAATCTGCTGGACTAGAGTTGAGGTTGAGGACAGATACATAATCCTCCCTGATTAATTAGAGCAGAAGACTCTGCTAATCTCTGTGTTAGTCTGCTTGTGGTATTCGATCTAATAATAAACAGCATTTAATAAAAAAACCTCATCATGTTTTTAATTTCATCTGTAATATATATTGTTACAGGGCTCAACCAGGGGACTGCCTAGCTGGTCTGCTCTGAACCTTTGGCCATCCAGTCTCTTTCTTTTGCTTTATTCATATCCTCAGAACCACTTCCCTGTAGTGATATATACATTGGGCCAAATCTCCACTGGGCACTTTGCCTGAGTAAGTACTACGTAGATAATGAGTAAGGACTTCACAATTTGGGCCCTGATTCAGGAAAGCACTTAAGCACATGCTTAAATCCATCCCTGTTCAAGACAGCACATAAGCATATGCTTAAAGTCAGGCACATGTTTAAGTCTCACATATGCTTAAATGATATCCTGAACAGGGATGCTCTCCTGAATCAGGGCCTTGGCTCAGTGATTATTTGGCCTGGTGTGGCTCCCTATGAAGTCAATGGGAGTTTGGCCACTGACTTCAGTGGTTTCAGAGTATTAGTTAGTCTGTATTCGCAAAAAGAAAAGGAGTACTAGTGGGACCTTAGAGACTAACCAATTTATTTGAGCATAAGCTTTCGTGAGCTACAACTCACTTCATCAGATGCATTCAGTGGAAAATACAGTGAGGAGATTTATATACACACAGAACATGAAAAAATGGGTGTTATCATACACACTGTAAGGAGAGTGATCACTTAAGATGAGCTATTACCAGCAGGAGAGCGGGAGGGGCGGGTACGGGGGGGGGCGGGACCGAAAAGGACTGGATCCTTAATTAATTTTCAGTCTGCTGTGTGATGCCATAAATCGTCTGTGGCATAGAGAAGGTGAGAGCTAATCTGCATGGGATGGTGACAAGCCATATTCTTCTCCCTTTGTTTCATATTTACCTATTGTGCCTTCCCTGCACACAGTACAAGGTGCTTGATGATGATTAATAGGCTCTTGTTCTCATCTGACTCCACTGAGAACTCCACTCTTTTTCCACCTTGATTGAATTGGCCTCGTTAACACTGGATCCCCACTTGGTAAGGTAACTCCCATCTTTTCATATGCTGTAATATATATACTGCTTACTGTATTTTTCACTCCATGCATCTGATGAAGTGGGTTTTTACCCACGAAAGCTTATGCCCAAATAAATTAGTTAGTCTCTAAGTGACACAAAGACTCCTAGACCTGGTCTACAGTACGCGGTTATTTCGGAATTAGCCGAGTTACTTCGAAATAAAACTGATTCCGTCCACACGACCAAACCAGTTTTTTCGATTTAAAGGGTTCTTTAATCCGATTTATGTACTCCACCTTGGCAAGTGGAGTAGTGCTACAATTGAGATCGCAGCTCCAGGTTGCAACTACTGTGGACGCAATTCGACGTTATTGGCCTCTGGGAGCTATCCCAGACTGCTCCCTTGTGACCGCTCTGGACAACACTCTCAACTCCGATGCACTAGCCAGGTAGGCAGTAAGAGCCCCGGGAACTTCTGAATTTCATTCCCTGTTTGGTCACCATCAGCACAGGTGACCATCAGCACAGTCCACCATCACAAGACACCACGCAGTCCCGGATTTGCAGACGAGCTCCAGCATGGTCCGAACGGGAGGTACTGGATCTCATCACATGTTGGGGAGACAAATCTGTTATGGAAGAACTACATTCCAAAAAAATAAACGCAAATACGTACGCTAAAGTCTCCAGGACGATGACGGAAAGAGGCTACTCCAGGGACACAGAGCAGTGTCGTACAAAAATCAAGGAGCTCAGGCAAGCATACCAAAAAGCCAGGGAGGCGAACGGGCGCTCTGGGTCACATCCCATACATGCTGCTTCTACTGTGACCTGCATGCAATTATGGGGGGTGGCACCACCACTATCCCACAACTGTCTGTGGACACATGCAAGGGGGGAGTTGCACAAAGTGAGGAGGATGAGTTTTTGGAGGACGAAGAGGAGGAGGAGGACAGTGCACAGGCAGCAAGTGCGGAATCTGTTTTCCCCCCTAGCCAGGAACTATTCTTAACGGTGGAGTCAATAGCCTCCTCCCACTCCCAAGGCAGGCTCCCGGACCATGACCTTGGAGAAGGCACTTCTGGTGGGTGAGAGCTTGATCAGAGCCACGTGGTGGGGCGTGGGGGAAAACCCAGCCATGCTGGGCTGTTCGTGTTAAGTTTAAAGGGCTCATCCCTGCTCAGAGCCTCATCGGAGCCATGCGGTGGGTGTTGGGGGAAGGTGTTGTGTGAAGCGATCATCCCAGAGAGCCCGCAGGCCCTCCTTTTATATGGCAAACCCACCAGGCATTGCTTGCTATGGGAAAGGGGGCCCAGCAGTTTGAAAGCATTGAAAAGAATGTGGAAGAAGCAGAACCCTGCGTGCCCCTAGGGCTTACCATGCCTGCCTGCAAGCTAAATTCTGTTGCCCGGCCACATGTGATGGCTTACTCACACCAAAGTGGCAGGCACTTCAGTATAAGAGGCAAAATGCGACCTTGTACAGAAAGAACATGTGCTGTGTACTACGAATTGCCTGTTTCACTGAGAAAGAGTGTCCCCTTTGTTCTCTAAAATGTATCTTTTAAAATTACCCTCCCTTTTTCTCCTCCCACAGGTGCAAATGTTTCAATGCAGTGTTTCATGTCCCAGAGGCTGGTCCAGAATAGAAAGCGGAAAAAAAGAACTCAGGATGACATGTTCGCCAAGCTCATATAGTCCTCCCATACTGATAGGACCCAGCTGAATGCGTGGAGGCAAACAATTGCGGAGTACCGTAAAGCATTACATGAATACGAAGAGAGGAGGGATGTGCGCTATGAGAGCAGGTAGGATGCTATGGTCAAGCTCATGGGGGAGCAAACTGACATGCTCTGCTGTATGGTGGATCTAATGCAGGAAAGGCAGCAAGACCACTGACTGCTGCTGCAGCCCCTGTATAACCGCCCTCCCTCCTCCCCAAGTTCCATAACCTCCTCACCCAGACGCCCAAGAACACAGGGGTGGGAGGGGAGGCTACGGGGACCCACACACTCAAACCCAGAGGATTGCACAAGCAGCAGAAAGCTGGCATATCCGAAATTTTGATTTGGTTTCTAGACTTGTCCTTCCCTCCTCCTCCACCCCCCTAACTCAATACCCGGCCCCCTCCCCCCGGTCTACCTTCTAATTTCTCTCAATGTTTTGTGCAACAAATAATAAAGAACAGTTTTAAAACAATTGTGACTTTATTTCCTTTCATTTATAAAAAGGGCAGGTAACCTCAAGAGAAACAAACACAACTGTCACACCGTACTCTGGCCAGTCATGAAACTGGCTTTCAAAGCTTCTCTGATGCGCAGCGGAGCCTGCTGCGCTCTTCTAATCACCCTGTTGTCTGGCTGTGCGAAACTGGCCGCCAGGCGAGTTGCCTCAACTCCCACCCCACCATAAACGTCTCCCCCTTACTCTCACAGATATTGTGGAGCACACAACAAGCAGCAATTACAATTGGAATATTGGTTGTGCTGAGATCTAACCGAGTCAGTAAACTGCGCCAGCGCGCTTTCTAACATCCAAAAGCACATTCTACCACCATTCTGCACTTGCTCAGCCTATAGTTGAACTGCTCCTTACTACTGTCCAGACTGCCTGTGTATGGCTTCATAAACCATGGCATTAAGGGGTAGGCTGGGTCCCCGAGGATAACTATAGGCATTTCAACATCCCGAACAGTAATTTTCTGGTCTGGGAAGTAAGTCCCTTCCTGCAGCTGTTCAAACAGACCAGACTTCCTGAAGATGCGAACGTCATGCACCTTTCCCAGCCATCCCACGCTGATGTCAGTGAAACGTCCCTTGTGATCCACCAGTGCTTGCAGCACCATGGAAAAGTACCCCTTGCGGTTTATGTACTGGCCGCCCCGGTGTTCTGGGGCCAAGATACGGATTTGCATTCCATCTATCGCCCTGCCGCAGTTAGGGAACCCCAGCGCATTAAAGCCATCCACAATGGTCTGCACATTTCCCAAAGTCACTACCCTTGATAGCAGCTGGTCAATGATTGCGTTGGCTACTTGCAGCACAGCAGCCCCCACAGTAGATTTGCCCACTCCAAACTGATTCCCGACTGACTGGTAGCTGTTGGGCGTTGCAAGCTTCCACAGGGGTATGGCCACTCGCTTCTCAACTGTGAGGGCTGCTCTCATTTTGGTGTCTTTGCGTTTCAGGGCAGGGGACAGCAAGTCACAAAGTTCCATGAAAGTAGCCCTATGCATACGAAAGTTTTGCAGCCACTGGGAATCATCCCATACCTGCAACACTATGCGGTCCCACCAGTCTGTGCTTGTTTCCCAGACCCAGAATCGGTGTTCCACAGCATGAACCTGGCCCAATGCCACCATGATCTCCCAATCGCTACATGCCATGCTTCTAGGAATGTCTGTGTCCATGTCCTCATCAGTATAGTGATCGTGCTGTTGTCGCTTCCTCGCCTGGTTTTGCAGGTACTGCACATACTGCTGGATAATGCTCGAGGTATTTACAATGGTCAAAACTGCAGTGGAGATCTGAGCGGGCTCCATGCTTGCCACGCTATGGCGCCTGCATGGATAATCCTGGAAAAGGGGCATGAAACATAGGGGAGAGCAGAGTGGCAGTGGAAGAGGTGCTGTTCGGTTCACGGTAGCTGAAAAAAGGCGGGAAATGCTTGTCTTCTGTAGCTTTCACAGAGGCGGGACCCCAGGACAGACAACATGGAGAAGCTCGGTAGTGCAGCAAGAGTAGGAGAACAGAGTTGACGGCGGAAGCTGTGCTGCTCGGTTCACGATGGCCGAGCAGAGTTGACGGCGGAAGCGGTCGATGAGGAAGAGAAAGAGTAGATACTTATAGAGATTATATAGAAAGACGAGAGGAAATGCAAGGTGGATTCATAGTATTAGGAGAGAAGCGGTGCACCATCTGCTGAAAGCACTATGGCGTCTGCACGCCAAAAAGGCGCGAAATGATTGTCTGCCGTAGCTTTCACGGCAGGAGGAGCAACTGATGACACACGCCCAGAAACACCCGTGAGAATGTTTTTGCCCCACCATGCACTGGGAGCTTAACCCAGAATTCCAATGGACGGCGGGGACTGCGGGAACTGTGGGATAGCTACCCACAGTGCACCGCTCCGACATTTGATGCTAGCCTCGGAACTGTGGACGCACTCCGCTGAATTCACGTGCTTTAGTGGGGACACAGAAGACCGAATGTATAAAATCGCTTCCGAAAATTCGAATAGAATAATTTCAAAATAATTTCATACTGTAGACATACTCCTACATACTTGTTTTTATTCTTTTTCCTGACTCCCAGGCAATCTCAGTTTCACCTTTGACTCCTCTCTCCTGCCCCCATAGTTGGTTTTCTGCTAAATCTGGTCACTTCTTTTTAGGATTTCCCTAATCTACACGTCCCTTACTTTCCCCACTGCTCTTCTACCTTTTCCACATTTTGGTCACCTCTCATCTTGATTACTGCCTGTCCCTCACCCTCCCACCACTACTGCCTAAGTCACCTTTCCTCTCTTTGCACTCTGACTATATCACCACCCTCCACTCCATGAAACCCTCCATTGGTTTCCCATCTCCAACCACATCAGATTCCAGCTCCTTGTACTCAGCTACTAGGCCCTATGTTATCTTCCCCACACTCTCACCTCTGCTGTCATTCCTCCACTTCCCTTCTCACTCCCTGCTCTCTTCCAATCCTCTTGCCTTATTGCTTTCTTCCTCTCCATTTCCCACTCCCTCCTTCCGTATCATGCTGCCCTTTGCCAGGAACAGCCTCACTGCTTTCATCTGCCATGCACCTTTAATTTCACCTTCCATCTTCAAGAAACCACCTTCATCTCATCAGTTATCCCGAGATTCTCCCTATTTTGAACTGTTGCTCCATCTCTTGCCTGTGTTTGTTTTAGCCAGTTCTTTGAGGCAGAGAAGTATTTGTTTCTATGAGCCAGATTCAACCTGGCTCCAGCATGGGGGAGTAAGCAAGAGGGACACAAAGATCCTCTTCCCGCCCTGAGTAAATGTACAGTGATACAGAAATGTTTTATCTAATCATAATCATTTAGATGTCATTGTCCATTTCCCCCATCCCTTCCAGACACACCCGCCTTTCCAGGCCATCATCCCTCAACCTCTGTGCCTCTCAACCATCCCTACCAGCCCATCCCTTCTCTGTCCCCAGGACCCACCACCAATAAAAGATTTGTACTAACTGCTGTGACCTGACAGGGCTGCATTTCGCACAGCTGTAGCTGTGTGTTATTAAACACCCTGGATTCAAAATGGTATCAATTTACTCTGAAAAATGCCAGATTCCATGCCCCAGAGTTTATCACTGTATATTGAAGCTCCAGCTGCGGGGCCTGACTTATTAAGACTTACGCTGGCGATGCAGACTTCATGCCAAGGTAACCGGTGCCTTAGAAATTTGGCAACACAGATGGTAACAAAATAAATTAGCGTCTCTTCCTCCCAGACTGCTGGGGAATTTAGAGATGGTCTCAAACCAAACCCCCTGGCTCTGAGCATTTCCAGACTTCGGGAGTGTTTGGATGCAGACGCGAACTTTACACATGGTCCCATGGGCTGACCCGAGCCGCTGGACCCGGACCCCTAACCGTCGCGTCCAGGCCTAGGAGGGCGCTGCGCTGTGGGGACGAGACCACAGAGGAGTCTTGCGAGGCGGGTGGCCGCAGAGCGAGCGACGCCAAGCCGGGACGGCGATTGCAGCGGCTCCGGGGAAGCGGCGCGCGGGCCCCAGCTCTCAGGGCCACGTGGCACCGAGCCGAGCTGTCAGATCAGAAGCTGGCGGGACCCACGTGGGGCAGGACTGGGGGCCCCCACCCTGACAGCCAGTGGAGCAGGTGGCCCCGCGCTCCCGCGAGCTCGGCCTCGCCCCCACGCCCCGCCCCGCGGCTCCTCCCGGCCCAGCCCGGCTCTCAGCCACCTCGGCTTAGCTCGGTCTCTATGGCAACCGCCGCTCAGGAGCTGGGGGGGGGCCGGGCGCTCAGCGGAGGCGGATCCCGCCGGCCGCGGCGACCCGGCAGCGCCTCCCGCCTGTCCCGCTGCCCCGCCTGTCACTTCGGAGTCTGCCGCCGGGCGCCGCGCCGCGCCCCTGGCCCCCGGGCTTCCCGCCGCGCGGCTCCGGGCGCCCCCGCTCCTCGCCCGAGTCCCGCCGCGGCCCGGCCCGGGTAAGGAGCGCGGCGGGGCGCGTGCCGGCGGGGCAGAGTCCCGGGACCGGGGCAGAGTCCCGGGACCGGGGCGGTGTGTCCAGCCTGCCGACGCGCGCGGCGGGGGTGCCCACCGGCCTGCCCTGCCCAGCGCCCGGCTCTCGCTGGCGTGCCCGGGGCTAGCCCGCCTTGCCGGAGGTCGCGGCTGGGGGCAGCCAGGGCACTGTCCCCCCCGGGCCGTGTCCTCCGGGGAGCGCCCGGCGGAGCGGCCCTGCCCGGCTCCCGGCCATCGCTCCCCAACTTCTCGGCGGGTGCCAGCCCGGGCACATGCCTCGGGCGGGGCTGGGTCCCCTCCGCGGTGGCCGCCCGGGGACTGCAGCGGCAGGCAGCGCAGTGGCGGCGGTGGGACCCAGGGGGCGGCGGCTTGGGTTGGGCAGGTGCCAGGGGCGGGGAAGCTGGAGCGCTTCTAAAAGGCGGCCCGTCCCCGGCAGGCAGCACAACGCAGTGGAGCGGTGGGAGCTGGCCCCAGAGGCCGGGCTGGTCTCCAGGTGTCCGGGCTGGGTGCTGCCGCGTGTTCCGCGCACGGGAGCTCGGTTCGGGCGCTGGACGGAGCCTGCGGGGCTTTTCCTTTGCCCGGAGCGCGGGGACCCGGTCTGCTCTGGTTGGAGGTATGTTCCTCTCTTGCTCCCCCTCAGCCGCCTTTAGGAGTTTCGAAATTGGCGGTCAGTATTTACCACTGACTTGGCAAAGAAAGTGCCCGCAGTAGGTTCGTTTGTATTTGACTTTCCACCTTCCAAGGAATAAACGAGCACAAACAAGTGACTCGAGACTACTGCAGTCTTGAAATCAAGCAAAGTTACATTTAACTGAGGCAATTCTACCAGGAAAATGAGTTAGAATTCACTGGGCAGCCTCTGTCACACACCATCCATTGACTGTTGTATGCATCCACTTGAAATCAAATCTTGGTATACCACTGTGCTTGTTTTGGTCGTTTCCCCGGATGCTGTGCTTATTTAAAACACAATTTAAAAACTAGGAGGCTGATTCCCTTCCCAGTAACTCCAGTTTTACGCAGGCATAAACTCAACCAGACTCTGTGGCAATGACTACACCTGTAAAACTGGAGTGACACATGAAGAATTAGGTCCTAAAATATTTGTTGTGCTGTCACTTAGTGAGATGAGGGTAATAAAATATCATATGCTTTTATGCTTTTTTTTAAACTAACCCTCGTCTGTTTTTAAAATGAAAGTATATGTCTGTCTATCTAGGACTTATATGTGCTTCATCATAGTATCTTATATCATCCTCTAATTGAAAATTAAAAAAACAGAGTTCTCTGTCCATAAAAACTGTAGGTCTGATCCAAAGCCCTTAAAAGTAATGTGAATAATTCCACTGATTTTAATAAGGATTGGATCAGTCCCTGTGATCTTCTGGTATTTTCAGAAGAACATCGGTTACCAGCTCAGATGTTATAATTGAACTTAATTTAAATAGGGGTCACTAAGATGGTAGTTTAAGCATGGGGTAACAGGGTACATATAAAGAAAAGGAACACAAGAGAAAAGCAATGTTAGCTTCTAAGTATTGTTCAGATCAAGATATGTGTGCAGAACTGTAAGCAGCTGGTATTTTTTACACACTCCAGAACAAATTCTGCTCTCATTTACATCTGGGTAAATCCAGAATAATTCCACTGAAATCAGTTGTGTTATTCTGCGTTTATTCCAGTGTAATGGAGGCACACATTCTGCTCTCAGTGCTAAATACCTCAATTTAGTTTCAGCAAAGGTTGGTAATGACCAAGAGCAGTTACCTCCTGGACGGGTGCTTGGAGTCTCAGTGGACAAGTACGGCTGTCATAATGGGCATCATTGATAGGCTTCTCTGCAGAGAAACTCTGGACTAAATGGGTTTTGCAGAGTAAGGGAAGCTTGCCTGCTTTTGTCTTTTCTGTACTTGTTCTATGGAGAGAGGAGTTCAGTTTTCAGTGCTGGAAAACTGGCATTGTTGTCATGAGCACTAATTTCATATCAATACGTATTTTTAAGCAGCTACTGTGCTACACCAAACTTTGAGACTGAGCCCAATATCCTGCAATATTTACACAGGCAAAATTCCCATGTAGTAATCTAGGAGTTTTGCCTGTGTGGGAGTGAGTGAGATCTTCAGGATTTAGCCCACAGTAAATATTTTCAGTAGGAATTTTATTAGTTTCATGATGGTGGCTCTGTTGTACACAGATACACATGCTCCTGTGAATATATATTCCCACCATATGCCACTATGGTATCTGTTGTGAATAAAATATCCCTTCAAAACTTTCCAGATGATGGATTGGTTATAGAGTTCATGCCATCCCATCTGCATATTCATAGCACATAGTCTGTTCTATACTGGGAATATAGAAATAATATAGGAAACTCTAAAGACTAACAGATTTATTTGGGCATAAGCTTTTGTGGGCTAGAACCCACTTCATTGGATGCATGGAGTGAAAATTACAGATGCAGGCATTATTATACTGACACATGAAGAGAAGGGAGTTACCTCACAAATTGAACCAGTGTTGACAGGGCCAATTCAATCCCGGTGGATCTAGTCCACTCCCAATAATAGATGAGGAGGTGTCAATTCCAGGAGAGGCAAAGCTGCTCTTGTAATGAGCCAGCCATTCTCAGTCCCTATTCAGGCCCAAATTAATGGTGTTAAATTTGCAAATGAATTTTAGTTCTGCTGTTTCTCTTTGAAGTCTGTTTCTGAAGTTTTTTTGTTCAAGTATAGCTACTTTTAAATCTGTTATAGTGTCCAAGAAGATTGAAGTGTTCTCCTATTGGCTTTTGTATGTTACCATTCCTGATGTCCGATTTGTGTCCATTTATTCTTTTACATAGGGACTGTCCAGTTTGGTCAATGTATATGGCAGAGGGGCATTGCTGGCACATGATGGCATATGTAACATTAGTAGATGTGCAGATGAATGAGCCTCTGATGGTGTGGCTGATGTGGTTGGGTCCTCTCACCTGCACGTCTACTAATGTTAGCATCTGTAATTTTCACTCCATGCATCTAATGAAGTGGGTTCTAGCCCACGAAAGCTTATGCCCAAATAAATCTGTTAGTCTTTAAGGTGCCAGCGGACTCCTTGTTGTTTTTGTGGATACAGACTAACACCGCTACCCCTGATAGGAAACTCTGTTAACCTTAACAGATCCATTGATATAAGAATTTGTAATTCGAGGCCACAGCTCATGAGCAATAACTCTGTTCATTTAATATGAAGATAATGTGTTATGTTTAAATAAGCCTGTGGTATAAACCACAATGCAAGGGATTCCTGAGCTGAAGTTACATCCTTAACTCACCCTTTTGTGGCTAAGGAATACTGTTACAATAACTAAGGATTAACAATGGGTGAGTCAGGGATATATATTTAGTTTTAATTCTGAAATCCTTTTGTATTGTGGATTTACACCAGATCCTTAACATTATTTGAACATATCTTTAAAATTAGATAAGCTACAAAATGACAGGAAAGAGATGTTGCTCATGGTATGTGTTCCAGCGGGATTCCTTTCTACCTCTTTTCAGAGTAGCAGCCGTGTTAGTCTGTATTCGCAAAAAGAAAAGGAGTACTTGTGGCACCTTAGAGACTAACAAATTTATTTGAGCATGAGCTTTCATGAGCTACAGCTCACTTCATCAGATGCATTCAGCGGAAAATACACTGAGGAGATTTATATACATAGAGAACATGAAACAATCAATCACTTAAGGTGAGCTATTACCAGCAGGAGAGGGGGGAAGGGGGAACCTTTTGTAGTGATAATCAGCAGTTGACAAGAACGTCTGAGGAATGGTGGTGGTGGGGGGGGGTAAACATGGGGAAATAGTTTTACTTTGTGTAATGACCCATCCACTCCCAGTCTCTATTCAAGCCTAAGTTAATTGTATCCAGTTTGCAAATGAATTCCAATTCAGCAGTTTCTCTTTGGAGTCTGTTTTTGAAGTTTTTTTATTGAAGAATTGCTACTTTTAGGTCTGTAATCGAGTGACCAGAGAGATTGAAGTATTCTTCAACTGGTTTTTGAATGTTATAGTTCTTGACATCTGATTTGTGTCCATTTATTCTTTTACGTAGAGACTGTCCAGTTTGACTAATGTACATGGCAGAGGGGCATTGCTGGCATATGATGGCATATATCACATTGATAGATGTGCAGGTGAACGAGCCTCTGATATTGTGGCTGATGTGATTAGGCTCTATGATGGTATCCCCTGAGTAGATATGTGGACACAGTTGGCAACGGGCTTTGTTTACCTCTTATTTACGGCATAACTGGGTGCAATTTGATAGTCTGTATTATGCAGGAAGACAGACTACATGATCTTTTCTGGACCTAAGATATATGAGTCTAGTGATTACCTGCTCCATCCCAGACATGCAGCCACTTCTTGGGTAAAATATGGCAGCCCTGAAGCAGCAAACATCAACATTATACAATTGGCCCAGGAGGCTGAATTAAGGAAAGGGTGTTTGTCTTAATTCTGAACTTCCTGACTTATTAGGTTTAAACCACTCCACTGATATCATTTGTATTTATTTATTTATTTGTTTATTGTGGTTTGCATTAGAAAATGTTTAGTGCTTGAAGTCTGTGTGGGAAAGTGGCATGAAAATAGTTCTGGGTCTTGGCAGGTGAACCTGATTTGCTCTGATAGGTAGGCAGACTGAAATGCTATTATGCATTTGAAGCAAATTGTGAAAAACAAAACAAAAACCCTTTTGCTTCTGCAGATAACATAAAGGTTAGCTTTTGTGGAGATTCCTAGCCATAGTTAGGGATCTACTCTGTTGGCTTTTTTTATTTGACATATAAAAGTCAGCTGCTGTAAATCAACATAACTCTTGGCTTCATTTGAATTATGTGGATTTACACAATGTAGTTCCATTAAAGTCAATGGAACTATGGCTCTTACATCAGCTGTAGATCTGGAGTAGATATATTTTTTTCTGCTTAGTAGCACATGGTCCTTGTTATATTTTCCCATAATCAGCCAAAACACATGCTTTCTCTATAACTTCTGATCATGACCGTTGCAGTGTTCATGTCACAGTCCATGTCATGTTCCTTTACTCTCTTGTAATTAAAGTGTTCATGTCACAGTCCATGTCATGTTCCTTTACTCTCTTGTAATTAAAGTGTATGTTGAAAACACATTGAAAAAAGTTTTTCTTTTATAACAACAAATCTCTAGGAATCAAAATATTTCAGAAATTATACAATCATAGGGAAGGTCATGTGCTTTTAATTTTATAAAAAGGTTTCCTACATAATCTTGTGGGTGCCATTAAATGTAGAAAATGCAACACAGTTGTAGTATGCGTCTTGGAAGAAATTATGATGTCTTTATATCCTCTGGTTTGTGTTTAGCCTTTTATCTCACAGCACCTTGTGTAAGATTTTTCTTGTTCTCCCTTAAATTACCCTTTAAGCGGTACAATATACAGTGGGCCAGGTCCTCTGCTCAGTGTATGTACATCTACTCCATAATATAAAATACAAAAATGATATGCTGTACTTGGAGCTAAAAATGTACTCATCACATGCCGCTGAAAGTTACTGTCAGTCATGTCACATCTCTATCAAAAGTAACCTAATATAATGGCAGGGCCCAATCCTGACGTTGACTTTTTCCATTGATGTTACTGACTACTTGAGTCAGTAAGCGCTACTCATGTAAGAAAGGGATGGGAGGATAGGACCTTACCTGGAAGTCGACTGCTAGCATTCCAAACTGTCACCTTCGAATTAGCTCATCCCTAGAAATCATGTCAGACTATTTACAGCCCTGCAAAGCCTATAGCCAGGAAGACTGACAATAAATACGTTTCACTTAGATCTGGTCTACACTTAAAATTGACTTAGCTATATCAAATGTGAAAAATCCACAACCTTGAATGCCAAAGTTAACCTGACCTAAGCCGCAGTATAGGTACGGTTAGGTCTACAGAAGAATTCTTTCATCAACCGAGCTACCGCCACTCTGGGAGGTGGATTAACTACAGTGATGGAAAACCCCTTTCCACCAATGTAGGAAGCCTCTACAATATGGACCTACAGCAACACAGCTGCAGCACTACAACTGTGTGACTGTAGCGCCCTTAGTGTAGACATGGCCTTACAGTGTTACACTTACAGGTACCTCAGTTATCCAAACCTCCCTGGTATTTGAAACAGGGTCATGTCCTCTGACATCTGTTAATTACTTTGACAATTCCCTTTGTATCCCATATCTTGTTTCCTCCATAACACTTGGATAGTCCAGCTTGTAAAGCAAAACAAACAATATTTTGTCCACTGTGGTACAAAACAGAATAACTGAAATGTGCGCAAGAATTATGCCTTTTAATTCCACTTGTCGGGAAGAAGAAAGATGTTGCATAACTCATTATATTTGTCCTGCTTTGTAGGTGAGAAGGTCAATGTGCTTGACGGCACTAACGCATTAAGCCTCACAACATCCCTGTGGGATAGATACATGTGATTATGCCCATTTTACCAATGAGGAAACAGAGAGGTTAAGCAACTAGTCCAAAATCACACAGGAAGTCTGTGGCACAGCGAGGAATATAACCCAGGTTTCCTGACTTCCAATCTTGCCTCTTAAGTACAAGACTTTCCTTCCATTTTTATGGTTTATTACATAGATTGGCTTCTCAGACTGCGGTCATGACCTCCAAGGTGGTTGCAAATAGGTATCAGGAGGTCATAATCACTCTGCCCTTCCCCTATTGCTAAGTATAAAGGTGGGAGGATCTTGGCTAGATGGGAAGGGGTGGTGGTGCTGGGGGCCCTGGTATGGAAAAAGAGGTCCCCGTATGGAAAAAGTGGAAAACTTTTGATGTAGTTCATTCTACTGAAAACTATGGGAGGAAGAAAGCAGATATTTTTATTACAATTGTATGGCATGTTATATAATTAATATTACAGAGGCGTCAGTAGCAACTTCATAATTAGGGCTGTGCTGAGCTTTTCACTTAAAGCAGGATTAAAACTCCCATTTGAGATGTCAGTGATTGAATTTAGTCTCCAGATTTAACACAGTTGCTGTTCAGAGGACAGTTGGATTGATGATCACAGAATCATAGAATATCAGGGTTGGAAGGGACCTTAGGAGGTCATCTAGCTCAAAGCAGGACCAATCCCCAACTAAATCATCCCAACCAGGGCTTTGTCAAGCCTGACCTTAAAACCCTCAAAGGAAGGAGATTCCACCACCTCCCTAAGTAATGCATTCCAGTGCTTCACCACCCTCCTAGTGAAAAAGTTTTTCCTAATATCCAACCTAAACCTCCCCCACTGCAACTTGAGATCATTGCTCCTTGTTCTGTCGTCTGCTACCACTGAGAACAGTCTAGATCCATTCTCTTTAGAACCCCCTTTCAGGTAGTTGAAAGCAGCAATCAATAGAACTCTATAGTAAGTTTGACAGTGTGCCCCTCCAAGATCCAAGCCCTGCTTTTCAACCCAATTTGACTGCCAGTCTCTCCTTCTGCCTCCTCCCTCCATTTTGTTTGTTGCTGTCTTCTTGTTAGTGTATGTACAACGTGCCTCAGGTGGCATGTGATCAGGATTCATCACCAAATTTGGTCTGCTGGTTAGATGATTAGCTTTCCTGTCCCAGGCCAGGTAGTGACCGGGAGTGCGACATGAACACTGATTCATGCCCCCTTTTGTTGGTGTTGTAGGCAAGGACATGGTGTCAGGGAGAAAGGGAGAACTTTGCTTGCTGAACTCTTCTTTCTGCCATGGAAGCACATTCTCCAACTGATAAACCTCCTGTGATTCACAACACAGCAGACATCTTCTAACAAAACTTAGCAAGTTTGTCAGACTGGGTTGAGCATGACTGATCTCTAGGACCCTGAAGGGGATCAGGGTCTGTCTGTCTATATGTGCAGCCTGCAGTCAGAATAGCCTGCTAGCTAGTCAAAGAAATGTATACCACAGCTCAGTAGTGGGTCTGGGGGAAGGGTAGGTAGCTGACCTAGGAAGCCACAACTAGGGTTGCCAACTTTCTACTTGCACAAAACTGAACACCCTTGCCCTGCCCACTGCCCCGCTCCTCCTCTGAGGCCCTACCCATTCCCCGCCCCTTCTCCAAGGCCCTACACCCTGCTCACTACATCCCTCCTCCCTCTGTTGCTCACTCTCCCCAACCTCACTAACTCACTCGTTTTCAATGGGCTGGCTTGGGGCTGGGGTGATGGAGGGGGTGAGGGCTCTGGCTGGGGGTGCGGGCTCTGGGGTAGGGCCAGAGATGCAGGGCTTGGGGTACTGGAGGGGGCGCTGCTCCCATTGGCTGCGGTTCCCAGCCAATGGGATCTGCGGGGATGGCACTTGGGGTGGGGGCAACGTGCAAAACCCCTGGCTGCCCCTACGTCTAGGAGCTGGAGGGAGGACATGCCTGCTGCTTCCTGGGAGCTGCGCGGCATGGCGGCTAGCAGGGAGCCTGTCAGACCTGCTGCATGGTACTGCCAACTGGACAGTCAACAGCCCGGTCAGCAGTGCTGACTGGAGCTAACAGGATCCCTTTCTAACCAGGTGTTCCAGTAGAAAACTGAACACCTGGTCACCCTAGCCACAACACACATAGGCTTGGTACTTTCCTGGCTCCTCAGTTCATTGTCTGCATTAGCTCCCCTATTGATTTCCTCCCTTCCTGGCTCTTCCTCTTCTATATCTTTATATTTATAAATGTTTAAGGGTGGAACAGGGAGCCAGAGACAAAGAGCACAAGGGGGAACATTGAGGGAGTCAAGGGAGGCAGACTTGGAAGAGGAATGGAGGCAATCACAGGGAGATGGTGGAGATACAGGGGATGGAGTGGGAAAAGGATGGGGAGAGAGGCCTGGAACATATAGAAGCAGGACACAAGAGGGTGGGGGGGAAAGAAATCCAGGGGCAGTTGGTGAGTCAGAGCACATAAGTGGTGTTGAGAGGCAGGTTAGGAGACTTCATTTTATTTATCATTAACAATACAAGGAAATTCCTACACAGAAAGAGCTGTTAGTTTACAGCTAAGGTTACTCAATGGCATTTCCTCTGAATGCAATCACTGACAATTAAGGAAACACCCATTAGGCCAACATTAACATCCAGCAATGTATAGAAGTATTGTATAATCCAGTTACATGTACATCTAGATACAGTTATAGTTATACATGTACATTGAAAAAGCAACCATGTAAAATATACTATCTGATGTCAAACATGGTCAACTCTGAGGAGAAGGTGTTATTTCCAAAAGGAAATATAGAGTTGAATAGGCAAAATTCCTGAAACTCTACACTACTTCTGGAGTGGAGATTTTTATGAACAGTTTATATTTTTAATTTATTAGTATTTGACCAGTTTATAAACTGAGCATGGTCAAAGCCAGCTCTCTGAAACATGAATGGACTACTCTGAATAGCAGCAAAACTGACTTATTGTCCAACAGAAGGATTTGTATCCAGATGCAGCACTGTTTTTATTTACCACAGATGCCCCCTTGGTCATCAGCATCCTGCAACCTGACTGTAAGCCCCAGTCCTTTGTGTCCTTCCTAATAGAAAAGACATTTCATGTTACTTAATGATTAGCCTCAGTGTGAACTTTAAATTGAAAACAGTTGCAATAAGTGGAGTCCCTGGTCCTTTCCCTGGGCTGAAAAGACCAATGGCAGGATGAGTGGGGGTGGCTTGTCAGTTCCACTGAGTGTTTGTGGCCAGTTTCCAGTACTAGAAAGGAGGAGGATGGAGAAACAGCTTCATGCAAACAAGAACCACCTCGGGACAACTAGCACTGACTGTAGCTTTGCATGAGATGTTTGGACTGGATTTTCCCTCTGTTCGAAAACAGGCAGTGTGAATTGCAGGTAATCTGCTCTGCCTGCCCTACACCCTTCTTGTTGGGGTGTGTGATTTTTCAAAAGCACCTAGGACACTGAGGACTACAAGCCCTATTGAAAGCCTGTGGGACTTGTACTCCCAAGTCACTTAGGTACTTAGTGGGGATTGGACAAATCAACTCGCAGTCCTTGCTCAGGCCAAACTCCCTTTGATGCCAGTGTGCCTGAACTCTTTTCCTAAGTGATTATCATCTTGCGGCACAGCTCTGATGCCCTGCTACAGCAACAACTTTCAAAGGTGTACTCCCTCACAGCACTAGTCTCTTTGATAAAGAGCCACTGAAACAGATCAAAAAGCTGAAGGCCATAAGAAGAGCTCACCACATTGCAAGATCATACCCATAGTGAGTCAGTGGGAATTAAAACCCAGGTTTCCTGACTCCCAGTTTCCTGCCCTATCCACTAGGGGCCCTGCTGCCTCTAATGAAACAGCCAGCAATGGAAATAGCTGGAAGATGTTGGAAGGTCATAATCTGTTCAGCTTCACAAGTTACCCGTTCAGGGCCTAGCTCTCTTCTCACTAGGCTGTGTGTACACTGGTGCGTATATACCAGTGTGAGGTCAGACTCAGACAGTAATAAGAACAGGCTAATTGACAGGAATATAGCACTAATTAGCCTGTTGGCTGCTAACAAATGCTGGTAAAATACCCATATGTTATATGAGACACCCAGCTCAACCAGTATCAGAGGAAGGTGCTGGCTGAGTGTTGTAGGTATTTGCATCTTTTCTAAATAACAGCAGAATAGTTTCTCTTTAATATAACTTGCCACAGTCATGTGAATGAGAGTGCAGAGACATTTAAATCTTTACAACGTCTCAGTTCATTCTGCCATTCACTTTTGCTAGCAGTGAGCTTGCCTCAGTGCCTCTCACTGGATCATGTCAAGGTATCTTAACCTTTAATAACATAGTGGTGAACACACGCTAAACTCACAAATACAATTATACCATCTAAGTATGTAACAGAGCATAGATGCATTTTAGGGTAATGGAGTTATGGATTCAGAACCATCAGCACACCATTCTCATCTGAGCTTAGTCACCTATACAGGTGGACTAGACCTGCAACAGGCAGACATTGCCATCTGTGGTAATGTGAAAGTAAGAGAGGCTGTCTTGAAAGAACTGGAAGTCATCCTGGCGATATTACCATTATCATTAATAGGAAGGGAACTGGCTCCTGCTCCCACTGTACTGTATGGGAGTTCAGTAGGAGCAGGATCATTTCCAATAGTTGTTGTTCTGCTTGCTAACGTAAGGGTAATCAAAGCTTCGGGGCATAAACTAATCACCACAGGGTTCCCTCATGTGCACAACTAGTTAGGGTATCATTATTTATAGAGCACCTGAAGTGTATGTGTTGCTTTACACACACATATAGTCCTTGTCCCACAGAACTTGCAATCTTTGCTTTGTTTTTTACCTTCTTCTGAAGGATCAGGTTGCTGTTAGATGCAGGATACTGGACCAGTGGTTTGATCCAGTGTGGCACATTTTCTGAATCTGGAAGAGTCTAAGAATTAGACTGCAATATTTTCAAACTTGGGACCCCAAGAACAGACTTCTTGGGGCACCTTTCTTTAATGGTGTGGATTCTTTTAGTGACATGCACGTTGATGGACAATCATATCACCTAGTTTTGTAGATGCTGTAAGAAACTGGGAGGTAATTGTAAAAACCATTTCCAGGTTTGTGCCCCACTCCGATACTGATGTACTGATGCATAACACACTTCTAGACTCCACTTTTGGAAATGTGACTTTGATTTGTTGACTGATCTTTGAGCAAAACCCTTGCAGAATGGGGCAATCTTACCAAAAAAGGTTCCTCCAAAGCTAGGTATTTTCAACACGTTTTCCCAGTCCTTCTGTATTAGGATCGAATTTACATACGTTACAAATTGCAGTTCTAGGAACTCCACAAGTGTTATCTTAGAGATCTTGTTCCCTACTGTATTTGTATTTATTTTATTTTTCATTTTATTACTTGCACTTTTCAGGCCATGGAGAAAATATAAAATCATACACAATTAAATCTTAAAACGACGTAGTGTCAAACTGGAACTCTCCCATGCCAACACAGAACTCCAACCCTCCCAGCTTATCTCATCAGGCAAAAGCCAGGGTAAATAAATAGATAGATCTACATCATGCTCCAAAAGTCATTTGACTTGTGAATTTCTGGACAAGCACAAGAAGCAAGCCCCAGAATTGAGGGGCTCCTCCCAGAGAATACTCTGATGCTAAATATACTAATCTAGATTTGTCAGCTCAAGCTTACCACCTGGTCTCAACCTCCAGGATGAGGCATGAAGAGAGAAGTGGCCTCAAAGATAACCAGGATCCAAACCATGCAAGGCTTTTTAGATTAAAATCAACACCAGGAATTGCACCTGAATACTAAATTGGATGCCAGTGATGTCTATGGAGTAACAGTGCATTATGCCCCATACCTGGCACAACAGTAAGCAAGCAGACAACTGTTCCACCCTAGCTGAAATTTCCAAGTGGTCTTCAAATGTAGCCCTGAATAGAGCACCTTGCAGTAATGCAGTCTTGAAGTGACAAAGGTGTGGCTCAGTGAGGCAAGGTCCACTTTTGAAACAATTTCCTTGCCATATGGAGAAGAAAAGCCCTTTGACCACTACTATTTCTGGGAGTCCAGAAGCACTTAGGAGGATACTCCAAGTTGTACCTTGAGTTCTAAGTGATTATGAACTTTTGGTAATTATCGCTATACTGGGGACTAGAACTTTAGTCACTTTGCAACTCAGATATGAAATTCTCCTTCTCTCCTGGCTTCTGAGGCTGCTGCCATTTTTAGGTTTTAGATCTAAGCTTACGGGTGAGACTTTCAAAAGCACTTAAGTGATTTAGGATCATATGTTCTATTGATAGTCAATGAGATTTGTGCTCTTAAGTCATTTAACTGTTTGAGTTGCTTATTTTAATGGTTTTGTGACTGAATGAAGGTATCAACAGAAGCGTAGAGATATAAGGCCAAATTCAGACCTGTGTTAGTTGGTACATCTCTCTCTAGGGGCTTCATCAGCTTATGCTACATTTGAATTTGGCCTAGAAAATCAAGGTAGAAATTATCTTGTAGGTCCTCCTGCCTAGAGGAGGAGTGGATGTGTTGGTGCTTAGCTTGCTGAGTGCTTAAGATAGTGTTCTGAAGCATACAAGTGGAAGGTAAATTATAATATGTAATCATTATATACCGCCTCTACACGCTGTGTTAACTGCTTCACTGCTGGTTCGTCACTCCACTTACTGTGCTGCTACTCTCACCTCCTATTAATGCTCCGTGTAAATCTATGGAGCGTCAGGACTTAGATGTACAGTTTACTAGCAACCATGATCAAGAGATGGTTATGAGGGAGAACTCATCAGGAAATTACGTTTTTCCCCTGTGAAAAATTTCAATGAAATTTTCTTCCTTTTCATTGAAAAATTTCTTCATATTTTTGGTGTGTTTCATTAGAAAAACCCAAACCAAGAAAAGCTTCAGTTTAAAAAAAAAAATTAAATCCAGTTTTCAGTTACTTAAAGCTGAAAATTTGTCTACCTTTTTATGAAAATCCAATTTTTTTGTCACACAGATGGACACTTTCATAAAAAATTTTGATTTGCCAAAAAAAAAAAAAATTCCATCAAAGAAAGCATTTTGACAGAACATATTTGACTAGCTCTATTATGTGGCTTTCATTTTGCTAGTGCATGGCTGCTGCTGCCTTCTATGTTTTAAAAAAAATAGACTAAACTGTTCAGAAGTGTCCATTAATTCTGCCAGGCTTCATTTTGGGGTGCCCAACTTGAGACTCCGAGGGACTGATTTTCAGAAGTGCTGAGGATCTGAAGTCAAGGCCTCCCATTGGACACTCAAAACCTGAGCCATCCCAGATCCCTGCCTTCTTTTGTAAACATGCTGTTAGCAGGGTCGAAAAGAGACCCTGGGGGCTCCGGTCACCATTGCCGACCAGACTTGCAGCGCTAAGGCATGCTAGACCCTACCTATCCTGGCTGGCACCACGCTGCCCCCCAGAAGCAGCTAGCAGGTCCAGCTCTTAGGTGGGGGGTCATGGGGCTCTGCGTGCATGAACCGGCCAATGGGAGCTGGGGGGGCAGTGCCTGCAGGCGAGAGCTGCGCATGGATCTTCCTGGACCATGGCTTAGGAGCCGGACCTGCTGGCCACTTCCAGGGTGCACGCAGCACAGTGCCAGGAGAGGCAGGCAGCGTGCCTTAGCCCCTCTGCTGCCCCGCTGACTGGGAGCCGCCCAAGGTAAGCCCACGCCCCAACCCTGAGCCCCAACCCCCTGCCCCAGATCTGACCCCCCCAAACCTGGAGCACCCTCCTGCACCCCAAACCCTCAGCCCCACCCCAGTGCCCGCACCCCCAGCCCAGAGCTCTCACCCCCCACACACACCTCAACCCTCTGCCCCAACCCAGAGCTCCCTCCCACACCCCATACCCCTCATCCGTGGCCCCAGCTGAGAGCCTTCACCCCCTCCTGTACCCCAACCCCATGCCTCAACCCGCAGCCCCCTCCTGCACTCCAAATACCTCGGCCCCACCCCCCAGCCTGGACCCCCCTCCTTCACTCCAAACCACTCATCCTCAGCCCCACCCCAGACTCCGCACCCCCAGTTAGAGCCCTCACCCCCTCCTGTACCCCCAGCCCCAGCCCAGTGAAATTGAGTGAGGGTGGGGGAGAGTGAGCCACCGAGGGAGGGGGAATGTAGTGAGTGGGGGGCGGGACCCCAGGGAAGGGGCAGGGCCTTGGGGAAGGGGAGGGGCTAGGGTGTTTGGTTTTGTGCGACTAGAAAGTTAGCAACCCTACTTGTTGCTCACACAGCAATGGATGAAGCTGATAAATGACACTGTGATATTTAACTGGTGCCATCACAACATTTGGATCATGATGCAATACTCTTCATTTTGGGGGCAAACCCTTTCAGAGTGTTAGGCCTGGATCCACAGATGTAGGAACACCCTGTTGGAATCTCGTCCTGCAAGCTGCTGAGCACTAAAGCTGATTGGGGGCAGGGGGAAATCCCCCATGGAAAATTTTGACTTTTTTCATCAAAAAAACATAACCACAGAACCCCAAAATGTTCAGCTAAAAACTAAAAAAAATGTGGGTTTTGAATTTTCAGTTTTCTGTTTAAAAAAAAAAAATGGTGACAAAAGCAGATATTTCCTGTGAAAATCTTCATTTTGTTGCAAACAATCTTCCATTGGAAAAAAATTCAAATGAAAAATTTTTGGCCAGCCTACTGAGCCTGCTCATTGTGTTGACTTAAATATTTCTTCATGTAAACATCTCTCCACCCTCTGATTATTCGGTTAGTCCCAAGTGCTTTGCAGGATCAAGGCCCTTAGCCCATCACCTGGTTCATATGCCCCTTTGAGTCATGGCATGTCATCTCCTGACCGAGCTAGAACTGGTTGACATTAGCCTCTCTGTAACCTCCACTGCTGATATCCTTTGTGCCCATCCCTGAGGACTAACGGACAGAAGCAGCAAGGCATGTAAGTGTGTTAGGAGAAGAAATAGTAGATGCTGTTTTGTGCATGCTCTTCTTCATGCTCTGAGCATCTGCTTCGGACTCTATTGTGTCAACAATAATCGTCATTACAATGGTCGATACAGAGTGCTGTTAAAATGACTACACTAGGAGGAGCTGGTTGGTGTTGTATGTTCTGCCCAAATACAATATAAACACATCCAGCAACACAGTTGCATTTAATTTGAAAATAATAGTGCAAGCGTATGCATGCTTTCACTTCCCCCCCCAGGACAGCCCTCGCTGTTCCATTAATAGTTGATATTAATAGCTGATATTGCCTGCTTGTACAGTTCCAGCACACCAGAACAGTCAGGCCACCTGTTTTTAGAAGTCAGTGGGGGTCCCAGGGCCTTCCCTCAGTGCATGTAACTCCTCCGTTTAAATCAAAAGCTCTGCATGACACTATGGTTACTACTACTGCGACTAGCAGTAATATAATTAGGGATGAGCTGACCCCCAGCTCCAAACCCCTTCGTATATTAGACAGGAGAGGGTGTTCACATTTGAATGCCCTGTTCCAAACCTGCTTCTCTTGTTTTGGTTCTGGGTCAAATCCCAAACCTATCTTCAGATGTGGCTGAAATATGAGAGTGGCTGGTCTTAGCTTGTTCCATGACATGGTGGAACTCTCAACACTCACAACTGACTCAGGTTCAGCTGAAGCAGTTTCAGGCTTTATTCCAAGAATACAACACAGCACGTAGCAAGTAAGGAACCAGGCAGCCGTTGTGTTGAGCAGACTGTGACTGGCACTCACTGAATTCTTCTGTAGTTGGCATGGGCAGCCTCTGGTGGGCAAAAACCAGTAGGGGTAAGGTATACTGATTCAATTACAAGTCTTGCACAGGCTGCCTGAGTTCCTTAAACACTAAGCAAGAAGACGGAACTTTTGTGGGATCAACTGATCTTGTGAGGCTTCTACTACTTGGTGCTGAAATCTTATGATGGCAGCTCATAAGACTTTAGCACTATTGAGCCCAAAGGCAGGATTCAGCCTCAAATCCAGGCTCTAAAGCTGAGCCTAGATCTAATCTCCACCTGCACTCTGCTTCTTCAGCCCATCGTGACTGTCACAAAATTGTCCCTCCAGTGCTTTTCAATTGAGGATCTCAAAGAACTTCACAGATGTTATTGGCCAAGCAAAGCGAGGCCCTAAACACAACTTGATGGCATTTCTCTGTTTGTCTGTATGCAACGCAATAATTTTTGAAGGCCACGTCCAGTGAATTCCAGAACTTCACGGAATGTGCTAGGCATCAATGGGCAGAATCCGCTTGATTTTGGTGACAATCAGAAAACTTGGAAAACCATTTGTAGGAGTGTCAAAGAGACAGACACAGCCCAACCCAGTTCTCGCATGCGAGTGGCTTTTCTTCGCTGCACTGCTCTCAGGGCATTACATGGCACCCCACACACTTCTGCCCCTACACAGGCAGGATACTCGCCAGCCCCATGATGGGGGGGATACACTTTGTTGCTTATGTAGTTGAGCTGTAGTGTTTCCTCATCCCTCCCCACAATCCCTTCTGGGTAAGGTGGCCATTCACACATTCCTGGAACACTGGGTGTTCCAGTACTTCTGGGAATGGTGTGGGCCTGCCCATGCTGGTGTGTCATCAAATGTGCAGTGTGTGCAAGGTCACGCTACACAGGGGTGCCATTTTTGAAGACCATGATGCTCTGCCCCCGCCAGCGTGATCTGTGCAGAGCAATACTCTCTTCAAAAGGGCATCCCCCATCCAATACTGGACAAAACCACATGTGGTTTTGGGGGACAAACCCTAGAAAAGCAAATGACTGTTGAGTTTAATACTGAGTGAGTGGCCTGCCTACTTCTCGGTCCCTGCTTCCACCACTAAAAATGCTTCCTCTAAGGCTTGGGAATGGGGGGGAAGCAGGGACCTGGAGGGGAGTGAGCATTGTCAGGGGAGAGGGAGTGGAAGGAATACAGCTCTGCCTACCTAAGCAACATAAGCAATGAAGTGTGCAACCCTCTAGGAAAGGAGACACATGCAGAGCCCCTGGCATGGGGTTGTGGGGGGAGAATGGGGCACCCTGGTATGGGGGAAGGGAGCAGTTGGGGAACAAAGAACCCCTGGCATAAGGGAGGGTGGTGGGGTGCAAGGAATAGCTGAAATAGGGAGTGGGGGAAGGGTAGCACATGGAGAGCTTGTTGGGGGAATAGAGAGATGCAAGGAGCCTCTGGTGCATGCAATGAACTCAGCTGACAGAAGCAGTGGAGTGTGTGACCCCCGTCCCCCATTTTATCAGGTCTCACAAAGCTCCTGTGGGGCAGGTCAGTATCATTGTCACCATTTTACAGATATACAAACCAAAGCACACAAAGGTTAAGTGACTTGCCCAAGGTCAGGCAGCAACTCAGTGTCTAAGCCAAGAAAAATCTGTCCAAAGTCCTGGGTGCCAGCTGTCTGCTAACCACTGCCATTAACTAGGAGGAATTCCTTATGACAAGGGCACTAAGATATATCATCAGATACAATAATATGCTGGTCATTAGCAGGGTGTGGCTGCATCTGCACCTCCACTAGGGGGCCACAGAAGGCTGAAAAGGGAGTGTGGCCAGAGTGAGCGCAGGATGTGTTGATTCAGCACACTGCCTCAATCTGCTGGCAGGACTTGGGGCCCCTGGCTGCAAACTGGAGCTACCTCTGCCAGTGGAAGCTCCGAGGGAGGGTAGGGGTGGTAACACAGCTTGTCCTTCTTTGGCGTGAATACTTCCTGGGGTGGAAGCTTTTGTTGGAACAGGAAGGTGTGAATGGCAAGAAGGAACCATAGTGATCGTTATGTGTTAAAAACATGAGAGAGAGAGAGTATGTGTGTACGGGTACATACAGGAGAATCCCAGCTTTGCCACCGACTTACTCTATGACCTTGGACAAATCATTTTGCCTTTATGTGCCTCAGTTTCCCCATCTGTAAAATGGAGATGATCATACCCACTTTTGTAAAGCACTTTCCTATCATCAGATCCTCGGTTGGCCAGATGTGAGATATTACTGTAATTCACACCACTTTCGATCAGCACCAGTGAAGCTGCCCCCAATACTTGATCAGCTCCTGAGAGCTCCATTGCTACTGGAAGAAAACTGCAGGAACATTCAAGGCCTAGTTTGGGGGTGGCGTGGAGCCTCTCTGTCCCATAGGGAGTGTGGGGAGAATTGTCCTATAGGGCACAGTCCCTCTCTCTCAACTCTCAAATATGCCGGAGTTTGGCAGTGGAAGTTGCTCAGGCTTTGGCCCTGCCCCTGTTCCCTTTAGTGCATTATTCTTCCCCATGGTTAAATGAATAAAGCAGCAGGCACTGGGCTCTTCTAAACTCAGATGCTGTGATTGTGACCGGCTGGCCTTTTAATGGGCATAGTGGGGATGAGGGGGGGGCAGTGTCTCCTTGCACCTTCCTTCTCCTCCCTACAAATCTGCACAAAGGCCAGGCACAATCAGGCCCCTATTGATGAGATTTTCAAAAGTGCTCAGCAACCAGCAGCACTTACTGGTCTGGGTGGGGAGGTGCTGGGTGCTGAGCTCTGGAAAATCCAATCCCGCAAATTGGAGAGATGCAGCAAATGCAGTGAAAGCATTAACAATAATGTGTTTTTTCTTTACAGGTAAAAGAACTGGGGAAGCATGTCGCTGGCTTCCTGGTTCAGATGGAATGAGCCACCAGGTCGGATTCCCCAAAGGAACCCCACAGAGATGGTGGTGGAAACACTAATGATGGAACTAGGCTGGCAGATCAAGCAGGCAGAGAAACAGCAACTAGAGAGAGAGAATGAGTATCGCAAGATAAAGACGGGCGTAGACTACGGCTGGCTGGTTAGCTACCCAAAGCCTAAGCACAACTATGACATCAGCCCAGGGGAGCGGCTGCAGCTGGAGGACATGTGCACCAAAATACATCCCTCCTACTGTGGGCCAGTCCTACTCAGGTATAATGGAGGCTTTGTAGACACAGGACTGCTGCACATCCCACACAGTGAGGCAGATTTCCTAGTGGTTAGAACACAGGACTGGGAGTTGGCATACCTGTGTTTCAATGCAGGCTGTGACAGTGACTCACTGTATGACCACTGGCCAAATAACCGTTATGCCTCATTTTCTCCATATGTAAAACAGGTATAATCATACTTGCCTTGCAATGTTAGTATGAGAGTCAATTAATGTTTGGTGCTTTCAGATACTCAGATGAAAGGTGCTACAGAAGTATTAAGTATTATGCATTATTATTAATTGTTATCATGAGAACCTTGTCTTTCAAATTCACAGTCAGAAAGCAACACTACATGTAGGATCACGGTGATATTTATTGCCATTTACTACAGCCGATTATTTCAAATAGAAGCAGAACGGTTCAAGTGGAAGTAGTCTTGGAGGTTGCGGGAACAAAGATCTAATAGTTTAGGGTCAAAGTTTGTTAATACAGGGGTGAGAGATGAAAGTATTTCCTGCTGCAAAGAAGAGATGCAAAAAGCAACTTACAGCTGAGACAGGCTGAGAAGGAGCTCCTTGTGTTTGACCAGCAAAATGCTCCCTTTTGGCTTACCTGGTAGAGTTACTATGGAGGGACCACGAGGGTCTGTGTTTGAGGCCTGTAAGGTGCACACAGCCTGCCCAGCCACTGGTTGGGGGAAGCTCTGCTCACTGTTGAGTCAACCTATGTGGCAGTCACACCACTCTCCTATTGTGCGGATGGTTTCAGATTGGCTGAAATAGATCTGAATCTGTAATAGGGCATCAAGCTTGAGAAGAGATAGAATTATTTAAATTTGATATTAAAGATGGGGTCTGCTTCTCTTCCCATTTATGGCAGTGCAGATCAGTAGTGACTCCACTGAAGTCAATGCAGCGAGCCTGGTGTAATCAGG
Source organism: Eretmochelys imbricata (assembly GCF_965152235.1). Lineage (NCBI taxonomy): Eukaryota > Metazoa > Chordata > Testudines > Cheloniidae > Eretmochelys > Eretmochelys imbricata. The sequence continues at coordinate 167,302,472 of NC_135574.1, forward strand.
AGTGACTCAAGTGAGAGTAATACACTTACCCTGGAGTAAAACTGATTCAAATGAAAGGAGAATCAGGCCCTGAGCCTCTCTCCTCTCCCTTTGTTTTTGTCTTTTTAAGATACATTTCCCATTCTTTTGATTAGGAAACAAAAGATTTTGGGGGTGGGGGGAAAGAGAGCATATACCTTTTTACAGGCACTGAACATATATCCCAAAGTGGTTAACTGCTCTCCTGTTTCCCTCTCTCTGGCCACCAGTGCCAACAATGCAGGGAAGTGAGCCACAGCACACCCTGGGGCCCTTCTGCTGCTGTCCAATGGGATCAGCTGCCCATGCATCCTTCCTGCAAATGTAAGGAGTCTGGGAAAGGTGCTCCTCTTCCCCCGTTGGGGAAGTTGCTTCTCTTCCTGTGGGATGAGACGCGGAGATAGTCAGAGGCTCCTCTGTTCCCTTGCAGGACTCCCAGGTGATGGCAGAGTCAAGAATTTATTGATGGTTGAAACCAAAATGGGCAAATTGGCCCCTGCAGGGTTTTACCAGTAATATTCATCTGAAAGCAGAACAGTTCAAAACAGCACTGGCCATACACTCATTTGCACCCAGAACACCAGAAACCATTATAAGCCACACAGGAAGGAACGGAACCTGAGCTCTTTTCCCCTTCTTCTGGAGGACTGAGCAAGGATCCCCTTGCAGATGGGCATATCTCATGAGGCTGGCTTCCTGTGATGGCAGTGGGTGGTTACAGGTGAAACTTGAGGCCTCCCATCTTCTAAAGTATAAACCAAAAATCAATCTGACTTACAACATGATTCATTTTCTCACTGGGTTGGATCACAAGAGGAGCTGAGCATTTGCATCTTCCATTGACTTCTGTGGCTCCTGCAGGTACTCAGCACTGTTCAGGCTTTGGCCCTACATTGCAACAAATATATCTGCTCCCTAGTACTAGTTGGCTGTGTTTGTGAAGCAGTTGTGACTAAAGCCAATAGGACATAACCTTCCTTATTAAAAAGGATCCATCATCATCATTAATTGTATTACAGTATCACCTAGAGGTGCCGGCCATGGCCCATTGTGCTAGGCATTGTACATGCACAGAGTCAGAGATACTCCCTGTCCTAAAGAGCTTACAAACTATTAGACAAGACAGCAAAGGATGTACAGTCAAACCTCGCAATAACACGCCCTGCGATAATGCGAATTCGGATATAAACACGATCATAAGTTGGCTCCCCTTTAAGGCCGTAATACTGTTTGCGTTTTGCCAGAATACTTCTTTTACGACATTTATAAATAAACAGCGTTCTTCCAGTCTTATAGGATAAAGTGACCGTGGCCATTGCAGGCCCATTGCACTTGGTTCTCGGGTTGTACATGTGTATGGTGTTTGCCTATGAACTTGTTTTTAATTTCCTATATTTTTAAAAATATTTTACCGTTATGGATATGCTAGTTTGCAAACACAAGTCATTTTCTGCCCAAGAGAAATTGTATGCCCTGGATCAACTGAAGAAGAGCAAACAACAAACTCAGCTTCCTAGAGATCTAGGAATTAGCGAGTCCACTCTGCGAGGGTGGAAAAAAGAAGAAGAAAAGCTCCGTATCCTATCCTGCATTCTTGAAGAGGAAACTGGTTTACAGTGTAAAACGATCAAGTTTGCTAATGACGAAAGCCTAGATTCAGCCTTGTACCAATGGTTTGTCCAGGCTCGCTCAGAAGGATTTCCCATTTCTGGCCCTATTCTGAAAGCTCAAGCTGAGAAATTTGATCACCTTATCAATGGAAATGAATCCAAATTTAAGGCGAGTAACGGCTGGCTGGACAGATTCAAGAAAAGGCACGCTATAAGCCAAGTTCTTGTGTCTGGGGAAATCTGCTCAGCTGATAAAGAGGCTGCCAATTCCTACCCAATTGAGCTTAAAAAGTTGCTGGAGGAAGGTTGCTACACAGCTGATCAAGTTTACAACTGCGACGAGATTGGTTTATGCTTTAAAATGTTACCTGATCTCACCCTCGCAACCAGGACTGATAGTCACAAACGAGAAGGCTTTAAACAGAGGAAGGACCGAGTCACTCTCTTGTTTTGCGTCAACAAGTCTGGCAGCCACAAAGTCAGACCTCTGATGATCGGAAAAGTGAGGTCTCCCAGATGTTTTCATCGTGTTAATATGAAGCCCCTTCCCTTTGAATTCACCAACAGCAAGAATGCATGGATGAACAGCTCCATATTTGAAGACTGGTTCCATAAAACTTTCTTGCCAGCCGTTCGGGCTCATTTGTGAAAACTCAAGCAGGAGCAAAAAGCTCTTATCCTGTTGGATAATTGCCCTGCCCACCCCCCAACGGAAAATCTTGTCAGTCGTTGCGGCAAGATTAAAGTCTCTTATCTCCCGAAGAACACTACGTCAGAAATCCAGCCACTGGACCAAGGCATCATATCGGTATTTAAGCAAAACTATCGTCACAAAATGATCAAGCAGATGGTAGCGGATAACAACACCCCCATCGACACATCACTGGCGTCGCTCAACTTGAAAGAAGTCTGTCACCTCAGCGGGAAAGCCTGGGATGCTATCGCTGCACGTTGCATTGAACGATGCTGGTTAAAGGGTCTTGGTCCAGCTTTTCCATCATCTACACACAATGATGGGAACGATGACGAGCCTGAATTTACAAGATTCATTGAAGATGACGTACGTTTAGCCGAATACTCAGAGAATATGAGCACAGTCATCATGATATCCTCAACTGGTTTCAGCAGATGACATCTGCCCCATATATGAACACATCTCAGATGACGAAATTGTCGCAAATGTCAGCGGGAAGAATGAAGCTGCACCACCAGAGCCCAAAACCAGCGGCAGTAATGACGACGACGACAATGATGGCACCTCAACTCCCCCACCAAAAGTGTCCGAGGCAGTAAAGCACCTAGAAGCCAGTTTGCGGTGGCTGGAAACTCAAGACGTGGACAGTGTCAAAATCCTCCAACTCAGAAGCATTCTTGACTTTGCTAGAAGCCAACAGTCTGCAGCAAATAAGCAGACCATACTAGATAGCTTTTTTAAGAAGTGATGAAATTTAAAATTATGGAGTCATGCAACCAGATTGACTTTGCACTTTGCGCAATGATTAGTATAGTCAATTTCACATGTTTCTTTCATGTACATATAATTAAACTACTACTTTTGTGTTTAAAACATCCTGGGATAACCGTTGTTTTTTTTACAAGACTTAAACTGACCGGCTTGAAATGGTAAATTTTCATAACCCCGCTATAAAGTGACCCCACATTTTTTGCGATCGAATTTTTTGGACCCCAATTATTGCGTTATGGCGGGGTTTCACTGTATTATCCCATTTTACAAATGAGGAACATAAACTCAGGGAGATTAAGTGACTTGCCCAAGACCACACAGGGTATCTTTGGCAGAGCTGGGAATTCAGCTCAGAACTCCTGAGTCCAGTGACTTAATCTCAAGACCATCTGACTCTCAATCCTTCCTCTCAAGAGCATCCCATAACATTCTGTCATGCCATAAGTATAAAGATCACTATTAGTTTAAACACAACTGCTTGTAAAAGAATCATCTTGCATTTAAAAAGACCCACAAACTTGTAATTGGAAATTCAGAGTCTGCACAAACAGTTGTAGCTTAGAAGAGGGAGCCTTTAAGAGAGACAGCATACAATTCTGCAATCTGCATAATGTGTTACAGTGAAGTGCAGATAAAAGGTTCATCAGGATTGCACAGTAGCTTTTCCTTCCAGCTCAGGCATTTGAAGGGCTACTGTCACATTTCGATACTCAGCAAGTTGATTATAATAGACTCCATTGTTAGGGGCCATGTCATAAAATTGCAGGGTTCATTCTGTTCATTGTATTTGCTATTGTTGGGCAAGGTCTCTTCCTTTGATAATGTGAATTGCTAAATTAAGAGTCATACTAAGAAAAAAACTTCCTATATCTTTTGTCAGTAATGCCATGTGCTCCTCCAAAAGACCCAGGTGATTTTCATATGATCACCCAAGTCATCATTTGACTGATATCTAGCAAAAGCTCCAGGTTGCTTTTGCTAGATATCAGGTATATGTCTGCAAATTCAACTCGATTTGGATATTAAAGTTTTTAAATTGAGATTGTCAGGTCAAACTGGCCTAGAATGTAGGTATTGTACAAAATGAGCATTTGCACAACCTAACAAAAATAGATGTTTCTTTGGTGGATTTTTTCCTTTTCAAATTCAAGGGGGATCTAGAAATAGGCCCAAAATGAAACCATAAATTCAACTACCTTTTCCATCAAATTCTAAGGGATTCTGATTCATCTCCTTCCAACATAAACCTACCTCATTCAGTTTTGCTCTGTGTTGAATTCAAAACCAAAAGAGACCTGTTTTATATATCTAGGGTGAAATCCTGGCCTCAGTGAAGTCAATGGGAGTTTTGCCATTGACTGCACTGAGTCTATGATTTCAATCCTGGTACCCAGATGCTAGAGTGATATGCACATTAGAAATGCTGACATTAGCCTAGATGGGCTGATTGATCCAGTTTAGATGCATCATACAATGGTGAAGTTTTCAGGAGCATAGTTGATCTCATAAGATTTCTACAGTTAGAGCTGAGATTGTGCAAGAACAGCTTGTTGGATTTCACTGCTCTTGAACTTCAAACCTACCCCTAATCCAGATCTAATCACTGCCTGTTTGGCTCATCTCTTGCCGAAAGTGAAACTGACTAGAAACAAAAGGGAAACCACCCACTCTGTTTACCCTGTCCAAGATGGAGAGGAATGTAAAAAATTGCATACTTAAGAGCAAATCAGATTTTACTAAACTAAGGTATCATTAATACCACAAGTTATTAAGGGTTATAACTTTAGTAAGGATTATAAATAAGGAAGCAGATTTTATAGTTTACCTGACATTGAATGAGAAACAAATTACTGAGATCAAAAATTTATTTGCTCACAATTTACTGGCTTAGCTGCAAAGCTGATTTGTTTGGAGGGTGGGGGCTGGTGTGAACAATGCAATCTTTTGACCGTTAAGTAATTTTTCCTCAGTAAAGCTGTTTATTGCTGCAAAGTATAACCAAAATGTTGTTTAACAAAATAACTTTGGGAATCAACTAGCAGCTAATCATCAGCATTTAGCAGTTAGTAGGTTATTTAAGCAATTCAAACAATTTATAGTCCCAGTTCAGCAAAGCACTTAAGCACCTGCATAACTATAAGCAAGTTCTTAAATCCCCCTGAAACATTACTTAAAGTGAAGCCTCATACTTAAGTGCACTCCTGAATTGGGGTCATAGAAAGAACATAAGCAGACAAGGTTAGTGCATTGCTCACAAAATGGGCTGGCATACAGCACAACCTGAATTAACACCAACTTCCACTGGACAATTCCCTGACCTAAGAAATTACTTTTAATATCAGATATTTTAAAGAATAGTTTTGTTCACAAATTATACTTTGTAAATAAAGAGGTAATCTTCTGATGAGTAAAAAAATGCTGTTACCTACCCAGCACGATGGGTTTTGCTAAACATAAAGGATTGTCTGCTTTGAAATTATTCTCTGACAGAACACTAGGGTGTTAACCCAGCCTAGAAGAATGGTGACCCAGATTCCACTGAACAACTGCATGTAAGAACTCTGTGCCCTAGTGTAACAATAGACACTGGAACTGATGGATACTAACCTTTTGTGCTTTGTGAATAGTCTTACCACTGCGTCTGTGTCACACCTTTTACACCGAAGCCACCATACGTGCCAACTTTTCCCGGCGCCAGTGGATGCTCAACCTACCCCTGGCCCGGCCCGGCCCCGCCTCTTCCCCGAGTGCCACCTTCCCCCTCCTCCCCACTTCTTCCCAGCGCTTGCCGCCGCAAAACAGCTGTTTCACGCGGCAAGCGCTGGGAGCTAGGGGGAGAAGTGGAGCCGTGGCGCACTCAGGGGAGGAGGCGGAGTGGAGGTGAGCTGGGGTGAGGGGGCTGGTGTAGAGAGCTGCCAGTGGGTGCAGAGCACCCACCAATTTTTCCCCATGGGTGCTCGGGCCCTGGAGCACCCACGGAGTCGGTGCCTATAGAAGCTAGTACTGTTGGATCAGTAAATATTGCATTTGACTGATACTCCTGCTAATCTGACTAATACTGGCATGGAAATGCTTAGTAAATGATGGTCTCCATGTCTGAGAAAAGATTCAGGAATGCACCTAGTGCAATTCTGAATGGCATTAGGGATGCTGACTGAGGAGATATCTGAGCCATTAGTGATTATCTTTGAAAAGTCATGGAAGATAGGAGAGATTCCAGAGGACTGGAAAAGGGCAAATATAGTGCCAGTCTATAAAAAGGGAAATAAGGACAACTTGGGGAATTACAGACCAGTCATGTTAACTTCCATACCCGGAAAGATAATGGAGCAAATAATTAAGCAATCAATTTGCGAACATCTAGAAGATAATAAGGTGTTAAGTAACAGTCCACTTAGGAAGGAACAATCAGTTGCACACATACAAAATGGAAAATGACTGCCTAGGAAGGAGTACTGCAGAATGGGTTCTGAAGGTCGTAGTGGGTCCTAAGCTAAATATGAGTCAACTGTGTAACACTGATGTTTACTTTTTTTGCAACATTCTGGAATGTATTAACAGGTAAACAAGACACAAGAAGTAATTCTTCCAGTCTACTCTGCACTGATTAGGCCTCAACTGGAGTATTGTGTCCAGTTCTGGGCACCACATTTCGCCATCATTGGAGATTTTTAAGAGCACATTAGACAAACACCAGACTGGAATGGTCTACATAATACTTAGTCCTGCCATGAGTGCAGGGGACTGGACTAGATGACCTCTCAAGATCCCTTTCTGTCCTATGATTCTGTGTGCTTGTTTTGGTATGGAAGGGAACCCAAACAGTTTAGTGGGGAACCATAGTGACCCTGATTTTTTGATTAAACACTCTGCTCTGGGCAACCTCTGTAGCAAGTGTATCTGGTTCTTTCTTGGCATGAGATGGTACTTGTCTGACCATTCATCCCTCTGTGGTTGGTGATGGCTCATCCCCTGCAGCATCCCAGTTAATATGACTGGGGAGCCATGCAGATTTCTTACCAGGGAGGCAGTTTGTTAACCATATGCCAGCTAAGCATTAATTCCCTTGGCAAAGTCCTAGATGATGGGCAGTGGGGTTTAGTGAGTGGAATGTTCTGAATCCCTCCTCATCCTTCCTTCTTGTGTTGGAAGCTGTCAGAATTTGATGTTTGCACAATTACTATGTGCACAAAGAACATGTCTGTCATTGGTGCTGAAGACGGGGGAAAGGTACACGAGAAAAAGATGCACAAACCCATTCTAGATGTTGAAATATGAGAAACAGGACCTGATGTGGGAAGCCACCACCCTGCACACAATGTATTGATTACACCCCAGTCGCTTGAAGGATCCCTCAACAAGTGACAAACTTCAGGCCCAATCCTGCAGTGCTTACTCAAGAAACGCTCCTATGGAGTTTTGCCTGAGTCAAAACTAAGGACTCTTATCTTACTGTAAGAAAGCACAGAAGTAAGATGATCAAAGCTCATATCCATCTTGACTCATCCTAAGGAGCCAAAAAGCAACAAAATTAAATTGGAGATGAGGAGGAAAGGGTCTGAGACTGATATTCAATCCTTTTTTTTTTTAAATTGGAAAAATTACAGAAAAATAAATGTTTTGCAATAACTAGCTGTTTACAAAAGTGGCTTATGGATGAAAAAAAGTTTGCTGTCATATATTTACTCTGTTAAAAATAGCAATAAGGTGATTTGTCTCAGGAAAGGCAGTCTCTCCTGTGATGCACAAGTTGCCATGGTTAATACATATTTTTGTCCAGCAGCAACATAAATAGACATGTAAACCTCAGCTGGAGAGTGAGCTGGCTCCTGCCTTGAGCCTGTGATAACCTGCCCACTCTTCCTACTGAGAAATAGTTACCTCTTTGTTCCACATACATATTTTGCACATTATATCTAGGAACACCCCTTCCTTGGTGTGACCAGAGTCCCAGTGCGGGCCAGCTATAGTCCCTCAATTAGGGTGAACTGCACAGAATGGGGCAGACAATCCCCATAAAGGTGGTGGATATTCCAATACCTAAATTTACCAAGTCAGCATAAAACAGCTTCTTTATTACCCTACTGGTTACTCAGAAGTCCAAACAACACAGTTCCCTTAAAGTGATCCAGCCTCAGGCCTCCGTCCGGGTACCCATGTCAAATAAGATTACTTATTTCATCATATAAAAGAAAAGGTTCTACCAATCCCAAAGGATTGGACACATTGCCTCCCAGGTTATTAATATTACAGATCTTACCCAAATACACGCTACAGCTAATTCTTATTAACTAAACTAAAATGTGTTAAAAACAACAGAGAGAGAGTATAGTTAAAAGATCAATATACTTAGAGACATGAGTTCAGTCCACTGAGGTTCAGATTCATAGCATAGGTGGTGAGCTTTGTAGTTGCAAAGAGTTCTTTCTGAAGTAGTTCATAGGTTATAGTCCAATGTCCAAATCTCATATTCAGAGCATACCAGCATAACTGGGACCTCAGTCTTGTCACTCAAACTTCCCTGATGAAGCCTAAGCAGATCTGAGATGACAGAATCAGGACCCAAGGATCTTTTATACAATTTCATGTCTTTTGACAAGTTGGAGTTCAAAAGGTAATTAGCATGACTGTTAAGGAGGTCCATCTCCGGTACTTAGCTATAGAATTAATGTAGGCAATTTGCTTGTTCCTCCACCATTCACGGTACATTTCAAAGAGAGATGAATACCGAGATATCCCATGTTTACAATTCATTTAAATGCTAGGATGTTCTTTTGATCTCTGAACTATCAGAATACACCATAGACAGGGACTGTTGGTTACATTGTCCACACTACTTATACGTATGTAAATACACAAAAATACAAACATTATCTCCCCACATGTCTTTTGAGGGTTATTTATTTTGCAGGAGGTTTAACCCGTTCTAGCCATGTGTCACCCTTGGCAATTCCTTTTGCTGCACTTATGTGCCCCTAATGTGCTGACATTTTAATGGACAGAGTCAAGGAGCTAAATCTACATTCCCATTTTGTTTAAAAAGCACAAAACCTCAAATAAATTATTTCAATCTTTTTTTAAATGTCAGTGAAAATAGGCTTTGGGGTTGTTTATGTTCATTGAAACATGCTCCTATTCAAATACTGTAGACTTCTGTTGTTCATGAAAACACAGAAGTGAAACTGACCATCCCAGTCTTGTTGGCCACACTGTCCAACAGATAGTCAGGATTGTGAGAAGTTAATTTGATTTAGAAAATTATTTCAGTTGTACTAATCTGAGTTCTGAGTACTAACACAAGAATGTATCATCAAATTCATTCCTGTGGGGTGAAAGATCCCTTGAGGGCACTTTTCCTACATGCTGAGGCTACTTCATTGGTGTTGAAAGGACCTCATTTTTGGATAGTCCCGTCTCTGGAAGTTTAGTTGGACCAAGCAAAGAGACAAGAGACTGTGTTCACAGTTTAAGGGCACTACTTAAAAGCAACACCTTGCCAATGTGACAGCAACATTGTGTCTGTCAATTAACACCATTACACATTAACCCGTAAGCATTGCCCCTTCCCCCATTTGTTCAGTCCCTGCATCTGAGTCGGTTCGGCCTATTATTTTAAATGGTAAAAGCGTGTGCTGCTTATGTGCATCCTGAACACTCATGTCAGTATGGGTTGGTGGAATCAGACCCTCTCAGTCCAATTGGGAGAGTGCAGCGGTTCTCAGAGCCTCTGTTACTCAAAGTTCATAAGGGCATTGTTTACTGCATTAAGGAACTGTTCCAAAGTCATTGAAGTCAATGGGAGATCTTCCATTGACTTCAGTGGGCTTTGGATCAGAGACTATAGGCTCAGTCTGGGAAGGTGCTCAGCACTTTCAACTCCCATTAACTTTTATTGGAGCTGAGTGCACTCAGCACCAGGCAGCAATGGGCAGTGTTCATATATGTTTACTGTGCTAGCATTGTAAGTGAAGCACATTGAGATGTTTGGCTGCGTAAAACTATTGTTAAAACACTCATTCAGTGCCATTCACCAGTATAGTCGTGCTTCACAATGATATTCTTGCACAGTAAAAGTCAAACAGTTTGAATTTTCACATAGATTTACTTCATCCCATATGGAAAAATCCTTTGGAATACAAGGGAATGATAATCTTTCTGTAGGATTTTAAATGAAACTATACAATTCTATTGCAGAGATGTAATTTCCCAGTACATTCCATAGGATGGTTCAAAAACCTATAGGAAGAACTTAATTCTTCAGGTTTTTAGGACAATTTCTGCAGCATCATATTTAATTTCTAGAGAAATCTATTGCTTTCATCACTATTAAATTCTATAGAAGAATCTACAAATGCTTTACAAGCATCATATAGTTTTGGTTTTATTAAATATACGCAGTCCTCAGCGTTAAACAGTTAAGTCTGTCTGTTTATGGGTGTAATTCACTAGCATTTAACTAGAACTAGAATATATATGCTACCAGTATGTGAGTCAGATGAGTGGAACTACGTGCTCTCCAAGTGCAGGTGGGCCTAGTGGTTAGACCACAGGACTGGGAGTCAGAAGTCGTGGGCTCTGCACCTAGTTCTGCCACTGAGTCACGGTGCGACCTTAGGTAAGTCACTCTGCTTCTCAGTGCCTCAGCTTTCCTGCCTCTCAAATGAAATAATACTGTCTCTCTATCCCCCAGGATTGTAGTGAGGCTAAATTCATTAGTGTCTGTAAACTGCTTTGAGATCCTCCCTGAAAAGGTACCATAGAAGCATTATTATTATAGATACACCGTGATTTGCAGCACAGACCAGTGCCATACCAAATTTGTACTGGACTAACTGTCTTATCATATATTATGAGCTGATGAAATATCCCCAAATTAAAGTGATCAAATCCATTCCCAATGGGAATTGAATTTCTATATCAAACTATGGACTAATGCTCAGCTTTTTAAAAATTAAAGTTGTGCATTGATTGTACTTTTTCAGATTCCGGCAACTTATTGCTGAATATGAGCCAGAGGTACAGGAAGTAGCCCGGCTCTTCCGCTCTGTGCTGCAGGAAGCCACTGAGAAAATCAAAGAGGAAGAAGAGGCCAAGAAGCTTGCGAGGCAGTGGAACACAAAGCACAAAACCAGCCTGTCCCTAATGACATTTAAATCCCGGGCCAGGATTTCCCCATTCAGCAGCAACATCAAGACCATTTCAGAAGACGTGGAGCGAGGCACTGAGCCAACCAGGAGAGTATGGAGTATGCCAGAGTTTAGGAGTGCCAAGGATTACTGACTTTATTAATAACCAGAATTTGAGAGAGAGCTGGTTTGGTTTTTAAAGAATAAGTTAACCATTATCTAGCCATGTGTTATTTCACCTTCATCCCAGTTCTCTCTCTTTCTGTCTGCCTCTGACTGTCTCTCTCTTGGGAGCTGTGGTTATAGTGACAGATGGTGATGCACATAGTCTCTGTCACCTATCATGCTAGCTTTAGCTATAATTTAGTGGTTTACAGTAACTTGATGGTCAATGGTCATTTCTTATTTCAGTTTGATTGTTTCTGCTTGTTGGAGAACAGTTTGGTGCATGGGGCATTACCACCATCCTCCCAGCCTTCTACATGGCTGTCTGCAAATTCAGTGCACCCGACCACGTGAGACTTGTAGTCCCATTGAGTTAAATGGGATTACTCATGTACGCATGCATCAGTAAGGCTTGCAGGATCTGACCCACCAAGTCAGGGTCCCTGATTTAGCTGTTTGAGACAGACATTAAACTCTATTCATCTCAGTGCTATAGAGAAGCCTCCTACATCAACACTGATTCCAGCATATTTCTACTTAGCTCAATTGTAAAATAATCTGTTGCTTCATGCGAAATAGATGACAAACTTCCTAGACATAGAGGGTCACATTTTCCACAGCAGCCGATTTTTGCATAGAATTGTGGATGCTCAGTTTTTTGCATGTGCAGGTCAGTCAGATGTCTACCTACCAGCTTTGCAGACACATGCTGTCTGCATGCACTAACATGGACTCTGGCACGTGTACATACTGCACACATACAAGGCTGTGCGTGCACATTTGAGGATCCATTAAAAGCCTCTGAGCCCCCCTTAATTTTCATTTTTGTTGCAAGGAGAGATTAGGTTATAAACCCAAGTATTAAAACCCAACTGGATTAAAACTGTCTCATATTGAGACTCCCAGGCAATTCCAGTAAGTGCTACAGCTCATATTCCAGTTAATAAGTAGATGCATTGAAATGATTGGCAAGGCTGATTCTGAAAGCAGATTACTGGAGTATATGACCAGGGGAAAAATCAGTATTCACATCTAGGGATCTTTCTATGTCCCAGAGTGTTAGAGGTCATTCCAACAAATTGCTGATGTAATTTATTTCCACCGTAGGGAAAGAATGTAGGTTCATGTCATAATCTTTTTGTCCTGGATATCAAGAGGAGAGCTTTTCTGTGTATAACCGGTTGATGGCCAGTGAGGCAATCAATCTTTTCAAGGGGAAAAATAATCTCACAGACTACAGCAAAACAGAGGTTCTGAAATTGGCCCTTTGAAGATGCAGGAAAATGCCATGGTAGATTTCTGAGTGAGGCCCAACCTGCCATCCTTAGGGAGAACTCCAAGTGGGAGGACTGGCTCTGCTGCCTGAAAAGCCTCTGATTCTGCATCAGTGCTAAATCTTAACACCTAGGGGGCTCTTCAGCCAGTGGGAAAACTCACAGGGAAGGACATAAGGTAAAGAGTCTCCCTGCAAGCTTTGCTTAGGGCAGTTTGATCCCAGATCAGCATGCTGGAAGGAGGGTTTGCCCCACTCCCAGAACCTGCTCATCACCAGATATTGGCTGGAGGTGAAGCTTATTCACACAAGGGCCCTGTGTCACTGGACTCTCCATTCACCTGCCAGCCCACACCCTGGCAGTGGGGTTTCCTACACTGGCACATGGCTCCAGAACTCTTTCTCTGGGGTTGGCAGCACCCTATGGGTGCCCTGGAGAAGGTAATGCAGTCTCAGGCTATGTTAACTCAGGTAGCTTTACCACGACAACGCTCATGCCCCTTGCTCAACCTCTCCCTGTACAAATACACACAAAACACTCAGACATAGGTGAGAGGTTTTTCGCAGGAGTGGGGGGTGAAATTCTGTGGCCTGCGTTGTGCAGGAGGTCAGACCAGATGATCATAATGGTCCCTTCTGACCTAAATATCTATGAAAAAAAAAAAAAAGAACCTCGGACTGCCTCCAAGGACCCCACTGGAGCACAGGGCAGGTGGGATGGTGAGTGAGTGGCCCTTCCATGGATGAGTCCTGGGGAAACAATCCACCCATTAGCCTATTAGGGCTACGCCAAACTATTGAGCAATTTAGGGTTAAATTTACCATTGGCACAAACAGGCCCAGCTTCAGCCAGGTCCCTAGGGTCATGCCTGCCGACAGCAAGGGCACATTCGGCCCTTTAGCTGGCTTTAGTCAATCTTTGAAAGGAACAATTGAAACAGAAACCTGAATTTTCCCCGGGGAATAATTTGTATTGTGATAATGTTAGTACCAGAATAGCTTGTTTTGTTCATGGGGCGGGGGGGGGGAGGGATATGCTTGTTTTGTTCATGGGGGGGGAGCTTGTTTCATTCATGGGGGGGAGGTTACTATATTGGTACAAAGTGCAGCTTTGCTGGTAAAGCTGCACCCCACGCTAGGAGAGCTTTGCTGGCGTAGCAGACTGGTATTCCTGTACCGGTAAAGTGCTCCTAGTGCGGATGTAGCTTCAGGTGGGAGGTGTGGGAGGGGGGGCATGTGTGGATATTATAAAAAAGCAGCTTTTTCTAGCTGTAGCTTGAATTTCACGGGCTGGTTTTGGGCCACTTGTTCAAGGGGCTGGGATGGCCCAGGGGGAAGGACCGTGCGGCGCTAAGTCTGACTTCTGCGGCATAGAATTAGAGCATTAATGGTGTGGCTGACTAGAGACATTTTTGTGACCTCAAACCATCTTCTATCGCTTCAGGAAACTCTTGTGCTCTCCCATCGTTCTGGCTATAACTTTGCCATGTTGTCTGTTGAGAGAGGGGGCAGCTAATCTGAAACCCACCACACTGGGTGCAGGAAGAGAGCAGTTTGGAGTGCATGGGTCACAGACCTTCTTCTCTCACGGGCACAGGGCCAGCATCAGGTATGGCTGCGGTGTTCACTTGAGCACTAGGCAGATGAAGTAAGGGTCGGGGGAAACACCTCAGCCAACCAGCAACACTCCAAGGTGGAACGGGAAGCCCTCTTGGGACGATGGCCACCTTCCTGACTGCTCTGCACAAACGGTCTGGCCTGCCAAACCCTTACTCACATGCTCAAAGCCACTGAAGTTGGTCCCGCAGTGCTGGGGGTACTTGGCAGAGAAGGGAAAGCACATGGTGCAAACTGCCTGGTGCATGTAGGGTTTCTCCAGGACCCTCCACTCAGTTACTCCTCCTACATCAGCGTGCCGTATGCCCAAATCACAAGCTAAAAGCAGATGGCAACAGAAACTAAGGCCAGGACCAAATCTTCAGCAGCTGCCCAAGTATGTGCTGGAATAGCTCCTACATCCACTCTATGTGAACCACTCTGGGCTGAGTATTCTGACTAGACGCCCACTTTTGCACAGTGCTGGAAATTCTGGTCTCTGATTAGACACATGGGCCCTCCTAGAGAGAGTGAGCACAGAGGCTCTGGCTGCATTAATGAAACTCAGGGCTTCCAAAACTGAGATCCAGTTTGAGCTGGGCTACTTCCACTCGGGGTCAGAGAGAGATGAAAATCTGACAATCAGATCATTGGTTTGCGACTTGGTGTTCTGTGTGTAGTTACATGTGATAGTACGTGTTTGTTTGGTTTAAGATATAGATTTTTGAGGACAGAATTAGTTGGTCTTAGCTCTCTGGTATGTGTGCACTAACTGGAGAGGGAACAAGAAAACCTAACAGAAAAGCACTAATCCAAACACTTAAAAAAACCTATGATCAACTTTTGTATGTATTAGTAAAACCACCGATTGTATTAAATGCTCTTGGAGTGCATCTTGTGGCACTGTAGTCATTTGTAGGCACTTGCATATTCTGTATTGGCACCTTTAGTACGGGGTGTATCAATGCAATATGTGATGGATTTCGGAACAAAGAGGGGTGTTCTGATAAAATGATATACAGCTGTTATTACAACACGGAATGTGTCTGCCATGTGCTCACTCTCATGGTAGGAAACTATATTAGCACCGAAACCATTGGAGTACACTACAGACTTACATTAGCAGTAGCCCTCCCAGCACCCTTGAGAGACAGGACAGAAAGTTTCAGGGGCTTGCTCAAACCCACAGCTGGAGTCCACGTCAGACCTGCGGTTACAGCACAGTAAACCCTGGCTGCCAGGTCAATGTCAGACCACTGGACCATCTCTCCTTTCTAATCACAGTGTCTATTTCCTGGAGAAGGAAACAACTCTTCCTTTTCAGCAGGACAAACACTTCAGCTTACCTTTTGCAGAATTTCTCTTAGGCTTCCAGTTGAGCCTCTGATATCAATGGACTCTCAGATGCCAAAATGTGGGAGAAAGTCCAATCACTGGGCAAGATCAACCATTTAGAGAGGAATGAATAAACCAGTGATTCTCAAACTTTTGTACTGGTGACCCCTTTCACAGAGAAAGCCTTTGAGTGTGACCCCCCCTTATAAATTAAAAACACTTTTTTATATATTTAACATCATTTCAATGCTGGAGGCAAAGCGGGGTTTGGGATGGAGGCTGACAGTTCGTGACCCTCCCACATAATAACCTCACGACCCCCTGAGGGGTCCCAACCCCTAGTTTGAGAACATCTGGAATACATGAAGTGCCAGATTCATCCCTGGCATGAACAGTAAGCCTAGAAGACCATGGGGTTAGAGCAGGGTTGGAGCTGACCCATCAGACCACTTGCCAATGCCTCCTCTGCGTGTCTGAAGAGAGGCAGCAAGGAGGGGACCTGGGTGCGTGGCTGTTGTGCCCGACTCCTGGCTCCCATGAAGACCATAGAGATCGCCCTACTTGGCACCGTCGCAGTCACAGCTCTAAAGACCTCAGTTAGGGCACAGTCATCTTGTTTTAGCTCAGCAACATCCAGTCGTGCCCCAGATTTTACAAATGTTGCTCCTCTTAGTCCCACCCTGGAGGAGATTATCTGTGCTGTGCTGGCCGGGGCTGGGGGAACAGCCAAGTCATCACATAGTCCCATAAATGTTGCTTTTGCAGAATCCATACACCTATTTCTTCCACAAAATCATAGAGGGCCTGATTTTGGGCTATTGAAAGGGACACACAATGTTTTCCACATCACCCACCAACACTAATGAGGGCTGTGGGTACTCGGCCCTGCTGAAATTCAGGGCAGCAATGCCCACAATACGTCTGCAAGATCATCTTGTTTGTGGAGCTGAGCGTTTTACCAGCAGTAGCTTGGAGCTGCTTGTCTCTCTTATGTTTGTCACAATGTTGTACGCAGGGGAATCTCGAATCAGCGTAGTGAGCGTATTTCACCTCTGTGTTTGGCACTGGCGTGACTGCTACTAGAATACTGTGCCCAGTTCTGTCAGCGTCGATTTACAAGAGGAGGCTGGGGAGGGGGAGAAACAAGCGTTCGGCAAAACATCAAACATTGCGGGAGTTGGGTAGTAGCAGCCATAAACAGTTTGGGGCTTTTCTCATCCTGGCCAATGGTGTCTGCTTCTGGCACCCCGCTCCCGCCTCCCAAGGCCCTCTGCACATTTTATTGGCCGCCTCGTCTGTCATGCCTCTGCTCTTGCGGCCGCCCTTTCCCTCCCTTCCTCTTCTCTGCCCACAACCTCAAGAATTTGTGTCCCCTCCCCGCCCCACAACAACTTCCCCTTCCAGTTTCTCGTCCAAATCCCCCTCGTGAGCCTAAACATCATGTGAGTCTCCAAACAAAACTAGCAATTAAAAATAGAGCCAGAATCATCACGAGCCACATAGGACAAACCCAGACAGCCACACCCTTGTATCCCTGAAAGCCAGGCCCTCCCATTGTCTAGCAGCACTTGTCCAGGCTTTGCCTCTTCGGGGCAGGGACCAGGTCTTCCTGCCTGCAAAGTGCTATGCGCATTTATAGTGCCAACTAGGTGACAGGGAATGACTGAACAGTAACAGGCCCAAATCCAGCATGCCGTGCCTGTGCTCCACCCGGCCACACAAGCAGTGAACGGGGCAGCATACAGATGTTGAGATTTAAGGAGATAAAACAGCTGGGATTAAACAACTGCAAAGGAGCTGAAATTCTCTGAAGCTCAGTGGTTTACAGTTGTAACCCAGCATTTAAATCTTAAAGAATCTGTTTCCAATCAGGTCTGTTTGGGTTAATCAGTGCACCGCGAAATGGGCGAGCGGGGAGAGCAAGCAGCTGTTTTTACTCTAACATGGTGCTCATTAAAGTCGCTGCTGTGGTTGTATTTGCTCCTGGGAGCTCGCATGCGTTGTTATTAACATTGTAGTTGTGCTTAGAGCCCCAGCCAGAACCAGGGCGCCGATGTGCCGGGCATTGTACATACAGAGCTCCGTCAGGGCCCAGGCGTCCCAGCCAGGGGCAATGAACGGTTGGGCTGCCCCAGGAGCAGCCTGGGAAGCAGATAATGACTCTGGGTGTCTCCTAGTTTTGCTCTGTTCCACGTGCAATGGAAGGACCGGCAAAGCCCTGCCCAGTCCCATCTACAGGTACAGTGGTAGCAGCCCTATAGAGCCTGCCCTCCTCCTGGCGCTGCTACCCTGATGTGGGTCGCTTGCACAAAGGCCCGCCGTACTTTCTTGTGTAGCCACCTTAACTGGGCCATAATCTGGCCCATGTGTAGTCCCAAAGGCTTGTGCACCTGGCTGATTTTACACAATGCGAGTGGTCCCACGGAAGTCGTGCTGAGCACATGTAAATATTTACAGGCTCAGGGGCCTTAATAAGGACAGCGATGGAGTGGGAGGGGGCTATCATATAAGCAGTGAACCAGGTGATGATTTATGAAAGTTTTGCAACTCAGCTTTATAAATTAATGAACCTGTGGAGCTCTCTGCTTTCTCCCCACCTTATAACCCTCTAGTTAATACAAGGGGCACCTCCATAGTTTAGTCACAATTACATTTCAGTCTAACCTTGCGCAGGGACTGGCATAGCAGAGGCATGGGAGAAAATGTGTACGTGTTTTTCTGCACCAAAGCAGCTAATCCTGGAGTAGTATTACTTCATCTTTCTAGCCCGGAAGTGCCGCGAGGCCAGGTCAGGGCCCCAGTGCGCTGGTCCCTGCCCCCAAAGAGCTCACCCTCTGAAGGTGCCAGTCTGTTGTTCCTCAACAGGGGAAGTCTGCCCAAAGAAATGGCAGAGCTCCCTGCTAAGATCCCTGGTCCTGCTGTAATCCCGAACCGTAGCATGCTGTCGTGACGGGCTCCTTTCCAACGGCTGAAAGCGAGGCTGGCTTTCCCGCCTACGACACAATTCTAGCTACAACCCTTTGATCGCACTGAAGTACCTGTTGCTGCTACATGTGCTCATTGGCCTATGGCTGTGCTCGGAAAACCTGAGTGGGGTGATACCTGTGGTACCAGTGAGGGAAGCTGTAATGCAGGCCTGGGCCAGCTCTAGCACAGGTTAGATCACACACGTCTTGCTTTTCCACTACCAGATGAAGCATCCAGCAGAAAAAGGCTGCCATTTTAGTTTATGACTCATTCACTGGTCCAGCTCCGCATTAAATCGAGCTGTGGGACTGTTTCCATCGCTAGGTGCTATTTATCAAGTTCTCATACAGAAATGGCGGCAGAAGCCTGAAATGGTTTCTTAAACAGATGGTGAACAGCAAAGTCCAGATTTCCAAAAAAGGTCAGCCCCCCCGTGGGAGTTCCTGGGTACTGAGCCCTTTTTGAAAATCTAGCCACTCCATTCGGGTGCCTAATGGGAACTCTTTTGAAAAGCTGGCCCTTCATATTCCCTTGCTAGCCAGGAGTCCCTAAAGATAGAGCTTACTATGCTGCAGCTGTGTTCTAGTTAATAACAGTGATTTTGAAACCAATAGTGGGTTCTACTCTGCCCTTCGCTAAGCGGAGGTAGCCCAGAGGGCTCTGGTCTCAATAATACAACCAAAAGTGGGGAAATAACAACAAATGGGGTTAAAGTCACAGGAAGTCATTAGAAAAGGTGCACAAATAAACAACATGTGCTTAAGTCTTTGCAGGATCAGGGCCTTGTAGTCAAATTGCAGGGGCTGTTCAGTTTCATAACAAGAAAGAAAAACAAAACAAAACCCACTTGCAAGTCTTAAAATGTTCCCTAAGCTTCAAATGGACAATGATGCCCTCTGCTGGGGCACTTCAGAAATGTCACCAAACAGAAACAACGGTAACTCTGAAAATTAACTGTTGGCAGCAAATTTTCTTTATTAAAAAAGTACAGATTCTTTTGCCCTCAAATCATGCATGGGAGATGAATTTAAGCATTGTGCATCAGTACTGTTGATGCTGCATCGAGATATATTTTACACACTGCAAAGTAATGTCTTCCCAAACAAAACAAAAGATGTTTAAAGTCTGAAAGTACGTTTCATTATAGTCATATTAACACCCACATCCCCTCCCCCCACAAAAAAATTATTTAACAAAAAATCTACAACTTTTAAATATTTGGGTCATTTTTACAAGTGTAGAACTGAGCAAGAATAAACTCTAATCTTCACAGCTAAATAAACCTTCATTAATCCTGATCGTCCCACCCCAATGACTCCTACATCTCTGCTCCTTTGTTTCATTCTGTCATGGAAATATGCAGTTGGATATAGACAGAAATTTCCTTTTTTGGGATTTATCGAGGCCCAGATTTTCAAGAGCTCTGTGCTCAGCAGCTCCCATTTAGGCACCTAAAAAGAAATGGATGAATTTTCAATAGCTGTTAGCATCCAGCCGCTCCGAGGGGAATTATGCATTTTTTAAAATCTAGCCATTTCATTTAGTGCCTAAATGAGAGAGGAGCTTTTTTGACATCCAGCCTTAGCTGTCAGGTAAGAACTTTTGAAAACCTGCCCCTAGGTGTAAGTAAGGATTTCCAGAGGAATACGTTCCCTGGGAACATTAAGTTGTGTCAGCGTTCTATACGCATTGGTTACATGGTGTTGGTCCAGTATGAAGTTGTAGCACACAGTGGAAGCGTGTGCTTTGAATGGGACACTCGCTGTTCCTAGTCATTTCTTTTGACCTCTACTTATATTTTCGTGCAAGATGGGGCAAAGTTAAGGTTATATGTACAATGCAAACAGAATGGGATAAAAGTAAATGGTGGAGGATGGTATTTCCATTAGGACCTGGCTGAATCTCTTCACTCTTCCAATGTTCAAAAAGTTCCTAAAATGATGGGGGGGGGGAGGGAGGGTTAGGAAATTTGTAAAGAAAAAACAGAGAGGAGGGTGGTGGCAGCTGGATTCCACAGAAACATAATGCAAAAGAGGGTAAGATTGAAACTCAGATTTATGTTTGGAAATTTCTGGGTTTTTTATTAAGTGCCAAAAGTTTATATCTACGGGTTAACTTAGCTGTGATCCCCAGGAGGGATGGTGGTGCCAGGATGTAGGAAGCTTTTGTTCACATTGAAGAATGCTCCATACCACCATCTATGTGCCCAGACTCTGTGTCTCTCCAGGTCTCCTAGCCCCCATCCACGCACGCAATCGTTCTAGTTCCTTCCAGTTTCATCCAGATCTCTTACCCTATATTTCATGCCCGCCACCTCCAGTTCAACCCAGCTGCTGCAGCAACACTGACCTGCAGATGAATGAATTTACAAACCTTCAGAAATACTTGAGATGGTTGTACCATATGGATGTGAAAACAGCTCTGTGTGGATGTGGCCCACATAGCGATCTTTGGTAACAGGAAACGAAGATAAACCCATGTTGCCAGCTCTTGTGATGTATGCTTCACTTAAAGCCCCAACTCCAGGACTGGTAGGTAGTGGGCTGTGATATGCAGGTCAGACCGGATGATTTGGTGGTCCCTCCTGGCCTTACACTCTGACACGAAGAGCTCAGAATTCATTTAAAAAATATTTCCATTCCTAGCAGAGAAAAGTTTGGAACTGTGTCCAGGGTGAACCTTGAAGGCTCAAAAAAAACCCCAAACCCAACAACAGGCAAATAAAAAGAACCCCCAAATAATTATTTTTAATCTCTTTTGGGGGGCCTGATTCATGATTTTGAGCATTTGCAGATGGCGATACAGCACCACAAAGTAAGAGAATGCTACAATACCATGCTATAAAGACAGAGCTTCCTCTGTGCAGTCTTTCTTTACACTTGCCCAATGCACAAAATCACAAACCCAGAGCAAAACCGCACAAAAGTGCTTATTTAAGATGGGATCTGAAACACCCAAATATTCTAATATTCTGTTTAAGGAGAAGTGCAGTTCTGTATAAGCAAGATGGTCAGTTTCCCCAATTCCTACTAGCTTCTTCTTGGTCTTTCTGAACTGGGTTGGACATTTTTTTACCAGGTGTCTGACCCCACCTTCCACTGCCACCTTCCACTGACCCCGCCTTCCACTGCCTCTTCATACCCCTGCTCTCATAAGGCAGGGAAGGGGGGTTTAGGGTTGCATCTGCATACCCCATCTTTGCAGTTATCCCAATAATCTCCTAAATCTCCACTCTCCCCAAACCCCCTCTCCCCCCTCCCCCCCCCAAAAAAATAAATCCAACCAAAAACCAGCTAAACTCTCCTCAGCAGGGCTGACAAGACAAAGGTGGAGTTTGTAGGCCAAGCCATTCTGGAGATATGTGAAGCCCAAAACTACATTTTTGCAAAAAGTCAACCCACTGGGGAGTTCTTAAAACAGCTCTTTAATTTAAAATTCTGATTTCCCCCCCATACTTCCTAGAGAAATTCTAGCCTTCCATACAACGTGCCTGTGAAATTGCAGGGACATTGGTTTCTTATGGGAATGGGATGGAAAACAGGATTAAAATGAAAAGTCAGTTTCAACTTTAATGACCAAGAGGTTAGTGCTACTCCATACAACTTTGCACTTCTCCAGTACTTTTCATCCAAGGGAGTCAAAACACTTTACACAGATAAATATTATCACTCCCATTTTACCAATATGAAAATGGAAAGCGATTAAGTCACAGGTCAGTGGCAGACCAAGAAATAGAACCTAGATTTCCTAATCCCCAGTCTTCTTCCCCAGGCCCTAATACAGGACAGCACTTAAGCATGTGCTTAAACTCCACTGAAGCCAATGGGACTAAGCACCCACTTAAGTATTGTTGGGAATGGGGTTGGACACAAGTGCTTTGCTAAATCATAATTCTCTAGTTATTAGAATCTCTATACAATTTTTTAACATCAAATACTTTATAAAACTGGCTTCCGGATTGTAAGAAGGTTTCACAACGTCTCCTTGGAACACTGCTGTGGTTCTTCAGATGTCACATACTTTGGTACTCTTGTTCAAACTCAGCCCCAAGTGTTTTTAGCTGTGTGTTTTAACTAGGGCCCATGTATCATATGATCATTCTACATGTAAAATTCCCGCTGAAGTCAACTGCTCTTAGTTCTGTTGCCATGTACGCTGGAGCCTCTCTCCCTGACGCATGGGAACCAGTAAGAGTGATTAGCAGTCAGAATGTGTAGCAATCTATACATAGCAAGAATATGCACTAGTGTTCAAAACATAACTGATCTGTGCCCAAGGAGGAGTCCTTTCTGCTTCTAGTTTTGAATAAAAATATTCAGCTAATGTTTTTATTACTCTAGAATATTTTAATTATAAATTTGTTACCAAGCTTTGACAAATGGTAATAAACACCTGTGAGAAGGCCCGAGTCTCAAACTTTTTGAGAAAGCAACATATTGAAGAATGACTGTTAAAAAAGATATTCATTTCTGTAGATGTACTATTCACAAAGAGTCATCGTCATCTTTAAAACAAATAAAATCACTACTAAGGAAGATATATACAGGAACACCTAATTTTTCAAGCAGACGACCTACAAGTGTGCTTTGTTTCAGCTATTGCAAACATTACAGACATTTGAAATTAAGAGTGTGCTCTGCATGCAGCTCTGGGATGTATTTGATACGCTGAAGTACAATAATATCATTTCACTTCAGATCATCATCAGCAACAGATTTTAAGCACTCATACAACATTGCAACTTGGATATTACTTTAGGATTTCAAAAGGAGGACATGGATATTAATAAACAAGTTAGCAGTAACTCTTCATTTTGCCAATTATAAAGGACACTGATTGTCTTCACAGCATAAGAGCCTGGTCTTGTCACAAATGGTGCCCTTTTCCCTGAGTTTCCTTTGTGTTTTGCTAGGCATGATGACCGGTTGGCTTGGGAGATTTACAAGTCCTTGCTCGGCACTCTTTCCATTACAAGGCAGAGTTTAGGAAATCAAGGAGTTCAGCACGGTTTCGGTCTCTCTGTGGATTAGAAAAGCAGTTCTTATAAATCACGCATTTGTTCAGTAAACAATTGAATTTGTTAAGAAGTCAGCTTGGAAGTGTACATTTCTATTACACAGAAACTTAAAGGACCCCTCAAGGGAGACAGAAAATCAGTGAAAAGAAGTAGTTTTCTCACAGGAACAGAATAGTACTCAATGGGCCTGATACTCCACTGCTTTGCATTCTGTGTAGTAATTTACACCTGCGTAAAGTGCATGTCAACTGCTACCGAATCCAGATGGCTGGATATCATGATCCCCTGTGTTGCACAGATATATATGGCTATGCTGTGTGCAAGGCAGTGGAGAATCAGGCCAGATATGCAGCCTCAGGATGCCTTCTAAGGGTGGTCCCTTATGCGGGTTTCACTCTGTTTTTCTGAAAGTAGCAACATCTATGTTATAAAGAGTCACAGTTTAGAATGTAATATTTATGAACACAACTTTTATTGCAAATACTAAATTGTTTGAACAAGTGGCACAAATGTACCAACCTCATCAACCATAGGTATTAGAGTCACTATAAATAATCAGATAAGGAACTATGAAGCACCATCAGCTAGACATCAGGCAGTTTGATTCTTCGGATAAATGTGGCAAAATAAAGCAAGATTCAGCATGGCTTGAGGGCAACAATAGCCAACCAACATATTTTTGACTAAATCTTACCTCAAAATGGTCAGTGTAATATATCAACTATAAAGTGAGCAGTTATTACTGAACAGTTAGTCAATCAAATTCAACAGCACTGGCTAGCCAAACTGAATGCCTGCTGATTGGTGTCTCACAGACTGCAGACAAACAAGGGGAACTGCTGAGAAGTGTGAAAATATAATTTGGGTTGTGACTCTCAAGCCTCCGTTTAACTGTCTAAATTTAACTATTTCACAGCTGACCATCTTAACAGAATCATCCAGAAGCTCTGGAGCTGTGGGGAAAGTATGTGTAGAGGACCACCCCCTTTTCTCCCCTTTGACACCTGCGCGGCCATGGCTAGCTTCACACACTTCAAGAAAATGGGGGCAAGGAACATAGCCAAATGTAGAAACACAGGACACTGGGAAGGTGGGAGTACTCCCTCTTTCATAGAAGAGTTAAAAGTAAAACCAACTATAAATCACACCAATGGAGAAAACCATGAACTGGTTACAAGAAAATGGTAGAGAACTCAGGGTTCCTTACTTAACCTAGACAGGCACCCTTTACATGGCTCGAATGTCAGAATAGTCCACGCAAACATCTTAAAACTATTTTATGCCCAAGGGACTAAAATCTAGTCTCTCTCTGGTGGCCCTATAACTACATAAAAAACTGCACTCAATTAAAACTCTTAAAAGTATGATCAACTCATCTATATAATGCAAGTGATCTGGGAAAATATAAAAAGATACTGTACTCCCTCTTTTGGGACATACAGACCATTTTCAGCCATTACCTCTTTATCCTTTTTACTCTTCTTTATTTTCATCTTAATTTTTTTTCCTGTTATCATACTGTAGTTTTCAGTCTTCTTTTTGTCTTTAAGGTACTAAAACGAGATCATGCACTGTGATACATTTCAAGGAATAAAAATATGCTCACATTTTTCAAAACAACATTATATTAATAAGCACATTTTATCATCAAGCAGGGAACAGATGCTAACTTCCGTGTCCTGGAGAGCAGAAGCTAGGGATGCTGTGGCCAACTGTATTCCATTTCCTGGTTGGTCTTTTATTTCATAAACACTTGTGCATGGGGAGGAATGGGAGTGTAACAGAGCACTATGAAACCGACACCAGCATATGTACCTTGGAAAGCTGGACAGGTCCTGATTTCTCTCTCTTTTTTTTCTTTTCTTTCTTTTTCTTCAGCTTGTTCTCTTTTTTCCTCTTCTACAGGTACAAGACACATATGCAAAGCTCATACTTCTCACAGAAACACAAGAGAAAAAAACCCAACCCAAATATGCATGAACTCACAAATTTCCTTCTACTGTCCTGAAAGTCACTTTTGCCATAGCTCCCCATGCCTGGACCAATTCTGGGAGATGTATTAATTGGGGGGCAGCAAACAGTTTGATGTTTGTTAAGGCCTAGTGACCCCCGGGATCCCAGGAAACAGAAGTGGTGGTGGGTTCCCTGACCCCGGTTCTGGGGAGTCTGGTCCTCCCTGCCTCACTAAATATCTGAAATCCCTGAGCAGAAAGTGATAGAAATAAAAAGTATTAGACAGTAACAAAATGCAGATTACATTTTTATATCTAAACTGCTTATATTTTCTTGATGGATATCACAATCTTATTTAGCTTAAACAGAATTTAGGAAAATCTGTAGTCTGTTCCACATTACTTTCAAAAAGTTATAATTTGTTTCTGATGTCCACAAACATTCGGTGGAACTGAAGCTAATACATTTCTAAACACAATGGTGAATTCATTCCTTTTTGTGCGGCCAAATGATGGAGACCAGAAATGTAGACCAGAGGCAACTGTCTTCACTCATAAGCCCATTATGACATTTTTATTGCCGCAAAGCTACCACAGGAGAATTGGCTGCTGTTTTATATAGCACCCATCACACAAAGTCCCTAAGGTGTTTAACAAGAAGTTTCATACCGGTAGTGCAGTGATTGTATAGACAGAGGCAGCAGCTCAGTAATATAACTCATACCAGGGTCCCCAATTCCTCTCAGAGTGCCTTAAATTCTACCTGCACCCATTCCAGACACTACTAGAAGCTCCATTTAATTTCTCCTCTGAAACAGTCAATTTGTACATTTTAATTTCAATTCATTTAATATCATGACAGAAATGTTTCCTTCCAAATGAACAATTATGTTCCTTATTTTGATTCCCAGGTGAGTTTTAATCACACCAGAATACAGTAGCATCTACATTTTTTTGCCCGGATTGCTATTTATTTCTGTCAGCAAATATTTACCTTTTTGTTGCGTTTTTCTTTTTTCCTTTTCTTTGATTTAGACTTGGGAGAATCTGGAAGAAAATAAAAGTCTGTAATTTACTATTTTAAAAATATGGGTTATTTTAGATAAAACAGTGAAATGAGTACTGCAGGAGAGGGACAGTGTTGCAAGTGTGAGTAAGAAAAGAATACTTAAGTCTAGCTAAAATATATGAACCTTGGCACAAAATGACACAAACACTAACTCAGTTTGCTGCCACCTCGTGGTAGAATATCGATATTATAAATCTGTAATTCACCCCCAGTGATTCCTTGCATCAATATATTTATATTATTTCAAACAAAGGCTATCTGTTTCTGCAGCTACTGTCACAAATTATGAACCTATCCAACATACTATCTAGATCAGTGTTTCTCAACTGATGGGTATGTGACTCCAAGTGGAGTTACAAAATGCAGTTACAGGGGTCATAAGCCCTGGAAAATTTTAGTACAATCTAAAGCAAAGACAATCTCACTTCCACACTCGCCCCTCCCTTCCCCTTCAAAGTCAAGTATTCTGTCAACCGCTCAAAACACACACAAATTATATGGTCTTATTGTTATCACTGATACATTTTTATTTTTCTAGTATATGTAGAAGAGTTGTGACATTTTTTTGACTCTGAATAGGGGATTGCCAAGCTCATAGTCCAGAGAACAGATTATAATGACTAAAATTAAGCAGTTAGCTCTATAATTTCGTCAGACTATTACATAAAAAGGCTATATTAAAAGAATGTTAACATTGCAGCGTAAAGCACTCAAAAGTTAAGGAATGCAAGTATTTTGGACCCCCCTGTGCATCAATAAAGTCTTTAATTATATAATCACATTATTTTTCCACAGGACCCCGGACTCATTCAGTGCACAGGATGGACAGTGCTCAAGTAATGGGCAGTGATGCACTATTTTGTTTTATCCTTGTTCAGTGTGTGGCCCTAGGCCTTATTTACCCCACGCTATTCAAATCCTGCTCTGAAGACAGAATTAATTTCCTCCTGGGCTCTTCTATGATACTAATCACTACAGTATCTTAGTGCTTTGCAAACATTAATAGCTTAGCATCTCTGTGAAGTGAGAGGGTGGTACTTTCCCCTTTTTACATATGACAGAACAACTCGCTATGAGCTTGAAGGGTGGTTTCCTCAACGCGTTGAGAACTAGATTAAGGTCCCAAGGTGGAGCAGGGTCTCTGTCGTGAGGAAAAAGGTTGGTTAAAGTTGAATGTTGAGGTCACAGGGCGCATGGATACTGAACACCCCTAAATAGGTAAGTGAAAAGCTGTAGTAGTAGCCAGGTGGACTTGGATGGAGCTTAGTAACAAACCCAGGGTTTTTAAACTCAGTGAGTGCGGTGTGACTCAGAGGGTGATAATACCTGCTGGGTGAACCAGGAATAGAACTGCTTCCGCTTTTGCAAGTAAGTCTTTCTTGTGGCGGGTTTTCTACTATTCAAACAGCACATTCTGAACTCTACTACTACACTCTACTGTACCCAAGGGCCATTGAGGAGCCAGGCCTTGAAATGTAGTGTGGAGAGACGGGGGTGAGTATTGTGCCCAATCCTTGGGTCAGTAGGTCTGCGGTCAGAGGCAAGCAAAGAGGTAGCCACAGAGACAGGCGAATCGGGTCCAGGAAACATATCTGCCTCATACCAGGTTGGTGCTCAGGGGATGATTACTGCTTTCTCTTGCTTCACTTTGTTCGGGAACTTAAGGCACAATGGTATTAGGGGACAGGCACAGAACAGTTCCAGGCCAATGGGTGAGATGAGGGAGGCATCTCCGAAAGAGTTGCACCTGCATCCTCCCCTGGAGCAGAACTGCTGGTATGCTGTGTTGAACAGTGTTGGAAAGAGGTCTATCCCTGGGAATCCCCAGGTGAGAAAAATCTTTCATTGGATAGGATCACCCAGTTCCCATTTGTGGTCCTAGCAAAAATGTCTGGTCAGTGTGTTTGCTATGGTGTTGTGCAGACCTGGCAGGTATGCTAATGGTATGTCAGTTTGGTGGGTTATGCACCAGTTCCAAAGTTTGTATTGCCTCTGTGCACAAAGACTGGGGTCTTGCTCTTCCTTAGAGGTTCGTATAGCACGTGGTCACTCTACTGTTCATGATGACTCTGACCAAGTGACCCTTGATCTTGGGTAGAAAGTGGGTGGATGCATGCCTACCAAACTTCTCTCGTTGATGGGAAGAGAAGACTCTTGTGGAGTCCATCTGCCTTGTTCCGTGAGGTTCTGGAGATGAGCTCCCCAGCTTACTAGGGAGGAGTCTGTTGTGATGGTCTTTGTGGGTGGTGAACACAAAAATGAGACTCCCATTCCAAACTTGAGGGGATCCTTCCACCAACTGAGAGAGCTGAGAACTCTCAGAGGGACAGACATCTGTTTGGACTGGTTGTGCTTGTTGGAGTGTAGATGGTTCTGGGCCAGGGTTGGTGGCATCAGGAGAGCAGCCTGGCGTGAAGTGTTATGAACCTACAAGCTGCCATATGGCCCAGAAGCGGCAGGCAGGCCTCTGCCTGGTTTACTGAGAATGGGTATGTGATGACATTTATTAAAGTTTGTGCCACCTTTAACACTACATATAATAAAACTTGCTCCTGTAGTCTTGTGTGCAAATTCAACACTTTATTCTAAACATGTAGTTGTTATGTACCAAAGTAAAAACCAGAAAGGCTGACTAGCAGCAATCAAAAAGTACAACACAATAATCAAACTCAGTGACAAACCAGTGGAAGATGCATGCTGCCAAATGACATGGACAGCTATTTCTGGGTATCTTCTGTCCCTCTGTTGTCCTTGGCCTTTCTGGTGCATTTTATATGTGCAGGTCACAACTGGACAGGAGTGGATGAATACATAGGTCACATGTGTCTGTTCCACACGCTAGTGTTCATTGCCTTGACTGAGATTTTGCTCTTATAACATGACAATGGCTTATTAGCTAAATTTGGGCTCTAGTATGCCCATTATAGTTTTATTTTATATGGAACACTTTGTTTCCAATATTTCTGCTTCTGATCATTTGAATCGGTTCTTTGTTAAATAAACCAATACTAGCTTTCTCTGTAAACAAATCTAAGTGCTGTGTGTTAAATGGAGCTGGGTTCTACAGTGTCACTGGTAAGCTGTGGTGCATTGTCCTTTGGGGGGGTATAATGGAACAGGAGCCTGACCCTGTATGTGGCTGTTCGGAGGGCTTGGGTTTGGAGTGTGCTTATCAGTACCCTGTCTACAGAGAGTCTACAGAGAAGGCAGTGCTTGTGTTGCCAGAGACTGGTGGTGTTAGGGAACTGATCCCCACCAGGCATAGACAAGGCTTCCTCGTGCTAAGGCCAGGTGGTAATGAGGTGCCTCACAACCTTGGGTACCCCCAGGAACTGTTACAGAGGGGACTCGTGAGTTACAGAGGTAACCCTAATAAGCACGCCTCACCCTGGAACGTAACCATCTAGACTTCCTACTCTGTGAGAAGTTCACATTTGTCACAAGCCAGTAACGAGTGAAAATTCCTGGTAAAGATCAACAAGATGCTGATTTAGCATGAAGATGTAATACAGCCTCCTTACAAGCACCGTGTCCATGAACAGACCTGGCTGATCGCCAACGAAGGGGACTCCTAGCACAGAGAGACCGCCATACTCTGCTGTAATTTGGATTCATATTGAAGGCAGCTGTGAACTAAATACACACTCTGGTTTCGTTTGAACAGCCAGGGTTTTTTGGGACTTTACAGGCAGTCCAGGCCAGTACAGGTGTGCCCTATTTATAAGCTGTGTTGTATTACACAAGAAGGGTACATGAGACTGTTATTTGTGGAGCCCCAACCTATACTTGTAACAATCAGCAAGTAACTAGTCTATGTTTCATGCTAGCTGCTTAGCTTTTCTTCCTCATTTTGTGGGGTTCATTTTGAATCCCATGTGGTACTGGAGGAAAGTAGGGTGGAGGGTGTTAGGGGAATGGGTGGGTTTCGCACTGAACAGAGGCATACTAAACCCCTGGCTTATATTAATAACTTCCTAGGGCCATAAGCTGGATATCTCTCCCATCCATACATTAACAGCAGCAAACATGGCAGCAGAAACCCAGTAGGCTCTGGAGCTTGCTCTGATGCAGGGTCTGTAGGGTGCTGCTTCCCAAGGTCATCTCCAAACAGCTGTTCCAAGTACAGACCCAGCTGTGCTCTAGTTGCTCCGGTGGCATAGCCTCTTTGGTTACTGGCCACAGCACCAGGGTCACTTCAGGTGGCACCTGTGGCTGGGAAGTTATAAAGGTGCCATCCCTGCTCAGCAGATTGTCATGCACCACTGTGGGTTCAGTGCTCGTTACAGGTCTGTTGTGGGGTAGGTACAGCCCGTCACGGGTGCTGGGTCATGTATGGTGAGAAGAAGGGAAAAAAACTGTAGAGCAGCCAGTTAGGTCCCTCGTTTGTCACCCTATCAAATGTGATATTTATGGCCTAGTGGCCAGTGTCAATAAAGGGGCCATTCCACCCACAGCAGCGTGGCCCAATGGCCAGAGTCAATAGAGAGGCCCACCTCACAATAGGGATTATGTGGCCTATTGGTCCGCTGGGGAAGTGGGGTACCATTCAGGGGGGTGTGGCACCCAGGGTAGGGGGACTCAGCCCCTCACTGGTCCTCTGAGTCCCAGCCTAGGACCGTGGTGGTGGTGGGGGTGCTCACCACCGAGTCAGTGGGAATCCTCCCGAAACACGCTGACTGGTTCCCTAGTTCACTCACTGGAGAAGAGTCTAAGTCCCCTAGACCGCTTCCTATCATTTCTCCCTCGGCGATGCTCCACGTTTCCCCTGGGTCTCTGGGGTCCTCAGGTGGAGTAGCTCTTGCTGACACAGTCTCTTCTCTGGGCTCGTCAGGCAGCCTGGACTCCGTCTGGAACTCTGCGTGCCGTGGCTTATAGTCAGAACCTGTAGCAGCTCCCTAGAGAGGGCCTGCAGTCTGCACACCCTCCCCTTTGAGCAGCCTGCCCAGGCTGAGTTGGGCTGTTTCTTTTTATACTCTGCCTCCAGGCTGAGCATGCCCAGCAGAGTCAGAGGGGCAGGGCTTCCTCAGCCTGCAAAGCACAGTTAACCCTTGCAGGGCTGGTGCAGGGTAGGTACATCCTGTCACAAGGTCCCAGTAGCCAGTCGAATTCCTTGTAAAAGAGGCAGGAAGACAGGGAGTTCCCATAGGTGCCATTAAAATCTTTATCCACGTCTACATTACAGACTTTTGCTGCCCCAAGTTACATCAGCATAAAGCCACTGCAGTTAGTGTTCAGTTGGCAGTGTACAAACTCACTGGGAGTGCTTGTTTCAATGTAGAGGACAGTGCACCATGAGTAGGTATCCCAGTGTGCAACCTTTCAGTGCACTGTCTTTTGAGACGTTTTGGCAATGCATGGGGAGGCAGAAACAAGTGACACAGCGGCATAACTGGGACTGCAGCATCAAGTTCCTATCATGCAGTTTTCTCCATCCCATAATGACATCTCCGTCCCATAACTGTCACACCTATTTTGAGAATCCCACAAACCTGCATGGGACGTATCGCTATCCGCCATCTCTGACAGATGCATGGAGCCTGCACAGCTCTGCACTATTGTCATAAGCGTTACAAGCACAAGATGCACAATCCTCTGGTATCTGGAGAGCCACTTGGAATGTGATGATTTCCTGGAAGGTAGATTATCCGTAGGCACATAGTGAGAACCCATTCAAGATTGTTGGTAGCATTCATGGAGCTGCTGCAAACAGTGGACTGCTGCTTCTGAGCCTGAGAAACAAGCACAGACTGGTGGGACTGCATCATAATGAAGGCTTAGGATGATGAGCAGTGGTCGCAGAACATTCAGATACACAAGGCCACATTCCTGGATCTGCATGCTGAGCTTGCCCCAGCCTTCCGTGCAGGTACATCAAAATGAGAGCTGCACGATCAATGGAAAAGTGAGTGGGGATTGGACTGTGGAAATCTTCAACACCAGATTGCTACTGGTCAGTTGAAAGTCATTTTGGAGTTGGAAAATTCACTGTGGGGGCCACTGTCATGCAAGTGTGCAGAGCCATTAATCATCTCTTGATATGCAGATGTGACTCTTCACAACATGCAGGATACAGTGGATGGATTTGCAGCAACAGGGTTCCCGAACTATGGTGGAGAGATAGACAGCACACATATCCCTATTTTGGCACCCAGACCACATTGGCACAGACTACATCAACTGAAAGGGCTATTTTTCTATAGTTATGAAAGTGCTGGTGGATCACCAGGGATGCTTCACTGGTGGTGTTGGCTGGTCAGGGAAGACACACGACCCTTGCATCATTAAAAAAACAGGATTGTTCAGAAAACTACAAGCAGGGACCTTCTTTCCTGACCAGTGGATGATGATTGGTGATGTTGAAATGCCAGTGGTCACCCTGGATAACCTAGCCAATCCCTTACTTCCCTGGCTCATGAAGCTGTACACCAGCCACCCTGACACCACCAAAGAAAGATTCAACTACCGGCTCAGCAGGTGCAGAATGACAGTTACATATGGTTTTGGTAGATTAAATGATGCCAGCATCCCTTCGGTCATCAGACTGGATCTCAATGAGAAGCTGTGATTGTCCTTTCTGTTCCCGCAGTATGGAGTGGTGGGGTAGGGATTCGGCTCCAATGCCACGTGGAATGCTGAGGGAGCGTGTAGGGAGGAGCTATGCTGCAGTTCTCCATGGACTGCAAAGGCAGGCAAGCCTGGGATGCTTCAATGTGGAGGTCCACAAGAGCCTACAGCATCTGTGTTTGCTGCTGGAGAAGCCCCATTATGTCTTGGTGTGTCTCCCTCTTCATTTTCCGATGGGCCTCTTGGGACTTTCGCCTGTCAGCTCTTTCCCTCTCCATAAAATCTGTGATATTCATCCTCCAAGCCCTCTCTTCATGGTCCGATGCAGCACGGGCTTGCAGGGTCTTAGTGAATACGTCATCTTGAGTCCTCTTCTTTCTCATCATTTGCCTCAGGCATTTTGCAGGTGTGTAGGGAACCCTTCAAGGCCACAACAGCAGTAGCAGCAGACAAAATACAGGGTTTATATGTCAGTACAGTCATAACAGAAAGCACAAGTTAAAATTCAGAACTCCATTCCCCTTGCTCCCCTGAAGTTTTAAACACTTATTGACACTTCTGCTTTGGAGCGCTTGTGCATGGCACCACTCAGAGCACCGGCCATGGGGAGTATGGCCCAGTAGGGGTAAGGGAAACGAGGAGGGAATTGCTTGGTTGTATGAAGCTATATGGGAGTATAGGACAATGGCTCTGAAGACTGGCACCATTTTCCACGAGCAGTGGTGGTTTTAGCTGATCTCACTCCTGAGGGTGACAAAGCCACAGAGAGTACAGCTGCTGTTGGCATCCTGAAGCTGCCCTTGCCTGTATGCTGCTAGCCTGCGTACTGCAATGGTACCTGCCAAAGTTATCGTTGACTGGCATAGGAAAGTGCCCAACCATGGGGAAGAAATAAGGTTGCCATCCCTAGAAACCTTTGTCAGCAGATTGCAGAGTACGGCTACAAAAGTTTCATCAAGATCTCTCAGGAGGATTCAAGGGACACCCTTGTGTACATAAACAAAATGCTCTGCGTCCCCCATCCTCTGCCAAAAGAGGGGAATGAAAAGCAGATAATTCTACCTCTCACTGTTGTACCTCTACCTCTTCTAGTCTGAGTAAATTAATAAAAAGTCAATGGCTGTCTCCTGCTAAATTGGGAGTGCCACTGTAATGGGAAATAAATGTACACACCCGAGGTTCCTTCCCCTGCATCACGCTCACCTGTGCTTGACTGACTGGACTGCAGCAGATTCTCAAACAGAGCCTGGTTCGCAACATAGCTTGAACCCCTGGTCACATCCCCTACCCTCCTCCTCAGTGTTTATGGCAGGGGCCTGTGACTCGGGCTCCTCCGGGGAATCCATGGTGGTGTGCAGGGTGGGGATGAGGTCTCCACAAGCTATAGCCTGTTGCTCTTCGTAAAAGCTGCAGGTCTCTGACTTGGCACCAGATCGATTGTTGGCCTCCCTGGCCTTCTGATATGCCTGACGCAGTTCCTTTGCTTTCATGCAGCACCGCTGCTGACCCCGTCATACCCCTTGTCCTGCATCTCCTGGGCAATCTGCTCATAGATGTCAACATTTCTACGGCTGGTCTGTAGCTGTTATTTGCACAGCTTCTCCACAGGCTGAGAAGATCCAGTATCTCTGGGACGGATCGCATCTGCAGTGCGTAGATGGCACAATCAGCTGGGCAGTTACACACAACCCCTCCATGGACAGTTGCTGGCTCATCAAGAGGCACAATCAGGAAAAGGTATTTCAAACATTCATGGGGTTTTAAAGATGGACATCTTCTGGTCTATGTAATCCTTGGCCAGTGGAGTTAACTGTGACCAGAGCGGTCAGTATGGGCGTTGTGGGACAGCTGCTGGAGGACTATTAAGGCAGACATAGGTAATGCAATGTCTACACTCATGCTGTGACGATCTCAGTACATTGACCATGGCTCAAAGGGGCTCAGGGAGATGGTTATATTATGTCAGCGTAATGGAGAGCTTACGATGGTGGCAAATTTTAGCACAACTAGGTCTATGCAAGGCAACTTACATCTACCTAACTTTGTAGAGTAGAGCAGGCTTTTGACTTTGAGGTACTGTCTTCAGCCACTTGATTTGTTCTCTGCATTGCTCATCTGTTCATTCAATCCTCAATGCTGCCAGCCACTCGGCTATACCTTTGCAGACATGATCATTTCTTGTGCTTTTGCTGAAGTCAAATGTCTTGCTCACATTGCTCTGGAGGTTAACCAGACTCTAGCTGTGTTCCTCTGGCCAGCTAGCAGCGCACTTGATGCTGGGCTTCTTAAGTGCTGGCCATAGCTAATATATGTGAAGGTTTACTGTGTTTCCAGGTGAGCTGTCTGCGTGGAAATGAAGGGTTAAATGCTGAGCAGCTGCATTTCAATGAGGAGGTTGCTTACGGTTCCTGGCAACTGCGTGGGAAGTTTTTGGATGGAAGGGGCTGGACACAAAGCCCTAGGGAATTGTGGGTTAGTGTTGTGTGTTCATCTAAGGCTACATCTATACTACCAAATTAAATTGACTTAAGTGACATCAACGATCATAAACCACTGTAATTACATCGCTTGTGCATGTTCACACAATGCTCCTTGTCAGCGGAGCATGTCATAGAATCATAGAATCTCAGGGTTGGAAGGGACCTCAGGAGGTCATCTAGTCCAACCCCCTGCTCAAAGCAGGACCAATCCCCAACTAAATCATCCCAGCCAGGGTGTTGTCAAGCCAGGCCTTAAAAACCTCTAAGGAAGGAGATGCCACCACCTCCCTAAGTAACCCGTTCCAGTGCTTCACCACCCTCCTAGTGAAAAAGTTTTTCCTAATATCTAACCTAAACCTCCCCCACTGCAACTTAAAGACCATTACTCCTTGTTCTGTCATCTGCTACCACTGAGACCAGTCTAGATCCATCCTCTTTGGAACCCCCTTTCAGGTAATTGAAAGCAGCTATCAAATCCCCCCTCATTCTTCTTTTCTGAAGACTAAACAATCCCAGTTCCCTCAGCCTCTCCTCATAAGTCACGTGCTCCAGCCCCCTAATCATTTTTGTTGCCCTCCGCTGGACTCTTTCCAATTTTTCCACATCCTTCTTGTAGTGTGGGGCCCAAAACTAGACACAGTACTCCAGATGAGGCCTTACCAATGCCAAATAGGGGGGAATGATCATGTCCCTCGATCTACTGGCAATGCTCCTACTTATACAGCCCAAAATGCCATTAGCCTTCTTGGCAACAAGGGCGCACTGTTGACTCATATCCAGCTTCTCATCCATTGTAACCCCTAGGTCCTTTTCTGCGTCCACAGTCGGTGCTTTGGATCGACAGAGAGAGCAATGCACCATGGGTAGCCATCCCACTGCGCAACTTGCCATCTTCTGCCACTAGTTCTGGGAATGGATCACAGTCCATCATGGGGGTCAGCTCACTGTCCCATGATACAGTTTTTGCCATCCCATCATTCCATGGGCTTCTGACTACGTTATGCGCCATTTTTGAACATCGCCTGCAAACTTTGTGCCCACCATCTCTCTCTGAAAGCATGGATCCTACACTGCACTCCAGTCTTGCAATGAGCATTATGAACACAGCGCAGCAGATCCTGCAGTATTTCACAAGCTGCAAAACAGAAAGTGAATAGTGCCCTGCTGTGTGCCATGGAAAAAAACAATTCCGGATTGACGTTGACATTCAGGGAGCTGCTGTACACAGTGGACCATCACCACTGGGCTTGGGAAACAAGCACTGAGGGGTGGGATCACATGGTTATGCAGGTAGGGGATGATAAGCAGTGGCTTCAGAATTTGTGGTATGCAAAGCCACTTTCCTGGACCTGTGTGCAGCGCTCGCCCCTGCCCTGCAGTGCAAGGACACCAGAATGAGAGCTACCCTCACAGTGGAAAAGCAAGCGACAATCGCTGTTGGGAAGCTGGCAAATCCAGACTGCTACCAGTCTCGTATCAGTTTGGAGTTGGGAAGTCCACTGTGGGGGTTATGGTTATGCAAGTGTGCAGGGCCATTAATTGTGTTTACTACTAAATACTGAGACTCTGGGCAACGTTTGGGAAATAGCGGATGGCTTTGCAGCAATGGGATTCCCTAACTGCAGCAGGGTGACAAATGGCACACATATCCCAATTTTGGCTCCAGGCCATCTTGTAACAGTGCAACAACAGAAAGGGCTACTTCTCTATGGCACTGAACGCGCTGGTCGATCACAGGGGTAGTATCACTGATATCAACACGAGGTGGTCAGGGAAGGCGCATGACACATGCATCTTCAGGAACACCGGCCTGTATTGAAAGCTGCAAGCAGGGACTTTCTTTCCAGACCAGAAGATTCCAATAAGGGATGTGGATAGTGCCCATAGTGATCCTGGGAGACCCAGCCTACCCCTTACGCCTGTGGCTCATGAAGCCTTACATGGGAAACCTTGACAGGAGCAAGGAGCGTTTCAACAACAGGCTCAGCAGGTGCAGAATGACCACTGAATGTGCCTTTGGAAGACTAAAGAGTCGCTTGAGCTGCCTTTTTGGCAGGTTTGTTTTCTTCATTGAGATCTTTCTCATGGTCATAGCAGCTTGCTGTGCTCTGCATAACATTTGGAAAGCTAAGGGGGAAAGTTACCCCAGGGTGGAGCGTTTAGGTACATTGCCTGGTGGCTTATTTTGAGCAGCTAGATTCCAGAACTATTAGAGGGGCTCAACAGGGGGCTGCTTGAATGGGGGAGGCTTTGAAGCAGCATTTTGACAATGAGCCCCAGTAATGTGTCTTTCTTTAATGCATTCAGCCAGGCATTGTTTACTTGCTGCCTTGAATGACCCTTGTAATGATTGCAGACTACAATTAATGCTTTGGCAGCAAATATGACAATTGCCACCATATAAGAATTTCAGCAGCAACTACTGGGTGCAGGACACAAAAAGATTCCTTTTATTGCTAAGTCTACATTTTTATTAAACAGCAATACACAGATTTCCATTTCCTACAAGGGACATGACCCTAAGGATTACGGTCTCAAATGAGGCTCTCACAGCTGCGTGTAAGTCCAGTTGTCATTATGAAACATATCCCTAGGGGTCAAGGGCAAGGGGTACTGCGACAGGCTGGGAACATGCGAGGAATGTGTGTGGGGAGTTTGGGGATGGCATGGAATGCAGTTCTGTACAGGCTACAGGGGAAGTTGAGCACGGATGTGCTCTGCCTGCAGTGCAATCAGGGACCTCAGCATCTCTGTTTGGTCCTCCATCAGTTTTATCATCCGCTCCTGCCCCCGTCTCCTCTCCTGGCTATCCATTCTGAGTTTTTCATTGATCGTCTCTCTCCATGCTCTGCTCTCACTGTCTGCAGCATCAGTTGATTGCAGCAGTTCTCTAAATATGTCCTCCTTACTCCTCCTGGTTCGCCTCCTTATCTGATGGAGGTGCTCCGCTGCTGCGTAGGAGGTGGCCCATAAGGGCACATCTGCAGAAACAACAGAAACAACAAACAGAGGTAGTATTATGAGTGCACTCACAGCCTTGAATCATAACAGTTACATACATCTCTTTCTCACTTTCCCTTAGCAAGCACACAGCACAGCGAGAGCCCAAAACATAGTGAGTTTGGCCTGGGAGGGAGGGAGAGGGAAGGGGCAAGATGGGACAAAGGGTCTCGGTGGTTTCCGAAGGGGATCACTACAAGCGCCTAGGAACACTACTCTGAATACTGGCACTGTTTTTCACAGGTGGGGGGTGATCAAAGCTGATATCTCATTCCTGAGGGTAACCAAGGATGCAAGGGTGCATCTCCTGAATGCATGCAGCTTCTGACCGGGTCCGTATGCTGCTCGCCTGTGGCTTGCTTTGGTTCCTGGAGAAGTAACTGCTGATTGGCGTGGCAAAGTTTCCTACAGCGGGGGAAGAAACAAAGCAGTTCTGCCAAGGAATCTTCGGCAGAGGATTGCAGAGTACCTCCAGGAAAGTCTCCTAGAAATCACTATGGAGGATTCCCAGGACATCCTGGCGTGCATTAACAAACTTTTCCACAGGGCCCCCACTGCATAGCTGCACAGGGTAATGAGAAGCAGGTGCAAAGAGTACCTAGTATTGTTAATTTCTATCCCTTATCCCACTTTTATCATGTAACAAAATAAAGCGGAGCTCAACCTCCTGTCACCATGCAGTATCAAAGCAAAATTAGTACTTACCAGAGATCCCTTTTCCTGCATCAGGCATGCCACAGTCTGAGTGCTCGGACTGGCTAGACTCCTCCGGAGTCAAAAAGAGGTCCTGGCTCGGCTCGCCAGGCCATCGGACGACCCTGTTGCATGTCCCACATCCTCCTGCAACTCCACTTCCTTGTCCACCACTTTGTCCCCAGGGTTGACTCCGCTGGTCGCTGCCTCCAGTCCCCCCCGAAGCATCCAAGCGACTCTTGGTGGTGGAGGTAGGGTTGCCACTGAGGATGGCGTGCAGCTCCTGGTAGAAGTGGCATGTCTTCAGTGCCGCACCAGAGCTACGGTTGGTCTCCCTTGCCTTCTGGTACACCTGCCTCGGCTCCTTGATCTTATCACAGCACTGCTGCATGTCCCTTTTGTGCCCCTTCTTCAGCATGCCACGAGCAATCTGCCCGTAGGTATCAAGTTCCTACAGCTGGAGCGGAGCTGGGACTGCGCAGCCTCCTCGCCCCACAAACCCAACAACTCCAGTGTACTCCAGGCATGAGTGCATTTGCTGCAGAAAGTCGGCATGGTTAGCTGTGCATTTACTATGTGAGCTGTCCACGCCGAGTAAACGGGAACAGGAATTTCAAAAATTCCTGGGCTTTAAAGGGAGAGGGGCGCATGCCTGCATGCAGGCAGGTCGGCAAAGTTTAAACTGCTGACCAGAGCGGTCATGATGTGTATTGTGGGACACCTCCTGGAGACCAATTAGGGCAACATAAGCAAGCGCAGTGTCCACACTGGCACTGCATCGCTCTAACTTCATCACAAAAAGCTCTATGCCTCTTGTTGAGGTGGTTTTATGTCATCAGCGTATCAGGAGAGTTAAATCAGCGGGAGGAGCTTTGCTGTGTGTACACCATTGTTTTGCCGATGAAAGCTGCCTTTTGAGGACAAAACTGTGTAATGTAGACAAGAGATGTGGTGATACTCTGGGACAGGGGAACTATACATCAGTACTTTCAGAAGATCTCTCTTCATACATCTCAGCAGACGCGACTGAGGTTCTTCTGACACTCAAAGATCCTCTTGCAAAACGAACCTAGTTGATACCAACAAAGTAGGGCTCCAAGTGGCTGGTTAGGATGAAGCTGATGTTAACAGGGATGGTACAGCTGGACGATCCATATGGCCCTTTCACCCATTACCTGTAGAAGTGGGTCACGGTCAAAGACAGTTTCTTCAAGGAGTCTCTGGAGGACTCTGAGAAGGGTACCCACATCAGTGTCTAGTGAGGCTGTTTGCTGAGAAATTTCTCAGAAAGTACCATGCTGCAGATGATCTTTGAGGATGTAGGAACCACAGCCGTACTCATACCAGACGCAAGGTATACTTGCTACCTGCTTCGGGGATGACTTCTCCCTCTTCTTAGGCCCTCTGAAGCTTTTCCCAGGTCTCCGCTTGTTGGAGTCAGGGCTGTGAAAGTTGCCAGGGCACTCAGGTTGTCTGAGGCCAATATACAAGGGGGCCTGAAATGGTAGCAGGTCTCAAGGAATGCTTCATGAGGAGAAGATTGAGCCTGTTGTCCCTCAGCTTCCTAGATCTTCTCCTAAAACCAGTGCAGACCTTGCACTTAGATGGAACATGAGACTCTGAGACAGCTGGAATGTCCATCACTAAGGCAAAAAGACCTATTACGGGTCTGACAGGGTTTGCTGCCTGAGATTTTGGGCATACCCCGCAACAGAGAAGGTGAAAGACAAGGAGAGGTCAAGGTCAGGTGTGGAAGGGGTGAGGGGGGACCCCCAAACTCACACAGCATGTTTGGGAAATTAATAAAAAAAATAAAGGAGATAAGACTAAAATAAGTCAGCTAGCTAAAACTTTGAAGCTAATGGATACCGCAATGCTGCACTTCTAGTTGTAGGTTGCTGAGAAGGAACTGGAACAGTGGCGGGTCTTGGATTGGAGCATAGGGATGTACATGGTGCAGATGTGGACCCCACAGACACTACCACCAAAAGATCTCTGATTGTGTGCCTGTGTGCTTTCAGACACCTAAAGTGGAGCACCCGTAGGGACACCCAGTCAAATAACATTTACATATCTGCTTAATTTTAATCATAAAGACAAAGGGGCAGGGGTGAGGTAATATATTTTATTGGACAAACTTTTCTTGGTGAGATAGACAAGCTTTTGAGCCACAACTTTAATCATGAGTGCAGTCCCATAGACTTCAGTGGGACTAGTCCTATGAGTAAACTTCACACCTTTAAGTATTCGCAGGATTGAGACCAAAATTCAGATAAAACCAAAAAACTAACTTTGATCTGGACAGGCAGGCAAAATAGAAAAAAAATTTCAATTGTTTTGTTTTAAAACATTTTAAATGTACGCGATGTTATTTGAGATCTTACTTGTTGCTTTGAGTGAAAATAATTTTTTTTATTTCTAATGGATTTGTTATTTTACATGACAGCACATGCAGTGTGTAGAGAGACGCTGGAGTAGCTACAGGAAGTGGTTACATGGAAACAGTCTGAAGAAAAAGACAGCAAAGGTTGTGCACTAACTTGTACAGTTATTTCCTGGTAATTAAGCTACATTTAAAGCAAGTTTCAAATGTGTGTAGCAGCACCGTTCGAACGAGTAAATACACACTCAAGTGCAGTAATGGCAACTTACCTCTGCCACTTGAACTGCTTCTGCTGCTTGAAGAGGAGGAAGACCTTGATGAAGAGCATGAGGAGGATGTAGTAGTAGTGCTAGCAGATGATGTTGATGAAATGGATGATGATCTGCTTCTGCTGCGTTTTCGCTTTCTCTTGTCTTTCCCTTAGGAGAATACAAGGCCTGGTTCATTAGGTTTCAAATAGTGACAACACAAAAGCTAATAACTTAAGCTCAGAAGACATATTTTTATAGAAATT
The DNA here is from genome assembly GCF_965152235.1 of Eretmochelys imbricata. Lineage (NCBI taxonomy): Eukaryota > Metazoa > Chordata > Testudines > Cheloniidae > Eretmochelys > Eretmochelys imbricata. Next base: position 167,344,699 of record NC_135574.1, read on the forward strand.
AAAATTTAAGACAAGATTTGGTGAATCCATTAAAAAAAGATAAAACCATTGTCCTTGCCTTCTGTCATTTCCAACATAATGTAGCTAATGACAATGCCAAGCAATGCCATCAAACATTTTTACTCATGCAAAGCATAGTATACAAACAAGAGTCTTTCTGCAGCAGCTATTGTCCTAGACTAGAGTTTGATTTCATGACTCCCACCTCTGACTTTCATCTCTTCTTGTGACGTAGCGCATGGTGTTCCGCACTTCTCATCACGTCTGTTATCCATATCTAGTGAAAAGAAACATATATGAATATCCACAAAAAGGCTTTCTTTGAAACATACATGTACAATGGTAGTGGAGATCAGGGAACGTTTCCATGATCAATTCCTATTATTTAGATGGGGGAAGAAAGATAAATATCAAACTACACCAGGATGAACGTGGGTGTAGGGTCTAATCTTGCTATGCCAGGAATTGCTCAAAAAAATCCCAAGTATTTACATACGTATATATATACATACATACATACATCCACACTCAAAAATTGCATTCATACTCACCACTTTTAAATTCATATATATAAATTGTGTGTGTGTGTGTAAGTTAATTTAAGACTGTTGTACCTTGATTAAATGAAAAATTCTGTGCAACTACTTGCATATCATTGTTCAAAGCAGATTTTAAAACAAATTTTGCAGACATCTAAGTTTGTACATAATTAAAAAAACATGCTATATACTACCTTCTATTCAGAAGGCTTGCCACAAAGGGCTTCATAGGCTAAATACAACACAAAGCCACTGAAATGCATCCACCTTTGGTGTGGAGCACTTAGCAGACAGTACACATCATATTGCTCAACAGTGGCATGGAGAGGGGGAATTTTGGCTAGGATACCAGAGAAAACACACACACACACACCCTCCCCCGCCTCCCTCTCTCTCTGTGCCATGTTACCTTTAACATCCATGCATAACATAAGAAAATGTTCCCTACAGTGCAATCTTACATTAGCAGGAAGATGACCTAGATGATCTAATAGGTCTTTTCCATTTTTAAATTCTATGATTCTAATAGACAGAATCTGTACTCTAAAATTCTCATCCGACATACAGAAAATTGCACAGAACTCATGGCTTTCCAGTTTCTAGTGTATTCTTATTTTAAAGCAGTTTACATTAAGAGAACTTTAAATTTGAAATTAATCCCTAAGAACATGAAGTGGGTTCATTTTCATAAGTTTTACTCTTGCTTAATTCCCATAAACAAACTAAAGAAATATAGCCTAGATGGTTCTACTATAAGGTGGAAAACTGTTCCCATAGAGTACTTATTAGTGGTTCACAGTCAAGCTGGAAGGGCATACTGAGAGGAGTCCCACAGGGATTGGTCCTGGGTCCAGTTCTATTCAATATCTTCACGAATGATCTAAATCAGTGATACTCAGCATTCGGTAGTTAAGGAGCAAATGAATGATCAATATTACCCAGAAGAGCCACAGTAGTGTGAATTCATTGTTTCATTTACTGTACTCTCACAGCAAAATGACTGACCAAGTATACTTATTTTATCAACTAGAATTGGTTAACAACATAGTAAAAGCATCCTGATTGGTTAATAATTAAATCAAAGTGTTTTAATGTCATGTGCTGCAAAGAGCCACAGGAGACACATAGAGCTACTTGTGAACCACAAAAAGAAAAGGAGTCCTTGTGGCACCTTAGAGACTAACCAAGAAAGCTCACGAAAGCTAATGCTCAAATAAATTGGTTAGTCTCTAAGGTGCCACAAGGACTCCTTTTCTTTTTGCGAATACAGACTAACACGGCTGTTACTCTGAAACTTGTGAACCACAGTTTACCGATTTAGATAATGGCATAGAGAGTACACTTATAAAGTTTGCAAACGACACCAAGCTGAAAGTGGTTACAAGTGCTTTGTAGAATTAAAATTCAAAATGATCTGAACAAACTGGAGAAATGATCTAAAGTAAATAGGATGAAATTCAATACGGACAAATGCAAAGTATTCCACTTAGGAAGGATCAATCAATTACACACAAAGCGGGAAATGCCTGCCTAGGAAGGAGTACTGCGGAAAGGGATCTGGGGATTATAGGGGATCACAATATAAATATGAGCCAACAATGTAACACTGTTGCAAAAAAAGTGATCATCGTTATGGGATGTCTCAGCAGGAGTGTTGTAAGCAAGACATGAGAAATAGTTCTTCCACTCTATTCCAAGCTGATAAGGTTTCACCTGGAGTACTGCATCCAGTTCTGGGTGCCACATTTCAGGAAAGATGTGGACAAAAAGTCCAGAGGAGGAGAACAAAAATTATTAAAGGGCAAGAAAATATGACCGGTGAGGAAAGATTGAAAAAACTGTGTTCGTTTAGTCTGGAGAACAGAAGACTGAGGCGGGATATAATGGTTTCCAAGTACATAAAAGATTGCTACAAGAAGGAGGGAGAAAAATTGTTCTCCTTAACCTCTGAGGATAGGACAAGAAGCAATGAGCAGAAATTGGAGCAATGGAGGTTTAGGCTGGACATTAGGAAAAACTTCCTAACTCTCAGGGTAGTTAAGCACTGTAGCAAATTGCCTAGGGAGGTTGCGGAATCTGTTATTGGAGATTTTTAAAAACATTCCTGACAGGTGGTCTAGTTATTCCTTAGTCCTGCCTTGAGTGCAGGATGTGACCCTATCCCCCATATTCTTCATAGAAATATTGTTAGATGATTATAGCACACCTAAGATGGGTCTTGTGAGATATCATTGGAAAGGTTATGATTTACTGAAGATTATCCTATTTGTATGCATGTATCATTTCTATATCTGAAGTTAGGAATATTGACTTTGTAAAACTACAAGTGGGCATACACCTGGGGAACTCCCACCAGACAGAATGCAATCAGTCTGGATGGGCTATTAGGGAGAACAATAGGACTTTGAAGATACTAATCTCCCACCTTCCTGAGAAGCTTCCTGGGATGTTACAAATGGCCTTTGACTCATGGCTGCTTGACACTGCAGGGTCATGTGATCATGTCACCGGGTACTGGACTTCCTCATAGAATACCAGTATTTTTCCACTGAGGGGGATGGGAACCTCACTGGCAAACAAAGGGTTTTGCCATATGTAAAACCTATTTAAGACTGGGGATTGACTTAATCAGTGTTCATTCTTCACTGAATCCCTGCCCAGGATGACTTCTGAAAACATCTAAGAAACAAGGACAAAAAGGCAGGGGAGAAAAGATGAGCCCAGGCTGAAAAAGGTGTCTGGCTTGCGAAAGAAATGCCATAAAACATTTAATGTGAGAAATTACTAGTTGTAACCAGAAAGAAAAGGAATACTTGTGGCACCTTAGAGACTAACCAATTTATTTGAGCATAAGCTTTCGTGAGCTACAGCTCACTTCTGTAGCTCACGAAAGCTTATGCTCAAATAAATTGGTTAGTCTCTAAGGTGCCACAAGTACTCCCTTTCTTTTTGCAAATACAGACTAACACGGCTGCTACTCTGAAACTAGTTGTAAACAGTTTCTTTAGTTTGCGTGTTTGTTTTATTTGCTCAGTAATCTGCTTTGAGCTGTTTTCTATCCCTTATAATCATGTAAAATCTATCTTTTGTAGTTAATAAACTTGTTTTGTTTTCTCTAAAACTAGTTTGTGGAATTCATAACTGGGGGAGGTAAGGGAGGGGGCTGTGCATATCTTCCTCCACACTGAGGGAGGGGGTGAATTTCATGAGCTTACGCTGTACAGTCCTCTGTGCAAGACAATATAATTTTGGGTTTACACTCCAGAAGGGGTGTGCACTTGAGCACTGGGCAATTCCTTAGCTGAAGCCTTCCCATGCAGTGCTGATTTCAGACTCTGTGTCTTTCTGCAGCTGGGTTTGTCCCTACCTGTGTGTACGCTGGAGGAGGCTTGAGGGCCTGGCTCAGCAGGACAGCGTAAGGGAGCCCAGGCTAGTGGAACAGGCGGGCTCAGTGGTACCCTAGTACAACAAGTAGCACCCCAGAGGGGCAGTAATCCGTCACACAGGGGACTGGACAAGATGACCTATTGAGGTCCCTTCCAGTCCAACACTTCTATGATTCCATTCATAGCTGTTTTAGTGCAAGTCATTAGCACTTAGTGTTCGGCCGTTAAGATGGTAAGTGATTAGAGCAAAACATCCATGCTATCTGACATCCAGTCACCATGACCTCAGAGCAGTGGAGGACACACAGGTAAAGAGACAAACCGGTCCTGGCAACATGCAAAGCAATGTGGGATAGCAGTTTGCAGACTGCCAAGCCAGTGGAAATGGGAAGAGCACACACACATATATTAGTCCGCACTAATTCAATACACAGTGAACTTAATATACTTTCAAAGTGAATTATAGAACATGTATTTCCTGGCCAGTTAGAATACTTTGAAGAATTATGTTGTATGGACACAAGTCACTTGAATGCACACTAAGTAAAGTTATTGTTGACTAAAACTCTGTGTAGACAAGCCCATAGCATCTGCAAATGTAAAATAAAGATAATACTTATCTACTTTTCAAAATGACATCAATATTAATACTATAGGTAAACTCTTGAGACGGTGCTAACAGGAGATAGACTCGGAAATTTATTTAATTCATTTAAATTCCCGGAGACCTCAAAGGGATGAGGAAACAGTCAGTGCAAGATGTTGATAGCATCACTGAAATGCAACTTTATAGGAATAGTTAAACTAAAAGTTCATGCAAATTAAAATTTTAAAAATTCTCAAAAGAAGAAAAATTGCTATGATCATGATATAAGCCTGTTACAACAAATGAATACTGGATTAATACTACTCTCTGCATCTGGTGATCTTATGCCAAAAGGATCTCCCAGCCTGAGCAATCTTACGCACCTTAAAAATGTAGGCACAATTGGGCTAAATTAAACATTTCAGGGTTGACCGGCCCAAAAATTAACCTACTGTAATAATAAAAATCTTTCATTTTCGTAAGTTTTTAAATCATAAAATTTAGTGCCAGGGCACTAAGAAGATTATGATGCTCAGCATTTGTTACAAATTTTATTCAAAAGACTGAATATAGTGGCCTAATGTACAAGTGCAATCCTGAAAACATCAGAAAACTAAAATCAAGTCAAAACACTCTTCTTTGCTAGGCAACCTATCACACAGTGCAGGCTCATTTGCAACTGCAGATGCACATGTACATGGCTTTTGGAGATGACCTCTGAAAGTTAAAAATGTGCCTAACCCAACACATGCTGTTACACACAGCATCATACTGTGTGCTCCACAACTGTGAGCAGGTGGAAACAGCAAGTCTAGCTTTGGGGAGGGATAGACTTCTCTCTTTCAATCCCTTTTTTAGGGCATATATTGTCCCTGAGTGACCAGCGCTTGAGGAAGCTGTATCAACCATCTCTCAATTAGTGAGCAAGTCAGCGATATGCAGAACCACCATGTGGCCAACTCTAGCAATATCCAGTGTTTTACTTAAAACCCCAGTCTGGTTATTACAGGAGAATCTCAGCGTCCATAAGCAAGTTTCTGGTGCTCAGGGCAGTAGAGAAAAACATGGCCCCAAACGCCCTGTAAAGCTGCGGAGAGCAGAAGGCAGCAGAGAAACCCCTGCCCGACGTTATCCACAGGGGCTGGAAGTAGGGTTGCTGCAGCACCTCCTGACTGGGGTGGTTTCCATCACCGGCAGGGTTTACGGTTTGGGCCAATGGCTCGCCGCCAGCCCCACTGTACAGATTGCTCCCGCACCCCGGGGGTCTCTCGACATCTCACAGGTTTTAAGCCAACCGTGTGACGTCGCGGGGTCGGAGTCAGACGTTGTGAGCACCTCGGGGCGACCACAGAGGATCCCGCCAGAGCGGGGCGGGCAAGTGAAACCGCCCCGCGCGACCGGCCGCGATGTACTGCGGGGGGCGGGCACCTGCCAGGGCCGCGGCCCGGGCGCAGCTCAGCGCTCCGCTCCCTCCCCCTGCGGGCGGCCACCAGGGAGCTCCCGTAGGAAGCCACCGGCCGCAGCGGATGCCGAGAGGGCCCGCGGCTACGCGGAGGGGCGGGGCGGGCGGTGTAACGCCGCGCGGGAGGGGCCGGAAGAAAAGGGGGCAGACAGCGGGGGGGGGGGCCGGGAGAAGAGGGGGCAGACAGCGGGGGGCAGGGCGGGGAAGCTGCTTCCCGGGCGCCAGCGCTGCGCCGCTCCCAGCACTTACCAGGGCCCACGTCCCGCCTCGGACTCCCCACCTTAGCTTCCAGCGTCCCCGTTACCCGGAAGCACAAGACTGACCCCCGACCGGAAGGGAATAGGGTCTACATCCGGGAGATTCGGGTAGGCGGGGCCTGAGTTCAGAGCCGCGGGGTGTCTCCCGATGGGACAGCCTATGTAAGGACCTTCTTCCTCCTCCTCCCCGTTTACCTCGCGCGTGGTGCGTGCGGCCAACGCAGGGGGCGGGGTCACGGCTGCCACGTGCCGCGGGGACTCTATGCGAGAAGCGAATGAGGGTAAATCAGTGGGCGCCGTATGCAAATGAGCTTGTAGGTTCGCGTCCTGCTTGTGCCCAGCCCGCTGTGGCGGGTGTGCGCCCGCTGCCCTCGCAACGGCCCGGCCCGCGGGGAAACCGTCCTGGCGCGTGAGCCGCGGAGGGCCTGGGAGATTCCGCCCCCCCCCGGGGGGGGTTTGTCCTACACCGTCCACTGCAGCCCCTTGCGCGGCTGGGCAGGAGCCGTGGCAGCGCTTCCGCCAGCGCCGCCCCGGGGCTGCTGTGGGAGGGGCTCCCCGTTTGTTTGTAAGCCGCCCCCCCGTTGTTACCGATGTACAGGCAGACAGCGGCGGGCGCAGGCGGCGCTTGTTAGGGGGTGACTCCAGGCCCTGAGGTTAAGCTTTGCAACCACTGACACGTTACCAGCAGCACCTGGCTGCCTACACCGTCCCCAGCCTTCGAGCGCCCTGAATTCCCGCTTCTGCCTTGGGCTGCGCGCGTGGCTGATCCGGAGTGGCAATGGGCGTACCCCTGGCGTGAAAGTGACGTTTACTGACACCAGTAAAAATCTCCGCTCTGGGAGCCTAGCTGTACGGTAAAGCAGGCTCCCCCCTGGGTTGTAGGCATAGGGGAGTTGCTTTTCCGGCTGCACTCTCTCCTCTGCATATAAATTACATTGCTTGGCAAAAGCGCACTGCGTGCCAAATTGGACAGTGTACCTTGTTTCTTTCCCCATATCCATTTTTAATCCACTTTCCACTCAATTATCTTACACAACAGTTTGTCACTATGGCTGCTCACAGCAGGTCTGAATTTTTCCTGATGAATTTACACACGGTAATCAAACAACATACCTGAGAGTATGCACTGATTGCCACTATGACTAAAAAAATCCCAAGAGGAGCACAAAGCTAGTTTTCAGTGCTAACATTGCCGTCTAGGTGCCTGCAGCTTACCTGGCTATGTATATGGCATTGAGACCTCTAAAGATAAAAGGCAAGATCCAAGGGCTATTTCAATCCCCACTTTACTTTAGAGGTTTGGTTTCTTTTTTTTAAAGCAGCTGGCAGTTTTTTCCTGGTCTGTCCAGGCAGCTGGCATCACTGAATGCCCCATATTTAGAGCCATACTAAGGGGAGAGGGAGCTGTTTAGAATGGCGGATGTAGCCCCAATCTGAGCAGGTTGTACTTCCTCTGACATACAACACAATAACCTAGACACACCTTAATTCACTAAGGTTTAATTTAATTCTGTACGTATTTTAAAAGTTGTCCATTGTATTAAAAATGCAATTGCTAATATATTATGGAATTATATGTAATTTCTCTAGGAAATCTGACTAATGCAATATTTTGAAGTATTAGGAACTTAAAACAACTTCAGATAATACATGTGAAGTGGATTTCCCTAGAAATATTTGGGATGAGGGGAATGCAAAGGACTCCCCACTCACCTTTTGAATTTTCACCTTGTGCAGAAAACCATTGTCTGGGTGATTACCCATTCACAATCTCTTCAAAGGCCCAAACTGGATAAATGACTCAAAGTTATGAGGGTTCTTGTTCTGCACAAAATCGTGTTACGAACTCAAAACCACAGGAAAACCCTCATGTGGGATTTTGAAGAACTGCTCACCTGCCAGAGCCCACATTGGAGTTGGGGGGTCAACTCGAGTTAGCTTATTAGCATCCGTGTAGGTGGTTCTGTATTTTTAGTGTTTTCTCTTATGCTTTTACCTTAAGAATGAAGTGTGCTTACTTAGCAAGAGCTGTGTGGTGACCTGTATCAGTGGTAATTACATGGTGTACAGTCTCTGAAGAGAAGGCAAAAGAAGCCTGGTTGGGCAGCCTGTCTTTTGCTGAGAATATCATCATTTAGTCAGGGGACTGTGCAGCCTGGAAATACCCTGGTCAGAAGTGAGAGAGATCCATGTCTCCATTCAAGAGAGGAGATGGTTGGGGAACTGGAAGCCTATACTAGGTGACCTTGCTGGACGACAGAGGGCGCACACCAGTGCAGTTGCCCTGAGCTGACACGCGTGCCTCTCAGATACCTTGAGGATCTGCTTTCTTACGCTTGGGCAACACGTACATTCCTGGTCATAGAATTGAGCTTGATGGGGATTCTCTCCCACAGGAAAGAAAGGAGGACAGACTTTGGTTCTTGCACTGGAGAAGGGCCCAACACCTTCTATCTCCAGCCTGGCAATTCAAGTGTGAACTTTACTGTTGCCATGGCCAAGCCAGAAGCTGTCACAGTACACCAGAGAAGTTACTTTGATAATCCTGCCATGTTCATGGAGGATAGGCCCAGCAATAGTTATTAGATCTGGATGTCCCATAGCATCTGATTGCCAGGAGGTAGGACTTTACAACAGGGGATGGATAGCTCAGTAATTGCCCTGTTCTTTGTTCATTCCCTCTGAAGCAGCTGACATTGGCTGCTGTCAGAAGACAGGATGCTGCGCTAGATGGACCATTGGTCTGATCCAGTATGGCCATTCTTACGTTCGTACCATCATAATTAAAGCTACGTTTTAGTTACGGGTATTTTAAATGAAAGTCATGGACAGGTCATGGGCAGTAAACAAAAATTAATGTCCCGGGACCTGTCCATGCCTTGTACTATATACCCCTGACTAAATGTTGGGTGTTGGCAGGGTGGAGGATGGCGGCACATGATCTGGGACCCCCGCTGCTGCTTTCCCCTAAAGCATCTGGTATAAACTGCTGCCAGAGACAGAATACAAAACCTGATGGATTGCTAGTCTAATCCAGTGCAGTGAATTATAAATTGGTATGTGCAGCTGCTTTACGATGTTAAAATATGAAATACCCTTACATAAATAAGGTGGTTTTCATTTTCTTTGTAATAAAGGAGTGTCCTTTCTTGGATACATAGCAAAAAACTCTGGGATGCAAATATCTATCCAGTATCCCATTCTCTTCTGTAAAAATGGTTTAAAAATTCTGCCTGAAGTTGTTAATGCCACAACCACTTTAGAAGGATGAAGAAGTTCAGTTTGTTCTTTACATATTTTACTGGTACAGGTATGACAATGGGATAGAAAAATGACAATATATTAGTAAAGAGTTATCCAGAAAGGCTAAAAACTGGTCAATAAATACATTAAAAACATACCACATGTTGCTGTAGAAATGTTGTATACTCATTAAATATCATACATTCGCATTGAAAAGTTTTTGGTGTTTTCCATGCAAGTTACAACTTGTCTTTTCTCTAACATCTATGCTATGCAACATTCCTTCCTTACTAGGAACGGGATGATATCTAAACTCCACGTTATAAGTAAAAACACCTGAAAAAACAAAATCCCAACTCTCAACTGCTTTTATAAATAAGTTGATTAAAATGCTTAAAACCCTTAAAAATGTAATTTACTGAGCAAATTCTTTATAAAAGGCAGTCTTTTAAAAGAAAGCTGTTACCATAAACCCAAAATGGGTTGCTTGTGCTTCAGCATGTATTTCTTTAAATTATTTTAAAACTATATTCATGGCAAAAAAGTAAATATAGTCAACAATTACAGAACAAGAGGTTGCAATATGGATTGGATGCAAGTTTAACATGCTTCAAAATCTGTCCAAGAACACACTAAACATTTGTCAACATCACAAAACCATCACCTAATCTAACCATCTGAAATGGAGCTCTGATAATACTTAGTTCTTTGCATGCTCAAAGCACTTCCCAAACATTTTCTATTAGTTCTAACACCCCTGTGATGCAAGTATTATCCCCATTTTACAGTTGGGGAAATGGAGGCAGAGGGAGTTAAGTGACTTGCTCAAGTCCAGACCATGCCCTCCCATCTCTCTGAGTTCTATAATACTTTTCTGTATTTTACTACTAACATTCTAGTAGTTTTATGGAAACAGGTGGTAGGTATCACTTCCATCAGTCCTAGTAGTCATTATTCATATTACATCATTTTGAAAGTTACAGCACAGATGTTACTGTAAAAAAAATCAGCATTAGATACACTTTAATGCACCATGTTGGGTCACAAAGTTCTAGCATGCTGCACCTTTTTAACACACACCCATTCTTTTCAAAACAAAGTACTAAAGATATAAGATCAAATTCTGCTCTCTAGTACAGGTGCAACAGCTATTAAACTCAGTGAGAGTTGCAGTTGTACAACAGATAACAGAAGTTGGCCCATAGCATCTGTCCCTGGGAACATCTATAACCCCACAGCGGCCCAATATATACTGGCACAGTACCATCAAAATTGAAATATACCACAAAGATGTGGAAACGTAGCAGCATGGAGAACTTTCCAATTTTAACAATATGCCTATCTGAACCATGTCCCATAATCCATCTGAGAACACTAAGTTAAATTTCTACCAGTCTGGAAATTTCATCTAAGACGATGACGGCAAAAATGTCATGTTTTCTGCCAATTACCTAAAGCTATAGCATTCAGCCAATATTAAGATTTTCATATGAAATGTCAGGGCACATTAGTAATTTTACCCGTTCTTGTCCTTTTCCTGCATTTTCTACCTAGTTCCCTACAGTCCTTGCTCCACTTTGGTTTTTGTCCTCTTGTCACAAGCTTACTCCAGATCCTTCCTGATGTCTTGCTGCCTTTTCAGAAGAGTCTCTAAGTTTACCCCCACTGTTGGGTTGCAGGAGCAACTAATTAAATTTACATATCTAGCTATCTGATTTGCAAGTGAAGACAGACATCTAAATTCTATTACTTGTACCCACAAAATGATTATGGATGCACAATTAGAGCCCTCTTAAAAGTGTCCATAAAGCTTCTGCAAGGCACACATGCACTTGTCCCCACTCCTTCCTTGATAGTTGTTCCTGTAATCCTCCGTACCTGAACTTGGCTTGTTTACGCAGCCAGTTTCGCCCCAAAACCCATACCCAGGCATAAATTCACCTGCAATGGAGAGGGAACTCAGAGCAAAATTCCTCACTCTCCCACTTCATCTGAAATGCAAAACAGAGCCTGAAAGAAATGAGGGTCAAATTCCTAAAGTGCAGAGTACGCAGAGTTGGGGCTGGATTTTCATGAGAACTCAGCTCCCAGTTAGGCCCCCTAGATTGTGAGCTCTTTGGGGCAGACACAGGCTTTATGTTCTGTGTTTGAACAGCACCTAGCACAACAGGGGTCCTGCTCTATGACTATGGCCCAAAGCTCTATGGTAATATAAATACTAATAAATGAAGTAGTCAGATTTCCAGAAGTGCTCAGCAACTAGCATTTCCTTTTGAGGGCTGCTGGGCGTGGAGCACTTTTGAAAAGCTCATTATTTAAAGTAGGGCTATCATGTGATTAAAAAAATTAATAGTGATTAATTGTGTGATTAATCCAACAGTTAAACAATAATAGAATACAATTTAAATATTTTTGGATGTTTTCCACATTTTCCGATATATTGATTTCAATTACAACACAGAACACAAAGCCTACAGCGCTCACTTTATATTTATTTTTTATTACAAATATTTGCACTGTACAAAACGAAAATAATACAAGTACCGTAGTGCAATCTCTATCATGAAAGTTGAACTTACAAATGCAGAATTAAGTACAAAAAACCCCCTGCATTCAAAAATTAAACAATGTAAAACTTTAGAGCCTGCAAGTCCACTCAGTCCTATTTCTTGTTCAGCCAACCACTCAGAGAAACAAGTTTGTTTACAATTACGGGAGATAATGCTGCTTGCTTCTTGTTCACAATGTCACCTGAAAGCAAGAACAGGTGTTTGCATGGCACTGTTGTAGCTGGTGTCGCAGGATATTTACATGCCAGATGCACTAGAGATTCATATGTCCTTTGTGCTTCAGCCACCATTCCAGAGGACATGCGTCCATGCTGATGACGGGTTCTGCTCGATAACAATCCAAAGCAGTGCAGACCGACGCATGTTCATTTTCATCATCTGAGTCAAAAGCCACCAGCAGAAGGTTGATTTTCTTTTTTGTTGGTTCGGGTTCTGTAGTTTCCACATTGGAGTGCTGCTCTTTTAAGACTTCTGAAAGCATGCGCCACACCTCATCCCTCTCAGATTTTGGAAGGTACTTCAGATTCTTAAACCTTGGGTCAAGTGCGGTTGCTATCTTTAGAAATCTCACGTTGGTACCTTCTTTGCAATCTGTCAAATCTGCAACTACAGAGAATTCTTTCCTGGGTATCTGGCTGGTGAGTCTTGCCAATGTGCTCAGGGTTTAGCTGATCACCATATTTGGGGTTAGGAAGGAATTTTCCTCCAGGGCAGATTGGAAGAGGCCCTGGGGTTTTTTTGCCTTCCTCTGTAGCATGGGGCACGGGTCACTTGCTGGAGGATTCTCTGCACCTTGAAGTCTTTAAACCATGATTTGAGAACTTCAATAGCTCAGACAGAGGTGAGAGGTTTATCGCAGGAGTGGGTGGGTGAGATTCTGTGGCCTGTGTTGTGCAGGAGATCGGACTAAATGATCATGATGGTCCTTTCTGACCTTAATATCTATGAATCTATGAAAGTGTTCTTAAAATTAACATGTGCTGAGTCATCATCTGAGACTACTATAACATGAAATATATGGCAGAATGTGAGTAAAATAGAGCAGGAGACATACAATTCTCCCCCAAGAAGTTCAGTTACAAATTTAATTAACACATTGTTTTTTTAACGAGCGTCATCAGCATGGAAGCATGTCCTCTGGAATGGTGGCTGAAGCATGAAGGAGCATACACATATTTAGCATATCTGACACGTAAATACCTTGCAATGCCACCTACAAAAGTCCCATGCGAATGCCTGTTCTTACTTTTTGGTGACATTGTAAATAACAAGTGGACAGCATTATCTCCCATAAATGTAAACAAACTTGTTTGTCTTAGCGATTGGCTGAACGAGAAGTAGAACTGAGTGGACTTGTAGGCTCTAAAATTTTGCATTGTTTTGTTTTTGAGTGCAGTTATGTAACAAAAAAAAAATCTACATTTGTAAGTTGCACTTTCACAATAAAGAGATTGCACTACAGTACTTGTATGAGGTGAACTGAAAAATACTGTTTCTTTTATAATTTTTACAGTTCAAATATTTGTAATCAGAAATAATAATATGAAGGGAGCACTGTACACTTTTTGTATTCTGTGTTGTAATTGAAATCAATATAGTTGAAAATACTAGAAAAACATCCCAAAATATTTAATACATTTTAATTGGTATTCTATTAACAGTGCAATTAAAACTGCGATTAATTGTGATTAATTTTTTTAATCCAATTAATTTTTTTTAGTTAATCGCATGAGTTAACTGTGATTAATCAACAGCCCTAATTTAAAGCAATGCTTCCCCACACACATCCTCTTTTCTCCATCTTTGGGGAATGCTTCATGTTAGCAGAAACCCTTCAAGTGCAGTTTCCAAAGTTCTGAGCCACTGCAGGGCTGCTAAGTCACCAAAAAAATAAAATAAGTTTCCTCCACAGGCAGAAGAGGAGCAAAAGTTTCAAAGCTTTTGCCCCTGCCTTCCAGCAGTGGACTCAACTGGTCTGCTACTCTTGTAGGTTAGTAGATGGGCTGAGAACCCCAATAACGACCATATCTTGGGAGGCGATAAGCACCAGCAGCTTCCATTGACTTCTAAGGGGGACTGGGGATGCTCATCACAAATCAGGATCTGGCCCAAAGCACTGAGCAGGAACACAGGGGACACTAATGACATCAATGTGAGTTGTGGTTGCTCAGCACAGCTGAGTAAGCAGGCCAGAACTATAAGACATCTTCATCCAGACTTTCCAATAACTAGGAGCTCTGAAATTCCTGGCTAGGTTTTTCCTACCTGGCTCAGCTTTTCTCCCTCAGTTTTTAAAAGTCAAGGTGCTGCTGGGAGCAGGATTCAACTCTTCATTTGCAGGCAGCGTTGAAATGATTCCCTCGCAAACCCACAAGAAATGCACCTAGACACCACTATGATGGGAGCCCTATCAACGTCTGTAAGTGACTGGAACCACAAGCTTGGGTTCCAAAGTGCCTACTGCAGTTTCATCTTAAAATGCCAGTCTTGAGATGTGAGCCAAGCATTCATTCCCAAAATATATTGAACAGAGTCAAAATACTGGTTTGAAGATATTGATTTGGTTCACACCATCCAACTGGACTTACAGATCCCAGATACAGAGAAAGTAAAAAAGAAAGGTTGGTGATTTGGCAACTCGGTAGCTATCATGCAGTCAAAAATATAGTTGGACTAGTGGCAATTCACTGTTGTATGAAATTATTGGCCAATAGTCACTGAGAGAAAGCATTTCTTTATCATTAAAATAGTCATGTCTTCCAGGTACTTCATAATTCCTCTAGGTCAGTTAAATCCACAACAACTTTCAAGAACAGAGTGTCATCTTTGACATAAGTGTTCTTTGCATTTTCCAGCACAGTGTGTGCCACAAACCTTGGGCACCCAGAGGCAATATTCATCTCTCCATCTGGCCTTTTGAAACTGCTGCTGTTAGGGTCGGCTCTGAAGACTTCCACAATGTGATTTTTTTTCCCACTTTGGTCCAGAAGCATAAGTGTAACTTTTTGCTTGAAAGGCCACGGTAGCAACGAGTCAAACTCCCCTCTCATCACTACGAAGTATAGGGAGACATGCGTCCCTTTTCCTGAGCCATCCCCATTCAGATATGCTCTTGCACATAATCTGTACCCACAGCGGCTGGTATAAAAAGGCTGGCTGAATATAGAGACAGTGCGGCCTTCCATGGCTTCTTTTTTCTTCATCTTATAGTCCATGATTTTCCAGATTAGTTTTCCATTGTAACATGTGCCCTCCAAAAGCTTAAACCGCTCTTCGTTTTTATTGATCTGTGCTTTGTGAAGACCGATGTGGACATCATGTTTGTTGGACTGGCCTTCCAAAACAACTTGGGAAGAAAGACACACAAAACATCCAGTTAGGGAAAATTGTGATTGAGACAAAGTGAATTACAGACTAGGGGACCGTAACAACTATGTGGCTAGAGCCCAGAGTTTAGAAATAACTGAGGAATCACAGGAACTACACAAGACAATTAACTTTGTGGCAGTGGCCATTTCAGTGAGTCTGCTGCCATTAACATACTTTAAGTCAAGAGAAACCTCTTAATTCCAGCACAAAAGACCCCCGTTTGAAGACTGCCGTCACACATGCATCTTAGAGATGTGACAGAGATGCAAAGTTTGGATTTGGATCTCAACTTCCTTCAAGTTTGGGTGTGTTTAGCTATACGAGGTTTTGGTTCAGATCTGTTGGATAGACACATCCGTGTTCTAGTCATTTATTCAAAAAGCATTTCTTTGTAATTAAAACAGTCATGTGTTCCAGTTACTTTTCATAATTCCTCTAGGTCAGATAAATTCACAACTTTCAAGAATGGAATGTCATCTTTGACATAGGTGTTCTTTGCATTCTCCAGCACAGTGTGTGCCACTGATTATTTTAAGAATTTATGCTAGTATTTTCAGGTTGTAGCAGGAAAATAACCTGACACTATGGGGCCTAATTCTGAGCTCACAGGTGAGAGTGAGGAGTAACACCATAGAAGTGAAAGGAGAACCAAGCCCCACATGTCCTACAATAGCGGAGCATTACAGGCTGCACAACAAAAGCAGCTTACATAGAACCCTGTTGTGCATAAATTTCTTGAACATGACCTAACAACAACGACAACAAAAGCAGCCCACTGGAATTTAAGGAACAACAGGGTAACAAATAGCAGCATTAGTACAGTGGAAGTTACCAAAAAGTGTAATCTTCCTGTAGTAAATTTACCCTTACTCTCTCAGGCTAAAGTTTTTAACTTCAGAATCCTATAACAACTTCACTGTAGGATTATTACACTTTTTGATAACTGCCACTGCAATTACAAACGTTGTCACCCAAAGGGCTGTGCACCAAGAACTATGACCAACTATGGTCAGTAGAAGAAGGCTGGAGAGAGGGCACAACTCAATGCAAGTTATTGCAAAGGTTTACCTGTCATCCACCATGAATATCAAGGACATTTATCACAGAAATGTCGTCATCATTTTGGTTAAACTTTTTGTTCGGGCTGATGTTCATTTTGAAGAGCCACATCAGGCTAATTGTGTAAACAAGTTGATGGGGAAGGTGATCCAAACTGATAAACAACATCACAGCCTCTAGTAACACCAGTTTTTACTCAAAAAATACAAAACAAAAAAATCCGAGCATACCTAAACGCTGATCGTATGTCTCCATAAAGGAAATCTTCTGCTTTACATTTTCAATAGTCTCCAACAGTGGCCTCAGGTCAAATTTACTTTGCTGCTCGTTTGACATTTGTATTAGCTGCCGCACTTGTGTTTCCAGCCATGCAGATTTATCAATATGACTGGCAAGAGTCTTCAAGTTTAATGCAGGAGGAGGGGAATGAACACACATTAATAAAATTAATAATTTCATTTGAGATTCAAAAATGTCTTTGTACAATAGTAATATTGACTACACATTACATTCAAGAATATCCTCATTTGCCTTTGGAATCCTTCAAATGTTTCCTATGATTAATTCAGCATTCATTCACTAAGAATCAATGTCTAATTCATTACCATTCACCATTTATTACTTTCATCTCAACTGGTTTGATTAATTTACACCAGCATAACTGAAATTGGAAACTGGCCTTATGAGTCCTATTCAGCACACCTTACTCTGGTCAAACTCCCATGGAACTCCCAAGCTCCCATATTAATTATAATGGGAAGGCTGTATGTATTGTATTTTAAAAAACAATAGTGGTTTAAATCCATATATGGAGCACAGTGCACTCCAGAAATCAATCCAAATTCATGCAGTAAGTGGCTTTGAAAGCTGGTGTTTGTTATTGTCCTGGCATTAATTACAACTATTGCTGGATAATTGTATTCCAGGCCATAAAAAAGCAATTTGTCAGTAAGATAAAGTAAATGTCTCACCTGCGTGTTTACCATCAAATTGCTGTTTTTCCCAAGCAGCTGTGCAAACTGTCTGAATTCCTTTTCACACTTTTTAACTGTGTCTGCTAGCTGTTGGATTTTAATCTCTTTAAATTCCAAACTCTTATATAGGTCAGATATCTAAACAATGGAAAATGAAGAGTGAAAACTCAAGCCTATCCAAAGCATACAGGAAACAGATTAAAACGTATGGAAGCTATATAGGTACACATGGAAGGGTATATTGATGTGCTGCACCAACATACTTAGATATAACAACTATTTTCCTGTTTCAAAATGTTAACCCAAAATCCCTGGATGGGGCAGAGGTGAGGATGGAATCCCTGCCTGTGTGTGTAAAAACCATAAGCGTTTATTGGCTTTGCTAAAGAACCAGATTTTTTAGTTCGAATGCTGTAGGAGACTCAGACCACCAAATGTTGACTAGCCACTAGAGGGGGACAGAGAGCCATACTGTGTTAGGAGGGATTAAAAATGCATTGCACTAAAATTATTGGCACCTAGTCAGTGTAACAGATGAGTTAGGGGGAAGCACTGGCTCCTAGTACTGCAGTAATGTGCTACATTGTAGAATTCTGAATCATTTACTGTTTTTGCTCCTTTGTTTTTAAATAAACACACATATTGGTCTGAATTCATTCTGAGGTTTATATCTGCTTCTGCTGATAGAAGCCCCAGGTGCTGGGTCCCAAACAGCGGAACATCTCTTGGGGGTAGAGAGCAGCTGGTTGCTGGGCACTCCAGGGTGGCTGCAACTTCCTCTCCATGGGGAGGAAAGGGGCTGCAGATAGTGGATGGTGCTGCCTGTAAACAGGGCCTGGCCTGGCCTGGGAATCCCCGAGGCACCTATCCCTTGAAACTGCATCTTTGCCACCGCCCCCCCAGCCAATTTACTATGGAACCCTAGACAAAACTTAGGATGCCATGTCCACAGCCCTTTCCCCCAAAGGGAGAGTTTGGGGTGAAAAACAGCAAGGAGAGCAGTGGCAGTGAATACACAAGGGTGCAGTGCAGGGGTGGGGTTCAATCTAGCTCAGTGGTTCTCAAACTGTGGGTCAGGACCCCAAAGTGGGTTGCCACCTCATTTTAATGGGATCGCCAAGGCTTGCTTTACACTTTCTGGGGCCCAGGGCTGAAGCCCTAGGGCTTCACCCCTGGGTGGCAGGGCTCAGGTTACAGGCTCCCCATCTGGAGCTGAAGCCCTTGGGTTTCGGCGCCCGCACCCAGGACGGTGCAGCTTTGGCCCCCCTGCCCAGGATGGCAAGGTTTGGGCCAGTTAAACCAGTTAAAAACTGTTAAAGAGTGTTCATTACATATGTTCATTACCTGTTCTTCCAATTTGGAATTCTTGTCTAAAATTTGTAGCATGTGTTCCCTCAGAGCAGCGTTCTCATGTTCTGCAAGCTTTCCTCTTTTAATCTGGGGATGGGAGGGTAAAAAAAATAAAGGCAAATAAACAGAGCTGTTAATAGAAAGTTCTGTTGGGGCAAGTGGTTAAATGTTTCTTTGCCTGCTTCAAAAACAGATGAACAGCTCCACCTGCTTACTTTGATATCTTAAATCACATTGAAAGGGACTCTGAGAGGACAGAAAAATAGTTACTTAGGCTACCACCCTTTAGTGCTTTTGGAGGAAAACCCCAATCACAGTACAAATGGAGGTCTAGATTACAGTACCTTTACAGGACAGCCGTATTGTTTATAGGGACAATCTACTTCTGCCTCAGGACACACACAGAAGTGCTTATCCATCTGCAAGTATTAAAACAAATTGGTAGTGATAAATTTATTGAATTATACATTCATTGAACCTAAACTCCTGCATAAGGGGTGCAAAAAGGCCAAAGTGATATTAAGATACCATTTGTCACATACAATGGAGACTGATTAATCAGTGTCAACGAACGAGACAGATGGTTTACAATAATGCAATGTGCAAAAGCTCTGCAAAGCATAGCACGTTCCTATGATATGCTTTGATAAGGTCATGTATCAATTTTAGGAACAAACAGAAGTAGCATCTAGAGGAATGAAGCAAATTCATCCCAAATGTGTGGAACGGTGAGGCCTACGATGTAAGTTCTAGTTTTCACAAAACGATACAATTTGCCAACTTACAGTAAATGATCAAACAAATAATACCTCCTTTTTCAGAATGATCTGAGAACAGTTGTGGAGACAAGGCACAGGAAAATCAGGACATTCATTTTTCTCATGGTTCTGGGGGAGAAAAAAAAGATTGATTAGGAATGGCTTATACTTGTTATTCATGAAGAACTCAATTTTTCTAAGATCGTACAGTGCATGCAAGAAGGAATAGGCAAGATATATATTCTGCACAGCAGCACATACTTACATCAATACACACATTGTTGGCACACACACACCACGTTAAAAGAATGTTATGGTTGCAAAAATCAAGCACTCAATCGTTAGGAAATGCCAGAATTAAAAGTTGCTTGTGCAACCTTAATTCAACCCTCTAAAATGTGCATAGCATCCTAGGTCCTCTCAAAGGAAATGTTGCCAGAATTTTTTAATATGAGCAAAACAACATACTTTTCCCTAGCCTTGATCTCAGAACCAGCTAAATCATTTTGGCTGAAATATTCAAAAACCAGATTTAGACATTTGAGGCCAGGTTTGTCCTTTATGTAATTCCACAGACAGAGGATAAATTTGGCCCATTGGCTTCAGCACGCGCACAAAAAAATTTACTAATTTGTCAGAAATAATATTTTTAAATATACAAATTTTATTTTTAAAAAGTATTTTTTAAAGGGAACAGATGTCAACTTTGTACCTACAGTTATCAATATTGTTATAAAATACATGTATTATATGTTCTTCAGATACTCAAATGAATTTTGTTTCAGAAGCATAAAACCTCATAGCAACTTTGGAACTTTTTTCACAGCAATTTAAACAGTTGAACTTTTAGGAAATCTTTCGCAATCTTACCTTTAAATGAATTGAAACCACATATTGATTACAGTACTGGCATATTTCTTCTCGAAATTTACAGTGCAGACTTAGGTGATCTTTTAAATCTTTCCGAAGAATCTGATCCTGACATTCATCATTAGTGCACTGAACACTTTCAAATAAGCATTGCTGAAGGTGATCCTGTGCCATGCAACAACAAAACACCATCATACTTTAAAAGTCACATGAGTGTAGAATGCACTGACTAGGCTAGAGTTATGGTTAATTGTGCCCTTACTTAAATACCAAAGCATCTGCTAGAGATATTAAGACACTACATAGGTTTAGTTAAAGAAAACTAACCAATGCTTCCCCAGTAATGGCTCTGATAATGAAAGTCAGAGAAAGGTCTGAAGACTCAGAGAGAATCTTTGCTTTGACTTCCACTCCTTGTCCAGTTAATGTCTCAAACAGGAACCAAACTGAAACAATGTATGCTGCACTACCTCTTTCTCTAGGTCCTCAGAGCTCGTCAATCACCGTGGCAGCTACCTGCCTGAGTCTCCTTTCTCTCCGTTTCTGCAGAATTTTAACTTCTATTTTAACAGAATTACTGGTTTGTGCTCTCATAGGAGCAGAGAAACCTTCTGAATGTGACCCAATGTAGTACTGTCTTACTGAGTCAGCTGAAAGACAGAGACATTGTCACAAAGAGAAAGGATGTGTGTTAACAGGAGTCCTTATTAAGCCAATTATTTAAAATATAACGGATGTGGACTTACAACTGCAACAGGTTCGGCTTAGTATTTAAGTTTCATGTCTACATATAGTAGTACACTGAATAGGTCAAATCAAGACGTATGTTCTTAGGCCAAACTCCAGTTACAGTAATCTCAATGCTGTAATAACCCTGAAACCTAATGACAATAGTTTAAAGGGGAAAGAGCAAATTAATTTATGACAGGTCAAAGTTTTGACTGACTAAAGTCTTCAGAATTTTGGCCAATATATATATAAAGATACTTTAACACTAACCTGGTATCGTCCCAGAATTATTTTTGAATTGCATTGAGGAACATTTTTGCAAAATACTTGCAAGTTGAGAACTTCTCTTTTACAGCAATTGTCTTTGAACACCTGCAAAGGAAGCAATCTACAATCACAAAATTTATGAACTTGTGTCATTAAGAACACAAAGGACAGCAACCTACCACAAGAAATCTTTTAAATGAGAGGCGTCCACTCCAGCTGCTAGTGTGATTCCAAACAATGTCATGCTGAAAACATATACTGAGAATAGCGGTAAAAGGAAATCACTGACAATACCAGGAGACTAAGAACAACAGTGGGATGTTTTGAAGCATGAAATAAAAACAGGCTGACTACATGGATTATGCATTGAGCTACCTATCGTATTGCAGTTTTGGAAACCTGGGATTGAGGCTAACCTTGATATTTCATTCTAGGACCTGCATTGGGCTGAAGCTGTTGTAGAAGTGATGCTTTTAGCTTCTGGGAGGAGGGGATACAATGCATTGCTCATAAGCATCTTCCACTTGTTGGATGAGAGCTAAATTAAGCTCTCAGAGCAGACTGTCAGCCTTCTTTTGAGATCTTCAAATGAGAAGCACTATAACAAGCACAAAGTATTACTATTATATTAATGGTCCCAAATCTTTTGTGTGTGTTACTGTTGCCACCACAACTCATGCACACAGTAAATGGGGGATGAATCCACTGAATAAGATGGTGAGTGAAATACCTACAACATCCCTAACACATGGAATGACAGGCACAACCTGATACCCAAGTTCCTTGCTGGGTAGGAGATGTGAAATCCACTGGGACTGTGTCCTGGCAGAAACACATGGGTACAGGGAGGGCTCATGCTCACACTCTGGGCCAAATAAATATATTCCTAAAAGGATGTGGCTTAAAAAATAGCCATTGTGTGACCTTTCCCCAAAAAAAGAATACTAAAAAAAAAAAAAAGAAGAAGTATGCGGGATTAATGAGTTACATTGAAAATAGGCAAGGTGACAGATTACGTTAAAACTAAGTACTGTTAAATAACCAGAATAGGAGGCTGGATTAAAAGAATAAGAAACCTATTCTCTGCTGTAAATACATTTCAAGACCAGAGACATCTTATGAGTCCACCAAGTCTGTGGGTATAGGCCACATACCACTGGGTTTAAGGCAGGACTCCCAAAACAGAGTACTAAGATGGCTTTATTTTGAAACAATTCAGTGGAGTGTAAGGTAAAAGCTCCAGCTGTAAGGCATTAATGTCTTACTTCACTAACAAAACATCACCAAATACAGAGCTTCCTTGCTCATTGTTTCCAGAGATGAAGGTGGCAGTGCCCTGGTTCATTTAAAGGCTGAGAGCTGCATTTGTCCCTACTTTATCTTAGTCTTCTGTTGGAGCCCGCCCCCCTACAGGCTGGATGTCCAAGCAACCATAACTACCAGAATTATTCCTTTTCTTACCTCATGCGCTTTTATTGTTTCTTTGTCTACAGGACACGTGGGTACTGCATTAAATTCTCTACATTAAAAAAAAAAAAAAAAAAAAGGGCAGAAAAATGTTAATTCACAGAATGCTTAATTCCTTCTACATAGGCTTGGCCATACTGATTCAGACTATTGGTTCATCGACTTCATTATCCTAGTGGCCAATACCAGATGCTTCAGGGACAAGTGGGAAAAGCCCCATAATGCACCTTGCTAATTTTCAATACTGCATATGGGGATTAAATGTTTGAATAGCACTTTGAAAATGTATTGTGCTAAGAATTATAAAGCCAAGTTCTACCCTCAGATTAAGTAGGAACTGCATTTAGTATGAGGAACATTTATCCTGTTATTAATAAGTATTTTTTTAATTAACAGAATTTTATTACCCAATGACTATACATTGCTAATAAATGATGTTATATTTGGGAAAAACCTCACAGTGTAGGTGAAAGGATCATTATCCTTTGCCTAACTCAAGCAATGCCTTCCCTTCCATGCTTGAGACCTTTTAAATGTGCCGAACTATCTCAACAAGTTATGAGAAATACTAAAAAGAAAGGGCAAGAAACAAAATACCTAATGACATATTATCCAAGGAGTGACAATCCAAAAGAAAGAGAACCAAATATGAAACATTAAAAAGTATATTTAAAGATACTGACATCTATATGTGTAACAAAGTTTCAGCGAAGTCTACATGGCCAACTCCAACCTTCAGTTATATAAGGACCATATATCAATGTATCCCCACTGTGCAATTAGATCTGTGTGGGTGAACGAACCCCTTTTACCTCTGATGAGCCCCCCATGAAGTCAATAGACCCTTTCACCACTGTGAGCTGACTGCAGGATTGGACTGATTCTGATCTCTCATCAGATTTATAATGGTATAACTCCATTAAAGTCAATGGAGTCACACCAGTACAAGTGAGAGCGGGATCAGTCTAACCACCAATATAAACTACTGTTTGTTTAACGCAAATAACAACAGGCACCTAGATATCATGGTGACAGACAGAGTTCTATGCCCATTCAATCACCCTGCTGGATGGTCTCTCACCTGTCATACTCTATAGTATAAAAGCTCAAAATTTTTATCTGAAAACAATTGCATCAGACCCACAACATGATTTACTTTGTTTGAATTGCCAGAAAGACCTCATGTTCCTTACCACCACCTATCCAAACTCTACTCAGGACCTTTTTAAAAAAACAAAACAAAAAACCCAAACACATACACACATGTACACACTCCTTGATCCCCAAACGACAGATTGTATCTCAAGACATATGTACCTTTAGCCAATGGGAGTAGGTGCCATTCCCGGTCTGCTTTCAAACACAGTCCACACACTGAGTAGAGTCCAAACTTGTCCCCTTCCTGGGGTTTGGTTTTATTATAACAGAGAAATTAACCAGAATAAAGTATAAAGTTCAGCTCAATCCTATTGTGTGGGTTTGACCACACCTAGGGTTGCCTACCTCGAGACTCACTCACCCCCCTAGATTCTTTCTAGTCTCCCATATAGCTGAGGTCTTGTCTACACACAAGAGTTAAATAGATTTAGTTAAATCGATACAGAATCTGAGGTAAACTGATGTACTTCCCCCTTCTGCGTACACACATCAGTTTCTAAACCGATTTAAATTAGATCAATATAACTTTTACGTTTAGAGAACGCCTCAGAAGGGTAGCAAGTTGCCAGCCTCTGTGAGTCAGCAGAACTAACTTAAGCCTTCCCCCAGTCTGATCAACAGCTGCTACCAGATTGGAGTGTTTCAGGCTAACATTGCCAACCTGCTACACCAACACAGACTACGTACTTTACACACGCATCTCATAAGGTTTGTTATTGAGCCCAAGCCCACTGAAGTCAATGCATTTTTCTGTTGAATTCCATTGGCTCTGGATTAAGTCCTTTAATATTGTTATGGCATTTGGTGTTGATTTTTGAAAGATGTTGACTATTGTTAATTGTTGGGGGGAATTATTTGTAGAGGGAAGAGAGAGAACTGTATTGTTCTTACCTCAGAGAAATAATACAATGCTGGCAAAATCTGTGACCACATCCTGTCTGGTGAGGATTGTGAAGGACTAAGTGGCAATAGGCACATTTGTACCGTTCTTCTAAGGTTTCAACAAAGTGGTAGTCAGTGTCAGGTTCAAAGTCTAGAGAAATGCCGCTGGTGGAATTCTGGCGTGCGAAGATGTTTGAGAGACCAGTAAGTTCTTCAGAGGCCATGGAAGCTGTATTGGAAAGCCAAGGACAAAAAGTTTCAATTTAAGTACCTTTATGACCAGTAAAATCACCTACACTACAGTTTGCAAGATGAACATTAATGTGTTTTTGGACTCATTCTCTCGCCGTAGACTTCAATACGGATTTCAGATTCGAATGCAGGATTAGTTACTAGACAGCAGTACAAAAAATATCATCAAGGCACTTCAGAATGATGAATGATTTATTTCAGAGCTAGCACCAACGTTTATGATTGTGAAGAGGTTCACAGTCTGAAAATTTCTCCCCAACAGAATGGAGGTTACTTTTCCCTAGTTCTCGTGCTAGATCCTGCAATCCTTACTCAAGCAAAACTGCCACAAACTTCAATTAGGCGTAACTTGGTCCTACAAGTCCCAGGCATCAAAACTTTACATACAGTAATAAAAATGCCTTGGATTTGAGCCCACACGCCTTTACTAATTCATTTAAACTAGTTCAAAAAGAGTAATGTCTCACCAGGGTTCACAGCAACTGGAAGAAAGAATGATGACTTTACCATAAGTACAGATTTGACAGAGATCAAAGACTTGGGACCCAATACTTCTCTTTCTGATTGATCACCGATTTACACCAGAAGGCTAGAATTCTATTTTTCAGAATCTTACTTTAGTTATTTGTATGTTATTAACTGCATTAGTCATGTTTGAAAAGAAGTAGGGAGAAAAGCAAGATTGCAAATCAGAATTGTAACTTCATTTTTTTCTCTCAGTCTTATCAGGGTTTGAAATAGATACACCATTAATTTCGAGCCTAAATGGTTCACCAAAATAAATAAATAGATAAATAAATAAAAATCATCAGACCTTAAATCTGTGTCAGGTCCCTCAGTCTAGGGCAATGGGTCTCGGACTGATAATAGCAAATCCTTACCCTTGAACCAGTGTAATTTTCATCCCTTAAGATGCAACATACATAAGAATTTTTTTTTTCTGCTCCTGTTGCTGTTTACTGACCAACAGAGAAGTTTACGTAGTTATGTTAACCTAATTAAATACATTTAGTTATGGGATGTGTGTAGCAGCAGAATACACCCATCATATTAACCTACATTTAAATGACAAGTTCACTCACAACACACTCTATTGATCATTTTTCCATCTTCTTCCTTACTCATAGCGTAGAGCACAACTAACTCGTGGAAACATGGTTTATGGTAAGGTAATTAAAGTGTTTACTTTTCTTTTACAGCACTGTCCTTAGGGCAACACCGATATACAAGTTACCTTACTGTATATCAGTGTGTAAGAAACTCAGCCAAGATCTTAGGTGCTGCCCAGGGCTGTCAAGCAATTAAAAAAATTAATCATGATTAATTGTGCTGTTAAACAATAAAAGAATATCATGTATTTAAATATTTTTGGATGTTTTCTATGTTTTCAAATATACTTGATTTCAATTACAACACAAAATACAAAGTGTACAGTGCTCACTTTATATTTAATTTTCATTACAAATATTTGCACTGTAAAAAAACAAAAGAAATAGTATTTTTCAATTCACCTTATACAAGTACTGTAGTACAATCTCTTTGTCATGAAAGTTGAACCTAAAAATGTAGAATTATGTACAAAAAATAACTCCACTCAAAACAATGTAAAAGTTTAGAGCCTACAAATTCACTCAGTCCTACTTCTTGTTCAGCTATTGCTCAGAAAAACAAGTTTGTTTACATTTAGGGAGATAATGCTGCCCGCTTCTTGTTTACAACGTCACCTGAAAGCGAGAACAGGCGTTCACATGGCATCGTTGTAGCTGGTTTCACAAGATATTTACGTGCCAGATGTGCTAAAAATTCCTATGTCCCTTCATACTTCAACCACCATTCCAGAGGACATGTGTCCACAACAATGATTGGTTCTGCTCAACAATAATCCAAAGCAGCGTGGACCAATACATGTTCATTTTCATCATTTAGTCAGATGCCACCAGCAGAAGGTTGATTTTCTTCTTTTGGTAGTTCGGGTTCTGTAGTTTCCACATCAGAATGTTGCTCTTTTAAGACTTCTGAAAGCATGCTCCAACCTGGTCCCTCTCAGATTTTGGACGGCACTTCAGATTCTTAAACCTTGGGTCGAGTGCTGTATCTATCCTTAGAAATCTCACACTGGTACCTTCTTTGTGTTTTGTCAAATCTGCAGTAAAAGTGGTCTTGAAATGAACAACTTGTGCTGGGTCATCATCTGAGACTACTATAACATGAAATATATGGCAGAATGCAGGTAACACAAAGCAGAAGACATACAATTCTCCACCAAGGAGTTAATTCACAAATTTCATTAATGCATGATTTTTTTTTAATGAGCATCATCAGTGTGGAAACACGTCCTCCGGAATGGTGGTTGAAGGATGAAGGGGCATACGAATGGTTAGCATGTCTGGCACGTAAATACCTTGCAATGCCTACTACAAAAGTGCCATGCGAATGCCTGGTCTCACTTTCAGGTGATATTGTAAATAAGAAGTGGGCAGCATTATCTCCCGTAAATGTAAACAAATTTGTTTGTGATAGCGATCGGCTGAACAAGAAGTAGGACTGAGTGGACTTGTAGGCTCTAAAGTATTACATTGTTTTAAATATTTGAAATAAAAAATAATAATATAAAGTGAGCACTGTACACTTGTATTCTGTGTTGTAACTGAAATCAATATATTTGAAAATGTAGAAAAACATCCAGAAATATGTAAGAAATTTCAATTGAATTCTATTGTTTAACAGTGCGATTAAAACTATGATTAATTTTTTTAATCATGATTAATTTTTTTTAGTTAATCGCGTGAGTTAACTGTGATTAATCAACAGCCCTACTTCTATCATATCTTGTTGGCAGGATTCCTTTTTATGTCTCTACTGTGGCACACTATTTCTCTTCCACAGTTATCTCCTACCCCTTAACCACTTTCTGTTCAGATACATTTTGTGTATTTTTGCTGTTCTTTGAGTTTTCATGAAATTCTTAGTGGCACAAGCAGCTCAAAGGGCTGAATCCAGATCCTATGAAGCCATTGGGAGTCTTTTCATTCACTTCAGTGGGGGTAGGACTGTGTAGGCATATTCTTAATATTTGTGATTCTGTTCATAATAAATTGTAAGCCTGCAATATTGATTTATAATATTTGTAAATCTGCATTTATAATTCTTCTATTTGACATAATTGTAAATCTGCAATATTGATTTACAATTCTGTATTAAAGCTTGCAAACCGTACCTTGCAAACCGCTCATATTGATTCTAAATTGATACTTTCTCTCACTTTTATTAAGATTGACGCTTGTAAAACTAAAGCGCTCAAATTGACTCTGAATTGATACTTTCTCTCACTTGTTATTAAGATTGACGCTTGTAAAACTAAACGGCTTAATTGATTCTGCTTTTTCTGTATTGACGCTTTCCATTGATTGTAATTGAGATTGACGCTTATAAATGTAAATCAATCAATTAACGTTACTTTCTTAAATGGTTATGTTCAATTGGCTTTACTTTGCAAACAGATACTTTGTGACAGAGATTGACATGCTTTTTAACCAACTTCACTTTATGTTCAATTGGCTCTACTTTGCAAACGGATACTTTGTGATGGAGATTGACATGCTTTTTTGTAACACCCGTGAAGAGCTGCGAATTGGAGCGGCGCTCATAGAAATGTCACATAGAGACTCCCACCCTCTATAGTTTGGATCAGGAATGTTAAAAAACGGGGAGTCTCAAATAAATAACACCTTTGTATGATAAAAGAAAGTCAATACCGAAGGAATGTTAAGAGACAGGGAGTCTCAAATAAAATAACAATACTCGGTAAAATGAGAAATGTGTTTTTATTAAAGTAAGGAATGTATGTGAATGAATGGTGGGTTTTGGAATAATCAGGGAAGTGCCAGCCTAGGAATTTAACATCAATTGGCCGAAGAAGACACCAGGTGGAGACAACCAGAGAACCCCACCGGAGGGCAAACTGGGATCCACCCGACCAATTCAAAGGATGAAGAAAGCTGATGAGCACCTGACAGCCGTCCTGGAGCCGTCATGACTAACAATATGACAAAGCAAATTCCACGGACTGGCATAGGAAGAAATTCCTATAAAAATGGACACTAAGGACTGAGAACTTTGAGTCTCCAGTTCTGCCACTACCCTTCAGGAGCATCGGATGCGCATCTGACACGGACTCGGCTCCATTCTCGTGTACAGGTTACCTGGCCAGTACTCTGTCACGAGCAACTTCTAGGCTGTTAACTAGAACCCCTATGCAGAACTGGTCTGAATGAATGAATATATATATATATATATATAGTTAAGTAAGGAATAAGTAACAATACGACAGTGTGAGTTTTATATTTCTTTTTATTATATTTACAATAAATGTGGCATTTTGCCTTGTCCCTTTAATAAGATCCTGCTGGTTTTTATTTTATTGGTATAACAACTGGGCCCAAAACGTAAACTCTGATAATCTGACTACTGCAATAAGTGATATACCACTACTATGTGTTTAATTCTGCAACATAATTCTGACCCGAGAAGCCCCTCTAGTGTGGATATATTATTACAGAAAACGGAGACAAAACCATACCACTTTCCAGCTCAGGTTCAGTAGGTAAAATTAACCAAAAGTTTAAAATAGAATATTAAAGGCAATTAAGAGTGTGAGATTAAAAAAACAATGATTTCATGATAAACATTTTCATTCTCTTCACAGGTCAGTGTCCTAATTCTGATATTTACATTACATTTAAAGTGCCAAATTCATCTCAGCCCCTTTGCCTTCATTTAGATGGAACGTCAGACTTACACAAGTGTCTCCAATCAGGCATAACCTAATGGCTGCAACCCACAGGGGATATAAGCCCTAACAACACTACACAAGCATAAAGCTTTAGTGGGGTTCTCAAACTGTACTGCACCGTGACCCCCATCTGACAACAAAAATTACTATACGACCACAAGATGGGGAACTGAAGCCTGAGCCTGCCCGAGCCCTGCTGCCCTGGGCGGGAGGGAGGTGAGGGGCAAAGCCAAAGGGCTTCAGCCCCATGCATGGGGCCTGTAACCTGAGCCCTCGGGCTTCATATTTGGCCCTGGGTGGTGGGGCTTTGGCCCCAGCAAGTCTAAGCCAGCCCTGGCGACCCTATTAAAATGGGGTCCCGACCCATTTTGGGGTCCCAACCCACAGTTTGAGAACCACTGATATACAGTAAAATATATATAATACATATGGAACTGCTTGTGTACAAAATCACCCTTGCAGATTGCTCTGTTTAGTCACCCCAAGTGAACAGTCTTCTGTTTCAACCTAGGGACAATTTTCCATTTCTCTCCATTTATTTTACAATTGCTGATCCTGTCCCCTCTGAAAATGGACTTCCTACTTCTCTGGCACTGAAACCTTGACCAGGAACAATTTTGCTTTTCTGCCACTAATCAGAGACATAAAAATGCAGAACAGAAGAATTGCCAGACCCGTGGTTTGTCTAGTCCAGTATCCTGTACAATCGACAGTACCAGCTGCTTCAGAGGAAAGTGCAAGAATCACCACAAGGGCCAAGCATGGAATAAATTTCTAGCAGGGCAGTTTTATTACTACCCTCTTCAGTTAGTGGCTAGAGTGCCCTGAAACTTTTCCCCTATGATTTTTTTAACCCCTCTCATTATCTATGTATGTGTCCAATGCTTTTTTGAATCCTACTATGCTCCTGGACTAAGCAATCTTTAATGGTGATGAATTCCACAGTTAACTGTATGTTGTGTTCAAAAAGCACCACCACCTCTTTGTAGGAGTTTAAATTTTTTTTTGGCCTTTACATTGACTGTACTCTTGTATTTATCTTCTCTTGTAATATTTTTGCCCAGCTTATCTATGCCGTTCAGTATTTTATATACCTCTTTAAGGTCTCCTCTGAACCGGTGTTTCTCAACCACTGGGCAATGAAAGGAAAGCAAGGGGCTGAAAATTTTATCACATTTCCTATATGCCAGGAAAATAACATTTCAAAAACAAATTTGGGGTGGCCACAACCTTCTATATTTGTGGGTCAAATATAGTAACTGATACATTTTTTTTTACTTTTATAGCAAATGTGATTATTATTATTATTATTTAACTTAAAATAAGTGGTGGCGAACCTGGAAAAGTTGAGAAACACTGCTCTAAACTAATCTTTTCAATTTTTCCTCATATGGAAGTCTCTACACATTTGAAACCTCCTGAAGTAAGAGATATTTAAAGCCAACACAGGAAATTATCCAACTTGCAGGCATTACAGTCCACTCATCTCATGAAATTAAATAAGAAAAATGTTAACCAAACCAAAAATAGTCAACAAAAAAACACAACAAGAAGTCTCTAAGCAAAAATAGCCAGAGGTCTCCAGCATGGTATAGTTTAATATCAAATAAATCTTAGCACAGAACAGTGAATAGAAGAATAGCTTCCAGAAAACAAAGTTATTGGTAAATACACTCAAGAGAGAAAGGTCAAGGCTTGAAACAGAAAGCCCACAGAATGAATATAGTCAGTGTCATGAAAACACCCTGGAGTTACAGCCACAGCTATTCCTAAACCTCCCTATGTAACATTGAATCGTAAGAATGGAAGGGACCTCGAGAGGTCATCTAGTCCAGTCCCCTGCACTCATAGCAGGACTAAGTATTTTCTAGACCATCCCTGACAGGTGTTTGTCCAACCTGCTCTTAAAAATCTCCAATGATGGAGATTCCATAACCTCCCTAGGCAATTTATTCCAGTGCTTAACCACCCTGACAAGAAGTTTTTCCTAATGTCCACCCTGTTGCAATTTAAACCCATTGCTTCTTGTCTTATCCTCAGAGGTTAAGAAGAATATTTCCCCCCCCTTCTTCTTGTAACAACCTTTTATGTACTTGAAAACTGTTATCAAGTCTCCTCTCAGTCTTCTCTTCTTCAGACTAAACAATCCCAATTTTTTTTCAATCTTCCGTCATAAGTCATATTTTCTAGACCTTTGATCATTTTTGTTGCTTCTCTCTGGACTTACTCTGATTTGTCCACATCTTTCCTGAAATGTGGTTCTCAAAGCTGGACACAATACTCCAGTTAAGGCCTAATCAGCATGGAGTACAGCAGAAGAATTAGTTCTCATGTCTTGCTGACAACACTCCTGCTAATACATCACAGAATGCTGTTCACTTTTTTTGCAACAGTGTTACACTGTTCAGTCATATTTAGCTTGTGATCCACTATGACCCCCAGGTCCCTTTCCGCAGTACTCCTTCCTAAGCAGTCATTTCCCATTTTGTATGTGTGCAACTGCTTGTTCCTTCCTAAGTGGAGTCCTTTGCATTTGTCCTTCTTGAATTTCAGCCTATTTTTTTTCCCACACCATTTCTCCAGTTTGTCCAGATCATATTGAATTTTAATCCTATTCGCTGAAGTACTCAAAAGCCCTCCCAGCTTGGTATCATCCGCAAACTTTATAAGTGTACTGTCTATGCCATTATTTAAATGATTGATGAAGATATTTAATAGAACCGGACCCAGAACTGATCCCTGTGGGACCCCACTCATTATGCCCTTCCAGCTTGACTGTGAACCACTGATAACTACTCTCTGGGAATGGTTTTCTAACCAGTTATGCACACACCTTATAGTAGCTCTGTCAAGATTGTATTTCCCAAGTTTGTTTATGAGAAGGTCATGCGAGACAGTATCAAAAGCTTTACTAAAGTCAAGATATACCATATCTACTGCTTCCTCCCTATCCACAAGGCTTGTTACCCTGTAAATGAAAACTATTAGGTTGGTTTGACATGATTTGTTCTTGACAAATCCATGCTTTCTGTTACTTATCACCTTATTTTCTTCCAGATGTTTGCAAATTGATTGCTTAATTATTTGCTTCATTATCTTTCTGGATACTGAAGTTAAGCTGTCAGTGGAGATGAGGATGAGACTGTAGTACAAGGTTATTACAATGCCTAGCACCTACATCAGGGACGGGCAAACTTTTTGGCCCAAGGGCCACATCTGGGTATAGAAATCGTATGACGGGCCATGAATGCTCACAAAATTGGGGGTTGGGATGCGGGAGTGGGCGAGGGCTCCAGCTGGGGGTGCGGGCTCTGTGGTGGGTCCAGAAATGAGGAGTTCAGTGTGCGGGAGAGGGCTCCGGGCTGGGGCAGGGGTTCTGGCTGGGGGTGCAGGGTCTGGGGATGAAGGTTTGGGGTGCAAGAGGATGCTCTGGGCTGGGACCTAGGGGTTAGGAGGGCACGAGGGGGATCAGGGATGGGGCAGGGGAGGGGGTCAGGGGTGCAGGCTTCAGGCGGCACTTACCTCAAGCAGCTCCCAGAAGCAGCGGCACGTCCCTCCTCCAGCTCCTATGCGGAGGCGCAGCTAGGCAGCTCTGCATGCTGTTCCATCCATAGATGCCGCTCCTGCAGCTCCCACTGGCTGTGGATCCTGGCCAATGGGAGCTGTGGGGGTGGTGCTTGGGGCGGGGGCAGCATGCCAAGCCCCTTGGCTGCCCCTATATGTAGGAGCTGGAGTGGGGATGTGCCGCTGCTTCTGGGAGCTGCGCGGCACCCCGGTTTGTGCGGAGCGGGGCAAGCCCCGGACCCTGCTCCCTGGTGGGCGCTCTAGCGCTGGATTAAAATGTCTGAAGGGCCAGATGTGGCCCTCGGGCTGTAGTTTGCCCACCCCTGACCTACATAATGCTTTTCATATTCAACGTGCTCTACGCACACTAATGAAGTCAATTTAATAACACCCATGAGTCAGAGGTGTTAATAGCCTCAATTTACAGATGGAAAAATCAAGGCAGAGAGATTAAGGTCCAAATTATCAAGAGCGTCCACTAATTTGTGGGACCTAAGTTGCAACACCTAGGATCCAATTTTTAGAAATGCCACGTACTCAAAATTTGACTGAAGTCAGTGGGAGTTTGGGGCAAAAACCAGGCCCCAGGTGTCTCAAAATGAATACTTTAAAAACATTTAAAGCACTGAAAATTAATGGGCACTTTTGAAAATTTTGGCCTAAGCAATTTGCCTAATGGTCACAGGAGTCAATGTCAGAACTGAGATTAGGATTGTGGAGTTCCCAGCTCCCAATCCCATGTTCAGATCCCACACCTCTTTTCTGAACACATCCAGAACCCAAATTTCACCATCTTCAACCCCTCAATCCCCGCACCTGAAACAAAGTTCCTTCACCTAGACTGACATAGAGACAATGTCAAACAACAAGATAAATTCTTCCCATATGGGCTACCAATAGCTGTGTCCTATCCAGTAATGTCAATACATAAACATGCAAATCAGTGATAAAAGAATATCACAAGCCTGATTTTACCAATAAAAACCTTAAAGAATACATTTAACTAGAAATGCAATTGTGATCCAAAGTCAAATCCAAAAACTCATTCATAAATCTCTTTGCTAATTAATTCAACTGCACTAGTCCATCTCCTTCTGAAAAGCATTCTTTTATTTCACCAATAGCTTCCAACTACTTTGCTGGAATTAACATATTCCCTTCCTCAGGCATCTTTAAGATGCACACATAAGATCTGAAGAGCATTACTTTTAGCAAGGTAAAATACTAAAACTATATTCACCCCTCTCACACACCTCTTTTCTTCATGAAGGCTTCTGCTTCATTTCAGCAATGCCTACATGTTCAGAGAAAATTTAAAAAGTCCAAGTGTGCAGGGAGGAGTACTTTCAATGAAGTACTTTCTATATGCAAGACTGCCATCAGAAATCTCAGCTAAGACGTCTTCTTGATCCAATTCAGTCAAAGCACATATAGGATCATATAAAGGCCAAGTTTCCTATCTGCCTCCCTTCTAGGGAATGGAAAGGGGAGCTAGCTCAGCACATAGTGATGGGGACAAGGAGTTGTGGAGCACATGACTGCAATTCCTTGTCCAATAGGTTTGTATTTTCTGGTCCAGGCTTCTATTACAAACTAATCTTTCAACAGAGAAGTAAACCATCAATGGAGTCAGCACCTGTAGCCTTCCAGGGCTTGCACTGCTCAAAAAGATCATGGGTTCACACTGCTGAATTGAGCTATTAGGGCCAAATTCACTACTGGTATAAGTCACTGAGCTGCACCTGTTTGCATCAGTGTTGAATTTGGCCCAGCATAACTAGTTCAGCAGTGTAGCTATGCATTACTACTGTGTAAACAAGCCTGTTGCTACAAAACATCCAATATGATATGATCTGAACCATTACAAATAAACATGATGACTATATGAATGTGTATGTCTTGTGTAACTCACGCTAGACACAGGAAACTAGGATACAGATACTGTAATACCACTTCCGGCTTCAACTATTTGATGACTCTGTTCCTTCAACTCATACCAAAGCAAAACAGGCAAAGGAAAAAGTAATCTTTGCAATATAAAGAGCTCTATGGGTTAACTGAATCAACTTTCTGCTTAAACTGATGTCTGACCAACACAGGAGGTACTGAATGCTTTAACTTTTGTATGTCAAACAGCTAAGTATGCAAAGTGAACATATTGTACTATTATAATGCGTGCACACACACAGCAGAATATTCTTTTAAAAACATTAGATGGGGTGGATAATATGAGACACACGTGTCAGAAGGGAAACAGACACAAAACAGATCTGTAAATAGACTTTCACTGTGTCACTACAAAAATGTAAAATAAATTAAACCTCTATTTCCACAGTAACCCTAAATACAAAAGAAGGATTTTATTTAGAGGAATTTCTACATGCTGTATTAAATAATTAACTTTGATCTTACATTGCAAAACTGGTTTAAATAGTTGTCACTAAGCCCATATCCCCACATGAGAACTAATCACACAGCTTCAGAACAACTAGATCTTGGTAGCAACACAATAAAGAGGTGCTCACTGTCACCCCTCCTTTTTGCTTTAGCAACCTACACCCATGCCACCATAATAAAGGGCAACCTCATCAAAGGCAGGATAAACACATTGCATACAAAATATCTTTCTGTATGCAGATGCTGTTTTACAATAGGTTTCTCACTCTCATAAATCCTTAAGCCACACTGTTTTGAAAAAAAATCTACTATGGGAAGTTTTCAGTACAAAAAAAATAAATTGTCCTAAATCAGGTCAATTCCCCCTTAATTAGCACCAGATCAAATGAGGCTATGCACCTTCCATTTATATGGGCCACGTATAATCGAAATTATTTGTTCATAAATATATGCAGAACACTGAGTGGAACATGGTATGAGTCAATCAGGGTGATACTACTCCCTAGAATGTTGCCCTCATGCCAACAAGTTAGTGAAACAGGTCAACCATTCATCTCAATCTTCAAACTTGCCAATGTGTGACACCAGCAACCACAGGTGCTGACTTCCCTGCCCCCCGCTCTGCCCCAGGTTCATCCTCACTCCACCCCTTCCTCCAAGCCCCCACCCCACCTCTTCCTGTCCTGCTCCGCCCCCAGTCCTGCCCCTTTCCCCAAGGCCCCACCATGCCTCTTCCCACCCCCTCCCCACTTCTCCCCTCTCCCAGCACCTCCTGCATGCTGCAGAACAGCTGTTCCATGGCATGCAGGAGGCGGTGGGAGGGAAGAGGAGGAGTTGATCAGCGGGGCAGTGGGCGGGAGGTGCTGGAGGAGCGGAGGGGAGGGGAGCTTGGCTGATGGAGTCGGCGCCTATGCCAGCAACCAAAATGTGTGACAAATGGCCAAAGTGTGGAATTCCTATATTGTGTGCACTATCAATGACATGTTTTTAACTATAAAACCAGTTTTTAATGATGTTCTCTCACTAAGTGAATTAAATACATTTTAAAAAGAAAACTGGAAAAAAAAACAAATTCAATCACATGCAACCATTAAGTCCACCTACATGGATCATCAGCTGGATCTGAATCCTAGATCTTCAAATTCCCAGCACAGACTCTACCACTTGAGCTACAAAAGTAACTATAAACCTGTCTGGGAACCAGCCACTAGAGCGGGACTTGGAACACACCTTGCCAGTATTGCACAACTATTTACTAGACAGCAGTAGAATATTAGAGACCAGGAATCCTGGTTTCAAGTCTTAGCTCCAAGATAGGAGAATGATGTAATAATTAGAAATAAGATAACCAAAGCACATTATTCAGTACATTCACTACTGAAAGACAATGTGGCTCAGTGTATACAAGTTGAGCTTCCCATTCTAGAGACCTGGGTTCTATGCTCAACTCTCTTATCTATAAAATGGGAGGCTAAATCTTGACTGCCTTTTAGGGTCGCGGTATAAGACACTGTTCAGCAGTAAGGGCTGTGAAGTACATGGAAGTAAACACAACAGTGATAAGCAATAAAATTTAAACTCATCGTTCCTGGCTCTCAACTTAGTATGCCTGTGACTCCAGAGTATTTGGCAGAGCAAATGGAATCTCTCTGTCCCTCCCTCAGAAAACTGTCTTCCTTTGTGGTGCACTAGGACAGGAAGTCTGATCCAGCCAAAATGTGAAATGTCTTGCAAAATTTGGTATACTTTAGAGGTCTAAGATCAACTCACTGCAGTGGAGGTGTGGGGAGAGAAACATGAAGGAAAAGAAGGGAATACCATTCATTAAATTATCCATTCAAAGTGCCTGATGGACAAGGTGGTCCAACTGACTCTATTATTGGGCTATACAGTTACAGCATCCAGCAATGTGATTTACTGGTAACATGGAGCCCTGACATGCATTAATTGTATTGACGGGGACAAGAGAGTGCTCGAATTATATCACAATGTATGGAAATATAAAATGGGTTAAAGAACTACTGCATATAATTAAATACAGATTAAAGATATGGCAGATTATACGGAATCACCTGAAAATAACAGCTGGCCTACCACATATTAGGAGTATATACTTTAAGCACTGGCAATGCAGTCCACATCCATGGATCCCCACAACCCTGTGGAATGCTTCCCGTAGGGGAGGAAAGGATTCTGGAGGTATGCTGGGTAGCTTCTCAATCCTGAGGATCCATGAGGAAGAAGACCCCTCATTGTATTGGAGGGCTGGCTCCCATTCCACCTACCTGCACAGTCCTCATGAGCTGTTCTGCCACTGGCCTAAGCCCTTAGTGGCCACACAACAGTAGCCACAGTTGGTATGCAGGAGCTAATACTTCTAACAGCAATAATTCCTGATTGGATACTGGCTTGAAGATCCACAGGGGATGCTGCTGCAGAAAGCACAAAAACAAATTCAATTAGCTTTATAAATAACTGATTTTTATGCACCCTGAATTCAAATGTCACCTTGTTATAAGTTCACAGTAAAACCTTGCTAATTATCAGTTTGCTAATCCTCAAACCCAAATTCTCATTAACACCCTGCAATTTCACTCTACTTCTTTGTGAAGATTTAACAGTCAAGTATTGTAGTGAGATCCCATAAGACTAAAAGACTTCTTTATTTTTTACAAAGTACACTATGGTGTGTACATATATATAATAATTAAAACTATACATGTGAAAAAAGCAAAAAAGGACTTTTTGTGCTACAGAAGTTTTGAGTTTGTGTTTTTTCTGCTGACTTGCTTATTTCAATGTTGGCTGATTTACTATGGATCTCCCAATCATTAATGTTAATTAGCGAGTTTCTACTGTACAAAGAGTTCTCTATAGTATATCTGCATTGGTATATTTGGCAATAACGTGGACAGCATTAGTCTTAAATATAGTGTTTTTTAACTGTGGAAAAATAATTTTGTCCTTAACATCTAGTAATAGTTGTAACTATAAAAAGGTAGCACTCAAGAGCTATAAGCCAAGTAAAATTGGTACTACACTTAGTACACAGTAATCCAGTCACTCATTAAAACACTTTAATTTTCCTACAATAGTATCTCAAGTGTGTAGAGTATCACATTAACTTTATCAAAAAGAACACTGAGATGGTAAGAGTCACCTTTCTTGCTCAAACTATAATATGGTGAAATTTAATAATTAAGTCTTTCCTTTTCTACAGTCACTTTTAAATTTCTGTGCCAATGCTTGGAGGTCTTAATGTCTCTTCTGGCAACAATATAATCTGATGTGAACTCTTAAAGTTAAACTACAAAATCATTCTCAACCTCTTTTAAATTCTAAAGGTTTACATTAACAAATCCACATGTTATTTAAACATCAGGTTTAAAATTAGTTAATGTTTGAAGAGTGCTTTGAACCTGGTAAATATAAGTGCCGTTATTAGTCTATTGCCAACAGTTAGAAGATTTATTTTGATAGAACCGTACCTGAAAACTGTGGCTGTTCCTGAACAGAAAGTGAGATGGCTTGTGGTTAAAACAACACTATGGTAGATTTTAAACAGCAAGACAGTGGAAATCCCCAAGACTAGCTTTGCAAAGATCACCTCTACAAACAAAACAACAAACACAGAAAATGTTAGGACAGAAAGGCAAACCTTAAGAATATTCCTCCTTTAAACTTCTGCTGCAGTGACTGAAATTCTACCCACTGCAGAATTATTGTCTCTGGAGAAACATAAGCTTAGAAATACCCTTTTTCACATTTTTCCTTGCTGAGCATTTTATAGTTTTCATTAAAATGTTGCCAGTTTCAATGGAGCTGTATCTGATTTGACAATTCTTTGGTCACAAGGAAACATGGCATTTGTAAAGACGTAAAGAAAACAAAGGGCCCAATCTTGCAATTCCCTACACAAGCAGTCCTTACTCACACAGGTAGAGCCACTCACATCAGGTGAATAAGGGCGTGTCAACATGAGAAATTGCCACCGGTTTAATTTAAGATGCTATTTTAAATGGATTTCGTTAGATCTGTGCAAAAGGCTGTGTGGATAGTCTTATTTTGGTTTAAATAAGTTTTGGTTCGCCAATTTAACTGAAGTCAACTATACTGGAGCAACTATACTGGAGTTTGCAACAGTTTAAGTAAATTGGTTTAGAAACAGATTTAAACTGGATCAGCATTTTTCAAAATTTGGGTCATGACCCAGTACTGGGTCACGGCATGTCAGGCACTGGGTCTCTCTGGTCAGCACCGCCGACCGGGATGTTATAAGTCCCGTCGGCAGTGCTGCCCAGCTAAGGCAGGATAGTGCCTTCCTTTTCCAACACCGCGCTGTGTCCCGGAAGTTGCCAGCAGTGGATCCGGCTTCTAGGCAGGGGGGCCACAGGGCTCTGTGCGCTGCCCCCGCCCTGAGCACTGGATCCACACTCCCATTAGCCACTTCCCGGCCAATGGAAGCTGGGAGGGGAGGCAAGAACCACGTGGAGCTGCTTGCACGCCTCCGCCTAGGAGCCAGACCTGCTGCTGGCTGCTTCAGGCACAGTGCGGTCCAAGGTGCCAGGACCTTGGGGAAGCCTGCCTCTGCACTCCGGCTGTGCCGCTGACGGGGAGCCACCGGAGGTAAATCCCCTGCCCCAACCCTGAGCCCCCCAACCCAGATCCCCTCCTGCACCCCAAATCCCTGACCCCACCCCAGAGCCTGCACCCCAAGCCCAGAGCCTGCACCCCAAGCCCAGAGCCCTGACCCCCTCCTGCACCCCAACCCTCATCCCCAGCCCAGAGCCCCCTCCCACACCCCAAACCCCTCATCCCCAGCTCTGTTGGGTCACGAGCATCAACCATTTTC
Organism: Eretmochelys imbricata; assembly: GCF_965152235.1. NCBI lineage: Eukaryota > Metazoa > Chordata > Testudines > Cheloniidae > Eretmochelys > Eretmochelys imbricata. The sequence continues at coordinate 167,385,482 of NC_135574.1, forward strand.
TTCAACTGGGTCCCCAGAAAAAAAGTTTCAAATCCACTGAACTAGATGGTCGCCCACTTTGTTGCTTCTGTCTGCCAAGCTAAATGGATATAGTGGGGGGCTCCTTTCATCCTTCCATCTCCCCCTGCCCGCCACCACTTCCTTTGTGCTACCCTCCCAACCCCCTCTATTTCAGTGACTTCCTGAAACCCTACCACTCTTCCCTCATACCAATGTGCAACAGTTTTCAGGGAACCCAGCACTGAGAGATACCTTTATACCCTCTGCCACTGCCAACCTTTCAGCCACTCAAGCCCCTTCCTCTGGGCTATGCCAGCCCTGTTTTTGCCTTAACAATAGATGCACCCCAGTCCCCAAGTCCCCTTGAAACATTCCCCTGTGATATCCAGCCCCTGACACTGGCTATTCCCAGAAATCCCAGATCCTCTACCTCCAAAGGAGCAGTGTACCCCAGTTTACCAGTTTTACCTTAAACCACTGCTCCTGTAAACCACACAACACTTGTAATGAAACAAAAGGTTTATTTAAGCAAGCAGAGAGACTGCACTACAAACAAGAGAGTGTGATAGAAAGAAATGGTTACCATACAAAATAAGATTGTAAAAAACAAACTTGGGCCTACACTTATAGTTACTTTTTCCTATCTAAAAGTAAGTTTCCCCCGCCAACGTGCAGTCTGTTGCAGAGCTGGATCGCTTTACAGGAACCATGATCCAAATATTTTACGACAAAAACCCTCATTCAAGAAGACGTCTCTTCAGTAATTGGATCTAATATGCCTCGCCCCACTTGGTTATACTGTAACAGTCTTTTATTTTTAGTCATAGACCTGACAATTCCCCCAACTGATATAATGTTTCTTTTTTACCTCCAAGTGGTTTTGATTGTTTGCAGTTGTCTTTGATAGTTTTCCATTGACTGTTCTGGGATGGGCAATGGTAAACAGAGCCTTGCATTACATCACCGGCTAACCAGGGCCGGGTGGCAACTCCCTCCTGCATGAACGGGCCATCACTCCCATGTTACTCCCTTGTGACTCCTTTTAACTTTAGGACCATAAGAGTATAAACTTCAATATAGTTTCATTATTCCTTCAAAACTACCCGCACACAGATCATGCTACAATTATGAACATAAATGAATTGCAATCTTTCAATAGAGACCTTACGTGTTACCCTTTATGGACAAATACACTGTAAGCAATGCATTTGCGGTAGTGAATTTGCCAAGTTTGAGATGAGAGCTGTTTACAAAGAACAGGGGACCTTTGTGTCACACAGGGTCTCGGTGTGTCCTCCCCTCCACCCCCACATTTCTCTCTGCCACACTCCATTAGTCCCATTTTTCTTCCTCCCACCGAGGGGGGCTCTGGGTGCCCTCTCATTCCTCCATGCCCTTCTTCCTCCCTAACATTCTTATTATTCCTTTCTATCTGGGAGATAAGTCAGGGTGTCAATATTATAAACAGCATTGGGACAATGGGCAGAGCTGAGATGAGGTTGTTGTTATGCTGGAAGCTGTTAATGGCTGCCATCAACCAGTTCTTTGATCTACAGTTACAGAGATGGTTGAAACGGTCAGCTCTGTTAACCAGATGCAAGGGACTCCATTTTCTTGTCCTCCGTCTTTGTCCAGTATTCTGATTTTCACCCAAATCAACAAGTTTCTGCCCACTGATTCCTAGAACATTTCCTGAAATTTGGAATAGATCAGATTCAGTGGTCAAAAGTTATTGTGCTGCATACAGGCAAACAGACAGATGGAAATGCCATCAAGTTTTAGTGTAGGGCCTTGCTTCAGTTGGACAATTAAACTGGTGCAACTCGTGTACAGACAAGGCCTAAGACTACTAGCATGGTTAAGGGTTTGTAGGATTGGGACTTTGATTTCCTCCCCTCCCCCCCACATCTTTACAAATGACATCTGCCCTCAGGACTTATCATGACTGAGCTGTTGAGTATATGCAAACTTTGCACTTCTGGAGGTCAGAATAACTGCGTTATATGGATTTTCCACAAAAGTCTGGTAGATGTAGAAGGAAGTGATACTCCTACTTTGTTTCATTTGCGCAAGATAGCGCTTGGAGGAAAACATAATTTTATGTGAGCACAGCACCAGAAAATGTCATCTGCTTCTAGGAAAGCTTTGGGGAAAGCCCTGAAAAGAGAAGTTGAGATGCACTAGGATCCCAGTTTTAGTCAGGTTTCAGAGAGGTAGCAGTGTTAGTCTGTATCAGCAAAAACAAGGAGGAGTCCTTGTAGCACCTTAGAGACTAACAAATGTATTTGATTTGTTAGTCTCTAAAGTGCCACAAGAACTCCTGACAGTTTTAGTCAATTTCACTCTGCAAGTGAGAAGAAAGCACTAGTTTCATGCTATTGTTCAGGTACCCCTTTCCAATTTCTTCTGCAGCTAGAAGTATTTTGCAGACCCTCCAAGAGAAAGGAGGAAGGAAACAGTAAAGGGTGGCAAAGGATTATTTAAGTATGTGGGGAGAGGATGAAGGTAAGTGAGAAAACAGACAAGAAAGGGATAATGAGAGAGAGTGAAAAGAAATGTGGTCGTCCATCAACTTCATTAAAAAACTCTTACAGATACAGACAGACATCATCTTCCTTTCCAAATGCAAACAGATGGACATCATACCAAAAGGACGAAGGTAAAAAATCCATTACAGTCTACATACCACACAGACTATGCTGACAGCTTGTGCCACACGCTCTCAAAGAAACTGCGGAACCATCTGATCAACATCCTATACAGCAAACAGGGAAAGATTAAGAATGAGCTCTCAAAAATGGATACTCTCATAAAAAACCAACCTTCCACACAAACTCCCTCGTGGCTGGACTTTACAAAAACTAGACAAGCCATTTACAACACACACTTTGCTTCTCTACAAAAGAAAAAGGACACTAAACTATCTAAACTACTAAATGCTACAAGGGGCCACAACAGTGGTTCCCTTAACCCACCCAGCAATATTGTTAATCTATCCAACTATACTCTTAGCCCAGCAGAAGAATCTGTCCTATCTCGGGGCCTCTCCTTCTGCCCTTCCACCCCCACGAACATGATACAGTTCTGCGGTGACTCAGAATCCTATTTTCGAAGTCTCTGACTCAAGGAATATTTCCAACACACCTCTGAACAACATACTAATGCACAGAGATCTTCCTACCAACACTACAAAAAGAAGGATTCTGGGTGGACTCCTCCTGAAGGACGAAACAACAGACTGGACTTCTACATAGAGTGCTTCCGCCAACGTGCACGGGCTGAAATTGTGGAAAAGCAGCATCACTTGCCCCATAACCTCAGCCGTGCAGAACACAATGCCATCCACAGCCTCAGAAACAACTCTGACATCATAATCAAAAAGGCTGACAAAGGAGGTGCTGTCGTCATCATGAATAGGTCGGAATATGAACAAGAGGCTGCTAGGCAGCTCTCCAACACGGCTTTCTACAAGCCATTACCCTCTGATCCCACTGAGGGTTACCAAAAGAAACTACACCATCTGCTCAAGAAACTCCCTGAAAAAGCACAAGAACAAATCCACACAGACACACCCCTAGAACCCCGACCAGGGGTATTCTGTCTGCTACCCAAGACCCATAAACCTGGAAATCCTGGACGCCCCTTCATCTCAAGCATTGGCACCCTGACAGCAGGATTGTCTGGCTATGTAGACTCCCTTCTCAGGCCCTAAGCTACCAGCACTCCCAGCTACCTTCGAGACACCACTGACTTCCTGAGGAAACTACAATCCATCGGTGATCTTCCTGAAAACACCATCCTGGCCACTATGGATGTAGAAGCCCTCAACACCAACATTCCACACACAGATGGACTACAAGCCATCAGGAACAGTATCCCTGATAATGTCACAGCAAACCTGCTTGCTGAACCTTGTCCTCACCCATAACTATTTCACATTTGGGGACAATGTATACCTTCAAGTCAGCGGCACTGCTACGGGTATCTGCATGGCCCGACGGTATGGAAACATTTTTATGGCTGACTTAGAACAACGCTTCCTCAGCTCTCGTCCCCTAATGCCCCTACTCTACTTGCGCTACATTGATGACATCTTCGTCATCTGGACCCATGGAAAAGAAGCCCTGGAGGAATTCCACCATGATTTCAACAATTTCCATCCCACCATCAACCTCAGCCTGGACCAGTCCACACAAGAGATCCACTTCCTGGACACTACGGTGCTAACAAGCGATGGGCACATAAACACCACCCTATACCGGAAACCTACTGACCGCTATGCTTACCTACATGCCTCCAGCTTTCATCCAGACCATACCACACAATCCATTGTCTCCAGCCAAGCTCTATGATACAACCGCATTTGCTCCAACCCCTCAGACAGAGACAAACACCTACAAGATCTCTATCAAGCATTCTTACAACTACATTACCCACCTGCTGAAGTGACAGATTGACAGAGCCAGAAAACTATCCAGAAGTTACATACTACAGGACAGGCCCAACACAGAAAAAAAACAGAACACCACTAGCCATCACCTTCAGCCCCCAACTAAAACCTCTCCAACACATCATCAAGGATCTACAACCTATCCTGAAGGATGACTGACCCATCACTCTCACAGATCTTGGGAGACAGACAGCCCCCCAACCTGAAGCAAATACTCACCAGCAACCACACACAACACAACAAAAACACTAACTCAGGAACCTATCCTTGCAACAAAGCCCGTTGCCAACTGTGTCCACATGTCTGTTCAGGGGACACCATCATAGGGCCTAATCACATCAGCCACACCATCAGGGGCTCGTTCACCTGCACACTTACCAATGTGCCAGCAATGCCCCTCTGCCATGTACATTGGCCAAACTGGTAAGTCTCTATGTAAAAGAATAAATGGACACAAATCAGACGTCAAGAATTGTAACATTCAAAAACCAGTCGGAGAACACTTCAATCTCTTTGGTCACTTGATTACAGACCTAAAAGTGGCAATTCTTCAACAAAAAAACATCAAAAACAGACTCCAACGAGAGACTGCTGAATTGGAATTAATATGCAAACTGGATACAATTAACTTAGGCTTAAATAAAGACAGGAGTGGATGTGTCATTACACAAAGTAAAACTATTTCCCCATGTTTATTTCCTCCCCACTGTTCCTCACACCTTCTTGTCAACTGCTGGAAATGGCTCACCTTGATTATCACTACAAAAGGTTTTTTTTCTCTCCTGCTGGTAATAGCTCACCTTACCTGATCACTCTCATTACAGTGTGTATGATAACACCCATTGTTTCATGTTCTCTGTGTATATAAAATCGCCCCACTGTATTTTCTACGGCATGCATCCGATGAAGTGAGCTGTAGCTCACGAAAGCTTATGCTCAAATAAATTTGTACGTCTCTAAGGTACCACAAGTACTCCTTTTCTTTTTGCAGATACAGACTAACACGGCTGCTACTCTGAAACAGAGAAGGGGGAGTGTATTGGGACAGAGGCAACAGAGAGAAGGGGCAGGAAGAGAGAGAAGAGAAGGAAGATGAGAGATAAAGAAAGGTCATAATACTAGTTCTTTTTTAAAAACATTCTTAAATGGAAGTGCATCAGGGCCAAAATAAGGTCTCACTTTTGCAAACAGATGAGTCGACCATCGCAGTTTTTGTAAAACTGGGGTCTTAGTGATAGGCTATAATCTGCCTATTAACTCACTGAGAGCTACTATACAGGGATTCAACTGATTTGCTCATCACCATCCAGTGCAAGGCCTAAAAGATTTTTGTTTTTAAATTTTCACCACTCTTGGCAATTTGATTTGTCCTGAAAGGACTATTTTAATCAGCATGTGAATAGAAACCCCAGAATCAACTCCGCTTATTCATTTGAATTACTACAATAAAAGTTAAACTCTTATCTTAATTCACCCCCACAAAAGGTTGCCCCCCCTCCCATGCTCAATTACATTATTAATAAAAGGAGTACTCACAGCACCTTAGAGACTAACAAATTCATTTGAGAATAAGCTTTCGTGAGCTACAGCTCACTTCATCAGATGCATGGCTCTCAGATCACTCCTCCTTCATGAGCTCTCTTTCTTATTCAGTCACACCACTATGTCTGACGTGATTAAGAAATAAGACTGAACTTTTAGCAGTAAGAGACTATCAAATGTCTGAGAGCAGAAGTGATTTTCAGCGACCATCTGAAATCGCTACTGGCAGCAGTGGTGACACCGAAGATTGGCTGCTCTTAAAATAAAGGGGAAATATTAGCTTAAAAAAAACCAAACAATCTGAAGAAAATCAGATAGTCCATCTTCAAAATACTGTGCATGGTAAACAGAGAAGGATGTTAAACAAATATGCTTTCTTATTAAACATCATACATCCTGTATGATTAGAGGGCTATAATTTTACTATCAATCATTTAGAGAGCAAATGCAAGCCAGCTGTTTTGAACCAAGCCCTCTCCTTAGCAGCCAGCACAAGCCATTTGACTGGGCACCAGGGACCTCTGCTGGGAGAAGGGGAACGAATCCTTTCTGCAGACTGTGGAGCAGGGACAGACGCACTCTGTGGAGGCAGCTTTACTGTTTTGTACTTCAGGGGACTTAACATTTAGATCAACAGTTCTAAACCCACAGTCCAATTAGCACACAGCTGCAGCCCAGCTTTGTACTAAAAAAAATTCAAAATTTGTGGCTCTAATCTGAAAGGGGGCTGGCTGAGGGGGAGACAGCATCTGGCAGCCTGCATGAGCGCTCCTGCCAGCAGAGGGCTGGTAAGTGCCCCAGGGAGGCAGGAGAGTGGGTCTCTGGGCAGGTTTGTGGTGCGGGCTCTGAGCAGTGAGGGGGTGGGGGATGCTGCAGCACTCCTAGATTTTAGGTGGGGCTCTGCTCCTGGCCCCACGCCTCAGGTCCTGGCTGCCGGCTCACGCCGGGTGCTCCGCTCCTGGCCAGGTGCCAGGGGTCCGGGTCCGAGACAGATCCAGCTGCTGCCCAGCCTTGCACCCAGGACTCTGCTCCTGGCCCCGCTCTCTGGAGGGGTCTCTGGGTGGGGGACGCTGGGCATAGGGGACTGTGGGGGATTTTTGCAGGGAGGGGAGGTGGCACGCTGTGGTTCTCAACCTGTGGCCCACGTAATGCACATGCGGCCCACAATGATAAATAGGTTGAAAACTACCGGTTTAGATACAGTGGCCTTACCAACCCCTCTCTCAGTGGTAGAGCCCTGCAAATCCACCTATATCGTTTTTGCAGATCGGATGCTGATACAAATGTTGTGTCCGTGCAGAGCTCTACTCATTGGGAAGGAAGATCCTACATCTGGCTTCTTTCTTGAGTGACCGCCTCTGGCCGGCCCTGGGCACAGCACAGACATGGTCCACATGGAATTACGACCACTGGGTCCTTGAGGGAGGAAGAAAAGCCGTAATACAGAGTCGGAGGACAGTGGTCATGGATGAGATTAATAGAGGTGGATTTCACAGACAATAGCAAGCAGCCCACATTTGTATGGTCATCCATTACATTTCTGATTTAAGTAGTTGCGAGACATAGCTATTATACTTAAGGAAATAGTAAACAATAGCTTATAATTATTCTTTGATCTATTATTAAGAGCCATAACCTGGCTCTTTAGGCACAAGTCCAGTTATCCCAGACTTCTACAAGGGTAACTTTGTATCTTAAACCAGAATAGGTCCCAAAATAACAAAGACTGAAAAATGCAATATGACTGGGTGTTTGTATTTTATAATGACTGAGTTGGATGAAATTTGTTTGTAGGTTGCTCTTCTCCTTGTGGTTTATGTAGTCACTAGGGGTTTTTGCATTTCTACACTACCTTCCACTAAATGATCTCAATGCAATTTACAATTAATGAACTTAATCTTACAGCACCCAAGTGAGGTAAGGAACACACACAAGGAAAAACTTAAGCATACATTTAACGTAACATACTACGAGTGTCCCCATGAAGTTAACTGGGCCCACATTGCACAGAATTCAGCATGTGCTTAAGTCTTTGCAGGACTGGGGTCTATGTACCACAATGATTTGCCAAGGTCATCCAGTCAGTAGGTAGTAAAACTGAGTACAGACCCAGATCTGCCTCCTACTTCTCTACTCTCAAACTGGATAATTCTTTTCATCTTGTGTTTTTAAGTCCACTGGACAGAGGGGTCAGTTGCTCTAGGGATCATTTCAGAGTCAGCATACCATGTGCCCCACTAAGAGTGCTAATCAGCTCAAATCATAGAGGAACTGTGCAAAGAAGTCCCCAGGAAAAAAAAATACAAATGCAAACAAGATATTTATATAGGCCAGTGCCTCCAGTACCATAAAGTGACAGAACAGCTGAAGTTTTCTGCTTATTTGTTCATTTTTGTACAGCGCTGTGCTCTTAGGCCTTCAAATAGAATGGTTTAAAAATAGAAGTGTATATTACTGTTCCCAGCCTAGAGCCCCCCACTGACCTGAATACCTTGACAGAACTATTTCTTAGTAAACAAAGCACTGCAACCTTTCGTTCACCCCACGTGTAAGAGGAAGTTATGAAAGGAAAAATGGTACTGGCTGATGCCAGGAAGCACCAGCCACATGAACAAAAAGCAAAGTAGTACAAGCTTCAATAAACGCAGTAATATTAGTGCTCCTTTCTGCCAGTTCTCAGATGGCTGACTGTACTTTACATGATCAAAGCCTCGTGCCTCACAAGTAAACACACCCCTTGCACATCTTTAATCAAGTACAATCACATCCCTCATTGCATAATACAATGCAGTAAGCTTCTCTACAATTTAAAAAGGTCAGAGCTGCTAAAAAGGCATTTGTCAAGAGAGTTCCTCCACTTTTGAATTTGCTCTCCACCTCTCATTGGCCAGAATCCAGATCTGTTAACCTTCAGGGCATGCTACAAAACACCCACATTTTCAGTTGAGCATTAGGAGGGAAGGAGGTGCACTAAGTGTTAAAGGGGAGGTATTATACCTGCCCTGGGGATCTTCTATTTTGTTGGCTGGTACTTATTCATTAGGGTGGTAAGAGAAATTTATGACGTTAGAGGTGCCCTGACGTAATTTAACACAGGAAACGGGTGCTTGTTTATGCTTTTATAAATAAAAAGGAAATCATATACTGTGGTGATGAGGGTCTTATAAACACAAAGAGAGAGAAGATAAAGAACTCTATAGTGTATTATCTGTGTTCAGGTTCTTTAAATTGACCTTGTCACACTAAAAAGAAACTTGTAAAGCGTTATAAGTGCTACATCTAAATTCATAATAAAGGAGGAAAGCACTTAGAAAGGTGTTTTAGAGAGCATTTAGTGGCTTAGCTATATTAAAGAATGACTGACAACCCAATAGGAAGCTGCTGCTTTGGCAGCTGTTAGAACTTAGGGAGTGCACACACCACAAAACCGGAGCCAGTGAATATTGCTGCAAGGAAAATTTTGCCTACTTAAATAAGGGTGCAGGCGTGTGTTAATTTAATCTAAGACGAAGGGCCCTGTACCCACGCTGGGCTGTCTCAACCCAGCAACCCTGACCCTAATTCACTCCTTCAGAGGGGCTTGAGCCCTACCAGAAAGTAACTAGGCATAAGCATTACTCCAAATGATTTTTTAAAACAACAGAACGGTACCAGAGTTGAGGTCACAATAAGTTCAAAAGGTTTCCAGTTTTGTGTGGCTCAGACCTTCCGGGAACAGAGGCATTTCCTGCCCGCGTTTCCCGCCAGCAGACAGGGACACCTGCTGCCGGGCGTTAGGGGAGCTCGAACCGAGCCAATTCCCAGCCCTGGCTATAGGGAAGAAGAAATAACGGGTACTTCCAAGCACGCAAAAGGCCAGTTCCGCAAACCCGGTGCAGCCCACGCGCTCGGTGACTTGCAGTGGGACTCCGAGGCGTGGAAGGGCGGCGCCGGCGGCCCCCGAGGGGTTCGATGCTCCCAGGCGGCCAGCCGGGCTCGCCCCGGCCGGGCCTCCCGCAGGGCGCACACCCCGCAGCAGGCGGGCGCGGGAGCGTTGCTACGAGAAGCTGAACTTTTGCATTTCCCGGCGCCGGTGCGCTGCGCCTGCCTCCGAGAGCTGCGGCGTCGCCGCCTCCCCCTGCGGGCTGCAAAGACCGGGCTGCGGAGCCAGACACAAAGACCCATAACGCCTCGGCCCAAGCCCCGCGCGAGAGCGAGCGGCACGGAGGCGGCCCCTGGCAGCCAGCCCAGCCCAGCCCAGCCCGCCGCCTCTGCAGCTGGCGCCCCGGCCCCGCGGAGACAAGGCTCGCCTCGCACGTGGGGCGGAGCTGTCAGTGCGGCCGGGCTTTGTTCTCAGCGTGCCCCGGGTCGCAGGGGCAGAGCTGCGGGGCTGCTGCCCCTCCCACCCCCGCCCGCCTGCCTGCTCGGGCCAGCTGGCGCGCTACTCACCGGCAGCAGCCGGATCCGGCTCGGCAAACTTTCCCGCCAGCCGGGCTGGCTCGGCAGCCCGAGCCCGGCCCCGTCCGCAGGGAGGCAGCACAGGGCGCGGCGAGGCTCGGGCGCGGCGATGGGAAGCGCTGGCTGCGACTCGCTGCTTTCGATTTCACGGCAACTGCGCGCCCTGCTGCCTCGGGGGTGGGGAGAGAGAGGGGCACAGCGGGGCTCGGCTCAGCTCTCCCAGAGAGGGGCGGGCCACCAGCGGGGTGGGGTTTGCAGGGTCCGGCCATCATTTACTAAGCAACCTCGTGGCTACGGCTCATTGTGGCTTTGTTCCCTACCCCTCCGCGAGCTGTGGCTCGCCTCTAGCCTCGTCCGCCGGAGGCGCTCGCAGCGTTGTCCCTGCCCGGACGGGTTAAGCCCCACAGCCGCTGGAGGGTGCAGGGAAAAGCCAAGCCCCCAGCAGCTCTCTGCGGGCTGAGTCTCCGGCATCACCCCACGCCGCAGCTGCGGGCGCGGCTAAGAGCCGGGCTACGAGCAGTAACAGCTCATGCTGTACATCGCCGGGCAGAGCGAGAAACAACGGCAAGTGTCTTAAATTATGCAAGTGCATGAGTGGGGCCTAGTTAAGGCCCCATTTCTGCAAAAGCTTAAATATGATTGTAACTTTATTCACGGTAGTCTCAGGGGACTAGGCCCATGTAAAAATTACACACCTGTTAAGTCACTGAAGCCACCAGGCCAAAATTTCAAATAGTCTTATGAAATAAATAGAAAATATTACCCATTTCCAAAATGCAACTGGCTACATGGAACACAACAAACAGTAATGCTAAACACTGGTACCATGTAGCTCCTATGATTTTATAGACAGAGCCAGACACCCACCCACTTAAAAAAAAAAATTGTACATTTCAGAAGTAAGTCAGTGGTATGTCTTCATAAATAGTACAATGCAGAAATGACACCACCACACATTTCCTAATTAAATTAAATCCACTACTAGTCTACTTTTGTTATGTGCTGTTTAGAGAATGTTCACTTCTCTTCCAGAAGTGGCTGCTTTTCAGTGCTGAAGTGCACCCAGCATACATATAGACATAGTTTTAAGATTTGTGAAACACTTTGGCAGATTTGAATGAAAGACAACAGGATAATAGTACATAGCAATGGAAAAGCGCTATCAGACCAAGCTGATTCCCCTGCAAAGGCTGAAGCAAGTTACCTGCTAAAGGAAGTAGCAAAATTAATTATTGCCCTGAATCTCATAGTAGTTCTCAGGCATGCAAAACATTGAAAGTGACTTTAGCAATCTGAAGTTAAGCATCCTTGCTGGTGGAGAATGGTACTGAGGAAGCAAGCTCTTCAAAGCGCTTCCATAGAATCATAGAATCTCAGGGTTGGAAGGGACCTCAGGAGGTCATCTAGTCCAACCCACTGCTCAAAGCAGGACTGATCCCCAATTAATCATCCCAGCCAGGGCTTTGTCAAGCCTGACCTTAAAAACTTCTAAGGAAGGGGATTCCACCACCTCCCTAGGTAACGCATTTCAGTGTTTCACCACCCTCCTAGTGAAAAAGTTTTTCCTAATATCCAACCTAAACCTCCCCCACTGCAACTTGAGACCATTACTCCTTGTCCTGTCCTCTTCTACCACTGAGAATAGACTAGAACCATCCTCTCTGGAACCCCCTTTCAGGTAGTTGAAAGCAGCTATCAAATCCCACTCATTCTTCTCTTCTGCAGACTAAATAATCCCAGTTCCCTCCACCTCTCCTCATAACTCATGTGTTCCAGTCCCCTAATCATTTTTGTTGCCCTCCACTGGACTCTCTTCAATTTTTCCACATCCTTCTTGTAGTGTGGGGCCCAAAACTGGACACAGTACTCCAGATGAGGCCTCACCAGTGTCGAATAGAGGGGAACAATCACGTCCCTCGATCTGCTGGCAATGCCCTTATGTATACATCCCAAAATGCCATTGGCCTTCTTGGCAACAAGGGCACACTGTTGACTCATATCCAGCTTCTCATCCACTGTAACCCCTAGATCCTTTTCTGCAGAACTGCTGCCAAGCCATTCGGTCCCTAGTCTGTAGCGGTGCATTGGATTCTTCTGTCCTAAGTGCAGGACTCTGCACTTGTCCTTGTTGAACCTCATCAGATTTCTTTTGGCCCAATCCTCTGATTTGTCTAGGTCCCTCTGTGTCCTATCCCTACCCTCCAGCGTATCTACCTCTCCTCCCAGTTTAGTGTCATCTGCAAACTTGCTGAGGGTGCAATCCACACCATCCTCCAGATCATTTATGAAGATATTGCTTATTGCCATCAAAAGCTTAATTTAAGGAACATTTAGTAAAAAACACAACAGGAGAAAATATTTTTTTTAAAAGGCAGGTTCAATTTTAGAGTCATCATCAACTCTGATAGTGTCCTAAGAGCTGTGCAAGTAACTTCCATGCACTTCAATATCCCTTTAATAGTATTCCTTGTAAAGCACTTAAACCTAGCTTCCCATTCTTCTCTCCATTTAAAAAAGCAAAGATTCATATTAATTTATACCAGTCTATAAATAATTTTAGCAGGACCATAATTATATTGAACTTGTTTGTCCATTACCCTTCACTTACTGTCCTGCTCTCTGAAGACAAGTGTCTTTATCATAACATCCTGTAACTACTTTTACAAACCAGAGATTCAGCTCTTACTCTTACCAATTTTCAGTTTCAGAATAAGAATTTGTAGTTTAACTACACTTAAAGTTACCCAATTTTTACATTAAAATAATAAAATGCTTGTTTTGCACACTAGTGATTTATTTTAAAGGGCTATTTGCTCTTTATTCATTTTTTTTTTTAAAAAGATTTCAGAGCAATCCCTCAAATCCCTTCATTGGTTTTCCAGTTTAACACATTCTGAAGATCCGTGCCTTTCCCAGTCTTTCCCTTATCACAAGCACAACCTATTCCTCTTATTACTCCCTTCATTTCTTTCTCTGAGCTTCACACCTTCTTTCAAGCTGCTTCCTCTCCTTTGCAAGCAAGACACACAAGCCCATACTAGTCACCTTTATACGCAAGCCACACTTTTTTCCCCAGAGTCCCTCTTACAGTTGCAATGTCACTGTGTCCATCTAGCCTCCCCCATAATGTAACGGTTGTTCCATGTTTTACTTTATATGGACTGTAAATTCTTCCAAGTAGGAACTGTCTTAGAAGTGCTATGTACACTTTTTATAGTACCAAAAGGTAATGTTCCAATTCATAATCAATGTCATTTAAAGCTGAACAACTAAGACTGGAACTTTGTGTGCCTCCATATTCCATTTCTGTGCATCAGATTATTGAACCCAGAAACACTTTGTCCAGATCAGACCTTGCACTTTTAATTTTCCCATTCATTTTGAGTAGTCGCTGTTTAGATTTCTTTATTAACTGAAAATAAACAATACAAAAGAAGAGCTGTAAAGTTATATTGTTTCTGAACAATGTAGGATACACTTTCTCTGCCAAACTTAATAAAGGTGTGCAATCATTTTATATTTCTTAAAAGTAACAAAATTAAGACAACCTGAAAATTAGTCGAGTTCATTTCCTGAACTAGTTATAAAAAGACAAAACCAGGAGATTAGTGGTATGGCAAAAACAAAATCTCCACTGAAATTAACACCATTGTATAATTTTATTTCTAATTATTAAAAAAATATAAGTGAATTTAGAAGATAATCACAGTATAAGGGCCCTAAAATTTCAGACCATTACAAGGTACATAAAAATAGAAGACACAGATTCCTTTAAAACTTTAATCCTTTGATTAAGCAGCAAGCATATCACTCTTCCAGGCAAAAACACTGTTTAAAAAACAAACTCCCACCCCCAAAACAAGACGTGCAAACTGTATGCACATATTCTGCAAAGCACACAATAAAAAGGACATCTTGCTATGTACATGTTTTTAGTACTACAACTGCTAAGGTTTCCCTCCTGTGTGCCACAGTGTACGTAAACTAAAGTACACTACACCCTTGCCCCCCAAATACAGCACCTTTGCCCAGTTACAGAATATTTAAACAGGATTAAATTGAATTACAATGTACTGAACAGTTGATAGCAGTCAGTGGTGTCCAACTGTACTGCAACACCCAACATTTTGCATACTGAAATTCTATTGACAATAGACAAGACAAAAATTAGCAAAGGTACAGTATACACACCAGGGAGACTTGATATCAATACTTAAAAAAATACTGAAAGATGCATTCTACTTAGGTAACAATTAAAATTAGATATTTATTTAAACAGTTATGTCAAAATGCACAAGACAGGGTTCTTGTCAGCCTGAAAGTCTGGAGGTCAGCCAGACTTCATGTAGTTGTTTGAGGGACCCTTTTGACCCCCAAAACAAAAGTTCCAATGATCACAAAGAACTCTTCATGGTTTTATAATGCTGCTTTTCTTTCTGGAACAGCCACTATCTAATGTCCATGTAGTGGCTGGGAATCTAATTTTGGTGTGAAAGAAAACCCCCAAAAGGGACTTCTGTACTTAGAGCTAAGAACATTAGCAGAGACAGATGTTTCAAAAAACAAAGTCTCCTAAATTTACCATTTCTGAAATGTGTTTTTATGTAGGGTTGACATCGTAACCATAATTAAGGCTACACGTCTGATTTTAATATTA
The DNA here is from genome assembly GCF_965152235.1 of Eretmochelys imbricata. Taxonomy (NCBI): domain Eukaryota; kingdom Metazoa; phylum Chordata; order Testudines; family Cheloniidae; genus Eretmochelys; species Eretmochelys imbricata. The sequence goes on from NC_135574.1 coordinate 167,400,568, forward strand.
AAGTTACAAATGTAGTAGGTAAAAGGCTTCTACAAGAACTTCCCTTTGCACAGATACAAGATTTCAGCAAAACTGTTAAACCGTAAAACATCAGGACAGTTGAACCACTGAATCTGTAGGAGACTGAGGATTGTAAATTCCAAATTCAAACTGAAGATCCAATTTATTTTTAAGGCCAGTCTATATTAGGCCTAGAACAGAGAGTTATGAAATTACACTTAAAATATTCAAACACTGTTCCAGCTAAAAGAGCTTCTAGAACAGTGTGGTGGTCAATATGGGTGCAGGACACAGTGTTTTAAAAGCAAACACTTTTCCATAGCTTGACCCAGTCCACACTGGTTCCCAAACAATTTGATAACAGTAACTTTAAAAACGCTTCCTTACCCAAGTTTCTGGCCTAAGTTTTTTTTAGGAGAACTGACAAACTTACAATTTCACATTTTACCTTTTTGTCACTGAAGACACAAATTATAATTTCAGATAATTTAGTTTCTCCAGTGAAGTCCCCCAACTCCTAACCAAAAAAAATTTAGAAGGATCAATAAACACCAAATGCAGACCTGCATTACTATTTAATTGTTTTGTATTTGATTTAATACAACTAAAACAAAACAAAACAAAAAAACAACCCAGATGGGGGAAGGGAAATCTGATATAACCATTTAGCCTTCTCTGAAATTAGGTTGTTTCACATAGTCCCACCGTCATAACATTTGAGGACACACTCCCCGCTAATTGGCATTACCAGTATTTTAGTTAAAGCTTTAGGTAAAGAGCAATAATACAGAGTATGTAACTCTAGATATGATCATTTACAAAGGGATTAAAAACCACTGTACTGCAACTGTAAGTGTAATAAGTGGAGTAGCCACATTAAAATAGTGGTCATTACTGGTGTTTTTCATCATCTCCTTGGACCTGGAAGTTGCTGGCACATCCACTTCCTACAATTTTGCACTAGGAAATCAGAAGCCTGGTATCAGAGGGTTTATAAGATTCGAACACATTGCTAGATTTAACACTTTTGGTACAACAGCTGAGCAGATCTTCAGATTACTCTTTCAAAAGGAGTATTTAATGAGAAAGTATTTTAAAGAAAGTAAAGTCTGTTTTGAGAAAGCTATAAAAAAAGTCTATAGTTTAAAAGTGCATGAAATACTTCTATTGTATATCTGAACTGCAGGCTAACTATTGATTCTTACACTCCTAACATAGGAAAACATAAAAATAATCCCTCACATTTATTTCTACTGTCAGTTAAGGAGTTGTCACAGTTCCTAAATCTGCCAGACTCTTTGCATCCCTGTACTAAGATGTTTCAATATAAAGAACTTTAATAAAATAAATAGAGTAAAAAAATCAGTTAAACAAAATCTTGGTGCACAGAACATTTATTTGCTAAAGAGATTAGCTTCCTTCGACAGTTATTTGTATGGATGAGGGCTGAACTGTAGGCATTGTTTTGCTGTACAAGTCTTCTGCACAGAAGATTCTTTTCTATAGATGGTCGTTCCTGTGGTTCCGCTGCTAAGATTATTAGCTTGCTTCTCTGTGTAAAACTGCTTCACAATACCTTGAAAGGCCTGCTCTTTTCTCCCCTTCATTATTTGAGAAAAGTGGACACTGATAAAATTTTATCGAAGGAGTTATGATAGTTCTGACCTATTTCACTTCTTTAGTGCAGAGTGGACTGTGATTCTGTCTGAATTCCAATAAGTGAGGGTGGCTGTTGGCCACTGACTGTGGATAATACCGGCCTTGGATTTAGACGAGGAGGCATAGAATTAGCTGGGCGGATAAGTGGTGGTGGGGGCTGGTTTAGGGTTGGTCTTGGCTGAATAAATCGAGCCTGTTGCTGAAGTGGTGGAGGCTGACGATGGAGAGCAGGAGCAGCTGGAAGTGTTGGACGAAGTAATGGAGGAGGCTGGTTCAAAGTTGCTACCGGGGTTGCTGGAGCAGATGCCTGTGCAGGAGGCGAAGGGCCTAAACCCTGAGTGATCTGCGTGGCTTGTCCCTACACAAAGACAAAATGGAATGTAAAAAGAGCCATACTGTCCAGAACAAAATGCAGTTTGGGTTGCCAGTGTCCACTATCTAGAAAGCACAAGCTTTTTTTGACATTGAAAAAACAAAAGTTACCAAGCATTTTAATTTCTAAATTGCTGAATAGCGCAACGAAAAAATAGAATATTGATGAAACAATACAGTTCTCTTTTCTAGAATCAGGTATCTTCCTTTTTTTAAAATTTTCATTAACAGTAAATACAGTCATAAGAAATTCACTATTAGAGGCCCAGTCCTGTTCCCAATGAAGCTTATCAGATCAAGATCAGGCCTTCAAGTACACTAGTGTATCACAATCAGATTAACCTTACATTATATTTCACTGAATTAAATGCTATTCCTCAACTCATGCTTACTAATACGTGATACACAAAACACACCTCATCTTCTTCATCAGTGCTCTTTCCTGATGGCACATTAGAAGTATTTTTTGTGTCCTCCCCTAAAGTAGAAGCATCACCATTAGAAGCCAGGGTTCCTTGTTCAGCTTCCCATTCCTGCAACACCTCCTCTAAGTTAAACCGACGCCTGTAGTTTACAAAGAAGTTCTTCACTTGGCCAACAGTCTTGTTGCCAATTACATCTGCAATAGCTTGAAAATCTTTACCATATTTGCGTACACCTGAAAGGCAAAGTAAATAATACACCTGTGAAGGACCGGTCAAGCACAGCTATTTGTGAAGTATGTATACAAATATGGCCTTTGGGGCCTACAGCTAAGGGCTCACTTTAATTTTAAGAACACCTCCATTAGAAGGTAGACTATAGCTTCCGTTTAAAATAAATAAATAAATAAAAACCAAACAAATCAAAAAGATTCCCAAAAGCCACAATGACTCTTCCTTGCAAAGATAGCCTTGAAAGTATAAATTATTCACTAGGGTAAGGGTTTGTCACTGATTTTTCTAAAGATCCTGGTAATTGATAGGGCCCTCCCTACAGCCACACACGGCTGGTCTCTGATGTGTGAAATAGACCATTTGATATTTTTGGAGGGGGAGAGAACAGTACTCTGTGAGCTTCAACTGATGGTTACAGGTCTTCTTTGTAGGCTTCCCCCAGCTAGCTGCATGCTAAGCTAGCTCCTTTCCCAAAAACCCATGTGGCATCTGACTGAAAGGAGCAGCAGAATTCAATAGCATGAGTCTACTGACTCAGCCCAAGGCAGAGCCAGGACATTAGAATTCTAATCCTGGCTCTGACACTTCCTTTGTGCCCTAAGGGGAACAGGCTAACAGCCTGTCATTTAGCTATTTATGAAATGGGGGAACAGCCCTCTGAATATAGGACAAATTGGCACATATTCATTGGGCTTATTTGGGACAACTGCCCTTAAAAAAAAAGTGTTGGCAAAAGAGCTCTCAGCAAAAGCAGCTGAGACCCTAGGCTCCCAATGCAGGAGAATTGGAACAGTCCAACTCTTCTCCCTTCCATTCATTTTAATATCAGTCAGTTTGATTTGGGAGTGCCTCAACTTATTTCTGGTCCTCCCCAAAATCTTAAGACCGCTTTTGGCACTAGTAGGTCAAAAAAAGTTAGTTATACCCGATTTTGTGGAAAAAATGTATTTGCCCACTCAAACACAATAAGGCTGGCTCTGTATGCTTCTCTCTCCCAACACAATATACTAGCACTGAAAAATTCCATCTGAAATTTTGATATGTCAGTTATTTAAGGAATGGTAGATCAAATAAACAAAATACATGTATTTTAAATACCTGAATCAAGTTGTCTCAAAGTGAAATATTGAAGTTTACCAGTTCTCCCTCAATTCAGTTTTCATTTTCTTAAAAACAAAGATATTTGAGTCTTTCCCCTTTAAATACATTAATGAGAACCCTTGAAGTTTCTCCTCTTTCCTGTTCTCAAGGGAAAAATCCTCATGTTCTCCTGCACTCTGAAGCTTTGCTTTTAGCTACTATACTAAAAACGACGTTTTTGATCACTCAAAGAGTCCAAGAGTTTTGTACCTTTCAGACTCCAGAGACAAGGCCCGCTTGCATTTTATAGCCTGGGATAAAAATTACTCTACAGTAATCCATAAACTGGAGACAGTTATGATTTTTGCTTTCTGCTAGGGAACCTTTCATGTGTCATGAGCAAAATAAGATTTGACTTATGTAATGTGGAAAATTGCTGATGACTTTACCCATTCAGAATCCATTATACTACTTAAAGGACATGCATTTTCTCCCCCAATAGCAGAAAATTATATGCCAAATGTAATACCTCATTTCAGAAAGGTAAAGTAAAGGATACAGAAGGAGAGTTATTTATTTCAAATTAGAAAATCTGAAATGTATGCTCCTAGTAACTTGATAAAAAATGACATGACTTTGCTCTTTCTACTTTTCTTTTTGAAAAAGGGCTTCTAATATGCAGTGTCTTGTTCATCTGCAGTGAATGTACAAGAGAAAATTCAGTGCCAATAAATAGTTCAACTACAGCCGAAACTAAGCTGAAGCTTCCATTTTAACCATTAAGGGCCAAATAAAATTATGGCTGGTTCTGCACATATGTACTAGTAAGCTCCTGCTCCCCCCGTAGAGATCTGCAGGGGGGAAAAAAAACAAACTGGCTGCAGGGAGACAGAGTGTGCAAGAGGGAGCAGTAGGGTCTTTAAAGAGGGTAAGTCTGGGCAAGACACTGTGCTCTGTGCACTGACAATGGCAGGGGATGAGAGAGAAAGACGTGCGATATAGCTACACCTTTTCAAAGTATGCTCCCTCCAGTACTCAGTCTTTTGCCTGTCATAATAGAAGGCCAGGTCCACACTACCACTTACTTCAGTAGAATTTCATCGCTCAGGGGAGTGAATACACCATCCTCCTGAGCAACGTAAATTATACCTACCTAAGCGCCAGTGTGGACAGCGCTAGATCAGTGGGAGAGATTCTCCTGCCAACATAGCTACCGCCTCTTGCAGAGGTGGATTTATTATGCCAATGGGAGAACTATCTCCCGTCGGCATAGAGCATCTTCGTCAGACATAGTGCTTCTAGTACAAATGAGCTCTAACTCACACGGATGATTAGAAGACCCATTGTGACTTACTTAATGAATTCTGCAAATTGGTAAGTGAACAAAAGGATAACAAAATGAAATGCATTTCTCTCATTTGACCACTGAGGTTCGGGTTCCTTTTGGATTCCTTTTAGCATACTAGTAAGTATCCAATAGTGTTACTGAGATTGATTTATACAAGACTTCAGTACAGCACTCTTAAATCTTCATTGGGAGACACAGAAAACCTAACATACTGACAAAGTTCCTTTCAAGATAAATATATACTATCAGCTTTCTAGGTCATATAACTGCAAACTGGTGCACAGACTACTCATCATTACAAAATCAAGTTTCAAACACTACCGTAAGTTATTTCCTAAAGCTTTCCTCCTCTCCGCCCAGGAGACTGATTAAGCTTGATAACTTGCCTAGTCTTATAAAATGAAGCTCAAAAAGTAGAAGCTCTAGTCCCAGACCGGAAGTCTACATGGCAATGAAACAGCCCTGCAGCCCAAGCCCGAGTTGGCTGGCATAGGCCAGCTGTGTGCTTTTCTTTGCTGTGTAGACATACCCTAAAAGGCAGCACATCCTTAGGAGTGAAGTTAAGCCATGATCTGGCACAGAACTTAAGAGTTCAGCACCTGAGTATCCCCATTAAAACTAATGCTTTGCCAGTTTGGGGCCTTAGTGCATGGCATGGCTAAGTAGTATTCAGCATATCACTGTACAGTCATTGGACTAGAACTGAAATTGTTGCAGACAATAGATTAGAAGGGCAATGGGAGTGGATGCTCCAGCATGGCAGCGGGAAGCACAGGCCACTGGCTGCACAGAGGTGGGGGATCACTCTGCAGGCCCCCGCCCCCTTTGGGATACGGAGTCGGCAGTGAGGCTGCACCTGATCCTGACACAGTGCAAGGGCAATGCCTGACCCAGAAACACTCTGGAACCCTGCCCTTTCATGCCAGCAGCAAGTGAGAGGGACAGAGTCTCGCATGCAAGCCCAGCCCTGCCACCTGATCCAGGTGTGGGGCAAGCAGGCTCAGCCCAGCAAGATCCAAGTGTGGAGGGATCCAGGTGTGGGGTGAGTGGGCTCTGTGTGGGGCAATTTGGGTGTGGGCAGTTTGGTGGGAGGCCCAGGTCTGGGTGTGGGGGGAATCTGGATGCACAGGGGCTCGTTGGAAAGTCAAGGTGCAGGGGGAATGCGACTCAGCAGGGGGATCTGAGTTCAGGGGGTCTGGGAGTCCGTGTGCAGCTCAGTGGGATGGGGCTTGGCAGGGTGGGTGAAGGGTCTAGATCAGTGGTTCCCAAACTTCAACAACCCGCGAACCCCTTTCACTAAAATGTCAAGTCTTGTGAACCCCACCCTAAAAATGATTATTTCCAGGGATTTTCTCCCTTACCTCAGCATAAATTATAAAAGCAGTGATCTTGGAAATATAAAATGTGTTTTTAAGACATGATTATTACAGACTATTTATTATTAGTTATCATTACAGTATTTTTATTACATTATGAAAACAGCAACACTCTTCCAAGATCTCACTTTTGTAGCTTGTATCAGTTTTGATTAAGCCTGTTAGAAGACAAGGCTCCTATCAGAGGTGCCAGTAGAAAAAAGGGGTACGGGGGCACCTCCGGAAGAGGGGGGGGCCCACAGGGGCAGCCGGGAAAAAAGGGAAGGGACCCGCGGAGGGTGGTCGTGCTGACACGGGGGCAGCATATGACCCTCACTGCCCCTCCGTACTGGCACCTCTGGCTCCTATGTTTCATCAAGGAGTATCAGATGTGAAACAGCATGAAGCCAAATCAGGTATTTAAGAAGCCAAAGAGTTCCTCCTACACAAGCATTCAGGTCTTGAGCAGTCCAGGCAAACAAACAAACCTTAAACTTGTTCTTCATGATAATTTAAGAACACCAAAAGCAGCCTATTTAATTTTAAAAACAGCAAAAAATATCCACCTCCCTTTCTATTTCATATAAGGAGTCTTGAAGTTTAAATCGCCTCAGTGTGATAGATATGCTTGCTTTGATCCGCTTAGCTCTTGGAAGTCCCCAAGGGCCGATGGCCCCACGCTGCCCGGGGTCCCTATGGACAGCTCTGTCCACCATTGGGGGAAAAAATTCCCTAAGAAGTCCCTGTAACATTTCGTGAACTCCCAGGGGAACCACTGGTCTAGATGCATGGGGGTTGGGTGGATGGGGGAGCAGCTCGCTGTACAGTGACCTCTTCTCCCGCATCTGGGGAGCAATGGGGGCAGGGAGCAGGGCTGGGTTGGATCCAGCGCCAGGAGCAGCTGATGCAGGGGAAGAATAAGTCTTGTTCCCCCACAGGACTAGCAGCTGGAGTTTGGCGCATGGTAGAAGCTACTGGCCAGGTGTTGCCAGGCCTGCCCCTTTCTGGCTCCAGGCACATCGTGATAGCAAATGAGAGGGACAGAGTCTTGTACGCACACCCAGTCCCAACCCCTGAGGTGGTGATTTACATCTTCCCTGGCTGCTCCCGATGCCCAAACCAGACGGCCTGTTAATCAATTATTCTGCAGGGAAAGAGTAAAATCTGTAGGGGACATGAATTCTGCTCTTGCACAGAATTCCACCTTTAGTCCCAGAGCCAATATGCCAGTGATGCCTTATCTTTTCCCATCATGCCCCCCCGACCAGTAATGAAATCTGTCCACATTCCCCCTCCATTACTGTACAGTTGGCTCAGCAGCAGAGCTTGGGCTGACGGCGGAGCTGGGGGTAGAGGGCTGGGTGGTGCTCCCTCCCAGTCCCCCATGAGAGCTGGCCTGGGCCCTGCCACATGCCCCCCCGGCGAACGTTCCTTGGCGCCTGAGGGCCACTGCAGTATACAGAGTGAAACATTCAGAAAGATAGTTTGCAGTGATCTTATTTGGGTCATATTTCCTAAGCATGGAATAGTTCTCGTACTTTATGTACTTGCAGCAACTTGATTTCAGAAAGTTAGTGTCACGACAATACAACTCTTCAAGTTAGTGTCATGCCCCCATCATGCTCCATCAAATGTAATGGGTTCTGTACTTGCAAACAGTAGTTTGATTTAAGTTTTTGCAGACCACATGGTATGAAAAATGACTGAGCATGAACAAAGCTATGTTTTTCCTTAGCCATTTCAAAACGATGTTCACCAAAAAATACGAGGACTTATTCAAAATAACCAATTCGGCAGTAGAAAGCAAGCACTAAAACAGTTTATTTCTTTTATACGCAACCAGTAAAGACCATTCAACTTTTGAAAGAATCCTAACTTTCGAAGCAGAGTCAGCATACTAAAAGTTGTCGAATACTGAATGGTCAGTAACTTATATATTATGATAGTATAACTTGCCCCATGTTCTGTTAGACTAATTAGTCTAAGCATTATTTTAAAGCAGGTAAACAATGTACAGCAGAGGTTCTCAAACTGTGGTCCGCGGACCACTTCCATTCAGGTGGTCCGTGGATAGTTCCCTCTAAGGTGCGCGCCTGGGTGGCCGCACATGAAAAAATGATGGGCCACCCACCTAATTAGTGGAGCCGTGCAGGCGTGGCTCCACTAATTAGGTGCCTGGACCCTGGAGAAGATGCAAATGTAAGGTAAGGTGGTGGCCCTGGGGGGAATACGGGGTACGTGGGAAGGGGCAGTGGGGTGAGAAGAGGGAGTGGGGGGGAACTGGGACATGCAGGGCCAGAGAAAGAGGTGACTTTCCCCAGCTCCAGGGCTGCGGCTGCTGGGGAGACACCCCCCTTCCTTCCCAGCCCCAGTTCGGGGACTGCCGCGGTGGGGAAGAGAGGGAGAGACCGTCCTCCTTCCCAGCTCGGTGGCGCCGCAGCCGGGGAGATCCCCATCCTTCCCAGCCCAGGTACTGCCACAGCAGGGGAGAGAGGGCACATCCATCGCATTAGAAAGGTAAAACTACTGATATTGAAATATGAATTGCATGCTTTTATTTGTAGAACAAAAAAACAATTAAGGGTTTTTTTAATATAGAACTTTTATCCAAAATGCTTTACAGTAGTTAGCCAATGGTACAAACAACATTTGGAAAGATCATTAAGTGGTCTGCTGAGACCCTCAGCAATTTTCAAGTGGTCCGTGAAAAAAAAAAAAAAAAAAAAAAGTTTGAGAACCACTGACGTAGAGAACTAGCTCGATTACTTCACTGAAGTAATATTGAGCTGATGTATAGTATCAGAAAATACAAGAGCTGCAACTTATCACACTTTGAAGTTAATACACTGAGTTTCATTTTTATGTTTATATTTCCATCTGAATGCTTTTTCTGGACTGTGCAGTGCACTGGTTTAACAAGACAATCTGAGAGTTTTCATGCTTAGATAAGAGATTACTGCATGTTAACTGTACCCAATATCCTGTTGGTAAAGTGCACTGCTAGCCACTAAGAAAATGTGTTAGTACAGCATCTGTCTCCAGCCTCAAACTTTCACAGCAGGATGTTGGATGGGAAGACTGTGTCTTGTCTCTTCATGCCTAGTTAAAGGTGACCTGCAAACGAAAGAAATTGGGCTTCTGCCTTTTTGCTTTTTTTTGGATGTATAAAGGCAGCCTGAAATATATTTTTTCCCTACTTGTTTCCTACTTTATTTCACGTCTGTTTAGGCTAGAAGACCAGGAAGAAGAATTAGTGTCTTGTGATGGTGTAATTTATATATTAAGAGAAAGGATTTTTAGTCAGACTGCTTAGAACACCAGTAGGCTTAAAAAAAAATTAACACCCATTTAACTTCAATGACTAAACTCTGAATCTACTCAATGTTTAGCATATACCACTCACACCCCTCCAATTAAAGGAAGAGTTTACAACAACAACATCATATGCGTTCCATTAGTCTTCCAACAAAGCCAGAGACTCTACATTCCCAACATTTCTAAGGGGTGGGGGGGGAAATGAGCAACCTCACTCCACAGCTACCTTTAAAAAATAAAAATAAAAAGGGAAAACAAAGCATCTTCTCAGGTGTTCTTTATACATAAAGCAGAAAAAGGGCACAGGCCCAATTTTTAAGAAATCTGCAGGTCACTTAAGATTTTTAATAGTTATCGGTCATTACTACTTTTCTGTGACATACCTTGTACTGCAAGAAGCTGCTCTTCTGTAGTCCAACGGGCATTGATTTTCTGATTCAACTATTAAAATTAGAGAAATTGCACACTAGGATTATTAAAGCACATTCCAAACCCATTGTAAAATATCTGAAAGTCATAAAAGCACATATTTTAATGCCTGAATTTCTTTGATAGTTTTCCCTGTTTGCAGTAAGGTGCAATCAAAGACTCAGTTGTCACAGAGTAATAATCATTTTCATGAAGGTAAAAACATTTAGTTAGTTTACTGTTTAAAATTAAATTGCATTATTAGAACAATTTCTAAATTATTTTGCATTTTCAAGCAATACACTCACCATTAAAAGAGTAGCTTCAGTAATTGAAAAAACAAAACAAAAAAAACCCCACCCCAATGCTTGTGACGTGTTGGTGAAAGTAGCAACTAATTAGCTGACAGTTTCACCAGAAAAGCTGGTTTGTAATGGCACATGATCCAGCTCCCTAGCTTTATGTATAATCATCCTAACCTTGCTGCCTCTGTTGTCCCTCTTCCCTCTCACCTCCCATTTAAAAGATTGAGGAAAGGCATATTTTGCCAACTTCCTCCATGCAATGGTAACTATTTTGGTTCCCTCTGAATTTCAGTGTTCCAGTTAAACTGTTGCTGAAACACACACACTGTGCAGCAGCAAACGACTCAAACTATACAATAATGTATCTTCCCACCAATCCAAGTGCAATGCCACACATTCTAGCACATTATATTAATTTACCTCAGGAGGTTTGAATTCTTCAATCCCACCTTCCATTTTTTGTTTCAGTGCACTGTTTACTTGCTTAGCATTTTGAACCTTGGTTTAAAAAAAAAAAAAAAAAAAAGTTTATCAGCTCCACAAACAAAGTTGATCACTTTGTACAAACATCTCCACTAGGATTCCCACAAGTATGCCTCTTAAATTACAGAAGTAAACACTATGGTTTAATGCTTCTCTACTTTTAACTGCTGCTTCACAGACAAATCATATTTTACCCTGGAGAGTGAATGAGAGAGACACGACTAACACAGTGTTCTTTGAAAGGCTGGTTAAAAATCAGTCCACCAGGATTATGACAAACCAGGAGGAAGATAAAAGCTAATTTTCAAAAAATTCCACACCTGTATAGAATAAGGAATATTTCAGGATACTATAAACATCTTTTCATTTGCCACTCTTACATTGTTACTGAGTGAGAGAAATTCTATACGTAAATTGTTTCTCAGAAGGCTAGGTTCTCTCCTTCCCCAACAGAACTCTAAAAAGTGATGAGATATTTCTAGTTACTTTCTTGTTGCAGACTGCTTTTTACTGGTTTTGCTGGCTTCAGGTTATGATCTCCTGATATAGTTCATTTTGGATTTATTTTGACACATTTAAATTAGAGATTAATTTTTGTTTACAAAGGTGTACTTTCTAACTCACACTTGCACATTACTATTAACAAATTAAAATGTGCTGACGCAATGCACAGATGAACGCATATATGAGAAAATGGATTTGCAAGGCTGGTTTGACAGCATGCAAAGGCTTGAATGCATGGGAAGGCATTGAGTATAGAGAAAAACTCTGTTGCACTCAGTCTAGGCAAAGAAAGAGCTGCACACTTCCAGCATTTTAAACAGAAATACATCTGGATCCATGATTTTTCCAATGTTTCCCCCATCCTATACACACATTAAAAAAGTTATAATACATGATAAATAAACAGATCACTTCCACCCCTATTAGATTTTATTCAGTTTAAAATCAGATAAGATGTTAAAATACAAAAAATTCTATTTCCCTTCAACATAGAAATTAAGAAGCTGTTGGGAGGATTACCCCTTTACAAGAATTAAATGTACATGTGTTTTTAGAAAGAGGTAGTCCCACAAAATTATATCCTCAATAGTGGGCAAGGGTAGCATTAAAACAGGAGAGGCTATTTTCTAACTTCCAACCTGTTATCAGTGTAGAATTAACAAGTCTAGGAACAATCAATTTAACAAGACACTTGTGTTGAAGCAAAAGACCCATGATTTCAGAAACCCCATAAAGAGAGGGATTAGGACAATGGTTCTCAACCTGTGGCCCATTCAGCACATAGCTGTGGCCCATGTGACATCCTCAGGGCCAGACTGATAGTGTGTGTATATATTAGTGTGGATGTGGCCCACATAACACAGAGAGCTGCGTATGTAGCCCACAATGGTAAATAGGTTGAGAACCACTTGATTAGAAAAATACACACAGTCTCAGGAATTCACAGCAAAACAAAACAAGACAGATGACCCAAAGTACCTGGCGCTTCAATGAGATTAACTCCATGTCCAGCTGTCTAAGAATTGTGTTGGCTGCATTGGGGCTACAGGAAACTGCTACCACATCTTCCTGGGTCAGATACATGCCCTTAGGTGGACGACATTTAGAACGCTGCGAGTGATGGCGATGCTGTAAGCTCTGATACTCTCTTCTACCCAGCCCTATTTTACTGGTCTGAACAGGTTGTTCATTATTGCCCTTAAAAGTTAGAAGAGGTAGGTGGATTAAAGTACACAGCTTTTGAATACCATGCAAGCATATTTTACAAACAGCTTACACGAAAAAGAAAACTAGGCCATTTCTACAGCTACCCAAAAGGGGCATTAAAGCCTTAAATTAGAGTTATGCTCCCAAGTCAGTTGTTGGCTAGGTCAGTCGTCAACCTTTAACATATTCCTAACCTCTAACACTTTAAATAAAAGTTGCAGGTTATAAAATATGCTTTACATAAATCTAAGCTCCTTAGTGTCAATATATTCTACATTAAAAAAAAATTAAGGTTGCAAAGTGAAGCACTAGAGCTGGTTAAAAAAAAATCATCAAAAATATTGTCTTGTTAAAACTAAAATGTTTCACAGGAAGATCTCTCAGTCCAGAATGGACTCCACTCAAAATATGAGAGAAACAAAGAGAGAGACACTCTTCAGCCTGGTGGTTAGGGTCCAGGTTCAAGTCCTCTGCTCCGAATTGAGAAAAGGCTGTTCCATCCCAGATTACTCTGAATGCATTCTAATGCAGAAGGAACACATTTTGAAACATTTAATTATTTCATGAAATGGAACTGTTTTCTGGACAGCCCTACCAAATGCCAGAATTAAGGTTGCCTGTGCAACCCTAATTCCCCCACCTCCACCCTTTTTATGTATGCATTATTACACAGCCTTTAATAACATGATCACATACTGATTTTCCTGCAGGACCTCGGCTTCATTCAGTCCACAGGATTTTGTCCCCATTGTTCAGTGTGTGGCTCTAGACCTTATTTACAGCATACTATTCAACTCTTACACAAAATACAATTAAAGTATATTTCCTTAAAGTAATTAAAGTAATTTCCTTATAGCTTTTCTGAAGTACTCATATATACAGTTTAATTAAGTCTTGGATATATATAGTATTCAAGATCTTCACAAACATTAATTTATCTTCACACAATTCCTGAGAGATGAGGTATTATCCCCATTTTACAGATGGGGCATAAAGTCCAAAAAAATCCATTAATTTCAGGTGCCAATTTGAGATGCTTAGGACCTGATTTTTTGCCATATTTTGCATTTTATAGCACTTGAAATATTTTAATACAGCTCCCATTGACTTCATAATGCAGTCAGTGCACATCTGCAAATCAGGGTCTAGGGCCTCAACTCAGAAAATGAGGAACACATAATTAGGGAGCATCTCTGAAAAGTTTGGTTTAATGGATTTGCTCATCATCACACAGGATCTGTGGGGCAGAGGCAGGGATAGAATCCAAATCTCCAGGGCAGCATTCAACTGTCCTAATAATGAAACTATCCTTTCTATTCCTGCAACCCCCTAACTAATGCACTATACACTTTTCAGTTTCCACAACAAATGAAGCAGGGGTCCTACAGACAACAGCCTTCTTTACTACAAAATTCTGATTAATTTCCAAAGCAGGTGCATCTGGCACACTGATGGAATGGGGCAGAGTTCCTGGTGAAAAAACAGTATGTGATCATGTAACTGAAGTCTAACAATGCATATGAACAAGAGGGCTGAATTAGGGTTGCATAAGCAATCCTAATTCTGGCATTTCCTCACTTGTGAGTGCTTGGCTTTTGCAAGTTTAATAATGTTCTTTTGAAGAAACTGAAAATATAAAACAAACAAACAAAAAAAAAACCCATTATCAAACTGATCCCCACTGATGAACCATGGGGTTAGAACCTTCTGATCCATCACAGAGACCTCTGCCACCTAAGCTAACTGAGTAACTGAGCGCAGTGATAGGTTGTCCTCCTGTATTCCTCCTGGGGGCATTTTGCACAAAGTAGAATTTTGCAGAAATTAACACTGTGTGTGCACGTGTGCACAGAATTTCCTTTCCCCCACAGAAATGGGCTGCAGTACTGCTGGCTCCCACATAGAAGACACTGCTGGGGGCAGGGGGAGGGAGCTAGAGGGTTCCTGGCAGCTGCAGTTCCCAGCATGCCCTGAGGGAAGGAGAGGGTGGAGCACAGGAAATGCCATGCAAGCCTAGGACTAAGCATCACATGGTTTCTCCCTCTGGATCCCTGCGCTTGGAGGGAGGGAGGTGGGTGTCGGGGCTGGGGGTGCCGTGGCTGGGCTGAGGGAGGGAAATCTGGGCTGGGGAGCCCTGTGGCTGGGCTGTGGGTGTCTGGCCACCCCGGCTGGGCTTGGGGGTGGGGGGGAGCAGGGGAAGAGAGGGGAAGCGGGCAGAGAAACAGGAACTGGGTTGTCATAGGGGTTTCTTTAACTCTCTACTCCTGGCGGGAATTTATGTGTGTGTCTGTACTGTTACAGACATACTTGCTGACAGGTATTTTGAAATAAATTACCAAACTAATTAGGGCTGTTAAGCAATTAAAAACATTAATCGCGATTAACTGTGCAAGAAAATTAATCGCAATTTATCACACGATTAATCGCGCTGTTAAACAATAGGATACCATTTGTTTAAATAGTTTTGGATGTTTTCTATATTTTCTAATATATTGATTTCAATTGCAACACAGAATACAAAGTGTACAGTGCTTACTTTATATTTATTTTTGATTGCAAATATTTGCACTGTAAAATACAAAAGAAATAGTATTTCAATTCACCTAAGTACAGTAATGCAATCTCTATCATGAAAGCTGAACTTAAATATGTATAATTATGTACAAAAATAACTGCATTCAAAAATAAAACATTGTAAAACTTTAGAGTCTACAAGTCCACTCAGGCTTACTTCTTGCTCAGCCAATCACTCGGACAAAAGTTCGTTTACATTTTCAGGAGATAATGCTGCCCACTTCTTGTTTACTGTATCACCTGAAAGTGAGAACAGGCGTTCACATGACACTATTGTACCCGGCATCGCAAGATATTTACGTGCCAGATGCACTAAAGATTCATATGTCCCTTCATGCTTCAAACACCATTCCAGAGGACGTGTCCAGGCTGATGACGGGTTCTGCTCGATAATAATCCAGAGCAGAGCAGACTGATGCATGTTCATTTTCATCATCTGAGTCAAATTAACCAGCAGAAGGTTAATCTTCTCTTTTTTGTTGGTTCGGGTTCTGTAGTTCCCACGTCGGAGTGTTGCTCTTTTAAGACTTCTGAAAGCATGCTCAGCACCTCGTCCCTCTCAGATTTTGGAAGGCACTTCAGATTCTTAAACTTTGACTCAAATGATGTAGCTATCTTTAGAAATCTCATATTGGTACCTTCTTTGTGTTTTGTCAAATCTGCAGTGAAAGTGTTCTTAAAATGAACAACATGTGCTGTGCCATCATCTGAGACTACTGTAACATGAAATATATGGCAGAATGCAGGTAAAACAGAGCAGGGGACATTGAATTCCTTTGGGGAGAATTGTGTCACAAATTTCATTAATGCATTATTTTTTTAATGAGCATCATCAGCATGGAAGCATGTATTCTGGAATGGTGGCCGAAGCATGAAGGGGCCTACGAATGTTTAGCCTATCTGGCACGTAAAGGCCTTGCAATGACAGGTTCAAAAGTGCCATGTGAACGCCTGTTCTCACTTTCAGGTGACCTTGTAAACAAGAAGCGGGCAGCATTATCTCCCGTAAAATGTAAACAAACTTGTTTGTCTTAGCGAATGGCTGAACAAGAAGTAGGACTGAGTGGACTTGTAGGCTCTAAAGTATTACACTGTTTTGCTTTTAGTGCAATTATGTAACAAAAAATAATCTATATTTGTAAGTTGCACTTTCACAATAAAGAGATTGCACTACAGTACTTGTATGAGGTGAACTGAAAAACACTTTCTTTTGTTTGCCATTGTTAGGGTGCAAATATTTGTAATAAAAAATATAAAGTGAGCAGTCTACTTTGTAAACTGTATTGTAACTGAAATAGATATATTTGAAAATGTAGAAAACATCCAAAAATATTTAATAAATTTCAATTGGTGTTCTACTGTTTAACAGTGCAATTAAAACTGCGATTAATCTTTTTAGTTGCAATGAATTTTTTGAGTTAATCGCGTGAATTAAGTGTGATTAATCGACAGCCCTAAAAATAATTGAAACTGGCATGATTATGTAGTGTTATTTGGACAAATAAAATTTGCAAAATTTTAAAATATTGTGTGCAGAATTTTTAATTTTTTGGCACAGAATGCCCCCAGGAGTACCTGTATGTGAGCAAAAACTGGAAGGGAATGAGACCCACTGTCAGATATTTGCTGACATCAGAGAATTGGTAAAATTCAAGAAACTCAGGTTCCGTTTTGGGGGAGGAAATGTTCTAGAAGGCACAGACTTCTGCCCCTTTCCCCCAAAGCCTGACCTCTTCTGCCCAGTAACCTACCCCTGTTCTAGTCCATTCTCTTGACCCATCCCTGGCTCCTTGTCCCAGTCCCATTCTCCTTGTCTACCCGGCCCCAGTTTCCGTTTCTCATGCTTCTCGTCCGAGTCCCATTGCCAGCACCTTCTGGGATCCTTGACCAATCTGTCTCTCCTCCCACATTGGCTCCCAGTCCCAGTTTCCCTCTCCAGGATCCTAGCTAATTTTAGTCCCCTGCATCCCTGGCTCCTTGTCCAAGTCTCTTTGTCCAGGCAGTTCCAATTCTTCCTCCACACACCAGTTCCGTGTTAGATCTCAGTACCCGCCCTCCCACCAGCTCCCAGTTTTCATGCTTAGCTAAGCAGTCAGTCCCAGACTTCCCCCTCCAACTTCCAGTCATGTTTCCCATCCCACCCTCAAGTCTTAGTCTCATTGGACTCCTTGCCCCAATCTATTCCTCTCCCTCCCCTTGTGCTATTTTATTCCCCTTTGCATTGAAGTCAGATGGATTCCTTCTCCTTGCTGCCCAAGTGCCACCGCGTGCATGTGTGTCACTGAGCGCACAGAAAAGAGAATTTTTCCCTGTTCTCATTTCCAGTGCCCAGAAGCAGCCACTGCAGGGAAAGTGCCTCTGAGCGCCCACGACCCTGGACTAAAGCACGCTCAGTCACTCAGTGGGGATGGTGCAATCTGCTCAGCACTAGAAGCTGAGAGAGAGGGGCTCAGGCACGCTAAGGATACACTCTTTGGCTGTTAGTTCTAGCAAGTAAGTCTCTGAGCCTCTGTATAAGTACTCAGTTTAACTTTTCAGTTTTTCAAAGGCTTATAACTTTGCCAAATGTGCATGGAATTTCACAGGGGCAACAAAAACCATCAGCTGCATAGGAGCACGTAGGACCACATTTTTAAAGGTATTTTGGTGTTGCTGTGCTCAGCATTGCTAGTCTGATTTAAGAGCCTAAATCTCATTTGCAAAAGGGAGTTAGACATATAGGAGTCTAAATCTCATCACACTGAGCATAGCAACACCTAAATACCCTTACAAATCTGGGCCTAAAGCTTTTTTTTTTTTTTTTTTTAAGTTTGCTCTGCCCACGTTAAAAAAAAACCCACAATGTATTACTCCCTCGCCTCATTTTCTAAAACAGCTGAACCATTTTGGCTGAAAATTTTCCAAAAGCCTAAAGCAAAGACCCTGGGTTTTTTTGCCTTCATCTGCACCATGGGCCATGGGTCACTTGCACGTTTAAACTGGTGTAAATGGTGGATTCTCTGTAACTTGACGTCCCTCAAATCATGATTTAAAGACTTCAGTAACTTAGCCAGTGGTTATGCGTCTATTACAGGAGTGGGCAGGTGAGGTTCTGTGGCCTGCAATATACAGGAGGTGACTAGATGATCATGATGGTCCCTTCTGGCCTGAAAGTCTATGAAAGCATCAGCCATGCCATCAGCCAACTATAATTATATGCAAAAAACGAAGTTAAAAGAACCCAGTGTTAAAGTTGCAGAGTCAGGCAGTCATTGAAGTGTAAAAATTAAGGTTTCTTCCTGGCAGTACCTCCTAACTTTTGAGTGCTTGACTCTGCAACATAATGACTGTTCTTTTAACTTTGTGTTTAATATATACTTATACTTCTCTATGATCTTAGTTACAGATTATTAAATTAATTCCTGAATTGCTCCACAGGTTCTGGGGGGAAAAAGAAACAACTCAACCTTTCTCAAATCAACTTACCTACTTCATCATTTATAGGACTCTCACTGTTCACTTTCTGTTTTCTGCCATCCCATATTGCCATCCGCATACTGTATTTGTTCCTTCTCTTCCTCCGTTCCCCTATAACTCTAATGTACATTTCCCCCTGAAGTTTCTATGGGCTTGTCTTCATTACCGGGGAGATCGACGCTCGATTTAGAGGGTCTAGTGAAGATCCACTAAATCAACGGCAGCGTGCTCTCCAGTTGACCCTGGTACTCCAGCTCTCCAAGAAGAGTAAGGTAAGTCGATGGGAGAGCATCTCCCGTCAACGCAGCGCAGCGAAGACACCGCGGTAAGCTGACGTAGGCTATGACAACTCTAGCTATGTTATTCACGTAGCTGGAGTAGCGTAATTTAGGTCGATTTACCCCGGTAGTGAAGACAAGCCCTATTTTGCGATGTTGTGTACCTTCCTCTCTCCACAACAGGTTGTTTCATTCTGCCTTAGTGGGCTCATGGAAATTTTGTACTAGATATATGCTCTAGAATAGATCAAAGCCAGAGTTTTTTTAAAAAGGATCTATACATCGTTTGATGTCTCTACTTTTCATTTTTGAAGCAACAGCCATACCTTACCTGTAGGCTACTAAAAATTATGATTTTTGTTTTAGAAAAATATAGGATTACACTACTTGGCTTAATTTTGCTTAGAAAGTCAAGATATGTAAGAACTAGAAACATCAGACCACAAAATAAATCTTGATTTAGGTCTAAAACTTATTAGTCTACCTGGCCAGTCCCTACAAACTTGTTAGTTATTCTTTAACTCTTTAATTTTATTCTGTACCATATTTAATGGTTCAAATATAGTAAATCATGAAAGCAAATTGGGCAATTCTTTAAAAGTAGCTTGTCCTCTTTTTGGGTTGCTGAATCCAAAAGAAAGGACCTTAGAGCATTCCCCCATTAGGAAGGGAGGAACAAGGGGCAGAAAGACTCTCTCCACTGGATTTGTGCCATACCAATTCCAAGAAACGTTGAAGGACACACAAGACAGTGGCAAAACTGAGACTAAGATCCGTATCTTTGGACTCCCAGTCCAATACCCTATCCTCTTGACCATTCTATGTTCCAGCTTTCTTTTGGCAGAGATACAAAGTTTATTAGCAGTGCTATTCCTTTACTGTCTTTGAAAGGACCCTTGCTAATTTGTGTTTTTCTCCCCCATGCTCAAAATATCTTTTTTTTTTAAAAACCAGCACATTTTCTAATATATAGAAATGTTTTCTCTCTCCTGTGGTATGGAAGACCCAAAATGTGCTAAGGTAACTAAGGAAACTTACTACATACAAAGTTCTGTAAACATGAATAGTTTTTCCCATAGTTTTTCAGTTTTAATAACCTTTAGAGTCTATTTGCAAGAACAGAAGGTAAAGGGACACCACACTTCTGACTTAAAGTTTTTAAAAGATTAAAGATACTTTTACAGATACCAAAGAATTTCCTTCCCTCTTAAAAGGGAAAAAGTAAGGTCATATCCACCATAATTTCTACTAGAAAGAAGTATTCAGACAAATTAAAGATATCTATGGCCTAATTACTTGAATGAAGAGGACATGCCATACTTTGAGAAACACCACTTTGTATTTTAATGCACAAAGAAAGTACTTGATATCCAATTACTCAGCATCAGTTAGAAACTGGAAAGAGTATTTGACAGAACAGCCAAACAAGTGTCTCTTATTGATTAGTCTTGAGCTACTCTTTGAAATTTCTTCTCACTGGCTGATCAGCAATTTCTTTACTTCTCTCTATCCCCAAAGAGAGGGGTGTTACATACAAGACTGAAATTGTCTCAGCAAATTAAATAGTAAAGGTTAGCTTCATTCAAAAAGCATCAAAATCTTCTATATTTTAAGCATATGAGGATTTCACCATGTTGCAAGTTATACTCTTTACAGAAGGCATCATGGAAAAATTACTAACATTCATTTGTAATTAGAGTGTTACCTCCTTTTTGGTTTCTTTTTTTGGATCATAATCACTATCGTTTCCATCCATTGGATGTGCTTCTTCCACATCATCATCACTGAGGATAGACAACAGATGAGTAAACTTGGTTCTATTAGCCTGTTATTCCACTATTTTTGCCAACGCTATCTACAATTATACAGTTAACATACATTCTAAATAATGTTAGTCATACTGTTACAAGACACACAAACAGACCCGAGTTATGGTTATTTTGGAATTTCTTTTTAAGATGTAGTACACCCTGGAAGCATTTTTCTTTTGTTAAGCCTGTGTATGTTGCCATAATTAAAGCAACAGTTGGAAAAAATTATGTTTCTCTTGGGAAAAAAAGAAGCAGGAAGACTTGGATTCAAATTTATGATGTTCAGGCAACAGCACTTCTGGTGACATGAAAAGTAAAAAACACACCTCAGGAAGTTCAGTGTGTCTGTAATAACTGGAAAGTCTAACTAGACTGAAAGCAAATGGATTTGATTTTATAGTCCTTAAGTGAAAGTCACTAATTATTTTGAATTTATTTAAAAGGCTTGCCTCCTTATTATACGTAGTTAGGACCTTTGCCTCTATAAAAAACTAAATAGACCTAAAAACAGTATTTACCATAAAAATGGAGAATAGTAATTGCATGTTAAAATTTTTAAATTGAAGGCTATTTAAAGGTTTAAAAACACAGTAAAGTACAGTAAACTGCAGAATGCCAATAAAACAATATTACTGGACATTTCAGCAATTTGTAGTTGTTTAGTTACCTTTTCCTTCCCTCCTGATCCCACCCCCAACCAAGATTTCTAAGTCTTGTTTCATAGGATTTGTTTCACAGGACAACTTAGTAACCAGTCTGCTGTGCAGCTACGGCATTTGCCACAGAGCTGTTTACTTCCTAGAGCAGAAGTAAAATACAGTTTTTCTGTTGAAAGGGCATATGACTAAACTAGTAGTACTCTCACCATTAGAAACGGCCCCTCCAGGTTAGAGTTGAAGCATATTGTCAAAAAAATGCTGCCATATCTGTATCTAAACAAAGAACTTCACTCTCGGGCAATTAGCTTTTTAAAAGTATTCAACCCACCTGTCACCTTGATTATTTCTATTGGCTAGTTTTCGAGCCTGTCGATCCATCAAGCTTGTCCTAGAGCGAGTTTTTTTCCACGAATAGTAATATTTTACAAGGCTTGCAATAGTCTTGTCTGGAAGCTAGAAGAATTAGTTCAAATATTAAAAAAATGCAAACTATGTAAACTAGTAGCTGAAGCATAATTATCTTACAATAACCCTTATATGAATGCTTTCTTAATTTTCCATGCATCTAGAGAAAGAAGAAAACACTTATGGTTTTTCCACTTTAAAAAACTATTTCATGCTTTAACCAAAAAAATCTCATGCCACTCTTGTAAACAGAGAGTTTTTACAGCTATAAAAGGCTGAATAATACAGAAGCAAAAACTGAATTTAAGTTTCTTAGACTAAGTTATTTAGAGTAGGAACCCTAGCTTTGAATATGTTTATATGGTACTTAGCATAATGGGGCTTTATTCTGATAGGAGCCTTCAGATTAAAAATATTTATATTAAAAAATAGTTATAATCAGAAATATTACCTTACCATTTGTTGGATCCTGTGAAAGCTCTTCCCATGGAAACTAAAAGCTTGTTCAAATAGGACTTTATCTTCAACTGTCCATTCATCAGGGAAAGGAGTGAAATTAGGGAGATCCGCAAGGGACTTCTCAATGTTATGTTTATGCCAGAACAACATGCCAAGTGCCTTTGAAAAGAAATAATCCATTTTTGATTTTAGCTGACTTGTATCAAAGCACACTTTAGAACACTACATTAAAAAAACCTATGTTAAATATGACTACTATCAAAAGAAATTCACACTTAAGCTTCTCTTCTATTATGAATATGTAATACAGCTTATAAGGTTCTCGCCACAGTTACTTTGATCAGTGGGCACTTTTGCATTCCATCCATGCTGCAATACCTGGACCAGTCAGTCAATTCGAGGTCAGTGTGGCAGTATCACCTCTGAATTAGTTAGCATAAAATAGTGGTAGGCTCAAAATCTGACCTACTTTCTCCCTCTACAAACAAATATAGACTACGTAGTTCTTTACAGATCTTCCCGGGCCCAACTCCCAGCCCATTCAAACAAAAAGATTTCTGCTGTTCAGTGACCAGAAACCCACCCAGCCCTCTACCCTCACCTGCTGCATGTGCACATGCAGTAAAAATATTCATTAGGGAGACAAGGAATTTGCAATTTTAAAAGGCTGCTTGTGAGTAAATAAAATACAATTCTGAAACTCTGAATACATCCTGAACGTCCTTTTAACGATCCCCCAGCTCTCAAATAAAAAAAGCTGTCTGGCTTGTGTCAGGCATTTCCATTGTCCATGGCTGTGTATGATATACCATAAAACAGACAATTTTAAATAAATCTCTATACTGGGTGTAAATAGTGAGTAATCTCTCTGTATTTCTGATAAAGACTCTAGAACAACTGGAGACTTCCCCTCCATCCCCCCCCCCCCCCAAAAAAAAAAAAAAAAAAGAAACCTTCATAGATTTTGCACCAAGTCTTGTTCATGACTTGGGGAATACTCAAACAGAACTGACTATATTAGTTTCATACAGAACATAAATGATAAATAACAGCTCATCATCAGGTCTCAGTGCCTTGATTTAATGGATCTACCAGCTTTTCCCCGACAACATTTTTCCACTCTAAGCACAAACTACCAGCAGTTTGTGTATGCAGACTTACTAATGAGCACTGTATCTTTTTCCTAAAGAGCACTGGGAAAAACAATACAAGCTAAATTTTTTTCTGTACACATTGTAGACACCACAACATTGTCTGCCTCTCCTTCCAACAATACAGACTTAAACAGCCAAGTATTGCAATGAGTTCTCATTACTAAGATTTCATTATTATTTGCCCTACTCTTCTTCCCCAAAACAAGGTTATACAAGAGGATCTTTTACTGGTACAATAACTAAACTTTTGTTTTCTGTTACCCTTACTTTTACTATATTCATTCACTTGGTAATCTTTAAAATACAAGCTTGCTACAGATCTTAGTCATTAGCGTGAACTAGCAATGTTTACCTATACTGTTTTTTATGGGATAGTGGTTAAATAGTAAAACCAAAACACAGCTTTAACTACAACCTCCAAACACTGCAAGTTTTGAAACTTTGATAGTGTTTTTCTTGCTTTGAAAAATGCCAGTTGAATTATTTTTGTATCACCCCACTAGTTGAAATGCCTTTGCAACAGCAACATGGAGAGCATTAAATCAATGTTAGCATTTAAAAATATTTAAAATTCTTACTTCCAAAATGCACAAGTCCATACCCAAAATTGCTTGCCTAAGAAATAGTTTTTTTTTTAAAGTTACATAAACACACAATTACATGACATGCTCAGGTTACCAAAACATACCAAACTTTTCAAAACTGTGCATTATAAGCTGAGTATGTCATGAAAATAAAGAGCGCAATCTTTTGCGGAGAATCCAGACCACACGAGTATGCAGATCCATAAACCTGCAGTGTTTGCTGCCACGCCTGAAGAGATAGCACTAGTTAATGGAAGCCAGTTGAAAAAACTGAGTTGTGTTATACAGTAAACACCACCTTAAAAATCATTCATAGAACTTACCTGTTCCACATTGTATCCATGTTTTTCCTTTGCTATTGCAATATATTCATCCACTGTAAGAAAGCAATGCCAGAATTAATCTCTCTGAAAGTGTGGGTTCTGCTACAAAACCACAAAAAGTTAGTCACTTAAATGTAACAAAGCAGAGGTGTAGTTATGGATAACTGATATCAAAGTTTTGATTATGTGTTTCAATCCTTCTTCCCTACCTTTCGTACACTGCTTGTTTTCACAGGGCCTGATCTTGCAAAAGGTTATGCATGTGCTTAACTTTACACACTACAAGCAGTTCCATGGAAGTCAGTGAGGTTTCTTAAAGTGTGTAAAATTGAAGCAGTGCAGAATCTATTTTCCTATGTTTGTACAGTGCCTATATTGTAGGGACTACAGTAATAAACGTACATAATGGTATCCACTAAGATACTTATGTCAATTTTAACAGTATTTACTTATTTACCAGAGATTTGTTGATTGATTGATCTTTCATAGATCTCACCGCTGGGGACTTTCAAAGAGTGGAGAATTGGAAGATTTCAAAAGAGAATTGAGAACTTTTATTTTAACATAGTATATTAAAACATTCAGTTAATCTAAAAAACTCCTCAACTGCATAATCTCACAGGTCCTTAGTTTTTAATCCCTTGATTTATCAGCATAACATTTAGCCACCCAATGGAGTCAATTGTCAATAGAAGTGTATATATGAAAGTCTGACCGTTATCTTACCAACAGTAAATTTATGACTTAACTGCAATACTCTACTTATGCCTAACCAAAATGCTTGGACAAAGTATCTCTCACTGACCTTAAATACAGTACTCCTCACTTAACGTCGTCCCGGTTAACATTGATACGTTGCTGATCAATTAGAGAACATGCTTGTTTAAAGTTGTGCAATGCTGCCTTATAACGCTGTTTGGCAGCTGCCTGCTTTGTCCACAGCATGCAGAAAAAGCAGCCCATTGGACCTAGCTGGTGGGGGCTTGGAACCAGGATGGACCGGCTGCCCTCCTAAGTTCCCTGTGCGGCAGCCGCCCAGCAGGCTAACAATTGCAGGGCAGTTCAGCTGTCCCTCCCCCCACTGCTGTGTACTGCTCCTGCGAGTCTCCTGGTTGCTGGGGGGGGGAGGGGGAGAGAAAAGGGGTGCTAATGTCAGGGTGTACCCCTCCCCCCACTCCTGTACCCCATCTCTACAGAGCGGGGGGACACGACAGGGCTCAGGACAGAGGGAGCTTGCTGGCAGCAGCTGCTGTCTCAACTTGCTGATCTACTTAAAAAGGCAGTGTACTTAAAGTGGGGTCAGCGTACTTAAAGGGGCAATGCGCATTACGGGCGCGCTCTCTCTCTCTCTCACTCACTCACACACAGTAGCTCTCGGTCTCTTCCCTCCAACCCCCCCCCACACACACACACACACAGTGTGTGTGTGTCTGTCTCTCTCTGCCATGCTGTGTCTCCTTCCTCCATTCGTGCTGCCTTGTAAAGCGTGAGGCTACGTTAACAACGTGTTAACACTTGAGGGCTCAGCCGAATGCTAGTTCATTATTTCGCAGTCAGGCATTCCCTGGGAAACATCTCACCTTTTGACTCCACCACCTCCCTTTTGTCTGGTGAAAAAAATTTCCCTGAAACCTAACCCACCCCATTTACATCAATTCTTATGGGGAAATTGGATTTGCTTAACATTGTTTCGCTTACAGTAGCATTTTTCAGCTTTGTTGTTTCATACACAACATAACTTATGCAACTTTCCCACACTGCAAGAGAAATTATGTGCTAAAAATTAGAAGTAGACAGTTCAACATCAAATGCAGTGAACCAGTTCTAGTTAATAGAGTATAATTTTCTTGGGAGAAGAGGACTTACACTTGGCATCTGGAATACTATGGTATGGAGACCACACAAGCATCCCTCCATTGTCTTTATCAGTATATTTTGTAGCACCTGTAAGAAAAGTTGTCTTAGTGTTTATTAAAATGACCTAAAGAACAGTGTATTCACAGTTATTTCCCTCCACGCGTATAAGAAGACTAGCACAACTTAAGTGACGTAACTGCCATTCACAACTGGATATTCGATATGACTCCAATTACCAAAATTTGACAATTAAAGCTGCTTGCCCAGGTTGGATTGGATGCAGAGTTTAGGGATCATCTCGCTGGGGTAGTTCATAGTCGAGCTGGAGGCAGTAAGTGTATTAGTTTCCTTGAAATGGACAACATTACCACAGTCTGATTTGTCATATGTTCTTGGTTGGGTTTCTTTAAAAGAGACTAAATTACTTGTTGAACATAGCTGCTGGATGATGCTTGACCCTTAGAGCAAGAGAACAGCAATACTGACCGCTATATTCTTACACAGAGTTAATAAAACCATACATGATATCAGCCTTTTTACCACCTTTCTTGCCAAGTCTCTACCCAGCAGTTAGAGTAGACACTCCCTGGATTTATACAGAACCACGGTTTTCCTCAAGAAGCTGTCCTCCCGAGGGAATCCAGACCCACCTCTCCTTACTAGCTACTGAGTTATTTATTTAAGTTACCTATTGGCTCCCCCCACACCCCAAAGATTCCTTCCTTTGTTTTTGCATTATCTCTAGCTAGTAGGCAAATGATCATTTTGGAGGCGAGGTGAGCGTAATGTTTTCTGGATGTGTACTATATTTAGTCAGTTTTCTTCCTTTAGATTTGTAGTGTTTTGTATTTGGTACTGTCTTTGCAGACTAATGCCAGTTAGTTATATCGAAATACAATAAGCAAAAGTTTCATTTTAAAGAATGAAGTTAGCATCACAATTAGTTATGCAAATATATTAAATGCATCTCCTTCACCTGCAGCACAAGTCAAATATCTGTCAATCTGAGCCAGCAATAGTACCTGATCTCTTGAACGCAGGATAATTAAAGACAATGAAATAAGAGGACTACCAGAATACATGCTTGTGGAACGTTCAAGTTTAACATGGACATCAAAATCAATCAATTCATGTCCTGGATACCAGCAGCTATTACATATTCAATTTTAGAAGAAGATTCAAAGCTTGAAGTTATCACAGAACTATAAAATGTAGGGCTGAAAGGGTCCTTGAAAGGTCATCAAATTCAGCCCCTCCACACTGAGGAAGGACTAAGTAAGCTTAGACCATCCCTGACAGGTGTTTGTCCAAAAACCTCCCAAAACCTGTTCTTAAAGACCTCCAATGATGGGGATTCCACAACCTCCCTTATAGTAGTGTTACTTGCACTTTGACATAATCTTTCATACAAGGGCCTCAAAGCACTATGCAAAGAGTGAAAAGATACAAACTAATATTAAAACCAAAAAGTAGTAAATAAAGAGAAGATGGTTTTATAAGTCTGAGAAACAGGACTGTTTTTTTTTTTAAATATAAACAGTGAGCTCTGTGTCATTTTGAAGAGCGCTCAGCAGTGGATTAACTTTTCCGAGGGAGAAGTAAATTGAGTCCAAAGCTGAGCACTTCTTATCTTGTACTCAGTGATTTTTTTTTTAACCTCACTCTGAAGAAGATAGTTGTAAAGTTTGAGACATAGAAGTTTTTAAAGTATTGTTATTTTAAAAAGCCAAGTTGTTTTAAAAGAAGTATCTGAAATTTAAGGTGCTTCATCTTTTTGAACTTAAACCACACTTTTAACCATTTAGGAGAAAAAAAATAAAGATATCAGAGTCTACCTGGGTTACTTATAAAACAATGCAATATATGGCCAAATATTTTTGCTTGCCGAGCATACATACATGAAAGTCAGCATTTATAGAGTTTATTCTGAACCAAGAAATAAGTCTTGAAAAAGACACCATTCAAGTAATACTGAAAAAGCATGCTAAATTTTAAAAACACTCAGTATTTTTATTATTATAAAAGTAATATCTATTATTTACAGCCAGAAGCTTTGTACTTGGAATGACCATGGAATGAATAATTCCATTATGCCCCACTCCCAAGAGTTGAGCCTAAACCAAACCAGCTTAACTTGCATGTTGCTATTCCCTCCCCATGTCCTAATAGGGTGTCACACTGTTCCCTCCTACAGGAAAGCCCACAGACGGAAGGATGAAACAAACAAGGACTCCTTCCTCTTTACCTTCTCCCACATATTCTACTGCAGGAAGGAGCAACCTAGACCCGACAGGCCACTGCAGGAGTAGGATGGCAGATACACTGGTTGGATTAAGGCTTTGTGAGGGGAAACTTGAATGATTAGACAATTCCATCATGCCTCATTCTCCAAGTTTCTCCTAAACTGCTGTGTCCTGTAAGGGACTGGTGAGGGGGGGAGAAGAGGAGAGAAGTGGGGTTTTAAGGGTTGTATAGGTGGAAGGTTGGAATATTCTACGGAACAAGCCCTCAGACCCGTCACATCCTTTTAAAAATGGGTGATGTTTTTCCATTGCAGAATGGATTTCACACGAAAGGTAACCTTTTCTAGGTAATTTTCATAGGGAGATGTGAATCCCATTCTCCCCACATATACGACTTCTCACTCCCTGAATTCAACCAAGCAGAATTCTCCACAGGACCCAGGGAGAGGATGCGGGGAAAGACCATGCTGAAGAGGCATCTGACCCAACTGCCTTCAGCACAGGAGGGAGAAGTCCATTTGGAGAGGACCCTTTACATGCAATGTAGGGGGAATGATGCGTTCCATGTGAATTGGAGTGAAAGTAAGCTAGCTGAGGAAAAAGGACTCCAGCTCAAAAGACCACATGGTCTTTGACATGGAGTTCCATTCTGCTTATTGATAAGCGGTAGAGGCAAATAGATGGAAATACTAGGGAAATTAGATACTAATAAACATGAAAAGAAACGAGCTATCAGCCTGGGAGGATTAGGCAGAGAACTATGCAGGTTGAAAAATACTAGAATTCTCAGCATAAAAGGTCGACCAGTAAAACCTCAATGTAAGCTTCTTTTGGTAAAGCACATATGTTGCACTGTGCATTGTACATCACAGGTACACCAGTGCTGGTCAACAGTTGATACTTCAAAAATGAGATTCCATCCAACTGAAGATGGCCTTTAATTCATCAGTTCTCCTAATCGTTGCTGTGCTAAAGTTATTCCACTACAGATTTGGAATGACACCTGTTAATTTTGAATTAATGTTAATAGCAATTACTTACGCACACAGGTGGACACACAGAGAAAAAGTGATGGGTACAAAACTCAAGACTTTGGGTTTGAAGTGAATACTACTCTTAAAAGGATGTGTCAACTTCAAAAATACACCAAAGACAACTAACTGAAAGAGCAGAGAAATGTGTTTCAATTTTACTTTGTACCTTCAACAGCGCTTCATATGTAGTCAATTTCTCAGCTTAGTCAGTTTATTTGGTTTGGGTGGGTCTTTCACAGACAGGGAGAATGAACATTTTAAAAAATAAATAAATAAGCATCTCTGGAAAAACTGGCACAGGAACTTGGGGTGGGGGAGGTATAGTATGTGAGGCTAAGTACATTTTAAAAAAGCTGAGTAGAACCTGTTCTGAAGAGCTTGTACTGAATATAATGGAGAACATAAGAAGAGCAGTTCTGATACAGGAGACTCTCTGAAACGAGGGTGATTAGGGCCATGAATACTTCGATAAAACCCATAAAAGGGCCCTAAAAGAGGCAATATCTTAAAGTCCACAGGGGGCTCTTCTGGGCACACCTGTGAAAGCTCCAAAAATAAATGGATCGAGCTCAGGTTGTAAGCCTTGCTGTACTCCAAATAAATCAAAGTCTATCAGATTTAGCAGAAAAGCCAGACAGAGGACCATCCTTCTCCCTCCCTCCCTCTTCTAAATACAACCAAAACCTTCCTCTGCTATCCATCTCCTCGCCTTTCTCCCTTGAAGTACATTCAATTGACTCATGAACCACACAATGACCCATTTTCCAACACAGCAATTTCTTTATCCTCTCTTCCAAGGGCCCAGCTTTAGAAAAGAAAGCAGCTTTATGATATTGACACTTCTATGGTGTCAGTGGGATATCTGTAAAAATAGGGGCTTGTTTGATATGGGATTGAGGGCATGTAGGACTAGGACAAAGAGACTTCAGTTTTAGCAGAGGTAGGAAACAGAAAGAGTAGTTCCAGTGACAAAGCAGGAGATGACAAATTCTGGTTCAGCTGGGCAGTAGAAAATCAAAAAGGTTTATTTTGTTAATTGGCTAATTTCAGAATTTAGGCCGGTTATTTTATCAGAACTGTTTCTTCCATCCAATAAATTTCTCTTCTTCTTATTAAAGAGGTATTCTTGTGTAACTTAGGTGTTAAAGTGACAACTACATTATGTCTCCCCAGCTGTTCTGTTTAACGATAATATACATGTAGTTTCCTTTGGTCACATAATAGATTTCAACATTAAGGATGTGAACATAAAAAAAAAAAAAAAAAAAAAGTTGTCTGACACATTAACTTCCCCTCATGCTGCTCTACTCTCAACGAGAATCCCCTTTTCATGTTCTACAGTGGCATGACAGCATCAGTACTAACTCTGAATTTTATGACAACTACTTAAGATCTAATAGAGTCCACCCAATTATAATACTTAACATCTAGTTTACCATTATCTGAGTGTCACGACTTTAACAATTAACATATTTTGTCATTTAATACAGCTATTTGCTCAACAGAAATAATTTGCAACGATGTAATATTCTTAAAAATTTGATCAAATGAAGCTGAGGATTCACTGCTCACACATGTACACACAAAATGAATACAACTATCAGAGGGCAAAACTGGGTGTTAGACTTTATAGGCAGTTTTAATCAGCCACTGATTTTTCTCACTGTTTTAACAGAATGAAATTTAAATATCAATTTGATGACTACCTACTTAAAAATCTAATGGAGTGCACCTAATTAGAACATTTAACACCTCAGTATACTCTACATAAGAGATATTTTAATGCCAAGAGCAAAGACATTAGGAGAGACATTCAGCTTTAAAGCTGCAGTGTTACATTTAAAAATAGATATGCTTTTAACTTTAGCAGGCATACAAAATGTATGTCATCTTATTTGCTGTGAACAAAAATGTTGATTTTTCTCTTTTTTAAAAACAGTGATCACTCCACAGAATGCACAGCTTTGTTACAGCATGATGTCTGGCTTTCAAACTGATGATGCCTCATAAACCTGATCAGAAAGGAGAACAATTGTTCAGACAGATTTACATGGCAACATCTGTTTGGTTAAACACAGCACCTTACTAACGTGGTAGACATTTATTCTTACAATTCATGGCAGCAGTCATTCCAAGTTTAACTTTAATTTTGCAGTACTAGTATCAAGAAGGCAATGCAGGAGACATTTTAGAAAGTTTTCCAATACTAGTTCAGAAAAAATGAGAATTACAGTTCTTCTAGTTACAAAAATTTTCGGTAAGTAGATATAAATTTTTAAGTTCCTTCCTCTAGAACTTCTGCACAAGAGGCAGGAGTATGCACAATCCTAAAGGCAATGCTATATTTTTGGATTCAAAATATGTAACATTTAGTTTTTTCACTAGTTACACAACAGAAACTGTTTTCAGAGATCACTTCTAAGATGACTCCCATCCACTTATAAGCTCTTGAATACATACAAATTAATTTTATGCTGGTAGTTTCAATTCTACTGCATGTATACATTATATATATGGTGTTTAAGAGAAAAATTTTAATTGCAGGATTTAATGATTTTGCTGTCCTATAA
Source organism: Eretmochelys imbricata (assembly GCF_965152235.1). NCBI lineage: Eukaryota > Metazoa > Chordata > Testudines > Cheloniidae > Eretmochelys > Eretmochelys imbricata. The sequence continues at coordinate 167,432,666 of NC_135574.1, forward strand.
AAGCTGGAGGATGTTCTCTCTTCACTGCCCAGTTATTTAAAGTATTAAAACAATTGCTAAATATTTTGCTTCTCTAGGTGGCCTGTAGGCAGAACAAGCCTAGACTGCGTGTCAGGAGTGATCATTTTTATCTGTTAAAACAAACATGTTTAGACTTACTAATGTAAATGTAATAAGCTTTAACCATAACACTATTTATTAACAAACACAGAAACCTGAAGTATGAAATAAGGTACTAGTTTCCAGAGGAAACCTCCTTACATCCCCAAAATTCCTAAGGGATGTACCCACTCCTAAGACAAAATCATTTTCAAAAGTGCTTCCAGACCCAAGAAGCAGGCTAAGGGCAACTAGTCCCCATCGACAGAAGCTCCAACTTGGGAGGTACCATGGGAGGAGCTCTGGCCCAATCCTCTTCCCGGCACGAATCATCTGACACCAATGGAGCCTGTTTGGAGAACAGGAAAGTAGACAGGCTTCACTGTGACCACCACAGCAGGACTAACAGATGCGCTTAACACATTATTACTCTATTATAAATGTACACAAAATAAGTGTCTCATGTTTAGCTTATTAAGACCGAATGTCAGAGTGTATGTGGCTAGCCAATATCCCTTTCTTCCCCCACCCACTGTGTGGGCAAGAGAAGCTAGTCTGCAACAGTACAGATATCGAGACTACCCCACCTTACAAAACAAGGTGCTTGAAAACCCAGACAAATGGTTCTACATTTTAGAGGTACTAGAACAAGGTATCCACTATTTCTGCAACTCCTCCCACCCCACCCCAATAGAGGTCATATTAAGAGCATTATAAAGCAAACATTTTTTCATTCCCTCTTGTAACCTGCACCTCCTGTCTACAATGGGGGGGGGGGGGGAGAGACACTGACGCTTTGTCTGTAGCCCTGCCATCCGATCTTGGTAAATTAAACACAGCTTTCCCCCTCAATGCTTTTCTCCCCCTCAGCTCACACGGAGCAGATGCTGCCCCTGCAATGCTCTCGTGACTGACAGCAAACACAAAACCTAAAAACAAAAATCCACGTTAACCTTTGCAATGCAATGCTCCCACACAGTATCCAAGTGAAAACACAAACACACACCCCTCTCCATTATAAATCATTATATTAACCCCCATTTTCAAAACAGCAGCGACAAGATGTCAGGTTATAGTACAAAAGCTATTTACCAGGATCAAAGTCAGGGATTCGAGCTTGATATTCTGCTCCGACCCGCATTCCTACATCTGCAATGCAAGAGAAAACAAACGCATTACTGGGATTTTATCTTTAAAGGGCGGGAGGATGAGAAGGGGGGTGCTATTTAAATGAAAACTAGGAAATTCAACGATCTAGGCGGTCTGCACTCAATCCGAGGCTACCAACAATCTTGCAAATTCAAGGGCTGCTCCCTGCGACCCTTGCGCTTCAAAAAGCCTCCAACCCCATCTCCTACACCAGCGATGCAAAAGCAGAGGCCCCTCCCCCCCATGGATTAAGGTCTATTACTTAGTGAAGGTGGGAGCTATTTACGGGGATTCCGGCGGTCCGTCGCAGCCACTCCGCGCAGCGCAGCGCACCTCCACCCCAGCCCCCCATGTGCAGTGCGGTGCGGCGCACGCACACGCGAGCCATGGCCAGGCACCGCGCGCGGCCGCCCGACCTGCACGCGCGCAAAGGTCCGAGATGCGCAGTCTCCCGCGTTGGCCGGCGCAGGCGGCAACGCTCGTGCCCTGAGCCGCGCTGCGCCCCGCCCCCTCCCCCGGATCAGCCTCGCCCAGCTAGGCCCGGCAGCGAGTCCGCGGCTCGTACCGTGCTCGTCGCCGCTGTCGCCGCCGCCGCTCTCCGGCTCCGAGTAGTGCCCGTTGGAGGGGCTACTGCTCTTGGTGCCGTTGGGGGCTGTCCGGCTCTTGCCCCCCAGGAACTCGGCTCCCTTCTCCATCATGCCCGGCATGGCGGGGCGGGGAGCGGCGGCGGCGCTGCCTGGCGAGGGGGAAAGTTAAGACGGAGCCGCCATGTTGCCCCCTCCCCGCCCCAGGCCCCCGCTGCTCCAGCCGGCGCCTCCGCCCCCTCACACTCTCCCCCCCCCCCCACCGCGCCTCGCCCGGCCCCTACGCAGCCCACGGCCCGGGGATCCCTCCGCCTCGGCCCGGCCGGATCTATCCCCGAGGAGGAGGGGTGGGGGAACCGCGGAAGGATTACGGTCAGCGGCTGGGGGTTCACGATTATGGCCATTAGCTGCTTCCGACCTATCTCCCTCCGGTTGGGAGGTGGGAACTACTTAGCCTCTGGCCGCGCGAGGATGGGGAGGAGGAGGAAGGAGCGCGCGCGCGCGCCACGCCAAAGCAGCCTCTGAGGCGACAGAAGCGCGCCGGAGCTAATCCCCGCCACGCCGCGGGGAGCTCTGCTAGGGCGGGAGAGCGTGGGGGAGGGGAGCTACAGGCTCCGAGCTGTGTCCTGAGGTCGGGGGGAGAGCTGCGGGCTGTGCCCTGTGGCGGGGCGGTGGGAAAGGTGCAGGCTGAGAGCTGTGTGGGGGAGCTACAGGCTGTGAGCCTGTCCCCGGGGAAGAGAAGGGGGTGGGAGAGCTGCAGGCTGAGAGCTGTGCGCGGGGGGGGGGGGGGAGGAGGGAAGCTGCAGGCTGAGAGCTGTGCGCGGGGGGGGGGGGGAGGGAAGCTGCAGGCTGAGAGCTGTGCGCGGGGGGGGAGGAGGGAAGCTGCAGGCTGAGAGCTGTGCGCGGGGGGGGGGGGAGGAGGGAAGCTGCAGGCTGAGAGCTGTGCGCGGGGGGGGGGGGAGGGAAGCTGCAGGCTGAGAGCTGTGCGCGGGGGGGGGGAGGAGGGAAGCTGCAGGCTGAGAGCTGTGCGGGGGGGGGGGAGGGAAGCTGCAGGCTGAGAGCTGTGCGCGGGGGGGGGGAGAGGGAAGCTGCAGGCTGAGAGCTGTGCGCGGGGGGGGGGAGGAGGGAAGCTGCAGGCTGAGAGCTGTGCGCGGGGGGGGGGGGAGGAGGGAAGCTGCAGGCTGAGAGCTGTGCGCGGGGGGGGGGGGAAGCTGCAGGCTGAGAGCTGTGCGCGGGGGGGGGGAAGCTGCAGGCTGAGAGCTATGTGCGGGGGGGGAGGAGGGAAGCTGCAGGCTGAGAGCTGTGCGCGCGGGGGGGGGGAGGAGGGAAGCTGCAGGCTGAGAGCTGTGCGCGGGGGGGGGAGGAGGGAAGCTGCAGGCTGAGAGCTGTGCGCAGGGGGAGGGAAGCTGCAGGCTGAGAGCTGTGCGCGGGGGGGGAAGCTGCAGGCTGAGAGCTGTGCGCGGGGGGGGGGGAAGCTGCAGGCTGAGAGCTGTGCGCTGGGGGGGGGGAAGCTGCAGGCTGAGAGCTGTGCGCTGGGGGGGGGGAAGCTGCAGGCTGAGAGCTGTGCGCTGGGGGGGGGAAGCTGCAGGCTGAGAGCTGTGCGCTTGGGGGGGGAAGCTGCAGGCTGAGAGCTGTGCGCTTGGGGGGGGAAGCTGCAGGCTGAGAGCTGTGCGCTTGGGGGGGGAAGCTGCAGGCTGAGAGCTGTGCGCTTGGGGGGGGGAAGCTGCAGGCTGAGAGCTGTGCGCTTGGGGGGGGGAAGCTGCAGGCTGAGAGCTGTGCGCTTGGCGGGGGGGAAGCTGCAGGCTGAGAGCTGTGCGCTTGGCGGGGGGGAAGCTGCAGGCTGAGAGCTGTGCGCTGGGGGGGGGAAGCTGCAGGCTGAGAGCTGTGCGCTGGGGGGGGGAAGCTGCAGGCTGAGAGCTGTGCGCTGGGGGGGGGAAGCTGCAGGCTGAGAGCTGTGCGCTTGGGGGGGGGAAGCTGCAGGCTGAGAGCTGTGCGCTTGGGGGGGGAAGCTGCAGGCTGAGAGCTGTGCGCTTGGGGGGGGGAAGCTGCAGGCTGAGAGCTGTGCGCTTGGGGGGGGAAGCTGCAGGCTGAGAGCTGTGCGCTTGGGGGGGGAAGCTGCAGGCTGAGAGCTGTGCGCTTGGGGGGGGGAAGCTGCAGGCTGAGAGCTGTGCGCTTGGGGGGGGGAAGCTGCAGGCTGAGAGCTGTGCGCTTGGGGGGGGAAGCTGCAGGCTGAGAGCTGTGCGCTTGGGGGGGGGAAGCTGCAGGCTGAGAGCTGTGCGCTTGGCGGGGGGGAAGCTGCAGGCTGAGAGCTGTGCGCTTGGCGGGGGGGAAGCTGCAGGCTGAGAGCTGTGCGCTGGGGGGGGGGAAGCTGCAGGCTGAGAGCTGTGCGCTGGGGGGGGGAAGCTGCAGGCTGAGAGCTGTGCGCTGGGGGGGGGAAGCTGCAGGCTGAGAGCTGTGCGCTTGGGGGGGGGAAGCTGCAGGCTGAGAGCTGTGCGCTTGGGGGGGGAAGCTGCAGGCTGAGAGCTGTGCGCTTGGGGGGGGAAGCTGCAGGCTGAGAGCTGTGCGCTTGGGGGGGGGAAGCTGCAGGCTGAGAGCTGTGCGCTTGGGGGGGGGAAGCTGCAGGCTGAGAGCTGTGCGCTTGGGGGGGGGGAAGCTGCAGGCTGAGAGCTGTGCGCTTGGGGGGGGGGAAGCTGCAGGCTGAGAGCTGTGCGCTTGGGGGGGGGGAAGCTGCAGGCTGAGAGCTGTGCGCTTGGGGGGGGGAAGCTGCAGGCTGAGAGCTGTGCGCTTGGCGGGGGGGAAGCTGCAGGCTGAGAGCTGTGCGCTTGGCGGGGGGGAAGCTGCAGGCTGAGAGCTGTGCGCTTGGCGGGGGGGAAGCTGCAGGCTGAGAGCTGTGCGCTTGGCGGGGGGGAAGCTGCAGGCTGAGAGCTGTGCGCTTGGCGGGGGGGAAGCTGCAGGCTGAGAGCTGTGCGCTGGGCGGGGGGGAAGCTGCAGGCTGAGAGCTGTGCGCTGGGCGGGGGGGAAGCTGCAGGCTGAGAGCTGTGCGCTTGGCGGGGGGGAAGCTGCAGGCTGAGAGCTGTGCGCTTGGCGGGGGGGAAGCTGCAGGCTGAGAGCTGTGCGCTTGGCGGGGGGGAAGCTGCAGGCTGAGAGCTGTGATGTGGCAGGGGAGTGCTACAGGTGCCAACTTTCTCATTTTCCCGGCCGTGATAGACTCCTGCTCTACCCTCACTCCGCCTCTTCATTCCTGCCCCATTCCGCCCCCTCCCCTGAGAGGGTCCACACATACCCCAGCGCCTCCTGCTTGCCATTGAACAGCTGATCCATGGTTGGCGGGTGGCGCTGGGAGGGAAGGGGAGCAGCTGATTGGTGGGGTCCACTGGTGGGTGCTGAGCACTCACTATTTTTTTTTCCCCCATGGGTGCTCCAGCGCCTATGGGGAGTGCTGTATACTGTGTGCATGGGGAGGGTTGTGCTGGGGGTGGGAGAGGTTGAAAGGAGGAGAGTGGGTGAAGGAGGCCTCTGTACAAAGTAGGGTAGTGGGCCTGAGTTCCACACAGCAGTGGGGATATGAGCAATGCCACAGAGTAGATGAGAGCTGAGCAGGGTGGTGAGTTTAGCAAGGCCAAGGTGTGGAAGCTGCATAGAACAGGAAGCTAATCAGGGCCTGAAAGGGCGCATCCAAGGTACGGTGCCCCTTGAGCTGGAAGTATAATTTTGAGCTCCAGGAGACATCCCCATGCTAGCTCTAATCCAGCCAGCATGCTAAAAATAGAAGTGTGTTAGCAGTGGTGGGAGGGGTTAGCTGGCCTGAGTACAATCCCCTCCAAGGCACTATGTGTGAACTCAGGCAGCTAGCCTGTCCACCCCTGTGCTACCACAGCTACACTTTTGTCTTTAGCCCACTAGTTCATCAGAGCTAGCACAGGTATGTTTCTTCGAGCTGGAAATTTACTCCTCTAGCTCAAAGTACAGGCTACCCTGGGAGCTCTGCAGAGTGGAGGCAGCTGAGTAGGGCTGAGGTAGAAGGCCAGATGTCTTCATAGGGTTGCAGAGAATGAGTTCTGCACAGCATGGGGCCAGGAGAGAACTCTAATAGATGGTGGGCACACAAAGAATGACACAGAAGGACTAGGATGAAGGAAGGGGAGGAGCAGTGAGGTGAGTAGTTGCACAAGTAAACATAGTCTAGATGCCACTTAAGAGTTGCATTAGACGAAACAGATCTTTGCATCTAGGGCAGTGGGTCTCAAACTGTGGGTCGGGACCCCACTTTAATGGGATCACCAGGGCTGGCTTAGACTTGCTGGAGCCCAAAGCCTGAACCCCACCACCTGGGGCCAAAGCCCAAGCCCCTCTGCCTGGGGTCGAAGCTGAAGCCAGAGGGCTTCCGCCCTGTGTGGTGGGGCTCAGGTTACAGGCCCCCTGCTTGGGGCTGAAGCCTCTGGGCTTCAGCTTTGACCCCCACCCTCCCCCCCAGCTCAAGGTGGTATAGCTCAGGCTTTGGCCTCTCCCACACTCGGGATGGCGGGGCTTGGGTGGGCTCAAACTTTGGTTCCTCCTCCTGGAGTCGTGAAGGAATTTTTGTTGTCAGAAGGGGGTCGCAGTGCAATGAAGTTTGAGAATCCCTGTGTATGGAGTTAAGCAGAGACTGATGGTAGAAGACTTGCACAAAGGTGAGAGGTGAGCTAGGGAGCCAAGAGTTAAGAATAGATCACAGCTAGAGAAGGGGAGTATTCTGCAATGGGGATGAGTGAGTTCAGGAGGGAATGCTAAATTGGGGTTTGGGCATGGGGGGAGAGCACCTCACTGGAGGGCAGCAGAGACTGAGATGAGGTGACTGAGTGACATGAAAAGTCTACAGAGTTGGGGTGCAGATCACCACATACTAAGAACTGTGCAGACCGGTGGGCCTGCTCCTACCAAAATTAAAACTCATTGACTTATATGAAAGCAGGATTGCACCATGTGCTGCACTACAGAGCAGAGGATAGGGGTATGGAGATTTTAAGGGTATGTCTACACTGGTAGAGTTACAGAGAGCACTGAAGGGAAACCCCCGTTGTGTTCACACTGTCAGCTTCCTGCTCAATAACATGTTCACACTTGCGGCACTTGCAGCGGTATTCGGAGCAGTGAACTCTGGGCAGCTATCCCACAGAGCATCTCTTCCTCTTCTGTTGCTAAGAGTTGTGGGAAGGCGGAGAGGGTTGTGGGGCATCCTGGGTCCTGTCCCAATGCCCCGTGATGCATTGTTTCGCATCCCAGCAATCCCTGTGCTTCCGTCCGCATTTGGCGCCATCTTTCAACGGTTTGTGTACTGCGCGCTCTGCTCTGCCTCTTCGGTCTGCAGTAATGGATCCCGCACTGTTGACCAATGTGCTGCTCGCTCTCACTCATGTGTCACAAGTGGCAGTGGAGTTATTCCTTAAACTACAAAGGAAAGAGGAGTGCGACACTCATCTCACCATGCCTACTAGCTATGACACGAGATTGCTTGTGGCATTCACAGAGGTGCTAACCACAGTGGAATGCTGCTTTTGGGCTCAGGAAATAAGCACTGAGTGGTGGGACCACATCATCATGCATGTCTAGGATCCTGAGCAGTGGCTGCAGAACTTTCAGATGAGGAAAGCCACATTCATGGGACTGTGTGATGAGCTTGCCCCAGCCCTGCAGCACAAGGACATGAGAATGAGAGCTGCCCTAACATTGGAGAAGCGTGTGGCGATTACACTGTGGAAGCTGGCTACTCCAGACTGCTACCGATCAGTCACTAACCAGTTCAGAGTGGAAAAGTCGACCGTTGGACTCATGTTGACGGAAGTGTGCAGGGCCATTAATCGCATCCTGCTCCGAAAGACCGTGACTCTGGGCAACAAATGTGACATTGTGGATGGCTTCCCTAACTGTGGAAGGGCGATAGATGGCATGCATATTCCAATTCTGGCACCAGACCACCTAGCCACCAAGTACATTAATCAGAAGGGATATTTCTCAATGGTTCTCCAGGCGCTTGTGGATCACCGTGAGTGTTTCACAGATATTAGTGCAGGCTGGTCCAGAAAGGCATGTGACACACATCTTTTGGAACACTAGCCTATTCAGGAAGCTGCAATCTTTCTTCCCAGACCAGAAGATCACTGTAGGGGAGTCGAAATGCCCATTGTGATCCTGAGAGATCCCGCCTACCCCTTATTGCCATGGCTTATGAAGCCATACACGGGGCACCTTGACAGCAGCAAAGAGCCATTCAACAACAGGCGGAGCAAGTGCAGAATGACTGTTGAGTGTGCTTTTGGCCATCTAAAGGCCCACTGGTGCTTCCTATATGGGAAGCTGGACCTGGCTGATGACAATATTCCTATGCTTTTAGCCGCGTACTGTACGCTGCATAATATTTGTGACGGCAAGGGTGAAAGCTTCACTCAGGGCTGGACTGCTGAGGCTCAGCACCTGGAGGCTGAATTTGAACAGCCAGAGACCGGGACTATTAGAGGAGCGCAGCACGGAGCCATAAGGATCAGGGATACCTTGAGGCAGCGATTTGAAGCTGAAAACCACTAATATTTGTTGCTATGTATAGGAGTGCAGTGCTTGTAATGCAAGGAGGTGATTGTGATTGGTGCAGATGATGCAATATGAGGGTTTAAGATAATTGTTGCTTTGCAGGGCTCTGTTGGCTTTCAATTAATATAATAAAGATTGCTTTCAAACCAACACAATTTTTATTAAAAAACAACAACTGGAGGAGAGAGTCAAACAAAAAACCACACCAGCACTGAGGGGGATGGGGGAAGGGAAGGTCCCAGGAGAAGGTGGGGTTCCGGAATGGTTAGAGATTTGTGTATGTCCAGCGATTATATCCAACCTTCTCCTTTGGAGTACAGTGCAGTGGGTACTGTATTTCAGTAGGGCTAGACTGCAGAGGGATGGGTGTTGAGTGCAGTGGGTACGGGGAGTCCACAGTGCTGGTTTGTGAGGGGGAGGAGTGGAATGCTGCGGGTACAGACTGGAGCCAGGAGGTTGGTAAGAGTGTGTTGGCGGTGTCTGGGGGGAGGATGGGAAAGAGTTTTGTGACAGGGGCTGCAGGGGAGGGCGAGCATGGAGCTGCTTGGTTTGCAGTGCTAGTATCACCTGGAGTGTGTCTGGTTGGCGCTCCATAACGTTTAAGAGCCACTCTGTGGCTTCATTCTGGCATGCCGCGTTCTCCTTTCAGTCCCTCTTCTCGCTGTCCCGCCTCTCCTTCAAATCCTGTTTTTTGGCTACGGTGTGCATCATAACCTCATGCAGAAAGTCCTCCTTAGTTCTTCTTGGCCACTTTCTAATTCTGCGCAGCCGTTCAGAGGCAAAGAGGGAAGCTGGGCTCCCAAGATCATCTCTGTGAAGCCAAAACACAAGTTTACAGAAGCAGTATTGTTTGCAACACACAGAACACTGATTCAGTGATTTAAAACACAGCTGCTATTCCCATACCTGTCACTAATTGGCTGACCCCAGGCAGGGACACATGAGCCACAAGACCCCCAAAACAGTAAGTAGCCGCAGGGGCAGGGTAAATCAGTGTTCCCGGAGCCCACTGTACACTGGGCATGTGGCTCTTGGGAGAGACAGCACTGTAGGGGGGGCCTGATAATCATTCCTGTCCCCCCTTTTTCCGCAGGCTATGTTCATTATGGAAGATATCTCGCTCCTGAGGGTGGAAAATACAGGGTATTCAGCTTCAAAACACAGAGGATCCCCCTCTGGGCAAAACCTTAAAGTGACAGAAAACAGGACTAAACGTCCCTCTTAACACAGGGAAAATTCACATAAAAGATAAACTAATCCGCCTTACCTGGCTTACCTATACTGGTTGCAATATTAGAGACTTGGATTAGGATGGGTTGGAGAAGATGGATTTCTGTATGGCCTCTCTCAGTCCTAAGAGAGAACGAACAAAGGAGACAAACAAAAGCCTTTCCCCCTCCAAGATTTGAAAGTATCTTGTTCCCTTATTGGTCCTTTGGGTCAGGTGCCAGCCAGGTTAGCTGAGCTTCTTAACCCTTTACAGGTAACAGGATTTTGCCTCTGGCCAGGAGGGATTTTATAGCACTGTATACAGAAAGGTGGTTACCCTTCCCTTTATAGTTATGACAGCCTCTACCACTGCCTGCCCTCTAAAGCTGGCCAAAACTCTTTTCTCAAGATCCTAGAACTCAATGAAGTACAACCTGTGTGAAACCAGCTGGCAGCTTTATGCTGGGCATAGGAGAGTGTCAGTGTAGTTTCTTTGAAGCCAGCTTTTTCGTAACTGACCAGCATGTGTTCACAGGCCCGTGTACAGTAACCCAGAGAGCACTTTTTTTTTTTCTTTCTTTTCTTTTTTTTTTAATGCCTGCTCCCAACTGATCAAAATCTGTTTTAGCTAAAAATTGCAGGTGACTAAAAAGACCTTTGCTGAATGTAGTTGCATTGACAACCTATGTGGTGAACAAGCTAGTACATAGGTGAAGCAGGCATACAAGAATGCAAGAACTGTGTATTATATTAAAATATTATCCCTTTGGAGGATAAACTTGTCAAAATCAGTTCCTGCACTGTAACTTAGCAAATATAGGAACTATTATACTGTATCAGACCTAAGATCCATCCAGTCTAGTATCCTGTCTCTGACAGTGGGGAGAGCCAGGTGCTTCGGAGGAAGGTGTAAGAATCTGGCAGTAGTAATAATACTTTGCTCTCTTATAGCATGTTTCATCAGTGGATCTTAAAAATCTTGACAAAGGAGGTTAGCATTGTTATCCTTATTTTACAAATGGAGCAACTGAGGTACAGAGGGTGGAAACAGCATCACCTAGCTGCTGAGTGGGGAGTAGAACCCAGGTCCTTTTAATCCCAGGCTAGTGCTCTGGCCACTAAATGTTGCTGCCAGTGTCCTCCCCACCTAGTCACATCCTAGTATCTTAGAGCTAGGGCTTAGGCCCCTTCCAAAAAATGTGCTGCCGTTTAGTTCGATCATCCTGAATATTTTTGATATCCATGTACATATCCAGTTTTTGGACTCAATGACTTCCTAGGGCAACAAGTTGCATAATTTAATCACACATGGTGTGAAGAAGTATTTTCTTTATCTGTTTCGATTTTCCCACTAATTTCATTCAGTGCCTCTTGCTCTTGTTTTATGAGATCGGGAATATCTGTTCTCCCTATCAACCTTTTCTATACGACTAATAATTTTATATATTTTTATCATGTCCCTTCTTACTTTAGCATACTCCTTATTACAACTGGTTTAAAGTTTTTTAAAGACTTTTGTAGGGAAAGCTATTTATTTTCTCCTAATCCATGATTAACATGTTTCAGACTCTTTTACCTATGAACCAAGCCCTGTTTTGCTTATCTGTTGCATGGTCACTGGAGATGATAGCTACAGTAGAAACTCAGAGTTACGAACTGACCAGTCAACCACACACCACATTTGGAACCGGGAGTATGCAGTCAAGCAGAGACACCATCTCTGCCCCCACAAAAAACAAACAAAAAAGCACCAAAACTAGTACAGTACTGTGTTAAATGTAAACTACTAAAAAAATAAAGGGAAAGTTTTTAAAAAAATTGACAAGGTAAGGAAACTGTTTCTGAGCTTGTTTAATTTGAATTAAGATGGTTAAAAGCAGCATTTTTCTTCCGCCTAGTAAAGTTTCAAAGCTGTATTAAGTCACTGTTCAGTTATAATCTTTTGAAGGAATAACCATAACGTTTTATTCAGAGTTATGAACAATCTCCATTCTCAAGGCATTCGTAACTGAGGTTCTACTATACTTATTAAACACAAAACGTGTATGTTTAAAGAAGAACAAGGTCTTTAAACAGCTGCACTCAATGAAGTATGTGCTCTCTGTTGTGCTTAAATTGACCCTTTTAATATTCTTCTGTAGTGCTCCACTCTGATTTGTCAGTCTGTCCAAGGCTGCATACTGGAAACCATCCAGTGACTATGAGCTGAGCGTTGTTCCCCCTGAGATTTTGGAGTTAAGGTATTTTTGCCCTCTCTTGTTGTGAACTAGTAATAGAAAAGGTGCATGCTGTGGAAACCGTTTTATTGCAGTGTAATATAGATAATTCTCTTTGCAACTATTTCACTTCATAGAAATATTGTTTAACTCTTAATTTTATGTAACATAGCTTTTCATTACTACTAATTATATTATGTATCCCCCCATCATGCTAGGTGATGTACAAAGATGGAGTAAATTAAGTCCTCTGCGATGAAGAGTTTACAATATAATTAAAATGTGATGTTATCAGTGAGTGTAACAATCAATCAGAAAAACAAGGTCAGGAGGATGGGGGAAACAGTAATAAGAATGTTTACATGCCCTGCTGACTAATTTGAGGAGAGTTTTCCATGCATAAAAAGAGGCATTGAAGAAAGGTGAACAACAGGCAATGGAGGCTGGCATTCTTAATGGAGTAAGTGCTTGGGTTAGGCTGCTGTGAAGTGGTGCAGCATACCAGCACTTCTTTCATGCCACATTGTTCTTCGGATTGAAACCTTTCTTTTTTTAAAGTAAGTCTCTAGGTATTACAGTTGCTGAGATACACTTTGCATTTGAGGAACGAAAGAATAGTAAAGGGGCCAGAGAATGCAGTGGGCAGTGAGAATGGGGACAGGGCCCAGGGAATGTGGGGAAATATAAGACTGGTGTAGAGGGAGCTGTTTCCTGTAAAGTGCTGAAAACTCTGTGTGGGAGATGAGCGTGCCCAGCACTTTATCAGATCCTTCCTCACTGAAGAGGGATTTAGAATTGAGCGTTCAGCATCGCTGCTATCATGAGAACAGGATTAGGAAAGAGCACCGGTTCTAGGTGACTTAAAGCAGGTTCCTGAGATATTTTAGGAGTTTTACTTTTCCTTGGGCAGTTCCCCTAAGCTTCAAGAAGGCCCTTCAAAATGTCCTAGAAATAGTTGTCATGGAGCTGTGCAATCGGTATCCAGCAGGCAATGCAGTTGCATAATGTAGAACAGCATGAGTGTGGAGGTGTTGCAGAACTGTATGTGAAACAGCATGGCTAGTTTATGGATACACTGGACCTTTGTTATTTACATTATTATTGTTCTGCTAATTCAGTTACTTGTGGTTCAGTTCTCTAGTGTAGACAAGGTCAGACAGACTCCATTTTGAGTATGTCTGAAAGATAGTATCGTTAATTGTACTAATGTAACTTATAGTTATGATTTTTTGAAAGACATAAATAAGATTTGTTTTCCTATTTGTAATTAACATTACAAAATAGTTTCACTAGATCTTTCTAGGAGTATGAGTGGTGTTGTTAAAAGTCTAATTTCTTTATGAAAACAAAACATGACTACAATATTTATTTTGGGAGCTTTTATCTGATGCTTTCAAGGAGAGTGGTTTTCTGTTCTATGTTTCGGTTTGTGAAGAGAGAGATTGCATCAAAATACAAGACAAAAACCAATCTATATTACACTAAATTGACATGATGGTAAAAATGTTGGATGGCACCAGAGACTATTAGAAACATTAGGATCTATAATTTTGCACTAGAGGAAGACATTACTGCATATATTTAGGGCCAGTCTACGCTAGGGAATTTTAGCTTTAAATTCCCACTGGCTCTGTCTCCAGTTCTGTGCTACCAATTTGGAGTTTCACCAGCTTCCAGCATTTTTACCACAATGTTTATTAAATCACAATTTAAAACTAAAACAAGTCTATAGCATGCTAAATTGACATGATAGTAAAAATGCTGGAGACTTTTTGACACTAGGGCTTCCACAATAGGAAACATTAGTAAAAAATTCCTGGTGTAGATCTGATCTTAACCAGTGTATTGAATACTTCCATAGTTAGACAGAGCTTGCCTTGGAGCATAAGAATTCCTCAAAAGTTCAAGTCCCATCTGGCATTTCATTGTTTTGCTCAAGGAAAGTATTCATTATTCCTCAGTTTTGTGTATCCCCTCAGTAGAGACGGTTTATTTCTTCCTAGTTCTTTTATGTTCTCTGTTTAGTATTTTTGTAATGTGGTAGAGCCTAGAAACGCCATTTGGGGATCTGGGCCCTGTGCTACTAGATACTCTATGTTCATATAAACCAAAAGATTTAAATTCTTTAAACTCTATGAGGCACAGACTAAGTCCAGTGAGATTCACTGTATGCATAGACAGTGCAATGCTGCCTAGGTGAGTTATGATGCCTGTGCTGACCTATCTTATGCAATTTTTTTTAAATTATAGATCCTAGTTATGTTTTCCCCTGACTTCTCCCATTGTGCCACGGACTACACCCATTTTTAGTGTAAGTTAATACATTTGGATATGGTGAGGTTGTCATAAATATAAAGAGAAGGGTAACCACCTTTCTGTATACAGTGCTATAAAATCCCTCCTGACCAGAGGCAAAACCCTTTCACCTGTAAAGGGTTAAGAAGCTAAGGTAACCTTGCTGGCACCTGACCCAAAATGACCAATGAGGGGACAAGATACTTTCAAATCTGGAGTGGGGGGGGGGGGGGGGACAAAGGGTTCTGTCTGTGTGATGCTTTTGCCGGGAACAGATCACGAATGCAGCCTTGCAACTCCTGTAAAGTTAGTAAGTAAACTAGCTAGAAAATGCATTGGATTTTCTTTTGTTTAATGGCTTGTAAAATAAGCTGTGCTGGAGGGAATGTATATTCCTGTTTTTGTGTCTTTTTGTAACTTAAGGTTTTGCCTAGAGGGATTCTCTATGTTTTGAATCTGATTACCCTGTAAAGTATTTACCATCCTGATTTTACAGAGGTGATTCTTTTACCTTTTCTTTAATTAAAAGTCTTCTTTTAAGAACCTGATTGATTTTTTCATTGTTCTTCAGATCCAAGAGTTTGGGTCTGTGTTCATCTGTACCAATTGGTGAGGATTATTATCAAGCCTTCCCCAGGAAAGGGGGTGTAGGGCTTGCGGGGGATATTTTGGGGGAAGATGTCTCCAAGTGGTCTCTTTCCCTGTTCTTTGATTAAAACGCTTGGTGGTGGCAGCATACTGTTCAAGGCCAAGGGAAAGTTTTTACCTTGGGGAAGTTTTTAACCTAAGCTGGTAAGAATAAGCTTAGGGGGTCTTTCATGCAGGTCTCCACATCTGTACCCTAGCGTTCAGAGTGGGGAAGGAACCTTGACAGGGGTGCATAATTTTTTGAGTTAGTTCTGATATAGCATTATATGATGTAGGCACTTCGATTTAGCACACAAGCATTTGTGACAGTTAAGTTGGATCTACTGTATTCACTCTGCATCACACTGGTCTTATAGCACATAGAAAAATCCTCTTATATTTATTTAAAACATTCTGAATTCATCTAGGTCATTTATATTAATGGTTGAACACCTATAAATGAGACTCTATAAACCAAGGTATATGGTAATAGTTGAGCTAAATATATCATAAAAATTAATTAGGATTAGAGAAGATGTAAAAGGTAAAGCAAGCAGGTAAGTGTTTACAGATTTGATAAGAGATGTGAGTTGAGGTAAGTTAATATTACTCACTAGAGGGCAGTCATCCAGATGAAGAGCTGGAAGAATTCTAATAAGACTTTGTCAGAATCTAAGTAGTTTAAGAACTTGTGTCAGTACAGACAGCGTCAGAGAAGAACAGATAATGAGAGAGCATTTTAGAATTGGGTGATAGTCCAAATTTTTTAAAAGAATGGAGACTTAAGCTGGCCAGTTAATAACTATTAAAAAATACAAAGGGTGGTATTTTTAAAAGTGCTTCAAAGACTTAGGAGCACAAGTCCCATTGAAGGCACTGTTGAAAATTGTCTTTTAATGGAACTTGTGCGCCTAAGTCATTTAGGTGCTTTTGAAAATACCATCTATTATCAAAGAAAGAAGCAATGTTCCGATTACGTACAAGGCAAATATTATCCAAAGCAATTTAACCTGTCGACATGACGAGCTATGAGAGATAAAATGTTTGATGAAATGTTAAATCAGCTAAAGACATTCAAATTAAGTGAGTAGGAAGAGACCACAGCTCTTGTGAAAGGAAGATGTTATTTAGACGTGAGCTTTTTTGTATTTTGGTTTCCATGTACTAAAAAAAAATTCGATTTTAAAATCCTAACTACAAATATAACTAGTAAAACTGTGAGATAAGGCAGTCACTTCATAGTAAATATATATTTAGAACAAAACTTGTAAATATACATAATACAGAAGTTATAAAACACGTGCTATATATGCATGAATTTCCTCTTTATTTTACTGAATACTGTCTATATTAGACAGTCCAAGGGAGCTCTTGGAGAGATGACTATAACAATATTGATTTGGCAGTTTCCTTATCAAGGTCAGGCTTAAAGGTATGGTACATTTGTTCAGAGGATTCAACCAATGAACCATATGCCTTACATCAACCCATTCTTAATTTTTTAAAAAATGAAACTAATGATTTTTTGGTTATATTTGATTTTGAGATTATCTGCTGGGTAAAGCCTATCACAAATGCCAAGAACATGCCTTCAGAGCTTGTATGACATTTTCTAGACTTCCTGAGTCAAATATTAAAAGTTTAAATTTGCAGGAAGTATCACCATCTTTTCCCTCAGTTGTAGATAAACCTTTTTGCCTGTTTCCCTTTATGAAACAAATCAAAACTTTTAGAGACTTCCAATGTAAGACACCCCCCCCACACACCCACTGCCCGTTGGAAAATTTTTTTGCAACTATGTATCACCTTTCAGCTTAGTGACACAAATCACTGGCAAAGCTGTAAATAGAACCCAGGTCTCCTGATGGCCATTCCCAAGACCAGATCACACTAGATCACAGTTGATACTCAAGTGATAAAGGTTTCAGAGTAGCAGCCGTGTTAGTCTGTATCTGCAAAAAGAAAAGGAGTACTTGTGCCACCTTAGAGACTAACCAATTTATTTGAGCATAAGCTTTCATGAGCTACGGCTCACTTCATCAGATGCATTCTGTGAGCTGTAGGTCACGAAAGCTTATGCTCAAATAAATTTGTTAGTCTCTAAGGTGCCACAAGTACTCCTTTTCTTTTTTCAAGTGATACAGTTAATTTGATATCTATGTATCCACATTGTGTCTCCAATTCAGGAAGGCACGTAAGCATATACTTAAATCCCTCCCTGTGCATGAAAGCACTTAACCACATGCTTAACTTTTAAGTGTGTGCTTGAAGTCTCAGATTTCAATAGGACTTCAGCAGTGTCAAGGCTCCCTGCATGAATATGAATATTATCTGGAATCTGGACCTGAAAAAGCTTTTTGCCAAGCTTATTGTGGAAAAAGTGATCATTAGATTATTTAATTTTATAAGCTACTATTACATAATTTCTGCTGATTACACTAAACCAGTGGTTGCCAAAGTGGACGTTAGACAAGATGGGTGAAGTAATTGATCAACTTCTTTTGGTAAGAAAGCCACACAGAGCTCTTCTTCA
Organism: Eretmochelys imbricata; assembly: GCF_965152235.1. NCBI lineage: Eukaryota > Metazoa > Chordata > Testudines > Cheloniidae > Eretmochelys > Eretmochelys imbricata. The sequence goes on from NC_135574.1 coordinate 167,449,942, forward strand.
GGTCTTGGAAGTTGACAGACCAGATACAGCTGATGGGGTTCTGCAACCTAGCCTACAGCAATCCTTGACTTTAATGGGAGTCATGGCACATAAGAACTACATGTCCCACCATGAAATGGGTCCAGGGTGCTTGGATCAAAATGTATATGTAATGTAATGTCCATTTATTCATGCCTGAATATAGGTGACATAGCAGAATTTTTGGAAGCCTCCTCATTTAATTACTAGCTTTGCATGCAGCAGCGATCTGCCACCATCTATCCATCTCCTCACTTGTCTTCCCCTCTTATGATGATCCACCATCATTCCTTACATGATACTTTTTTGCAGTTATTTCCATCTCTGAGCCTGATGTGACCAAAATACATACGCTTGCAGCTGTTGATTTCCAGCAACAGTCTGCCTCTCTACAATAATATTTCAAACAGAAGTGTTTGTCGTCTTTTCCATCCAGGGTCTTTGGCAGCATCACATTTCAAAGGCTTCAGTTCTCTTCTTGTCAGCAGCACTGGCTTCCCAAGATTCACCTCCATAGTCATGGTGGAAAAAAATAAGCTTGTGACCAGTTGACTGTTTGTACATTTTGAGGTGCTGTGGTTTTTCCACACTTTGGTAAGGGAGGCCACAAATAGAAAGTTCATGATCAAAATCATAGATCAAAATGTAACGTAGCATATTGAGGCTTGCCATTACTTCAGCATCCGCCTCCATCCCTGCAAACTGTTAACATTTCAAGGTCTGGCACTCAAGCTCCCAAGCGAGCTGCCTCAGTTAAGTAGTATTTGAGTGCCCCTGTGCTGGAATGATCTAGACTTAGGAGTCCTGAAGAAAATTCATAAAATGCAACAGAAACATCAACAAAAAATCTTACTGGTCCAGAAGAGAAGCAGTCAACAGCAGATTTTCCCTGTTAGCCCACACATATACTGGGGTGTGCCCTCTCAAAAGCTTTTATTTTGAGGAATATTTTTCCATGCAGAATTTAACTTTTGTTTAAAAAATATTTTATTTAGTTTTTTTCCATAAAAGAGCCAGAAGAGTGTTCAATAATTCCCAAACTGAAAAACATCCACCTTTTTTATTAGGCTTATTTCTCATGATCATTTAAACACGGTTGATAATTACTTAATCCCTGGTCTTGCACGTGAGTAATTTTCTTGTGCGTAGTCTCATTTAACGCAATGGTACTACTTACTTGGATGAAGTAATTCACATGTGAAAGTGTATGCAGGAGCCTTAGATTGTAAACATTTTGGAGCAGGGACCTTTTCAGAACTGCCATGTATCTTATTGGGCCTATATAAATAAATCACTTTAAGAACTAAAATATTTTGATTTTTTGTTTTACCTTTTAGTTATGATTTATCTATTCTCAGAGTTCAGCTTTTATGTTTTTTGCGTCTGTATGAGATAGTGACTAATACAATGTCTTTTACAGTTTGTTTTATATTTATATTTTATTACTATGTCCCAGCAAAAGCCATATGGCAGTAAGTAAATTCAGCTTGATTTAAGGACTAAATATTTCTTTGATTATCAGAGTTGGCAGTTGTTTATTATATCTTTAACATTGTTTAATTTTGTTTTACTTTTTGTTTAACTTTTCTTGGTAGACAACAAAAAAGTTCTGTACTGTTCTGTACACATCAGAAAGGTCTTTCATAAAATGAGCTGATTTACAATACAAATGAATTAGATTCTGAATATACAGGGCTTAATTAACCACTGCATTATTCCATTGATTCAATCGTGTTATGATGGTATAAAAATAGAGTAACATAGGCCCAGATCCTCAAAGGTATTTAGGCTCCTAATTTCCATTAATTTCAATGGAATTTAGGAGCCTAAATACCTTTTGAGGATTTGGGTCATAGTGTTGAACCAAGTCCAAAGAGCCTGTTCTCACTAGGTCAGCATCCAATCAATGTGTAACAAAAACAATACTTTTTTTTAAAACTTCTAGCATTTATAATAAATGTTGTCTGTGTGAAATTGGAATGCCCCAAAGTCATCCTTTTGGGGGATTATGGTTATGTGAGATTCAATCTATTTTATCGTGATCTCCCAGTTAAGTTTGAAATGGCTATTCATTTACTCATGTAATGGACCTTGCTATATGCTAGTAGTGTTTGTGAGTAAGAATTAACTCCTAGACCAGCGTTTCTCAAACAGAGGTCCACAAGGGTACTCCATGGGCCCCACTGATCAACTCCTCCTCCTCCCTCCCAGCAGTTCCTGCACGCGGCTGAACAGTAGAGCTATAAACATAGACTGGTGGGATTACACAGTAATGCAGAGCTAAGATGACCAGCAGTAGCTCCAGAACTTTTGCATGAAGAAGCAGACATTCTTGGAGGTTTGTGATCTGCTTACCCTGGTCCTCTAGCATGAGGAAATGTGCATGAGGCTATGCCAGTCCAAAAGTGGGTGGCTATAAATATCTGGAAGATGGCTACCACAGAGTACTACAGGTCTGTTGCTAACCAGTTTGGAGTTGGCAAATCAACTGTGGGAGCTGTTGTGGCAGAGGTTTGTACAGCAATCGGGATTGTGATTTACCCAAAGGTGGTGGGCATTAAACATTTTCCTGAAAGAATTGCTGGCTTTAAGAGAATGTCCTTTCCAAACTGTGCTGGGGCCATTGATGGGACTCATGTCCATAATTTGCCCTCTGCAAGAAGCACATGAGTACATTACCCGTGTCAAGGTTCCTCCCCCGCTCTGAACTCTAGGGTACAGATGTGGGGACCTGCATGAAAACCACCTAAGCTTACTTTTACCAGCTTAGGTTAAAACTTCCCCAAGGTACAAACTATTTTACCTTTTGCCCTTGGACTTTATCACTGCCACCACCAAACGTCTAACAGGTATATAACTGGGAAAGAGACCGTTTGGAAACATCTTTCCCCCCCAAATCCTCCCAAACCTTACACCCCCTTTCCTGGGGAAGGTTTGATAAAATTCCTCACCAATTTGCATAGGTGAACACAGACCCAAACCCTTGGATCTTAAGAACAATGAAAAAGCATTCAGATTCTTAAAAGAAGAATTTTAATAGAAGAAAAAGTAAAAACAATCACCTCTGTAAAATCAGAATGGTAAATACCTTATGGGCTAATTAGATTCAAAACATAGAGAATCGCTCTAGGCAAAACCTTAAATTACAAAAAGACACAAAAACAGGAATCTACATTCTATTCAGCACAGTTTATTTTCTCAGCCATTTAAAGGAATCAGAATCTAACGCACATCTAGCTAGATTACTTGCTAAGTTTTAAGACTCCATTCCTGTTCTGTCCCCGGCAAAAGCATCACACAGACAGAGAGAGGCTTTGTTTCTCCCCCCCTCCAGCTTTTGAAAGTATCTCGTCTCCTCATTGGTCATTTTGGTCAGGTGCCAGCGAGGTTATCCTAGCTTCTTAACCCTTTTCAGGTGAAAGGGTTTTTCCTCTGGCCAGGAGGGATTTTAAAGGTGTTTACCCTTCCCTTTATATTTATGACAACCTGCAAAGGGTGCTACCCTATTTTTATGCAGGCCCTGGGACATTATTCCCACCAAATTACATTGTTATAGAATCACTGTCCCCACTGTTATTCTAGGGGACCCTGCTTACCCTCTGTTGCCATGGTTTATGAAACCATACCCTGATTTCAGGGGATCTGGCAAAAGAAGTTTCAGCTACATACTCAATAGCTATAGGATGGTGGTGGAATGTGCATTTGGCAGATTGAAATCCCATTGATACTGCCTTCAGAACCATTTGGCTGCCAGTGTCATCAGTGCCATCTGTATTATTGTGGATTGCTGTGTTCTGCACTATGTCTGCAAGGACAAAAGAAGTTGAACGTTTTCACCAGGCGTGAACTTTGCATACTGCTGGATTGCTGAACTGGAACACACAACCCGCAAGTGCGCCTGTCATTAGTGTGGCTGGATCACCTGCACTGGAATTCAGGGTGCTTTTTGCATGGTCCCAGACATGAGGGGAAACAAAATGGTATTTGTAATTGTGCTGTTTCTGGGTGTGGGGCAGCTGTGAGGGATTTTTTTTTAAGTGAATTTGTATTATGAATTTTGTAAACACTTTAACTTGCCCCTACACACAATGTATTACTCAATGTGCTGAAATGTATGGATACTTTTAATGCATTTTATAAAAGCTAGCCATGTACTTCAACTCTCAGCTTATGGACTATTGTGATGATGATTATTGAATTTATTGAGACTGGCCATGTATTTCAACTCATAGTTTAGATTACTTTGAAGAAGTTCCACTTCATTACATCCAATAAAACTTGCTATTGAAGCCTTGTGTGAAAATTCAAGACTTTGTACTTAAATACATGTTTAAAATAAAATGGCAATATAAAAATCAGACCAGCTGCCATCCCTATGACCAACAAAATAAGAAAAAACTGAACAAAACATGTTAGCATATGAAATGGACAACTATTTCTGGGTGTCCCTGGCCCTCTGTTCTCCTTGATCATTAGTGCATTTTGCACATGTGGGCTATGACTGGAGTGGGGGATGCACAGGGTACAAATATGAATGTAAAAAAATTGCTTGAGTCCCAGCACCTTTTCATTACAAATTAAGTACTGGACATCTCCCTAAGCTCTGGGTGTCCCTAAGCCTCTCACCACCAGATGCTGGGACTGGATGACAGGGGATGGATCACTCAATGATTACCCTGTTTTGTTCATTCCCTTTGAAGCATCTGTCAGAAGCCACTGTCATTGGCCACTGTCAGAAGATACTGGGCTAGATGGACCATTGGTCTGACCTAGTATGGCCATTCTTATGTTCTTACAATCCTTTCAGGTGGGGCAAGATCTGGAAGAGGTTATTCTGGAAGTCCCTAAGAGGAAGTCTGAACTTTTCCAGGCCAGTGGAGGACAGAGATCTGTGTATGCTGAGGAGATTTTTAGGCACTTGGTGACTGACAAGCATCTCCAAATATAGGGGGCTTGTGAGCTACAGAAGCAGCCTTAATAAGCAGAGGAACATAACTGACAATCTGGAGTTCCTACTCCATGAGAAGTTTGCATTATGACCAGCCAAAAATGGGTGAAAAAATCATGGTAAAATCAACAAGCTGCTAATTTAGCGTAGTACATAGAGATATAGAACAGCCATCTTACAAACACCCTGAGTCCAACCACAAATCCAACTGATTGCCAGCCACGGGGACTCAGACAGACAGACAGCCTCCCTGCGCTGTAATCTGAACTCTAGACACAGGCATCTGTGGACTAAATGCACAGTCTGGTATTGTTTAGACTCATATTTCAGATAGCTATGGGCCAAATACACACACTGTTTTGCGTTTTTTTTGGGACTGTGTACAGGTGGTCAATTTACAAAGTATGCTGTATTATCAGAGAGGGGTATGTAAAGCTTATAAATGTAGCTTCCCCAACCCATTTTTCTAACAACCAGTGAGTAACTTGTACAAATGTCATGATACATGCTTGTTTAACTTTTCCCCCTCAGTTCCTGGTGTCCATTTTGAATCTGATGAGGGGTGTAGTGTGAGTACAGGGACACTACGGAATTGGTGTTCCACCCTGAAGGAAGCACACTGATCCTGGCTTGTATTAATAATTTCATAGGGCCATAACCCAGAAATCCCTCCCATTCATATATTAATAACAAACATAAAGGCAGAAACTTACCAGGCTCTGTCTGAAGTGCTTTCTCTGTGGCAGGTTCCACTATGGGGACAGTCCTAGGGAACGGCCCAAACAGCTTCTCTGAATACAGATCCAGGAGGTGCTGTAGGTGCTCCAGAGGCATTGCCTCTTCAGGGACTGGTGTCAGCATTGGGGTCACTTTGTGTGCTTCATCTCGCAGCTGGCTCATCTCCAGCAGTGTCTGTGACTGGGGGTGATAAAGATGCCATTACTGCTCAGCAGATTGTCATGCCCTATTGTCAGTGCACTGAGTGCACTATTGTCGTGTGCTTGGTGAAGTTCTCAGCACCCAGTAAAATCATATTAGAAGAGGCAGGAAGCTGGGGAGTTCCCAGAGTTACCATTAGCATACCTGGCTGGGCAGCAATCAGTCTTGAGGTGCTTGATTCTCTCTCTGCATTGGTCACCGGTCCAGTTAATCCCCAACACCATGAGCCACTCCGATATAGATTTATAGACATAATCATTTCTTGTGTTCTTGCTGAAGTCAGGTATCTTGCTCACCTTGCACTGGAAATTAACCAGAATCCAGCTGTGTTACTCTGACTAGCTTTAACTTGATTGTCAGTTAACTTGGGTTAATTAACACAATTTTATGTTCTAGTATAGACACTTGTCACAGGGTGCCTGGCCTCTAAAAGGGAACAGAACCAGTCCCCTGTGATTAATTAGCTGCCTCCCAATAGGGACTGTTTAGCTCACTTGATTCCCCCAAGCCAACTCAATGAGCTATTTGTCCCAGCTGGAGAGCGGCTAGGAGTATCATAAAAAAGGAGCTGAGGGTAATAAGAGGAAGTGGTAGGGTAAAAAGCAATATTTTCTGCAGGCCCTTTCTGGGTTAGAGAGGGAGAGTGACATGTATCAGAGAAGTGCAGACAGGGGTAGCTAAGGAGAGCCCCTAGCTTCCCTTTATGAACCAAGAAGTAGGAGGAAGCTTCTGGAAGCTTTCTGTGGAGGGCTGAGAGTTCACTGGTAAGGGAAGCAGAAGTGCTACTGAGAGAGTGAGGAGGGAAAGGCTCAGGGGCTTACCCTGGAGCCTGCTATCCTGCCTAAGGGACAGGATAGCTGTGAAACCCAGGTTAGCATTAACAAGAGGAGCTTGGGACGGATGTATGTTAAATGTGTGGGACTGTTGCTTCTTCCTAGTCTGGGAAGACCTTGTTTTGAAGTTTCTTTATTTTCAGGCTTCATCTGGGGCATATGCATGTCCTAGACCCAGAAGAGTAAGCTGTATGAGATGGGAGAAAGGTCTGCATAGGGAGTCAACAACAACAAGAGTCATGTGAGAATCCTTAAGGTGTGACATCTGGACTCTTCTTTAAGGCTATCATGGGGTTGTTTGAAGCTTCTAAGTAAGTAAAAGAGCCCTCAACAAGGGTGGCCTTTGTTGAAATCTTTGCAAAGTGATTGGTAGGAGCTCCAGGGTCATGTTCCTACCACACGATGGCGTCAGGAGGCCTCGAGGTGTTATAAGACCCTACAAACATTTGTTCTAGGAATGACTGTTTATATTCTCTGTTATTGACAAATGTGTGAGAGCATCAGTGCTAGAGCCTACAGTTATGTTAGCTGGGCCAAGTTGCAATCCACTCTTGAGTTCTAGCATCATGGACAAGTTCTAGCAGAAAAATTGTGTTTCCATGGCTGACTTCCCCTGGGAGGTTTTGGTAGGGAAAGGCAAACTTTGATACATGTACACGTGTATAATACTGTATAGTCATCTCACTCCCTTTAAATAAAGTGGGCTCCAGATGTTAATCTTATATCCTTATGTTTAGAAACACAAACCATCTCAAATTTGTACCTCATAAACAATGGAATGTGACCAATATGTACCTGAGAAAAGTCCTTGTAAAAGATTAATAGCTGTTATCCCATCAGTGAGCTGTCTAATGTCACTTCCAGTTTCTTTTAGAATACCTGCTCTGAATATTGTTGAAGGCATATTCACTGGTTTTTTTGGTGGGGGAGGAGGAGAGAGTTGTAGAAATGACCTATAACTTTCTTTCAGACCAATGAAAATGATAGCCCAATAAAACATGAGTGAATATTGTTCCTATTTTGCTGGACATGTCAGCCAATCTGATTTGGACTGACAGCTGGTAGCTCTTCCCAACAAGGGGGAGTGTCGGGATCATACCATTTTTAAGATCTGCCCAAATGCTTTTACTGAACAAAAAACAGCACCTTATATTTTAAAGTCCTAAAGATACCTGAATGGTGGTCTCTTCAGAAGGCCATTGAACTATAAAGGCAGGTGGATGATCCAAGCAAGGAATTGCATCTGTCTTTGTAACAGTTTAAATTTTTCCAGAAATGGAGTTAAATTAGACTCAAAGTTGGAATGTCCAGTGTGAAGCACCAGTGCAGTATCCACATATTAACTAAGGGAAAATTTACTTCATATACACGAAACCTGAGTAACCAGGCTTTGTTGTGGGTGAAGTCTGCTTGCTTTCCACCTTGCATAGCCATTTAAACTGTGCAAAGTTAGAGCACAACGGGTACAGATCCCTGCATAATCATAATAGTAGCCTTTTATGCTGAACCTATATAGATGGTAGGCTTTGGAAAATCCCTTCCTTGGAGGGAAGGGAATTCTTATTTGCAAAATGAATTAACTAATGTCCAGAACCTGAGTTGCAGCCAGCAGTGCTTGGTGTAGTTCAGGTAGGTGTATGTATGTGTAAAAAGGTGACTTTACCTGTATGCTCCTCTGATCCTGGGTCTGTCCAGCTGGGTTACACCAGCAGCCAGAGATAATGGAGGAGGAAGACCTGGGGAAATATTCTGCTGGCTGGTTTAAAATGTCTTTAGGGATGCTTTACGCTGTTGGTGCCAGCAGGAGTGGATTGTATATTCTAGTTCTTGATGCATGATTGTGGCATCTAGGCATCTGCCTAGGCACTAGGCATCTATCTGCATATTTAGGCACCTAACTACCTCTTAAAAATTGGCCCTTTGAGACAATAAACATGGAACCCCATAATGCTACTTCCATAGAGCGATTCTTCAGGGTGGAACCTGTGTGTGTGTGTGAGAGAGAGAGAGAGAGATCGTGGGTGTGTTGCATATATACACAAGGAAGCAGAGTCTGAAGGAACTGCACTTTAAAAGGCACTATAGATAGTAAGAGCCAACAGCATTGGGAACAAGATATATACCTCTGTCTTCTTTAAATTAAGAGAGCTGGGTATGCTCTTCCTCCCATTTATCACTAGAATGGTGAAGGGGGAAGAATAGTTGAATCCACTAAAGAGGAACCTTTACAAATGTTTCAAAGAGTTTGACCTATCAAAGCTTACACTATTTAAATATATCTCTTCACTCTAACTGAGCTGATATTTAGCCACATAATGCAAAACGGCCCTTTAAAATAAGTTACTTTAGGAATGAGGGGAGCAGATCCTCAACTGCTATAAAAGGTGTAGCTTTATTGAGTTCAGCTGAGGATCATCTGGCCTTGTGATTACTATTCTGAAAATCAGCCCATGATATCTCAATTGGGCACCCACCCTAGAATCAGAGTCCTTAACTTCTAGACCTTAGTTTCTCCATCTGTAAAACAGGGGCAGTAACTCTTAATTCCCTCAGAGGGGTGTTGTGAGGCTTAATGTTCTTAAAGCACTTTGACATAATACTTTGCATTTCATTAGTATTTTCCATCTGAGGTTCTCAGTGTGCCTGGTAAAGGGTGTATTTATTATTTATCTCTTAAGTGAAAGTTTTGGGGGATAGCTCTTAGGGAGCAGCAGAGATGATTACCCAGACATTATTTGGTGTAGTAGTCAGCTCTTATTAGAACTCTGTGAAGCCCTGGGTTTATTTCCCCCTTTTCCCCTTACATTGGGATTACAACACTGTAAAACCAGTGGTGCTATTTCCTAATTTACAAGGTTGTGAGGGTGACTCCAGCCCTCTATCTTGGCTGGCTAGATTCCTGCCCTAGGCTTTGCCTGACAGGTTTGAAGGATCTCTGTCATAAATATAAAGGGAAGGGTAAACCCCTTTGAAATCCCTCCTGGCCAGGGGAAAGCTCCTCTCACCTGTAAAGGGTTAAGAAGCTAAAGGTAACCTCGCTGGCACCTGACCAAAATGACCAATGAGGAGACAAGATACTTTCAAAAGCTGGGAGGAGGGAGATAAACAAAGGGTCTGTGTGTCTGTCTATATGCTGTTTTCTGCCGGGGATAGACCAGGAATGGAGTCTTAGAACTTTTAGTAAGTAATCTAGCTAGGTATGTGTTAGATTATGATTTCTTTAAATGGCTGAGAAAAGAATTGTGCTGAATAGAATAACTATTTCTGTCTGTGTATCTTTTTTGTAACTTAAGGTTTTGCCTAGAGGGGTTCTCTATGTTTTTGAATCTAATTACCCTGTAAGATATCTACCATCCTGATTTTACAGGGGAGATTTCTTTATTTCTATTTACTTCTATTTTTATTAAAAGTCTTCTTGTAAGAAACGGAATGCTTTTTCATTGTTCTCAGATCCAAGGGTTTGGGTCTGTGGTCACCTATGCAAATTGGTGAGGCTTTTTACCAAACCTTGTCCAGGAAGTGGGGTGCAAGATTTTGGGAAGTATTTTGGGGGGAAAGACGCGTCCAAACAGCTCTTCCCCAGTAACCAGTATTAGTTCGGTGGTGGTAGCAGCCAATCCAAGGACGACGGGTGGAATATTTTATACCTTGGGGAAGTTTTGACCTAAGCTGGTAAAGATAAGCTTAGGAGGTTTTTCATGCAGGTCCCCACATCTGTACCCTAGAGTTCAGAGTGGGGGAGGAACCTTGACAATCTCTATAATTCAAAGCAAATTCGGCTGAAGTTGATATGTTTGGGGGTTTCCCATGACTTTTACCCTAAGCTTGGACCTTGGCGCTGGTCTTACAAAGCTGACCCCCAGCTGTGCAGGTTACATTTCCACACTAGTAGTGTGTCGTTAGGATTTCCCTTCCCTTTATGCTGGCTCTTTTGCGGAAGGGAAGTCGGTCCAGTCTCGCCATATTTCTTTGCGCCCAGGTGAGGGTGCTGCAGTACAGGCGTTGCCTGTCTCCTCCAGCTTCCTCGCGCTCCCGCAGCCTCAGCACCAGGACCGTGGCTGGGAATGGCTGAGATTGTGCCCAGCAGAGGGCGCTGCCGGACCGGTCCAGGCGGCGGCCGAAGCAGCGGCAGGGATGCAGTGGGAGGGTGGGTGGCTGGAGAAGCTGGTGCTGCAGAGCCGGCGGGGTCCCAGCGGAGAGCATGAGGCGCTCAGAGCGGGAAGAGCGTGGAGTGGGAGCGCTGAGCTTCGCGCAGCCCTGATCCAAGCCTCCGCGCTGGACTCCGGAAGACATGACTATGGCTGGGGGAAGGAGAGGGCTGGTGGCTCCCCAGAACACCTTTCTGGAGAACATTGTGCGGAGATCTAATGGTAAGGGGAGGATTAGCATTCACCAGCAGCACGCCCAGTAACAGGAGATGCTCCGGGGCGGCCAGAAATGCTGCTGAGCTTGGGGCTCGCAGGGGGGGCAGTGGCAAAGAAAACCCAGGAAGTCCTTCCTGCAGCCGGTCTCCGGCCGGGGGCTGCCCAACCGGCTTTGAACCATCACGGCTCGGAGGGGATTGAATGAAGCGGTCTATGCCCCTGCCCTTGGTGGCGCGATCCCGCCGGCGATGCCTTTTCAAAGTCCCGCAGAAAGTAGAGGGGAGAGTCTGATCGGACCCTCCGAAGGGGGGAGGTGGGGAAGGAAGTCCAGGCTCTTGGGTTGCACGAAACCCCCGTGATCTGGCGTAAAGCACCCCTGGGACGCTGCTCTGCGGGGCTCAGGTGTCTGCTGTAGAGATGTGAGAGGGAGACGGGTTTGCGGGAGAGAGGCTCGGGCACGCTCTAGAGCCGCCTGGATGCTGCCCCAGTGGAGACCCCGCCATGCTCAGGCTCAGACTCATCGCCCGCTCCTCGCAGCTGGGACTGCACCCGGCCCCCTCCTCAGGCCTCTCCCACACCACTGGTGGTGCCCTCCTCCTTGCTCAGGGGCTGCGTCCTTCCTTTCCACTGGGACGTGCTGCTTCGGGGCTAGGCGACCCAATGTGCCTGTCTTGGCAGAGCCTGCGACGGTTGTTTGGTAGTTGGCGATCGCCTTAGTTTTAATTTGCTTGCCAGGAGATCTCTCTGCTGTTGACTTAATTCTCTTCTATCTCTTAGCTCCGGTGGCAGGCAGGGTGAGGGTTCGGGTGCTGCTGTAATCACAGATACGATCCGTGGGTCGGTTTAAATTAAGGGTACAGCAAAAAGCCTATCCTGGGTTTGGGTGTCTAAGGAGGGGGTATATTTCTTAGGCATTCTCCTTATACACAGCAGTGTATGCAGGATAACCTCATATATCAGCCATTCAGGACATTTGTCTATTAGATCTAAATAGCTGCCTGTCACTTCTGTAACAGTAAGGAGTGAATAGGTGTTAGCCTGTATATGGTTTAAATTGAATACTGAAAATGTTGTAGTTCTTCTATAGCCAAATGTCAAAACCATCAGCCATACTATGGGCCGGATCCTGTGGAATTCACTAATTCAAGTAGTTTACACTCACCCAAAGGATCCCACAGACTTCAAGGAAATACAGGGTATGTAAGAAGTCAGTTGACTGTCAGGGAGATTCTTTTGGTCTAAGAAATTGCTTTTTAATGACTAAATGATTTCGAAATTCAAGATGGTCTCTAGGAAAAAAAGGAAAAACCCCCAAGTCATCTTGGAAGATAAGGGAGGTCTATCTCGCGGAGTTGAAATTAAGTTTCTTTTTTAAGTAAAGAAAACGGTATTTGAAATTTTGTGAGCCTAAGGATGGATAATTTTTTCAAGAATACAGTAATCAGTATATTGTTGCAAGGGGAAATGTTTAGAATTGCACAACTGCATGTGAACATGTATTAATGTGATCTGGAGTTTGCTAAAAGGCTGTTTCCTTAAAAGGCCTCAATCATGCAAACATTATGCATAATACTTAAAACGAAGAACGTATATGTTTGCAGGAATCTTGGCCTAAGTTCTACCAATTTTTAACTCCCATTCACTTCACTGAGGATACTAAGCAATTTAAGGACTTGGATAAGTTAGAGTGTAGAATCAGGCCCCCACATCAAGAAAACACAATTATTGAATTACACTATTTAAAAATAATCAGCTACATGATGATAAAGTGAAGAAGGGCAATTCCTCATTTGATCTTGGGCTGGAAACTCAAATTACTCCAAGGAACGATTTTCAATTTTTTTTTTTTTTTTTTTTTTTTTTTAAAAACTGGAGGCTCTTATTGAAGCAACAGCATTTTAGAAAGTCCGGGAGTGCAGACAATCTGGGTACTACTAATGCATCTTCACACGTAATTGTGACACTCTAAATAGGTTGCCTTCTCCCACTCTCTTCCTAGAGAAATGTTTGATTACTGTATTCTTAGAACAAAAAAATACTATCCATTCTTACTGAAAATCCCATTATTTAAAAATAAAATCTCCTGGCTGGCTGTGGTGAAATAGAACCTCTAATCTTCCAATTTCAGTTACTTAAAATTTTTTCTAGAGACTGTCTTGAGTCTTTGAATAATTTCATCATGAGAAAAGTCAACTTCTCACTTTATTCAGCAGAACTGATGAGTCATCAACCTGAACATTTGATCAGTTTTCCATCCCTACACCCCCACAATCATCTGAAGCAGTGTCAAAAGTTACCTTGACATTATAATTTATATGGCGCTGTGGGTGAGCAAGTTGCTTCACAGACTAATAAAAAGAGCAGGCCCCTGCTCTCAGATGTGCATTAGTTCATGAGGGCTATAATAATACTAGACTGAACCTCTAGGCTCAACCTTGTAGGAGGGGATGGCACACAGCTGTACCACACTAAGGAGGAATTGTGACTCAAGTTACAGTCCCTTCCCTTGCTCTTAAGAGGGTGTAATTGAGTGAAGTCCTTTCCCCACTTTGTGCTCGCTCAGCTCTGCTGGTCAGTTTACGGGAGGCATGGGGGAGTCAAGGCTCCTCCCATTTCCTCTTCCTCTGTCCCTTCTCCTGGCCCACCTGCTTGGAAGGAGAATACTGGGCTGTAGTCTTCGCTATGCCTCCTGTACCCAAGCTGTGAGGCAGGGGAAGCTAAAGTGGCCACATAAAAGTTAAGGTTTTGGTCCCCCTTTATTCGCCTACTCAGTCACATTTGGCTGGGTCACAATCTGACTGATGAGAAATAAATATAAAATGATAGGATTTGCCATTGAAGTTTTATCAAGGAGTTTTATGGGAGTTTTATCAAGTTAGTACTTAGCTGGCAGCTCAGAGCAGGTTACACACTGCCTCCAAATATTGAGCAGATAAACATACACAAATGTATGCTCTTGGGAGTCTGTTCTCCCACTGAAATATGAGGGACTTAGCATTAATGTCAGTTCTATGACTAATTGGTGTGATGCATATGGACCTTGCTGTGAAGGGGGTGTAGAATAGAAACCACTCTGTTTATATCAGAGACACAAATTAATTGAGGACCACATTTGTACTCTCTCTTTTTAGAGACACAGAGAAGCTAGCTACCTAAATGAGACTAGATAACAGTAATAAAGCAATTATCTGCAACCATTTATTGGGAGCAATAATCAAAACACACAACTAATTATGCCATTTCACCATTAGTTTAAAATGTAATACTATGAACAGCATTTGATATGAGATGTGAAGCTTGAAAGCGGACATGTCTCCATTGCCAAGTATAGCTCATAAAGAGAATATGTGTGCTTGAAAGAACTGGTGGTTTTAAGTTTATTGTGCATGATTTTTCAGGTCTTTTCATTCTGGCGTAGTGTTTTGCTCATGTCTATAGCTTGTCTTCAGGAGGAAGATTGTCATACCCATGTGCAGTGATTTGGGATAAGGGAGTTTAAGCACCTCCCTGACCCCACCCGCAAATGTGGCTTGCCTGAGTTGCCACCCCAGGTGCAGGAAAGAGCGGGTTTGTAAGGTCAGTTCTGTCTCCCCAGCCCTGCGTAGGAGTGGGCTGAGAAAAGCAGGGAGATAAAGACCCATTGCTCCCTTCCCCTACATGCCAGCCAGAGTGAAGGGGGAATTAACATTTAAAAAGCTACAGTAAACTACTGCCCTCAGAGTGGAGCAAAGAGGAATCCCTTCCCTGAGCTGCTCCAGGGATGGCGTAGGCATGCACCACCCCACACATATGTTGTTTACAATTCTGCTGGTGAACAGCTTGTCTTATGCTTAATATTTTAAAACAGTGTTTCTGAACTACCCAGGTATAGTTAGAAAAATAAATGTTGTGCATGGGACTTAGTCAGGCTTGGTGAACAAAAAGGGTTTGTTCTGGTTGGTTCTGAAGAAGTGAAAAAGGTAAAAAGGCCAGAACACCCTGTGGGCGGAAAATTGCCTATGCTGTAAAATAGTTCAGTACGGAAGAAATCACTAGGCTGCTGATGGATATTGCTAATGTCATATTCATGTTTTTCCTGCGGTAACACAATATCCCTGTGGTATACAACATGCTATAACAGTATCACAGCTATCATCTTGGTCTGCAGCCAATGCACTCCATTCAAATGGTGCAGTATGTTACAGGCAACTCATTTTTATAAAATGATATTTTAATGCTTTATCAATAATCTAGAGGGAAAAAATCCTTTAAGTTTACAGAATTATAGGCCTGAGTTTTGCAATCCTTCCTCAGGCAAAATTCTCATCGAGATCAGAGGGAGTTGTAAAGGCTGCAGAATTCTGCCTTGTAAAGGCTGCAGAATCAAGCCCTATTGTCTAATGACTATTGAATTTCAATAGAGTGCAGATACTTCTGAATATTAACAATAAAAGTAAGGAAATATATCACCAAACCAGAGCTTTGTCCAGACGATAACATAGCTAAACAAATATTAAAAAAGACATCTATTCCAGATTTCAGATCATACAACGTTAAGACCAGTGTGGCTTCAAACCTTTGAGCTACTTGTATTATGCAAACAAAGATTGATAATGCCATATTTCTAATATGTTATAATTAGTTTTAGCTCAAGGTCAATCTATTTATATGCTGAAAGACACTGGCATACCTACCTGAGTATAAAAATTGTGCTCCAATACCCATGAATCTACCCATATATAAATCTTTTACCAACTACTTATAGACTTCTCAATGTACAATAATATGGTGCTAAATAATACAGTAAATAAGAGAGGTGCACCAAATAGTCATGTGTTTTCTTTTGTATAACAATTTTGCTTCAAATGCTTATAGAACAAAATAAACAATTCTTGTATAAGATAATGTTTAGGCAATAACATAGATGAATCTTATCTTTCTTGTTTGAAAAGGATGTGTCAAAATTTTATACATCGAGGTCCAGACTCTTGGTTCTGCCTAAGTCCCCTTTGAGCCAAAGCTGCCTCAAACTGGGGCCTAGCACAATCTAGCTTTGGTTTTGTTTGGGGTCTTGAGGTACTACTGTAATACAAATAATGACCAGGTCATGGGGTGCTGAGAGGGGGGCCACTCTAATGGGAGTAACTCAGAGCAGCCCAGGCACTGCTCTAAGACACATAGAAGGCTCTTTCTATTCCCCCCAGTTCTGGGACTGCTGGGTAGGTGAAAGGTGGCTTAGGGGGCATCTGTCCTTGCTCAGGGCCCAGTCCTACAATTTCCCCACACCCAGCTTTTCCACTGATGTCACTAGGAGGTTTGGGTGAGCTAGGAATGCCAATACAGGCTTCAAAAGGGTAAACTTTAGTAAAAATCAGTTAAGTGTCTTTCCAATAGGGTTGTTTTGTGTTTTTTAGTACTGAGGTATTCATATCAAAGCATATTTTAAAAGGACTTAAATTCATGCACAAGGTAACTTTTCCCCCACAAACAGACTGTTAAATCTTCTATGTGGTCTGATAACATTAATCTGGGTTAAGTTGTTAGTACAATTAATTAGTAGAGAGGATGAGACACTGAGAAGTTTTTGGTCTGCACAGACCTTTTTTGAGCTACAGTGCACCAAATCAGGAGAAAATAGCATGGCCCTGGATAGTCTCTCTTAGATCCACAGGTGCAGGAGACCCTTCACTTGTGGATTTCCCCAGTCCTGTGCTGATGGTTTAGCTCAGTCACTCCTGTGGCATTATTTCTCCCTTCCCATCCTCCTCTGGACCTCAGAGAGGATGCTCTGCAGGTTTAGGTTTCGCATGGAGGAAGGGGGTAGAGTCTGGGTGGGGGAGGGCAGAGGTGGGGCCTGGGAGAAGCACTTTGTACCCTTCAGGAAAATTCCCTGGAAAAAAATAATATAGCCTAGGGCTCTAATATCTCTTCTGTGGTGCCCACTTCCCATGGCCAGGCCAGGGGGAGCCCCTGGTAGCACTGCTTTAATGGAGCTGAATAATAAGAGAACCTGGATGAGAGGGTTTGGAAGCACAGGATGCCTGTGAAGTTGACCGTTTCTGTGGATCCCCTGAGATCTGCTTTGATCACTGGGGACTGATCAGGTTCAGGGGCAAATCCTGTATCCCTTGAAGGAAAAGTATAGAGGGATCTCCATGAGAGGAGCCTCACAGAAAAAGTATAGAGGGATCTCCATGAGAGGAGCCTTCCCTTGTGGGTTGTACTCTGGGAGGGAATATCAGCCCTGTTGATTATGCCATATTTAATAGAATAGGCCTTTTCCCTTGGTACTGAAGAACATCACCAAGACCCATCCTGCTAAGGGATATGGTGAGTAGAATCCTGTTGTCTCTAGTAACCAAAGTGGATTCCTCTTGAAGGGTTCAGAGCTGATTCTCACATTGTGAATCAGACAAATCTCTCAACCGCCCCACTCAGAAATGGTTTGACACCTCTTCTCAGCAAAGATTTACTAAGACAGTGTCCAATGAAATTTGGTCCTAAATTTAGATTTTTTTTTAAAAATAAAAAAAAGCCTCTTGCAAATCCTGAATGACAGAATTGTTTCCATGATTGTATTGTTAATTCTAATGGAAGTAGTTTAAAAAAATCAAACAAGCATTCCATTTTACTGTCTGCAAACAGACCTTGCAACATTGTGCCATACGTGAGGCTTGTAAGAGAAATTAACTAGCAAGATAAAAAATGAAACTGGCCAGGCTATGTTCTGCTCAATCTGAGAGAAATGTAACAGCAAACAGCATAAAAAGTGGAATAAACTAATTGAATTTCTAAAGTTTTTTTGCATTTTAATAACCTAAATTGTTCTTATTATCATAGGAAACATGAAAAAAGATTTTAACCTGACAGTGTGGCTTTAGCAGCAGAGTGCTGCATTTTGATATCCCTTTACTAAGACTTACTTTTACAAGTTATGCAAATAACTTCCTATACTATGAAATATTTATGTAGATGGTAAGATCTTTGGGGCAGTGACTGTTCTTTACTGTTTGTACAATGCCTGGCACAAGGGGGTCATGACTGGTTCATGACTGGGGCTACTAAATGCACTGTAATTCAGATAAATGACTATTTATAAGTGTTTTCATACATTAAACTAAACTGTGGTTTTCAAAATAATTGAACAGAGTATATGTTGGGGTCCATTGTATTTGTTTTCTTTTTTATCATGTATCTGTGTCTGCTAATTCACAAATTTCGATAATCTTCAAATTCTGCAATGTCTCCCAACCATTAGTAGGTGAAATTCACTCTGTGCAGTGGGCTGGCACATAGGCTTTGTGCCATTTAAGCTGTTTTTTGAGAACGTAAATGGGTGCCTATGCCTTGTGCTGCTTGTGAATTTCATTCCAGCATGACAGGTTTCAGAGTAACACAGAATACAGTGTTAGTCTGTATTCGCAAAAAGAAAAGGAGTACTTGTGGCACCTTAGAGACTAACCAATTTATTTGAGCATGAGCTTTCGTGAGCTACAGCTCACTTCATCGGATGCATACTGTGGAAACTGCAGAAGACATTATATACACAGAGACCATGAAACAATACCTCCTCCCATCCCACTCGCCTGCTGGTAATAGCTTATCCAAAGTGACCACTCTCTTTACAATGTGTATGATAATCAAGTTGGGCCATTTCCAGCACAAATCCAGGTTTTGTGCTGGAAATGGCCCACCTTGATTATCATACACATTGTAAAGAGAGTGGTCACTTTGGATAAGCTATTACCAGCAGGCGAGTGGGATGGGAGGAGGTATTGTTTCATGGTCTCTGTGTATATAATGTCTTCTGCAGTTTCCACAGTATGCATCCGATGAAGTGAGCTGTAGCTCACGAAAGCTCATGCTCAAATAAATTGGTTAGTCTCTAAGGTGCCACAAGTCCTCCTTTTCTTATTCCAGCATGACTGACTGAGGTTCGGCTGCATATTGCCATGCATGTCAGTGAGTATCTCTGATACACAAATTGCTGGAATGAACAAAGTTAACCTTTAAGCAGGTGTTGCTAGTGGCAGGGGGTATTGACTTTGCTGTGGAATGTCGGTGGAAGAATGTCTACACCAGTTAAAGCCTCTAGAGGGACTAATGGGAAAGCTAGAGTAGCAGACCGTTTGTTTTTCCACTCCTTTGTACTGGTTCAAGGTGCTATAACTCCATTGGTTTCAGAGGTCTCTATGCTAATCCCACATAGGCCGATGCAGAGGGGGCACTGGGGACAGTGGAGTTGTCAATTATGTGGCTGCCAGGGCCTAACGCCCGGAAGAAATTGCAGAGAAGGCTGCTATTTCACCTCATAAATTGTAGTAGCATCTGTGGAGTGGTGTTGGCTAGAAAGTGAATTTTACCTCCCTCCAGTCCCTGTCACTTCACTTGCATAAGGCAAAGTGAATTTCACCTAAACAAAGTAGGCATCTGATACATGAACTAACTTTCTACTCATTTATTAAATGTAAATGCAGAAAGCTGACATTCCTTAAGTACCCAATCGTGCAAGACTGTGTGGGCAAGTTTACATCCAATGGGAGTTTTTGCTTAGGTATGGTCTTTAGGTTGGGCCTAGTGGCTCTGATTCATCAAAGTATTTAAGAATATGAGTAATCCCTCCCGGGCTTCACCGGGACTATTCAGCTGCTTAAAAGTATGAACATGTTCATATACCTTGCTGAATTAGGGCCAATGTGAAGAAACAATTTTTTTTGTTCTTGCTTGGTCTTGCTCCTTTTGAAGTCAATGGCAAAACTCTTTTATTAACTTCACTGGGAGCAGCACAGACCTGGAGTTTGCAACATAACTTTTTTACTTCTCTAGTAAGCTAATGTTATCCCAATATTTTGCCCAATTTGAATACTGAAATTTTTCTTTGCTAGTTATTACTAAGCTAAGAACTTCTAATTTTTAGTGTTTGGAAATGTATGACCCGATCTAGTAAGAAAAAAAGAATAGATTATAAGGATGATAGATATGCATTTTAAAATTAATGTTCTGTACACCCCCAAAAGTTCCATGGTAGTAATTCAACTCATCAATCAATCAATCAATCTGTATTAAATCCTAGAACAAGATCATAAAACAAATCTTAATGAAACCTGTTTGCTAGAGAACTGTTAATGCATTTTTGTAATGCATACCCTTAAGACTTTGCATAAAATTAGGTCTGGTCAAATGCTTTTAAAACTCTTGATGGCTGAAAATATCAATAAATCAAGTGGTTTATTTTAAACTGCCAGAAGATCTATATAACTAATGTACCCCAAAACAGGCTCTTCACTGGGTTTCTTTTTAAGACCAGAAAGGGAAAAACAAACAATTAAATGAAGTCTAATTGTTAAACATTATTATCTTTGTTCTTTTTTTTAAAAAAATAGTACATTATATGGTTTTTGCAGATTTGTACAGGGTGAAGTTTTAATATTAATTTTATTGACTGATAACTTTAATTTTGGAAAGTTACTTCATTCTAGATGCCACATTTGCTTTAACATGCTTTCTTTTTTTTAACTTTCAGTCTGGACATTATCTCATAGACAGACAGGTACAGAATGATGCTATGTACAATATACACATGACAGCTTCCATGCATTCTGTCCATTTCAGCCATTACTTCTCCATTGTTCTGTACCAATTGCTGTTAATTTACAAAGAGGGAAAATGGTTTGCAAAAGTGTTTCTTTTAAAAAAATATTTTGTAGACTTAATTTGATATTTGACTATCTTTCTAAAGATATGTAATCATCAAAAGAGCGAGGGTTATCACTGTTGGTGGAATGTATCGCTGTTTGCCGTTGAAACTCTTCTGGTGGTAGAGGTCTGTTGTGAAATATTTACTATAGCAATGTAAAATAACAAATGTTGGCATGGAACTATTAATCTCTGTATGAACTGCTGGCTGAAAGTAGCTTTCATTTTTGTGCAATTGGTCAAACTGAGTCACTTGAAGTTGTTGTTTTAGTTAGCGTCGCCTTTGTTTTTTGTGGTAAGTATGATGAAATGCATCTTCTGCAATTCTTTTCAGTCTGTCTGTGTACCATGCTCTATGTGCAAATAGTAGGCTTAGAATGCAGCATTGAAATGTGTGTAATGCACTGAAGCTTTGCTCATGCCCTAGCAATTGTAGAGTCTTCAAAACCCTTTTTGTCTCAGTAAAGTGTGTGTTTTATTATGTGAACCTTAATATGGCCATTTTGTATGTATATATTTAGGTGTTTATTTTCAGATATAGCCTGGCTCTACAGTTCAAAACTATGTACTATAGAGGCAGAATATTGAGGACTTACATTACAATGGCCACAGATGTCATTTCTCAGCAAAGAGGATTCATTTTAACATGGCAAATCAGGTCACATAATGTGGTGATGTTTAAATATCAACCCATCCCTGTCCAAGAAATCAGCTCAATAGATACTGAGCCAAAATATGCATCTGTGCAACTCCATTGATATGAGAGCAGCATGTTATCCCATTGGCTTTACTCGGCTACCTCAATACCTATCTAGCAGTATAAGTTGCTGTTTGCATTTGAACAGATTAATATTGTCTTGAGGGCCTCATACTGCACTTCTTATTCTGCCAACAATTTTGTGATTAGTGGGTGTGTCCACCTACTCTGCGTTTAGGCTCTAAGCCACTTGTGCCCAAAGAAATAGTTATTCATGTTTTGAAAAGAATTCCAAGAATGTATTTCCTTACAAAGTTGTCTAGACGTTGGGCCTTATGCTGATCTCACCTTGGGGATATATCGGTGTAATACCATTGACCTTGATAGTTACTTCTGCTTTACACCATTGAGAGCAAAAGTCTGCACAATTTAGGGATAAACCTGAATTAAAATGATCGAGTAAATAATTGCTCTGTGGGAATCACTAATGCAAATTGTGAGTGTAAACTCTCTGATTATAGAGGTTTTGAGAGAGATGTATTTACAAGGGAGCACTACATTTCTATAACTACATTTGCTGTCAAAAATGAAAACCAAAATACTATATTAAAAAAAAAATCTTCAGGTTGCAAAGTCAAGTGCTCCACAAATTTGGAAATACCAGAACTAAGGTTGCCTGGCAAACCTAAACTTACTCCCCTTACGTTTATGCTTTTTGGTGTAATTAATTATATAATTGTTACATACTATTTTTTCCACAGGACCCCTTGTTAATTTCAGCAAGGGAAGGGGTAGCATTTTGTACGCCTATTTCAGTGACATGAAAACATAAGAACGGCCACACTGGGTCAGACCAGTTGTCTATCTAGCCCAGTATCCTGTCTTCTGACATTTGGCTGGTGTCAGATGCTTCAGAAGAAATTAACAGAACAGGTCAATTTATTGAGTGATCCATTCCTTGTCATCCACTCTTAGCTCTGGCTGTCTGAGGTTTACAGACACCTAAAGCATGGGGTTATATCCATGACCATCTTGGCTAATAGCCATTGATGGACCTATCCTCCATGAACTTATCTAACTCTTCTTTGAACCCAGTTATACTTTTGGCCTCCATAACATCCCAAACCATGTTGCACTCTGCCATTGGTTGTAACGTGCCATCTATGCAGTTCAGTGCCCAGGTAACTAATGTAACACTAGCTAAGTGTGCTATGTCTGCAGATAGGATAAGAGACTGCTACAGATATCAACTAAGAGGGTTACTCTTTTACCTGAAATGTAAAAGCCTATGCTGGGTTCAAACTCTACTGAAGACCTATGAAGTGTTATCACAGTAACTTGGGGCATAACAAGGGGAGGTGGTGCGATGTACTCCATACATAGGAGTGTGACCACAAAGTGGGCTCTTAAATCCCAATCCTACATAACTTACTCACCCAAGCAGTTCTTAATCATGCAAACAGTCCTACTGACTTCAAGATGCCACAGATCTTCATGGGATGACTTCTGTGGATCTGCTTGCATGAATAGCTGTGCATCTCGTTGGGTAGAAGAATTTATAAGCTCAGTTGCCTAAGCAGGAGGAGATTGGGTCTGATCTTGTGTTGCATCTCCAAGAGCTTTGTGCCCTATGGATTCAGACTGTTCCAGACTGCCTATGGCTTGTAGCTCAACCCAGAATCTCCAGAGTCCTCCCAGCCCCACCTCTTTTGGGATTCACAAGGGGGCAGTGTTAGGGGTTTTAGAGCCTGTGCTGTGCCAGGGGCATTCTTGCCCAGCCAGCTGCTGCTCCTGCACAGCCCCTCTCCGCCACGGGAGCGATGTGTAGGGAATGCTATGTGGCCAAATTAACATTGTGGTAACATCTTGGGCCTGATTCACCAATATATTTTGCACCACTTCCTCAGTGCAGAACAGTGCTAAACACAGCTTAAGTAGCCAGTGGAGGATTCTTCTTCGTGCCCACCGGGCATAACGATTCCTATGTTTCCTCCCCTCCTGGTCATTGGCATAGAGGGTATGACCTCTTAAAAAAGGTATGGCTGGGACACCACTTCGTCCAGCTGCAATAATGGTTCCTGTGGGGAGTTGGCAGAAATTATCCACTCTAGTCTGCGCTGTGGATTGGATTGGTGCCCAGCCAGCCCCAGGACTGGGAGAGGGGAGAGGGGATAGGGAAGGGTGACTTGGGGGCACCTTTGCTGTCAGGTCTGGACTCCTGCTGAGTGCTCCTCAACCAGATTGGAGAACTGGGGCCCTGTCCTCTTGGGATTTGAGAGCTCCATTTCACAAACATTGTGATGCATCCAGGCTAGGACTTTGTGCATAATACATGTCCTCGGCTGTCTAGTCAGGTTTGGAAATGGTGCCCCAAATCCATATAATGGGTTAATCTTGTCTCTGGAAGCAGCCCAAGTAACCAGTCTGGGAGATCTCCTAGGGTGGTGGGGAAGGAAGCCTCACAAAGAGCTGCCCCGGGCCACTACTGTAGCCTTAGGGCTTCAACAGCTCCTGTGAGTATTTTTACAGACCCTCTGGTTTTTTTTTTTTGGTCTAATCATGTCCTTCCTCTTGCCTATTCTTTTCCTGGCCTCCCATGCCCTCTGGGAAGTCCCTAAGTGGCTGTAACCTCTTGCTTGGGGTCTACGAGAGAATCCCTCCTTCCTGTCGTATGGCAGCTCCGCAGCTATGCCACTGCCTCCAGGGTGGGTGCCCCTGCAGCCGGGAAGGCAAGGCTTGTCTCAGTAGATGTTTGATATCTTCCTGTGTGAGGGAGTGACTGCTTAACTGATTACCAGCCGTGTCTTGTCAGAGACCTGTCAGAAACGTAAAGTCAAATCAGTGCAATTGAGCACTGACTGTAGCACTGGGGCTGTGCTCAGCTAATATCCCTTCTGCCTGGGGGCGGCTACTGATAAGAAGGAACTGTGCAGGGTAGGTGATATGTAGGATTCCCTATTTTGTGCCATATCCTGCAGGGCTCAGCAAAGGCAAGACCCCCAACAACTGAGATGCCTGCTGTGTTACACACATGGAATGCCAGCAGGAGAGGGCCTCAAATGGCCGCAAACCTGCTTTGTGGCAGGTGGGATGCAGAGAGGAGGGCTGTACAGTAGAAAGCAGAGAAGTTCATATTTTTCTGTGATGCTCCATTCTCTTCTATGAAGGTGAAATCCCCCAGCCCACGGACTGAAGAAACAAGCAGGGTTTGGTGGGATGGAATCCCCTTTCCCAACCCAGTGGGCAGGATGCTGGGGTGTAGCTCTCCCCCTCTGCTACCTGTGTCATGCTTTCTGGCCACTGGCTACACACAGGGCTCCTGGATATTTGCCTATGTGGATCCTGCTTCCAGCTCTCCTTCTGCACCCCCATATCTACAGCCAGTGCACAGCTGAACTTCTTTGTGCACATGGGGTTCCAAGGATGTCATTGCATGGCAGCATGGTCCACATCCTCACTATGGGGTACTCTGGGGTTTCTGTGGTGTGCAGGCTTTGTGTGGGCTCTTCACCAACAGATGGATTTCTCACCTTGTGAGCACTAATGGAGTGGGGCAATAGAGCTGGATAAGGAAAGAAAGGCTCATTCAGCGGTTGTGGTGCTGAGCTGGGACTTGGTAGATCTGGGTTCAGTTCCCTCTTCCATCTCTGTGACCTTGGGCAAGTCACTTAGCTCCTCATCTGTAAAACGCATGTTGTGACTGTGAAGCACTCAGCTATGACAGTATTGGGGGGCCATAGAAGTACCTAAGATAGATATAGATAAATTCAGGTCTCTAGTTATAGAACTTGTTATCTGGAGCCAAGTTCTATGCTCAGATGCCTGGGGAGAGCCACCCTATAAATTAATAGGCGCTCCCGTACACAGCTCCGGGAGTAGAATTTCCTTTTTGGGAAGAGGAGATGATAGTCAAACTAAAATGAATGGGCAAAGTCATCAAAATCATTGATGCTGGGACAGAATGTGACCTGAAGTTCATATTTGCATATTTCACTGCTGCTTTTTGTTTCCTGATGGATTTTTAAAAAATGTATCCAGACAAGATACAGTGCAGTGTTCGTAGTCGAAAAAAAAATCTCAAAAGTACTTGATTCAGGCAAAAACAATAAGAAGAAATAACTATTTTAGTGAATCATAGTGAGGGGTAACGTACATGTAGTGCTTCTGGAACAAGGTGCTTTGCCTAAGAAAAGCCATGGTATTTAAAATGGTTGTGAGAAACAAAGAAGTTAAGATGTCCTGCAGATCTATTACCAATATATTTCACTCTAAAGTGTGTATACAGATACTTGTATTGCAAGTAGGATTGGGCAATGAAAGTAAGTGGATAAAGAACTTTTTTTTTTATATTTAAACCCATTTTAAGCTTGCTACAAAATTTTGAAAAGGAAAAAAATCCCAGCCGCAATTAATAGTTAAATTGTCTTTAGTCTTTTACTTTCAGGAATCATTGATGACTGCCATAAATACAGAGTGTGCTTTAAATACAAATATGGAGACCTAGATAACCCTTTTTGTTCTTTGTTTAATTTCACTTGGGTGTCTAGCCACCCTGCATAATGGTGATGGGCCTGATTCTTCCCTGCCTGGCTCCTTGTGTCATCATTGATACCTGCGAGAAGTCAGTGCTAAAATGAGAGCAAATTAGATTCCTCTGCATGAGTGAGTGGAGCATAGTGTTTTTTGTCTCACTTTGTGCAGATGCAGCTGGCTGAGCAAGGTCCAAGGCAGTGGAGAATCTGGCTGTATATACAATAGTCAATGTGCTAATTGTTTGAATGATACATTAATTCTACAAAAGCAGTAGTAAGCATTGAAGCTTAAATTCTGCTCACTATATTCCTGCTGGGTAAAATTCACCATGGCATGGATGTCCCGCAAAAGGACCTTAAACGGGGCTGGATTTCCAGTTAGGCACAGTAGGCATATGCCTGGGTGTCCCAGCATTCTAGGGGCACCTTACCTCTCTAAAACTGGGTGCAACACGAAGGTCATCTGCAGGTGGGGGCGCTGAAGATTCTGTGCCTACAGGTGCAAAAATGTAAATCTGGCCCTGCTCTTAAGCACCATGTTCAATCTGCTAGTGGGGCTCTGGGCCCTGTATGCCATGGAAAAAGGTGTTTGCATCAGTCCCAGATAGGTCAGAATCGACAACAGCAAAGGGTGAAGGCAATAGGAGGGCCACTGAATCCAAATTCAGAGCACATGCCAGACAACTGTTGCACAGAGGTCTTGGTCACTTATCCAGTGGGTGGAGCTGGATTGGTGAATGGCGGGGGAGAGGGGAAAGAGGAGCAGTGCTGTAATCCCATATTAGCCCTGGATTGGGGATGGGATTCACCTCCCCATACCCTATATTTTACCTGCATAAAGTCCAATCACTCAGGCTTTATGCAAGTAAAGTGAATTTAATCTGCAAATAATCCTGTTGACATCAGTAGGAATACTATGTGAGTAAAGTGAGTGGGATTGGGCCCCAAACAAATAAATATATATAGGAATGCAGCCACAGAGCTATCTAACTGTCTAACCAATGTGTTCTTTCAAACAGATACTAATTTTGTCTTGGGTAATGCCCAGATAGTGGATTGGCCCATTGTATACAGCAATGATGGATTTTGCAAGCTATCAGGATATCACAGAGCAGAAGTTATGCAAAAAAGCAGCACCTGCAGGTATTTGAGTGCAGATTTACTTTCTATTAAATAACTTGTAGTGTTGTGTTGTCCCCTGAGAAAAAAGTCTGTTTTGTTCCATTTTTCTCTTTAATTTCCCTAGGATGCATCTGTCAGTTATGCTTTGCAGGTGAAATAATAGGACACCATCAAACAAGGGCAATTTTTGTCTCTTTCACGCCATAAGTAAATGGCTTTGTACGTCTCTCCAATATCTTACTTGAATTCCTTGGTTTGTTTGCAGTTTTATGTATGGGGAGCTGACAGACAAAGACACAATTGACAAGGTGCGGCAAACTTTTGAGAACTACGAAATGAATTCCTTTGAAATCTTGATGTACAAAAAGAACAGTAAGTTGTTTTTTTGTGTTTTAGGTAAAGTGGAGGGCGGGGGAGTGGTGGTGGTGGGTGTGTGGTTTTTAATATTGGTGAAAGCTGCCAGTTTGCTAGCCTGGAAGACTGCAGTCTTATTAAATTAATGTTAATACCTGATTCCGCAGTCTGATCCATAAGGGCAAACCCTTTTACCTGTACAGAGTCCAGCCAAGGCAAGAGCTTAGGGGTCTGCCCACATGCATCACATTGCAGGATTGAGGCCTTCACTTGCTCACACTTATATTACAACTACTTCAGCTTCCAGAACAATACTTCAGCATGTCAACATTAGAATTCAATAAATAATACTACATGGACTATCCCATAATGACAACAAAACCCACCCAACCAACCTGACCTCTCTAAATACAAACCTACGGAGGTTCCAACTTGCAATCCACCAACCCAACTCTGTCCCAAATATCCAATTAAAAAGATTAGCTTTGTAGCTAGCCCAGGTGTTTAACAAATTTGGGCTCTGTCAGATCAGTGAGGGAATCTGTCCCTTGGGAAAGATCCCTGACAGAGAACCCTGCTAGCAGCTGCTTCCCATTTAAATCCAGGGGCTCCCAGGCAAGAACCTCTGCTGACTGTCTCATTTAATGGGGAGGAGATCACCTCTTTGCACCAGCCTGTATTGTACTTGTTCTGTAAGTAATGTAACCTTCCCTACTTTGTCTCGCCAATGCACTTCAGCCTTGACCTACAGGAACCAGCTCAATGGAGAAGGGTATTCCAGTCTCCCTGCAGAGTTGGTCCTTGGTCTCTCTGCTGAAACTGCCAATTAGGGCCAGCTGTGGGGTAGCTATCTGAGAGAATCAATCACTTCACATAGGCCACTGAAAGGTAATAAGTAGGGCCCTACCAAATTCACAGTCCATTTTGGTCAATTTCATGGTCATAGGATTTTTAAAATCGTAAATGTCATGATTTCAGCTATTTAAATCTGAAATTTCATGGTGTCATAATTGCAGGGGTCCTGACCCAAAAAGGAGTTGTGCGGAGGGGGGTGGGGGGGATGGTCACAAGGTTAGTGTGTCTGTGTGTGATTTTGCAGTACTGCTACCCTTACTTCTGGGATGGGTGGCCAGAGAGCAGCTGCTGGCTAGGAGCCCAGCTCTGAAGGCAAAGCAGCCACCTGTAGCAGCGCAGAAGTAGGGATGGCATGCCTTACTTCTGCAACCCCCCTAAAATAACCATGTGTCCTCCCACAATCCCCTTTTGGGTCAGGACCCCCATTTTGAGAAACACTGGTCTCCCCCATTAAATCTGTATAGGGTAGGGTAAAAGCACACAAAAGACCAGATTTCATGGGGGGAGACCAGACTTCACGGTCCGAGACATGTTTTTCATGGCTGTGAATTTGGTAGGGCCCTCGTAATAAGGGCTTTGTATGCCAGTGCCAATCTGTGGCTGCACTCAATCCTTTGTTTTCTAAAAGAATCTAATCAGTCCTATAAGGCTGCTGATGTCACTTCATTGGCCTTTGTCGTCATTTCAAAATAATCCTCAAACCACCTTATTTTTCTTTCCAATCTCCAGCCTCTGGTTATGCTGCCTGTTACCGTGCAGTCTGAGGCACTGTTCCGTCTAAGAGTGCACCATGGCTTGGGGTGCTTTCCTGGAGCACAGCCTTGCTAATACCGATCACTAGAAAAGCCATGTGCACCAGCTGAATAATGCTGAGCATTTGTGATTCTTTCATTCCCCAGTGTCATCTGCCTCCGGTGTTTACCTGTGTCTTAGAATCATAGAATATCAGGGTTGGAAGGGACCTCATCTAGTCCAACCCCCTGCTCAAAGCAGGGCCAATCTCCAATTTTTGCCCCAGGTCCCTAAATGGCCCCCTCAAGGATTGAACTCACAACCCTGGGTTTAGCAGACCAATGCTCAAACCACTGAGCTATCCCTCCCTCCTAGTCTTGCTAGGCTGAAAATAGTTAGCAGCCACAGGGACAAGTACAGCTCCCCTCCATGCATGCAAAGCCAAGTAAATGAGCAGTTGTCAGGGTATCCAAGAGGGGCTGAAGGAAGGAGGCGTCTTTCAATTAACCAGTGACTCGGCACTGAGTAGCTATGCAGCCACTCTTCTGTCAGTGCTGCAGCGTATGGGCTATAGTCACATCTGGGGACTCTTGCTGTCCCCCCATGCAGGTTTAAAGCAGTCACATTGTGGGGGATGCACCGAGCACTTCCCTGTCTCCAGCCCTCCCATGCACACAGCCATAAGGAGAGGAGCACATTCCCCTGTGCAGTCTCTTCACCACCTGCCAGGTCAAAAAAGTGGCACTGTGGTGGGTCTGCTGCATTGAAGGACTTTCAGGCCATTGGAGAAGGGAGGTGCACGGAAGAGGCAGCAGTTAAATCTGGTATTTAACTCTAGTGAAGATCTAGGTAAATGACCGCACACTGGCGTAACTTAATGAAGGATCCCACTTCTTAGAGGCCAATAGATCTTGTTTCCTATTGCTTTTCAGTATGTAACACCGACCCCTGATTACAAAGCTGTACATTTTTCAACCTCATTAGTCATATTAGAGATACCTGGTCTACTGTGAGACAGACCTTGAGAGAGAACCTGTATATCACTAGAACCAAGATGTAACATATAAAGCAGAAGTTCTCAAATATTTTCATAACATGGACTGCCTCTTAAAAGAGAGATTGTCTTATGGCTAACCTTCCCCTCGCCCCGCTTCATTATTTCATAGACCACAACCCTTTCTCCCCTGCACCCCGAGCCTCCATTTGTGATCACATAATAGGCCTGTGTAAATACAGCAGTTGCGTATTTGGAAAATTAATATTGGATAAATATTGAAGTAGAGCTGATCAAACAATGGTGACTATTGCATGAAAAATGTGGAAACTTTCAAATTAACTTTCATTCAGCAGGTTTTGAAAAGGACAGTTTTTCCTCTGAAACTTTTCACAACAAAGTTTTGGCTTTGAACACATCTTTTTTTTAATTTTGTTCCTCCTGTTTTCTACCTTTTTGTAAACCTGTTTTTTGCTCTTTTTGTTGGCTTTTCCCCTCCTAGCCACTGAAATGGGGGGAGGAGGGGTGGCAGAAAAATTAAATAGTTCTATTTTTGTTACTGAATAAACAGAATATTTTGAAAAAATGAAAATTTGTTTTAGAAAAAAGACCATTAAACAATTTTGTTTGAAAAGTGTAGACTAGCTCTGCATTTAATTAATGTATTCTTAGCTCCTTTTAAATGTAACTTACCAGCTGGAAACAAGGAATACAAAGCAAAATTTTCAGATGTATCATACGTGGATACTGGGGACAAATCAGCATATTGACATGCATTTCATACATGGTAGCTTTGCGAATGGTAATCCCATCTCTGCTCACACTCCAGTTTTGGGAGATGTATGTCCTGATCCTAAACCATTGATTTTTAAATGGAAGCAGGAGAAGGTGTATAGTCAATAGATGGAAGTCATTTAATAATTTAACCAGGGTTGGCATAGACTGCTGACACCACAATCTCAAAAGCAGTGACTTGATGTCAATATTTACTTAGCAGCATTAAAAAAAAAAACAAAAAAACCGTGGTCATTGTAGGCAAGTTCATACCATCACTACGCTAGTACAGAATGGCTGTGAGCCTACGCTGGGTCACAATTATGACTTAGCCGCTAGCATTTTATGATGTATCCTAAAGACAGTGAGTCTGTATCCTGCCTTCATGTTAGCATGTGTTGGTACTTTTTCTCTAAATAAGTATGCAGGAGTACTACTCTTCACTGAACTTTAAGGTTTGGAGAGGATTTCATAGCACTGTATGGTGGGGTCTTAATTGTGCAGCATATATATGTGGAAACATATTCAGGTTATTTAAGATATTGCTTTATAGAACAGTAACTGCAGAAAGTCTACAGATGAAGTGCAAGCAGTTAAAATTTTGGGCGTAAAGAGACCACATTTTCCTCATAGTTATGCTGGTGAAATCCAGTGGAGGGGCACTGGTGGATTTGAGGGGAGAAGTTGGCCCCCTGAAGGTAATTTGTAAACCTAGATCTCCCAGAGCCAACACACAGGCTTACAGTAACTTCAGGAAAAAGCTCGAACAGTTTAATGCCATTATTTTATTAAAGCTGGATTTGCAGTAGTGTCAATGTTCTGAATGTTTAAGGAAAATTAAAGCAATGATTGCAGCTGCATTGAAGTCAAGGGAGCTGTGAAGATTTACAGCAGCTGAGAATCTGGCCCAATATACTCTGTTCTCAATAATACCATTAGATTCAACTTTTAAAGCCATTTGAGTGTTAATTTACTCTTCACTCTTTGAAGTGTATGTTTTGCTTTTTACGTTTCTCTCAG
Organism: Eretmochelys imbricata; assembly: GCF_965152235.1. Taxonomy (NCBI): domain Eukaryota; kingdom Metazoa; phylum Chordata; order Testudines; family Cheloniidae; genus Eretmochelys; species Eretmochelys imbricata. Next base: position 167,481,799 of record NC_135574.1, read on the forward strand.
TGTGAAGATGAAAATGGATGAGTAAATTCCACTTGTAACTTCTCGTCTGTTTCATTTCCTGGTTCCCACACCTTAATAGAACGCTCTAGGATTTGGGTTATGAACAATGCAGGGGCAGGTTTGTCTTTTATTCCATTGCTTCCCTTGCAGCAGAAACAACTATGTATTAGGTTTTGTAAGACTGTACTTTACTTGCCTAAGTTTTTGTCCAAATTTGAACAGCTAGAAAGGCATTTTTGTATAGTAAATGGATACTATCCAGTATGTGGTGGTGCGGCCTCAAAGGAAGATTGCTGTAGTGGTGAAGACTAGCCTAGACTTTTAGGAGCAAAGACATAAGAGTTACAGGATTAAACACACCAGCCTGAGAGGCAAAATATACTGCTTAGTAGTTTTACCGGAGTTTAATGAGGAAGATTCCCTCCTGCTAACAGAAACCTTCAAATTACATAGCTTTTCTTCAGCTGCATACGGAGGGTGCTGTTTTTTGGCCTAGGAAGGGATTTTACTGTAATCACTCACCTCCATAAGCAGATACAGATGTTCTCCCGGTGTGCAGGTCTGAGCAAGGACCTTTGTACCGCTTACGGACCACACTGAAGCATTGTGAAAGGTGGGATGGGCTGCAGCTATAGAGGGGAGTCTCCTCCTAAAGGGGTGTCTGTCTCAGCTCTGGCTAGGCCCACAAAGGGGTAGGCCAAGGGATGGGCGACAAGCTCTGTGATTAGGCAGCCCTGGTATTCTCCCAAGTGGTTCAGAGGAGCTGTGACTGATATTCCAGCACATATGCTGAAGTAGTGGCTATTGTGTTGGGAGGCTGGATTTCACCTCCTTGGATCCTGTGCTTTTCATTTGTGTACAACCTGATGCCTGGCTGTATGTGGGTAGAGTGAATTTCACCAGTATTGCTATCTGCTTATTAAGTTTAATGAAATTATTTTTTCCATTGTACATCTCTCAATGCAAAAGAAGGCACTCAGGTAGTACACAGAATGGTATGTAAGCCCAAAAAGAGTGACTTGGGGCCACACTCTGCTCATGCATATAAATAAGTACAGTGCTTTCTATAGGGTGAAATCCCCCCTCCCCTCCAATTTCTACAGGGTTAAAATCACTGAAACAGGGATAGGGCTTGTGCTCACCCTCCGCACCAGGTGAATTGTGCCCAGCAGACTTAAGCAGAACCATAGGTAGCAAGGTGCAGTAGGCCTGTAGTGTTTGCAGCATAGACCACGTAGTGATTTATGAACTGGTCCAAACCACTGTGTGGGAGCAGAGGGTGGAGAAAGTGAAGGAAGAGTCACAGTGGGTCACATTCTCAGCTGCTATAAATTGGCATAGCTGAGGATTATCTAGCTGTGATTCTAACCCAATGTCTTGTTATATCACAAACCCACTCCCTTTCATTCCCTGTAAAATACATACGCCCAGTGGTGAGCTGGAGCCGGTTTGCACCAGTTCGCTAGAACCGGTTGTTAAATTTAGAAGCCCTTTTAGAACCGCTTGTTCTGCGAGAGACAACCCGGTTCTAAAAGGGCTTCTAAATTTAACCGGCCAAAGGTGGCGCCTTAGGCGCCGACTCCATGGGTGCTCCAGAGCTGGAGCACCCAAAGGGAAAATTTGGTGGGTGCAGAGCACCCACTGGCAGCTCCCTGCCCTACCCCCAGCTCACCTCCACTCCACCTCCACCTCCTCCCCTGAACGCACCGCCCCGCTCTGCTTCTCTGCCCCCCAGGCTTCCTACGAAGCAGCTGTTTGCGCGGGAAGCTGAGGCAGGCTGAGAAGCAGGCAGTGGCTTCCTGCTCAGGCCCAGGGAGGCGGAGGTGAGCTGGGGCCGGGGGTGGGGGGGTGCGAGGAGGGCCGCCCACGCTGCAGCAGGTAACCCGGGGAGGTGCGCGGGGGAACCGCTCCCCGCCCCAGCTCACCTCCGCCACCCTCGGCCTGAGCAGGAAGCCGCCACCTGCTTCTCAGCCCTCCCAGGCTTCCCGCAAAACAGCTGATTCGCAGGAAGCCAGGGGAGGGGGGCGGAGAACCAGAGCGGAGCAGTGCATTCAGAGGCGGAGCAGACGTGAGGTGAGCTGGGGCTGGGCGCAGGGCGGGGAGCTGCCGGTGGGTTCTCTGCACCCACCAAATTTTCCCTGTGGGTGCTCCAGCCCTGGAGCACCCCTGGAGTTGGTGCCTAAGGCGTCACTTTTGAAGTGATCAGTGGGGGAGCAGCCGCTCCCCCCCCTAGTTACGCTCCCCGCCCCTAGGAGCCAGACGGACCTGCCAGATGCTTCCTGGGAGCTGCCCCAGGTAAGCACCTCCAGGACTCCCCACCTCACCCCCTGGCAGGTCCCTCTGGCTCTTAGGGGTGGGGTGGGCACCCACTATGGTGGCCCACGAGACCCTCCTGCTTGGTTCTGGAGGCAGTCAGGGGACAGGGGAGGGGGGTGGATGGGGCAGGGGTCCGGGGGGGGCGTCAAGGAACGCAGGGGGTTGGATGGGGCAGGAGTCGGCAACGACTTCCTGGTGGGGTGAGGAAGGAACCCGTTGTTAAGATTTTGGCAGCTCATCACTGCATACGCCTAACTTCAGTTCATCTCAGGAAGGTCAAACTAATATGGCTATGTCACCAGGTGACATCCTGCTCCTGTCTGATCTGTCTACACAGACTCTGAGGCCTTCAGTTATTAAACTGTGCTGGGGTGTTTTGTTTACACTTGCTATTCCCCTACCTTACCAATCCATACACCATGTTATTTAGTTTCAGTCTCTCCTCAGTTCTCCGCCGAGTAGGAGAGGGAAGAGATCTCTCTACCCAGAGATCTCTCCTTCCTGCCTCTCTCTCCCCACCCTCCCCTCCTTCCTGTGCTGCCTTATACTTCCTGTGTTAACAGACCATTTCTCTTGGTAGTCCTCCACCAGCCCTTCTAATCCATTAATTTGGCCCTGCCAGGTCCACCCTGGGGGAAATTAATTGGTGTTTAAGTGACCGGAGTGCTGGCTCAGCTGTTGGTTCCCAGCCTTCTGTCACAGGCTAGGACTCATAAAACTGATAAACCAAGTCCCCATTGACCATGGCAATGTTGCCGGCAAGCAGTGCCAGAGGCAAGCAACAGCAGGGGTTCGTTGCCCGGTGTGCGTCACCCAATAACCACAAGGGGGTGGAGAAGCGGAAAAGTTTATTAGAAGCTTCAAAGAAGGTACAGGGAGAATAGAATCTCAAATCCTGGACACAGAGCAGGAAATTACACAGGCTTTTATACATCCTTTCTTCAGCATACTTATCCAATAGCAAGCTGCCCTAAGTATCCATGGGGGGCCAAGGACACTTGGGCCTAGTGCGAGGGGGCTTCCTCGACACTCATGGTCTTCCATCCCCTCGAGTTACCTAGTGGCCATGCCCAGTGTCCCCAACAGCAACTTTACCTGGATAATGTGTTTGCAAGAATGAGCTACCATCAAACAATTTCTCTAATGTAGTCACTGTGGAGCCACTTGCCGATAACTTCCCTCGTTTCTTTTATCTGAAGCAAAAGCAAGGGAAATCTTGAGATTTACCCGTCTTCCAGTCCCCTACAGCACATCGGAACTTCATGTAACATAAATCATATCAAATTGCTGTAGTACTCAGAGCTGGCAATAGGCATAAGCAGACTAAACAATTGCTGAGCAGCTCAAGGGGGGACCTCCCTATTAATTATTAATATGGGTTGTGTGTGGGACAACCCCCCGCAAAATATCTCTGCGTAGGGCCCCCACTGGACTAGCAGTGGCAGTAGTGGAGCATGTTCCAAACCAAGTGCTGTTCTTTAGTTACCCTTCAGGATTCTAGCACGCTCGAGTAACCTCTGTGTCCAGAGACTTCACCTTTAGGGAGCTGAAATTTGTTTTTCTTTATCTTACCATGTAAAGATCTGACCTATTGACCCATTATTTAGTAGTGTAAAGTGGCACCTAGTGCAGAAAATGTGAAGGCAGTGCTTTTAAAGCACTGGAAATGGCACCATAAAGTCTATCAATATAACCACACTGTGCTGAGTGCTGCTAGACACTAAGCTGGTTGGTTCTCATTCACTGCACACGGCTTGTTCAGAGGTAAAATCTATGGTAAGGCTTGAGCATTTACCTTACATAGTCAAATGTCAGATACTCCTCTCTATTCATACTTAAAACTTGTTTTGAAAATGTCGTTTGCCTAGCCCCCTAACTGATCTCACGCGGTTAAATTGTTTGTGTATTTAATTAAGGTTGGGCATAATTCACGGCCTCTGCCAGGTTCAGAAACAATGTAAAAATGATAGGGCATTAGTGAAATGTTGAGGGGGAGAATGTAAAGGTCCGCTGTACTTCTTAAGTAACTGAAATTCAGCTGTCTGCTTCACTGCAGACTGTAATTGATGAAGATATTGCATGTGGCTCTAGCTTTTCCAGCACCATAGTGTTTGGACGTAAAAGCTACCAAAGTAATACCTTCTTGTCTGAGTGTGTGATTGGAACTTTGTCTGAAAGTTGTATTTGTGAGTGCTGTTTTTCTCCAAAGTTACCAATTCAGTAACACCATCTTTGCCATCAAACATGATTTCCATCGTGTTTACACATCAATCTTGTTTTACTCTGTCAAAAGATAAATATTGCCTGGAATGATTTCTTTTTAAGATTAGGCTTTTTACAGCTAACACAGTATTTTACACCTATTTTGTACTATTCTCTGAAGGAGGTCAGACTTTCTTATTGAAACATAAATTAATCCTCATGGTGCCCAGGGAGGTAGATACTTAGGCCTGGTCTACACTACAGCGTTAGGTTGATGGAAGCCACCTTAAGTCGACCTGTTAATGTATGTGTCTACACTACCAGGTCCTTTACGCTGACCTAAGTCACCTTTAGTGTTTCCTACTGTCAAATGAGCACAACCAGGCAGAGAAAGTAAGTGATGTGGCTACAGCACTGTAAACAGTGTGAGAAGCACCAATAGAACTTGGGAGCTTCTGCCTCACTTCTGCAGAACATTAGCATCCAGGGGATCCAATCAAGATCAGGCCTCGTTGTGCTAAACACTGTACCTAGCCAGAGTAAGACAGTCTTGCTCTAAAACTAATGCTTTAATCCAAATAGACAAGACAGGAAAAAAGGAGAAAGGAAGTGTTGTTTTTCCCATTTTTACATTTGGAGAATGGGGACGCAAAGAGATGAAGTGACTTGTCCAAGCCAGTGCTGGGAACTGACCTAGCTCTCTCGAGACCTAGATCAGTACCTTATCCACAATACCATCCTGTCTCTTCACATTCCTTTCCCCCACAAAATTGGTTCTATTCCATTAAGCAGGCACTGGATTCCTTCACTGTTGATTCCAATATAACAGAAGTCAACCTGGCTCAGGAGGGTTTACTTCATCGTTTGTGCCCTGGTATTATCATTGATCTTCACCAGGAAGAGCGTTTGCCAAGACTAAAAACAAAACATCAATGAAACTAGTTGCACTGTTAGAGACGTTGCTAAACAGTGTATGCCTCCATACGCAGCCATACGTCAGTGCAGAGCGGTGCGAGAGGAGAATTTCCCCTCAGGTAGCTACAAGAGCTCTGAAAAATCAGGCTGGCAGATGTGCCTCAGCAGGTGTAAATTGTGGACTGGATTTGAAAATAACACTGCATTAAAAGAGGCATTTCTGAGCCACTAGTGACTGTCTGGCTGAGCGGAGACGTCAGCTTTGACACTGATAGAGTGGGGTCTCCCTGTTTAGAGGCTGAAATCCTTGTTTCTGGCCTGATTTATTACTAGTTTACACTCAGAGCTTTCATGTTTAATATTAAAATAAACTGTTGAATGTTTTTAAAAAGTAAAATTCTTCTGATAATTACACCAGGCTGCAGAAAAGAACTCGATAGAGCCACAAGCTCACCCAAACCTTTCCATGTTTCCTACAACTTAGATCTCAGACCTGCTATCAGTTACCTCTGAGCAGCAAGAGCATTGTGGGTAACCATTTGCAAATGAGCACACCCCACTTTATTATAGAAATTCCTCTACCCGGTATCTGTCTCCTAGCCCCAGAGACATTTAAAATGAGACTGGACAAAGCACTGGGAACTTCTGTGTGTTATCTCCAGCGATGGACTGAATCACTTAAAAGGATTTTTCCATTCAATAATCTTTGCTGTTGCTATTTACATATAGTTCCAGAAATGGAGTAGGGTTTACCCAGACCAGCTCTGTGACCGTGAGCATGTTTTGCCATGGGAAGTCCCAGGCGTGTGCCATCCTGCCCTAGTGGTGCTCCAAAGGATACCTGAATAATGGCAGTTACTAAAAGCACCTCCTTTCATTTCTGGCCAGCAAGAAGATTTGGTTGTTCCCTGCTGTTGCTGGCCTAGATACAGAGAGCTAGAAACTCTACCTGGCTCACAATAAAACGTTCAGTAAGAAACTGTAGCTGGCGCATAATGTGGTGTGCTAGGTCACAAGGAGGAAATAGCTGATCAAAGCATGTTACGTAGGAATGCTACAGACTGCATTTGCTTCCTGTTCGCTGCCAAATCCAATTCAAGGTTATGGTACTGATCTATAAAGCCCTTAGAAAGAGCTCACACTGTCTCAGAGATTCTTCTTCTGAGACCAGCCCCAGCAGTTACTTTCATGTGGCATGTTATTATTGAAAGAACACACATATGAAACTGCGAGAGCCATAGTGAGAACCTTCTCGATAGAAACCCATGGGCTGGTACAGCCTCCCAAGCAGGAAAATTCACTTGCCTCATTCAGCTTATGTTGTAAAAATCATCTTTTCAATAATTTGTCCCTCTGTAGAACCAAGGCACTAGAAAAAAGCAACATGTACTAGAGAAGAAGCCAATGTTTAAACCAGAGCAGGAGGGTAAATTGTCTGTCTTTTCTGGAGAGGAACCCACTATTTTCTCTAGCTTTTATACAATATCTAAATGCCAAGGTGTTTTAGAAATGACAGGTGGAGGTGAAACGGGGTATACGACACCACCTAAATACTATGAAGGTTTAAAAGTAAGCCTAGCACCATGGCAATAGGTTGCAGTGCAACAAGGCAATTTGGGGTGCTTCTGGATGAAAGAAAACATTTGTGCAAAAAGCTAGTAACCGCTGGCTATCAGGGGAGATTGGCTCCCTTCCAGCTGCACAGTAGACATGCCCTAAGTATGCAAAGGAGTAGGAGAAGCTGGAACACAAGTGAGTGGGTATGCACATGGGGTGTGATGGAACAAATGAAGGTGCGTGGTGGAGAGTTGGATGTGCATTTGGTCATACTGGGGATAATGCATGCATGAAGGTAGGAGGAAGGCCAGATGGGAAAGGATGAAGGAATACACGTGCATGGTAAACTGGGTGGGAGTTAGGGCTGTGGCTAAGAAAGGATCAAAGTATAGAAAGGTGAGTGCAAAGGGAAAAAATGTTACAAAAAGATACTGGCTTCTCTGTAGATGAGACTCTTTAGGTTAATTAATAACTTGCTAATGATTTTTACTGGGGCATTTATTCTGTTGTCACTATTTTGTAACTGCTTCAGGTTTTATTTATTTGTTTAAGGCTTGCTCAGGCACTTTAGTGCCTTTCTTCATATAAAGCCCTTAAATTTCTGTAGCTCCAACACTTCTCCCCAGACGGCCTTCAGTAACTCAAAGTCCATCTGTTGGCTTACCATGCTTTTTGAATCAGAGACTCCATCATTCAGTTACCCTGAAGTTCACAGGGCTTGCAGCACATATGGTCTGGAAGCTTGTTCGATGTCTGATGCTGCCTGCAATATCCAGGCACAGCAGGATGTGTTAAGGATTTGAGTTTCATTCACGGAAACTGTCTATGGGCCTCTGAGCTTTATCTTCAGTGGCCCAGGAAGACTGCTACATGCAGAGGCTGGGGGAAGGCTGGGTGATGCATCAAGAGCACCATGCTTCATACCCATTAGCACAGTGGGAAAATTGCCCGTTGCTTATTTCAATAAACAATTTGTGAACTTCCTGAGGGCCTTGTGCCCCTCTGGGAGCCGTGAGTAGCCACAGCCATTACTAACATCTGACTGAATTATGAACTATCATGTAAATACAGTCTGTACTCTGAAATAAAACCTGGATAGTTCAGCTGATAGGTAAAGCGATATGCCTCTCTCATCTTCAGGTTGCTGGAACCAAATGAACCTAGGTAGGGGTCATATGGTGGAGAAGAGGTGGTTCTCTTCCAGGCTCCACCCACAAAATAAGCTCCACCCATGTGAGGTGTAAAAATGAGATGCTACTTGGTGTAGGTAGTGCAGATGGTCAAAATATAATTGTGCAGCTCTTTGAGCTCCATTGGGCTTCTAAAACTTGGTTACCCTCTGTGAGCTTAAATATACCCATGGGCTGTGCTAGGCCCCTAGGGCTGAGGAAATAACTAGTGGTATCTCCCAAGCATCACTCACTGTGACACCAAGTGACACCAACATGGGACCTCTCTCTCAGTGAATAATGTAGATCTGTGAATCTGCCCTTTGATTTCTTACATGCACAGTGAAGTAAGTGTTGACTTCTAAATCACCATCTTTAGGTAGCTTGGTTAACTCCTCACTGATATGAATGGGACAGCTCACACCTCTTAGAGCTAACATTCCAGACTCTCTGCAGCATCACTTGGACAGCTCTGCATGGGTTACGCTTGGTTCACCCTCTTGAGGTTTCTGTCACAACCATAATCATTGGAGACGTACGTTTTCTTTTTAGAAGAAAGCTGAGATTCTGGGGGGAAAGACTAGCTTCACGGAGGAGCTGGTATGGTATATGGGCACATATTGGCTCTGTTTGAGCCCTTCAGCCTGCTAATACCCAAAAGTCTCGAACATCTGACAGCTGTGGTTTGTGTGAAACGAGTCTGTTGAGGTCAGTACTGGTGCTAGTGGACAGGGACCCCATTACTATAATTGACATTATTTTGGCAGCCTCAGCAGAAACACCAGGGATTAAATTGACCTGAAGATTGAATTACCCTCTCCCCTATAGAGATGGTCTGTTTGTCTGTCATAGTTGAAGTACTCTGGCAGAGCAGCTGGTATGGCTGCTGTCTGTGTGATATCTTTACTGTGATAAGCAGAGGACTCCAATCTTCAGAGCTGTCATTAGCACTTAATCCATTTAGGTAATTACCAAAGCACAGCTATATTGACGTGTCACTTTTAGTCACAATGTGTGTGCCCAATCCTGATCACTTGCATTCTGATGTAACTCCATTGACTTCACTGGAGTTATTCCTGCTTTATACTGGGGTAAGTGAGAGCATCATCAGAATGAGCAGACGTTGAGATGGCCTGAGTGGCCAGCAGAATGTTTCCTTTGCACAGAGGAATCTTTCGGTAACACAGAGCTAGCATAGCCAGTCCAGTCCCATCTTCCTCACAGCTCCTGGCATTGGGGGCATGGCTGGACCAAGACTGTACTTTGGTCCTCCCTGACTGCCAGAATGGCCCCGGGGGACTCTTGCAGGTAGGCGTAACTTAGAGCCAAACTGACCTCCAGCCATCCCAATGCTGGGGTGTATGATATCAAGGTGGTATATAACTTTTGCCCCTTACTCAGGTCCTCTGCTCCGAGAACAGCTCAACTGGTCTCAGGGATTGGGCCTTTGCACCTGGGATGTTTTCATCTGTAGATCTCAAAGCACTTTATAAATGTGGATAAAAATTATTTTAACCATTTTGCATATAGGAAACTCCAGGCACAAAGAGGGGTAAGTGACTTGTCCAAGATCACACAACAAATCAGAGGTAGAGTTGAGACTACAGCTGCCCTCACAGCTGCTCTGTCATTTTACATTTGGGGTGTTTGCGAAACAGTAATAGTCACAAACGGCTTCTTTTAAAGTCTAAACTTTAAAAATATCACATTCAGTGTTCTGTCTACTATTGATCAACTTTTTTTTTTTTTTTTTTTTTGCAGGGACACCTGTCTGGTTCTTTGTGAAAATTGCTCCTATTCGAAATGAACAGGATAAAGTGGTTTTATTTCTTTGCACTTTCAGTGACATAACAGCTTTCAAACAGCCCATTGAGGATGATTCGTGTAAAGGTTTGTCTTTCTTGTCATATAATTGTGCATTGTGCTGCTTCTCTTGGTGCATGTTGACTGTGAAATAACTGAAGGCCTCTAATACCCACACTAAGAATTGGACTTTAAAACAAGTGGCAACCATGCAGTGTCAAGCACAGCCCCATGTGGAATGACTGCAAGCTTTAGAACGATCTAAGCAGGATTGACTCTGGTATGTGCTTGGATGGGTGACCACTAAGGAAAAATCCAAGTACTGTTAGAAATTGGGACTGGGGATCCAGTGGGTGGTGCTTTTCCTTTTAATTCAGTTCTGACTAATGCCTCAGCATGGTATTATGTGGGCACAGAGTTGTTACAAGTGCCAGCTTTTGGATGAACTGTAAAACTAAGATCTCGACCACTTATCATTATTATAACTAGTGAAGGGTGCTGAGTCCCTTCTCTGAGGCACTGAGCCAACACAAATCCTTTGTCCTCAGTGGGAACGGGGGCTGTTCAGCTTCTTTCAGATCTGTTGGCACTCTGTGCAACATCAGAGGCATTAACCCTATTGCTGGAATCTAGCCCAGATTTAGGTAATTTCATTCCACCTGCCTAAATGAGGGCCTGATCCGGTTTCCATGAAACTCAATGAAAAGACTCCCAGTGACCTCAGTGGGAGCTGGATCAGGCCTAAACTGTTAGATAGAGTTGCTGCATGCTGTTAATCCATTGCTGAGTTTTACCCCAGAAGCTGTGGCCCTTCAGCAAGGCTCTGATCCTGAACATTTATGGGTAGATTCCTGTGTCCGTGCAGAGCCATATATGAGCTTGAAGGAGAATAGTTTATAATGGGAGATGAATCCTCGGAGGCAAGAGGTACATAATGCAAGTTCTCTTGTTGATCGCATTTCTTTTTAGTGTTCAATAATATCTGTAGTATAAAACTTAACAGGAAGTTGAATTTATTTACATTTTATTTTAAAAATATAGTATTTCTCAAAGTGGAAACACCTGTCACCATCGCTAATGAAGAACAATCTTTAAAAATAGACTCTCTGCCAACCTGTATTGAATGATTTTCTTTTTATTGCTATGTGTTTTTGGTTTTTTTGTTGCTCTAATCAAATTAGAAAGTGGGTTTTGTAGTCAGAAAGGTCTGTCCCATGGAAAATAGCTTTCTGCCAGGCACCTCGTGGTCTTCACTTCACTCTGACAAGAACTGACTGCAGAGATAAATCAGTATTAGGTAGTAAAGCTAGCTCTAGATTATTCACTGGGAATGAAGTGCATTTAACCAGGCAATGAAGCGAGTTTCTTTCAGGAGTGATACTAGCCTGTAGTTCTCCTGCACTTCTGCTGAAACCAGCGTTCTGCTGAAGAGCCTAATGTGCTAGTAAGCTATGGACTCGGGAGCAAAGATTTGTTTTCTCTCTGAAGATGACACATTTGATTTTGTAAGTAGGAGAAAGAAAACTCTAATCAAACATTTGAAGAAGTTGCACCTGTTGGATTCCCAGATTGTACTATCCTTACGGTGGTGGTGATGATGCTTAGCAGTTTCATGTCCAAAGCAATGTACAGAGATTAAACTAATTATCCACACAGCATCCAAGTTAGGTGGGTGTTATGTTCATTTTACAAATGGGGAAACGGAGGCAGACAGCTAAGTGCCAGATTTTTGAAATGTGGGTGCCTAAAACCAGGCATGGAAGTAAAGGTGGCCTGATTTTCAGAGGGGCTAAACACCCACAACTTCCCCAGAAATCCTCCTCAGACTTGGATGGAGTGACTTGCCCAAGGCCACAGAGTGAGCCTGTGGCACAGCTGGGATTAAAATTTGAGAGCTACTGACTCTCAACCCTACGCTCATTCTCCAGACTGTGCTGTTTCTTCACATAACAAAAGTTACATGATGTTATTTGTAAGTCTTCCAAATATTAGTCCCAAGTTTACTGAAGTCAATGAAGTTCTACCAGTTTTGTGTTGGTGTGAGTGGAAAACCCATTATTTCTACACATGCAAGTCAGAAGATGTGATACCATGGTAATAAAGTTGGAGATACTCTCATAAACCTTAATTTATTTCCAAGTCTTTTTACTCCCTGCTACTGCTTCTTCCTAGAGGATAGCTCCACACTGTCCCTACACACAGTATATTTGCAATGATTTGATTAATTAAAAGCCCAACGCCATACAGAAATGCATGTTGTCAGGCACTTAGAGACTTTTATACACCTATTTATTAGTAGAGCTTATTGAGCCTTCATATCTTGCATGAAAAAGTTGCATGTCTGGTGGGTGACTCACAGGGTTGTGGAGGGGAATGAGAATATTTTTGGAAGTTGTGAGAGGTAGAAAAACTGGTTATGATTTCAGAAGAATCTTCAAGGAATAAACATCAGGGGTCTGAATTTTGAAGAGGACACATTCTTTGGGCCACATACAAACTTGTATTGACATTTACTGTAGCGCTGATCACAACATATTTTAAATGAAAAATGGCTTTTTGACCAAAAAGAGAACTTTTTGCAGAAAATTTTCATTTGAGTAGAAATGTTCCTGATTTTCTACAAAAAAACAGGAAACCCCAAAGTGAAAGTTTTTATTGAAAATGACTTTTGGATCTCAGCTTTTTGTTAAAAGAAAAGGAGTCCTTGTGGCACCTTAGAGACTAACCAATTTATTTGAGCATGAGCTTTCGTGAGCTACAGCTCACTTCATCGGATGCTTTTTGTTGTTTGTTTTGTTGCTGGAAAAAATGAAAACTCCTTGTGGGAAATAATTTTTCAGAATTTCCTATGAAAAGCCTCTAGTTTAGTGTGATTGTGCATGCACCCTCAGTTATTTCCTGTGAAAATCTCCAGTTAAACGCCTAATAGTCCCTTTACATGTGCAAAGACCTCATTTCCATGTGCAGTTATGTGTCGGTTCATATGCAGTGGATGTAGCCCTAGGTGCCTGATCATTTGAAATCAGGCCCTGTAGCTCTGCTTATGGAAGCATTGTTATCTTATGCAAAGAGTAGCTGTCTATTTATCTCTGCCCATTTAAAGAGCAGGTTATGGCTTGGCCTGAGCACACTTAGCTATGAATGTCTTAGTAGCCCACTATTGAATGTTTAATTTCAAGCACTTTTTTTTTTTGAGCTGTTAGCGTGCTTGTGACTTACGGAAGGGGGTGTGTGTGTCTTGCACTAATGACTGGAGATTGACATGTGTGCAAAAGTGAACAGGCAGCTGTTATCTGAGATGAGTAGAGGAAGGCAGAGATGCAAATGGTGCTGAGACCACCCATTCATTTTAATAAACACCCTAATAATCAGACATTAAAAAGCCTGACATTTGAAAAATGGAAGTCTTATACTAGGTATGCTTCTAATGATAGGGTCTTTTGTTTTCTGGTTCAAAGAACTCGTTCACTTTTAATACTGCATAATGTATGACTGCTGTGGAGATTTAAGTAAATTTGCTTTTAAACATAGCTGCTTTAAAAATAGCACACACCAAATATAGCTACTTGAAAAATACTATATGTCAGTGCTGTTTGAAGATAAAAATACATTTTTCTACCTCCCCACACACGTTCCTCTTAAAATTTGAGGGGGGAGGTATTTAGCCTGTGTGCAATTCCATTCAAGTTGATTGAGTTACATTATGGCTGAATATGGCACTTGATATTTTATGTGGGCCTCACAGCAGGCCCTCTAGAATGTCTGAAACTAGTCTGTTCTTTTGCCCTTTTGGTTTATGATCACATGAGGTTTGGAGCACTCTGAGAAGGAGATATTCAAAATGATCTCTACATTTGAATGCACAGTTTTAGGGGCATGGTAATTTGTGCATGCAAATAGGATTTGTATGTACAGAGAAGTGATGAGAACATAAAGACTCTTGTTTATGCTTCTTAGGTCCATTAGGACAAATAATGTTTTAGAACTCTCCAGAAATTTAGATGGGAATGGGATTGAACAGAGTCACTGATGATTGGAGAGAGGTGAAGTCAGCTGTAATTGGATTTTGAAGAGAAGGGAATAGATGGAAATGAGAACTGTTCAGGAGCGTGGTTTGCTTGAGTCCAGACAATTCTGAATGCAGATGACATGGTAATCTGATAATACAAATCTGGTTACCCCATCTTACTTTTCTTCACAATGTTAAATTTATGAGGCAGTGGCTTTTAATTCTAACTCTAGTAACTCAAAGTTGCTGATCAATGCTCCAGCTTGGCTAGTGTTTAGTAATTACTATAGTATTCAACATATGAAAGGATGTGATTCATCTTGAGTAAGCTGAAGGAAGTGGTAGGAAACAACTGAATGAATTGAAATAATGAAAACTGATAATTCTTCTATAATAAAATGTAAACATTGTCATGTTTTCGAAGCAAGTTACAAAGGGACCAGGCTCCTCTCAAAGTTCAGAAAATTGGCTTCTTCCAATTTGTTTGAAAATGAAATGTGCCATTGAATGAAACTTCATCTCTTAAAGTGGAAGAGGAAAACATTGAGTTTGATGATCCTGCAAATAGATCTTTTCGATGTTGTTGTTCTCATTGAAACCTAGCTGCAGTAATAATGTAAGTCCCTGTTCCAGGCATTCTAGCAGCTCTTTCGTATTAAGCAATCTCTCTTTTCTCTTCTCTTCAACATCAAAAAGCAGCAAAACTACTTGGTAATGATGGTGTAAAGACAAATGAAAGGAAAAACTTGATATTAATAAGAGAGCTTGAAACATTCTTTTATGCCAAGATCTTCACCTTCAGTGTAGCCCAAATCAAACTATCTAAAGAAATGATTGAAGTGTGTTTCGTCCTGTATCAGTTTCTTCAGACCAAATGAAACTCATTGGTCCACTACCCGATGCTGCAAATGAAGAAACAGGAGGAAAACAAAAGGAAAAGCTTAAAGAAATAACATTGTCACTAATGTAGGACGGTTGGTTGAACCTGAGAACCTACCCAACAGTGGCTATAAGTGTCCATTCAGGAAAAATGCGTTCCTACTCATTGCTATTGATTCTGTATCTGAAAACGAAACCACAGAATATCCTGTTCTAGCTGCTGAAAAAAAAAACATGCAAGATTGCAGGGTAAATTGTCTTTGCCGTTTGCTCAGAGAACAAAAATTAAAATGGAAAAAGATGAGAAGACTTCTTGGGTGCACTCTTCCTCCATTTCTGAGATGTGGGTATGGAACACACTATTTCAACTTTTTTGAGAAAGAAGTCAGACCTAACACAGATCTGAAGCATACTAGAAGTTCCAAAAGTACTCTGCAACCACCATTTGCATCGTGGTTGGCTGTTTGAAAAAGGAAGACTAAAAAAATTGTTTGTATTACAGTAGTGCCCATAGGCCCTCGCTGAGACTTGGGACCCTGTTGTGCGGAACACTGTGCACAGTGTAAGAGGCAATCCTTTCCCCAAAGAGCTTACAGTCTAGATTCACAAGAGTAACAAATGGTGGGAGGGGAAACAGAAGCAAAGAGAGGTGAAATGACTTACCCAAGGTCACACAGTAGGTCAGTGGCAAAGCTAGTAATAAAATTCACATCTCCTGACCCCCAATCTAGTGCTGTCTCTACTAGACCACACTGCCTCCATAAGGATAGATGCCCACCTTCTCAAGGACACTTGGGAATTCTCAAGAAGACTGTTTGTATCTTTGTACCTAAATACTACAGTGTATTGAAATTTGCACTGAGCACAAGGAGGACTCTGTTAAAAACATAACATGCATTTTATATAACAGGGACTCTTAGAGTCACTAAGCTTATGGAGCTCCATCCTGGGGGACCTCTGGTTTCCAAAAGTGATACAGACCCTTATTCTTCCCTCTTGAGGACCTTGCTTGTAGCAGTCCACATGGAACTTGGAGGAAAGAGCACAGGCTACAGGAGGGATGGTGGTGGTGACACCATGAAGACAGTCTGTGTGCACATGGCTGGAATGCTAGCTGCAGTTACAGCATCTCTGTAAATAGTTCTCTTAATTAAGATCCTGGTTAGTTTTAGAAACATGGAGTCCTCTCCTATTATTACCCAGCATGTGGTACGTGAAATGTCAATGACCCACCTTAGGACCAGTGAGGCCTGGGTTCTTTTGCAGTCAGTGCGTTCACCTAATGGCCCAATTCATAAATTAACAGACAACGGCTATGACCTCTGGGACATTACAATGTATAATTACAGGAAATCCAGGACCATCAGACATATTAGTCACAGAATGTATAGCAGTATATTAACAGAATGGAAAGGGAACAGGTCAGAGAATCCAGGATATCAAATAATTGAGTAACCAGCCAATCCCCCAGCAATGAACATGCAATGTCCATGAACTATATAAGAATATCAAAATGCCTCAAAAGTCTCCCACAGGCCGCAGCTTGTTGTTGGAGCTCAGTGAAAAGGGCTGACACGCTTTCCTGGTAACCTGATAGTTCTCCCCTTCCAAGGGAAGGGCCCCAATGCAGAGGCAGCTTACTAGGCACTGCTGGAAGTCAGTCCTCACAAGCAAAGCAGAGTCTTGGGGCTCAGTCTCTCCTTTGTGGAGTTGGGGGTCAGTCCTAAGTCCTCTGGCCAGGTAAGACAAAATGGAGTCTCCCCTGCTGCTGCATGGTGAAACTTCTGGGCTGCATTCCCTGTGGCTGCTGTAACCTGACTCTCTGTTTCCAGGTGTCTTCTACAAAACCACCCCTGCCCAGGCTCAGTTCACATGTGAAGGCTCAGAGATGCTTTTTGGGGCCCGAAGTTGGTCACCCAGGCATGGCAATTGGGCTCTGGCCAGGTAACTCCTCCTCTCAAACATGAGGTCTGTCCAGGTTCAACTCATATGCTGGGGCAGCTCTGGCCATGAACAGGCTTTCTGGTGCCTGCGGTCAGTTGCCAGGCTTGTCTGGAGCTCCTGGTCTGGCCCCCACAGAGTGTTTGTGCCTCTCAAACAGGTGAGATCAGCAATCTGTTTACACAGTTTCCATGCTACAACTGGGAGAGCGCCGCCCAGCCTGGTCAGAGAGACTTGTGCTAGTGGGGCTTGCATTAATATGCCTGGATGTTGCAGCACCAGCAGTGTCTCAGTGTAGCCACCCAAGTTTAGACCCAGGGGGCAGGGTGGACTCATGCTTGGGTAGCTAGCTTGAGCCTACACTGGTATCACAATGTTTGTGCAACTAATTTTAGCGTGTTAGTGGAAGGCCCGCTAACGTGAGTCTGTTTACCTGGGCTGGGGGGTTCGCTCCCATGTGTGTAGACATACCCTTGGGGATTGCTTCTCTCAAGCCTCCAAATGGCTAGCGGGCTTCACTTACAAAAGCACTTGAAGCAGATTTAGGGGGGACTTGACAGGTCACAGGTGGAAGACACTACTCTTGTGGTCTCAGTATAAATCTGACTTGCGCCAGTTAACAACAAAAGAACTAGAACTTCACAAGACCAAAATACAAAATCAACTCAGCAAAGCGGTGGGATGTTTCATTTTCTTAGCCAACGTGACTGATGCCTAATACAAAGGCCATAGTGGAGCCCAGAACAGGAAGAAGAAGAGGTTGAACCACAGCTGATGGTTTTGTGATCCTGAGTTCTTCCCTTTTCTTCTAGCATTCAAGGCTGAAGGTCTTTGCAAAGGAGGTTGTATCACAGTGGTTGCATCAGAATGATGAAGAATTGTGAAAGTGAAGTCATGGACAGCAGGACAGTTGAATTTAGAATTTTGTCTTTTTAAGACCTCCACTCCTATTAAGGCAGCTCAGTATTAGTAGAGTGAGTTTTAGTACGTTCAGATTGGTTTGGTCAAAAGTTCATCACAGGACAGATGCTTAACGTATCAACAGAAGAACAAAAACAGGAGAGTGGGAGGCAAGACAAAATGTTAGATTGGATACTATTATTGTTCTATTCCAGAAATGCCAGCTGGCTTCTTGGACACTATTATATGTGCTTTTTGATTGTCTGAAAAATAAATATGCTTATAAGGTGAATTGCATAATGAGTGTCTTGAGTTTTTCACGTAATACAATTTGAATTTTTTTTCTTTTTTCAGAGGAAAAAAGTGGGTGTTTTCAGGTATAGGAAAATCCCTATCACCTTGGGGAAGAAAACAACTCTTTAATTTAGGTGGTCCAGTCTGTTCCCCCTCATCATGGTAGGACTGATGCCATTATACCTTTTTTTGAAATATGTGTCAAATCTAGACTTCAGGAGCTCCAATGCTGTGATTCCACTCTTCCTTTGCATTTTGTTCCACTGCCTAATGGCTCTTAGTTTGAATGTCTTTCTGATATATACTTTCTCTGCTGTAACTTAAGTCCATCACTTCTTGGTCTGTCTTCATTGACTAATGAGAGTAATCAGTCCTTGCCCTAAATGTCAGCGTACCTGCAGGCAGTTTATGTCTTCCTTCAGGTTTCTGTAGTAATATGTTGTAACAAGATCAAGAGGGATTCCTTCCTCTTAGGGTACTGAGAGACAAATGAGCATTCCACTGTAGGTACTGTTGATGCCAGTGTTGTCTCTGATGCAACATATAGAACCACTGTGTATGCTGGAGTTTCCACAATTTTCTTTTTCTTCCATTTAAAAATGAAAGGATGGTGTTTTACACTAATTGCCCAAAACACAGCAGTATTGCTACAGTAAGCATTAGGGTTTAGACCATTACTGTAGAATATTCCCAGCCCTTTTTAAATAAGGGACAGAAATGAAAAAAAGTGAGAGAATCTCTCAGCTTCATAATTGCTAATGTTACTTGAAAAGCATAATATAATTTTTGGCCATTTTGATAGGCTTTGCATCTTCAAGGCGTTGCTTAAGTTTCTGTAAAATTTAATGATATTTACTAACCCTTTGTTCTACGGTAAAAATTTCACAAAGCTCAGCTCTGCTTAAGGCATACTCACATACTTATGCACTCTTCAGGCACAGGGCCTGATTCTTCTTCCAACTGTAAATCAGCGGAAATTCCATTGGAATCAACAGTTACAATGATGTAAATCTGGAATAAGCAAGAGGAGAATTGGGCCTGCAGTCTCATTATAGGCAATACTACCAGCTCTGCTTGTATAGTTAAGATTGCATGACACTTCTCTTTACATGATCCTGGTTACAGTTGCTTGTAACTTTGCCCAACTTTAACTGTTTGACTGAAATTTTCCTCACCAGGTGTCTGCCAGAGGCTGAATTTATTTGTAAAGTTTCCTCAACAATGGTTGAGCCATATCAGAGAATGAGATTAGGTTAAAATGTCTTAGCTTGTCCATGGTAAAAAAAGATTGCTCTAATTGTTTCTTTGAGACATTCTAATGCTTTCATGCTTTGGAGCAAAGACTTGAAATTGCCCTGGGCCAGGAATGTGCCTTTTGCCATCCCTGTGAAAACAGAGCATATTTGGCCAAGTTATAAACCTTTGAAAAACCTTTGTTTGCATATGCTCAGTAGAGACTTGTTAAAGCTTGTCAACTAAATTCTCTCAGGATTCTATCTGTACTCAGCATGCTCCAGCCCAGGTCTGCAGGGCTGAGCAGGCTTTTCCCTGAAATTGGTGCTGCAGGCCATCCTGGTCATGGAAACCAGAATTAAAAACAGGGAGAGTCTCTCTGTGATCTCAGTGCCCCCCTGCTGGTGACCACGCAGTATGGAGGAGGAAGTGACCTGTCTCAAATGCAGAACAGACAAGAACCTGACTGGTGGGTGCAGGGGATGTAGATCGAGACAAGGAACCTGGGATGGGAAACCTGGGACGGAGAGTTAACAGGAGGGGTTTAGAGAAGAGCCACAAGAATGATCAAACTTGTAGTGATAGACTCAAAGAAAGCAATTTATTTAGCTTAACAAAGAGAAGGTTAAGGAGTAACTGTATTAATTTATAAGTACCTACCTGGAGAACAAATATTTAATAATGGCCTCTTCAGTCTAGCAGAGAAAGGTATTCCACAATCTAATGACTGGAAGCTGAAGCTGGACAAATTCAGACCGGTAAAAGGTGTACATTTTTAACAGTGAGGGGCAATTTACCAAGAATCAAGGTGGATTCTCCATCACAGACATTTTTATAATCAAGATTGGATGTTTTTAAAAAGCTATGCTGTAAGAATTATTTTGGGTAAAGTCTGGCCTGTGTGATACAGAAGGTCGGCTGAGATGATCACAGTGGTCCCTTCTTGTCTTGAAATCTGTGGAACTAGGACTGAGATCTGGGAAGGAGAGAGACTGGGACTCTGGGCAAGGAGCCCATAGGTAGACTGGGATGAGGAGCCTGAACTGGGTAGAAGACTGGGACTTAGACAGGGAGGTCAGAGGATTAGAGTAGGACTGGGATAAGAAGGTAGAGGTGGGGAAATGCAATGAGATGCTGCAGTGGGGCAATGAGGAAAAGACAGTACTAGAATAGGTACAGACTGAGGGAGACAGGGGCAGAAAGGTGACCACTAGAATAGACTCCCCTCCTGAACGTGGAATGGGATCCCAGATTTCCAAGTCTCCTCATTCTTTTCTCTCAGCAAACATCTGTAAAACCCACCGGCAATGTGTGTGTCTCATCTGCCTTTAACCCTGGTCCACATAAAGGATGACAACCTACTACTGCTATTGGTAAATCCATTAACTCAAGGGGAAGATACCCATGCAGTGGATCCAAACGTTCCAATTCCTCTGATAACCCATGTGGGTGTCAATATGATTCCACAGTTTGCTTTTTTAAAAACCTAGAACATTACATACACACTCAGGGCAGAGTTTGAATAGTGTGAAATAAATAAGGCCTAGGGCCACACATTGTTCAATGAAGATAAAATAAAATATTGAATAGTTGCTCATTAATTGAGCTCTGTCCATCCTGTGCACTGAATGAGGCAGGGATCCTGGTGGGAAAATTGTATGTGATCATGTAATTAAAGACTGTATCTTAATGCATGTGGACAAAGGAGCCAAATTATGTTCATATGGACAGCCTTAATTCTGGCATTTCCTGTCTGTTGAGTGCTTGGCTTTGCAACATTACACACAAAACAATATGTTAAATACCTTAATCTTTATACACAGCATAAAGAAAAGGAGTACTTGTGGCACCTTGGAGACTAACAAATTTATTTGAGCATAAGCTTTTGTGAGCACTCACGAAAGCTTATGCTCAAATAAATTGGTTAGTCTCTAAGGTGCCACAAGTACTCCTTTTCTTTTTGTGAATACAGACTAACACGGCTGCTGCTCTGAAACTTATACACAGCAAAGTACACTTCATTTCAGCACCACGGACAACATTACTTGCTAATAATACTCATATGGTGTACATGCTTTATTCATATCACATACTATAAGTCTGAGACTGTAAACCCATGTGATTCTATTTACTGCCACTTGAACAAATTATCCCCCAGTTTCTCTGGATGCACACCACTCTAAATCCGATGATCTTGATTCTTCACTGACTTACACTACTGTAAATCAGGAGTAACTCCAGTGGAGTCATGCTGGTATCCAAGTTATGTCAAAGGAAGATCTTAGGGCCAGACTCTGAGTTGGTATCCATGACCATAGATTTTCTAAAGCTAATGGAGACATACCAACTTACACCATCTCTATTCGCTTCAGAAGATCTATGCTCATTGACACCAGCTGTGGACCTGGCCCTTAGGAGCAATTTCCGCCATGTTCTCATAACACCTACTGGCCTACTTAAAGTTTTGCCTGAATAAGAAATGAGTAAGGGCTTCAGGACTGGGCCCATTAATGTTAATGAGACTTACTCATGGACAGCAAGGGAAGAATATTTCCTTAGAAATGTACTATGTTAAAAAGCTGACAGGAAAATGTATCAGTCTGACTATTGTGAAACATAAACAGATTTGGGGCCAACTGATGTAAATTGATATAGTTGCACTGGAGTCAATAGAGCTGTGCTGATTGACCTCAGCTGAGGATCTGCTTCTGTATTTGGAAAGGTAATCTGTTTCTCTGAAGAGATCTCCTTCTTTCTGGGGCAAACACTATGCTCCTTACTCAGGTGAGATTCGGCCCAATGGATGGAAATGAAAAGTCTAATTACTGCTAAACTCTTCAGGAAATAGGCAGTTGGTTCCAGCCAGCTCTATCAATCAGACCTTCTTAAAAGGAGGGGAGGCTTCAGTGTTGGCTTTGTAAGAGACATTCTTTGCCTTGACAACTGTTTCTTTGTCTGATTCCACCCCTTTTTTTAGGGTTGCCTCTTTGCACTTTCTTTAAGAAACATATGTCAAGTCACCTTTTCAGCCCCAGGCTAGGAAGGTTCTGCTGAACAGCAAATCCATGTAATTTGCTTCTTTATTGTGTCACCCTTTTATTTAGCAAACACACATTCCAGCAAACACTTTCACAACAGGGCATTGACAGGAAACATTCAAAGTACTGGGCAGCACTCTAACCACTCAAATCCGAATGACTTTAATAGGAGACTTGCACATTAGCAAGCCAGGCTGCTCTTTAAAAATAGTATTATTTATTTTCTTAATGGAGGCAGAAGGTTATGGAAGCTTTCCCAGGAGCAGAACCACATTAAGAGAGACAGTCTGCAAGGTGCTAAGCACCCTTAATGAGATGGCCAGTGATTCCCAGAAGGCACTAAGTATCTTGCAGAATTGGGACCTAATAATATTTTTCTTTTAGGAAGCTAGAGAAGTCCAAATGCATGTTCTGGCTGAGTTTCTGTGATTGCAAATAATGATCATAAAAGTCACTGTTTCTGCTAACTCTGTCGGTGTTTTGTTGAAGTCCCCTTATTCTGAGGGGTTTATGAATTGGTTGTAGAAAATTGTTCTGGGCTAAAACTCAGCATATAAATTCTCCTCCCCGGCAGCTGAATGTTTTTATAAAGTTTGAAAAATGTATTTGCTTTGTCCTTCCTTTCATCTGCAGAGGGTATAAAATCATGTTGCTGGTTTAATCTGCACTTTTTTTGTTAGATAATATAGTATCGTCTATTTCTTTGATTACCTCCACACCATCCCCTACACATCTGGGGCCATATTCACTTCTTGTTATAACTCTCATTGTTCCCGATTCTGGTCTCTCACCTGGATAGGTCAGGAACATCTCCTGCATTGATGTGAGATCTGAATCAGATCACTTACTTCAATAGGTGATTATCCCAGGGCAGAATTTTGTCCCCAGGAAATACCCAATCCATGTAACTGTCTTCTTGCACAGCCATTGACGTGCCACACTTTTTGGCCACTATACTACACTGACATCTGTTTACTGACTCCCTTCCACCTGGCATGTGGTTAAATTATACCACCTTTATCACTGCTGAATTTGATCCCTGGAGTTAGGAGAGTCTTCCTGAAATACAATTCCATATTGTTTCTTGTAGCTATTGTGTAATCTTTGTTCTGTTTTCTCAAGGCTGGGGGAAGTTTGCTCGCTTGACACGAGCCCTCACAAGCAGCCGGGGCGTCTTGCAGCAGCTTGCTCCAAGCGTGCAGAAAGGAGAGAACGTTCACAAGCATTCTCGACTTGCCGAGGTGAGAGAGAGTATGGAGCATGTGACTAGATTGTGATTGCTGAATCCGTATGTCTGTATATGGAATTTCAACGTGTAGTCAAAAGACAAGATTCATTACCCTAAAATCACTGTCTTCTAGTGCAGTTTACAGATGAATGACACACCTAAATGCCGCTGTAAGTGAAGTACTTCCATCTTTACTGGGGTAGATGTAAGTAGGTCTCATTTCATCCCAAATTACCAAGACCTTATCCATGGAGAAATTACACTAGACCTAGTTTACATATCTTTCGCATATGGTGAAGACTAGAAGGAAAGTGGGAATCCAGTGGAAAAGGTACTCAGAGGGCTAACTGTGGGGAAAGGTGATTACATAATATTTCCATGTCCTCATGTAGCTGACAATGTTCTCTCTATACTAGCTATGCACCTTTGTGCTCTTTTGCCATTAGGTTCAGGCTTGAAAGGGAGGGAATCCAGGAACAAATGTGCTATGCAGTAAGTCCCCCTGGAAAATGAATCAATAAGTGCTGTCCATAAAATGTCACTTAAACTAAGCATAATATTAGGATCTACACTCATATGGTCATCAGAGAGGTCATATAACAATATTAATACTAACCAGTATTTTTCACTTATATGTTGCCTTTCTTCCAAGGATCTCAAAGTTCACTAGGATTTATGAGTGCTCATGTGAGCATAACTGGGGTGGGAAAAGCTATGGGTAGTACAGCAGAGAAGCCTAGGAAATACCTATTGGCTGAGGACTGTCAGTGTAGAAAGGGCTGGGAGAACATCTAGGAGGAAGCTGGATCTGAGGATTTGTGGTCTTCAGAAGTCAGATGTCTTCTCTTGTTGCTGTTGATCAATATTGTAGCCATCCACTCACTTTATGGAAGCTTTCCCAGGAGCAGAACCACATTAAGAGAGACAGTCTGCAAGGTGCTAAGCACCCTTAATGAGATGGCCAGTGACTCCCAGAAGGGACGTAGTTTCTTGCAACATTGGAACCTAATAATATTTTTCTTTTAGGAAGCTAGAGAAGTCCAAATGCAATGTGATTGCAAAGTAATGATAGTAAAAGTCACTATGACTGCTAACTCTGTTGGTGTTTCATTAAAGGCCCCTTATTTTGAGGGGTTTATGAATCGGTTGTAAAAAATTATTCTGGGCCAAAATTCGGCATATAAATTCTGGGGTAATTTAGGAATACACTTGAAAAGGGATTGTCATTTTCCATCAGGTTCCACACATGAACCTCACTCATTCATCGGAATCTCTTACAGTAAAAGAGTTCAGGAGGCTGGCAGGTGTTTTTAATATTTATCCGATATAAACTATGCTTGTTAGCTCTCATATAGTGATTGTTATCTGTAGATCTCATAGCCAATTATAAGGGAAGGTATAGATCTTTATCCCCATTTTACAGGATGTGGAACTGAATCACCGAGAAGTGAAGTGATTTTGCTCAAAATTACCTAGCTTGTCAGATGTAGAACTGAGATGAAAACCCAGCACGCCTAACTCCAACGCCAGTGCCTTACCAATTAGACCACGCTGCTTTTGCTGTGTGGGAGCTTCAGAAGGTCACTCAGTCTGTAATTGGTTCTGTGGCCCTTTCACTCACTTGCAGGGCCTGAGATTGCCCAAATATATTTGTGTCTACTCCTACTGGAATTAATTTAATTTAGAAAGACAATTCTGTAAGTAAAATGGTTGAAATTCTGCACAATAATTTCCTTACTCCTGTTAACTCCACAATATCATTATGACAAAAAAGGAGGGAGAAATCTTAAGTGTCTTTCAGCAGCTGGGGCCCATGTTGAGTGCACAGCTTTATTATGTGGGGGAAAAACCCAACTCTGCTGCCATTCATCATTGATGTCTACAGTAGTGCACGCTTCCAATATTGTGCTCTCAGTCTTAAAAATATATCCAACTCCTGCAGCCCAATTCTGCCCTCAAGGATGCAACTCTCCTTCATATAATTTGGAATTGTACCCATGTAAGAGTCTGACCCAACTCCCACGGAAGTCATTTACAAGTTGCTTTTTGGCCAATAGGATCCTGAAATCTTTTAGACTGATTATAAACTATACATGATAGAGTGGACAGAACCAGCTGCATAACTGCACATAGCAATGCTGAAAACAGTTTAGGGAAGCAAAGGACACTATTTAGTTGATCCTATAAATAATTAAGGAGGCCGAGTGTCAGGCAAGGATTTGAAAGAGGATCAAATGGCATCATGAAAAGGTCAAGCGTTAGGTGGGCTGTGTTCAGTGCAGATGGGTGGGTATAGAACTTACAACCATCTTTTCCATCTGAACTCAAGGAGGAAGTATTACCAGCATAAGGGTTTGTACCCCCTTGGTAGGGCTCCAGCCACTAGAGGGAGAGACAGTCGCAAACATCATGCAGTGGGTTCATGGGCTTTGCCTACACGAGAACATTCAGCATCCATTGTCAGCAACAGGTGAAGCTGCACTGGTGATGACAACAGTTTAGAGAAGGTCTTCCTGATGTGGTCTTGAAAATGGGTTAGCCCAATATACCCAAGCACTTCAACCAGCCATATGGGTTGGTTGTCTGTACCAAGGAAATTGCCACAATTGCTGACAACAGGTACAAAATGTCTTGGTGTAGATAAGACTTTAGTGTAGCTAAATCTGTCATTGCTTAATGGTCTCTGTGGGAGGTGTGGGTACTCAGCACCTCTGAGAACCTACTCCAATATGTGTCATGATCCCTATGAAAAACAGGTGAGCTCCTGGCCAATATCTGCACCGTAACTTAACATGAGCCTGAAAAGGCACATGTATGTGGCTGTGGCAATGCAGACTACGGAGCTTGTGTATTCCGTCTTTGTGTCTTCTCTGCACTCAGTTAATCAAGAATGAAAACCTGATTTCAGTAGTCGTCCTATATGGCTGGCACTGCTGGGAAAGCATTCGCCTTCTGGTAGCTTAGGTACGGCAGAATTCTGGGCAACTCTCCTCCCCACCTCTGCCTTCTTCACACACCTCTAAAGAACTTCAAGACCTATCATCAATCATTCTTTCCTTCATTTCAAATGTTTTCCTTTTTCCAGTGCATGCTAGAACTTAGAAACACAAGACCAGTTTCTGATTTCATTTAATAATAATAATATCTAGCTGTTATATAGCACTTTTCACTGGTACAGCTAAAAGCAGTTTACAAAGGAGATGAGCATCATCCCCATTTTACAGGTAGGGAAACTGAGGTACAGAGGTTAAAAGCCTGCTCAGTATCACCCAGCAGGCCAATGGCAGTGCCAGGAACAGAACCTAGGTGTCCTGCGTCCTAGCTGAGTGTTCTGTCCACTAGGGATCATTGCCTCATGATGTCAATTCACAGTTGCTCCAATGAACTCAATGAGTGGATAATGTGTTCAATAAGACTTTGCACTGGTGCAGATGGCAGGTTCGTTTCTACTAATAAAGGGCAGGAACTTATTTTACATGTGTGGAATGAGTTCCTTTAATTGCCACTTGAATATTGCACTCATTGTTTTAAAGTGGTCATTGGGTCTGATTCTGATCTCATTTACATCATTGTATATTGGGAGTAACTGTACTGAAGCCAAAGGCATTAGACCAGAGTAAAAGCTGGGTATGTGTAATCAGAAGCAGGACCATTTTTCTTTACTTAGAGTGGTTGGTTGGGTCTAGCTTGGTAGCCTTCTTGTTCTATAAAAGTGTCTGGACTATTCTGGACATGAGACAATGTATTTGCAAGCCTTATGTGAGAGCTTTTCTACCGCTCTGAATAAACTTCAGCCGGATTAGAGTATTAAATTCAAGTTAAAAATTCATCCTTTTTTCTCTACTGACTGTCAGTGGTATTTGCTCTCGAAGTCTCTGTATTTATTGGAGTAATATCTTGTAAATTAACTGAGTTCAAGAAAGGTGCTTGATTGCAAAAGGCCTTTGTTTATCCACTGAGCAGGTAAAGTGTGGGAAATGTCAGTGTAAGCTTCTACCCTCTATCAGTATGACCCTGAGAGGATAATTCTGTCTTCATGCCCATTCTGTTCTTGGCCTCTCTACTGAGAGTGACAGTTTGTGCTGTGACACTGGTGGTATGATGTGGACACTCATTCACCATGCGCTAAGTTGAGACCACCGATTCATTTCGCATGGGCCACTGAACAGCTGCCAGATAGTAACAAGTTTAGATTTCTCTGGCCATGGCAAGCATACATTTTTAATATGGAAAACTCCGAAATGTATACTAAATGCTAAGACGTGCTATGATTTTGAAAGAGACGTAATGAAGTTGCAATGGAATATAAACTAATCAGTACCCTTTTACAATTTGACCACCCCGCAGCTGACTTACGAGCCTTTGTCCCTGGCCGTTGGGCACTGTACGTGTTCTCTGTACTGATGCTATTGGCTGATTTATTCTGTACATTTGCCATGGAGTTCTGTGTTCACAAGATTATGTCACAATTAAAAACGGAATAGGTATAAGCTATAAAAGTAGTTAAATTTATAGTGGCTCTTGGCAGCACTGCTTAATAAAGGGTATACCAGCATTTCCATTGTCAACCTTCCTTTTCAGGGCCTTATAACTCAATATCTACTTCAAATTGAAACTTAGAACATGGACTCTTTGCCCACCAGGGTTGTGTTTGTGTGTGAGAGTGCGAATGAATACAAAAGGGAGATGTGGCTGCAAATGATCGATTTTTTTTTTCAATCATAAAAGACCTTAAAACAAATTACAGTGGCAGCTTGTTGATTAACTTTGAGTACTGACTGTTGACACAATCCCCATTTCTGTAACAAGTCTGTGGTATAAATATTTGTATTTTGTGATATGTTAAAAATATTAATACAGCCTGGCAAAACTTTGATGAAAATTGTCACTTCTCCACTCTAAATAATAATCTATGGCTTTAAAGAGCTATTAAAACATCAGGCATTGTTACCAAAAATAATAAACACAGATAGTACTATAGTAGTAGCAGATGAATCCTAAATAATTGGGGCAATACTGCTATTAATAACTTTCTGAAATAAATAATTCTTTTATTGCGCTATAAACACAAAATGGAAAAAAAACCCTCCTAAAATAGGTTGGTTTCACTTATTTAGGCTTCTAGTTCTGATAGTAATGAGGTATTTACTTATTACATGTTTTGGATTGCAACCAACATCAGTTGCTTACATTTTCTCCATAGTTCCTTTTCTGGTCATCTTCTTCTCCCCCCGCCCCCTGCCCAGGAGCAGAAATGCATGGCTACTAGCTGGAACGGAATTGGTACACATAGGCTGGTAACCGCCACAGGTCTTGGGGCACATCTCCCAGGTGGGTGCTCCAAAGAGGATTGTGCTTCAGGGTGGCACAATCCTTTCCAGAGCTCACAGATGCGCGGGGAGAGCATTCCAGTACACCACCCTTTAAGCTGGTGTAGCATGTGCCTCTCTCGGTGCTTGGCTAGCTTTGCTGGCTGGTGCAGAGGATGTGGGAACAAGGCCCTGCTCTTTTATGCCCCTTTGGGGGTGATTTACATTCTTGGAGGCATTATGAAGGAGCAGCTGGGCTGTGTGTCACCCCTCATGTCAGGGGCTCAAGGCGGGGAAACAGCTCTTCCCAGTTTTCCATACACCTACACAGCTGCCAGGCAAAACCTAGCCCTTCGGTCGTAATCTTCTTGGGTCTTTCTCTGTGTTTTTTCTGCAGTGCTGGGCACGCTGCTAGTGCTTAATGACAAAAGCAACCCTGTGATGACTCATTTAGAACAGTCAGGTTCATTAGAGGGTTTATTCCTCCTCCAATTTTAAAAAAAAAAGTTTGGTGCCTGTGAAAGTTCCCAGGTTGGCAGCTCCAGAGACAGAAGTCAAGTTGGTTATCTACAGAACAGGTAGAGCACAGTACAAGCTGACCTACTCCTCTGCCTCCCTCTCTATGGGTGAGATGATAGTTCAGTCTCTGGCTTTGGATTTCCTTCTGAGAATGGCAACAAGACCCCAGATGTGCTGATGGTGTTTGCAACATGCACATATCTCTGTGAGGAGCTCAGCTAAAGCTGAGACTAACTACTAATTTAAACAGGTCAAGTAGCTACCAGTTGTTAGCTATATTTGGTCCTTTTCAACCTGGACTAGATTTGAACTGGAGACCTAGAGGTGAAATATCTATTACTAAGCCGTGAGCCTTTCAGTTCAGTGCAGAATAGCATGATCTACAAAACAAAAAGGAAGACAGACTTAAATCCTCTTATTTTCTATGCTGCAGTCATTGGGCCTCTCATATATAAAGGTAGAGTAATTCTGTTGATTGTTGATAACATTTAAGAAACTAAAGCAGTCAAGTTGTATATCTTCATAATGACTTGAGCCTCAAGGTCTGATTCTCCTTACACTTAATTCAGTTGTGCATCAGTGTAACTTCACTGACTTTACTGAAGTTACTTCTGATATACATCAGAGTAACTGGGACCAGAATTTGGCCCTTAGTTTCTAGGCCAGATACAGATAGATCTTACCTTTCTTTGTTTCTATCATACATATACCTATGTGAATACATGAGTAAGCTTCCAGACAGTGTTTTTCTAATTTACATAAAGCAAGATTTTCTTAGTGTTAATTAAGAGTTGGCGGTTTTACCATTGAGTTTCATGGTCTCAGGATTAGGCCCTTCTGAGTGGATTTGAAAATTTCACCTGTAGAACCTAAATTCTAAAATATAGTTTACTCATACTAAGGACAAGTTATTTTTAGTTTTCAGGGTTTTTCACTGTCAAGATTCATGTGTATATTTCCAGATTTAAAAGGTGGTTGTCAGGATGGTTGTCAGAATGTCTGCCTGTGGCTATATTAAAGTAACAATGTTGATAGAGATTAACGTAGATGTATGCCAAAAATGACAATCCTAGTCTCCAAAGACCTTTTGATGGCATAAGTAGTATGACCCCCAAGAGCACCTCAGTGCCAGATGGCCAGGAACTACCTGACATGTACCAGTGAGTTTCAGCTGGTCTAACTAGGCCAGTGGACCCCAACTCACTACTGTCACAACTTCCATGACCCATTTTAAATACAAATGATCATATGTGAACTGGTGACAATGGTGATTAATATCATTGTGAAATATATGTATTAACACTAGATGAGGAATTACGGTTACTCACTAATACTATGCTTTAAAGTCTGTGACCAAAAGGAGAGAATCAGTTTTTCTCCCAGACAGGAAGGAAGACAGCTACCTACCTGTCTTATATATAAATTAAGATTAGTAGAATTAAAACAATGGAAGCCCAATTCACATGAATCATTAGGGGGATGGGAATCCCACAGGAAGGGAAGAACAGCATGAGATCATCCTGAGTCTGGGGACAAAAGTGTGAGTTTAGGAAGATCGAAGGAGAGAGAAGACACCATCTTGGTATCCATTGCTGGACAGACACAAGGGGCCAGACCTGTTGCAAGATGAGAAATATGGGCCCTTCAGCCAAGAGGGTTGAAGTCTCAGGAAACTAAACATAGGTGAGAAACCTGCTTAAGCAAAGATCTTTCACCTAGAAAGACAAAGGAAACCCAGCACCTTGTTCTTCTGTGGAAAGTCCTGACTGAGAGAGGGTCAGCCATGGCTGGAAATAAAAAGATTGGTAAGAAATAGACCTTGAACCAAGGCTGTAGCTTGTTGAGTTTAAATTTTAGACTTTTAGATGTGTGTTTTCACTTTTATTTGCTTGTAACCATTTCTGGTTTTATCTCTTTTATTTGGTATCACTTAATCCATGGTCTTTTGTTAACAAACTTATTATATTTTTACTAAAAAGAAAAGGAGTACTTGTGGCACGTTAGAGACTAACAAATTTATTTGAGCATAAGCTGTAGCTCATGAAAGCTTATGCTCAAATAAATTTGTTGGTCTCTAAGGTGCCACAAGTACTCCTTTTCTTTTTGCGAATACAGACTAACACAGCTGCTACTCTGAAACCTATATTTTTACTATAAACCAATTCGGTGCTGTATTTGAAGGGAAGGGTGTGTTTTACCCCCAGTTAAATGAATAAGCTGTGATGTATTGACAAGTCAGCAGAGCACAAACTTAATATATTTTGTGAAAGCACAGTGGTAGGGGCTGTACATTGCAGAGAAGCATCTCTGAGGAGCTTGGAGGCTAGAGTTCACTGATAGTTACCTGCTAGGCTGGGAGATTATTGAGGAGTTTGCTGGTGAGGAAGACAAACTGGTGTGGCAGGAAAGTGAGACACAATCTAATCACCAGCAAAACTCTCCCTTGTGTAGGCAGAGAGGTCACACAGTGGCTCACAGCTCTGGGTATCCTCAGCAGCATGTTACAAGAGGCAACTGCGGTTTTGCCCTGCATTTAAGAGGTGGTAAAAATGTTCTAGCAGTGGCTGGGACCATTAAGTATTATAACTAAAATCTACTTAACTGACCTGCAGAATGTCACTCTGGGTGATACCTGCTATTGTCAGAGATGGGAAGTGCATGCTGACCAATTATTGCAATGGATGAGTAGTCTGGATGAGTCCGCTTGCCCCTCAGACTGCATTTCAGACTTGGGACTATATATTACCATTACTTCTATGCAGACTCCCATTGAAGCCAATAGTTGGATTCACCCACAGTGGTTCAAAGGGATGTTTTGAATCAGTTCATCCATGGGCACTTGCCCAAGCCGCTGTTCCAGCCAGTACCACATACTTTTGGGGGGATGGCAGTGGTTGGCTGCAGCCTCTTGATAGAGAGGGGGTTATTGCCACCTCGCATCACCTCAAGCTTCTCTAACCACCCAAGGGCAGATTTTCTGTCGCATGGAGCACTGGATGAATAAGGTCCAGGGCTGGCAGGATATGGCTCCAGGAATGCTTTGTGATAGCCAGGACCAAATCCTAGCCTGGAGTGCTCTATTAGGATTCTAATTACAGCCTCACACGTTGACCCTCTGTTTTGCGGCTGTTTCTGGAAACTAAGTTCAGCATAGGAGGTCACATTTGCCTACATTTTTCATATTGTTCTGGATTGTTGATGATTCTCTGTTTGATCTTGGGTGTACGCAGTCTGCAAATCTATTACTTCGGGGGGCATTCTGCGCCAAAAAATTAAAAGCTCTGCACATAATATTTTAAAATTCTGCAAGTTTTATTTGTCAATAAATAAATGCAGAGGGTCCAGCATGGCAATGGGGAGCACAGGCTGTACAAAGGTGGGAGATCACCCTGCAGCCTCCTTGGCTCCGCATCCACCGGATACAGACTCAGTGGTGATACTGCATCTGACCCTGACACAGCACAAGGCCAGGGCCTGCCCCAGAAACACCCTGGGGCCCTGCCCCTCTGTGCCTGGTGTACCAGGTGTGGGGCAGGCAGGCTGAACCAGGCAGGATCCAAATGTGGAGGGGCTCAGTGTGAGAGGATTCTGTGTGGGATAATCTGGGTGCAGGCAGCTCAGTGGGGGGTTTAGAAGTGGGGGGGATCTGGATGCACAGAGGATCATTGGGTGTGGGGGTTTCAGGTGCAGCACAATAGGACCCTGCAGGGGCTTCCAGGTGAAAGTGGTTGGGGCTCAGCGGAAGGGTCTGGGCATGGGGGTCTCAGCGTGGGGGGGAGGGTCTGGATGCTGGGGAGTGGGGATTGGTGGGGTGCGGGTCTGGGCAGATAGTTGGGGGTCAGTGGCATGGGGGTCTGGATGTGGGGGCTAGTCCTGCGGTGATTTACCTCTCCGCCGGCCACTCTGGCAATGTACCTGCACTGCTAGAGAGTGATGTGTGATTGCTCTTGCAGCTTCCCTTTGTTTCCCTGTCATTTTTCTGTGTGTAAGCAAAGAAATCTACCGGGGAAATGAATTCTGCACACGTGCAGTGGCGCATAATTCCCCCAGGAGTAATCTATCTATGGCTCTGATCAGCTCTTGCTGCCCCCTCCTGGAGAAAATGTTGGATTCTGACAATCATCAGGCCTGATTTTCCACAGCCTTGCACCTCACACGGTCATTTACATCTGTGCAAAATGAGTGTGAAATGCTATCATTCTAGTGTGGTGCTGTTTTGCACTCACTCTGCACAGGTGTAAATGACCATAAAAGGTGCAGAAGAACAAAGAATCAGGCCCTAGGATGCTTATAAAGACAGAATCTAAGAGCTGATTATTCTCCTTTTTTCCTTTCAGTTTAATCTGTTGGAAATAGCCATCAGCTCACAAAAGATCATTTTAAAAGGTTCAGCAAAGTCTGCAAATAAAAGTCTGCATATAAATGATATTAAAAAGCTGATATGCGGATAACTCCTGTGAGGGCATATTGTCTGATCTCGTCCTACAGGTGGCAGCGATTTATTTTCCCTTTCCCCATTCTCCAAAGCAAATTAATGGCCATGCTATAGTAAACATGAAAAAAAATGGAAGATCTAAAAAGCTTTCCCAGATGCCACTTGTTTGGCATTGACTCACCTCCCTCTGGCAATGCCTTTATCTTCCTCTCAATTTTCTCCTATCACTGAGCCAATGCAAGCCTTCACATTTTTTATTTGAGGAAAAAGTGTAAGGGCCTGATTCTGATCTCACTCCGGTTTCATGCCTGTGTGCGTCCATTGACTTACATGGAGTCACTCCTGATTTACACTAGCGTGAGATGAACATCAGGTCCAAAACCTTCCAGACATGATTCTATTCAGTTATTCCAGTGTATTAATCAGGCCTAATGAAGGCAGTGAAGTTACACTGGGTAAAACCAATCCAAGGCCCAATTCCAAAAAGGACTTAACTTCAAGCTAAGAGTGTGGTCAATGAGTTTTAAGCGCATGCTTAAAGTTAAGCCTTTGCTTAAGTGCTTTGTTGAATTTGGGCCTATATGAGGTCAGAATCAGATCCTAGGTCTTCAGATATTCAGTACTCCTGATGTCTGAATTATTTTAATGGAAAGTGAAAGTTAAAAGCTGGCATAATTTACTGGGCTAATGGTACAATTTTGTGGTGTTGAAAGCAAAGTGAGTTTACTCTTATGCCCCACAAAGTAGCACAACAAAGTCCAATTAATTCATGCCACATCATAGCATCAGTATAGCCGAGAATTAAATCAACAGCATTCAGAGGCAGTGTGGTCCAGTGGTTGTGGCACTGGGCTGTGAATAAGGAGAGCTAGGTATTATTCCTGGTTTTGCCAGTGACCTTGTGCAAGTAACTCCTTGCCTCTGCTTCCCTTCCCACCCTTGTCTGTCCTGTCTATTTAGACTGTAAACTCTTCAGGACAGAATCCGTCTCTTGCTATGTATGTTTTCAGTGCCTCATGCAATGGGGCCCTGTAACAGGAAGGTCTGCCCCTTAGGGTAAGTCTATATTGCAGCTGGGAGCCAGCCCCCCCAGCCAGGGTAGACACATTCACGCTAGTGGGGTTTGAGCTGGTGCGCTAAAAACAGCAGCATGGACATTGCGGCTCAGGCTGGAGCTCAGGCTCTCACGCCGACCCAATCCCCTGGGTCTATGCTCGTGTGGCTAGCCTGAGTCTCCACCATACCTGCAATGCCTGCGCTGCTGTTTTTAGTGAGGTAGCTCAAGCCCCACTAGTGCGAGTCCATCTACCTGGGCAGGAAGCTCACTCCCAGTGGCAGTGCAGACATACCCTTAAGGTCTAAGAAGTCTAGGCTAGCCAGCTCTGTTCCATTAGCCCTACCTGTGCCATAGGTAGCTGCCTCCCAGCCTAAGAGGACTGGACTAATTGGGGTCAGGTGACACCCTGAAACATCTGGATCTCATGGGAGAGCTGAGAAAACTCTGTTTGAAGGAAGAACCACAGGAAACAAGTTGGGCTCTTGTGGGAGGGTCTGGAAGGACTCCAGGGAAGCAGTGAGCATCCTACGTCTGAGTAAGGGAGATAGAAAGGTAGCTCCAAGAGGAGCCAAGACTGTGAAGGGACAGGGAAGCATGCTCCATCCTAGAGCAGGGAGACTTAAAGGGAGCCCAGAAAGTGCTCAGAAGGGGAACCAAAGTGGGGCAAAAGTACTTTTGGATTGTTTGGAGTTGTGTGCACTGACCTTTGAAAGTGACCTAGACTGAACCACGTCTATTCTGTGGCAGAGAGACAAAACCCTATGGATGAGAAAATGAGGTAGAGCACTGGCAGGAGCCATGCTTGGCCAGCAGGGGGTGCTATGGGACACACATGCCCTGTGATGGACCCCGATCTGGGGTTGGCATCAAATTGCTACCATAATGCAAACAGGAAGCTACAACACCATAAAAACAAATAGTGAAAGGATGTAGAGGCAACCGGTTAATTTAAAAGGATTCTGTTGTACTGTACTTGCAGCTCTTTAGTGTTTAAAGGAGTCGCAGGATTTTGTAATAGGCACTATTTCTGTGAAACGTTTTGTTGAGCTCAATAATCAAAAAAATGAAAAATATTTCCCTTTTTCTGAAATATCTGTCGTTCCAGGTACTGCAGCTGGGCTCTGAAATCCTTCCACAGTACAAACAAGAGGCACCAAAGACTCCTCCACATATCATTTTACATTATTGTGTTTTCAAGACCACCTGGGACTGGATCATCCTGATTTTAACCTTCTACACTGCTATTTTGGTCCCTTACAACGTCTCCTTTAAAACCAAACAGAACAACGTGGCCTGGCTGGTGATAGATAGCATTGTAGATGTCATTTTTTTAGTAGACATTGTGCTTAATTTCCATACCACCTTCGTTGGGCCAGCCGGAGAGGTGATCTCAGACCCCAAGCTGATCCGCATGAACTACCTGAAGACCTGGTTTGTGATTGATCTGCTTTCATGCTTGCCATACGACGTCATCAATGCATTTGAGAATGTTGATGAGGTTAGTATACCAAGCTCATTTCCAGGGCTTTATTTTTTTTCTTTTAATGTTTGCCTCCCCCCCAAAAATAAGGAATGAATACTTGTAAATATGCTGGCATATGGTGTGAGCATGTCTCCCTTTAGTAGCTGTCCACAGCAATTGCTGCTGCTTATTCATAGCTATGCAACGTAATGTAGATATTGTCTTGCACACACCACCTCCTGTCCCAGGGCTGGGCCTAGATGTGTTGCCACCCAGGGTGGAAAACCATTTTGGTCCCCTGTCGTGAATGAACCAGCCAAGTGTGTATGCCCCAAAAATAAAATTTAAAAAAAAAAAAGGCAAGTAATGTAGTGCCCCTAGAAGTTGGTGCTCAGGGCAACAGCCGTGGTTGCTGGCCATATTTCCTCCCATGGGTGATCGAATAACATCTCTTTGGCAATTAGTGGTAATTTTTATAGGAGAAAGTAAGATCAGGAGGGTATTCACTGGTTTTATCCAGCTGTCTTTAATTTGATGTAGTAGCCAGAAAGGAGGAGGACAGCCAGCATGATATGGCTAGCAAGCTCCTTGCAGACTACGGTTGCTCCATGCACCACAGTTTGGAAGACATGGCATACCAAACATTAATCTGAAACTACCATTTTCCAGCTCGTTTTGATGACTTACAGTCTAGAAGGGGCAGAAGAGAGGGATCATGGAACCTTCCCTCCCTCCTTGCTCACCTTCTTCAGGGCTAGCCACAAGACAGCTGGGGAGCACAGACATTCCCCTGGGCTAATCCCACCAATGACTTAAACTAGGGGGATAGGTTGTAGCTTTAACAGTTTTACTTTTAGTCATTTAGACTAGACTGCATTGAGACTAGACTAATCGCCTTTTATGTTAAAGTCACATGTGCAAATAGTTTATAAAGGGTGGTTAAATAACAAATATCTTAATAAATGGTTAATCAATTAGTATAGATGAGTCCAACAGGTTGCTTATAACTAAGGCTACGTTTATGTCACGGAGGTCATGGAAGTCACGGAATCTGTGACTTCCAGAGACCTCCCTGACATTCTTCATGCTTCAGCCCCAGGGGCTGCAGGACTCTGGAGCTGACAACCAGTGGGGCCCTGGCAGGGTCCCAACGACAGATGACAGCAGCAACAAGCGACAGGGAGCCCCCCTGCAACGTTCCAGCAACAGGTGACAGACTCCTGCGGGGGCCCTCCTCAGGGTTCCAGCGACAGGCAATAGCCTTGTGGGTGACAGGGGGGTGCCTCGGGTGAGCGGCTGGGATGTCCCATTTTTCTCTTTGGGAAATATAGTCACCCTGCAACTCCCAGCCACCATGGGTGAGGGGGACCCCCACAGCTCCCAGCCACCACGGTGGTAGAGGGAAATCATGGAGCCACATCAGCAAGTCACAGACAGGTCATGGCTTCCATGAATTTTTGTTTATTGACCGTGAGCTGTCCATGACTTTTACTAAAAATAACCATGACAAAATCTTAGCCTTACTTATAACCATCTATAACACCATCTAGTGATGTGCTTATAACCAGCTGTGAGACACAGTACTTTTAGTAAAGTGGTCATCATGAGGTTAACAGGATTACTCAATATATTATGTGTTGGAGTCATGCTCCCCCCTTCCCTTATTTAGTGGGACTTCCCCCACCCTCCTCCTGTTGTGATGCAGCTAAATAAAACAGCAAATTGTCAGTCTGTAGTCCTGTGAGTAGACTTATTTTTGTTGCATTGAAAGGTCCCTTTACAAAACTACTCATGCCTGTAAAATACTTCTAACACCTATTAATCGTTTATTCATCCTTTATAATCCATTTATAAACATGACCTTAATGTAAAGTGTGACCAATCTGTGTCCTGAAATCAGGACATTCCTTAAAATAATGTCCAATGAAATATCTGGATAATACCAAAAAAACATTTTACTTCTTGTATAATTAAACAAAAAAAGCTGTGAGAACGAAGCATTGTTCGTCTCATTAGATCCATGTAAAATATTTGTTTTTCACTTTGGCTGGGGATAGCTAGGCAAACTATTAAGTGCAGTGAAGCAAATGTAATGTTATGTGAGATTTAATTCCCTGAAGATAGATTTTTGTTTTATATAGAGCCACAGACTGAATTAACACAAGTGAAATCACCCCCAAAACTTTGTAAGCCCTGTCCTTAAATATTTGTTTGTCCCAAATTGTGCCAAAGGGAAGATTTATGTGAAAGACTGACATTTTGCTGTTGTAGATAATCATGGTACTCATAAAGCAATAGAAGGATTGATCAAGTGATCAACAGCTGGCATCTACAGTAGAGTTTATATATTTGTGTGGTGTCTACAGTAGAGTTTAAAAAAACAAAATCAAACAACTAGAGTCAACTTTCTTTACGTTCCTAGAACAGTAGCAAATCATTCTTGATCCTGCTGGACAGGCTCTTGATAACCTGAGTCTGATTCTGTCAGGATGACATACAGAACACACCCAGGTGTGAATGTCCATGCTAGAGGCCATTACACTGAAATGAAAAGCCTTTAAGTGAACAGAGATAGGTACATAGTTACTGCAATGATTTTCTGAAGTGATTATTATTGTTATACTTGGAACTTGGTTTTTCAGATTCTTAGGATAAAGCTGTCATTCAAAGGGAACAACTGGTTCATACTGTAATTATTCTATGGTTCTTCAATAGTTTCTTAATCAGAAAAGTACAATAGTGTTATTCCTGGTCATTCTAGTTATCCCATGCAAGCAAAGAAAACATGCTGTTCTTGATTCTGTTATTCTAATGCTGTTCACCATTACTTCCCCTAATGGGGCCAGATCCTTAGTTGGTGTAAATCAATGTAGATTGACTAGGGCAAATCCTCAGCTGGTGTGAATTGTCAGAGCTCCATTATGATCAATGGAGCTATGACAATTTACACCAACTGAGGATCTGGCCCAATATTTGTTGTCCATTTCACTATGAACTGCTTCAGAGGAGAGATAAAGACAATCCATCTCTTTGAAGGGCCAAATTCAGGAAGTCTGAGTCTAGAGAGAGAGACTAAGTTGCTGTAACTCATGCCTTATTACAGCTCTTCTACATGGCTTGTTGTTACATCAGTTCCACTTCCTTCAGGCTTGATGACTTCTCTAGGTTCTGATACGCACTGGTGTGAAACTGAAGTAATACAAGGAATCTTCACTGGACTCTAAAGGCTAGATTCACTAGGCTGCTCCAACTGCTTTGAGGAAACAACTTTTACATCGGAAAGGTTGCCTTTTTTAGCCTTACGGTAAATACTTTAATAAAAAATCATAATGTAATATTGCCAGAAGGGAAATGTGACAGAGTGCTGGACAACAGCTGCTGATCCAGCACTCTGATCACTGCAACTTCCATTAGCTGCCCCTTTCATGCTTGAATATGGGAAGGAGGCCAAATTGATTGAAATAGGCTGGAGAGAGTTAAAAACTAATTACCTCATTAACTTGGAAGGTGTGCGCGCGCGCACACACACACACACACACACACACACACACACACACACACACACACACACACACACACACACACACACACACACACACACACACACACACAGGAAGGAGGTGCAAAGGGGGAAAGAGAAAGAGCTGTCACCGGTAGAGTGAAGGATATAGGAGATCTCTCTACCCTGCTGGGCTCAAAGGCCATAGAGCCCCAGGATTCTGTTCAAGCTGATGCACAACCTGTATAGGTGGTGAGAACAAATTTGTAAATAAATCACTGGCTGCTTTACCTGATGGTCTCAATAGTTTGTTCCTCTGGAAAGAGGCAGGAACAGAGCATGCCCCTGCCATAGGGAATGACCCTTCAAACATGTTAATAAAATGAGGTGAAGACTATAAAATCATATTTTACTCCTTCAGTGTTTCCCTGTGTTGACTGTAGTAAGAGAGAACAGAATCCTTATTTGGCTTCATCAGAGCAGGTGAAAGCTGAGTAATTTCATCTGTATCTAATCATTCTTTGTAAAGAAAGATGGATGTCAGTAACGAACTAGCTTGACAAGCCAATTTTTTCTTAAAAATGCCATAATTCATGTGATGTACATAAAGGATTGATTTATGAGGTGCCTCATCTGAATCTGATGCGTGAAACACTTTGTACCTTACTGCTCCACAGACCTGTTGGCTCTCTTCAGTTAACTATGACACTTGGAGTCATTTAGCTCTTGAATCTTCTTGTGGAGGAAGGCTGGAGGTGCTCATGTTTGCATTTTAGCATTAAAAGCATTTGGCGTCCATGTCTGTTTGTATGCAAGAGTTTGGGTTTCTACAATTCATGCTTGCATACTGTCAAAATCATGTGTTGGTAGAGAAGTGTGATAGTGAGCTTTTATTTTGTCCTTACATTGTTTGGTTTTCTTGGTATTAATAAACTGGGATTTTTTTTTGGTGCACTGGAATCTGTGCAGTGTTATGCTCTGAGATCCCGATGGCCCCATACCACAAAAATTATAATAGAACAATTCTTGAGGTATTGGTTTCAGTACAGATGTAACTGGGTGAAATTCTATGCCCTGTGTTATGTAGGTCTGACCAGATGATCTAATGGTATCTTCTGGCTTTGAAATATATAAATCTATGAACAGCATGTGGTATCATGAGCTGACACCTGTATTCACCATAAGTGGCCCTATTTTTTAGTGATGGCAAGATTGACTATGGATAATATTGTATAACTCTTTTTGGGCCAGATTTGGCCACAACTGATAGATCACGTAGGCCAGATCACGTAAATAAATATTGGCGTGTGCCAAATCAACTGTTTTAGATAAAATATTTTTAATACCATGTCTCTCCCACTCCCTTTTGCCCCAGCTTAAAAATAAAACACACAATCCCAGAGCTACTGATGGATCCACCATCATAGGAATATTTAGAACTAGAGCTGGTTGGAAACTTTTTGCTTTGGGGGAAAAAATGAAGGGAAGTGTTTCAGTAAGGTCAAAATGTTTTGTTCTGTTCTTATCAGAGCAGCAGGCATCAGCTTTTTGGTTTAAATTTTTATATTATTTTATAATTATAACATAAAACAAAATATTTCAATGGATCTGAGCTGATTTCCGCCCCCCCCCCCATTTTTTTCACTTTGTGGGCAATCTCAAAATTCTTTGGGTTTTTTCTGATTAGGAATGAAAATAAACTTTGAAATCACAAAATGTCCAACAAAATGAAAATTCCAGTTCCATACAGATTTATTACAATGTCTTGTCTCTAAAACACTTTGTTGTCATTAACTAACTTATCCACACAAAAGGAACATTGGAGAACTTTTTTCCAGTCTTTTCCACACTGGCGAGTTATTCCTACAATTAAAAGCCAAAACCCTTCCTTGAACTGGTAAGGAACTTCAGATAATGGAAGTCTTTCATTGGCTAATGAATCATCATGGTGCCAGACTTAGATTTATAACAGTACATACTGAGGTTAAGATGGTACAGTGGATTCCAGTTTAGCTTGCCTAGGATGAGGGGTTGTAGTACTATAGTACTGATCTCCTATAGTACTGATCTCTCTTGAAAATGTGCACCAAATATCATATGCCAGTATTCAGACTGACCATAAATTTTTCCCCACTCAAGGAAAATCCACATAGATTTGGGTATAATGTTACTTTTTTTGTGCTGAAGCTTCAGTTGCCAGAATTAACAAAAATAGAAGTCAGTGACATAGTAGTCTTGTATCCCTCAATAGACTTATGACAGATTCCTTGTTAGGAATTTGTCAAGACCAATGCAGTCTAAGATCTTAAATGCCAAAGCCAAGCTGAAGCATGTTTTTGCAGTGGTGGCATGAGCAATTTCACATGGACCTTTGTATCTTATGCAGTTTTCAGCCCATAACTTCATAAGACACTGGAAACAATGACTTGTTACCCTGGTAACATGTGATCCTGTCATGAAATCTCCTGGTAGGAATGGAATCCACTCATGTCACCACCATATAAATCTCTGAAATAAGGGAGTTTATAGTGGAAGTGCTGAAGAGCCTTAAACTCTAGCTGCACTAACATGAGCCACTATAATCAGTTATTGGCTGACATTGACTTAATTGAGAACTATCCATCACTCTTATGAATTGAGGTGACAGAGATATGCATACTGAAAAATCGTGAGGAAAGATGTATTAAATATAAATTAACTCACGTTTGCCTAGCCAGATGAATTAGAGAAAAATCTAGCATTCAGGCAAAGAAGATACCTATCTTCCAAAGGAAGGGGTTTTAATGACGAAGTGGAAGAACATAATCCCTGACCTTGAAGAAGATAAAGGAATAGATGGTGGTGATAAGTATAGTCAGGTAACAGGGTGGCCTGCCCCTTTAAGGACAAGAGTCCTGGGGCCAGCCAGTTCTATTTACCAATCAGATGCAGCTGAGAAGTGGTGGGGACAGGTGTTCCTATAAAGAACTGCAGGAAAGGAGGAGACAGAGAAGCTGCAGGAAGGGGTAGTCTCCCTTCCTTAGAGACCATTTCAGGAGACTCCTGGTGGGAAGCCTGGGTGCCATGTGTGGGTAGAAAGCTCCAGCTGGAAATGTTTGTTTTCCTTTTGTGAGTTGTTTGGTGGTTTGGACAACAAATGGAATCTGGAGGCAAGGGCTAAAGACTGATTTGAATGCAGCTGATAATTCTCCAGGCTGGTGAGGAAGGTTGCCATCTTACAGGTCCAAAGAGGAGTCAGTTTGGAAAGAAAAGACGTTAAATCAGCTGAGTTTTATGGAATCTTGCTAACTTTGAAACCTTACAGTTGCTTTTCAAAGACTATCGCAGCTACATTTCAAGTAGTGTTAAAGTTATTTACTGGTGTGTGTGAGCAGATTCCTACCTAGTTTTGTTCATCTTTCCTGTTTGATTCCTTTCTGACTGGGAAACAACAAAGTGCTTTGGATGTGGGTCTGTTAACTGTGGTAATTAAATGAATCTTCTCTAAGGCCACGTCTACATTTACAGCGGCATGTAGAGTCCAGACATTGCATGCCCAGCTAGCCTGGGTATAAATAGCAGTGTAGATAGTGAGCATTGCTTAGGTGAGTAAAGTACAGACACACCAGAACCTTAGGGTACACACCCTACTCTGCTCTCTGTTCGCCTGCAGCGAAAGGCTCTGGCAGTGTGGGAGGCAGCAGAGAAAGACTCCAGCAGCTCCCTGCGGCCATAGCCTTTCGCTGCCACATGTAGCTACGCATGACAACATGGGTGCAGATTGCTTTTCAACATAGCGTGTAGCTACATGTACCCTATGTGTCGCTGTGAGCGTAGACCAGGCCTAAGTGTGTGGCTAAACTAAGCAAAAGGAAACCAATTCCTAACCCAACTTCTGTGGAGTGTTTTTACACAAGAGGCAAATTATACATGGCATAGTCTAGGATAAAGAAAACTGCAGTTCAGTTCTTGGGCATGTATATTGGGAAACGGGTACTGGCTGCACTAAAAATGGCTGCACTTAAAAATGGCTGGAGATACAATGAAACATTTAGAACTCTGAACTTTTGAGAAA
Organism: Eretmochelys imbricata; assembly: GCF_965152235.1. Taxonomy (NCBI): domain Eukaryota; kingdom Metazoa; phylum Chordata; order Testudines; family Cheloniidae; genus Eretmochelys; species Eretmochelys imbricata. Next base: position 167,525,618 of record NC_135574.1, read on the forward strand.
TGTCTGATTCAGTATGATGTAAGGCTCTCCCACTTTGCTGTGCTCTTAAACCTTTCCCTCCTTAACCCGCCTCTCAAAACTCCATAGCTCTCCATCCCCATATCAGTCAATCATTTTGACACCCTCTTTCAAATGTAATGCCACTCTTTTTTCCTTTATAGAGTGTTCACTTTCATGAATACCAAGTATATGGCAGTGTTTGTAGAGTGGTGAATTCCACTTTTTATTGAATATTGCACATTCAAAATCTGCACAAGAGACAGGGTCCAGTCAGACCTTTGCGATTGTGGCAATCTCTATTGAGGCCCTCTCACATGCAAAAAGTGGGGACATTTTTTTCCACTCCCCTAGAATATTTATGGTTTCTACCAGTCTGATTTCTTGTTGGCTTTAAGATACTTGGAATTTTGGTCCAAGCATTCTTTCATCTGATTTACCCCTTCCAAGCCCACGTTCCAGCTGAGCAACAGGTCTGCTGGTCTCATGGTCCTCCAGCATAACCCAAGAGGGACCATCAGAAGTAACCTAAGACAAGCTGAATGATTCTAATGAAGTCTAGTGGAATTTCCATCCTGATACATTAGGGGGAAGTTAACGTTCTTCAAAAATTGTTTAGCTCTTCCTTCATATTTACCATCTTTTCACTTTTACCTGTTATCAGCTCAAATCTTAAGACTTTTACTCAGACCTGATGCAGGCAGATTCTCATTGGCTGACTAAGGGCTTCAAGAATAGATCCTATGGTTTGATTGCCATTCAGTTAATCTCTACAAGCTATTGGCAACCCAGAGCAACTAATCAACTGTAAGCTGTGCAGCAATATGGCTATATAATTGACCAACTCTAATTTGAATTAGGCATGTCATAGCCATTCTGTAAATTCATCGCTTTAATGTACATGTTAGCAAAGAAGGCTTATGTGAATAGGGAAATCACAGGATTTACCCACTTTTAAAGTTCTGAGCATAAAATCTCCTGGTAAATGGAATCATGCACTCCTGACAAACACAAATAGTGTATAACATGAATAAATCATGATACTAGCATATACTTATCCCTTCCCTTCTCAGGTACGTCTCCCATAATCACTGAATCCAATGTAACAATCAGTTTGCCCTCAGAACTACCATTGACACAGATAAGGAACTTTACAGATTGCGGTTGCTGTTGTGGTTACTGCAGCTTTAAGGTTTGGAAAACTGTGTTTAGCAGAGTTTGAAAGAACCTTGTCAGCTGGAGTTGTAGCCGGAATCTGAATTTAAGAATGAGGCCGGGCTGGATGTAGCGTCATGACAAGGATCCTCTCACTGAGCTAACTTGATTATTTTTGTTGCAAGTTTATTTTTTGGCTATTCTGATTTAACTGCAATAATTTTAGTTATCGGGCCAGATTTGGGTGTTTTTTGCAGGGGGCAGCATGTAACAAATGATTGCAGTAAAAGAGCAATTAATGGGGAAAACTCTTAAGTTTTTAGAGCCAATCTCTGCTCTGATACTCCACTGTCAACCTGGAGAAGCTCCACTGAAATAATCGGAGTTATACCACTGTATAACTGTATACCACTACTCTCCAGAGTAACTGAGAGCAGAATTTGGTCCATGGACCTTATTCTTATTGCTCTGATGACATTACTTGTGGTTCTGATCAACTGAAAATGTTCTGCTTCATGACTGCATTGATTTGAATGACAAAATAAACTTCTCAAGGAAATATGTATATTGTCTTAATGCCACTAGCTGACTTCCTGCAGGAGCAATTGCTGTATCAGTGCTGAAAGGGCAGAAGCAGCAAATTTGTTAAATCTGAGGCTTTAGTTTTTATTTTCATTTGGGGCCTGCTCCTGTTCCCACTGAAATCAATGAATCTAGTATTAAGTAAACAAATGCCAGATGAAGAGAGAACTTTGCCATAGAAGCTATTACACAATTCAGTCACTGGGCTTGATTTTGCCTTCTGTTGAACGGGGAAGAGGAACATAGAGGAATCCTCTCCTCCCCCACCCCCACCCCACCTCAATAAATAGAAAAGGATCTCTTCTCCAAGCGATAGGAGAGAATACTGGTGAATACGCCAGTCTGTGCACCACATCTCCTTATAGATGCAGTTGGATGGCAAGAGGACTTATTCCGCTGCAATCAGCAACACACATTATCTGGGAGTACGCACTGTTCCTTATTAGAGCAGCAGCAAAGAACATCCTACCCTGTGTCCCTTGGACCTGCTCTCTGGACTCCTGGCTGGCAAGATAACTGCAGCAGAGTGTCCATCTGCCAGCATCCCCTGTTTTCCCTTGTAATACTGGCCTGGATAGGATTTATCTCCAAGTCACAGATAAGTAGAGGTATAATTTATACGTTGGGTGCCAAGGCTACTTTCTCAGATCTTGGCAAAGCATGATACGTGATTTATCACACTGCAGAAGAATGAGTAGCTTATGTGGGCTGCTATTTTATCTGTATAAATCTAAAAGAATTAATATATCAAATTACATCTTCAATGAGAACATACGGTGATAGCTGTTGTCCGAGGAGAAGAGCTAATTGAGCGTATTAAATTTTGCATTACTTCAGAAAACTGCTGTTAGAGTGATACTTAAAGTGCTTAGAAAGGGAAACATCTTCTAGAAGACTGGATTCAGTTACCCTGTTTTCTTCAGTTTAGAGTATTTTTATTGATCTGAGGCAGCAAATCAGATGAGATGGCAAAGAGTATTTATTTGAGTAGATAAATGGTTGGTTGCTTTATAATCTATTTCATAACAGGTATCAGATTAGAATTTAAGATGGACTGGTACTAGATGCCAAAAGTAGTTCTGACCCCAGATACGGATTGGACATTTGTATTTTTTTTTTCAAAATAGGGAAAAAGCTTCTGGAGTTGAATTGCTTTATACCAGTATCACTGAAACAAAGGTAAATAGATCCATTAATTTGAGATGACTTCTTAATTTGACACTCATCCCCAAATTACAATGCTTAATGAAATATTAGTTTACTGACAAATGTCCTTTATCTTTGTTTCCCTTTGTTACAGATCAGTGTAAAACAATGTGTATCTTTTCCTGGACACATTAGCCTTTTATCAGTTTTCAACCCATCTCTACATTTACTTCCCATGTATTTGCTGGGTTTTTTTTCTTGATCTCTTTTCCACCTCTGTATTATGGACATAGTTGGTGGCTATGTTCTATCTGGATGCTGGAAAACTGGAATCTCAGAGCTCTGACCAAAAACAAGCTTCATGGATCTTAGATCTCCAGCTGTTCCCTTACTAAAAGCCCTAGTGGTAACCAGAAGGCTTAGATTTTAATTACAGTTTGTGAGTATAATGTTATCTCATAACTTGGCTTCAGAACATAGTAATCTGTAGGAAAGGTCATGTTCAATTAACATGAAATTCTGTTAATTAACAGAAAATCAGAAAATTAAAAATGATGAGGTGAACAGTTCTAATCATGGTATTGTTTACAATCAGGATTATCATGACACTTCAGATATCTAGAGCAATGCAGTGGTGAAACTGAATCTAGAATTACATTAAAATAAATGGGGCAAGATTGGTTTCAATGACTATTGCCTCACTTATGCCAGTGGTGAATTTGGCCATCTGTCTGCAATTTTGCACAAATAACTCATTTACTTTTATCTAGCTTTATTCCAGTCCTTATAATGATTTACTCTTTGGCCTCCACATCTCACTCCACTTATATTAAACCTCAAAATTGCCATAAACCTCTCAATAACCCTTAAACATGACAGGCAGGATTTTCAGAAGTGGTGCTTTGGCCAGTTGAAATCAAGGGGACCCAGTGTTAGGCTAACACTAAGCCCTCTTTTAAAAAATTCTGCCCTCTACCCCTGGTTCACACTTGGTTCCCAACCACAGTGTTTATAATAAGAGTGAAACATATTCCTGCATTTTATGCATGAAGAAGGCCATACGCAATGTCCTGAAGAGTAGAATGTGACTGTGTAAATTTAACCTGTACCTGCTATCCTTAATGAAGGCTCCAGGAGATATAAATTGAAAACTATTTCCAATCTTCCCTAAAATTACTCATCCTCCATCATGCCCTGAGGGAATTATAAAGTGTGTTCACTTTTCAGTTGTGGTGTGTAAAAAATGTGATTTAAAATTATTTACATAAAATTATACTTTCTTCAGCTAGAGCCCGGTTCTTCAGTGATTTCAGACCTGTGTGAGCTGAACTATGGATGACAAAATATGCCTCTCCCAAATTACAAATTACAGCAATAATTAATAATACAAATTAACAGCAATAATTAATAATAAATGCTTTGCAAACTGAATTAACCCTCCCTTTACCTATGTGAGCTAGGGATGACTTGTTATCCCTATTTTACAGATTTGGGAAGTCAAGACACAAGACCTTGCATGACTCACCCAAGGTCTTGCAAGCAGTCTGTTGCAAAGCCAGAGCTAGAATGCATATCTCCTGAATCCCAGTCCTGTGCATCAATCCAAGATTAATCTGTGTTTTCATGAGCTGTGTGTGTGTGTGATGTGAGGAACTCTCAACCAGTATGTGACACAACAGAAAAGGGAGAGAAGACTGAAGCCAAAACATGCACGATACAAAGCAGTGATGCACAACTGGAAAATCAGGTGCTCATGTGTAGAGTACCTAATGAGTAGCTTTAATTTGAGGCATATGACTACCAAAATGTTATTTGGCAGCATTTTGAGAATAATCTTTTCGCTAACTCTTCTTGGCCTGAAAAGCATGGGTCACAAATATACTCCTCTTCAGCAACCAGGCTTGCTTGTCTTTATGCTACTCAAAAAGTGCAGTTTGCTTCAAGTGCAGTTTAAGCTGAAAAATGACTTTGCAAAAGTGACATCACAGGGCTCCATGTTACTTGTACATGCAGCGGATCTTATCAGGAGACTTTGAGAGACAAAGCAAAGACTTGTTTCCTCTGAATGCCAGTGCTATACGTCAGAGAAGACTAAAGCTGGACTTTCTTTCTCATGAATCACCAATAACAAAAATAAAAGTTCTGCTGGCCATATTCTGCTGTGAAGAACAACTGTGCACCCTTATCACCCTCAGTGTGTTTGCATGGCGGGATCTCACTCGAACTGGGTAAACCGTTCTATTGATGATACATTAGAAGAAATGGAGTCTGGCTTGCTCTTCCTTCGTTGTGTTGACTCTGCATGGCAAACAGGACTAAAACAGAGTAAAAAATCCTTATTTTTACTCCCCCCATCTTGGTTACTCAGGTCTGTTCCTAGCCTCTGAAAGCACCCAAGAAACAGATCTGATGAAAGATGAGGTGCAGTTTTTACATAGCTGCTTAACAGTGTGGAGCAACACTTCACAGAAATATGTCCAGTCACTGTTTCACAGGGGACTGCTGGTATTGAGAAACTTGTTCTACACTCACATCTTCCTTACGGGTGTTCCCTAAATGGCTCCTTTGCAGTACAGAAATTGGTAATTCTTGGTGATGATGTGCAGCACCATTTCCAGCTCTAATGAACTGAAACTTATTTCTTCTTTGGCAGATGGAGCTCAATGTGTGTCTCTTAACCTGTCCCTCAAATGTGTATATGAGTAGTAATCCTGAGAGAATTAGAAGCATCAAGTGGGAGTATATTGAGTTGAGGCATTTCTCTTGTGTGACCTCTTGAAGCTAACCTGTTGCTGTCTGCTGTGTGATGGAATAGGTTGTTTCTGTGTCGATAAGAGCAGCATTAAAATAGACAATAACTGTAAAGCGTTTGCCACTTTCCAGAGTAGATCTAAAAATGGCACATTCATAGCCAAGAGATGTATTCTTTGTGTGTATTCATATCTTCAATGCTGACTTTAGTGATAAAATTAAGTCTTTACTGCTTCCAACAGAGGCAGCACAGCTCAGATAGAGCAAACTGGGTTCTGTTTCTTTTAGTGCAGGAGAGGGCCACATCTGGGTAGGGAAATTGCATGCAGGGCCATGAATATAGGGCTGGGGCAGGGGGCTGGGGTGCAGGAGGGGGTGCAGGGTGTGGGAGGGGGTGCAGTGTGCAGGAAGGGGCTCAGGGCAAGGGGTTGGGGCAGAGGAGAGGTACGGGGTGTACCAGGGGGCTCAAGGCAGGGGATTGGGGTGCAGGAGGGGTGTGGAGTGTGGCAGGGGGTTGTGGTGCAGGCAGGGGGCTCAGGAAAGGAAGTTGGGGTGCAGGAAGGGTTTGGGGTGCAGGCTCCAGCCCGGCACTGCTTACCTGGAGCGGCTCCGGGGTGGCAGTGGCATGCACCTGGGCCAGGGCAGGCTTCCTGCCTGCCCTGGCCCCAGCCACAGCCCCAGCCCTGGCCCCGGCCCCGTGCCGCTAGCAGAAGTGTCCTGCACCATGTCCCTGCTGCCCCTGGGGGAGGGTGGGCAGAGGGCTCTGCACGCTGCCCTTGCCTGTGGGTACCTCCCCCGAAGCTCCCATTGGCTGCGGTTCCCCATTCCTGGCCAATGGGAGCTTCGGGGGAGGTACCCACAGGCAAGGGTGCCCACCCTCCCCTAGGGGCTGCAGGGACGTGGTGCCAGACGCTTCTGGTAGCGGCGCGGGGCCTGGGGTGCCACGGGGGAGGGGCAATCCCGCAGGCTGGATCCAAAGCCCTGAGGGACCAAATTCAGCACACGGGCCATAGTTTGCCCACCCCTGTTTCAGTGCATCAACATAAAATTTTTACTAATTTCAGATCACTTGCACACCTGAAAATCCATAATGACAGTCAACTCCAAAGCCTAATTGGGAGCAATGAAGTGTTAATCTTTTTGGGTGGTTTCTTTTAATTTCTTTTATTTAAAAAAAGAAAAAAAGTTAAATGCAAAATATGCTAACACAACAGCTTTTATATTAAAACGTATGTCAGAAAAAGCAAAAATTAAGGTTTTTATAGTAACATTTAAGTACTCTACTTTGCCAGTTACTATATAGGATGTTAAACATGTAACTAAATATGCATGTTTGTTCAATGTGAGCAAACTAGTATTAGCACAAAAACATTAACTAGAGCTGGTCAGAAAAACTATGAAGGAACTAGGGCTGTCAAGTGATTAACAAATTAATCATGATTAATCTCACGATTAAAAAAATTAATCTTGATTAATCACACAATTAATCACGCTGTTAATAACAGAATACCATTTATTTAAATATTTTTGGATGTTTTCTACATTTTCAAATATATTGATTTCAATTACAACACAATACAAAGTGTACAATGCTCAATTTATAATTATTTTTTATTACAAATATTTGCACTGTAAAAAACAAAATTAATATTTTTTTCAATTCCCCTAATACAAGTACTGTCGTGCAATCTCTTTATCATGAAAGTTGAACTTACAAATGTAGAATTATGTACAAAAAATTACTGCATTCAAAAATAAAACAATGTAAAACTTTACAGCCTACCAGTCCACTCAGTCTTACTTCAGCCAATCGCTCAGACAAACAAGTTTGGTTACAATTTGTAGGAAATAATGCTGCCTGCTTCTTTTTTACAATATCACCTGAAAGTGAGAACAGGCATTCTCATGGTACTGTTGTAGCCAGCATCACAAGATATTTATGTGCCAGATTCACTAAAGATTCATATGTCCCTTCATGCTTCAACTACCATTCCAAAGGACATGCGTCCATGCTGATGATGGATTCTGCTCGATAACGATCCAAAGCAGAGTGGACCGACGCATGTTCATTTTCATCATTTGAGTCAGATGCCATCAGCAGAAGGTTGCTTTTCTTGTTTGGTGGTTCAGGTTTCTGTAGTTTCCGCATTTGAGTGTTGCTCTTTTAAGACTTCTGAAAGCATGCTCCACGCCTCATCCCTCTCAGATTTTGGAAGGCACTTCAGATTATTAAACCTTGGGTTGAGTGCTGTAGCTATTTTTAGAAATCTCACATTGGTACCTTCTTTGCGGCTTGTCAAATCTGCTGTGAAAGTGTTCTTAAAATGAACATGTGCTGGGTCATCATCCAAGACTGCTATCACATGAAATATATGGCAGAATGCGGGTAAAACAGAGCAGGAGACATAAAATACTTCCCCATGCAGTTCAGTCACAAATTTAATTAACACGTTATTTTTTTAATGAGCATCATCAGCATGGAAGCATGTCCTCTGGAATGGTGGCTGAAGCACGAAGGGGCATACGAATGGTTAGCATATCTGGCACGTAAATACCTTGCAACACCGGCTACAAATGTGCCATGAGAACGCCTGTTCTCACTTTCAGGTGACATTGTAAATAAGAAGCTGGCAGCATTATCTCCCGTAAATGTAAACAAACTTGTTTTTCTTAGCAATTGGCTGAACAAGAAATAGGACTGACTGGACTTGTAGGTTCTAAAGTTTTACATTTGTTTTGTTTTTGAGTGCAGTTATTTAACAAAAAATCTACATTTGTAAGTTACACTTCCGTGATAAAGAGATTGCACTACAGTACTTATGAGGTGAATTGAAAAATACTATTTCTTTTATCATTTTACAGTGCAAATATTTTAATAAAAATAATAATATAAAGTGAGCCCTGTACACTTTGTATTCAGTGTTGTAATAGAAATCAATTTATTTGAAAATGTAGAAAAACATAAAAAATATTTAATACACTTCAATTGGTATTCTATTGTTTAACAGTGCGATTAATCGCAATTAATTCTTTTTTTTAGTTAATTGTGTGAGTTAACTGCGATTAATCGATAGCCCTAGAAGGAACTATCCATGGGAGAATGCAGTTCAGTTTATACTGCTTGGAAAATTTGTGGTGTTTTAACAGAAGTTTCATTTCAGAGAAATGATAAGGGGAAGAACCAAACACTTTTAGAATGAAATGTTTTGATTTTTGTTTTGAAATTACTTCGTTCCTTTTTTTAAATTTTGTATTATAAAGTCGAATTTGGATCACTTTTTACTGATCCAATTTTTTTTTTTTTTTGGCATTTTCCTTCTCAGACAACACTGAAATTTTTTGGTGTTTGTTCCAAGTTGGAATGAAACCAAATTTCAAAATCTCATTCCTTTGTGAAACAGAATTTCCATCCGCAGCACAGCTCTAATGTTAGCACTTTGGAACTGTTTTTCGGCGATGATCTGTAACTTGTAGGCTCAATTTTGCACAAACAGTGTTAGCCTGAATCAGATTGCATATGCAGTAAGTCTGTTTTAAGCTTCTATTTGTTTGTACTTGCAACTTAAATAGCTAATATCTAAACCCTACCAGTTGTCTGCATTTTATTGTGGGCACAGAATTGAAGGCCCAATATATTTGTGTATGAAAAACTATGCCTGCAAACCTGAGGCCCAGCTGTAAATCAGGCCCTGAATAATAAAAAGGCATATTAATGTTACATTAATGATTTTTGCATGTCGTATTATTACATAAAAAAGCATAGGTGTGTTGAGGGAAACACAGTGCTATGTCTTGACATTAGAGGACAGATATTTAAAGGAGGGCAAAACCTGCATGTGAATACTCAAATGGACATTTAAGACTTCAAAGTAGGGAACTGGGTTTGCAAATGATTGGTTAGATTTGCCCTTCCCGGATTTTCATGTATATGTATATTGTGTGTTGCCGTTCTATTGGGGTTACGGATATTTCTGCAGGGCTACCTACCACATCCTCTATTTTGGACATTAGGTCCTACATGCCTTCTTGTCCTTAAACCTTTGAATTTCAAGCAACCGATCATACTCCTTCTGTCAATGAAGTAGAGCTAAGAATGGCACAAATGGGAAAGGTGGGCTTACCTGCCCATCTGGGGAACAAGTCGCATGTGTGATTTTTGAAGGCTGATATGTGATTTGATTCCTGGTTAGAACTAGTAAATATGATGGGAACACATCACTTTAGGCCCTTTTTCTAAATCTCCACAAATTATTCTGTTTTATAGAAATATCACTGTCCCCTTTGGACATGTTTGTGAGCACAATTAGCAGAAGCACTTGAAGTCGACTTTTATTGTTAAAGCATCTAGCGGTGTCATTTTTTTCAAAATAGGTAACTATAATCATGACAAATTCATGAAATAAAGAGAAAAATACATTGCTTCAGTCCTCAAAGGACTTATGTTAACATGTAAATCATATGTTATTAGCTAAATTAAATTGTTCCACTACATTAAACAAGCCTGAACTAGAACATTGAGGCAAATTATACGTAAGCATGACTGAACAACTATCGGTAAAACCTGGTGACCAGAATTATGCAACTATGCATTTCCAGAAACATTTATTAAAACAAACAGCTTAAAACTTGTTTGGAGAGCTTACTTAAATCTTTTTAGTCAGAGGCAGTTCCTGTGTCTGGTAAATCAGATATATGAGCTCACTCAAAATGTGTTTGGTTTTTGTTTTCTTTTAATTTGCTTTCTGTAAACTTATGGTGTAAATCTGGATGATAATGATGATACTTAGCATTATGTAGTGCACGCTTTAGATCTGAGATTTTGAAGCCCAGTGGGAGCTTTATCATATCTACTGCAAAGATGTCATGAAGAATATTTACCGAAGTTTTCAAAAGTGACTTGTAATTTGGGGGGCCTTAATTTTTGGGTGCCCAAGTTCAGATATTTTAAAGGGGCCTGATTTTCAGAGGGTGGGTTCTCGGCACTTTCGGACAATCTGGTTCCTTTGAGGTGTTGCGATGGACATCCCAATACAGAGGAATCCAAAATCCTTAGACATTTTTAGCCTTTGTAGTTAATCGTCGTGGCACATCTGAGGTAGATACGGTAAGTATTATCCCCATCTTCCAGAAGGGGGAACTGAGAGCTTGTCTACACTGCGATGTTGTCGACAAAAATTTTGTCTTTCACAGGGACTTAAAAAAGCCCCCCCCCGTGAAAGACAAAAGTTTTGCCAACACAAGTGGCAGTGTGACCGTAGCTTTGTTGGCAGGAGCATGCTCCTGCCGACAAAGCTAACGCCATTTGTGGGGCTGGAAGTATTTTGTCAGCAAAAGTGCCGACAAAATACCGACAGAGAGCATTTGCACATGCTGACTTTTAGCAACAAGGCTGTGTCGACACAGCCTTGTCGCTAAAAGCTGCATAGTGTAGTCAAGCCCTAAGGGTGAGAGGTGAAGCAACTTGCCCAAGGCTACACAGTGAGTCAGTGGCGGGACTTGGATTAGAAATAAGGAGCTCTTGTCTCCAAACACTGAGCTCATTCCACTACATATGGTGTGTCTCAAATCTATCTGATATATAAGCACAATAATAAAAAGCTTAGACTGGTCTTTGTTTGCAGATGACGACAGTTCTATTCATTTATTGGACCATAATTTCAGCCAGCCTCAAAGTAACATCTAAATATCCACAACCAATATCATCACAAAATTGGGCTTGCAAATGAGACTTCCCTATTCACATAAAATGCCTTTTTTATATGTACAATAACGCCCCACTTAATGTCCTCTCGCTTAACATTGTTTCAATCTTACGTTCCTGATCAATTACAAAACATGCTCCTTTTAAAGTTGTGCAATGCTTCGCTATAACGTTGTTTGGCTGCCTGCTTTGTCCACAGCTGGCAGCCCCCCAATCAGCTCCTCTACGCCCCCCCCAGTGTCTCCCACCTGCCAGCAGACCCCACAGATCAGCGCCCTCCTGCTCCTCCCCCCGCCTCCTACCCGCGGCAATCAGCTGGTTTGCAGTGTTAAAGAGGCAGGTGGGGAGGGGGAGCCTGCGCGCTGTGTCCTCGCTCCTCCCCCCTCCCTCCTGAATGCCACAAGCCAGCTGATTGCCCCGGGCAGGAGGCAGGGGAGGGAGGGGGAAAGAGCGAGGATGCAGCATGCGGAGTAAAGGGGGAGGAGTGGGGGAAGAAGAGGCGGGTTAAGGGTGGGGACTTGAGGGAAGGGGTGGAGTTGGCGGGCCGAGGGTTGACCCTCCCGCCCCTGGTGCTTGCAGAGGTGGGGAAGCTGCCGCTGCTGCTGCGCAACGTGCTTCTCCTAGCCTACAGCACCTTCAGCCTCCTTGCCTGCCTCATTGTCTCCAGTGCCAGTGGACTGTGCCTGTGTGGGGTAAGGCGGGGGACCCTCCCAACTATAGTACTGTACTGTACGGCAAAAAAACAATTTCTCTGGAACCTAACCTGCCCCCCCATTTACATTCATTCTTATGGGGAAATTGGATTTGCTTAACATGGTTTCACTTAAAGTCGCATTTTTCAGGAACATAACTACAACGTTAAGCGAGGAGTTACTATGTAGATTAAACCTATGAATGTATAGCAAAGCGTAGACATTGCTATATATCTGATCAACTCTAACGTGCATTATGCATATTTCAAATGGTCTGAAATGAGAAATTCAAAGAGAAACCCAGGGCATGTGAAAGTGAATCGAAACAGAAGAGAAGGTTTGCATGTCCCCCTGAAAACACAGGCCACTGACATTCATACGCTTCACTGTAATGTCGCTTTATAGGCATGTGTCAGTGGCCAGTTTGCATGCCTAGGTTATGAACACTGTTGATAGAAAACATTAAATAATGTAATGATGAATTCTAATAGCCTGCTCTGCTTTATTCTTTTAGGGAATCAGTAGCCTGTTCAGTTCACTGAAAGTAGTCCGACTTCTTCGGCTGGGTCGTGTGGCTCGGAAGTTGGATCATTACATTGAGTATGGAGCAGCTGTCTTGGTTCTGCTGGTGTGCGTGTTTGGTCTTGCCGCTCACTGGTTGGCTTGCATTTGGTACAGCATAGGAGATTATGAAGTTATTAATGAGGATACAAACACAATCCGAACGGAAAGTTGGCTCTATCAGCTGGGGGAGTCCATAGGAACGCCTTATCGGTTTAACTCGACAGGTTCAGGGAAATGGGAAGGGGGGCCAAGCAAGGATTCTGTTTATATCTCCTCGTTGTACTTCACAATGACTAGCCTCACTAGTGTTGGATTTGGGAACATTGCCCCCACTACGGATGGCGAGAAGATCTTTGCGGTTGCTATGATGATGATTGGCTGTAAGTACCAGAGATTTCATTTTTTTCATAGACAACAGGTATAAAGTCTTCCTGTGCAAGTTAACCTTTATAAAAATTTCTTACACAGTATCTTAAGGGTTTCTAACCAATCTTTAAAACACAGTTTTGTGACAACATTTAGACATCATTACATAAAATATTATGATTTTTCTGGTATGATATTTTAAAATCAAGGGTGAGAAATCTTGCATTAATGTTGCATGATATTAGAATGACTGTTTCTGTAACAAAATATAGTTGAATTTCTGCTTACATTTAAACAATTAGAACATGCAAGTTCTGGGTAATTAAAGACCATATATATGCAATCAAACAAGAATGAAATGTATTAATGTTTGTTTGAAACTAAGTACCTAATCCTGAAGATGTTTACTTGTCTGAACAACTGTATGCTGTGAAGTCAATAGGACTATTCATGTATGTAACGTTACTTGTGTTTATAAATGTTTGCATGATTGGGAACTAAGTGAGTAATTCAAAAAAATCTCATCTTTCAATTCACTACTTTCTGGATTTTACAGTATCTAAATTTATATGTACAGTTCTTATATTCAGAGATGGAAATGCTTCCCTTACTATATTACACAAATCAAGAGTCAAGCTGCCAGAATAGAACCTAGAATATTTTGTTATAGAGGGCACTGGTAGTGACACATATGTTCAGGTTTCCTAACACTTTCCCATATGAAAGAATCTTGCAATTTTTTTTTTTTTGAGAAGCTCTAACATCTATAGTATTTGCAGTAGGGCTTTGAAATTCAACAGCGAGAGATCTAGGGGCCAGATAACTGCTTTTTCTTTGTTACGTGAAATTCCATTAATCTTTAATTGAGTTATAAACTGTTGAAAATTGCCTGTCTGTTGTCAGCAAAATGTTGGTAGCATGTCAGACTGGTATCTTGAATACTAACATTCTAAGGAGAGAGACCGGTGCTGCTGCCAAAACAATAGCAGTAAGTACAGCGAACCTTGGGAGCAGACAGTCTCTCTGTGATGGTGGGAGAGAGCTGGGTTGAAATCCCCTTACAACCTACCTTGGACTCATCATGTGGCTGCAGTGGTCTTTCTCCCTACCCTCGGGGAGCATCACACTGGGTAGGAGCTCCTGGGCAGAGGAGAGAGACAGTTGGGCCTGGCTCCTTCCAGACCCAGTACATGGTGGAGTAGCCTAGTCCACACTCCGATAACAGCCTCCTTCTGTAATCAGCCCTGTAGCGAAAGTCTGTGCTGAAACTTCAGGGTTCAAACCCTGATGATGATTGATAGGGGGGAAGGAGAAGGGAATGGTTTGTGACAACTAACACAATAGAATTTTCACCCTTTTTCCTTTTATAAAAACAAACCATAGGAAATTACTTAACATGCTCTTAGTGTTTTGTGTGTGTTTTGTTTTTAAGTTGCAAAGTCAAGCACCCAAGTTGCCTGTGCAACCTGAATTCAACCCCCTTGTGCATCATGATCTAGTTTTTAATTGCATGATCACATCCTCTTTCATTGCAGAGGACCCCTACCTCATTCAAGATGGACCCGCTCTTGGGGTGAAGCAGGGCTGTGTAGCGAACGATGCTGTTTTTCGGTCCCCTGCCTCATTTGTTCCAGAAGTAGGAAGCTGCGAAGTAAATGAAGGAAAAAGGATGATCTCATGGCTAAGGCAGTCGAACACCACACTGGAGAATTCAGTTCTATCCCTGCCTGTGTCGCAGAGCTTCTACGTGATGTTGAGCAATTCACTTAAGCCAAAATTTTGTCAAGTGAACACTAATTTGTTCCTTATTTTATGGGCACCCAGACTGAGACACCTGAGGTCTGATTTGTAGAACTGCAGATCACTCATACCTACAACTGGGGTCAAAAGGAGCTGTGGATGCTCAGCACCTCCAGAAGTGTGCTGTGGAGGGATGAGCTCAGAGTTGGGAGTCAAGAGGTCATGAATTCTAATCCTGATTCTGTCACTGATTCACCAAAGCCTAAGTCTTGCTTGTCTCAGTTTTTCCATCTGTAAAATAAAGAGAATAGTATGTGGAGATTAATATTTGAGTCACTTGGTTATAACAGTAATGGGTGCCCTAGAAATGACAATGAGGAAGCAAATAATTCCATATTCAGAGCAAGGTTTTGACAGTGAGCGGTAAATAAGACCAGGGCTATGCACTGAATGACGATAAAAAGAAATATTGAACACTTATATTCCTTAACCACTGTCCACCTTGAATACAGAATGAGTCAGGTCTCCTGTGGGGAAACAATAGTAGGTGATCATGTAATTAGACTGTATCATTGTGTGTGCATGCGTATGCATGCAAGGGGGCACAATTAAGGATGCACAGGCAACCTTAATTCTGGCCTTTCCTGACGTTTAAGTGCTTGACATTGCAATCTAAGTACTCTTTGGTTATTGTGGTTATTTATGTGTACAGGACACTCTGTATAGATCATGTGATGTGCTTTAGGTGAAAACAGTGATGGGCCAAATTCTCGGCTGGTGAAAATCAACATAACTCTATTGATGTCGATGGAACGACACCAGCTAAGGAGCTGGCCCTGTATGTTTACAGATGCCCAACTAAATCCTACTTTAAATTAAAAAGTCTGACTTACCCTCCAATGGGACTGCTTGATTGAGGAAATGGGACAACTCATGGGAGAAAATAACTGAAGGTTTCACAATCGAGCTTTTTATGTGATATCTGTATTGCATTTATTATATTACATCTCTACTGGCTTTCTAATCTCACAGTGCTTAATAACATGAGATGTGAACAAAAAATTGGAGCAAAGCTTGAACCAATCACACAATCTACTGTTGGAAAATGAGTCTGGCACAGATTGGAAAGAATATGTCTAGGTCACCTGAAGTCAGTATGACAGACCAAGCAAATGGAAACCTGGTGCTCTCTCTTAATCAGAGACTATATGATAAATGACTTCAAACATTTTCTAAATCTTTGAAAAAATGGCCAAAACAAACACTTCAATAGGCTTCATGTGTAAATTGATTTGAATCAAAGTGCGTGACTTGCAGAGATAAAAGAGAATTAGGTGATAATGTAAAAGACCTCAAGAAATAAATTATGGAAAGAATTATCTTGACTTTTGAGACATTTTTATTACAGTAGTGTCCAAGAGGACAGAAGAGTGAAAAGTTAGTGGATATTCTGTGAACAATGGAAGGAAGAAATATTTTCTGGACAAATGGACTTTGGACCAGATCCTGCAGGCTGCAGCGCATCCCCTGAGATGTGGTGAACACCCAGAAGTACCATGATTTTAAAAAGAGTTAAGCGTGTGCTCAGCGTGTTACTGGATCATGTGTTAATGCAAAGGACAATACCTTAAATTCAGAATAAGCAAATATGCCTAATACTACCTTATTTTTCCTTCCCAGGACTATGGGAAAAAACATGTGTACTCTGACTTCTCAGAATAATGTTCTAATGGCTAAATGTTCTCTAAATGCTTCCGGGATCATCCTCAAAAATCTAATAATCCAAGGCCTTCTAGTTTCTTCTGGTAAAGGAAACAAAGGGCCTGCCTGACTCCTTGCTTATCCCAAAACTCCAGTTGAAGTCAAGGAGGTGCAAGGAATGCAGGATCAGGCCCAGAATTTCCTCCTCCTATGATGTTCTTCCCACTCCCCTTCCAAATGACTTGTCTTTCAGAGCTGCATGAATTAGTCGTCTTGTTCTTGGCATGGAGGATCACCTTGTGGCCAGCCTCTGATGGATTTTATGGTATTGAGGGGCAATTCTTACGATACAAATGTTATTGCTTTGGGATAGATACGCTGTATTTTTTTTCCTCCTTCAGTTTTACAATTTGCATGTGCTAGTGTTTTCTTTGGGTACTGCTGACAGGTTCTAGCCAGGGCATTGTGCTGTGATCTCAGATGACATTGACATAAAATGTTGCACAGTAATTATACAAGTGAGCTGAGTGTTCTTTTGTTATGTAATGTCTGCTAAGGAGACCAGTAACAATTCACTGCATTTCATACCTTGACACCAACTAAGTGGCTATCTGAAATTAGAATCAGGAGATTGTCTTCTACTCTGCTTTTTATTTTTAATTCCCTATTATGTGCTGTGTGCAACTTGGTTTGTATGTATTAAATAGATAACTCAGCACTTTTGCATAGGTATTGGAAGGCCACGCTGACTGGGGTTTATTATTCTGTAGACATGGCCTCCTGTGGTATTTTTCATATGTAAAGTGTCCCATGTTGTGATGTGTGAGTGGATTCATAAGGCAAAGAGTCCATCTAGTCTAGAATTTCTCACATTATCTCTAAATGCCTTAGAAAACATCCTCAGAAGTCTAATAATCTAAGGCAAGTTAGTTACTGCCAGTGAAGAAAACACAGGGCCCAATACTTTATTCCTTGCTTTTGCCCACACCATGACTTAATAGAGGTTTGTCTTGCAGACACCGCCCCTCTGACTGCCAATGGAATAATGTCCCTGTGGCAACTACAATCTTTATTCACATTATTAATAGGAAAGCTTGTATTTAGCTGTGTCTTCATACACTGAGCAGGTGCGAACAAAGAGGAGGAGCCAGTCCCATATGGTCAGGCCGGTCTCCACTGACCACCACCTAAGTACTCTGAAGACGGTTGGTGTGCTGTGGACCACAGCCTATTTACCTGGTCTTGTAATTGAAATAACGCAGCAAACGTTGAACATGCATGATACTTAGGGCTGCTCTTGGACTGTTAAGAGGATACGTACATACATAAAGTGAGAGAAGATTTTGTTCCCTTGGAAGTGAAAGCACAGATAAGAACTACTCAAGAAATACACTTAGATCATCATGGGCCTAGGTCTCTTTAGTGACATGTTCATCTCACTAGCAAGTGAGGGTTAGCTGGATTATTTCATAAAATGCTGCCATTACACATCAGACCTCTTGTGATCCTTCGGACAGACCTGGGTTGGGACCAAAACTCATTTTGAAGTAAGTATAGTTTTATGGATAATCTATTGACCCAGGGCTCTTCTGTTCCCTTCAGTGTTTGCGGCAAGGTGACAGAATTCGACAGCTGATTAACACCCTTGCTGTAGTGTTTGCAGCTCAGCTTCAGCAGTTTGGGTGCAGTGGGGTAACCAAGACAACTGACATGGCCTGAATATATTGTTCCAACCAGTCCAGGAGGGGGTTGGACTTCTCCAAGAGGGTGGGGGCCCAGGCCAAGATCTCCCCACAGTCAGCAGACTGATGACGAGCCCTACTTGGGCCTGGTGTGTGGGGAACAATTGGGGGCCACAGTCAGAAGAGGAGCCAGTGGTGGTTTAGGAAATCTAGGAATTGAGCACAATCACCACTAAACTTGTGTGGGAGTGGGACCTTCGGCTCTTGGGAGGCAAGAGCCAGGGTTGCCTGTGGAGTTGCTTGGGCTCGTAGGGCTGCATTCTGCAGCTGCAGGGTGGACACTTATATCTGCAAGTTCTGTATGGCCCCAAGCAGCTCTGCCGGGGAAAACCTGGCCTGAGTGGGGTCCATGCCAATGAGGTGGGCCCTTATGCTTTGTATTGGGCTAATTAAACTGTAGCCAACCAGGCTGTGGGCAGTCAAGCCTAGTGGTGGAAGTGAGAATTCAACCTATGAGTTAGAGCTGGGTCTAGGGTGGGCAGCGTCCAAGAAACAAGCTAAGGGTCAGTACCAGAGGGACAGAAGCCAAATGCAAGAGCCAGAGGCAGATCCAGAGATCAAAGTCAGAATCTGAAGCTGGGTGGAGCAGGGTCTAGAATAAGGGCAAGCATATATGCAGGGGTCACTGCCAGTTTCAAGGCAATACATTGGTTGCCTAGTCGTGAAGTTAGGGGGCAGGTCAGTAGCGCATCCTAGCTCATCTGGGTCCTTGACACCCTCCAACCATTCTGAAACATAGCCAGGAACACTGCTGCATTGCAACAGTTGTCCTTCATTCCCGCACTCCAAACCCCTCAGCCCCAGCTCCACATCAGAGCCCACACCCCCAGCTAGAGCCCTCACCCCCTCCCACACCCCAACCCTCTGAACCAGCCCGGTGAAAATGAGTGAGTTAGGGAGGGTGGGAAGAGCGAGTGACAGAGGAAGGGGGGCGGGGCAAGAGTATTCAGTTTTGTGTGAGTAGAAAGTTGGCAACCTTAGGACCAGATGGTATTCACCCAAGAGTTCTGAAGGAACTCAAATGTGAAATTACAGAACTACTAACTATAGTTTGTAACCTATCATTTTAAATCCACATCTGTACCAAATGACTGGAGGATAGCTAATGTGATGCCAATTTTTAAAAAGGACTTCAGAGGTGATCCTGGCAATTACAGGCTGGTAAGCCTGACTTCAGTACCGGGCAAACTGGTTGAAACTTCAGTAAAGAACAAAATTGTCAGACACATAGATGAACTTAATTTATTGGGAAGAGTCAACATGGTTTTTGTAAAGGGAAATTATGCCTCACCAATCTACTAGAATTCTTTGAGGGGGTCAACAAGCATGTGGACAAGGGAGATCCGCTGGATATAGTGTATTTAGATTTTCAGAAAGCCTTTGACAAGATCCCTCACCAAAGGCTCTTAAGCAAAGTAAGCAGGATAAGAGGGAAGATTCTCTCATGGATTGGTAACTGGTTAAAAGATAGGAAAGAGAGGGTAGGAATAAATGGTCAGTTTTCAGAACGGAGAGAGGTAAATAGTGGTGTTGGGACCAGTCCTATTCAACATATTCATAAATGATCTGGAAAAAGGGGTAAACAGTGAGGTGGCAAAATTTGCAGATGATACAAAAATATTCAAGATAGTTAAGTCCCAAGCAGACTGCGAAGAGCTACAAAAGGATTTCACAAAACTGGTGACTGGGCAACAAAATGGCAGATGAAATTCAGTGTTGATAAATGCAAAGTAATGTACATTGAAAAACGTGATCCCAACTATACGTATAAAATGATGGGGTCTCAATTAGATGTTACCACTCAAGAAAGAGATCTTGGAGTCATTGTGTATAGTTCTCTGAAAACATCCACTCAATATGCATCGGCAGTCAAAAAAGTGAACAAAATGGTGGGAAATCATTAGGAAAGGGATAGATAATAAGACAGAAATATAATATTGCCTCTCTATAAATTCATGGTATGCCCACATCTTGAATACCGAAGCTTGTCTCCCCATCTCAAAAAGATAACCAAAATGATTAGGAGTATGGAACAGTTTCCATATGAGATGAGATTATGAAGACGGGGGGAGTTTTCAGCTTGGAAAAGAGATGAGGAAGGGGGGATATGATAGAGGTCTATAAAATGATGATGGGTATGGAGAAAGTAAATGAGTAAATAACACTTCCGTCTTCTGATAACACAAGAACTAGGGGTCACAAAATGAAATTAATAGGCAGCAGGTTTAAAACAAACAAAAGGAAGTATTTTTTCACACAACACACAGTCAACCTGTGGAACTCCTTACCTGAGGATGTTGTGAAGGCCAAGACTATAACAAGCTTGATATATAAAAAAGAACTAGATAAGTTCATGGAGGATAGGTCCATCAATTGCTATTAGCTAGGGTGGGCAGGGATGGCGTCCCTAGTCTCTGTTTGCCAGAAGCTGGGAATGGGTGACAGGGAATGGATCACTTGGTGATTACCTGTTCTGTTCATTCACTCTGGGGCACCTGGCATTGGCTACTGTCAGAAGACAGGATACTGGACTAGATGGGCCTTTGGTCTGACCCAGTGTGGCTGTTTATATGTTGAATGGTAACCAGTAAGTGTAAGGGAATCATAAAAGGCTGTGAAATGGTTCTTAACTTGCACACATGTGGTATTCTTTCTGAGGAGTTGGATAAGTGTGTGAGTGTACACCAGGATATGGAACCTCCTGAATCTCACACCACATACTCTCACTGGCCCTTGTCACTATGTGCATACTGAGGCAGTGCTCAAAAACAGTAGAAGGAAGGTGACATAGGCAACCTTTTTATCCCTCCCGCTTCTTTTTGTCCTTTAATTGGACAACAGATTCCTTTGGGTGAGAGTGAGTGTAATGTAAAAGGAGATGAAGAGCTTGTACATTTCAGCCATTATAAGCAAAGTAAAGGTATGTGTGTGTTAATGGCACATAGTGGGGCTTTGCTGAAAGAGGGCAGAGTTAAGGTTGCACGAGCAACCATAACTGTGTTTTCTGACCTTCAGACATTTGAGTTTTGCTCAACTCTGTGTTTTTCAAGAAGACAACATACCACCCAGCAACCTTAAGGCAGAGTGTAGTTTTTTGCCACTGAATTGCTACAAAAAGGGACTGGTAAATGCTGCCAATAATGCTCTTTGGCAGAAAAAAATTACAGCATTAAATTCAGTGTAACAGTTAGCTGGTTATTCTGTCTTAATTGTGGGACAGCAGAGATAATTTACTATTGTTGAATAAGTTTGCTAAACTCCCAAACCACCTCCCCCCTCAAAAAGTACTTCCAGACTGCGTAGAGTATAATTGTTAATTTCTTGTTTCAAAATAATTTTACCATTAATAATGTTTGTTACACATCTGTCTACTCCCCAAAGAATTTTCTGCTGGTAAGCTCCCAGTGGCACATATAAAATCTTAAAAAGCAATCTATCTAGCATATTGCCTGCTTTATTGTCTTGCTTCAACAACAAAACAAACATAAAAGCAACTTGGAAAAGAGAGGTAAAGCAGATTGCTGATTACAGTTTGAATAGAAACGGATGTAGCTGACTGACACCTCTCTTATTTTATTGCCTTTTTATTGAAAATGTAAATCTAAACTTCATCCAGAAATAATTGTGCTTGTACAGACAAAGATATCTTTATCTGAGGATGCACAACTAATTTAGATGTTATTCAGGCCCCATAAAATTGTTATATATAGTTGTAGATTAAGGTCAGAAAGGACCATTATGATCACGTAGTCTGACCTGCTGCAAAACAAAGAAAATAGAGCCCCACCCAATAATTTCTCAACCATGCCCATAAAGATTTGTTATAGCTCAAACAGAAGTTAAGAAAGACACCAACCTTCAGTTAAAGACTTCAAGTGATGGAGAATCCACCATGCCCCTAAGTTGTTCCAGTGATTAGTTACCCTCTCTGTTAAAGATGTATGCCTTATTTCTAGTTTGAATTTGTCCAGCTTCTGCTTCCTATCCCTGGATCTCATTAAGCCTTTTCCTGCTAGATTAAAGAGATATCTACTGTTAGAAATCCCCTGCCCCCGGCTCTGGCCCCACCATGTAGATACCTTTAGACTGTGATCAAGTCACCTCTTAACCTTCTCTTGGATATAGATAGTGTTCCCAAATCCATTTTACACATAAGTAAACTGAGGCATAAAAGGGTAAAATGGCATGCCTGCCTTATCACAAGTACTGGGAATAGAAGCATGAGGCATTAACCTATATACCAAATACGATTATTATATTTGTTCCCAGTCTCTACCATTCATGAGTCCTATAATTGACAAGACACCTAAACATTAGAGAAAAATACCAATTCTGCAGCACGTTATAGGACAAGGAAAAGACATCATATTCCCTATCTCCTTGAGAGTGACAATGACAAATACCAGAACAATGAGGGGCAAGTCTTACACATCTCTCCAAAATTTGACTTTCTCACAAAACACAGGTGCTCATATACAACAATTTCCTGCCTTCCTCCAAGCAGCATAGGAATTGGTGTTTTAAGGGAGCATCAGTTTCAGATTGGGCTGAACGATGATATAAAGGATGGACTGGCATGGGTCAAGCCAATGTCCCGTCTGGATGAACTGATCGACCTGAGTATCAGAATTGATCAGTGGCACCATGAATTTGGCCAAGCCCTGACAGTACCCCTGCTTCCCACCTCTCAACTGTGCACCCCATTCCAAGACCTGGAACCCATGCAGGCCCACCCATGCCTGGGTGAGGCTGGGAAGAACCAGTGCTGAACTTTCAGGCCTGTGTCTGTGTTGTGGGGGCAGCAGACACTTTGCCTTGAGATGCAACGGTCAGAGCAGATTCAGGGTCAGGAGATGCCAAAGTCAGGTTGGGCTGATTCCTTTTAACCTCCACATGCCTTTGTCAGGATGGCAGCAACCTCAGATTCACCCTTGATGTGTCTCCAATTGCCATTAAAGCACCGACTCTAGACAAGGCTAGGGGTCTACCTGGAGGATCTGCCTAACTTGGGAGCCTCCGGCAATTTTATGGACCAGGATGTGGTTAAGGCCCAAGAGATTACTGACATGCATAAAAATTCCCTGGATCTGGTGGAAACTAATGATGGGTCGTTCCTGGCCTCAGGGCTGGTCACACACCAGACCACCCTCTTAGGGGTCATTACACTCCAGGGGCACCAGGAAACTCTGCAGTTCAGATTGACTCAGGCTCCCTCATTCTCCAGTCATCCTGGGAATGCCCTAGCTCACTTTTCCTGACCCCTGTATCCATTGGTGAAAAGGGACAGTATTCTTTTGCTCTCAGTACTGCCAATGATTCTCCCTTCTAGAGGCCACAGAGAGAATTGGTATCCTCTGCAGCTCATGTCATCATTTGGGGAATCTGTGCTACAAGAGAATGGGCCCATTGGAGTTGGCTGTACCACCAACTGTCCCATCTGCTGCAGCTGACAAAATACTTGGCAAGTACCACAGCCTTGCAGATGTACTTGACAAGGAAAATGTGGAAACCCTTCCATCACACTGCAAAGACAACTGCCCAATTGACCCTCACCTAGGTGCTGAAATTCCCTTTGGCTGCATACACACCCTTTCCAAACCACAGTTCCAGGCCTTTTGTGTCTGTCTTCAGGTGAATCTGCAGAAGGGGTTTATCCAGCTGTCCATCTCTCCAGCTAGGGCCCCAATCTTCATTAGATACAATGGTTCCCCCCCTACATTGACAAATGGCCGTCAATAAGGTGATGGTTCGGAACTGTTAACCACTTCCCATTCATGAACTCCTAGACTGAGTATGCTCTGCTCAAATGTTTATAAAGGTAGGCCTCCACAGGGCATATAACCTGGTGAGAGAAGATGAGTGAAAAACCATCTTCTCCACCCCATATGGACACTTTGAATACCTGGTGATGCTGTTCAGTCGCTGTAATGCTCCTGTGACCTTCCAGCACTTTATCAATGACGTTTTCTGGGACATGCTGATTACATTCATGATGATCTCTTGATAACCTTATATTTTGTAAACGACCAAGCACAGCACAACCAGCATGTATACATGCCTTAAAAAGGCTCCGCCAATGCCTCCTATATGGCAAGCCAGACAAATACCAGTTGGATCAGGACACAGAGTTTCTCGGCTGTATCCTCTGATCTGAAGGCCTGGGTGGCTGTCACTTTTTGTGGGTCCACAGCAATGACTGGATGGCATCCCGGGGGAGCACTGCATTTTGGGCTTCACCAATTACTATAGGTGGTTCATCAAGGGTTTCTCAGGGATGGTTCCCCAATCATAGCCTTCCTGCAGAGAGAAGCCCATTTTTTTTGGTTCCCAGAGGCATGGGTGTGTCTTGCATGCCTAAAGCAGAAATTCATCACAGCCCCCGTTTTGGTTCACCCTGACCCAGGCCAGCCATTTATGGTAGAAGCAAATGACTCAAACTTTGTACTGGGAGCAGTCATATCCCAAATGAGAGCCTCCAATGATCAGCTTCATCCTTTTTGTGCTTTTTACTCATGCAAACTCATTCCAGCGGAGCAAGACTATGAAATGAAAAGCTACTGGCCATTAAAGCAGCCTCTGAGGAATGGCGGTGTCTCCTGGTAAGTGCCAGATTCCCAATCCAAGTCCTCACCAATCACAAAACTTGGAATTCCTAAAGACAATTCAGCACCTAAATTTGCGACAGGTCTGCTGGTCCCTCTTCTTCATACTATTTGACTGCTTGGTGACTTATTGCCCCAGGACCAGGAATAGGAAGGCAGATGCATTATCTCGAAAGAGAGAATATGGTGAACTTGACTATCCGTAATTCTCAGACCATCAAATTTCATCTCTGGTACCACTGTCTGTGACCTGATATACTCCATACGTTCCCTGCTGCCTAACGATCCCGTTGCAGTCAGATCCGCCTAGACAATGCCAATGCCTAGATTGCCTCAATCATCACCGTCTCAGGAATTTTGTATAGGAAAAGGTGTGTCTATGTACCTGATGCCTGATCCAGGTTGCAAGTCCTACGAATCTACCACAATGTTCCTCTAGCAGATCACTTTGATCAATTCAAGACCCAGACCCTGGTGTTGAGGAGTTTTTGGTGACTATCTCTGTGCTTTGGTAGCAAACTATGTATGGTTCTGTGACCTTTGTGCCTATACCAAATCTCCCCTGTTCGAAACTGCTCAGTCTCCTTCAGCCCTTGCCCACTCCACATCAGCTTTGGGCCACTGTGTCGATGGAGTTCATTGTGGAGTTACCAACAGTACAGGGCAATTCTAGTGGTGGTTGATTTCCTGACAAAGATGGTGCATTTTATACCATGTTGCAGCCTCCCTCATTGCCCATGAAACAGCCGATCTGTTCAAAAATATGACATCTTTTGCCTTCATGGGTTGCTCACAAGCATAGTAGCCTCGTGTGGGTCCCCATTTGTTTCATGCTTTTGGCGGGAATTTCTGCACCTCCTGGACATCAAACCTTGCACCTCATTGGTTTACCACAGTCAGCCAGAGAGAGTCAATCAGGTCCTGGAGTAGAACCTACACGGTTCCTACATTGCCACCAGAACAATGGGCTGGCATTCATTCCCCACACAGAATTCACTTACAACAACTCCACACAACACGACCCAGAAGACCCCTTTCTTTGTGAATTCTGGGTTCCACTCTCTAATCCCCCTTGACTTACCAATGCCCACTGTTGCTTACCTAGCCACATGCATCCACCAAGAACCTCAAGAACTCATGCACCAGTTAGAAGAGGCTAAAACCTCATACAAGTGCCATGCTGACTGCCTCAAAGTAAGGGATATGGTTTGGCTGTCCACCCAAAACCTGTGATCCACCCATCCATCCACAAAGCTGAACCACAAGAACTTGGGGCCTTATGCAATCATGGAATAACTTAACCTGGTAGCCTTTCAACTGCAGCTGTCACAATCCCTCACAATCCACCTAATGTTCAATGTCTCCCTTCTGAAGCCTTTCATCAAGAATCCCTTCCCACACTGCATCACTACTTCCCTTTTGTTGATAACCATGCATGGCCAAGAGGAATATGTGATCCAGCAGATTCTGAACTCCCACCAAGTTTGGGGAAAACTCCACTATCTGACTGGGAGGGATATGGTCTAGAGGAGTGTTCATGGGCACAGAACACATTCATGCCCTGGACCTCCTGCATGACTTCCGCTGGGCCTGTCCTGCGAAACCCAGCCCAAGGTCTCCTGGGAGGTGATGTGGAAAGGAGGCAGGTGCTGTCAGGGACCGGACCAGATCAGCTAGGACCAGCTGCTGGCCTGCTCCCTGGCTAACTTTGTTGCTGGACAACCAGTGAACCCAGATGCACCGCCTTGCACTGCCTTGAGAGAGTGACTCCAGCCCCTGAGACGCTGCTGGTTTAGCAGCCCAGCTTATAAGCCTGGCCCACACTGCAGATCAGGGCTGCTCAATGCAAAACATGCCCATGACTGTGCTTGCCCTTGTTTCAGCTCTGCTCCAGTCCTGCTTCCAGCCCCTGCTCCTGTTTTGTTCCAGCCACTGCTTCCCTCTGGCTTCAGACTTCTGACTTCAAGCCCCAGCTCTGCCTCACAACTCTGGTTGATCCCCCGGTCCTGGCATGCGGCTTCTGTCTCTCTGGTACTGATCCCTGGCTCTGCCTCTGGCTTACGACTCCAGTTTACTCTCTGGCTCCAGCATTTGGTTTCTGTTCCTCCAGTACTGACCCTCAGCTTGTTTCCTGGACCCAGTTCTAATAAGTAGGCTGAACTCTCACTTCCACTACTAGGCTCACTTCCACTACTAGGCCTGACCACCCACAGCCCAACTGGCTATGTGGGGTGGAGTTTGTGGCAGGACCAGAGAAATCACAGACAAGATTTCCGTTCCAAAACACTGTCAGTTTTATGCTTGAGAGAAAGATCCCTGTCCGATAGATGTACCTATGTGTGTGACAAAGAGTGAGGTGTGAGGGCTTATAATGTTTGTATGCCATTTAGTACACGTTTTCTGGGCAGCGATGAACAATTCAATTTCCTGATTAATGTTCTTCCAACACTCGGGGAACTCTACCAAACCCATGCCTCACCCTGCAATGGGGTGTCCTACCCTCTTTAACCCCTAACCCTAGGGAGCTCTACCATTTGTAACCCTAGCCCTGTCCTGGGGAACCTACCAATGGTAAGTCCAGTGAGAGTCTGGGGAGCCATATCACTTTTAACACTAACTTTAGCCAGGGAGCCCTATGCTCTGTAACCATAACCCTAGTTTGAAGAACCCTATGGGTCCCAACCATAAGCAGACTTCGGTGTTTCTACCCTCTGTTACCCTAATACAAGCCTAGGAAGCCCTAACGTCAGTAACTCTAATCCTAGTCTGTGAAGCTCCTCACTCTCTAACCCTGAACCCTTGCATGGGGAGCCCTAATGGGCCAGAGCTTACCTGATCTTGGGGAGTCATACCATTTATAACCCTAACCCTAGACTGGAACACCTTACTCTGTGATAGTCACTCCTGAGCTTGTGGTAAGTGATAGTTCTATAAAACATATGCTCTCCAAGTCTGTCCGTAAATTGGCCTGCATATGTTCACCTCTTGATACATTAGTGTATATATAGCTACTGACAAATATGAAAGCTATTGATAGAGGTAACAGGTATTGATTAACTTCTCTGCATCAGTGCAAATTAATCAAAATAAATTTTGCTTGTCCCTTTGCACGGGTAGGCAGTGACAGAATACTTTGAATCCAACTTGTTGTCCACGCAGTGTCAGTCCCTCTGGAAGGTCCCCTGTAAAACTGGCAATTTTAAAGCAACTCTCAAGGGCTGTGGAAGAAAGAGTTCACTTTATATTTTTAATACTGGAAAAAATGTGGTGGGAGATGTGTGCCTTAAGTAACAGGTTTCATATAGTTTGTTTGGTGAAGCTGTCAGGGTTTGGATTTTTTTGTTGCTGTTGCAGTGACAATCATTTTCCCAGACAAGAAATAGTGGAAATCAGAGGCTTCTTTTTTATGTGCTGTGTTCACATCTGAGCATTATTTTGGCAATCTGTTTCATGTGCATGTGTAGAAGGGTACACAGATTAAGTGCTCTGTATTATCTATCTCTGACATATCAAAATACTGAGGTGGGTATTTTCAACGATGCTTAGATGCTCCAAGTTGAGGTTAAACACCAAAGTGCAGTTTTTCCAGCTCTGCTTTCCAGTGGTTTCAGTTGTAGTGAAAAGTCCTAATCCTGTAATCAAAGGGCCTGACACTCAAACTGGATCCCCATTGGTCAGTGGGAAGTTTCTTGGAGCAGGAAGTTGGGAATAGGGCCCATTGTTCCTTCAAGGTAAAAGCTACTTTTTAGGAAAGACAAGGGCATATGTTTGAATATGAGGCTAAATAATAAAATTCAGATCAGTCAAAATAACTTGCTCAGACAGAGAGGCTAGAAATAGAATGAAAGTGGAAGCTGAATGGTCAGGTTCACAGAAATACATGCTTATATGTTCCAATAATAGATTTCAGCCATGGGAGTCCATCAAACAAAGCGGGCAAGTGATTGATCTTAGGCAAAATTAGCATCATAAAGTCCCTCTAGCACTTTTTAGGGGGTACTCTGTATTTTGGAGAAAGGTAGAAACAAAACTCCTGGAACATTTGACAAAGTAATGATGGTTGTACTAATTTTGTTCAGTTTGGCTATGCATAGACTCTTGCTAATTGAAACTAGAATAAGATGCAGGAAAAACTGTTAAGTATGAAAATGGAACCAGATGATGGCATTTGGCCAAAAGCAGCAGAAAGCTGCCCTCAGGATACGTCTACGTTGCATCTGGAAGTGAGCCTCCCAGTCTGGGTCCACAGGTGGCCTGGGCTTGCGCTAGCATACTAAAAATCACCGTGTGGACGTTACTTTGACATTGTGGCTCAGGCTGGAGCTCAGGCCCTCAAACCCGCTGCCCCCCCGAGCCCCACGCTTCAGAGGCCAAACTCCAGCCTGAGCCATGACATCAGAGCAACATCTGGATAGCTATTTTTAGTGCACTGGTGCAAGCCCCACTAACACAAGTCTGTGGACTCAGGTTGGGAAACTTGCTCCCCGATACGGTGCGGATGTACCCTAAGGGGCATGAGGATGTCCTTGTCTGGTGTAGTGATACGTAACTAGCTGTATGTCATGCCTTGGTTGAGAGGATGTGGCCAGAGCATACTGCACTCTGGGGATCTCCGCTAGCCTAATGACTCTTTGGGAGCTGGTGTGGATAGTCCTGGCAGAAAACTGACTTCAGGATTAGAAAACTGCAGCTTTGTAGCTCACTGCTTCCCCACTCCATGGTGCTTAGTGCTGGCTGCCCCCTTTGTTGGGCTGGAAAATGGAATTTGAATATAGAAATATTATGGAACCTCATTAATTCTCACTTTGCTGATCCGCAAACCTGTTGACTCTCGCACAAAACCTGGTGTTGTCCCTTGTCGACAAAGATTTACTAGCCAAGCACTACGGAGAGGATATGCTTACCCAATATTCTCAAGCGCATATTCTGGCAAGTGGTATCATAAGCAGCTCAAGCTAATCCACTTTTTTCAAAATACATGAAGCAGCTAATGATGTAATGGCCTTGACGTGGGTTTTAAATCCGGGTGTTGGACTGACTTACTAATTCTGCCAGGGGTCTCCCAGCCATTAGAAGACATGAACCAGGCTCTACACATGAGTTTGTAAAAAAAAAAATAATAATAATAATTAAAGGCGCCGGTTATGGTTAGAAATATTTAAAAGTACGTGTAGTGAGGGCTGCTGTGGTAGCTCTGCAGTGTGTGCTAGAGTGGGGGAAAAGAGCCCAGGAAGCTACTTCCCTGAGTAATCCCACCTCGGGAACAGACATAGGGTCAGATCTTCAGGGAACTATGCCCAAGTACAGTGGCTCAGGATCTGGCCCATAGAAATTTATTTTTTAGTGCTCCAAGAACACTAGGAGGAGACCCCGGCTAGTGGTGCCAGCAGCACCATCTGGGTTAGAGGGGAAGGGGTGTCAGGATGATGGATTTTGCCACAGCTCACCCTCCTGATTGATGCTGGCCGGAGGTTGCAGAGCAGCATCGTGGGGTGTTCAGGCTGTGCCTGCTGATTAGGCATAGTGACCATAATCATGCTCCCCCTGGCATACCGAGGCTCCTGACACATTCCTCATTGCCCAGGCTCATAGAGCCTGGATGCCTCGTTTTTAAATCTGGTTCATCGTTGGCTCCGACATTTCTTCCAGACTGGACTGCAGTCATGTTCCGAAAAAGGGTTGAGGAGGCTTCGACACCCATGTTTCATTCACAAAGAATGACGTTGAATACAGGTTAATTTGAACAAGTGAGACTTTATTAAACCCTGTGGAGGGTTCTGTCCATGTGGCTGTGTTGTTTCCAGTCAAACACCCTGCTTCCGTGTTCCACTGATGTCCCCTAAATAAGTGTCTCTTCAAGGAACATTGGCCTTCTGACTCCATTTCCACTGATCCTGACACATCTTCCCTATTTTACAAACCTTTTAATATAAACATTAAAAACAAATAATTGTCTGCCAGACCCCCACCCAGATCCCTTCAGCCAGAGGTTGCTAGCACATAGCCAAATTGGAGTCCATCTGTATCACAGACTTAACTGGTTACGTTGTCTTTGAGATAGTTTGGTCTCCTCAACAGGCGACCACACCAGGAGTGACCTGTTTCCTTATTGTCTGTCTCTGAATCTAGCAAACTATCTCATGTCCCTGTGGGCTTGGCCTCTGGATGGTTTTCTTTGTCTCCATTCTATGATGATCTGTATCTCTGAATAAATTTATTTATTAGCACTGTATCTCTATAGGCTCTCTGTGGGTGTTGTCTGCTGGCTCATGTCTCCTTCTGCTTCTTTGGATCACCTGTCTTTCTTTCACAGTCACTTTGTATGACCTGGGTGCCACTGCATCCCTCATGACTCCCTTAGTGCACTCCTTTTCATGTCTCTCTAATGGTTGGATCCTCACAGGAGTGCTTGTCTCTAGCGCTGGTATGTCCGAGAATATGTTATTCTCTAGTGCATGCTTTCTCTGATTGTTGGCTGTCTCCTCTCTTCCCCGTCCTTCTGGCTGCAACTGGTCTTCCCTCATCAGTAGCAGGGTCCTTTGTCCCATCAGTGCCTGTGCTGGACTATTTTGACACCCATGTGATGGAGTATTCCTGTGTACCAAAAATGCTAACATGGAATCTGAACCAGAAGAAGTAGCCTTGAGTCACAGTCTCTCAGCTGTTTTGGCAGCTGATTCCACCTTACCATTACTCTGTGGGTACGCTGTGGGGGAGGTATGGTGATCAAACTCCCTTTTGTATGCAAATTCACTGAATTCTTCTGAGGAAAACTGGGATCCATTGTCAGTGAATACAGTGTCTGGAATGCCACACCTCACAAAATGGACCTTCAGTTGACCCGTCACTGACTTGTTTCTTGTATCAGGCAGGACATCAACCTGCCACAAATGTGGACAGTAGTCAAGTACTGCTTTTGATTGAAAGTAAATAAGTCCACTCCCACTGTTTCTCATGGTTGGGTGGGTAGCTCATCTGGTAGGTCTTTCTGCTGGCTGTTATCACATGACCAGAAGTGGTGTTGTGTATTCATTTCTGGCCAATAAACACACACTTGGTCCTAAGACAGCTGTTATACCCAGGTGTGAGGCATGTAGTTTTGCATGAAATCCTTATGTAATGAGGTGGGGACAACAATTCTTGGTCCTGAAAATCGGATTCCATTCTGCACACTCAGCTCATCTTTAATCTGAAAACATGGTTCTGCTTCTGTTGGTACTTCGCTTTTTGTATCCTGGCCACCCCGCCCATTTTGCTCTCTTAACTGCCCGTTTCTGTAGTCTCTTTTATTTCCATCAGCTTTGCTGTTGGAAACTGAAGATAGCGCAGCATGTTAATGATTTCTGTGTCCTGATCACCTTCCCCAGCTCACTCATGCTGGGTATATGCTCTTCTCAGGGTGTCAGCTGACACCAGTAATTATCCTGGATGATATTTGAGCTTTAACCGGTAACAATGGAGGTGCATCAACATGCTCTGCAATCTCTTTGGAGCACTGAGGGGGATTTTGCCATGATTGTCTCTAGGGGTTTGTGGTCTGATTGCACTGTTACTAGCTGACCATAGGTATACTGATGGAATTGCTGCATTGCAAATACCACAACCAGAAGCTCCTTTTCTATTTGGGTGTACCCCTGTTCAGTCTCTGACAGGGCTCATCTGGCATAAGCAACCAGCTGTTCCTACAAAGGGGCTACATCCCATCCTTTCTTTGATGCACAACACTGGAGTGTCAGTGGTCTGCGGGCTGGTAATATTTCAGGACAGGAGCATCCATTATTTGTTTTAGCATGTCAAATGCTTGCTGTTGGGTTCCTGCCCAGTCCTGCTCAACATCCTGCTTTGTGAGCTGACGTATGGCTTCTTCCACTGCAGCCAGGTGTCGGCAGAACCTGGACAGAAAATTTATCATTCCGATGAAGTGCTGCATTCCGTTTCCCATCCATTGGAGCTGGCATGCCTCAGACTGCCTTGATTTTGTTTGGATCTGCTTTCAGCCCCTCTGCTTTGAGCAGATGTCCAATGTATGTCACTTTTTGCCGTCTGAGTCATTTTTTTCCAGGTTGTTTTATGTTTTTGTCCCCACATCACTGTAGAAAAGCTTGTCATTTTCTGTCATAGTCTCATTCTACCTCTGTATCGTTGCTCCCTTTGCCTACAGGATCTCATCTGCAGTTATTTTCACCCCAGACAGTCCTTCCAGGGCCTGGGTGAGTCTTTTTTCCTTTGGAATGCCTCTGGTGCTGGGCTTATGCTTATTGTTATGGCCCACCATCTGTACTGACCAAATGATGTGGCAAAGGTGGTCAGCATACCGACTCTTTATCCCGGTTTATGTCCCAAAACTTAAGGCACATCACAGGCCATAAAGATTCTGGCTTTGGAAAGTTCTGGCAAGATGTCATCAATTGGGGGAAGTGGATAGTGGCATCCTCTCAATGCCTGATGAAGTGGCTTTGGGTCTATGCAGATGTATAATTTTCCTGATGGCTTCATTACCACCACCATGTTGCTTAAGCAGGCTGTACTGGCCTCTAAAGGTACTACTATGCCCCTGCTCTGCAAACTTTCAAGCTCCTTGTGTATTGGATTATGTACTGCTTCTGGAATTTTCCTTTGTGCTAAGTTCACATCTTCTACTGTGGAGTCCACTTCCAGTCGCAGCTTTCCTTCAAGGCATCTGTCACCTTTGAAAACATCCCCATATGCTTTTAAAAATGTCTCTGTTGTCCATGGACCTCCCCTTTTTCTTCTTGCACTGCAGCTGTAGAATTTTGACACTGCACCCTGATCAGAGCCATGGCTTGTATGGCTATATTCCCCAAGAGGGATCTGTGGTGCTTACCATTAACCACCACAAACTTCAGTCATTAATGCAGCCTGTTGTTTTTCTACATCCTGCATTATGCTCTCATTGTACTTTATTAGTTCACACCTGTTCTTTGTAATGACTGTGTTCAAATCCAAGTTACTCTGAGGAATCACACTGCAGCAAGCCCTACTATCCAGCAGAAATCACACAGGGAAATTCCCTGTTATGGTTGTTGCCTATATGGAAGTTGGTAGCGTCCCTTGTTGCTTTCCTGTCCCAATACTCTTGAAGCTGATATGCTCTGAGACACGCGGAGAGAATCAAACTCACCGCTATCTGATATGCCATCCCCCCCTTGTACAAGTCTGACTGAATTTTGCTGGGACCTTCCTTTGCTCTTGCATGTGTTGCTAAAATACTTCGACTTGCCACATTCTTCGCAACGCTGCTCTAGTGCGGGGCAGTTCTCCTTTACCCACTTGTGCTGTCCCAAAGTACATGCATCTCACTATGGGTCTGGAACCCTGGCCACCTGCTCTCCTTTGCTGTTGTCTCACTGCCTGTATTTCTGGGGGTGTTGGGCCTCCTCCCGCTCTCATCCTTTCTCTTGGGACTTCTGCTGCGTGGCCCATGACCGAGTTCCATGGCTCCTGCTGACTGCTGCGCTGCAGCGAACTCACGCTTCAGGCACCACCACAACGTTTCGTTCACAAAGAATGATGCTGAATGCAGGCTGAGTTGAACAAGTAAAACTCTGTTAAATCCTGTGCAGCCCTCCCAACAGTCCCAGGTTTCATGGGACTGTCCCACTTTGACCTCTTCCCTCCCCCGAGCGTTCAAGCCTGCTGGGTGAAGCTGGGGGCAAAAGGGGAAGTTTGCCCTGGCCTCCTATTTGAGCGCCTTCAAACTGAGTGGTATTGCGACCTGGAGCTCAGGGTCACAGTGCCAGTCAAATTTGGCACCCTCCCCCCCACCCTCGTCTCCAGCTGCAGAGGAGCAGCTGGGCCAAACCTGAGTAGCACTGTGTCCCTTGACCTGTTGGGAGGCATGCCTTCGGAGTCCTCGGTACATGTGGCTGAGCTGCTTTAAGTTCAACCCCCCTCGTTCTCTGGTCCCCAGTGTCTCCTCAACACCAGTCCCCGCAGTTCCAATGATCATGACACAACCCTGAGCAGTTTTCTTTGTTTCTGTCACGAGTGCAGGTGTGCTCTTTCAGATCATATCCATGGGCTAGATGGTCAGGAAACAAAAGGAAGTCCTGCTGTAAGAAACGATATTTGGGAGATTCAGCCTCTATCAGGCTGCCTGGGATTACAACAAACATCCTGTTAAAAATGCCAGAGCTGTATTTAAATTTCAGACCTCTTGCTAACTATTGAAGCTTGACTCCAGCTGACACTTGCTTAATATTAACAATGGTTGCATTGCTGCTTCTTCTTGCAGATAGGTTTGCATGGCTTCTCTCTCTGTGTCCTGTCCCAGCATCAGATAGCTCTTGTGGATTTGTGTGGCAACTTCAAGATTCTAAAACCTGGAATTATTAATCTTTTTAATCAATAGTGGTTTAGACTGAAGGGGGAGCCCTGACTCCTGGCAGGCTTATTCTTGTGTTCTCTGCTTCACTGTTTGTTTGCTGATGTCTGTCAAGATGCCTGAAGAACCCGTGCAGGCTTCAGTACAACTGCTGATGAAATGTCAGATGTTTTTTCAGATGCCATCCTTCCTTGATTCACCTGTTAGCTTTAATCACTTGATTCAGCGTACGTTACATGCTAGATTCTCTGCTGTGTCAAGTTTTAGGCTCGGTACTGCAAATAGAGGAGGGCCGTCAGAAAGCTTGCAACAGCTTCCTGGTTCTTGCCCCAGTTCAGGTCAGAGCAGCCTTCAGGATGGAGCTTCTTTGAGGTTACCAGGGGGATGTATATCGGAGCTGGCTTTGGTCCAGTGACCACATCTCTTTGCGATACAAGAGAAGGAAGAAAGAAAAGAATGTTTTAGTTTTTTGGCCACATCATCCTTTTGAGGCTCCAGTCATGATGAATATAAAGCTTGCAAAGGGGTGAATTGGTGACTGATGTGCAACTCATCAGTACGTTTGGGAATTGCAAGTCTATTGCACTTGTGGTGAGATTTTTCTAAAGCACCTAAGGAACAAAATAAGGGAGCTTTTCCTGAGTTAGAAGCAGCCTTGATTTCTAGTTTACAAACAGTTGCAGTGGTTTGATAGTTACTTGACGCTCAGTGCATACAGAGCATGCTAAAGGAATGTGGTCCATGCCAAATTTTGAAGTGTGTCAGCAAATTCCAAAATGAAAGTTGCAACTGCCTTAAAATCCTCTGCTCCTAGACTAGGCAGAAAACAGGTACACATGCCCATGCTCTGACAGGCCATGTGAATGCTGTGCAGTCCTGCTTTCCTTCTTGGGACCATTCCAGAAGGTGATTGATAATGGAAAGATTCCTGGGGAAGTAACTGTCTTTTTTACTTATGTTTATACAGTGCTCCAGCCAATGGGGCACCTATTGTGTATTTTACTTTTTACACAACATACATAATGTAAAGGAACCACCTGGGTATGGTGGGGTTCAAATAACCATGTTCACTGAACAGGCAAGACCCAGCTGTGCGTATGTGTCTCTGCGTATGCATGCTCACGCACACTGCTGCTCTGGCAGGGTTCTGGTAGCTTCTGAAGCATAGAGGATAGTGAGGGTGTCTAAAGTTATTTAAAGGGATAGTACCCTGTTCCTAGATGCATGGTGTGGAAAGTGGTACATTTTTAATTGTTGGCCACCAAGTAATTTTATTTTAAAAATTACTAAAAATATTTGGTTTAGTGAAACAAGAAATGGTAGTCCCACGCTGACTAATTATTTCTTTTACTGACATCTCAGGGATGTGACTCACACTATCTTAGTCAGAGGGTCTTTTTTATATATCTTAGAGGACACCAGGATTAAAAACAAGCAAAATAACCACCATCGTTAGCCATGCTATTTTATTAAAGAAAGGGAAAGAAAAAATGAAACAAACCAACACAAATGACAGAACACATGTGCCAGTCAATGGTTACTTCCATTACAGTTTCTTCTGTATGGCTTTCTGTAGAGAACTTTTTAACAGAGATTATACCCTGGAGAGTGAAGTGCCTCTTGGGGATGTTCTTTGTCTGGTAAGTTGTTGTCTTAGTGTATGTGCAATGTGCCTCAGGTGGCACATGACCAGGATTCATCATCAAATTTGGTCCACTGGTTGGATCATTAGCTTCCTCAGCATGGGCTGGGTACTGTTGGGGAGCATGACGTGAACGTTGATTTAAGACCAAAGTGTATTGGTTTCCCAAAGTTATTGTGAGAACAGTCTTAGTATCTCATAGATACTTGATTTTTTTTTCCCATTTCAAAACAGTTTAAGGGCAACTGAGTCCTCTCCGGTTATTATTAATAACTGGAGAGTTTATAATTGGGCAAAGTAAACAAAGTATTTAAATCATTTACTTAAAAGAATCCATTTAAGGAGGTGTCTTAAAACAGGCCAATTAATGAATATTTAAAAACTTACCTCCAGTTAAATCCCCCTATTTCTGTGTTTATAGGAATGCATGGTCTCACCATTTGGTGATTAACAGGAGAAACTGTTAATAGTTTAAGTTGCAACCGCATTTCAATATTCCAGTGAAGCCAAACTATACATTTCACAAAGATATTTTGCCATTTCAACATTTAAGAAATAAACAAAGGTTTAAAATAGGTAAAATATTTCCCATGGCAGCTTATACTTTGAAATTTCTTATTTTTAAAAATTGCAACAGGAACATAAAAAGGAGAGCGCTTCTATTTCTCAGCCCTCCTTCAACACAGAAAAATGCCAAATCAAATGATTTCAAGTTTTGTAACAACCAGCTCTCAACCAGATTGCTGCGCCCAGGCTGAGACTGCCTGCTCAAGTTCTACCCTCTTGTGAAGTTTTGTGACTTGGTTATAAACTCTAAAACACAGGCTTTAGACCAGAAGTGCAGACACCTTGGTAACTATGGTTGCGCTGATGAGAACAACTGCATTAGTAGAGCTGATCTCCATAGTGGAGGACAGAAAGGACTATCAATGTGCAAATACTGTTTTGAAACTGTCATAGAAATAAAACTTCTGTTTTTTACTTTATTGTGCACTCAGTAGCACTTTGTTCACTGGCATGATCTCTGGAAACGTAAATTAATTCTAGGTAAGAAATGACTTCATACTACTCAGAGCCAGGCAACAAATATCTATTTCCCTTTTCTTTAGCATTGGAAGAGCCTGTTATGTTAGGATCACTTTTTGTAGTGAGCTCTTTGTGAAAAATTCCATCAGTTTGTTGAGCCTCTAAATGCTTTTAATCACCTCCAGAATGTAATTTTAATACACCAGACATTAGACAGCTTCTTAAAGGATTGTAGCAAAATAAACGAGAAAGCATTGAAACACATTTTAAGCCACCTTAACATAACTTCCTATGGGTTTTTTTGTTTTTTCTTGCTCTGAACTTCAGTATACCCCTTCATTGAATTCCTAACTCTGCTTTGTTTGTAACATGAAAGTAGGTGGATGTCGTCTTCTTGTTTTGAATGTTGTAGAACAGTGAAATGGAGGAAATATTGTGCAACAAAATAGAACAGGCCATTGAATCTAAAAACGTCTTCTCTGAGTGCTGAGAGACAATGCAAAGCCATATTTCACCTTTGCTCTAGACATGGATAATTTAGTTGCTGTCTTAATGGACAGACATCCAGTCCATGAGTCTGTCACACTGACCTGGTGTCCGTCATACCACAGCCCTGTGTGGATATTTAAGCTAGCCCAGGAGTTTGCCTGTACTCACATCATTGGTAAAAATTTGTCTTCCCCTACAAACAAGTTCAAGGCACTGAAACATCAACTCTTTTCCAACTTTTGTCAGTAAGTGCAGCCAACTCCCTGTGATTCGTCAGATGCTGAAGGAGCAGCACTGTCACAGTTGAGAGGCAGTGTGCGATGCATCCAAAATGCAGACTTGAGGTGAGGGGAAAAAACATAGAGGCAAATTTCAGTAAGATAACCAGGGCATACACTAGGAGTTGAGGTCGAATTTAGCAGCGTTAAATCGATTTAACCCTGCACCCGTCCACACGATGAAGCCCTTTTTTTCGACTTAAAGGGCTCTTAAAATCGATTTCCTTACTCCACCCCCGACAAGGGGATTAGCGCTGAAATCGGCCTTGCTGGGTCGAATTTGGGGTACTGTGAACACAATTAGACGGTATTGGCCCCTGTGAGCTATCCCAGAGTGCTCCATTGTGACAGCTCTGGACAGCACTCTCAACTCAGATGCACTGGCCAGATACACAGGAAAAGGCCCGCGAACTTTTGAATCTCATTTCCTGTTTGGCCAGTGTGGCAAGCTGCAGGTGACCATTTAGAGCTCATCAGCAGAGGTGACCATGATGGAGTCCCAGAATCACAAAAGAGCTCCAGCATGGACCAAATGGGAGGTACGGGATCTGATCACTATATAGGGAGAGGAATCCGTGCTATCAGAACTACGTTCCAATTTCTGAAATGCCAAAACGTTTGTCAAAATCTCCCAGGGCATGAAGGACAGAGGCCATGACAGGGACCCGAAGCAGTGCCGCGTGAAACTTAAGGAGCTGAGGCAAGCCTACCAGAAAACCAGAGAGGCAAATGGCTGCTCTGGGTCAGAGCCCAAAACATGCTGCTTTTATGATGAGCTGCATGCCATTTTAGGGGGTTCAGCCACCACTACCCCAGCTGTGTTGTTTGACTCCTTCAATGGAGATGGAGGCAACACGGAAGCAGGTTTTGGGGATGAGGAAGATAGCTCACAGCAAGCAAGTGGAGAAACCGGTTTTCCTGACAGCCAGGAACTGTTTCTCACCCTGGACCTGGAGCCAGTACCCCCCACCCAAGGCTTCCTCCCGGACCCGCCAGGTGGAGAAGGGTCCTCTGGTGAGTGAACTTTGTAAAATACTATACATGGTTTAAAAGCAAGCATGTTTAATGATTAATTTGCCCTGGCATTCATGGCTCTCCTGGATGTACTCCCAAAGCCTTTGCAAAAGGTATCTGGGGAGGGCAGCCTTATTCCATCCACCATGGTAGGACACTTTACCACTCCAGGCTAGTAGCACATACTCGGGAATCATTGTAGAACAAAGCATTGCAGTGTATGTTTGCTTGTGTTCAAACAACATCCGTTCTTTATCTCTCTGTGTTATCCTCAGGAGAGTGATATCATTCACGGTCACCTGGTTGAAATAGGGTGCTTTTCTTAAGGGGACATTCAGAAGTGCCCATTCCTGCTGGACTGTTTGCCTGTGGCTGAACAGAAATGTTCCCCGCTGTTAGCCACGGGGAGGGGGAAGGTGCTAGCCACGCACTGGTGGGAGGCAAAATGTGACCTTGGAACGAGAGTACATGTGCTATGTATGTAATGTTAACAGCAAGGTTTACCATGAAAGAGTGTACCCATTGTTCTATAAAATGTATCTTTTTAAATACCACTGTCCCTTTTTTTTTCTCCACCAGTTGCATGTGTTTCAAGGATCACAGGATCTTCTCCTTCCCAGAGGCTAGCGAAGATTAGAAGGCAAAGAAAACGCACTCGCGATGAAATGTTCTCTGAGCTCATGCTGTCCTCCCACACTGACAGAGCACAGATGAATGCGTGGAGGCAGACAATGTCAGAGTGCAGGAAAGCACAAAATGACTGGGAGGAGAGGTGGCGGGCTGAAGAGAGGGCTGAAGCTGAAAGGTGGCGGCAGCGTGATGAGAGGAGGCAGGATTCAATGCTGAGGCTGCTGGAGGATCAAACTAATATGCTCCAGCGTATGGTTGAGCTGCAGGAAAGGCAGCAGGAGCGCAGACCGCCGCTACAGCCCCTGTGTAACCAACCGCCCTCCTCCCCAAGTTCCATAGCTTCCTCACCCAGATGCCCAAGAATGCGGTGGGGGGGCCTCCGGCCACACAGCCACTACACCCCAGAGGATTGCCCAAGCAACAGAAGACTGGCATTCAATAAGTTATAAAGTTTTAAAGTGCTGTGTGGCCTTGTCCTTCCCTCCTCCACCACCCCTCCTGGTGCTTCTCTCCTCCACCACCCCTTCTGGGCTACCTTGGTAGTTATCCCCCTATTTGTGTGATGAATTAATAAAGAATGCATGAATGTGAAGCAACAATGACTTTATTGCCTCTGCAAGCGGTGATTGAAGGGAGGAGGGGAGGGTGGTTAGCTTACAGGGAAGTAGAGTGAACCAAGGGGCGGGGGGTTTCATCAAGGAGAAACAAACAGAACTTTCACACCGTACCCTGGCCAGTCATGAAACTAGTTTTCAAAGCTTCTCTGATGCGCACTGCGCCCTCCTGTGCTCTTCTAACCGCCCTGGTGTCTGGCTGTGCATAACCAGCAGCCAGGCGATTTGCCTCAACCTCCCATCCCACCATAAACGTCTCCCCCTTACTCTCACAGATATTATGGAGCGCATAGCAAGCAGTAATAACAGTGGGAATATTGGTTTCACTGAGGTCTAACCGAGTCAGTAAACTGCGTCAGTGCGCTTTTAAACGTCCAAATGCACATTCTACCACCATTCTGCACTTGCTCAGCCTGTAGTTGAACAGCTCCTGACTACTGTCCAGGCTACCTGTGTATGGCTTCATGAGCCATGGCATTAAGGGGTAGGCTTGGTCCCCAAGGATAACTACAGGTATTTCAACATCCCCAACGGTTATTTTCTGGTCTGGGAATAAAGTCCCTTCCTGCAGCTTTTGAAACAGACCAGAGTTCCTGAAGATGCGAGCATCATGTATCTTTCCCGGCCATCCCACGTTGATGTTGGTGAAACGTCCCTTGTGATCCACCAGTGCTTGCAGCACTACTGAAAAGTACCCCTTGCAGTTTCTGTACTCGCTGGCTTGGTGCTCCGGTGCCAAGATAGGGATATGGGTTCCGTCTATGGCCCCACCACAGTTAGGGAATCCCATTGCAGCAAAGCCATCCACTATGACCTGCACATTTCCCAGGGTCACTACCCTTGATATCAGCAGATCTTTGATTGCATTGGCTACTTGCATCACAGCAGCCCCCACAGTAGATTTGCCCACTCCAAATTGATTCCCGACTGACTGGTAGCTGTCTGGCATTGCAAGCTTCCACAGGGCTATTGCCACTCACTTCTCAACTGTGAGGGCTGCTCTCATCTTGGTATTACTGCGCCTCAGGGCAGCGGAAAGCAAGGCACAAAGTTCCATGAAAGTGCCCTTATGCATGCGAAAGTTTTGCAGCCACTGGGAATCATCCCAGACCTGCAACACTATGCGTTCCACCAGTCTGTGCTTGTTTCCCGAGCCCAGAATTGGCGTTCCACCGCATGAACCTTCCCCATTAGCACCATGATGCCCACATTGCCAGGGCCCGTACTTTGAAAGAAGTCTGTGTCCATGTCCTCATCACTCTTGTCACCACGCTGATGTTGCCTACTTGCCCGGTTTCGCTTTGCCAGGTTCTGGTGCTGCATATACTGATGGATAATGTGTGTGGTGTTTAATGTGCTCCTAATTGCCAAAGTGATCTGAGCGGGCTCCATGCTTGCCATGATATGGCATCTGCACAGAAAAAAGGAGCGGAACAATTGTCTGCCATTGCTCTGATGGAGGGAGGGGCGACTGACAACATGGCTTACAGGGTTGGCTTACAGGGAGTTAAAATCAACAAAGGGGTGGCTTTGCGAGAAACTGAATGGCCCCTCAAGGATAGAACTCAAAACCTCAAGGATAGAACTCAAAACTGGGTTTAGCAGGTGGTTGATTTCACGGAGGGAGGAGGAAATGAATACAAAACAAATCTGGTCTATTTCTTGTTTTGAGCCACTTCATCTATCTTTGTACATCTTGCTGGCAGCAGACTGTGCAGTATGACCGCTAGCCATCGCCATCTCCTGGGTGCTTGGCAGAAGACAGTGCAATATGACTGCTGGCCATCATCTTCTGCTGGCTGCTGATTAAAAGACAGTGCACTGCCGGTAGGACTCAATCGCCATGAGACAAAACTTAAAAGGGAAATGACCTGGCTGAGTCACTCCCATGTTTGCCCAGGCGCCCCCTGACCTCATCGAGGTCGGTTAAAAGAGCAGCCAGGACTACGTTGACGACGGCTACCAGTCATACTGCACTGTCTGCTGCCAAAAGGCAATAAACTGCTGCTGTATAGCAATGCAGTACCGTGTCTGCCAGCACCCAGGAGACATATGGTGACGGTTAGCTGAGCGGGCTCCATGCTTGCCGTGGTATGGGGTCTGCACAGGTAACTCAAGAAAAAAGGCACAAAACAATTGTCTGCCCTTGCTTTCACGGAAGGAGGGAGGGAAGGGGGGCCTGATGATATGTACCCAGAACCACCCGCGACAATGTTTTAGCCCCATCAGGCACTGGGATTTCTACCCAGAATTCAAATGGGCGGCGGAGACTGCGGGAACTGTGGGATAGCTACCCACAGTGCAACGCTCCAGAAGTCCACGGTAGCCTCAGTACTGTGGACACACTTCACCGACTACATGCGCTTAGAGCATTTGTTTGGGGACACACACAATCGACTGTATAAAAACGCTTTCTACAAAACCGACTTTTATAAATTTGACCTAATTTTGTAGTGTAGACATAGAATCATATAATTGTAGGACTGGAAAGGACCTTGAGAGGTCATCTAGTCCAGTCCCCTGCACTCATGGCTGGACTAAGTATTATCTAGACCATCCCTGACAGGTGTTTGTGTAACCTGCTCTTAAAAATCTCCAGTGATGGAGATTCCACAACATGGGACATGACATTTCTGTTTGTTATGAAAACAAACAAAACTTATTCTATTTTTGGGCCTGATCCTGCTCTCCTCACTCAAACAAAATTCCTACAAGGATCTTTCAGAGACATACTGATATTTTATACAACTAGAACACCAGTACTGCTGTGGATTCTTTGGTGTTTAAGCCTCATGGTATCAGGGGTATTTTGTCTGGTGAGTATTGAAGGTAAGGGCCCAGTATGTGATTCCTATTTAAACTGCTTCTTCAAATGATATTTTCAAATTAGCTTGGCCAGATTCTGCCAGTAGGTGACCAAGTGTCCAGTTTTCAATGGGAACACCCGGTCAAAAAGGGACCCTGGCAGCTCTGGTCAGCACCTCCGACTGGGCTGTTAAAAGTCCGATCAGCGGTGCTGCGGAGCTAACGCCAGCTAATCCCTCCCTGTCCTGGCTCTGCGCT
This sequence comes from Eretmochelys imbricata, assembly GCF_965152235.1. Taxonomy (NCBI): domain Eukaryota; kingdom Metazoa; phylum Chordata; order Testudines; family Cheloniidae; genus Eretmochelys; species Eretmochelys imbricata. The sequence continues at coordinate 167,569,458 of NC_135574.1, forward strand.
GCAGCCAGCAGGTCCGGCTCCTAGGTGGTGGTGGTGGGGGCATGGGACTCCGTTCTCTGCCCTCTCCCCGAGCACTGGCTCTGCACTCCCATTGGCCGGGAACTGCAGCCAATGGGAGCTGGGGTGGTGGTGCATGCAGGCAAGAACAGCACACAGAGCCACCTGCCACATCTCTGCCTAGGAGCCAGATATGCTGGCCGCTTCTGGGGTGCAGTGCAGAGTCAGGACAGGCTGGAAGCCTGCCTTAGGCCTGCTGCACCACTGACTGGGAGCCACTGGAGTTAAGCCCCAACCCCCTGCTCCAGCCTTGAGCCCCCCCCAAAACCCAGAGCCCCCTTTTCCAAAAACCTCATCCCCTGCCCCACCCCAGAGCCTGCACCCCCCGATGGAGCCCTCATTCCCCAAGCCCCTGCCCCAGCCCAGGGCCCTGTCCTGCACCCTAAGCCCGTCATCCCCGCCCCACCCCAGAGCCTGCACCCCAAGATGGAGCCCTCACCCCCTCCCGCACTCCTGCCCCAACCCAGAGCCCCCTCCCACATACTGAACCCCTCTGCCCCACCCCCCAGCCTGGAGCCCCCTTCTGCACTCATCCGCGGCCCCACCCCAGAGTCCGCACCCCCAGATGGAGCCCTCACACTGTCCCACACCCCAACCCCCTGCCCCAGCCTGGAGCCCCCTCCCGCACCTGAACCCCTCATTTCTGACCCCACCCTGGAGCCTGCACCCCCTGTTAGAGCCTGCACCCCAACCCCCTGCTCCAGCCCAGTGAAAGTCAGTGAGGATGGGGGAGAGTGAGCCACTGAGGGAGGGGGAATGTAGTGAGCAGGGGGCAGGGCCTCAGAGAAGGGGTGGGGAGGGGGTGTGGCCTCAGGAAAGAGGTGGGGCTAGGGTGTTTGGTTTGTGCGATTAGAAAGTTGGCAGCCCTATCTTCCAGTAGAAGTCTAGAATAACTTTACTGATTTGAATGGAGTTAGTCCAGTTTTATACTGATGTGAATGAATCAGAATCTGGCCTGTTTCCAGTGTTACAGAAATGGGTTGAAAGACAAGAAGTATCTCTTGCTTCATAACAGGCCAGCTGTATTCATAGACCCTAAATCTAGGAAGCATTTGATTCCCCTGTGGTGGATGGAGATGATGACTGATCTTCGAGCATTGCAAGAGTTTAATTTGTAGCCAGCCACAGGTCCACTTCGGCATAAGGAAAAGATATTAGACAGGAAAAGGAAAACTTTCTATGCAAAATAGCACATCCAGTGGACTTTCTGTCACTTATCCAATATGTAGAATGTGATAGAAAACCTGGAGCATCTTCCACGCACCTTTTATTTCTAAATATTGTAAGCTATTAAAACAGTCTGGTTATTTTACTTTCTAATTATTACCAGACTCAGCCAGACTTGCTAAAGGCTACAACATGTCAAGCAACAGAGACAGTTTTTAGCACTGTAATATTTAATTAAGTGGTTTATGGATCATGAGTTGTCCCTAACGGCTGTCATGTGCTATCGGTGTGCTATATATCTAGCTTGAGAATAAATAAGGATTAGTTGTGCTTGTCAGATCATGGAGTTTCAATGCATTTGGCTGCTTTTATATTTTAAAGGCAGATTTGTCAGTTTATTAAAATAAATAAGGCACAAGAGGATCTAAAGGGTCTTTGTGGGTCGAGTGCAGTTTATCTCTCAAAGCTGAGAGCTCTGGAAAATTCTAGACTGGAGGTTAAGTATGTGTTTCAAGAAATATCCTGCCTTCAGCTGCAGCCTGATGGCACAAGCTCTGCTCTCTTAAGAAAGCATGGAACATATCTGGAAATGTCAATACCTAGCAACATGCTTTTTATCCAGTCCACTAATTTGCACTGCAACCAGTATGAAAAATCTGCAGGGAGACTGGTAATTTATTAATTTCCTCTTGGATTCTAGCAAAGAAGATAACTGTGTTCTTCTTACACTGAAGGGATAAGACAGCCATCAGGTTCTAGAATGCTCAATATCTTGTAGCAGGGAGTGAAATAATTCGTAATTCTTAAGGCCCGATTCTTTTCTCACTTACTCAAGGGTGAATTGTGAATATTTCCTTTTTTACCCCGAAAACAAGCCATAATAGCACCAGTAAATCTCCATGGTGAACTCAACTCAGCTTAACGGGCAAGCAAAAGGATTTAGCCAGTTTTACCGTCAAAATCGAAAACAGATCTAAAGAATTTGGTTAGATCAGGAGAATGGGATGACCCATGATCACGGTTTGTTTCGATGCTCATTGTTAATGGGATTTGGCAGGTGTGGAGGATTTCAGACCTATAAAGCAGAGGCTAGAGATAGTGACAACTATCAATTAGCCAACAAAGGGATTCTTTAAAAGGGCAAACTAAACAAGAGGAAATCCTATTGCAATGTCATTTTCCCCACTGTAATTAAGTCTAAATTGGCTTTCCTAACTAAGTAGGGAGTGTGGAGCTTTGCTATAGAAAATAAAAATAAAAGTATGAAAAATAACACAAGTCTTAGAGAATTTCTGCTCCCTGAAGATATTTGAAAGCATTGGGTCCTTCCAGCCCATTCATTTGTAACTTGTAGGAACTCCATAAACCCAAAGTCTATTTTGAATAGTTATTGTATTTGATCTATATGTTATTAGATTGGACACATAACTTAATGGACATTTTGTAGCGAACTTCATATCAAGTATAAACTCACCTACTTGCTATAGCAACTTGGATTTAATTTGCTTCTTTCTTGTTACCTGTGGTGTTCTTGTATCCTTTTTATTTTCCTGCACTAAAAAATACCCTTTATTGATAGCATTGGGGTCAAATCAGTGGAGATTTATTCACTTGGCCCTCTGTATGTGTGCAGCTGGACAGAAGCAATCCTTTGGGACTCTACAGACTCCATGGCACTGACAATTATTCTGTTAGCAGAAAGCACACTAAAACTGCTGAGGACCAGTGTGTAAAAATTCATCATCTTATATATGCGAGGGGTGCAGATTTACCACCCTAGCACAAAAAAGGGACCAGTGATGCAATCCACGGAGGAAGAGTTTTGCATTTATTGTTCACTATTTGTATTATGACTGTGCCCACAGGTCCCAATAGACATCAGGGCCCCATCTGGTAAGGGTATGCCTACATGGCAAATGAAGTTGTAATTATAGCATTCCTAGGCATACCCTCACTAGTGTTAATCTAGATGGCGTGGGTAACAGTACTATGGAGGACATGATGGCACAGGCTACAGTGTAGACTAGTTGGCCCAGTACAAGCCCTCTGGGTTTATATTCTGGATTCTGGTCTGTGGTACTGTGTCTTCGTGACTGTAGTTACTTGTGTTAGCTAGATTAAAAGCCATCTGAAATGGGTATGCCTACCTGTGCTACAAATACACCTTCACTTGCACTGTAAACATACCCTTAGTGAGGTTAATATGAGCCAAATCCTGAGGTTCTTACTCCTTGGATGGGATTTTCAAAAGCACCTAAGTGATTTAGGAGCACAGCTTCCATTGACATTCATTGGAATGTGCTTTTAAGTCACTTAGGACAGGTGATTTTGAATCTCCAACCCCTTGACTCTACTGGGAGTTTACTCTGAGTAAAAACACAGTGAGGACTTCAAGGTGTGGTCCTATAACTGCAAAGCTGGTAAAGGTATAAAGCAGGTTTCATTTAGTTTTTCCATCTCAAACTGTTGTCTGATTTGAATGTATGCCAGATTCTTCTGATTCTAGAGTTTCCTGTGCCATACTTCATAGATACCTCTTCCACCCCGACCCCCTGCGGAAACAATAAAATGAATTTTGGCAGAAATTGAGATTATAAGTGCTAAATTTTTAGACAGCAGCTTTTTTACACTCTTTGCAGGCAGTAATGTCTACAATAATCAAGTAATTTATTTACAATGACAGAATGTGGGAGAAGGTGTAAATGAGTTTTTTCTGAGGAAGAGCTGTAACCCAAATAGAATTAGACTCCCCCTTGTGAAAATTGTAGCGAAATTATCAAATAGTAGCTTACTCAAAGTAATTTGCCTATTTCATTTAGGTGCTGCAGTGAATGCCAGATGCTAAAGGTGGGGTGGGTCGGGAAGAGATTGAGCTACATGCTATCTCTATCTTGTTATGCTATCTTGACCTGTTCATGTTGAAGGCAGATTATTTCTTATGCTGGCTCTAACCTTTCTGCATGTAAGATATTAATAGAACAAGTCATAAAATAGGTTTTCCATCTTACAAAAAAAATTTCAGAGGGGGGGGAGGAATAAGATACAGAAAGAAAAGGCGAAATTTTTCATTAAATGACATTAAATTAAAAATAAATTTAAAATAAAACATGAAGTAAACTTCCAAGTGAAAAGTCATTTCAAAATGAGCAATCCAAACTTTCCATTCTGAAAATGGCAAAACCTCTTTAACACTCCTTTTTTCAGAATGAAATTTTGTCCAAATAGATACAGCTTTGTGAAAAAAAATCACATTTTGTCAAAATGGCATTTTCCAACAGAAAACTGTGTATGAGTCGTCAATGTCATGCAGTTGTGAAAAAGGCTAATATCATACTGCGGCCAATTATCAGGAATGTCATATGTAAGACATGGGAGGTAACTGTCCCATTCTACTTGGCACTGGTGAGGCCTTAGCTAGGGTACTGTGTCCAAATTTGGGTACCACACTTTAAGAAAGATGTGGACAAATCTGAGAAAGTCCAGAGGAGTAACAAAAATGATAAAGGGTTTAGAAAACCTGAGCTATGAGGAAATGTTGAAAAAACCTGGGTATGTTTTCAGTCCTGAGAAAAGAGGGGGGACTGCCTCGACACAGGTGGCTGGACTAGATGCCCTCTCCAGGTCCTTTCCAGCCCTATATTTCTATGGTTTGATGGAAATTTTTGAACCAGCTCAAGATATTAAGAGATAGGAAGCTGTGTGAGCAGCTGCCTTGGAATGGCAGCATGTGACTACAGCACTGGAGACCAAAGTTCTTCACATATTCCTGTTGTGCTTTTAACCTGCTAGGTGGCCTTGGGCAGGTCATTTTAGCTCTTCCCCCCCACCCCCACCATCCTTTTGTCTCCCTTGTCCATCTAGACTGTAAGCTCTTTGGGGCAGGACTGTGTGTGTGTGGAGGGAAGGGGGATGTCTAGCACGATGGAGCCCTGATCTTGGTTGAAGCCTCTAAGCACTACTGAAATACAAATAATAATATAATGCCTTTCCTTGTATTCTCCTTACTGTAGATCTGAATAGCAAGTATGTTTTTTGTGCCCAATCTCTCTCAGAGATACTAATGCCTGCCCTCCTGCCTCAAAAGTCATGGGAGAGTTGAAGTTAGGCCAACACCTCCATGGTTCCTAGGTGGCTGAGGCTCCACCAAGTCATCCTTTTTGGGAGTGGAGTTTGCCTCATTGCACAGGGGGCAGCATTATGGCCTTGATCTACAGGGAAAGCTGGTGGATTGTAGGGCATCTATAATGAGGCATGTAGTGTCTTTGTGCTACTCCTCAGGCTATCTTACCGCACATGACAACATGGCTCCTTTAGGAGCTGTACTACCAAGGACTCCCCACCTGCACTTGGACCTTAAAAGGGTATGACACTGGTGGCAGGGTTAAGATTTTCTTATTCTGGAAAATCCAGGTGGCAAGATACTGTCGAGAGTAGCACTTCTGTTTGCTCCAAAGTCATGAAACACCACATGAGCAGAAGAGCTTCTGCAGTATTAAAGGCAGGGGGGTACATTGGGTCAGCCTCCTGTCTTTGAGAATTTGGAATAAGTGAGTATCACTTGCCAGCATTTAAATGCTGTGTTTATTTGAGGAGAAAATAGGGACATATGTTTGAAATCCATGGATGTGTTCAGATCCTTTGAACTACACTATCTGACTATTGAGTGGAGCTTTCTGGAAGGACAGAAGGGAAAAGAAATAGCTATTTGTTTGTATCTGTCCCAATGAGGTGGTGCAAAAGAACATATCACTGTGTACACAAAAAATATGCAACACAGATTAATCAAAGCACTTCCTTGTACTTGGAAATGCAGAGACATTAGCACCTGATCCCCTGAGATACTTATGCCATTGCCAAGTATCTTCTAGCGATACTTCTTGATACTGCCAACCGGACAAATGGTCGTATCTTCCAGCAATGGAATAAACAGGTCTTCCTTTCAGAACTGAACAGTTGCCAAGCTGCATTGTGGGCTGTTGCTGATCCATTAGTAGACACTGGCAGGTGCTAGATGGAAGCAGGTAGCTTCCTGAGTCTGCGTCTCACATCGCCTGTTTTAAAGTAAGGGTGTAAAGAGAAAAATCAAATGGGCAGAGACAGCCTGAAATCGAAAACTAAGTTCAAATTTTTTTTATTAAGCTTGATAGCTTCTAGAAAAATGGCATCCTGCATAATGCAAGATTAAAACTCTTTTGCTGCTATTGCTCAATAGGTAGCTGTTGTCCAACAGATAAGCAGTATTTCCCATCTCAAAACCTGTCTTCGTTTGTAACAGTGTGCCTACGCGTGCCTGTGTTTTGAAGTGGCTACTTCTGGAGTCATGCAAGACAATCTTAGAGTGAAGAGGAAACCTGAGATAGCTGTTTATGTAGGCAGTGAAATGAGTGCTGTTACTCTAGGTCAGTGTGGTTAATTGTCTGTATGAGCACTGTCAGTATGGTATATTGCACTGGCATAACAGATCCAGAATCTCATCCTGTCATAAATATAAAGGGAAGGGTAAACCCCTTTGAAATCCCTCCTGGCCAGGGGAAAGCTCCTCTCACCTGTAAAGGGTTAAGAAGCTAAAGGTAACCTCGCTGGCACCTGACCAAAATGACCAATGAGGAGACAAGATACTTACAAAAGCTGGGAGGAGGGAGAGAAACAAAGGGTCTGTGTCTGTCTGTAGTCGTCTTGACCGGGGATAGACCAGGAATGGAGTCTTAGAACTTTTAGTAAGTAATCTAGCTAGGTATGTGTTAGATTATGATTTCTTTAAATGGCTGAGAAAAGAATTGTGCTGAATAGAATAACTATTTCTGTCTGTGTATCTTTTTTGTAACTTAAGGTTTTGCCTAGAGGGGTTCTCTATGTTTTTGAATCTAATTACCCTGTAAGAGATCTACCATCCTGATTTTACAGGGGGGATTTCTTTATTTCTATTTACTTCTATTTTTTATTAAAAGTCTTCTTGTAAAAAACTGAATGCTTTTTCATTGTTCTCAGATCCAAGGGTTTGGGTTTGTGGTCACCTATGCAAATTGGTGAGGCTTTTTATCCAACATTTCCCAGGAAAGGGGGGGTGCAAGTGTTGGGAGGATTGTTCATTGTTCTTAAGATCCAAGGGTCTGGGTCTGTAGTCACCTAGGCAAATTGGTGAGGCTTTTTACCAAACCTTGTCCAGGAAGTGGGGTGCAGGGTTTTGGGAAGTATTTTGGGGGGAAAGACACGTCCAAACAGCTCTTCCCCAGTAACCAGTATTAGTTTGGTGGTGGTAGCGGCCAGTCCAAGGACAACGGGTGGAATATTTTGTACCTTGGGGAGGTTTTGACCTAAGCTGGTAAAGATAAGCTTAGGAGGTTTTTCATGCAGGTCCCCACATCTGTACCCTAGAGTTCAGAGTGGGGGAGGAACCTTGACATGGTGGCATAGTGGTGGGATTAACCTGAAATCATTTTGAGATCCAGTTGAGATTTTTTGAACTAGAAATACAGATTTTAAAAAGGAATTTTTTTTTTCCTGTGGAAAGGAAGTCCAGAAAACAGCTTTGAAACTGAAAGCAGCTTGGTTTTTCTCTGCTTTGTGGCCAAGCAGAGACAAAAGGGGATTATCTTTGTGAATTGCAGGTTTTCTTTGCCTGGAGGCAGGGTACTTAACTCCTGCAGGGAAATTCACAGTCTTCCAACCCAGAGTTTTTTTTTTCTTTTCTTCCTAAAAGTAAATAGGGGGGGTGTGCTCTACCCATTTGCCTGGAGACAAAAGTGGCAGGGTTTTTTTTTTAGGATTTTGATTTTTTTGTTTTACAAGGAGCACAGGTTTGAAAAGGAATTTTTTTTTTCTTTGGGCTGGGTAAGCAGGTTTCCAAGTAGTTGGAGGTTTTTTGCTTTAATTTGGGCCCAGAGCAGAGACAAGGGAATTGTCTTTTTCTGTAGGCTGACAATCACTATCAGAGAATAGGTATTCTATTCCAGCACAGCAAAATTTTACAGCCAAGTTTTGTTTGTTTATTTCTAAACCTTGGGTGTAAAGTTAGTTAAAAACAGAGAGGTTAGAATGGCAAAATCCGCGGCTCGACTACAGCTCGAATTAGCCAAATTTCAGGCTGAGGAAAGACAAAGGGAACATGAAAGACAGATAGAACTCATGCGGCTGAAGAAGGAACAAGAAAGGGAGGCAGAACAACACCAAGCGGCTGCTCACAGGAGAGCTATGGAAGCAAGGGACAAAGAACTGGAGGAGAAGGAAAAAGAGAGGAAGTATGTGGAGGAGATGGAGAAGATAAAGGCTCAGCAGAATATCCCAACAAACCCTAGTAATCCTTCTCCAAGTACCACTTCCCATCCCAGAAAGTTCCCCACCTACAAGGCAGGCGATGATACTGAGGCCTTCCTAGAAAACTTCGAAAGGGCCTGCCTTGGACACAACATCTCTACTGACCAATACATGGTAGAGCTGAGGCCGCAGCTCAGTGGACCCTTAGCTGAGGTGGCAGCTGAAATGCCTAAAGAACACATGAACAAGTATGAACTGTTTAAATCCAAGGCGAGAGTCAGAATGGGGATAACACCCGAGCAGTCTCGTCGGAGGTTCAGAGCCCTAAGGTGGAAACCAGACATGTCATTTACCCGACATGCCTACCACATTGTGAAACATTGGGATGCCTGGATATCAGGAGCAAGTGTTGAATCTCCAGTAAATTTGCCCTTCCTAATGCAAATGGAACAATTCTTAGAGGGTGTTCCTGAGGAAATAGAAAGATACATCCTAGATGGGAAACCCAAAACTGTAATTGAGGCAGGAGAGATTGGAGCCAGATGGGTGGAGGTGGCAGAGAAGAAGAAAACTGGTCGCAGTTGGAGCGGAGACCAGAAGGGACCACCCCAGACCACACCCTATTACTGGGGGCCGCCCAAAACCCCACCTACCTCCCAAAGAACCCTCCAGACCCCTTATCGTCCCACCACCCCGTTCTCCAGCAACCCTCCTCGCCCCAGTGACCCGTCAGCTGGACGATGTTTTAAGTGTAACGAGCTGGGGCATGTAAAGGCCAACTGCCCCAAGAACCCCAACAGATTACAGTTCATTGCACCGGAATCACACCAGAGGTCCACAGGCCCAGATACCTCCCAGATACCCTTGGAGCGGAGGGAAACTGTGAGTGTGGGCGGGAAGAAGGTCACCGCGTGGAGGGACACTGGAGCACAAGTGTCAGCTATCCATGCTTCCTTAGTGGACCCCAATTTAATCAACCCAGAGATCCAAGTGACGATTCAACCCTTCAAGTCCAACTCTTTCAATTTGCCTACAGCCAAGTTGCATGTCCAGTACAATGGCTGGTCAGGAATGTGGACTTTTGCAGTCTATGATGATTATCCCATCCCCATGCTGTTGGGGGAAGACTTGGCCAATCATGTGAAGCAGGCCAAGAGGGTGGGAACGGTCACCCGCAGCCAGGCTAAACAAGCCGTGAGGCCTAGCTCTGTTCCGGAAACTTCTATCAGGACCCAGTCAGAGGTGATGGACCCGGACCCCAGGCCAATGTCTGCAACAGCAGTAGTGGATCCAGTCCCAGAGACCCAGACGGAACCAGTCCCAGAACCGGAACCAGCCGAACAACCAACACCAGACCCAGTGTCAGCACTGAATCCAGTACTTGCAACCTCAACACCAGAGGGCCCCACCGGCCCTGAACTGGCAGCAGCCGATAACCCAACACAAGAGGCTCAGCCGGAGCCTGAATCCCAACATAGTGCACCAGCGGAGAGCGGTTCACAGTCAACAGAAACAGCTCCATCCCCTATATCGCTTCCAGAGGGACCAAGCCTAGGTCCACAATCCCATGAGGAACTGATGTCTCCAGCATCAAGGGAACAGTTCCAGACCGAACAGGAAGCAGATGAAAGCCTCCAGAAAGCTTGGACGGCGGCACGGAGCAACCCACCGCCTCTCAGCTCTTCTAATCGATCCAGGTTTGTTGTAGAAAGAGGACTTTTATACAAGGAAACTCTTTCTGGTGGACACCAGGAAGACTGGCATCCTCAGAGACAGTTGGTAGTTCCAACTAAATACCGGGCCAAGCTATTGAGCTTAGCCCACGATCACCCTAGTGGCCATGCTGGGGTGAACAGGACCAAAGACCGTTTGGGGGGGTCATTCCACTGGGAGGGAATGGGCAAGGATGTTTCTACCTATGTCCAGTCTTGTGAGGTGTGCCAAAGAGTGGGAAAACCCCAAGACCAGGTCAAAGCCCCTCTCCACCCACTCCCCATCATTGAAGTTCCATTTCAGCAAGTAGCTGTGGATATTCTGGGTCCTTTTCCGAAAAAGACACCCAGAGGAAAGCAGTACATACTGACTTTCATGGATTTTGCCACCCGATGGCCGGAAGCAGTAGCTCTAAGCAACACCAGGGCTAAAAGTGTGTGCCAGGCACTAGCAGACATTTTTGCCAGGGTAGGTTGGCCCTCCGACATCCTCACAGATGCAGGGACTAATTTCCTGGCAGGAACTATGAAAAACCTTTGGGAAGCTCATGGGGTAAATCACTTGGTTGCCACTCCTTACCACCATCAAACAAATGGCATGGTGGAGAAGTTTAATGGAACTTTGGGGGCCATGATACGTAAATTCGTAAATGAGCACTCCAATGATTGGGACCTAGTGTTGCAGCAGTTGCTCTTTGCCTACAGAGCTGTACCACATCCCAGTTTAGGGTTTTCCCCATTTGAACTTGTATATGGCCGTGAGGTTAAGGGGCCATTGCAGTTGGTGAAGCAGCAATGGGAGGGATTTACACCTTCTCCAGGAACTAACATTCTGGACTTTGTAACCAACCTACAAAACACCCTCCGAACCTCTTTAGCCCTTGCTAGAGAAAACTTACAGGATGCTCAAAAAGAGCAAAAAGCCTGGTATGATAAACATGCCAGAGAGCGTTCCTTCAAAGTAGGAGATCAGGTCATGGTCTTAAAGGCGCTCCAGGCCCATAAAATGGAAGCATCGTGGGAAGGGCCATTCATGGTCCACGAGCGCCTGGGAGCTGTTAATTGTCTCATAGCATTCCCCACCTCCAACCGAAAGCCTAAGGTGTACCATATTAATTCTCTAAAGCCCTTTTATTCCAGAGAATTAAAGGTTTGTCAGTTTACAGCCCAGGGAGGAGACGACGCTGAGTGGCCTGAAGGTGTCTACTACGAAGGGAAAAGTGCTGGTGGTGTGGAAGAGATGAACCTCTCCATGACCCTTGGGCGTATGCAGCGACAGCAGATCCAGGAGCTGTGCACTAGCTACGCGCCAACGTTCTCAGCCACCCCAGGACTGACTGAACGGGCATACCACTCCATTGACACAGGTAATGCTCACCCAATTAGGGTCCAACCTTACTGGGTGTCTCCTCAAGCTAAAACTGCTATAGAACGGGAGATCCAGGATATGTTACAGATGGGTGTAATCCGCCCCTCTGAAAGTGCATGGGCATCTCCAGTGGTTCTAGTTCCCAAACCAGATGGGGAAATACGTTTTTGCGTGGACTACCGTAAGCTAAATGCTGTAACTCGCCCAGACAACTATCCAATGCCACGCACAGATGAACTATTAGAGAAACTGGGACGGGCCCAGTTCATCTCTACCTTGGACTTAACCAAGGGATACTGGCAGGTACCGCTAGATGAATCTGCCAAGGAAAGGTCAGCCTTCATCACACATCTCGGGCTGTATGAATTTAATGTACTCCCTTTCGGGCTGCGAAATGCACCCGCCACTTTCCAAAGACTTGTAGATGGTCTCCTAGCGGGATTAGGAGAATATGCAGTCGCCTACCTCGACGACATGGCCATGTTTTCGGATTCCTGGGCAGACCACCTGGAACATCTACAAAAAGTCCTTGAGCGCATAAGGGAGGCAGGACTAACTGTTAAGGCTAAGAAGTGTCAAATAGGCCTAAACAGAGTGACTTACCTTGGACACCAGGTGGGTCAAGGAACTATCAGCCCCCTACAGGCCAAAGTGGATGCTATCCAAAAGTGGCCTGTCCCAAAGTCAAAGAAACAGGTTCAATCCTTCTTAGGCTTGGCCGGTTATTACAGACGATTTGTACCGCACTACAGCCAAATCGCTGCCCCACTGACAGACCTAACCAAAAAGAAACAGCCAAATGCTGTTCAGTGGACCGGAAAGTGTCAGAAGGCCTTTAACAAGCTTAAAGCGACACTCATGTCTGACCCTGTACTAAGGGCCCCAGACTTTGACAAACCGTTCCTAGTAACCACAGATGCATCTGAGTGTGGTGTGGGAGCAGTTTTAATGCAGAAAGGACCTGATCAAGAATTCCACCCTGTAGTGTTTCTCAGCAAAAAACTGTCTGAGAGGGAAAGCAACTGGTCAGTCACTGAAAAAGAATGTTACGCCATTGTCTACGCTCTGGAAAAGCTACGCCCATATGTTTGGGGACGGCGTTTCCACCTGCAAACCGACCATGCTGCACTAAAGTGGCTTCACACCGTCAAAGAAACTAACAAAAAACTTCTTCGGTGGAGTTTAGCTCTCCAAGATTTTGATTTCGACATCCAACACATCTCAGGAGCTTCTAACAAAGTGGCTGATGCACTCTCCCGTGAAAGTTTCCCAGAATCAACTGGTTAAAATCGTCCTTGAGATGTGGAAAATATTGTTAGTCTTTATGTACTTGGTAGTATATTTAGAGATGCATGTGTCTTATTAACTCTGTTTCACCCTAGCTGTGATTTGGGGGGCGTGTCATAAATATAAAGGGAAGGGTAAACCGCTTTGAAATCCCTCCTGGCCAGGGGAAAGCTCCTCTCACCTGTAAAGGGTTAAGAAGCTAAAGGTAACCTCGCTGGCACCTGACCAAAATGACCAATGAGGAGACAAGATACTTACAAAAGCTGGGAGGAGGGAGAGAAACAAAGGGTCTGTGTCTGTCTGTAGTCGTCTTGACCGGGGATAGACCAGGAATGGAGTCTTAGAACTTTTAGTAAGTAATCTAGCTAGGTATGTGTTAGATTATGATTTCTTTAAATGGCTGAGAAAAGAATTGTGCTGAATAGAATAACTATTTCTGTCTGTGTATCTTTTTTGTAACTTAAGGTTTTGCCTAGAGGGGTTCTCTGTTTTTGAATCTAATTACCCTGTAAGAGATCTACCATCCTGATTTTACAGGGGGGATTTCTTTATTTCTATTTACTTCTATTTTTTATTAAAAGTCTTCTTGTAAAAAACTGAATGCTTTTTCATTGTTCTCAGATCCAAGGGTTTGGGTTTGTGGTCACCTATGCAAATTGGTGAGGCTTTTTATCCAACATTTCCCAGGAAAGGGGGGGTGCAAGTGTTGGGAGGATTGTTCATTGTTCTTAAGATCCAAGGGTCTGGGTCTGTAGTCACCTAGGCAAATTGGTGAGGCTTTTTACCAAACCTTGTCCAGGAAGTGGGGTGCAGGGTTTTGGGAAGTATTTTGGGGGGAAAGACACGTCCAAACAGCTCTTCCCCAGTAACCAGTATTAGTTTGGTGGTGGTAGCGGCCAGTCCAAGGACAACGGGTGGAATATTTTGTACCTTGGGGAAGTTTTGACCTAAGCTGGTAAAGATAAGCTTAGGAGGTTTTTCATGCAGGTCCCCACATCTGTACCCTAGAGTTCAGAGTGGGGGAGGAACCTTGACACATCCACTCTACCCAATGTAAATCCAGGTAAATTCACTGACTTCAGTGAAGTTAGTCCAGGTTTACAATGGCAAAATTAAGATTCAGAATCTGGTTCTTTTATTTCTTTATTTGTACTGGAATAGCGAAAAAGGCTTCTGTTTGGATTGGGGCGTCATTTTGTTAGCCACAGTACAAACACATAGGAGGATATGCTCTCTGTCCCAAGGAGTTTAGGATTAATTTGAAACAGATGCAATAACTGAATGTAACAAATAGGAGGGAATGGGAGAAGGAGGAGGTTAATAAGATCCCATGGTTACATAGCTTAGTGATGCGCACTCATTAATGGTTCTAAAAGCAGCTGAAACAGAAAACCCAGTGAAATATTTGGGATTCTGGGAAGCAGGGAAATCAGGTGAACTTGAGTACTACCACAGGCCTCAGGCTGTTTGCTGGTGTTTTGTAGTTACAAAGAACAGCAATGTCAGGAGAAGATGATCATTGTGTATGACTTAGCTCACTACACAGCACTGTTAGACTTATTGAAGTATAGAAAGGGATCAGGGAGAGAACCCCTAGCCCTGAGCACTTTAAACAAACATGAAAAACGTCATTTTGATGTCATTGTAAATCTTACCTTCTAGAAATATTCACCAATTCTTTCTCACAACTATTTATTGAGATGATGAGACCTGGCTGTGATGCGTTTCCAGCGGAGATTTGAAATGTGATGGAGGGTCTGTGAGGTGGAGAAACATAAGAAGGCCATCCCAGTGGTTGGAGCTGCAGAGGACAAGACTCTGACCCCAAGACTAGTGAGAGTGTTTATGTCACGGCTGGGTCGTGGGCAGCCAGACCCAGTAGTTGGAGCCAGAGTCTGCAGTTACAAGACAGAAGTCAAGAGTTGGCTAGGTCAGGATACTGGTAAGTCAGAAGGAGACAAATTGGAGATCAGAACCATGAGTCAGGAACCTGAGTCAGGCCAGGTCAGGATACCAGAGGGTCTAAGGCAGAAGGCAAACTCGAGATCAGGAACCAAATGCAGATGTCAGGAGTCAAGCCGGGTTGGGATGCCAGGAAGTCAAGTTGGGGAAGCAAGAAGTACAAGGCACACTGTCCAGAGCAGGGTGGAGCCCAGTTGTTTGGACAGCTTCCTGTTCCTGCTGCTGGCTTAATTAGGGCCAGCTGGCCAATCAGCTGCTCTGGGACTCCATGGATCGAACCTCAGAGGTGAAACCTCGCACTGGGTTGGGCTTTGTGGGTCCCAGGTAAACAGTTGTCAGCAGGCTGCCAGGTGGAAGGTGGGAGTGTGGCTGCTTCCTTGAATCCTGGAGAGCAGATTCAAAATCTGTGGGTCAGGACATCACTCCTACCCCTACAGGTGCCCCCTGGGTTATGTGGGTCCAGCTTTCTCAAGGTGGCGCCTATGGAAGCCTGAGCCAGGGTGGGAGTGTGAACATTTTCAGCTGGCTCCCAAGTGCGTTCCTCTGGCCTGTGAGATTCCCAATCAATCAAATACCATAATTGGACCCACTTGATCTTAGAGTCCAGGACTTTGTGAACAATATATTCCTCCTGACCCTGTTTTTGCACTGCTAGGAGGGAGCGATTGGGCTGTGTGGGGAAATGTGTTCTTGGGGTATGGTTTTAGAAATGAGATGTGGAATATGGGAGCAAGGGAGCTGGAGCTCGAAGGTGGTCAGGTTGATTGTTGCCAAATCTGGTATGGGCCAAGAAACTATCTGTCTAGTTTTCAAGACAGTCTGTCAGTGCAGAGGTACTCTGTAGAAAGCCATACCTTTTGTCCTACAGGGTAGGTGGGAACCCTGTTGTCTATGCTTATCCATGCGCTTTTTGTAGTCTTCTTCCTTTTCAAGATGTCCTTTCACCTCCTCTTGAGTGTGACGGATGTGTTTTACAAGGTCTATGTTCTTATGATCAGTGAATACTTGGACTGGATAGTGGTCCCCTTCCAAGTAGGGTCACCATTATTCAAAGCCAGTCTTAATTGCCAGGAGCTCCTTGTCCAAGATCTCATAGTTTTGCTCATCAGGGGTAAGCTTCCTTGAATAATAGGTGATGGGGTGTAGTATTTGCTTGGGTCCATGCCTTTGGGAGAGGACTACCCCAATGCCCTACTAGAGGCATAGGCTTCCACAATGAAAGCTTGTAACATATATGGGTGGGCCAATACTGGAGCAGAGGTAAGCTTCAACAACTCGAATGTGTGTTGGGCCTTGGGTGACTAATGTAATTGGGTATTTTTCTGGAGGAGGGCAGTAAGGAGCTCAGCTTGTTTTGAAAAATTTGAAATGAACTTCTGATAAAGGTTCACAAAGCCTAAAAAATGTTGTAGGACACACATGTTGCAGGGGGCTTCCCTTCTGTGGACATCCTGTGACCTTGTGTGGATCTATTTTGATTCCTTCTGGGGACAGGATGAAACCCAGGAAGTTGGTTGATGTCAGGTCAAATGTACACTTCTCAAGTTTAGTGCAGATACCATGTTGTCATAGTTTTTCCAAGACAGTGTAGATGTGAGTAGTGTGTAGGTCTATCTCTGAGAAGATTAATATATTATCTAAGTACACCCCAATGAACTAGTCCAGTAGATCTCAACACATCACTAATGAAGTGCTGGAATGTCACTGGGGCATTAGTCAGTCTAGATAGCATAACTAAATATTCAAAGTGGCCATAGTGGGTCCAAAAGGCAGTATTCCATTGGTTGTGCCCTTGGATACGGATGACACTATAAGTACCCCAGAGACCCAGTTTAGTGAATATGTGAGGCAGACCCCATGCGGTCCAATAGCTTGGGGATCAGGTTAGTGGGTAATGGTTCTGGATTTTTATCTGATTTATGGCTCAATAATTGACTGGAAAAGGACTGGGGCACAAGCTGGTGAAGGTGACTTGTGGATGAACCCCTGGGCCAGGTTCTCTGAGATATTCTCACAATGCCACCAGTTCAGGCTCTGGCATTGCGTATATCTGCCCAAATGGTATCTTCGCCCTGGCTGAAGGTCTATGGGGCAGTTGCTGTCTATTGCTCCTGAATAAATGAGGGCCTGTTGGAGGAGAATCCATTGGGGGTCCCCCAAGATGCTCAGCTGGATAGACCTCTGCAAATGAGAAGCCCATGGATGGGGCTTACGGTGTGTCTCAGTGAGGACTAGGGAACAAGGAAGATATCTTCTTTGAAGGTCCATGCTGGTTTCCCCCACCATGCCTGGACAGGCTTATTTACCCGAGCTTCTCAGCATTCATACTGGGCAAGCTGAGATAGTGTAGCCAGGTTCATCGCAGCAGAAGCATAGGTCATGCTGATGGCACAGTTCCTTTTCTTTGGGTGAGAGTCACTGATGAGCCAGCTCATCTTGCATAGGTTTGGCGGGCAATACAGAAGGTGAGGTCACAGTATGCGTGTAAGGGGGCGGCAGGGAACCTCTTAGTGTGGGTCGTCAAAGACGGTTGATCTCAATTGTAGAAAGGCATCCCAGTTCGAGAGCACTCGGCTGTGGCCTTTGAGCAGTGGGGAAGCCCAGTCTAATACATCTCCTGTCAGCAGGCTGGTTACCAAGGCCCCCTTGGCCTAGTCAGAGACATAGATTTGGGGAAACATCAGAAATAGAAAGTGGTTTTGGTTCATGAAACGCCAGAACTGCCAGTGATTCCCGTCAAACCCCTGGGGCAAGGGTATTGCAGGCCCCAGTTTGGGACAAGGTGCTGCAGGCTATGATCGCAGTCTGGCATTCTCAGTGCTGAGCTGCTGTGTTTGATCCTGCAGTCGTTGGTGTGAGGTCAGCTGTGCAACTTGGGCCTGCAGTATGTGATTATCTGGCTGGAGATGGAGGGCCCATTCAGGCAAGTCGGGTGGCTGTGGTGGTGGTGCTTTGTCCATCCTTCTCACACCGGGCTTGAGCCCTCAGGATTATTGTGGTCTGAACAAGCTATCGCAGCCAGCTCCTGAGTGGCCAGAACTAGCAATAGGAGCCAGAGTTGAAAGTGTTTTCACAGAAGTCAAGAGTCTTCTGGGTCATGATACCAGCCGGACAGAAGCTGGAGACAAACTGGAGGTCAGAACCACAAGTCAGATGCGAGGAGTCAAGCCAGGTCAGGATGCCAGGAAATCAAGCAGTGGGAGCATGGAGCACTGTGGAGCCCAGTTGTTCAGACAGTTCCCTGTTCCTGCTGCTGGCTTAAGTAGGGTCAGTGGGCCAATCACCGACTCTGGGACTCCACCAAATGGAACTCAGAGGTGGAACCTCTCACTGGGGTTGGGCTTTACGGGTCCCAGGCAAGCAATTGTCAGGTGGTGGGATGGAGCATGACTGCTCCCATGAACCCAGTGGGTCCAAGTTTGAGACCAGTGGGCTGTGATAGAGAGAGCTAAGCAAGCAGAGGGAGTGGGGGAGAAAGCAATGAGAGACAAAGGTCATTAACAAAGGATGACAAAACCCCATGGAGGGTTTTAAAACCCAGCAAGGCAACTTTCCCCTGGATCCTGAAATGAAGGAGGAGCAATGGAGTTCTTTGAAGGTGTGAGGCTGAGGTGGGGGAGAGAGTAAATTGTATATGTGAGAAAGTAATGTTCTCAATATGCTGGATTTGGTGAGCTGGGACTTGGGGAGCCCATCACAGTGGTCGGGTAAGTGGATGAAGGTCTGGCTGAGAATTTCTGTAGAGCTAGGCAATACAATACAGAGGCAATGCAGTGGAAATGGTGATAAGTAGATCTGCAGACAAAAGAGATGTGGTTGACGAAAGCATAAAGCTCTAAGTCTGACTATGCTATTTTATTTTTCCTGCACTGATAACCTCGTGTTACTGTAGTTACTATCTATAGCCTAGTACTGCAAAAATACACACTATCTTACAATCAAAGATTTCCTCTTTCTTCTGCAGGAGTGCATAGAATGGATGATGCACAGCAATCTTTGCCTGGGGCATGTACTGCCACATTTTCTCATGACTGATCACAGAAAAGTTCCACTCCTCAACAATTAGTTGGCACTTGGCTATAGACTGTTGTTCTGCTTATGTTTTAACCTGCCATGCGGGTGCTTGCCATCCAGCCTCTGATTGCATAGTAGGCCCATCACTTTCCAGCTAAAGCAGGACTTTTCTTTTTCCCCTTATAATCCACTGTTTGAAATACCCATTAGTTGCAGGTCATTCTAAATGCTGCAGGCATGCTCGTGTCTAACAATTCAATGGAATGTAACCACATCTAAATGGGAAAACTCACTTGCTGTAATTATATCTGAAAAGCAGCAGATTGCTTGCTGCAGTGCCCTGATCCTAGCTAGGCTCAATAGAAAAGAAGGGTTGCTGTCCTGTGCTCCAGTGCTGAAGCTGATAGTGGATAGCTACATGACCTACTCTTAGCCATGTACTCTTATCAGAGGACAACACACAAATAAGCCATATTGAGGGAGATGATTGACACCCAGTCCTAAAAAACTTCATACTTCTCAGACCCGATTCTCATCTCACACCAGTTTGAACTCCATTGACTAATGGAGCTCCTCTTGATTTCCTCTGGTGTAAATGAGAAACTATTTAGGGCTCTTGAGTGTTTGACATTGGGATCTATTCCTCCTCCAGCTACTGTAATTACAGAGAGACAAAACACCTTTCAAAGAATGAGTCTCTCCTGAGTTTGTTCAGCTCAGGGAGTCTATTTTGCAAACCCATCCCCCTTCCTCATTGAACATGTGAGGTCATATTTTCAAATTTAAAAAAGTTTTGCCTATTCATACAGGCAGATATTCAGAGTAGCTGAGAGCCTGCAGCTCGCATTGACTTCACCTCTGAAAAATCAGGCCTTTGCCATCTCAGACTGGATACCTAAAGCTGGACAGCTCAAAACCAGTGGCCCCTTTGGAAAACATTGGTCATGAAGAAGAGAGGGAAGATAACATTAATAAAATCACATGGTTCCACAGGTTAGCTACATAGAGTGGAAGTGCTGAAGAGAAACCTTAATTTAGCTGAATAGTACTGTAAAATTAAAATGTAAATGGGCATAGGAATTACTTTAATAGGAAAAAGTAGTAATATAAGGCTGATTCCCTAGTCTGAAGCCTTTAATCAACTGTGAAACAACTGCACTCTGAGATGTAGGGCATTATGCTAATATACAATTAATTTGTCTGGTCTAGTCGGGAAAGAGTTGCAACTGCCAGAAATATGGTGTCTCCAGTGAAGGAGATGAATGCAGCTTCCTGGTATCAACTGACAAGTTTAATGCTGTTATCTGAGGCACAACAAAACAGTTCTCTGTTTCTGTGTTCGTTGAGCAATCCTGATGTTGTTTCTACGTCTTATCGCCATGTAGCAAATACACTGGTCCACTGCAATTCAGGCGTTGGGCTTTTAAAATGACAATCAGATAAGTAAACAGAGCATAAAAACTATGATCATCAATTCAAAGCATCTTGATTGGACCAGCGTCTTTCTATTTAAAGAAAAAAAGACATCTGTAAAAAGCTCTTTGTTTCTGTGCCTGGGCTCTGCCACACACAGACAACACGTATTTTATGTAATTGTTTGGATTACTATTCCTTCCCGCTACTCTGATTTTTTACTGTCATTATTTATTTGCTGCCATCATGGTATTTATGCAAATGGAATATTAGTGACATCTACAGTTAAAGTTGCCTAAGTGTGTTCATGTCTATGTTCCCTTATACAATTGCTCATAACTGTCTGAATCTTTCACCTGTCAACCTGAAATTGTCAAAGCCTGGTCTCTGTGTGAGTGATTTTTTAAAAAAAAGTTTGTACAAAAATGGTTCAGCCACTTTTGAGAAAGAGGACTTTGGAATAAGGGGGGAGGGGAAATTCAAGTTTCCATGTTATAAAGCAAACTTTTTATCTCTTTTAGCAGTCCTAGTGTCAAATCTACAGTGTACTGAAAACTGTGTTGGAACCATAGGCAGTAACTTTAATTTGTAAGGGCTTCTGTTGTCATACTTGCACGAATATTAGGGAAGCATGCAATCAGAGCCAGTCTGCAGCAAGTTGTGATGCTGCGTTAGGGAGCAGCCTGCTTTTTCTTTTTCTGTTTTGGTTCTTGCGTATTATAGTTCTGGATTTTCAGAAATAAAGTAGCGTTACATTGCAGCCTTCCTGAAAGAGTATTTTGTTTTTTTCTGACTTCTCTGTTTATATGCTGTGACCATAATAACATTGACTGGGGCTAGAAAGTTGAAATTTTGACAAGAAGATAGGCCTTAGAGAAGAAGAGTTTCTTTGTGCCATCCTGGTGAAAATTGTCTTTGTTTAGCTGAGTTACAAGGGTTTGAAAAATCATAACTGAATCATGCACAGCTATTGTTTAACAAATCAAGGGCACTGAATAATACTACCTCTCGATTCTCTGCCGGAAGGAGAAATGGTTAAAAACACCAAAACAAAAAAGAACCCCCCTACATAGATGAAATGGTTTCTGTTTGCTGACTGATACTGTGGTTTAGGATTGGGGATAAGGTGCAATGTTGGGGGCAGTGCAGAGCTGCACTGCCAAATAGTAGCCCTGGCAAGGATTGTGCTTATCATGTAGGAGGAGTGGGCACGGCCCTGCCTCCTCCCCACTCCCTTTGCGGCAAATTGTGCCCAAGTGAAAAATTGCTATATCTCCAAGTGCTGAGACTGCAGTTGTCCCAGGCCTTTGCCTGGGGCATAAAATAGGGGGAAGTGCTTCTTATTTCCCCTCCTCAGCTCAACTGTACAAGGGCCAGGGACACCTGGGACCAGATTCACACTTGGCTGGCACCAAGCTTTAGTCCTTTAAAAAAAGCTGGTGAAAAGTGCTACTTTTCTGATTTGCTGGCATTTTATACCCACCTTGCACTGGTGGAAATGGGTGCACAAGATGTTGGGCAAGAGTGAATCAGGCTCTCTGGCCCTTAGTAAGGCAGGGCTGCTTTTTTTGGATGTTGCTTACTGCACCTTTCAATTACGGTGCAATCCCTGAGACACAGATTCCACAAGAGCCCCTGCCTCCTGCAGTGCCTGGGGCAGGTAAGAGCACACACGCCGCATTGTTGCTGCCGATGACGTTTACAGACATCCACGAGCAAAATCCGGCTTTCATGCTACTCTGCACTTCTTCTCTACCTATGCAATCTGCCTATCAGGTAGATCAACAACAAAACGTGTATGGTTACATTCACCCCCCTGGTTTAACTGCAGTGACCCTGCGGACTTACACCAGGACTTAATTTATCTCGCATTAATATCTAAGAAATGTTTCCCCTCCCTGATGTTAACAGCATTAAAGGGGGCGCCACATGCAATCCCTAATATTTGGGGCCCTTGTACTTGCAATGTCCCAGGTAATCTTGGATGGTGGCTGTCAACAAACAACCGGAAAATGGCAATTTTAATTGAAACCAGTAGGCCAGATCCTCAGCTGGTGTAAATTGATGTAGCTCACTGTTAAAGTGCTCTTTCAAAGCCTCCCTAAGCTGTATCGCTCTGCTTAGAGCTCGTCTGATAGCCCTTGCGTCTGGCTGTTGAAAGTCAGCAGGCAGCCTTTACAGCAAGTTTTGCCCCATGCAGGACACTACAGACAGCCATAACCACTGGGATATTTTTTGCACTGAGATCCAACCTTGTGAATAAACAATGCCAGTCTCCCTTCAATCTACCAAAAGGACATTCAACCGTCATTCTGCAACTGCTGAGTCTGTAGCTGAATCTTTGCTGTCGAGGTGGCTGGGGAGCAAGGGGTAGGCTGGATCCCCTAGGATCACTATTGCCATTTCAACATCACCAGTGGTAATCTGGTCAGGAAAGAAGTTCCATGCTTGTAGCTTTCGGAACAGTCCTGTGTTCTTAAAGATGTGAGCATCATGCACCTTCTCTGACCAGCCAACATGGATGCCAGTGAAGCATCCCTGGTGATCCACTAATGTGTGCAGAACCATGGAAAAGTAGCCCTTTCTGTTGATGTATTCTGTCAAGGTGGTCTGGAGCCAAAAGAGGGATATGCATGTCATCTATTGCACCACTGCAGTTTGGGATCCTTACTGCTGCAAAGTCATCCACCATGTCTTGCACATGACTGAGAGTCACAGTCCTACATAGCAGGAGATGATTAATGGCCCTGTACACTGGCCCCCACAGTGAATTTTCCCACTCCAAAATGACTGCCCCCTGACCAGTAGCAGTCCGTCATTGCAAGTTTCTATAGTGTGATTGCCACTTGCTTCTCCACCTTCAGTGCAGCTCTCAGTTTGATGTTCCTACGTTGGATGCTTGTGCAGCCAAAAGTTCTGCAGCCACTGCTGGACATCCCAAACTTGCATTATGATGCAATCCCACCAGTCACTGCTAGTTTCTTGGGCCCAGAAATGACGCTCCACCATTTGCAACTGCTGCATGAATGCCAGCAACAACCTGGAATTGGTTCTCACTATGTCCCACAGCAAATTGACTCCCAGGAAATTGTCATGTTCCTTGCAGTTCTTCTTGGAGCTCTGCAAGTACTGGAGGATTGTATGTCCTGTGCTTGCAGTGTTCAGGACAATAGCGCAGAACTGTGCAGGCTCCATGCTTCTGTCAGAGATGGCGGACAGAGACAAGTCCTGTGTGGGTTTGTGGGAAATTGAAAATAGGCGTGAAAATTATGAGACAGAGAGGATATGGGATAGAAAACATTGCATTATGGGATGTTGATCTCCTGCTCCCAGTCACTTGGGGCAAGTTGTTTCTGCCCCACCATGCACTAGCAAAATTCCCAAAAGATAGTACACTGGATGGCAGCAGGTTGCACACTGAGATAGCTCCCCATGGTGCATCTCACTGTGCATCGATGTGCATTCTTGGTGAGTACGTGCAGCGCTGGCCAAAGAAATCAAGTATGCACACGCACAAGCGATATACTAACTGCTGTGGCTGTGTGCCGACATAACTTGAGGCAGGAAACTTTGCAGTATAAACATGGCCTAAAGCCCCATTGTGGATGTGGGCCCCAGGGCTTGATTCTCCATTACTTAGCTTCTCGTGTGGTCATTTACACCTATGCACAGGGCATTTAAAATGCTACCTTTCTGATTTGGTAGCATTTTACACTCAGCATAGGTGTAAATGATTGTATCAAATACAAGGCTGTGAAGAATCAGGTCTTTAGGGCCTTATTTTTCAGAGGTGCTGGGTGCCTATGGATTCCACTGACTTAAATTGGAGTTGTGGGTGCTCTGCATTTATGAGAATCAGGCCCATAATAGGTGTCTCAAGTTGGGCACCTACAAATTGATGTCCCCCAAGTGGCAGCCATATTTGAAAACTTGGGCCTAGGCCAAGATCCTTAAAGGTTTTTAGGCACTTGACTCCCAAAACAATCAAGAAGAATTAGGTTCCTGATTATCTTTGAGGATCTAGGCCTAAGTGACTTGCCATGGAATAGACTCTTTAGTCCCAGCCCAGTGCTCAAACCTGCTTTTCTTAGTAGGACCATTCTCTTCAACACATGTCTTCACAGCACTTAGCTTAATAGGATCCTGATCCACAACTACAGTTTCTAGGCATGACTGTAAAAATCTATAATGATACACTGGAAAATGCTACTCCTTTTTTTGGTAGGCATAATTGGACCAAACACTGCCTCCTACAGATCTCAGTGGTCACATCTGGGTTAGGCCTACCACAAGCTATGTTACCATGATCTTGAATAGAATGAAAGGTGTACCAAGCAGGAGTAGAGTTATGCTGGTCTGAGCTAAGGTTGCCAGGTGTCCGGTTTTCAACCGGAACGCCCAGTAGAAAAGGCTCCTAGGGGCTCCAGTCAGCACCACTGCCCGGGCTGTTGAAAGTCCGGTCGGCGGTGCTACAGGCAGGCTAGTCTCTATCTGTTCTGACACCGCATGAGGCTCCGTGCGCTGCTCTAGCCTCAAGCACCGGCTCCACACTCCCATTGGCCTGGAACTGTGGCCAATGGGAGCTGCAGGGGCGATGCCTGCAGGCAAGAGCAGTGCACGGAACCTCCTGGCCCCCTATCCTAGGATCTGGACTTGCTGGCTGCTTCCAGGGGCAGCACAGAGCCAGGACAGGCAGGGAGCCTGTCTTAGTGCAGCTGACTGGCAGCCACCCAAGGTAAGCCCGCACCCCACCCTCAAGTCCCAGCCCTGAGCCCCCCCCCAAACCCCTCATCCCCAAAGCCCGCACCCCCAGCTGGAGCCCTCACCCCCCCCCACCCCAGAGCCCCTCCCACACGCTGAGCCCCTCATTTCTGGCCCCACCTCAGAACCCAAACCCCAGCCTAGGGCCAGTACCTCTCCAACACCCCAGCCCCCTGCCTCAGCCCAGAGCCCCCTCCAATACTCTGAACCCCTTGGCTCCACTGCCCAGTCCAGAGCCCCCAGCCCTGAGCTCCCACAAACCCAGAGCCCCCTCCTGCACCCCAAACCCCTTATCCCTGGCCCCACCCTACAGCCTGCAGCCGCAGCCCCTGCCAGAACCCTCACCCTCTCCCTCTCCCGCATCCCAACCCACTGCCTCAGCCCAGAGCCCCCTCCTGCACCCTGAACTCCTCATTTCTAGCCACACCCCAGATCCCAACCCCCTGAGCCAGCCAGGTGAAAATAAATGAATGAATGAGGGAGGGAGGGGGGATGGAGTGAGCTGGAGCAGGGCCTTGGAGAAGGGGTGGAGCCTCAGGGTAGGGTAGGGTAGCGTAGCGTAGCGTATGGGGTGGGGTAAGGGTGTTCAGTTTTGTGCAAGTTGGAAGTTGGCAACCCTAGTCTGAGTGTTTGTTTGGAGACAGCTGTGCTGTATTGACCCTGTATGTAATGTCGCTGTCACACATTTGGAACTCTGTGTTGTCTTTCTCTTTGTGACCCTCCAAACTGTAGTGTTTTGTCTGCTTTTCACACCCTGCCTAATTACTGGGAAGAGAGTCCCATTTCTGTGCGTTCCCTCTTGATATGTGACACAAGGGGCAGTGGCACGTGCTATTAATTGCAGGCCCTGTGATTATAAGCTATGCAGGGTTGGCAATTTGTGAGCTAATTGGTGATGCCTGTTTGCTGCAATTAACCTCATTATAGTTTCGATTACATTAATTAAACTCTTGTCCAGGACAGCAGCTGTTTAATCATTTGCCTTCAGGCTGTCCCCCCTGTGGGGGTCATTCTGAAACCTGCTGTTTTGGATTGTGACAGGAGAGAGTGGGAGGACAGGAGTGGTGAATGTGAGCTATAGTCATGAGAAAGACAGCCTTGAGATTTTTGTTTTGATTTTATACTTTCCCTTAAAAAAACCCAAACCCTACTGCAGAATTTTAACTATCGATTGGTCTGTGATGCTGCTATTGTTAGAAACTGCTGAAGGTGTAAATCTTCAGGGCTGGCAGGGAGAGCCAATCAATTTGCCCTTCAATACGCGCGCACCCACATTGCATTAGAGTTAATGGGTATTATGTGGGATGCAATCATACTGAAAGGAGAGCAGACTGCTTTGCTTTGCTGCACAGAGCTCAAAATATGTCCTTTTCATTGCTTTATTTACCAAAAAAAAAAAAAAAAGAAAAGAAAAGTTGAAGCTCAAAAGTCATTTTGGGGAGAATCTGGATGTCTTCTCCATGAATGCCCAGCGCCTCCCACAGAAGGTAACAGCATGAAGGGGCAGGTATGATTTGGGGAGCCTGTGTGAGGAGATGGTGTTCCCAGTGAGATGTAGGGTCCAGCTTTGTTTGAGCGACCTGTGGCCTAGCATGCAGCTGGGATCCGAGACCGTAGGGGGTAGTCAGGGCTAAGTTAGTGACTATACCACCATGTGAACTTGATGGGCATTCCCTGCCCCATGAAGGGGAGTGTGGGTATGCTGACACAGGCTCTTCCAGCCCACACTAGTAGCTGCAAAGTGGCTCAGCTGCTCCCTGTTTTAGGAAAGAGAATAATTCCCTTTTTCCAGCCCAAAGTAGATCCCCAGCCTAGATGCTCAGACTGTGCACTGGGACATATGTTTGGAGCAATTGAAATACAGGGTAGACCTGCCAGCCAGTGAGAGAGCTAGACAAAGCTACTTAGAATCCAGCATTTTGTAGACTAGGAACCTCCTCCAGTACGTAGTCTTCTCCCATTCCCTCAGACAACCACTGTCTCTATCCCAAGGTTCCAGCAGAATTTTATTTGACCTTTTAGTTACAGACCCTGTGTTTTACTAAGCAACAGTATTTTGTTAGTCCTTTGGGTGGTCTTGCTGTACAAGTGAATATATTTTAAAAAAGAAAACTATTTTTTTAACTTGCCAAGACCTGAGTTCAGAATTTCTCTGGAAGAGTTGAAGCCAGCCCCTAAGGCCCAAAGCAACAGACCGTGAAGCTACTTCCTTCCCTTATAGGCAGTTTTGATGCAATCAGTTCCAGCAGGGGAAACAACCATGAACTTGATCCTGGCAGGTAAGTGTGTAAGTTAATAAAAATTCCCACACTTCTGTTTTCAAGCAATATGTGTTTGTCACTGATTCTATACTGAAGTCCATTAGTGATGTAGAACTGTAAGTAACTTTTTGTAGTTATTTATAAAGCACTTAATGTCACAGAAAGATTTATACCAGTATTTCTCAGTGCCTGAAATCTCCATCTTTAATTTAATCAGTGTTTCAGTATTAAGGGTATTAGTGTGGGAAAGCTTTGGCAAAGAGACAGGACAGGAGCTATTTTGTGAGGGGGCAGGAAGAGATCGCAGGGAGACTAGCTCTGTTCCAATGTCTTGTGCACATAGCAGCTTAGGAACTCTACCTGGAGCTTAAGAAAGCACTAGATGAGATGGTTATGCTATCTTTATCTTATACGTCATACCTCCAGGAGGGTATGGTCTGCAAGTTGGGGGCTTGTCAAACTTCCTTGTCTTGCTAGCATGTAGGCTGCAGTGAGCAGCAAATGCCAGAAGGTAGCAGGCAGGGCCGGACAGAAGTGTGAGTAGGATCAGGCTCTAAAGCTCTAATCCTGTAAGGGAAGACCCTGTGCCCCACGTGAGAGCCAGTGAGGCTGTGTATGGGCACAGGAGTCTGCCTATGCAGCTACATCTGCAGGACCTGGCCTGTCTGCAAGCTGCAGAGCCTTAGGGGATTTACTATGCAGAAATCAATGTTTAAACTTTTGGTATTTTTTTCAAAACTGTTCTAAAAATTGGTATATAAAATGAACTCCCAGGCAAAGAGTCTACCTGATAAATGTTTACAACTGAGTAGAAACCAATACAATGGTTGTAATATAAAACACTTATTAGTTATCATAGCCATGACAAATGTCATTTTGTTAATCAATTTTTCTTTCTTCAGCAGAAATGCCATTTTATTATGCTTGCTTTGATTTCAAATGCTATCTAACTGAAAACTCTTCAGTCAAATAGTAACGTTTGTAAAAAGAAAACTGTTGAGACAGAAATCTTCAAAGTTTTAGTAAATTCTGAATGAATGTTTGAGCTGTAATTCTTAGAACATCCTCTACCTGTGTTGGGTATGGTTGCCAAGCCTCCAGGATTGGCCTGGAGTCTTCAGGAGTGAAGATTATGTCATGTGATTAAATCTCCAGGAATACATCCAACCAAAATTGGCAACCCTAGTCTTGGGTACGGCAGCACAGATGATCCTTTGTTAATGCCTGATCCAAAGTCCACTGAAGTTATTGGAAGTCATTCAATTGATCTCAATGAACTTTGAATTAGGCCTTCAGAGAATGCAACAAGGCTGGGTAATGTTACAGGAGATTTGGAAAGTGTAGATCAATTCCACAGCTGGTATAATTGTTGTAGCCCCATTGACTTAAATGCAGGTAGGCTGATTTACACCAGCAGTGGATCTAGCCTGTAGATATTCTACAAAGGACTAGTAATGAGGTTTAATATATGGTAGTATATGACTCCTTGGGGCACCAGATAGCATGCCCCAACAGGCTCCTTCCAGTTAGCATGCTGAAATCCAACTGATGTCAGGAAAAGTTCTGCATGTGGGATAAATTGTGAATATTCCCCTTAGAAACTTTTAGGCTAGATTTTCAGTTGTGATGAGCAGCCACTGCTCCATTCACCTCCGCTGGAGTTGAGAGCTCAGCACTTCTGAAAAATCAGGCTTTAAGTGCAGGCAGCTCTCATCGACCACAATGTACACAGATCAAGGACGGAGTATTACTAGGCTTGGAAGAATTAGATTTTTATCAGTAAATGCCGATTTCACGGTGTACACACAAACCAATGGACAAAATATTTCCATTGATGGTGATCAAAATGTACAGCTAGGTAAAGTAAGAAAAATGCTGCTTGAGTACTTAGTTTAATTTAAGGATATTTAGTTTGTATATTTCAACATGTTGACCATTTGTGTGTTAAGAGCTAAAAAGCTTTAACTTTCTCAATCTCAGTAGCTTCTGTCATTAAATAATTATTGCCTGACACCCCCACAATTTCCTGCAACTCTGAAAATTTAAATAAAATGCTTAAAATAAATGTCAAGTATCTGTTGAAATTATAAAAAAAAAATTAAAATTGAATTCTGCCAAGCCTAAATATAACTCAAGGAAAGCTTGTGAGTCAGAAGGCAGTTGTTGAGGCTGCACTTGGGCTACAGAAACAGTAATAATTCTGACAGTTTTTGCTGGAGTGGAGTTTGTTTCTAAAGCCTGACATTGTTCTGATACTTCTTTTATGGCGGAGCTTTGATCTTAAATGACACTTCAAGAGTGTGGAATGATGCTGATCCGTGAACAGGCAAAACATTTCTTACTGCTAATGGTTAACAGCTGAAATATATACACATACATACATGACTTGATGCTTCCAGGAAAGAAAGGGTCTGCAGATAAATCTGTGAGAAGCAGGTGCTCTGGAAAGTATTATTCCTCTCATAGACCAGGAGAGACTGAAAAGGTTTAGTTTGGAGAGGTACCTAGATTGGTTACCTGACCAAGAAAGACCAGAGTGAACTGAAGATGGAATCTTTTATAGCAATGACACCTGCTGTTGTGGTTTGCTTTTTAGAAATGGGTCAGATCTTCTAGACTGTGGATTTTAGTACTAGAAATTCCATCTTAGGGCCAGATTTTTCTGCTGCCTTGCACCATGTGTAATCATTTGTACCTGTATAAAATGTTACCATGCAGCTCTTGTAGCATTTTACATTCACTCTGGGCAGGTGTAAATGACTACACAAGGTGCAGTGAAGTGGAGAATTAAGCTCAACTCACATGTACCACTGATGTAAATAGTGACGTCAGTGGAGTTACACAAGGAATGACTTTAGCTTTTAATATGTAGCTGTGGACAGAGTGTTAATGAAAGAACAACCTCAGTAAAATCAGGATAATTTCATTGTAATCAATGCAAAAAGGTTTTTGAATTCAGCGAGAGCAGGACTGGGCAAGGTTTTGTAAATCAATGAATGTTACCGTTTACAGAGAACTTGGATTATTTATGGCTAGTTTGCCTCTTCTCTCGAGCTCCAATCTTTTGTGATGCTCAGGATCCCCAGCTTACGCTGGTTTCAGTGGTAATTGGGAATGCTCTTCAGCTCACAGTATCAAGCCTTGGGTTTGTAAGAGATGCTGTTCGTAACTGAGAAGCATTTTAAATTGATGGAGCCTATGCAATGAATAATTTCCCAGAAGGCAGAACAGCAGCAAGCCTACAGAAGCTGATTCCTTCATGCATAGAGAGTCTGATCCCTTGTGACTGACTATGATGATTAAATAACTTTAGAGTAGAATAAAGTTGAATGGCATTTGCCTTGCATCATTCTGCAGTGCTTTTTTTAATGAGCACCCACACTTCCAACATGCAACTTCTGGTAATTAAAAGCTTTTTTTAGAGGGTTAACTTTTATTTTAAGGTTGTTTTCTTTGAGATTCTCCGGTATTTGTAAATTTAAATCTTTTGCATTTGTGTGTAAAATATCAGGTTAAGGCTGGTAACAGTTTTAAGCTAATTTATAAGATAATTCCATTGTCCTACATCAGTCCAATTAAAGATTTAGTTCTGTCAGGCTTTACAAAGATAATATAACATAGAACAAAGCTAATTAGCATTTTCATCATCAATGTGCTTTACAAACATTAGCTAATCCTCAAAACCCCCTGCGACCACACATTTCCAACATAACACAGCAGCCCCATACAGCAAGCATATTATTCCCATTTTTGAGATGGAGAAACGGAGGCAGAAAGGGTAAGTGACAACAAAAGAGAGCTGGTGTTGGAGCCAGGATCTCTATTCTGTGCCAAAACCACTAGATCACTCTCTTCTGTCAGAGCTTGAAAGGGGAACTATGTCATGCATTTGCAGTAGCAAATTAGAAAGAGCTTTCTAGTTAAGCACATCATTTATACCACAGATGTGGTGGTGGTAGTGATGGTGATAGCCATCTAGTAAATTGCAGAGCTATGCGATAAATGAATTTTGATCATGCTCTTTTATTTCCCTCACCTGCACTCGGATCACTAAGCCTTATCCCACTACCCCCTCCAGTTGTCCAGCTTCTCTCTCCCCTGACCTGTGAAGATTCTGCCAGTTCCTCCTACCATCCAATTTACTTGTGACTCCCTCCCAGTTGTTAGGATCCTATATTGAGATCAAGAAGGTATGGCAGCTTCTCTGCTGTGTCTGGTGAGCTGGTGATTTAAATTTTGAAGGCTGTCTGATGCGGAGAGATGGCTGAATCACCACATCCCTTGGCAGATTTCTGAAAGTCAGGAGGCAGATAAGTATTGAGTCAGGAGTATTGAGTAGAAAAGTGGAAGTGGTGGGGGAGACACAGGACTATTCAGGAAGGAAGCCAGAGAAGTAGTAGTAGGAGATGGCCAGATAAAGCCAGTGGGATCTGATCGTTAAAGGAGGGCAAGGTAGGTAGATAGGCTATCAGGGAGTCAGAGAGAGATGGAACTCAAAACCACAATAACCAGAATCTGACCACCGAATGTCAGCAAGCATGTACATCCCTAGGGTGCTTAAGGATAACCCCAAAGGGCACTCATGCCCAAACAATGTTGCTAATTCACAGGTAGCATACTGATGATTGGCAGAAAAAAAACATGCTTTGAATGAAAAATGTCCTCAGGAATATCAAATGATCTTGGATTATTAAAATGTTTTTCTACCAGTGCCTGTATTCTGACTGATTACAACAGATCGAAGCTGAGACTGCTGTCCAGAGTCACTAATATCTGACAGCAAACATTAACTCTTAACATCCACAGTTTTTGAGTTATCATAAGGCATTCCATCTGCATTAGACTCCTTCCTAAAATGAAGAAAGGAATGTATACATGAGGATGCACAACCTATTAACAGTTCTTTAGCTTCATATTGTCAGCCCTTAAAACACGAACAGGCAGATTTATTGCCACAAACTGTTAAGTGCCAAAATGTGTCTCTGCATTTTTATTGCCTTATAATTTGATAACTTCTGTGCCACTAAATGACGTGAAATATATTTGCCACAATCATTTGCCTAACTCATGCTGTTATGTTTGTCAATTACAGTGTGAAGCGTAAGTTCTTAACATTGCTTCTAATGACTGTAAGAAACTTGGGATGACATTATGGCATTCTATTGAAGGGATGATGTGCATGGCAAGGGAGTGCAGAAGGCAATAAACTACCTAAGTAGGTGATTAAATGCAGATGCAAGGCGAAGACAGTTTTAAACCGCAACAACTCGTGTTGTGAATATGCTCTGTCATGAACATTATATCCAGTCTACTAAGAGTAAAGTCAGAAATTTCCCTAGTTACAGTGGTGGCCTCAGGATTGAGGCTAGACTCGGTATTATGGCAGCAGGGTAATTGTAAGCGGGGGAATAGTCCCGCTATTGTGGGGAACTTTCTTGGCTTCTGCACTACCCCGGTGAAGTGGGCTAGCGAAAGGATCTGAGTCCTCACTCCCACTTCCTTTACCCAGTGGCCTCCCTGCCCTTGAGAACTCTCCTTCCACTCTTCTGTCTGGCAGAGTCCTTGAAACCCCAACAAGGCTGGGCCCAGGATTCCTGGGGGGCTGGACCCCCCAACCCTGCTGTGGTCACCTAGGACAGGGGCTAGGGTGTCCCCACTCCGGGGTAGTCTCTCTGCACTGGGCACTTCTCTGACCCACTGACCATTACATACAAGTTAAAGCAAATGCAAGTTATTTAATCAACAATTAATTTTAAAAAGAATAAGGAATAATGGGAAAGGTTAAAGGAAACACATCAACCCGCTCTGTGGCAGGGAACATCACAAACAGTGTCTCTGCAATGTCAGGGCAGTTCACAGTCTGTTCCTTGTAAGTCCAAGGCCTCCTTCTCAGGCCCTGGCTGTGCTGCAGGGATGCTGTGGGTTGGACACTTGCTCTGGTGGTGGCCACACCCTCTCAGGCTCTAGGTGGCAGGACCCTTCTTCCCAGTATCACCTCCACCCTGTCGGGGTTACAATCCAAGCCTGGCCTGCAGAGCCTCTTGCCTGAGGCGTCTCCCTGTGCTGGGCCCCCTGCCCGGGGTCCCCCTCGGTCTCACCGCACCCGGCTCCAGACTGCTCCAGCTCCACCACTCTGTCTCTGCTGCTTTGCCTCCAGCTCCCTGGGCTGCTTCTCTGGCCCCTCTGGCTCTGGTTGCTGCAGCTCTGCTCCCAGGACAGGGCTGCTCTGCAGGCTGCTTCTGTGACTCTGCTCCCAGCACTGACCTGCTTCGTGAGCTGCTTTTCTGGCCCCTCTGGCTCTGGTTGCTGCAGTTCTCCTCCCAGGACAGGGTCTGCTCTCTGTGGGCTGCTTTTCTGGCCCCTCTGGATCTGGCACAGCTCTGCTCCCCAGCTTAGCTTGGCCCCTGCTTTCTCCTTAGTTCGGCCCCACTCTGTCTGACCCAGGCAAATCCAGCTCACACGGAGGACAGGACCTCCATGGCCTCCTGACTCTCTGATTAGCCTGCCCGCCCTGTCATTCAGGCTGACCTGGAGCATTGGCCTCTCCCCATTGTTCCTGGGGTCTATCCGTCTCAGGGTCCTGGTTTCCCATAGACCCTTCCTCTTTTAGTACTGGGAACTAGCCAACCAAAACACCCCCACTGAATGTTAGTAAGGGGGCAACAGTCCCCTTACGTAATGGAGGATTTGGACAGACAGGGCATCAAACTTTGCAGTCTAGATTCATAAATTTTTAAGCCAGAAGGGACCATTGTGCTCATCTGGTCTCACCTCCTACAGGCCACAGAATTTCACTTTGTAATTCCTGCATGGCGTCCAGGGTTGTATTACTGAACTAGAACATAGTGTTTAGATCTACTCATTCACTTCTTTGTCCTCCCTACTTTCTCTCTCCAAACCAATATCCCAAATCTGGAAGGCTTGCAAGTAGGAGTTTTATTACCTTACTTTTGGCTATATGAATTTTCATAGACATCCTTCTGTGACCTGTGCTTTTCATAATATGTAGTAGTTGGTTGTTTAGTGACTTTGTGCATTTTCATAAATGTTAGGTGGTTTCTGTTAGATCTACTACATCTGGCCCCGGGAACTTGCCAACTAGGACAAGCACAGAGAGCTAAGTAACCCTCTTGTTTATTCGGTGGCTGAGTTGCTCTTGCTCTGGCACCCTGTACTGCTCCACTGCTAGGGATCTTGATACATACAGATTCCCTCTGGGGGTTAGGCATGGGACACGCACAATTACATCACACGTTACAATTTCTATGCATGTATGCAGTGCTGTAGTTTGTTTGTCCCAGGATATTAGAGAGGTGAGGTATTGCCAACTTTCAATCACACAACAGAGAACACCCTCGCCTCGCCCCTTCGCCGAGGCCCTGCCCCCACTCACTACATTTCCCCCTCCCTCGGTGGCTTGCTCTCCCCCACCCTCACTCACTTTCACTGGGCAGGGGGGTGGGGTGCAGGAGCGGGTGAGGGCTCTAACTGGGGGTGCAAGCTCTGGGGTGGGTCCAGAAATGAGGGGTTCAGGTTGAGGGAGAGGTCTCTGGGCTGTGGGTGTGGGCTCTGGGGTGGGGCCGGGGATGAGGGGTTGGGTTGCAGGAGGGGGCTCCAGGCTGTGGGGTGGGGCCAAGGGATTCGGAGTGCGGGAGGGGACTATGGGTTGAGGCGGGGGTTGGGGTGTGGGAGGAGGTGAGGTCTCTGGGCTGGGGATGAAGGGTTTGGGGTGTAGGAGGGGCCCCCAGGCTGGGGGGTGGGGCCAAGGGATTCGGAGTGCGGGAGAGGACTGCGGGTTGAGGCAGGGAATTGGGGTGCAGGAGGGGGGTATGGGCTCTGGGTTGGGGATGCAGGCTCTAGGGTGGGGCCAGGGATGAGGGGCTTGGGGTGCAGGAGGGGGCTCAGGGCTGGGGTTGGGGATCAGGGTTGGGTCACGGGCTTAACTCGGGTGGCTCCCGGTCAGCGGCACAGCGGGGCTAAGGCAGGCCCCCTGCCTGTCCTGGCTTCACAATGCACCCTGGAAGCGGTCAGCAGGTCCGGCTCCTAGGCAGGGGCAGGAGGCTCTGCATGATGCTCTTGCCCGCAGGCACTGTCCCCCAGCTCCCATTGGCCACGGTTCCTGGCCAGTGGGAGTGCGGAACCAGTGCTTGGGGCGGGGGCAGCGCATGGAGCCCCATGTTTCCCCCCTCACTCCTGCCTAGGAGCCGGCCCTGCTGACCGATTCTGGGGCACAGCATGGTGCCAGGTCAAGTAGGGACTAACCTGCCTTAACCCTGCAGCACCACCGACCAGACTTTTAATGGCCCGGTCAGTGGTGCTGACCGGAGCTGCCAGGGTCCCTTTTTGACCAGGTGTTCCAGTCAAAAACTGGACACCTGGCACCTCTGATGAGGTAATGTAGTTTATTGGACCAACTTCTGTTGGTGAGAGAAACAAGCTTACGAGCTTACACAGAGCTCTTCTTCAGGTCAGAAAAAGAAGCTGAAGAAGAAAGTCCAGATAAGTTCTGTGTAAGCTCGAGAGGTTGTCTCTGGTCCAATAAAAGATATTACCTCATACACCATGTCTTTCTAATTTCAGTGCACTGTATTAAAATAAATTCTCAACATGTGCCCTAATGCAGTTGTTAGGCCCTGATCCTGCAGACACTTAAGCATTTGCTTACCTTTACTACCATAAGTAGTCCCACTGACTTCAAGTAGTAAAGTTTAAGCATGTGTGTAAGTGTTTGCAGGACGGATCCTTAGTGTCAAAACAGACAGAAGCAACTGTCCATTACTTTCAAGGCAAGGATGCAATCCCCTTCACTGTTCTACAGTGGAATCACAACAATGCACAGTTTGTCCTTTGAAACCCAAAGCAGATGATTCTGGTTCCTTTATTTTCCCCAAGTGCCCCAAGCATCTAATTGCTAATTTGACTTTCACTCTTCCGTACATCACACTACCAGAAGAAGCCACCCAACATGGTTGTCTGTCAACTCTGATGTCTTTCCATCTTATATTTTTGTACGTATCGCATGCAGCTGTTGATTTTAGGCTATGAGTACATCTAATGTTAATGTGTGTGGGATGATTGTGACTCATATAAAAGTCACTTGAATGACTGGGTCTTTTCAACTACTTCAGATGAATCTTGAAAAGGGGAATGTCTCTTTTTTTTATCTCCATCGAATTCACTGGCTTACCGGCCATGTTGAAAATATTGTCATTCTTAAAGGGGTCATTCTAAATGTTAAAATGCTTAGTGGCTTTGTATTTGCATTCTGAATGTATTTAAAATGAATCTTAAATTGCAGCAAGGGTGGTTTAGGTTGGAAATTTTTCCTAATGTCCAACTGTCAGGGTGGTTAAGCACTGGAATAAATTGCCTAGGGAGATTGTGGCATCTCCATCATTGCGGATTTTTAAGAGCAGGTTGGACAAACGCCTGTCAGGGATGGTCTAGATAATACTTAGTACTGCCTTGAGTGCAGGGGACTGGACTAGATGACCTCTCGAGGTCCCTTCCAGTTCTGTGATTCAGCCTTTTCCACTGAGAGACTGAAGAGAACACCAAAAGGTTTCAAAAAGAGATGGTTGTTATGGCTCCAATAGGCCTCATGTTTGTTTGGAAGTTATTTGTAAACATCCTCCAGAATATGGACGTTTATATTAACTACAGTCTTGGGCAGGTGGGAGGGGAAACAAGTATATATGCATGACAGGGCTTGTGGTCACTTGGTGCATGCCAGAGGGCATCCCGGAGCCTGCAGCATCCCTAGGAGTCTGCCTTACCAAGGCAGGACAGCAGCATGCTTATTGTTAAGTTCCGGCAGAGGTTTCAGAGGCCCAGATGGCAGGGCCTCTCTGAGCTGAAACGGTCAGTACAACTGAATCTGGTTAGGCGAAGAAGCTTTGACTTCACTGGCACAAAAGCATGGTTCTTTTTACATCAGAATAATGTGTAATAAGATTCCACAGTGAGATAACCAAGTGGAGACAAGGCACTTGTAGTTTTTACAGTGAGCTAGTTGTAAGGCCAGGTCAGCACAAATATTGCCCCCCTTCCCCACTGGTGGTTTATCCGGCTTTGTTTACCTCATGGTAAGACTGCAGTACCTTGTCTCTACTATGATTTTACAGCAGGACAGCGAATGTGTCACTCTGAGGTGAGAAAACACCTTTTTGTCAATGAAGATGACATCAAAGCCTAAAAGAGACTGGGAAATTCCTAGCCCAGGGACAGACAAGGATTTACTGACTGGGTGCCAAGTCAGGTTGCTGTGGAGGCATTAGAGCTGCACCATGTATGTGGTTGGGTTTCCTATTGTTTGTTTGGTATTTAGATTGCTATGCTACCTGGAAGGAATGTGGCCAAAGCTTCTGCAGACGTGAGTCATTTTGGTTGCCCAAAACCCTGTAAAAAATCAGAAACCAGAGAGAGCATTTTTTATTTTATTTGCATAATTGTTTATTTTCAGGCTGGACCCTGAGAAAAAGATCTGTTGTAAAATACTGTAAGCTTGCTCCTTTAAGATGAGGTAAATCGATTAAATGAGGTCTAGACCAGTTATTAAATAGTAAAATTAATGTGTAATTCTGCGTTTTACACTATGGAGTGAATGTTTTAGCAATGCAGAGTGACTGACTCTTATGACTCTAGTTACTGAGCTATGAATTCTCCCATTGCACTAGGGATGAAGGAAAAGTTGCAAAATCTTTAGTAAACTTAAGCAATAAGGGAGAGGCTCAAGCTGTAAAATTCAGATGCATTTCTTAACTCCCAAACACCTTTAGATCTGGGCAGTAAACATGGGGCAAAAACACTAACACAATCCCATAGATTGTATTTGACGGAGAAAGCTAGAGAGTTTTTAAAAATGAGTTAAAATACACTAATGCCTTTCCCTGAAGCTGTCTGCCAATTTTTCTGTTTTACATTCACACTTTCCTATTTTTTAAAAATGTTTTTCTCTCTCCTCTTGCTTTTGTGGAAAAACTCACATAAACCACAGGGGAAATTGACTATGTAGACCAAACCGCAAAACTTGATTATAGGCAGAGTATTCTCAAATTCAAAAAGCAAACTGCAAACAAAAATGTTTGTTTTCTTTAGTATTTGTTGTTGTTAGAGGTGTAACTTGTAACAATAATAGGCTAAAAAACCAAATTGTTCAGACACAAGTTTGATTTGGTGATGTCCTTCTATTTCAGTCAAACTTGGTGGATATAGCAGACTTCAGAACAAAAGTGTTAGTATTTGGCACAAATCAGCACAACCTACCATTAGTATCTGGAGATTTAATTTAATGCATGGGCCATTTTCAATTACCTGACCTATTCTGTAAAAGAAAAATGATGCCCTTAAATGACTCAGTCGTCATTTAAATGGTGATCTGTTCATTAGCACTGGGAAACGAAATGGAAATCCACTTTAATTTTCAAGACAATTTCATTTTGATCATAAAATTCAACAAAACAGTACAATAGTGCCTCTTCTTTCTAAATTGCAGGGGATTTAATCAGATCTTCTACCACTTTAATAATTGTCCCCATGATTAAATCTGCTAGTGAATACATTGAACCAAATTCATCCCTGATGTCAGCGAAACTGTCCCAGTGGTGAATCTGCCCAATTGTTCTTGAATGGCGACACTCTCCGATATTGTTTCAGAATGCTTTTGGCACCAAATATTTGTTCAGGTCTTATGGCATTGAATAAAGGGGCAATCTAATTGGCTAATAAAGCCAAATAACTTTTCATCTGAGCTGGAATTTGGCCTCAGTAGAAAAATTAACAGCTCTGCCCTTATGAAAAGTACCAAGGAGTTTCTAATGACCATGAGTGCTTAGGACCTCTCTCTTGCATCTTATTCAAAAGACCCACACCTGTCTACTGGGAAGTCTCCTTCTCCTGCTATGCCCTACCTTCCCCTCTTTGATTTGCTCCTTCCCATTGATAGGGAAAGCCTAGAGATGCAGGAACAGCACCTGCAGGGACAGAGCAAAGACTTCCTGATGTAAGAGCAGTAAGTGGAAAAGGACCTGCAGCATGAGGCTGAGCCTGGTAGGAAGAGTGTGGCCATCTTTTGTTGCCTGAAGAATTCAGAATGGAGAAGTGGTAGCTTGGGAAGTGAGGAAGGGTTCTCATTCAGGAGACAGAAAGGGAAGGGAGAGAGCAGGTGGGTGGCCTGACTGATGGCAAGGAGGAGAGACAGGATAGCTGAGTTTTCTCTTGTTTTAATGGTTATGACACTTATATGTGCTCCAGTACAAGATGCACTTTTCATTGGTCTCACTCTCTCATACTGCATGAGTATAGTTTATTCCATGGAGGTGCAA
The DNA here is from genome assembly GCF_965152235.1 of Eretmochelys imbricata. Taxonomy (NCBI): domain Eukaryota; kingdom Metazoa; phylum Chordata; order Testudines; family Cheloniidae; genus Eretmochelys; species Eretmochelys imbricata. The sequence continues at coordinate 167,609,038 of NC_135574.1, forward strand.
ATTGGCTGATTATCTTGTGTGCCCTAATTTACAGTCTTGAAGATGGGAACACACAACTCTTGCAGCTGCACTCTTTGGTTGGGGAATCTATTTCCTGTCGACGTTCAAATGCACTTGGTCTGTTACAGGGTTTAGAGTTCGTTGGAAGAGACATACGTTTGCTTCTGCTCCTTGTAAGTGTGCCTAGAGTAATATCTTGGTGACGCTGTATTGCAGAAAGCACCCCAGGGTTCTTCGAAGGATTCTCTGGAAATGCTCTTTCTTGTTCTTGGCATGTGTAGTTTTTGTGGGGGGAGGTGTGGTTTTTTTTTGTTTTTTTTTTTGGCGTTTCTCTTACCAGGATGCAAAAATGAAACTGTCCAAGGTCATAGATCAGATCATTTCCTCTGTTTGCACCAGCGTGGGCAGGGGTGATGGAACAATTTTTATAATGGGGGTGCTGAAGTGGAAACCATGTATTTGGTATTCGTTATTACTGCTTCAAGCCAGGTGGTGCTGCACCCCTAGTTCCAGCCCCAATGGCAGAGGGGACCTGGATAGAGTGTGGGGGACTGCTAGACTTCACATATCCACACTTTACCAGTACACAAATGGAAACCCTTGTCTCTAAAGAGATGCACAGAAGCCTGTTTTACATAATATGCTACAGAGCATTGACTAATGTGATGTGTTTTCATATTTAATTACTTTAATTAATTTAATACTGTACACAAGCCTTTGGTGCATACAGCTTCAGCTTGCTAACGGTACCTCTTAAACTACCTCTGTGAAGCATCTCCCTACTTGTTTGCTTCACTGCATCATGACTGAAATCAAGCCAGATCCTGTAGTGACTTCTGTGTTGGGCACACATGGAGCTCATTGCAAGACTGAGGCCTTAGGCCTTCATCCCCCAAAGACTTGTGCAGGTGCTTAATTGTATGCACTGTGAGCAGTCATGTGGAAGTCCTTTGATTATTCACAGTGCACACAGTGAAGCACGTGCACGTGTTTTTGCAGGATTGAGGCCTTAGGGATGCTGAGGCAGAAACCCTGTTGTCTTTACTTGTTCTGTGCGGCACCTAGTGCACCTTTGGCTGCTGTAAAATAATGTTGTCCTGTTGGCCTGAGTGGTTAGACAGTGTTCTGGGCCTTGTAAGGTTGAAAAATCCGTGATATGAGTCGGGTGTATTCTTGGTGTAATCTTGTGTATTTACAAAAAATAGACACACAATCCTGTTTCCCTGAACACAGGAGAAACTAACAGCAGGCAGTTTCCATGCTTAGAAATCCCCAAATCTGTCATGCCAATGAGTTCTGTGCCCCAAATCCTCTGTTTCCTTTTCAGGGTCATGCTCACAACTGCTTCGTAGGGCTCACTGCCTCCGACACACACACACACACAGCCTACAACCCATCTCCTTGCCCCCATGGGTATGTCTACCCTGCAAATGAAGTTGTGATCAAAGCATGGGTAGGCATATCCATGCTAGCTTTAATTTATCTAGCATGAGTAACAATAGCAGTGTAGAGGTTGTGGCATGGGCGAGCAACCAGAGCACCTACCCGAGGTCCTTAGCAATATGTCCATACAACAGCTGGGACTGTGCTTCCCAGACTGGGCAGACAGACAAGTGCTTGCTTCGCTCAAGCTAATGCACTGAATGGTAGCGGGGATGCTGTGGCACAGGAAGTGGCTGGGAGCCTGCGCTGCACCACCCTGGGGGTGGGCACCACAGCATGTCAGATGTGGGGCAATGCTGGCTTGGCCATCCGGGGGAAGGCTCAATCCTTCCCCACCCCCTGATTGTCTGCAGGACGCCAGGTGGGCAGAGGTGCTGGGGCTGTCCAGAGCCGCTGTCTTGTGGCTGAGCCCCCTGGAGGGGCACGTCTAGGAGTGACCATCCCGGCCCTGTAAGAAGCAGCCCTGGCCAAGTGTGATGTGTCGCATGGGGTCTGCACCCAGGAGTACCATTGAGCAGTGGAGCTCTTGCCGGGGGGGCGGTGAGCGCAGGGCTGGAGATGGGGCAGGGAATGCAGGACGCCCAGAGTCCAGCAAGGGTCAGGAGCCGAGGCCTGGAGTGGGGCAGCAGTGTGAGGTGGAGGTTTCTGACCTGACCCAAACCTGATGGGACCCACCGGATTACAAGTGTTAGGGTCGGGTCAGGTATGAAAGCAAGTGGACAGGCTCGGGTCAGGTTCAGATTGGCTGTGATCTAGTTGGGTTCAGATCAGGCATCAAAATTAGCCCAAATATACCTCTACCATGTGGTTTCTTGCCTTGGGTGGTCCCCACAGACCCTAAAGGGGAATGATTTGTTCCTTCCTTTGAACTTGAGAGTGTGTGCTTGGCACACCCATTGGCTTTAATGAGATCTATGATTGTCTTTGGATCTCCGACCCACCTGCTGACAGCCATTAGCACCTTTCAGCATAAAAATAATTAATGCTAAACTGCAGCTGTCAAAACATATAAACATGGTACATTTTGTGAGGCCATATCCTTGCTATTTTAATAGCCTGTACCTTGCTAATGCAAAATATCCAGTCCTTTGCAGTGTTTCTTCTAGTGATTATTGTAAATTAATGAGGTTCTGCTGTACCTGGTTTGGAACTGGCCCATGGCACTGCCTCTCCTCTTGTACAAAGTACCCTGGGATCCTTAATTATCTATCTATCCATGATAGATAAGCAAAGATCTTGGTTTTAGCTCCCATCCAAAATGCAGGCACTTCAAGAAAACAATACACTGCAAGGCCTTGGGCGTTGCTTCAGTACTGGCTCAGAGCCACTTACTGAATCACCAGTGCCATGTTGGCAGAAGGGTGGCAGACTAGTATTAGATCTGTGTCTCTTGGCTTTGGTTCACACTGGTTTTAATCAGGATTTTTGTGCATTTTGATTTTGCATGGGTTCCTACACTCTGATTTTTCTCTCTTTCTCGCTCATTTGGACCCAGTGGGTGGAAGCAAGACCAAACTAGGGATTTTAGTTGAGCTCTGTGCACTGCACAAGTGTTTGACTGGCTCAGAAGATCAACTGCTACAAGTTGTTAAAAACAAAATCACAAAGTTTTTGAAGCCGGGTTTCTTGCTTAGGTAGACACACCAAAATTCAATATTGTTGAAAGGCTTCAGGGTCCAAAATGTTTTTCCCAAAACACATCTGACTTTCCCATATTAAACATGAAACTAGCAGAATTTTAAATGGCTTCAGGTTTTTTTGGTGAAAGATACTTATTTGGCAAGGTGCCATCTTGTCTGCAGTACAGTACCAGCCACCCTGATTCTGTGTCTTCAGCAATGTGTGTGACGAAAGAGTTATTGGTATCTGTGCCTGGGAGGGTCTCAGTCCTGGGCTTCTACCCAACTGCGCTACTGGTAGCCTGTTTTAAGGTGCACAGATGTTTCAACCGCTCTATTCCCTGATTCTTTTTTAAGTGGCTCCTCAGAGCAGCTGTTCCCTGGTTTGTATCCTTGTTCATGCTACTGACACTTTCAATAGGTTGCATTGCTGCTTTTTTTGGAGTCTGGAAAAGGGAGAAAAAAACTGTTGGTCTGGGTTTTTTTCCGGACTGTATCAGCTATATTTTTACCAGGGGCATAAACTTTACTGACAATCCTTCTGCAAAGCAGCTGTTTTCATGGTGAGGGAGTGCAGTGTGCTTCTACTGTTGCATTAGTAATCAGCAGAGGGCACTTCAATCCTACTTGTGAGTTCTATGGGTGAACTCCTAGAGCGCCTTCAGACTGCAGCATACTTGGCTCCAGTCTCTTGCCCTCCCTCTAAGGAGGAACACAGCTTCTCTTCCCCCATCAAAAGAGACTTCTCATAATTGTAAGGGCCTACCCTGGATTTCCACTTCCTCTGCTGCTGACCCTACGCTTCACACTCTCTCAATTAATGGCAATGGGACAGTTCCTCACTACCCCCTGCCTCAGCTAATGCGGCAACTTACCTCTCCGTGGTGGGTTTCCAGCCTGAGGTTGAGATTGTGAACTGGCAGGAGAGTGACATGGGACAGCCCACAAGTGTGTGCGGGGGAGCATAGCAAGACAGGAAAGATGGAAAGCCTCCCAGTGATTGGAAATCCTTCTTCTAAACAGTTCCCAGTAGTGGTTTCCCTTAACCTTGGAAACAGGCAGTTTTCCAAGATGTGAATGCAGGAATTCATGCAGGGTAGACTGATTACATCATAGCTAATATCATTCCTTTTCTCAGCAAGTGAAAATATTAGGGTAATTATGGAATAAAATGTGTTGGTTTAGTACGTTTAACCAACCATACCATGTTTCTCTGTAAATTTGTTTTAATTTTGATTTGCTTAGCTAAAGACCAGACCTGAGAATTATGTATTTATAGGTTTTATTAATCGGAATTTAAAGATATATTTTCAGAAAAAAATATATTTTAGTGTGAAATCTTACCACAAAGTATTAAATTAAACCTTAGTAAATCAATTTTATCACAAAGCCATAAACCTAACAATTCTGGGGAGCTGATAATCAGGACCTATTTAGAACTATGGATTTTTAAGAAAGGTCCTTATTAACTTGTCAGTCAAGCTTATATTGCTCAAAAGTTATGGAGCTGTCAGCGACAGTTCAACCAAAAGTGATTCTAAAATTAGAAATTTAAACCATTACTTACTGAATTGTCAACTCAGTTTGAAATTCCTCCCCAGATCATGATAATTTGTAGCCAACCCTTTTCCTTTCACACATGTGCACAAATATCACACACTAACCACAAGTATGCATTTAATGATTCCAAACTATTTCTGGTTTATTTGGGAACTCCCAGTAGGAATAACCATAGGTAATCTGTAATCATCATCTTGATCAACTACAAGATCATATGTTATCCTAATCATAATCAAAAACAATCAGCCTGTTCACTTACAATTTATACATTCATTACTTTCAGCTTCTTTCTCTTTAGCTGATAAGATGTTAATTTTGTGTGACATCACAAATGCGTTATCTGAATAATCATTAGACTGTAATTGCTTTAGGCATGCTTGCTTTTTTTTTCTCAGCTAATTTTTCATTGCATTCAGTGTCCTGTTAGAAGTCATGTTTTGCTGAATTATGTAATGAATCGTCCAGTCTCAGCGTGCACTAAACCATTTATTGAATTAAAATTATTTATAGTAATCTAGGATGAAACTGGTTCATGATACATACATTATACATTTAAGTTGTTTACTGGCTTGTAAACTCTTTGGAAAGTATCCAACATAGAACAACCTAGTCAATAAATATGAGTCTTTGTTACTTAAAGTGGAACTATTGTGTAGACAGCTCTTTCGGCTCACTTCGAGAGTTCTCAACTGCTGGTTTCTTGAGACAGGTAGAAAGTTCAGTTCAATGTAGAACTGCCAGGTTGTTGGGAGGGTTTTCACTACTGAACAGTGGTATAATTTGTTGCTGTATAGTCTGTATGAATATAATCTGTACATGGCACAAGAGTTTAGGATAAGTGCATGATCATAAACAATCTGATGATTCATCTTGGGACGCATGCACAGCATTCAGATCTGTAATTGTGAAGACTGAGAGGCTCGCAATTACTTCAAACAGAAACTTGTCTTTTACAGTTTTGAAATCAAACCCCAGAAAGGTGTGTCTCACTTTGGTATCCATATACATACATTTCTCATGGAGTTATTTATTTTTACACTTTTAGATCATTAGAAATGGCAAATTATTAGGTAACCTCTGCAACCTGTGCCTGACCTTCATGACTCATTTGTACGAGTAATTGGCTGTAGAAATTACTGTGCTTTTATCTTTGATGTTATTAAAATACTGGTTTAAAGGAGAGGACACAGACTGAATTGTTAATAGGTTGCCACATTGTTGGGGGCAATGTGCTTTACTTTTGTCAGAGAAAATGTAACTGGCAGACAAAAAGCTGTTCTGTCCTGTCTGACAATTTTGTGTGTGAAATGACATTTGCTGAAAGAACTCGGTATGTTTGCTGTCCAGTCTGATTGGTGCAGATCTAGATGAATTGAATAGTATAGGTAACCCTTCTGCCAGATGGAGTCGGCAGTAGCAATGGCCAAGTTCAATATCTAAGGGTTCCTCTTAAAAATACAAAACAGAAGTGTCTTGAGCCCCCACCCAGTAATCTGGGGAAACCTAAAACCACCCCTGGGCGCCTCTGAGAGGCAACACTTCCCCACTCACAAGCACTGAGTCTGCGTAGAACAAAAGAGAGCATTTGTTAAATGGGAATGGGAACCAAGCATTAATTTGGGAAAACACCTCAACCATATTCAAAAGCATGTGACCATAAGCAAACCTAACCCCACAGTGCTTTGGGCAGTGTCCTTTGCTTCAGTGTCCAATGAATGAACGTCCCTTTTACGCATCACTCCCCTCTCCCTCTGCTGTGCCCCGCTCAGTTAGTGGTCCTTGCTTAGTGAAGACCCAAAGTTCAGAAGTGTGTTCACAGGATTACCTCCCCAACCAGGGCTGGGGGTGGGGGGGGCCGGTGGCGAGCAATGCCTCAGCAACTGGCTCACAGCTACCACTGCTGGCCACCATCTCTCTGCTGTTGTGCTGCTGTCTTCTGTCTTTCTGCTGCCACCAGCCACCACTGCTTGCTGCTCCCACAAAATCACAATCTGAAGTTCTGCCACTTAACCCAGCTCTTGGTGAGTTCAGCAGGTAGTGGGGAGCCTCATGGCCAGTGCAGTCTCTGTGTTGTCTTTTGCTGTCTCCACGCAAGGTCTAAGGCTAATCTCCTAGAACTGGTCAGAAGTGATGTCAACTCTAGGAATCACCAACCAGAAACAAGGAGACTCAGTTAAGTCTAACCAGCTCTGTCATTAAACACTGGAGAGGAACAGGTCAAATGGTGTCTAGGACTCTTTAGGTAGAGTCTACACCATTAGGTAGGAACACCTGTCCCCACCCACTCATCTTTGCTGGGATTTGGCACCCCTACCCTCTGGTTAGCGAGTGAGGTTCAGTTTAGGGTGACCCCCTCAACCAGGGCATGCTAGGCACAGGACTGCTACCCATTACTTGTACAACAAGTATAACATTTCATTACCCCTGCATTCAAATCCTAGAGTGATTTGCCACCCATAACCAGCCAAAATTGATCATTTCAACAAAGCTGCGCACCTGGGCTGGGTAGTGCGTCTGTGCAAACATGGCCTGCTCCTGAAGTCTTTTCCCCAGCTTATCCCTAGCTGTTAGGGGAAAGCTCATTCAGACCCTGCTTACATCTGGAATATGGAAATGGCTGATGCTACATAAGACGCTTCTCCTTCATTCACATGTGGAGATTGCTGCTAAGGCTGTGATCCTGTAATTGATCTGCACAGAAAACTCTTGTTGTGACAGTGGGCTAGATTCACTCCTGTGCTGATGCAGGTGAGAGGATGGAGGGGAGGCAGTGTGTGCCTCCCATTCAGGGGCTGTTGGGGACTAGTTCAGACCTTGGTGCAGGCTGGGGAAGCCCTCAGGGTCGTCCTAACTGGTGTCCCTTTATAGGCCACTTCTGGGCTGTTGATCCACCCTGACCACACCCCTTCTGGCTCAGATCCATCTCCTCCTTCCTCTGCCGCACTTCCATTCTGCCCCAAAACTCCCCAAACCCCTGGGGCTATTGAGGACGTGATACAGAGCTGGCACAAAGCAGGTGTAGTGCAACAGCACATCAGACCCAGTGCCTCCAAGAGCTTCCCCTGGACCAGTGCAGCTCCAGGCCACCAACACAGGGCAGTGGCTTAATGCCACCATTTAGCCTGCAATTTAGGTTGCCAATTTTGGTTGGATGTATTCCTGGAGAATTCATCACCTGACATAATCTTTAATCAAAGAGTAATTGCTGGAGGCTCCGGGACAATCCTGGAGGATTGGCAAACCCTACCGCAATTTAGTGTTTGAGCAGTAACATTCAGTTTGAAAACAGGAGTTTGTTTTGCCACCCAGCTCTTTGAAAGAGAAGAATTTTGATTCTGAATTGCTTCTGTGGCTTTGAACATCTTATGATGGATTCATTTCATTATTCGTTAGAAAGAAGTGAAGGTATGTAACTAGCTATCCTCTGTAGAAACATTACGGGTCATTGTGCAATATGCTAATGTTATCCCCCAGTCCACACTGAAAGAATCCTCATCCTTCCTGTGTCCATTTAATCCTAATAAAATGGTTAACTAATGATAAATTAAAGATCGTAAGATTTGGAATGTTTTTAATAAGAAATTCATGTATGTGGCAATAATTTCCCCTGGCAAGGTAACTGTAATATCGGCGCATAGTGGCTGCAATTAGCAACTGAAATTGCTATTAAATTGCACACATCGTACTAATCCAGATGAAGTATTGGGTATTGTTTTTCACCAGGCTTCACATCGCTTGATTTTCTTGGACAGTAACTCTGAGACATGGGGTTCAATTTTCCCCTCGTGGCATAGGGGTTGTGAATTCCTACTCCCTGAGCCAGCAGAAGTCACTGCTCCATAGGTGATAATAGACAGTTTGTTCCTGTAAAGGCCTGCCAATGAAAGCTGTGCAGGAGGTACTGAATCCATAGCTAACCTTGGTAACCGCCATGCCCCCTCTCTATTCACTGCTGCCCATTTTTGGGATTGCGTTGGCTAGCTGCAGGCTCCGCAGTGGAAGAGGGTTTACAGATGCCTTGGGCTGTCACAGATTCCCCTCCAGGTGGACTTTCCACTGCTGGGGGCCCTGTGTTCAGGATTATGCCAGATAAGCCAGCAAAAGTCAGAGTTGATTCTAACCCATGATATTTAGGGTCCTAGCAGGTAGCAGAAGAGCGTCTAGTAGGAAAAAGGTGATAGTGTTTAAATAGAAAATCTGCTGATTAAATCGCTTTTATATTAAATATATTGATAAAAGCATTTCTTCATCTTTCTCCACGAGATGGGGCACTTACATCCCGCAGGCTTTTACGTACAGTTTAGCTCATGCAAACCTTAATGCTACAAATAAATAGGAAATCATTTGTATGCCATCAGGCAAAATCCATAGAAAAATTATTCTTCTTGACTGTTTGCATAATCGATCGTGCTGCACCACAAGCTGAAATCTTGATTTTGATTGGTGGAAGAAAAGCCATTTAAGAAGTACAAGAAGGGGAAAATCCTGCCCACTGTTCACAGCTGTGTAGAACCTTTAACAGCAGCAGCAGAAGGGCGTGGAAGGATTTGAAGAGCTCGTGCAGGAGGTCTGCACCTCCAAGAGACCACATCTCCAATCAGGGTCTTCTGTATCCCTATACAGAGGGAACAGAGGGGTAGAGATGTGCCTGGAGAAGGGGGAACGGAGCATTTGAATCTCCCTTCTCTTTCAGAAGTGGCATCAACATCTACTGCAACTCCCATGTAGCCACTTTGTGCTAAGTTCATTTGCCTGGACATAGTGCAAAGGCTGGGTCTATGAAAGCTGAGATGGACTAGAACATTGTGTCTGGACATGAGAGGATATCCAGAGTTGAGGGTTGAATCTCTCTCTTTAATGGGCTTATTTAGGGAAGTGTAAATCTGCACTGTAAACACTCACATTTTGGGGGTTTTGGATCCATGATTTTGGCTGGGCTCCTTTATATATAAAGTTTGGATTCAGATCTGGAGTTAGATCTGTTTTTGATTTGGGACTATCACTGCAAGGACTTGTTTTTTTCTAGGTCCATTCTGTACCTAAGTCAGCTTGGGTAGGGCTTTGCTTTGCTACACTAAAGATAAATAGGACCCAGAACCACCTTTTCTCTTCCTTTCAGCTAGGTCAGACATAATCATACCTCTGATGTCTTAGCCATTTGCTTAATGCTATTTTTAATTTAGTCATGTCTTTAAAATTTATAAAGATTGCCCTTGAAAGCATAACTCTACCTTTTAAAAAAAACCAAACCAGTATTCCTATTTGCCATATTTTGTGGGATACCTTCTGCTGCTTGTATTGGCTTTAAAATATTTATGTATTTCTACCACCAGCAGAGAAATCAAATGATAGGTGTTGGCTCTCAACAACAACTGGTTATAGTGCATGAAACAGTGCAATTGGATATTGATTAGCTATCCTATTTAATATGACATATTTTGTTTGCTTCCCCTAGTTGTGTTGTGCCTTGTGATTTTACAATATAATGTCATGTAATACAATATAAAGTAATTATCGTAGGTGTAAAACCCAACACGTAACATATCGGGGGGCGGGGGGGAATTGGATTTGTTACCTACTATTCATTTCATTGATGACAAAACCTCATTCTGATGGGGCAAAGATTGACCAGAAAGTTGTTAACTTTCCCCCTTTAGGAAATGTGAAAAGAATGAGGGAAAAATACTAACAAGAAGAGGCCAAATGCCCTAAGTCCTCCTTCAGTGTTCGTTTAATGCAAATTCAGGCAGAGCTCTCAATGACTCATAGGTTATAAGGCTGAAGGGATTGCTGTGATCCTTTAGTCTTACCTCCTGCATATCACAGGCCATAGGATGTCCCTGAATTTCTGTTTGAACTAGAGCATATCTTTCAGAATAACACCCGATCTTGATTTTAAAATTGCCAGTGATGAAGAATCCACCAGAGTCCTTGGTAAGTTGTTCCAATGGTTTGTAACTAGAGCGGGACAAAAAACTGATTTTTCAGTTTTGACCAAAAATTGTTTTGTTTCTGGTTGACCCAAAAAACAATTTTTTTTTCTTGCTGAAATGACCCCCTGCTTCCCAGTTCCAAATTTTATTCAATCTGATCTGAAACGTTATTTTATTTTTGGAGTGATTTTTACCCTTTGTGTTAAATCTATCTAAATTTCTAAATTAAACATTGTTTCAAAACAAAGTTGAAACATTTCTCTTAGAAAATGTTGCAACAAACCATTTTGGCTTTTTTGAAGGGGAAAAAAAAGAAAACTCCCTCATTTTTTCTGCCAAAATTATTTGCTGAATTCAACCTGAATTTTGTGACCAGAAACTGCATTTTTCAGCAAATAAACTGCTCATTGAATTTTTTTTTGCACAGCTCTATTAATTCTCCACAATGTTAAGCATTTTGTCCTTATTTGTCTAGCTTCAACTTCCAGCCATTGGATCTTGCTATACCTTTGTCCGCTAGATTGAAGAGCCCATTATTAAAGTTTTGTAGGTACTTAGTGTGATCAAGTCACCCCTTGACTTTAATGGAAGGGTTTGTCAGCATAAGGACTAAATAAAAACGGATGAGGAAGTGGTCCAAGGGGTTTGTCCAAGGTCCAACCAGCTCTTGGTTATCTGATTCAAAACCCCGGCCTTCCTGTTTTTCTTTTCTTTATGGTGTTCTGCTATGCTTGCTCTACATGGTTAAGTTAGCAAATATATGTATTTTAATAGGGTTATGTATAGTAATGTTGGGCCAAATTCTGAAGACCTTACTCAGCTTTTAAGCAGTGCTTATACTAAGACACTATGGATCCCAGAAGAGGTGTGATTGAGTTGAAACTGACTAAGGTCCTCAGGATTTGGCCCATGAATACATAAGTATCAGAGCTCAGTAAATTATTTATCAAAAGGACCCCTGGACACTGTATACAGTGGTGACTGAAGTAGGGTGAGTGGTCCAGTTACATTCCCCTAGCACCAGCCCCCTCTCCATCTGTGCAGAAGGGTAGGTGGAAAATGGGCAAGCTGGTTCAAGCAGAAAGGATTTATGAGTTCTCAAAATGGTTACGCATCTTCAAGGAGTGCATAGCCATGCATAGCCATGTCCTCCTGAGAAGGCCCTGCACTGGACTAAATCCAGATTGAACCTGCTCATCTGATCTCAATGGCCTAGGGAGAAAAGGACAGTTCTGCAAGTACCTACAGAAGATGATGACTTTATCAGACATAAAATCTTGTTGTGTTCTAGTTGGCTTAAGGGCAGCCGATGCAGTTATGGAAAGTAGGTGTCACTGGTATATGTTCTGTGTATGGTGTACAGAGCTTTAAAAATGTACTTGATTCTAAGTAACCCAAGTGCTAAGCCTACTTGCCAGAGTGAACAGCACCTGTGCAGCTAGGCTGCCTCACAAGTGACTCCTTCCTGCAGTTTAAACATTTAGGTGCTAAGCCCCAGAAAGGCAGGACTGGATTGAAACATAAGCACTATTACAGATCTGTACCTAGGGTCCTGGCCTCTGGAGTCATGGAATGACTTCAAAATATGAGCTTTCATGTTTTTTAAAGTTATGTCTCTAAGCCTTGTGGTTGTGAACAAAACCTTGGAAACATGAACCAAGCGTAACTGGTGCTGCCTGAATCTGTAGGCAGGCTAAAGTAGTACCCCAAATTGATTTGAGAGCTACTCTATTCACTTTATTGGGTTGCTAATTCTGACACCCTCTACCCTCAGGAGCCAACATGAGCCCATTGGGGATGCTGTTTATGGAGGCTCTTGCAGCTGCCACCCCATTATGGCTCTGCTGGCCTGGTGTTAGAAGGGGCCCCCATTCTGAGGTATGTAAGGGGTCGAGTCCTTCCTCCTCTGGGGCAGACTACTCCTTGAAGGAGCAGGGCCACAGTTGTGGGAGTATGGCCTAGAGGTGTGGGGGTAGGGCCAAAGGGTGGCCTCTGTGGGGTGGTGTGCTTAGACTCCCAGATTGCCTTAATTCAGCCCTGCTAAACAGAGTAAAACCATTTAAATAAGTGCTGTAGTCCTGGCCTAAATAACGAGATTCTCTCTTAGAGAAGTGAAGCAGGAGAGAAAAAGGGAAAGGGACAAAGGAAAGAAGATGGGGGGGGCAGGGAAATGACAAACAGAGAAGCAGAGAAAATGCGGAGGAGACGAGGTGGGTTAGAAGCAGGTACCCGCTGCTCAGCCAGTGCTCAGTTGCTGCTTGGATACCCTCTCAGGCTGATTGTGCCCTTGGTTGTCTAATCTACTCTGATGGTTTCTTGGCTTTCCTTTCATTGAGCTGATCTGGTGCTTCACTATGCTCCCCAGGTCTCTTTTTTCAGTGATGATTACATACAGGTGGCTTGGGTAGGGCACAGAGATGAGGTAAGAGACCTTGAGAGAGGCTGCCTCACATTGTGACCATGAACTGTAACTCCAGCACCCTGTACATCATTAGAATGCAGGCATTCCTGCTGACACTCACCCAGCCTAATGCCTTGGGTGAATGGATTTTTTTTTTAAGTGCTTTGTGTCTGTATCTGACCTTCTGCCTCTGATTTTTTTTTTTAAAAGGAAATAAAAGACTCATTTTTTATTACTTTAACAAATTTTGAATAAATAAACCATGTGGCCATTGTAAGTAAACTGACTGTTGTCAGAAGGCATACCCCAGATTCTATGTTTGGGGAAGGGGATTGCTCTAATTCTCATTCTTACCTGAGACCTTGCTGTTCCTTCTGCCTGAAGAATATTAAAACATAATACATAAAAATCTGCATTATTACACTTGCATTTATAAATCACTGACCTGTGGTGGTTGTGTATTCTATTCCGTTTTGTGCTTTGATGCATTGTTGTTGTCACGCTGAGGTGGATAATGATGGCTCGACTGACTATTGTAGTAATGCATTTAAAGCTTGGAAATGTGTCACTGATGGCATTTTAACGCTGGAGCGATAGACCATAGATGAAATTTTAAACTATTTGCTGTCAAACTATTTGGCTTAACATTCTTTTATCTTACATTTTGTTTTTATATGGTTTTTGATGCTACTGAATTGTTTGATGGTCAAAGACAAATGTATAGAATATGTTTCGATAATTCTCTTTCACCTCCCAATACTCACCATCATAAATTATACAGCCATCCTGAATTTGTAGTGCTACAAGAAATGTTTGTATTTGTGTTTTTATAAGATTTTTACCAGCCTAACTTGGTGAAGTGATCACATATACTTCTGAGGACCTGACATTACCGTTGCCCTTGGCTATATGGACACACAGACATTGTGAGAGGGCAGACAAACCAACACAATGTATTATTACATAGCTCTCCAGTCTGCTGCTCCTTGAGACTTTAGGAAAATGCCTACTGACCTTTTTTTTTTCTTTTGTTTACAGCACTTCTGTATGCCACCATTTTTGGTAACGTGACAACCATCTTCCAGCAAATGTATGCCAACACAAACCGGTACCATGAAATGCTGAACAGTGTCCGGGACTTCCTTAAACTCTACCAAGTGCCCAAAGGTCTGAGCGAACGTGTGATGGACTATATCGTTTCCACTTGGTCAATGTCCAGGGGGATAGATACTGAAAAGGTGAGAGAATGCAACCTGAAGGAAACGTATCACTTACTTAAAGCTCTTCCAAGCTCGCTAACTATTTAATCCCCAATGTTGATATTTTTAGCTGTTGAATTATTGAGATGCCAAGATTACATCAAACAAACAAAATGTGCATTGATGATGATAGGTTTTATATTCTCATAGGGCTAGAATGTGCACTGATCACGTTTGAGTATCCAGGAGGACAGGGCACAGGCAGCCTTGCTTTCCTTTTCACCCTCCATGCCAGGGGCCAGGCACAATTGCAGTCTCTGTACTCCAAGGGTGTAGGGATTGGTCATATCCTGGGCCCTAAGGGATGCATGCCACCCAAAAGGAGGTTGGGAGGAAACAAGGTCATGTTGCTAAGGGGAGTTGCCTGACCTCAGAGAGAGGAGCATGTTTTAACTATGTGGTTTTGTGCACAAGGTGCACAGGCTGCTCCTGTCACATATTAATAGGGGTATTGATTACCATGTAGACATACAGGGTATAGGTTATTAATATAGGTTAGCTATTCTAATAATAAGATAGTTTGGGATCTACCTTTTACTAGGGGACTATTCTCATCTTAATTCACTGGATTTACAGGCACAACTCCCATTGTGTGTATTGAGATAACAAATACCCCTTCAACAAAAGAAAATTCTCTTTAGTCCCTTCATGTTAGGTGCCTACTTTTATAGAGATACTGTTTTTCCTTTTGTTAGCAGAGAAATGAGCGTGGTGTGTGTTCCAGGGTTATTAATTCAGGAAATTACAACAATGTTCCAATCACCAGGCTTCTGGTTGGTTGTTTAATTTATTGTTCAAAATGGTGGATGATGTGATTTAAAACAAACTCATTGCTCTCTCGCGCTTAAAACATTGTTAGAGATGGGCTGAGCAGATGCAGCCTGGAGATAGTTGTCTGGAGTCCCATAGGAACATGGGACTGTTTGACTTCCTGATGGGACTCTTTAGCATTGCTTTCTGCCATCTGGATCCCAGAGTGCAACTTGAGGGGGTATTGTCCAGAGCAGCAGTTCTCCAGGAGGAATGATATTGTAATGTCCAGCGCTACTGATCAGGAAAAACAGTATCTCTACTGATCAGCAGTGGCACTGATCATATCCTCACAAATACTGCTTTCTGTGGACTTCAGGGAAGGATGTAAAGCCACCTGGGAAGGATGGTTGGGGGACACCCAGGGCACACAGTACAGCGGGATGGTCCAGCAACAAAAAGTAATTCTGCATGGTTTAAAAAAAAAAAAAGTATTCATCCCTGGCTTCCCCTGTTTAACATGGAAATACTGGATATGTACTGCTGAGAATGACTTTGGAGATAGCAAGATTCAAATTAAATCACATCTGACTCATTTCACCTTCTAGAATTATTTTAATATGAAAAGTCTCCAATTATCAGAATCTCAGAGAGCATATGATGTAGCTTTCAGTAACTGACACTTTGGAAGCTTAAGCGCCAATCTTTATGGCTATAAAACAAAAACAAAAAAATCAGCCTCACCATTTATAACAAGGACTAACGAATATACCACTGACTAATGGTTGTGCCAGTCCATAAATTCTCAAGTCTGAGCTCCATTGATTTTTGCATTCATACACAACTTCCAGAATGCTGGATAATGAATAAAACATGGTATCACTTCCACATGCCTGCACAGCTGCCATTGTTAGTGTGTAAAATAATGCGACCCGCTACAGGTAAAACAAATATTTAAAGGTGAACTTATCCTCAGAATCAATCTTTGTAATATGGTACTTTGAACTCGTGCTGATTGTGCGTAAGTTTGGGGATGAATAACAAACTAAAAGCAAAGGCAAGCCTGCAGGTTTTGCAAATGTCATTCTCATCAAGTGCCATGGGTTCCTGGTTAAAAACATTAACTAATCTATGATGACCCACATTTGGGTTCTTTGTGATATTCATACTGATGAAAGGCTACTACGGTCCAGGAATTCTCATAGAAATCAAGGGTTACCTATAGTGGGTTTAACATATTTGAAAGTCTGAAGGCAATCCCCAAAACTTCTCTAAAATGGGAGTGAGAAATACAATAATCTCCTATTCGATAGGGGGAACAGAAGCATTTTGGATGAGAGTTTCATAAAATCGTCTCCTCCTTCCAACACCAAGGCTGGGTAGGGCCAAAGTTATGAGAGGATTCCATCCACCTCTGTTTTGAGTTGTCATTGGACCCTGTAGGGGAGTTTCCTGGATGGCTTCATATACCATGTTGTACCACTGTCTCCATGGATGTCTGCTGCCTGCCGTTCCATGCATTATTTCCACGCAGAACAATTTTAGGCAGTTCGTTTTTGGTCATTTTAGCAACATTGCCAAACCATTGTAGTTGCTCATTGTACTTCTATGGGTGTCCTCATTTCTTTAGTCTATCTAATCTTGTCGTGGGGCAAACAACACATTTCAAATATTTGCAGCTCTTGCCCCAGATGCTTTATCAGTACCCATGTTTCACACCCATGAAGTAATACGGGTACAATGCGCATTGTATATAAACTAGTTTTAGCGGTCATGGACATGGTGAGTTAAGGGTCCAAATAATTTTATTCAGGCAAGTGAACGTTCTCCTGGCAGTAGCTATCCACTTGTCAATGTTGTTTTCATAGTAGTTGTCATACCTTATGATGGAATCTAAGTAGCAAAAACTCTCTCCTTGTTCAATGTTGACACTGTTAATGATGAGCTTAGCCTGTTTCTTAATTTTTGATGGTTCAATTAGTTTGGTCTTTTTGTTTGTTCAGTTTTCATCTCCATTCTGTGGCTGTTGTGTATAGGTTAGTTGTGGCTTCTTGGTTATATTCCTCCAGGGGCCGTACCATTATGATATTGTTTGCAAAGTCAAGGTGATTAATCATTTGCCCTGATATCCTGTGGCCTCCACCAATGTTAAGGGAATAGGACAAGAAATTTTCTAAGTATAGAGCAAAAAGTATGGGACTGAATATGCATACCTATTTGACTCCAGTTTTCACTTCAAACCACTTGGTCAGCTCACCGTCATCAATACTGCTGCTTTGTATTGTATGCCTTCATAAAGTCATTGGTAGCAAAATCAGAGTTTTCCTGCAATTGCCCCAGTTATAACAGCACTGACAATATGTATGTGACAATAAGATATTTGTGGGGGGGGAGGGTGTGTGCGTACACACGCACGCACATGCTTCCTAGGCTAATCTCTGAACGGCAAGTTTCTGCAAATATGACGTGTATGTGTGAACATAAACATTGCAAGAGTAAATTGTGTAACTGCACAGCTAACCACCTCATTTGTGTGTGTCCAAGCCAAATGTTGTTTTCTCACTCCTAATGAGGAAATGTAGAGCCTGAGAAGTTGCAGAACTACTGAGGTTCTGCTGCTCAGCATGGGCAGACTGGTGAGATCATCAAATAGGGTCCATGCCCAAGCACCACAGAAATGTGTTTCTCAGCCTGGGGCTGCATCCTATGGTAGCATGACTCCTTAGGGGTGGGACTAGGAAACTTAAAGCTTTAGTGGAGCTGCAACAGATCCGCTTGTCTCCCGACTAGGGAGCCATGGTAGTTAAGGAGACTGTTGATTAGTTTTCTTCTGGCACATTGCACTCTTGGTTGTAGAACTCCATCCCTACAGCTCTGTAGAGGACTCATGAGCAAAGCCTGGTACCTAGGCTTTGGCCAGTGATAGAAAATGTGACCCTGTAGGCATATTTGCATACACAAATAATAAGCTGTGTGCAGGGATGCATGCATGTAGTTAACATGCCATATAGGTGTCTATCTTTGAAAATGCCGGCCTTGGAAATTTAATTTTGTACTGTGGTGGTCTCTTATAGTCTCTGGTCTCTGATAAGTCTTAACTATTTACTGTTTTACCCTTGCCCCTAATCCCCATGAGCTTTTGCACTGAAACCACCACCCTCCTTCCATGAAGGGAAGGATGCATGGGAGTAACTTTAGAGCTCATGAAGGTTGTTCCTTAATTGGATGAAGTAGTTACTTTTGAGAAAAATGAGGCAAACACCATCTGCTCAATTAGACCTATTTCTCTCAAATAGTGAATGTTGATGTCCAGTTCATCAGAGATTAATCTGAGGAGATACTGATGGGCGACGAAAGTGGACAGTGGAAGCATGTGACTAGGAGAACCAGGCAGAGGAAAGGACGGGGCAGTGAAGGAGAAATATTGCTCAGGAACAGGTTTGCAGAGTTGGAAAATGAAGAAGGGGCACAGCAGATGGTCACTGAAGGTGAGAGAGCAAGGAGAAAGAGAAGAGCAGATAATCCTATTGGAAGAAGGCAAGAGTCAATGGAGATAACCCCAAATATAAGCCCCAGGAGGATACGGGATGGGTTGCAGGGGATTGCAAGGGACAATAGGAATCCAGAGGACTTGTGGCCAGATGGAACAGGGGATAGACTGGAGAATCACACCATCGCTAAGAAAAGGCAGGTCTACATGACTGGGGATTCATTACTGAGAAGAATAGACAGGCCTGTAACAAGAGCTGATCCAGAGAACAGAAGGGTGTGCTGTCTGCCAGATGCTAAGATATGGGATGTGGACCTGAGGCTGAAGAGGATCCTAAAGGGAGCGGGAAAGAATCCATTGATTATCCTTCATGTGGGAACAAACGATACGGCTAGATTCTCACTGGAATGTATCAAGAGAGACTATGCCAGGCTGGGAAAGACGCTAAAGGAAATAGAGGCTCAGGTGATCTTCAGTGGGATTCTGCCTGTTCCTAGAGAAGGGAAACAAAGGTATGACAGGATTATGATGCTCAACAGATGGCTCAGGCAGTGACGCTATAAGGAGGGCTTTGGGATGTATGGCCACTGGGAAGCATTCATGGACAGAGGACTGTTCTCTCGGGATGGACTTCACCTGAGTAAGGAGGGAAATAGACTTCAGGATGGAGGATGGCACAACTGATCAAGATTGAAGTCTTGAAGAAGATCTGTGACTAGGGTTTTTGATTTCAAAAAGGCTAACTTAAAAAAATTAAGGAAATTTAGTTAGGGAAGTGGATTGGACTGAAAACCTTGTGGATCTAAAGGCGGAGGAGGCCTGGAATTACTTCAAGTCAAAGTTGCAGAAACTATCAGAAGCCTGCATCCCAAGAAAGGGGAAAAAATTCATAGGCAGGAGTTGTAGACCAAGCTGGATGAGCAAGCATCTCAGAGAGGTGATTAAGAAAAAACAGCCTACAAGGAGTGGAAGATGGGAGGGATTAGCAAGGAAAGCTACCTTACTGAGGTCAGAACATGTAGGGATAAAGTGAGAGAGGCCAAAAGCCGCGTAGAGTTGGACCTTGCAAAGGAAATTAAAAGCAATAGTAAAAGGTTCTATAGCCATATAAATAAAGAAGAAAACAAAGAAAGAAGTGGGACTGCTTAACCCTGAGGATAGAGTGGAGGTTAAGGATAATCTAGGCATGGCCCAATATCTAAACAAATACTTTGCCTCAGTCTCTAACAAGGCTAATGAGGAGCTTAGGGATAATGGTAGGATGACAAATGGGAATGAGGATATGGAGGTAGATATTAACACATCCGAGGTAGAAGCCAAACTCAAACAGCTTAATGGGACTAAATTGGGGGCCCCGGATAATCTTCATCCAAGAATATTAAAGGAACTGGCACATGACATTCCAAGCCTGTTAGCAAGAATTTTTAATCAATCTGTAAACTCAGGGATTTTACCATATGACTGGAGAATTGCTAACAAAGTTCCTATTTTTAAGAAAGTTAAAAAAAAATGATCTGGGTAACTACAGGCCTGTTTGACATGTGTTGGAAAAATTTTTGAAGGAGAAAGTAGTTAAGGACATTGAGGTCGATGGCAAATGGGACAAAATACAACATAGTTTTACAAAAGGTAGATCATATCAAACCAACCTGATCTCCTTCTTTGAGAAGGTAACAGATCTTTTTAGACAAAGGGACCGCAGTGGATCTAAATTACCTCGATTTCAGTAAGGCATTTGATACAGTTCCACATGGAGAATTATTAGCTAAATTGGAAAAGATGGGGGTCAATATGAAAATTGAAAGGTGGATAAGGAATTGCTTAAAGGGGAGACTACAGAAGGTCACACTGAAAGGTGAACTGTCAGACTGGAAGAAGGTTACTAGTGGAGTTCCTCAGGGATCGGTTTGGGGATCAATCTTATTTAATCTTTTTATTCCTGACCTTGGCACAAAAAGCGGGAATGTGCTAATAAAGTTTGCGGATGACACACAGCTGGGAGGTATTGCCAATACAGAGAAGGACCGGGGTATCATACAGGAAGATGTGGATGACCTTGTAAACTGCAATAATAGTAATAGGATGAAATTTAATAGTGAAAAGTGCAAGGTCATGCATTTAGGGATTAATAACAAGAATTTCTGTTATAACCTGGGGACGCATTACTTGGAAGTAACAGAGGAGGAGAAGGACCTCAGAGTATTGGTTGATCACAGGATGACTATGAGCCTACAATGTGATATGGCCGTGAAATAGCTAATGCGGTCTTGGGATGCATCAGGCGAGGTATTTCCAATACAGATAAGGAGGTGTTAGTACCGTTATACAAGGCACTGGTGAGACCTCATGTGGAATATTGTATGCAGTTTTGGTCTCCCATGTTTAAGAAGGATGAATTCAAACTGGAACAGGTACAGAGAGAGGCTACTAGGATGATCCGAGGAATGGAAAACCTGTCTTATGAAAGGAGACTCAAGGAGCTTGGCTTGTTTAGCCTAACTAAAAGAAGGCTGAGAGGAGATATGGTTGTTATCTATAAATATATCAGAGGGATAAATACCATGGAGGGAGAAGAATTATTTAAACTCGGTGCCAATGTGGACACAAGAACAAATGGATATAAACTGGCCATCAGGAATTTTAGACTTGAAATTAGGCTAAGGTTTCTAGCCATCAGGGAGTGAAATTCTGGAACAGCCTTCCAAGGGAAGCCGTGGGGGCAAAAGACATAGCTGGCTTCAAGACAAAGCTTGATAAGTTTATGGAGGAGATGATATGATGGGATAGCCTAATTTTGGCAATTAATTGATCTTCGACTACTAGCAGTAGATATGTCCAATGGCCTGTGGGATGTTAGATGGGGTAGGATCTGAGTTACCCAGGAAAGAATTCTCTGTAGTATCTGGCTGGAGAGTCTTGCCCGCGTGCTCCGGGTTTAGCTGATTGCCATATTTGGGGTTGGGAAGGAATTTCCCCTCGGGGCAGATTGGCAGAGGCCCTGGGGGTTTTTCACCTTCCTTTGCAGCGTGGGGCCTGGGTCACTTGCTGGAGGATTCTCTGCACCTTGACGTTTTTAAACCACGATTTGAGGACTTCAATAGCTCAGACGTAAATTAGGGGTTTGTTACAGGAGTTGATGGGTGAGATTCCATGGCCTGCGTTCTGCAGGAGGTCAGACTAGACTATCATAATGGTCCCTTCTGACCTTAAAGTCTATGATTCTATGAAAGCTTGTGATCCCAAATTCCTGTTCATTTTGTACAATTCCAGAGTTTTCACTAGTAATTTTAAATTTGTATGTACACTGGCAAATCCATTGTCCCCACTTCACCCGTGTCTGTAGCATATCAACAATCTCTCAAGGTAGATGTGACATTGGACACAATAGGATCACTAATGCAGTGGCACAAATATACACACAAAGACAGAAGTATGTTAATAAAAAAGTCTTGATAAACAGAAACCCATTTGGATGGTGCACTAGAAGAAATGTTGTCCCGGGAAGGTTAAAGATTCCCCACTATGGAAAACCAGGTGTAAGCCAATTTATCTCCCACACCAAGGACTCTGTTCATTCTTGCCAGCGGGTGAGGTGTTTATACTTTTGTAGTTCGCCCCAATGGGTTAATACATTTTCTGATTATTTAGCTTAAAGGAATCCATGACTCCCCTTACCACGCACACTCCAAGTAGGTAATGCACTATGCATAGTTTGTGCATTTTTCATGGAATTTTCCTATTAAGAATGAAATATCCATCAAATACAAGCCCATGGCATTAGCAGTCGTTTCTACACAAGCTTTGTGCATCACTGTGCTGTTAATTTTACTGTTTTAAATACCTGCAGCATTTATTCTATAATTCAATATCCAGCAGAGCATGTTGCTGAGAAAAAAACATTATTTTCCTTCTAGTGTTGTAAAGTAGGCTAAGTTAATGTTATGGAGCTTTTTCTTTTAACTGAGGGTGGAAATGTATGAGAAGAATCCCATAGTTCTTAAACTCTGCTATAGTTTAAAAAAAATGGGATCACACCAGGAAGGCAACCGGCCGATAGAATGCTCCAGGACTCTTGCACAGAAACTGATGATCTAATCTCCTTTTAGGTTTTACAGATCTGCCCTAAGGATATGCGAGCAGACATCTGTGTGCATCTGAACCGCAAAGTTTTCAAGGAGCACCCAGCATTCAGACTGGCTAGCGATGGGTGCCTTCGAGCCCTGGCCATGGAATTTCAGACTGTACACTGTGCCCCCGGGGATCTGATCTACCATGCTGGCGAGAGTGTGGACAGCCTTTGCTTTGTGGTTTCAGGGTCTTTGGAAGTAATCCAGGACGATGAAGTTGTTGCTATTTTGGGTACGTCTCATTGTTTATAATGCGTGTGCGTCTATGCATACCTAATATAATGCTAATCTTCTGCATTTCTATAGCACCTTCCATTAAAGAGTCTCACCATGCTTTCAAACCCTTAATTAATTTAGCCTCACAATGCTGTGGTGAGGTATCTGTGTGTTATCACCCCCCTTTAACAGATGAAGAAACAGAGGCAGAGAAGAAAAGGAGTACTTGTGGCACCTTAGAGACTAACCAATTTATAATTGGTTAGTCTCTAAGGTGCCACAAGTACTCCTTTTCTTTTTGCGAATACAGACTAACACGGCTGTTACTCTAAAAGAGGCAGAGAAGAGATTATTTGTTCAAGGTCACACAGGAACCTGGCACAGAAGCATAAAATCCTAGAATATCAGGGTTGGAAGGGACCTTAGGAGGTCATCTAGTCCAACCCCCTGCTGAAAGCAGGACCAATCCCCAACTAAATCGTCCCAGCCAGGGTGTTGTCAAGCCTGACCTTAAAAACCTCCAAGGAAGAAGATTCCACCACCTCCCTAGGTAACCCATTCCAGTGCTTCACCACCCTCCTAGTGAAAAAGTTTTTTCCTAATATCCAACCTAAATCTCCCCCACTGCAATTTGAGACCACTGCTCCTTGTTCTGTCATCTGGTACTAGTGAGAACAGTCTAGATCTATCCTCTTTGCAACCCACTTACAGGTAGTTGAAAGCAGCTATCAAATCTCCCTCCCCCCTCATTCTTCTCTTCTGCAGACTAAATAATCCCAGTTCCCTTAGCCTCTCCTCATAAATCATGTGCTCCAGCCCCCTAATCATTTTTGTTGCCCTCCCCTGGACTCCTTCCAATTTTTCCACATCCTTCTTGTAGTGAGGGGCTCAAAACTGGACACCGTACTACAGATGAGGCCTCACCAAAGCCAAATAGAGGGGAATGATCATGTCCCTCGATCTACTGGCAATGCTCCTACTTATACAGCCCAAAATGCCGTTCGCCTTCCTGGCAACAAGGGCACGTTGTTGACTCATATCCAGCTTCTCGTCCACTCTAACCCCTAGGTCCTTTTCTGCAGAACTGCTGCCTAGCCACTATGTCCCCAGTCTCTTGCAGTGCATGGGATTCTTCCTTCCTAAATGCAGGACTCTGCTCTTGTCCTTGTTGAATCTCATCAGATTTCTTTTGGCCCAATCCTCTAATTTGTCTAGGTCCCTCTGTATCCTATCCCTACTCTCCAGAGTATCTGCCACTCCTCCCAGTTTAGTGTCATCTGCAAACTTGCTGAGGGTGCAATCCACGCCTTCCTCCAGATCATAAATGAAGATCTTGAACAAAACCGGCCCTAGGACCGACCCTTGGGGCACTCTGCTTGATACCTGCTGCCAACTAGACATGGAGTCATTGATCACTGGCCGTTGAGCCTGACAATTTAGCCAATTTTCTATCAACCTTATAGTCCATTCATCCAGCCCATACTACTTTAACTTGCTGGCAAGAATACTGTGGGAGACCATATCAAAAGCTTTGCTGAAGTCAAGGAATAACACATCCACTGTTTTCCCCTCATCCACAGAGCCAGTTATCTCATCATAGAAGACAATTAGGTTAGTCAGGCATGACTTGCCCTTGGTGAATCCATGCTGACTGTTCTTGATCACTTTCCTCTCCTCTACGTACTTCAGAATTGATTTCTTGAGAACCTGCTCCATGATTTTTCCAGGGACTGAGCATAACAGCATCCTTTCTACCTCGTGAGTCTGTGTAAAGGTGCATGTACGTCACCTGTGACTGTTTTCCAAAGCACTCAGTCCTGGCTTAACTGTGCTCCCATTGAAGTCAATAGGAGTTTTAACGCTGCCTTCAGTGTGAGCAGAGTTAGATCAGTGCTGAGTGCTTTTGAAAATTGTACCTATAATTTCAATTCCGTTTAAAAAAAAAAAGAGGGGGGGGTCTGTTTAAAACTAAAAGCAATTCTTGTGGGATCACTCAGGAGAAGCTTTACAGACAATGCTGTCACTCTTAACCAGGTATGTGTTATAATAAGAAAACGCTAATGTCGTTTATAATCCCTTTTTTCAAAACAATATTCTATCTCCCAAGGTCAAAGTAATCTAAAAATGTAGAGGATTTAAACTAGGAATGGCACTCTAGGTTGGAGGCATTAAAACCATACAAAGAGCTTGCAGTGATGTGAACAACACTGTGAAGGAGAAAAGACGGATAATCCAGTAGACGTAGCTAAATCATGAGGTGGCTAGAGCATTGAAAACGTGGTATTTATCCCTTGATTCAGTCTGACCTTTTTGTGAAAAGATGGAACCTCACGGTGGCTTAAACCAGTATCTGTCATTCATACCAGCCTTAAAAAACAAACAAAAACAAAAAACTCACCAACCCAATAACCTTAATCTTTCAGAACAAGTATACCCAACTCTTC
Organism: Eretmochelys imbricata; assembly: GCF_965152235.1. Classification (NCBI taxonomy): domain Eukaryota; kingdom Metazoa; phylum Chordata; order Testudines; family Cheloniidae; genus Eretmochelys; species Eretmochelys imbricata. The sequence continues at coordinate 167,634,280 of NC_135574.1, forward strand.
TACGAGAAATTTCTACTGGCAAAATAAAGCTACTGTACTGGGCTCAGTTCTCCACTGTGCCTGAGCAGAGCTGCGTAAGTAGCGTCGTTAGCTTAGAGGTCTGGAGAACTTTGCCTGTAATATTTTACACTCATTTTTGCACACGTGTAAATGAGTAAAGATGGTACAAGGCAGTGAAGTAATCAGGTCTATTTTGTTCTATAGCAAAGTGTACGTGTGTGTAAAATACATGTAATAGTTTAATCCCGTAAGATATTGAGCAGCCTCTGCTACACCTGAAGTCACACATCCAGGCAGACACTTATACCATTTTCACATGCTGACTTTAGTAATTCATATGGCTAATGTGAAACAATGTCTTAAGTTGAAGTATCGCCTTGTATCCTATTACCCTATTTCTCTGCCACTATATTCATCAGAAGAACACAGAATATCTACTACTGTGTTTAAATTAAACTGAAAGGACTTGAAATAGGCCATTAAGCTCTTCTTTTTTAAAAAAAAAATAAACAAATTCCTTTGTTAGCATCACCATCTACTCTTGTTTAACTTTTCACAACTATTTTTAAAAGAAGTCAGCATAAATTCCTGAAGAAATTAATCTTAAGGAAACCTAAGGCCCCAATGCATTGACAGCTGATGATGTCACTGATAAAAGATTATGGATAAATAAATAAGGCCACTCACTCAGTGACTGAATGAATAGAAATATTATTTTGTGTTATCACTGTTCTCATGGGACAATAAATAGATTGATTCCCTTGATATTCCCCTCCCCCCCTTAAATAAAACTTGCAAGCAGAAGCAGCTCCCATGGCAGTTTGAGTGGACCCTGTGTTTTACTTGTGAGACTAATAGACTAAGGCCAAAGTCAGGAGATTTGGGTTCTGTTTGTGGCTCTGCCAGGACTAGCTGTGGGAATTGGACAAGTTGCTTAGGGGCAAATTTTCTGTGTGGTTTCCAACCTGAGGAATTCCCCTCCTCTGGGCAAATTCAGGGTGTGGAGCCTTCCATGGAGGTTACTCCAGCCCATTCTTCTGTGTCAGGTTGGAATAGCAAGTTCTCTGGCCCTGCCCCACTTACCCTGCACCATAGCATCCAGTGGTATCTCCAAAAACTGAGCTCTGCACAGCAGAGGGGATTTGCACGCTCCCATGCAGTCTTGGCACTTTCCCTTCCTCCACCACAGCAGAACATCATCAGTTCCACTGTCAAGAGTGCCTCCAAAGAGGCAGGGATAGGGTTTCCCCTTTAACCTCACTTCACTGTCGTTTTCTTATCTGTAAAATGGGGATATTTTTTTCTACTCCACAGGACTTATAAAAGTGCTTTGACACCCTGAGATGGAAGGCACTACAGAGGGGCAAGGTGTTATTTATTTAAATCTAGTGCATTTCAAAAGTATATTTTGCATATAGATTGTTCCTTGGCCTGACCCTGCATACCTCCCAATTTGTGGGAGTTGGACCTGCATAAGGAATACAGGTTCTGGTGCTATAAGTGTACAAAAAAGCACCACCAATTTTTTTCAACTAACTTTTATATAAGTCATGTACAATTGTTCTGTTATCTGAAATGAAAGGTTGCTTGTCAGTTCTTAACCCCTTCCTTTTCAGCTGAGGTTATGACTTGGCATACATCCAATTAACATTGCAGGTAGAATTTCTCAAAAACAGGCTCTCACCATTGATTCAAAGAGCTAATTCTGCACCAGGCAGGAATACACCACCAGCGAAGAGTGTGGCCTAAATTCTGTCTTCATACTAGTCTACACTAGTTATTCAAATGGACCTCTGAAGCAGACCCAAGAAGATAGCTTTCTGTTAACATTCAGGGAACACTTTTGAATCACCCTTTTCTGGATAGAATATACTAATGAGTCTGTTCAGGCAATGTTCCATCCCAACCAATCAATTGAATTATGTGTGGGCTCTTTTTTAAAGAAATCCTAAATACAAATGTACATGCTAAACAGTAAAAGGCCCCATTCCTGTGAAAACTTATCTGGTTATTTAATTTTACATATGCGGTGTAGTGCGTTGGAAGTCAACGCAGAAGATTTAAACACATGTAAACCTTTTGCAGGATTGGGGCCTCCCACTGCTTACTACATGTTGAGTGACTTATGAGGCCATTAAGACTGTTGCTAAAGCTGAGTGAATAACAAAAAGTTTTCCCCGAACAATCATTCAGACTTCAATACAAATGTGCTTCAGCTCTGTTTGCTCCCCTTATGCATTTGCTTCCCATTCATGCAACACATATAGCCAGCAATAGTACTCACTGAGGGAAAAAAAAACCCTATTCTGAATTGCATGAGAAACATGATTGTTGCTGTATTGTTCAGCCAGGAAGCAGACGTGATTTATGTCACTAATCATAACTAAACAACACAGCTTGAATTTTAAATATCAAGCATCAAATAGGAGCCCATAGAATACATGCGATTTGTGAAAATTTGTAGGATAATTTTGACTAATGAACACACTGGGGGAAATTATAATCTCCTCAATTATTCCAGGAACAAAAAAAAAAGATAAATTAATAAAACAAGCATTGCAATTAGGAATACATGCTGTCTTCCTTTGCAATAAGTTGCATCTCTAAATTACTCTGTGTGAATGTTGTACAGTATTATCTAAAATTAAGACAAGCTGCCCTTTAATCTTCTAAAGATTTGAACCAATTTATAGCCAACATTTTCTAGTACTGAACTTATTTACCCTCAAAGGACAGCATATTAAAAGTGTGGTGCAGATCGCTGGTGTTTGGAATACGCTGTGTACTCTTGCATAATATCACTATAAATCAAGTCTACCTAGTATCCAAATAGAAAGTCTGGTTTCAGTTCAAACTCATCTTCTCAGAACAAGTGATTGACTTTGACTTCAAAATGGAGTGACTCACAGACTGGTGTAAAAGAAAATTACATACAAGGCAGAAGAGAAGAATCAGGCATTTTCTGTGGCCATCTAATTAACACGCATTCCTTGGTAATTAGAAGGGGAGGGAAAGGCAGATAAAGAGCATGGTCAAACAATTGATGTATTTTACAGGATTCATGGTTTGTTGTGATGGAAATTTTTGTTACTGTTGTCTGATTTTTGTATCTTATTTCTTTAACTCTAGAAACTTTACTTTAGTAGCATTCATATAGTACAATAATTGTCTGACACTTCACAGAAATACAGGACAAGAAGTTCCCTGGAATAAGGAGTTTACCATAAGCTCACGTATTGTTATTTGTGATGATGTGGGAGCTAGGGAAAGGGGACAGACAGACCTTATCCTGTTGTTTGTATAAGGATTATTTTGTATGTTTAAGGGTTTGTTTGTTTTTTTTAAATGGGCAGGTGTGAGACCAGGGATATGTAGATAGGGTAAGCATGGACATTAGTTGGAGAGAAGTTACCCAGGTAGCTTTTGCAAATAGTGTTAGACAACTTTTTCAACCCTTAGGTCTTCTGATCTCCTTAAGGATATTCTTTTGTGTGGGAGTACAATTTGAAGCTAAATAATACCTTTGGATACATTCATAAAAGAGCCATAGACAATCAAGTATATGCTCCACTGAAATCAGAGGACAGAATTTGGCCAATCATATTTTTAGGTTTTCTGCATTTTCTCTCTGGGTCTCAAACAAATACTTTGTTCGGTTTTCTATAGCTTTCTGGCCCTTCCACTCACACCATTACTTAGTACTATAAGTGTGCTCAGTACTTTTACAGTAGGCAGAAAGTGCAAGACAAATAACAAGAATCCCTGCCCTGAGAAGTATTATAGGTGGCACAGGTAGCCTGACATCCCATTACCAGATCTTGTTTCCAGTTGCTTATAACTTTACTAAACTTTAGCCTTTGGGGCTGAAATTTTCAGTGCTGGATTTTGTCTCAGGCTGAATCTCTTGGGAAATTTTTCAGAAAAAATGGTTCAGCTGTTTCTCAGAACAAGGTGAGAGGAAAATACATTGTTTTGCCCATGTAACAAAATTCTTACAGATGTTTAGTTGAGGAGCTATAGAGCCTCAGTGCTGTGGAGCCAGGGACATGACATTTGGCAGGGGCTGGCTGTCATGTCAGGGATATGTCTTTTGCCCTCCCCATTAAAATCTGCCCATATTTGGCTCAGATGCAAGCCTTTGAAAAAATCATAGTTTGAATATGCACAATAGAGACTTGTTAGAGTTTGGCAGCTAAATTCTCTGAAGATTCCATCAGTTCTGAGCATGCTCCAGTCTGGGACTGAGCATGACTTTCCCTGCGACGTGGGGAAAAATAGTATGTGATTATGTAAGTAAATACTATGTCATAATGCATACTCACAAGGGGGCCAAATTAAGGTGCAAAGGTAACCTGAATTCTGGCATTTCCTAACTTCTGAAACCTTAACCTTTGCAACCTTAACATTCTTTTAATGTAGTTTCTGTGTGTAATACAGCTTAAAGACAGGCAGGTTTACAATACAGTCGAATGGTATGGCTCAGTAATATCCGGGGAGCCATAGAGTGTTGTGGAGTCATTGTATCTGGAATATTTTACGGAAAGGGTAAGTTTTGATGGAGGATTTTGAAGGAAGAGAAAAGGCTTGGCATATGTTAACTGGGAGGATGCTCCATGCTTAGGCATTGGCATGAGACAAGTTTTGCAGTTGTAAATAGAGGAAGGAGAAAAAGGGTATGTCTATACTTGGGGCTGGTAGTGTGATGCCCAGCTCTCATTGTACCATGGTGGTACAGGCAGAGGTGCACGGCTGGATGAGCTAGCTGCCCCAAGTACAAACCTAGCCATTGGCACATAGTTGAGTGGCTAGTCCGGGTTGCTGCCTATGTTACTGTGGCTATGCTACCCTTTTTAACGCACTAGCACAATGAGAACTAGCGTGAGCATGTCTCCTCAAGCTGGGAATTGCACTCTCCCCAGCTAAAGTGTAGACATACTCAAAGGAAGCCTTGAGGAGTGAGGCTGGGTGGACTAGATAGTCACTGTTAAGAAACACACTACCACATTCTGCTTGTATGTATGTTTCTCTTCATCATCTGCCTCTTCATATCTCCTTCTTGTTGCCAGGCGAGATGACCAAACTGCTGCTATCTGTCCAGATGTGGTCTAGATAGTTTCTGTTTTTTATGGAAAACCACTTAGGAACAAAATTACATATTTATAAATAACTTCTGTAAATAGACTATCAAATGATCAATAGAATGCTTTGTTATAAAAGCCAATAAATAGTGTTCAACCCAAAGGCAGTGGCCCCTAAGCAGGAATATTTTTGCCCCTCCCGCACAACTCTTACTAAAAAAAGCAAATGGGGGCCACCTTAAGCTGCTCGGGGCTCTAAGCCATTGCTTAGTCTCCTTATGCCTAACACTGGCTCTGGTTCAGCCTCTTCGGTGACGAGATACATAAATACCTAGACGTGATCAAGAATGCTCTGTCTCTCTTTTAGTAGTGGTAGTAAATAATAAACAATGTAGCCTAAATCTGACTTTTTTGACATGAAAATGGAACTACCAGGGAAAACCCAGCTTGCTGGAAAATTTGAAGGAAGGAAGCAAGCAAAACTGTCCAAGCAAAAGCTGCTACTTGTACTAGACCCGATCTCTTATGTTCAAAGATTGTGTTGTGGATTGGGATAGTATGGCCCAAGGGATCAGCAAGAGCCTGTGTATATCTTGGAGCTGACCAAGGATAGGAAGCAGGAGGTCTGTATAGCCTTGCGGTATGGGGCCTGAGAAATTGGTCTGGTGGAGACTTATTTTAACCTGAGATCACTGGAGTGGGCAATGGTCTGAACCAGTTGTTTGCTTTAATGGGTTTAATGAATGTAGCAAAATGCCTGAGCTGTGTTTGGTAAATTCCATAGAATGACCACAGTAGAGCATGATATAGCAAACCTTTACTCACGTGAGTAAACTTATTCACACAAGTAGTCTTGTTGATTATGGTGGGCTGCTTGTCTGGGTAAGGACTGGAGGGTTGACCTGTTAGTCTGTTACAGAAACTCTTAATATCTTAAAGACTTTTTTTTACAACATTTAATTGAACAAAGTTTTTTGTTTTTAATTAGCACCTCTGAAATATTCCCAAGATAAAAAGAAATGCTTTTTATAAGCATTCAGGAAACGCTCAGACTACTTACAACAGATCATTTAATAAACCGTGAAAGAATATGTAGCACTTCTATAGTTCATGGATATCCCTACGTTTTCAGAGATTCGCTTGGCATTTAGATACACAGCTCCTACTGGCATAAAAAGAATTCCATGGATTAGTGCAAGTTGTTTGGCTAAATTCTGTTTGAGCCTTTGCTATCCACTGATTCTTGTTTACTAAACTGACCACCTTTTTATTAACCTGAGAAGGCTGTAGAAAATAGTAAGTGTCCTGTCTTTGCTCAACCAAAGCTATAAGCAATGACTGGATTCAGAGGATACACTAAGTGTGATAAGGCCATAACTGTCCTTGATGTTAATGACAAAGGCCAACAATTCCCAAATTGGATGCATAAAATGAATAAAATGGGTCTAATTTTCAAAACATTCCCAGTTCCCATTGAAGTCCATTAGAGTTGTGGATGATTTGAAAATCAGGCTTATTTTCCCTTTTAGGTGCTTAAATATGGAGTTAGGTGCCTACCTTTAAGCACTCACTTTTTGGAAATGTTAGACCTCATTTTCAAATGAGGGCATGTAAACTGAGCCCCCCACCAAATATGTGCAGGAAACAGCTGGGTGTTTGCTTATGCCAATAGGGGAACTATTAATAAATACCTGTTTGTGCATCCAGCTATCTGATTCTGTGCACAGAGTCCACATTTGCCCATGTGTGGGGCCAGTTTAGTTGCCCAACCAATCATTTGATCCCAAGAATCACTGTCTCAGCTCCATTACATTTATCATGTTCTCACATTCTGTGTTTGAGTTAAATATGTTACTCTTATGTACATATTGTTTGTCTAAGCAAAAGGCACTAATGGCTAAGCCCTCAATCTGTAGTGCAACAGTGGCATTAAAATATTATAGCAATGGTGGCCATATTGGTCAAATCCCCATTGGGATTGGTAGGTTAATGGGAATTTCGTGCCTGGCCTCAAGTATGGAAGTGTATAGCTCTACAAATAGACTTTGTTTCCCCATAAAGGAGTTGTCTACAGTATTTCTTGGATTTTGTGGTGCTGTAGGGTTTGGAACATATTTGCTGACTCATGTAATTGGCAGGTGCTTGAGAAATAGTGTAAAAATATTATTGAAAAACCATGCGTACGTTACTGCTTAAATACATTTAATTTGAGGGTATCTGTTGTAAACAAGAAAACAGGAGGACAGACATTAATTTTTCCTCAGTTATACAGCCTGTGTCCTCGGATCCCTGAGAGGGATTCACCCTAAGAAGTGCAACTGATGTTCCCATTGCTTCCTTCCCCCAAGTCAACTGGCAGGGAACAGCTTGGACCACAGGGGTCTCAGCAGGGGGAGGCCCCTATAGGCTTTGTGTTGAGTGACTGCATCACACATTAAGTGGGGGGAGAGGGGGAGGCTGTTGCCCAGCTTGCTGGAGGAAGGTGTGTACCTCTTTAAGGGATAGAGAGGCCTGGAGTGAGTTTGCAGCAGCTGCGAAGCAGATCAGTGTGGTGATGCTGGCGCATTCCGCTCCCTGCCCCCGACCCCTGTAACAAGAAGAGAAGGGAGGCTATATAAGTAGATGTCAGGGAGAAGTCGTCTCTCTCCACCTAATCTAGCTCTGGCCCCTCCTTGGACAATTCTGAGGCAGATCTGGTTGCCCGCAGTCCCAGGAAAGAAGAGAGTTTGAGGGCACTTGGCACTGCTGCAGCCTTCCCCAGGCATGCTGGAGATCCTTACCCAGGGTTATTCTTGATAAGATTTTTTTTTTAAAATCAAGCATATGAGACATAGTTGAAAGTAGTTATAATTGACATTGTAACAGAAAGCATACATGCACCTGTTGTTTGACTGAGTCATGGTCTAGCCAGACATAAGATTGGGATCTAGGAACTCCTGAGTTCTGATTCTGCCTCCAGTTCCGATTCTCTCGATAGCCTTGAGCAAGTCCAATAAATACCCTGCCTTGGTTTTCTCACTTGTAAAATGGGATAACTATATTTGCCTGTGGTATATATTGTAGGGCATGCTGACCCTTTACAGCAGGCTAAAGGCCCTGCACAGCTCTGTTTTCAATTCAGCCCAGAACCAAGGAGCTCTGTCACTTATATCCAGAGCTATAAGCCTCCCAGCAAGGAATGGAGACTATATATAAAGAGCTCCTTTTTCACTGTGCAAGAAGAGTCCTGAAAGGAATAGGTGATGGGTCTCTTCTGGCCTGGCTGGCTGTTGGAGGAACTGCGCAGAGCTGTCTGGATGGAGCAGAAAAACTATGAGAAGTATGGGTTTTTTTCTATTTTGAAATTGCTAGTGGCAGCAAGGTTCTGGAGAGAGCTGAATCTCAGGAGGAAGCAAAGAAAGTAGTCCTGGGCGAAAAGGTAACTTAGAGAACAGGACAAGGCACGTGCTGCTTTTTCTTGGAGCCTGTGGCCAGAGCTTCCTGAAAAGGATGGGTGAAAAATACTCTCATCCTCTGGACTTGAATTACAGGAGGGAGGAGCCGGACTTTTGTCACCCTGAAAGAGGTGGAATTTTGATTCAGCCAGAAGGCTAAATGAATGCATTGAAGAGAGAAACTGAGTTAGTGGCCACGTATTCATGAAGAGGAGGCAAGCCACTGCTTCAGCACCTCACACTTTGACAATGGAAAAATCACAATGTAGATCCACGTGTGATTATTAGTACTGCTATCAGAGCTGACGGAACATAACATAATGGAAAAAAATTGTCAGAATGATTCTGTATATAACCCAAGATGAGTTTGACACATTCTATCTATGGAGTTTGTAAGTGGATATTGAGTGGCTGCTTTAATTTATTTATCATCACTGGGGATAAGTTCTGTGTGTCTAGGATTTACATTTATTTACTTTATTTAAGATAACCTGTTGGATGGGAGAAAAGTGCTGTGTTCATGTCCCCAGCATACAAGTTTTTATTATTTATTAAGCTATAACCCTGAGGAGGAGACCTATTCTTGGCGCCGCCCTCACCCCCCACTTCAAAATACCATGTGAGCTTGATGTGTCACATTCTGTTTCAGAAGGACATTAAATGGTCCATTTACTTTGGGTGGAGAAATTCCTGCTGATTTAATTTTATCTAATTGCAATCTTAAAGGACACAAACAGAATTGTTCTTATAATGTTCCTTTGAAATTGCTTTAGTTTCCTCATTTAGCCATAAGCTGTTGTTCAGCTGTAGGCACAGAAGGCTAGATTCTGATCACAGCAGGACAGATTCCTCTCATGGCACAGGGTGTGTGCGCAGGCAAATCACACCCTTTTACACTGAGAGGAGTGGCTATACCAGAGGGGTAATCTACCTTGGGGAAGGGCAAATGGCAATGCAGGATTTCCATCAGGGGAAGGCAGCTGTAAAATCTGTCGGGTGGCCCACCAGCAGTGACTCCTATCTTGCATGTCATGTGGAATTGGCATCTTCCAGCCTGTTTGGCTTCACTCTGTGGCCACCCGCACCCAGTTCGTGTTCTGTGTTGAGTGATTCACCCTCACTGATGGAGTGGGGCTGTGCAGATCATTTGTGATGCTATGCCCTCTCACCAAGTGTGTTTCCTTCACTGGAACGTTGTATTCCACTGACAACAGCTGAATCTGGAACGGAGACTGAGTAAGGCCTACTCAACACTAGAACATCCTATTGGCATAGCTACCTCATCTAAGAGTATAAACTGCTGGTATAAACTGTCTCTCTATTAGGAGAGACCATATTACCAGTACATTATCAATATATCTGTCCTGGGAAACCCTTCCTAATGTAGATAAGGTCTCACTGTGATTTATACTGGCAAATATGGGAATAGAGTTGCTTTAAAATATACTCAGAACAAAAGCAAGTAACCATCAAAATAAAGGATTTAAAACCTTTTAGGAAGCACAGATCATTTTACAAAAGTGCCTAGGTGACTTAGGAGCCTAGGACCCTTTTGCAAATGGGGCTTAGGCTCCTAACTTTTGTAAATGTTACCCCACAACTCTACTTTGTTCTCCATCTGAGTTTACAATGTTTTTCCTTTCACGTTCTAGGATTTTGAATGAAAACTATCAAGCTGCTGTCTTCTAAGTACCAAGAAATAAATTGTGTGTGCTGGATTACAAGGTGTTAGCAGGGTTTCCTGAACATCTTAACAAACTAATTAATGTCACAATGCTGCTATAAGATGGCACTTTATAACTTGAACAATAATTCACTTTTGAAAGCAGAATGATTAATTAAAACCCAGCTCCATCTCCTGGTACTGGCGTTGAGCCCCATTTCTTTAAGTGGGTCTGTTCAGAATGGCAGGCCATCTCCAATCCTCCCTACTGCCAGACTTCTAACCCTGATGCAGGCAGTTCAGACTAACCTATGGTTTTTGTTGTTGTGCATTCAATGAACTTTACGGAGGGGAAAAATCTGATTGGTCTGATTTGCTAATCCTGTGTTTGGGACGTGTCCCACAGAAGACTCTAATGTAAAAACAAATACACATCTTGAGGCTGATCCTGCTTCTGTTGTCTCAGTGGGAGCAGGAGCTTCCCTATATATGTGGATTTTGCTTTTCTAATGGAAACAGTGCAGCCATTACTCATTAGTCACATGCTTAGGACACCTAGGAAAAAGTGCTGTTAGTTGGTATTAGCAGCCTCTGGTTTGAGGGTTTGTCTGGAAATCTGCTATTTGTCTCTAATTTCTGGTAGAGCATGAAATGTAGAGGTCATCTGTCACAAAAATATCCATTCCTTGCTTAAGCCTGCAGATAGTTTAAAATGAGAGATGTGCGTAATGTGTTGGTATCACACAGCTTCAAACCAATTGACAAATTGCTCCCTGGAGGCTCTGGAGAGGAAGGGTCTTACTGCAAAGACAGGCCAGGTTCATGAACCTCAAATATTCAGCCAGTTCTTTGAGGAAGTTGGGCTGAATATTTGACACCAGATGAGTGTCATGTGGATTTGTTTCATACCACAACATTTATGCAACTCTACTTAAAATACCCCCTGGTCCTGCAGGTATGCTGAGGTGCCAGATTCACTCTGTTATTTGTGGAAATATTCCCTTAAGAATGACTGTACCTCTGCGAACAGTGCACAACTGCAGGGCTGACAAGTGCTCTAGTTACACAGGAGAGACAAGGCAGGGGAGGTAATATCTTTTATTGGACCAACTTCTGTTGGTGAGAGAGACAAGCTTTTGAGCACACAGAGCTCTTCTTGAAAGCTCGACTCTGTCTCACAAACAGTGGTTGGTCCTCACCCGCTTTGTCTCTCTCATATCCTCCGCGGATTGACCCAGCTACAGCTACTCAAGTTACATGTGGGCAGTATTGATCACTGATGTACAAATACACCAGGACCCAAAATGTGAAGACGCTACTACATATCCAAGTGTTGTAAGAGTCTTGGGACCTGTATCTCCTATTCACTTGGCACCTTTCAAGATTTGGCTTACAGCTAGAAAGGTGTGTCCCAGTCCAAATAGCAGCCTGCCCATTACCGCTGATCACCATATTTGAATATTTCCAAATAGCAGTGGTTGAAAATGGTCAGTGTATTTTGGAAAAAGAAGAAAAAATATTTTTGAAACTGGTGGTTTGTTTTGTTTGACAAAAAAATCCCCCGCCCCCATTTAATTTGCTTTTTTTCCACCCTTTTTTTCCCATCCTTTTTTCAGTGGCCAGAAGGAAAAATGAGAAGAAAATGAAACAGAAAGCCCGAAGGGGGAAGGAGGAGAAAATTGGAAAAAACCCTTCCATTGCTATCGTGAGGGCCAATGTCTGAAAACACACGTGTAGCCACGTACGTGTGTACACAGATCTCCTATTGTATATTCACTTTCCATCAGGAAAGGCACCCCTGGATATTATCTTAGGCTTCCTAGCAGAGGCCATGATCAAAAGCCCATTGAAGTCGATGGAAAGTCTTCCTTGGACTTCAGTTGGCTTTGCCGCTGCCTGAATCTGCAGTATGTTTCGATTAAAAATAAATATCAGTACAACACATCCAATAACATGGGATGTTGGGATAGATTTTCAGGCACTGTGCTCCATTTAGGCAAATGCAAATAATTCTGGGTATAGTTGTGGGCCTGCAGTTTTGATCACTCACATGCCTAATTTTGATTTGTCAGTTTAACTAGACCTTGATCACCTTTAAAGTTGTGCCACTTTAAAAATGCTGATATAGTAAAAGTGGCAAAAACGGCCAGAGTAGACAGAGTTATGTTGATATAAAAATGCTTGTCCTGCTACAGCTTTATTCCAGTTTGGCAAAGTGAAATGAGCTATACTGGTATAATTGCATCTCCACTAAAGTTTATACTGGCATAGCTGTGTTCACCTCTCTTCCTCTTCCACCCCCCAGCCCCAAAATCGCACCCTTAACTAACATAGCTATGCCAGTAAAACTTTCGCATATAGACCTAAGGCCTGATTCGGTGAGGTGCTAAGTGCATTTCTAATAGTTTCATACAACATTAAAGATGAGAAATCAAGTCCTCAAAAATCTGGTAGTTCTCAAAGGTAAGGCTATTATTACAAGCATTAACTCACCTATGTATTTATGGTGGTTTTTATGGTAACTGTGAAAAAAACAACGTAAGAACAAATTGCAACTTCTTGTGTTGCAAACTGAAACTCTCAGTGGAAACGGTGATTTTTTGCCGCAGTGATCTGAGTCATGAGATGTGTTCCGTTCTCTCTTTCTTAGAGATAAACAAGTGAATTATAACAGCAACAAAACCCCTTAATATTCTAGGATGCTAGGTCAGGGCAGAGCATTCGGGCAATTGTGTACAATTTTCCTCTGTCTAGGGTCTTGTTTTAATAGAAGAAAGCTAACTGATGATGCAGATCACATAGTGATTTGTATGAAAGTCAGTGGTACCAAACACATGTTGAAGAAAACACTGCATACCACAAGACCTAGTGCTATAGATAGTAAACTATAATAATGTTATGAGAGATTAGGTTATGTACAGAAATACAATGATACAAATGAAATTTATTTGCGTTTTTTTGAAGTACAAACTATACCCTTTACGGTTTGATCTGCAGTGGATATATGGATTAGGGGTACATAAGAGATTTTAGATTTGTGTAGGATCTAAGTACTTTATAACTATCCTCTTACCACCTTATCATCGTAGCCCTTACATGAGTTTGTTCATGAATATGTGGGACCAGGGATGTATGCAGGGTTCATTTCCCACCACCAATTCAAGTGCAGCCAGTTCTGATGTGGGAAGTATCCGCTGTTTAACAATGCACAGCATCTCTATGCAACAGTTTAGGGCAGGAAGTGAAGCCAAACATGGTGGTATGTTCTTTACATTAAGCATTCAGGAAAAGAAACGCATACAAAAAGGAAGCTATAAAACTTATTAAAAAACAAGATGAGTACCAACTTCATGTGTTAACAAAACAGAGCATTATAAATAAGCAGTTAAAAATACAAATATGTAAATCACTTGTCTGTAATTGTACTTAACCCAATACTTTCAGAAGTCGAAGGTGTAACCCATGCCTGCTGGGTGTGGTGCTCTGTCCCCTATTAGTGGCACCTAGACCCTCTAGAGATTGATGAGTCTGTTATAGTCTTGGCTAAGAGCCATGTAGCTTTTAGTTCATGTCGTCGAGGCTCATATACTAAGCTTCAGAGGTCCCAGGTTCGATCCCACTTGCTGACGACTGGGGTCTGATGGTGTTACAAAGATGCAATGTAAATATTTGAAACTGCAGGGGGAACACGCTCCTACCTTGAATATGGCCTGACAGTGCGGCTAAAACTTTGACTCCTGTGCACAGTGCAAGGGAATCTGCGTTGACCATAAGTGGTCTATATCACCATTTCACTGTGTGCCTCCTCTGGGAGACATTACCTCCTACAACCCAGTTCCTCCACAGCTAACTACATGGCAGGATGTTGACTGAGTACTGATTCAAGAAGTGTGCAGGCTGCTCAGTCAAGGGTACCAGTGCCTGCAGCACCCGGAGTTTATCCATAAAGGTTTCCATCCAGCAAAGCACTTAAGCACTTGCATAACTCAAAGCATATGGCTAGACCTATCAACTCCAATAGAACGCTGAAGTCCCTATTGTGTCTTCACACTATTCATGTGCTTAAGTGTTTTGCTATATCAGAGCTCAAGGGCTGACAAAGCTCAATCTTGCTTAGCCTGTGGTATCTGACTGTACGTAGAACAGCTTTGAGCCAAGATCTGAGAGGGAATGACTAGGATGTATGTGCATACCCCATTGTTCCATCCATTAGGCAGACGATAGAGCAGTGGTTCTCAACCTATTTACCGTTGTGGTCCTCCTAGGTAGCTCTCTGTGTTATGTGGGCTGCATCCACACAATATATATGGTACCAGTATGGCCCTGAGGATGTCATATGGGTCGCAGCTGTGGGCTGACTGGGCTCTATGGCAGGTTGAGAACTGCTGCCATAGAGTATATCTGTGTTTAAACATGTGGAATACTCCGCTCACAATGTATGCCGACCTAGTCCCAAAATGGAAAACTTGCTGCTGATTTTTGCTGTGCGGGCATGTTGTCAATTTATCAAATTTTGGAAAATCTAGCCTAGGGATTATATGGAAAAATAATGAAATTACAAAGCGTCCTTCTATCTGAGGAGTTAACGTGAGATTGGGATATGTTGTTTATCTTTTCCTCTAGCACTCCGTTTTCCTTGACTTGCTTTTTAATGTAACTGTAAAAATATTTCTCTGTTTTCGGTCTGCAAGTCAGACCCGGAGCAGATCTCTCAATCCAGTCAGCTACAAGGTTCTTGAAACTCAAAAGTTAGCACTAGTTTGAGTAAATATACTTGAGCAACTACCTCGGAATATTCAAAACTATATTTCAGCATACATGAATTTTAACAACTAAACCTGTAAAATGACAAAATGTGCATACTCCTATTTAAAAAGTTGGCATTTTACAAATTGTTTGTGAAAAGTGGAGCAAAGTTGCATATATTTTTGTCTCCAAGAAATGTCATGAAATATTTGCTATTTTTGCATGACCCTATTTAATTTTAGTGTATCTAGCTCGACTTGCTAGGTTTTATAAAATACATTTTAAATAAAAACCCTACAAAAATAAAACATTCCACTATATACACACTTCTCCTCTCCCTGGAGAGACGGTGGGAAAGAGAGCATGTCACATAATGTGCTACAGGATTGTGCTCTCATACCTTGGAAATAAGGTCAGTGGAAAAGCCTACACAGAGTAGAATAGAACTATACCTTCCCCAGCACTGTGGTATCTGAGCCCCTACGTGTAAGGAAAAAATGACAGCTCTAAAGAACAATTTCCCTTTATGCTAGCTCTGTGAGATTGCAGCCATGAGTAATGGTTTTTCAAATATTCACCCAAAAAGAGAAATTCCTTTCATGGATGTTCTGCTGATCATGCAGTAGCCATTGCTGCCACATGCATGTTTGAATAGTCAGTTCTGTCTTGTATTCAGTGTATATTCTGGGAAGAACATTACCTTACCTGAGGCTTGGGTGACTATGGAAAAGGGCCATGAAGCTGTAAGGCACAAAGCTGCAATAGATTTCAGTAGCTGTGACTGGAAGAACCAGCTGGCAGCAAAGCCTGATCCAGCCCCACTGGAGTCAGTGGCAAAACTCCTCTATCAATTTAAATAGGAGCAGGATCCTGGCCTTTTCTGCGTGTGGAAAGGAAACAGAAAGGGTGATAGTTTGGCTACTGCCCTTTTCCTGTTGTTGGACTGTAGTTAGTGTTTTGCTAAGGTCAAGTGGAGGAAAAGGAACAGAGAACTATCATAGTGACATAGGACTGGAAGGGACCCCCTGAGTAATTGAGGCCAGTCCCCTGCTTTCACAGGCAACCCCATCACATAATTTATCAAGCTTCATTTTTAAAACTAATTAGGTGGTTTGCTCCCACCACTCCTATTGGGAGCTGTTCCAGGACCTCACTCCTCTGATGATTAGAAACCTACTAATTTCCTTAATTTATTCATAGCTGGTTTATACCTATTTGTTCTTTTGCCAACATAGTCCTTTAGCTTAAATAGCTCTTCTCTCTCCCTGGTGTTTCACACTCTGATGTGTTTATAGGGAGCAATGAAATCCTCTCTCCGCCTTCATTTTGCAAGGCTAAATAAGCCAATCTCTCTTAGTCTCCTCTCATAAGATGAGCTCTCCCTTCCCCTGATCATCCTAGTAGCTCTTCTCTACATCTGTTCTACCGTGAATTCAGACTGGAGCCTTGGCTAGTAGAAAATAATATAGATCACCTCCATACTTGAGTAGTGATTTCCATCTTATTACTGGCTCAATTTGGACTTTGAGTCATAGCCTACTAGCCTAGAACAGAAAATCACCTTCATATGCCAACTCCTGCCAAGGGCATTGTGTTGGAGGACCAGAAGAAATGTTCCTGAAGTGGCTGTGAACTTACATTTTCCCCCCTTCCCTGATGCCATGTTCTCACTAGAAAATGGTTGCCTGGGTTCAGTGCTTTTCTGATGCTTTTTCACTGCCTTAAAGTTATGTCGAGAGGAAAGATCTTTCTTTTTTCTCTGGTACTTGTACTTGTCTTCAGAAGTTCCTCTGAAGTCCAATATTGTTCATGTAAAAATAAGAGAAAAGGTATTCATTTACATTTTATGCCCAACTCGGGGAGACATTTAATTAAAACTACACAAAAAAATTAAGCCCTTCAGGGCCTGATTTCTGGTCTCACTTACATCTCTGCATTATCAGGAGTCATTCCGCTTAAGTCAATAGTTACACCTGAATAGAATTATTGAGAGCAGAATCAGGGCCTGCTGCCCCAAGTTGGCTTTTCATCCTCTGCTCCCAATTTAACTGCAGGGTACACTTAGAGCAGGAAAAGCACATCGAGACAGAGAAGATTTTTTTTTTTTTTTTTTTAACATCAGAACAGTGTTTTAGCCAAATACTTACCCTGAACAGAGAACCACAGGGGGCTCTGACTTGTCCCATTTTGTGACCACACTTCATTTTGCAATAGTCTGAGCCTCCACTTGTTTGGATGGGGAGGAAGAATCCTGGGGACTGAGGTCTATGGAAGTCCTGTATTGAGGTGCATAGAGGATATTCTGCTTGGATGCTGCATATTATCAGCACACATAATTCTGATAAGTTTCAAAGACACCAATATTTGCTGAAGCATGATCTCCTAGGCCACTGTTAGGGATGCACTGCCGTTGAGATACTATACGGGGGGGGCTGGAACAATTCATGTAGTAGGGGTGCTGAGTGTCATTGCACCAAAATGTAAAATCTATATGTGATGGAAACCACTTCAAGCCAGGGGTGCAGGAGCACCCACAGCACCGCTAGTTCCAGCACCTATGCATTACACCGAGCAGCATCAGGAAGCTTCCACAAAATTGCAGCACAGTGGCCTTGGATCATTTCAGCACACCATCATACACACTAGCCTTAAAAAGAAAAGGAGTACTTGTGGCACCTTAGAGACTAACCAATTTATTTGAGCATAAGCTTTCGTGAGCTACAGCTAGCTCATGAAAGCTTATGCTCAAATAAATTGGTTAGTCTCTAAGGTGCCACAAGTACTCCTTTTCTTTTTGCAAATACAGACTAACACGGCTGTTACTCTGAAACTAGCCTTAAAGAATCTGGTACTTTTAACATCTCTTTGGATCATCTTGATAGCGTGTGGAAGCAGAGTTCATGGACATTTTCAGTAGTTTGAATGCAGCTTCATCTCTTGTGTAATAAAGAGCAGGCGTCAAGCCAGATTCTGGCTTCAGAGGCTATAAATCTTAGTAGCTCTGTTGACCTGAGTGCAGTTCTCAGATGCAGGTTCTGTTTGACGCACATTGAAGACCACCTGATCCAAAGCCCACTGAAGGCAATGTAAAAACTCCTATTAACTTGAATAGGCTTTGGAGCAACCCTTAAGATGCGGAACCCTGCATGTCTCTTGTAGCTAGGCCCTAATAATAGGATCAAGGCAAAAATGAATCCATGCATCTGTGAATTTTGTGGGGTTGTAAATTTAGACCTAAATTCAAAATTTGCAGCATGTCTCCTAGATATGTTACTCTCTTACTTAGCTACTGAATCTACTGCCTGCATGGGTTTGAATGTCTGTTTGCACTACTGAGCAAACCAAGTTTTTCTTTATTGCCCTGAAGTGCTGATAATAGCTAAGGTGAGCTGAATTCTATTCTCTCTGCCACAATAGCAACAAAATAATGAGCAAAGTTCCAATGACAGCATCTTCATTACTGATGCTGCCCTTTTGAGAGGCATAAAAAATACAGGTTGAGCGTGCAGTGCAGGCAGTTGGAAAAAATCATCTTTTGACTTGTAAACTGAGCAGCAGATTTGATATGGAGTCACTGGAAGAAAGTAAATATGGCATACTGTCGTGTCAGTTTTACTGAATCACTTTTCAGAGTCTACATAAAGCTTTAAAACAAAAACCAAGCAATGAATTATTTGGTTTTCCACACGGCGGTAGTGAGCTGAAAGTGGAAGAGGGCCCCAGCCCACAATCCCCAGGAGGTATATAAATGATTGATGGTAAAAGCTTAGGTCATCTACTTTAGGAGTGATTGAAGGATAATGTCCCTGCATGTGTCTGGAATGCAGTGGGAGAGGGGTCTAAGGGAGAACACCCTGTGACACGCTTCTGAATTTATTCTCTTCCTCAGGAGTCGAGGTGGAGGTAGGGGCGTAGGTGAAGAGACCCTAGTCTGTGCTTTCCCCTCTGCCACCCTTGGACATTTCTTCCCCAAAGAGCTTTCTGATCCATTTTGCTCTCTCTCTCTGTTTGCTTTACCTTTCTTTTCAAATTATAGATATTTGGCACAAAACTCCGCCATTTAGTCTTGCCCATTTTTACTGATCACCTTGCTTTATTGACAGAATGAGAAGAGGAGGTATGTGGATGTTGAAATTGTTAAGTTGTTCTTTGCTGTAAGTAGGAAAGTGATTGATCCAACCTGATGTACCTAACCCATGGGTGTAAGTTTTTGCTGCCATAGGAGTCTTCCCGATCCTTCTCTTTTGACAATTTTTTTCAAAGTTGGTCATAAATTTCCACCCCTTTCCCTCTCCCTCTTCCCCCTGCCCCTCCAGCTGTCTTCATTTTGTTTTGAAGCTGACAGCCACAGGTAGGGCTTTGTAAATTGCTGGAAAGGATTATTTTTTTAAAAAAACATGCTCTTGACAGAAATACAGCAGTGTGGAGCTTGCACAAGGAATTATTTGAAAAATCCAAAACTGGATATTTTAGAGATGTTGGACACCATCCTTGACTGATTTAAATTGGCATAAATCCATCAACTTCAATGGAGCCATGTCAGTTATATAGACCAGCTGAAGATCTAGCCCATCGTTCAAAAACAAAAAAAAAGAAATTCCCTGGGATGTGCCGTTATAATAATGATACCCAGCCTGCATATATAATGTTCTTGCTTACAAATTAACGCTGCTTCCTCTGTGAAGTAGGTAAGTAAGTAAACTAGCTCAATGTTGCAAATGAGGAAACTTACCTAGGGAGGTTAAGAAATTTGCTTAGAGCCAGCGAGAGATTTAGGAGAAGAGCTGGGATTTCCTCATTTTGCTCAGGCTACGAGGCAGATGTTCTGTCAATGACAGCACACTTACATACTTGGTAGCATCACCTGGCATTAATTTGAAATAGTTGTCCAGCTAATTGCATGGCAAATTCTGAATTCATATTTATTACAAAGGTCAACAACCCCCTTTTACCCAGTGAAACGCATCTTTCTTATGGTGCATAAAAATCAGTACACTTCAATGACTGTGGTGAGTGCATGCCTTCTGGGGAAAGCGTCTCTGTACAGTGAGTGGATGCTAGCTTCTTATGAGGCTTGGGATCATGTTTTAATCCTTAATCTTGATTTATGCAATTTGATCCAGAAAGCAAATGTTTAAGACAGAAAACTATCATGTAAACAATGAGCATTATTATTAATAATAATTATGATAAAGCTATTTACTGCACCAGGGTATTTAGTGTTACCATGATATTTGCAGATTCCCTATTGTGAGAATAGGAGATCAGGCAAATGAGATGGTAAATTTATATTGCACTTGGCACATAAATATCCAGTTTTAATAATGTGCATGGTTCTCTGTAAGGGGAGTGGGAGGAGAGGGAACTAACTGACATAGTACCTTTAGTAATGTCTCTGACGCTAGCCCTGGGGAAAATAAATTGTGCCTACAGAAAAGATGGAATTGGAGCTTATAAGGATGGGTTCAATACATACTGACACTTGAAATGTATCTGACATTCCTCCATAGACTTCAGAGATAAAATTGGCTCATATGTTATAAGGTACCAAGCTGGATTTTGTAGAAGAATGTAGCATAGCTTATAAAATACAGTTTATCAGTACCTATGGATTAATGTACCAGATGGCCAGTGCCATCCACTCAAAAGGAAAACATTTATATTTTAGTGGAAAAGAAGGAAGCGGAAGGAAAGCGCATGGAATCACACAGAAGTTCTGGTTTGGTGTGAAGTTTTCGTGATCTCTCACATATTTCTTAATTCTTAACCCTCTGTGGCAAAGAGGCCCATTTGCCGGTTCACTTCTCTTGTCAGGCCTAACACTGTTGTCATAATCGGCATCTAAAAAGTGTTGTGTAAGATATAATTGGAAAACTAATAACTTACTGATCTTTAGTATTCTTGTGTGATGTATGTATGGGACGGGAAATACAAAGGAAATTGTCTCATGACATTAGGATGATTGTGGCTTGGTTTTTAGGGAGTTTTTGCTGAACTCCCATAATTTAACACAGAAAATGAAGAAATGGCAATTTAAACTTTTTTATCACTTACAAGAAATGAGGCTGCAATAAAGCAGAGTTGAAATTTGGAGCTCAGAATATTTATATTGTGCCATACAGTGGTACATTGGCTTGCAACGAGTGACCAATAAGGCCATTTCAGCTTTTGGTGACCATTGTTTAAGTCCTTACCTTGCAATAATGATACTTTGATGCATGTTTTTCTCTAGGCAAAGGAGATGTTTTTGGCGATGTGTTTTGGAAAGAAGCTACCCTTGCTCAGTCCTGTGCTAATGTAAGAGCCTTGACTTACTGTGACCTTCATGTGATTAAAAGGGATGCCTTACAGAAAGTGCTGGAGTTCTATACAGCCTTTTCTCACTCCTTCTCCAGGAACCTCATCTTAACCTACAACTTGAGAAAAAGGGTAAGGAGCTTCATTTTTAACATATGGATTCTACAAATAATCACTTCTAAAGACTGTCCCTGTAACTGGTTTGAATTTTGCCATTTCTCTTGCTCTTTCATAAAGGTGTAGGTTGATCAGTGAAATTGCTAGAGTCAAAAAGTCACATCTGTAGGTGCATAATCAGATGTGGGTATGTTAAAAGTCCTTTATTTTAATTTATAAGAAGTAATCTCCGAAAAAGACTTGTAAGTTGCCATGCTGTTGTGATCAGTTGCTCATTGTTTTTGCACTGTTGATAAACAACATTCACTGATTTCTGCTGCTTTAGTGTGGCAGCACAATTAAAAAAGGAGGGGGCATTATTTAATCAGTTACGAGAGACTGAGGAAAAGGCATGAAATATGATATATGGAAGAAAAACCTTTGCAAGTTTGTAATTCTACAGTTGCAATAGCAATAGAATATAAGCATGAACGATTTTGTCAGGAGTTGTTTCTTCTAGCTACAAATACATTTTGGAAGTACTTTGCTGACTTAATCGATCTGTTTGTTCTCTCTTCTCTCCCCCCCCCCCACCCCGGTTCGTTTTTTTTCCCCAATTCTTCTTGTGTGTTAAATCCAAGACTTACTGTGTCCAGTGCAAATTATAAAAATGTAATATACCATTTTTAATTCCCTACGTAATCTCAGTGAACCACTGCTGTGGAATTTTATTAAAACAGTAGTACATATAGTTCAGTTAATATGATTCCATGATGCAGTGTAGAAGAGAGAAGAATATGAAATTTTGAATATTTGGAGTACACTGTAGCTATTTGTTAAAAGAATATTTTAATAGAAAGCGGTACATAATCACCTAACATGTATTTTTGGTTGACTTCTTTGTTCCTAAGAAATTCTCCATGGTAACTATCAAGTGCCACAAAACTTCTAACTAATTATGGCTGAATACATAGCAGAACTCTTTCTCAGCCTTTTTGTAAAATGATGACAGTGTGAGACTAGAATTTAACCCCAGCTGGCTAATTCTTGGCACTCTGGATCTACTCTAGGCACAATGAAATTTATAATACTCTGCACATCAGTAACTCATTCCATCCATTTGCACCCTTTACAAATATCAATTAATTTTAGTCCCTAGTATGCTATAAGGTAGGTAAGTATTATCCCTATTTTGACACAAGATCAAAGCAGCAATGACAAATTAACAAGCCAACTCCTGGAGATGTAAATTCTATTTGTTTTTCAGGGAATCCTTACCTTACAGGGTGAATTCCACTGAATGGCACGGCATTTCTGTCACAGACATTTTGCTCCCTATAGGACAAGGGGAAATGCAAGGCTACAAGACTGTTAACTAACATCCGTTCTTATATGGTTGCAGTTAAGATCATCTGGATATTGGTTCTTAAATGCTGTGGCTTTAATAAAACCTTCTCAATATTGAGATCCTCTGAAGAGTCAATATCCTTGACTCTGTGGGATGAAATAGCCATAGTTATGGTTCTTTAAAACTATTCTGGTGAAGGGTAAAAGATTGTATTAGAACTTTTACATCAGCAATTTGAGAATCAGATATTGATCCAAAGCTGTGGGTCCTTCCACTGACCCTAATGGGCTTGGATTATGCTCCTGATTCCCAGGCCTGTGTTACAAGACCATCTTTAACCACAAAACATCCTTCCTTCCCTGTCAGGTTCTTCTATGATGCGTTTATTACAGAAATGCATTCTGTGTTAGCAATTTCCATCAAATTACAGAGCTAATTGGATTTTAATTGGATTGCAGTCAGTGGAAAAACTACGCTGATTGATAGTGGAAGTAAGATTCAACTGATTCTAGGTTAGCAGGCTGTATTATTTAGTTAGTTAGTTAGTTTTTTACTTGAAAGAAAGCTGATTGCAATCAGAGAAGCAATCATAAATAACACAAAGTATATACATTTCTGGGGGTTTATTGAAGGGATGATATTTTATAGTGCTCAGGCATCAGATCCATCACAAAGTGACTTTTCAGAAATTGGAATTTTAAACATTTGTTTTCATACATAATCCATGAATTACTGTGATGTCATCATCATTTAAATACCTGTGTCCAATTTATATAGGAAATTCTCATTAAGTTGTGGCTTTCTAACATTTCTCTATTTTTTTTTTCTGAAAAGAAAACACAGCCAGAAAACAGAAATTTATGTGAATTATACTTGTGATAACCTTCAAAATATAAATATTATAATAGTACTTTGCACTCCACTAGCACCTTTCTTCAGGGAATGTCAAAGTGCTAAACTGGCTGAAGGGTAGGTATGGTATGTGCCCTCTAAATACATTTGTACACTATGAAAGTTCCTGGCAATTAAAGAGCAATTTTTGATGTGCCAAAAAGACACCATTTCCCCACTAGGGGTCTCCACCTCTGGGGGTGCAGACTCCTTGTTAATAGGAAGCTAGGAAAGTGATCTCCAGAAAGGGCTGCAAGCCCTTTAAGAGTCTGGCTGGAATGGAGCTGTCAGTCTGGGTAGGGCAAGGAACCTGCTCTTCCTGTGACCATGACCTTCCAGAAGCTCTACTCTGTCATTGCAGACAGTTACTCATATCACGCAGGAGCAGTGGGGCCTAGGGTTGTTTCACTGAGTCCCAGATACAGTTGCGTTTGTTTCCTGATGGAAAAATATGGCAGAATTAAAGTTGCTCAAAGCAACATTAGGTCCCCTTCTGAACCCTCGGAGAGGGGGGTGAGGCAAAGGCACTGGGGACATGGGCTCAGCCAGTGGCAGTATCACTCCTAAGGGGGCCATGCTAAAAGAGGTGGAAGGTCCATGGGTGCCCTGTGGAGGAACCCATCATCTCTAGGGAAGATGCCTGCTTTTCCCCCACAAATTTTCTGACACTGTTGGGTTTCATGCTCCCATTAGGAGTCCAGAACCTTTTCTCTTTAAAGGAACAGTGCAGAGGAAAATTCATGGGGAGACGCTTGCACAGTTCCCAGCAACTCTGTCTCCTCCCTCCCCCTCAGGCTTTTTTGTGATAAGGCACTTTCTGGCCCTAGATCTTTAACAACATTTGCTAGCATTCAGTTCTTGGATAGCTGACATTAGGATAGTTGGTTGAATGGTTCCCATCCCTTCTGTTTTTAAATTTTTGCTCTCTGTATGTGTGCGTGCTTCATGCCCAGTATTTATTCCTACTGTATTGGGGCAAGGAGTATTGTCTCCTTCCACTCAGATGCAGCCATAAATGGTGTTATACCTTTGTTTGTTCTTTATGTGATTGATAGAGAATTCTCATGCATGTTTTACTAAGTTGGTCTCGTTAGTGCGCCGTGCCTTGAATACTTTACTATGCCATTTAAATATTAGGCATTTTAGCTTGGATGGGAAATTAACCAACTGGTTTTGAATGAAATAGAACAACACAGTTCACAGATGGAATGGTTCAGCATTTTCATGTTGCCTAATATACTCATTATGAATGCTCGGAAGGTCTAGATGGGAGGGGTGAGGAGTTTTCCCGATCACAAATTTGTGTCCGAGGTGTAGGGAGAAAGCATAGATTTAGAAAACTAGATGTAGATACAAATTATAATGAAGAGTTACCAGGCAGAAAAGTATGGTACAGAATACTGTCAGCATATAAGTAGAGCAGGCATGAGCTAGTGCCTTAAAGCTCAGGACTCAGAATGGGAGATCATGTCATAAAAGAATGCAATGATAGAAAAGACCTAACCATCCATCTCCCTGCCAGTGTGGAACTGCTCCCTATTGTACATTAGTGTTTTGCTCTGTTTGGTTTTAATTGTGCCATTTGATTGGGGCTCCCACAGATTCTCTTGGGAATCCATTCCACAGATTAGTCAATCACACTGCCAGGAAACTCTTCCTGATATTTAGCCTAACTTTCACCTTCTGTCACTCCTAGCTAGAGTGACTACCCCTCTCATGGGACACTGTGGAAGCTGGGTTTGGATAAGATACTTGAGCTAACAGTCTCTTGGTTTAAATGTGAGGAGGCTTTTCCCCTGTCACAGCCTAAACTTGCCAGCCTTCAGTTCATGCCACAAGATCTATATGATCTCCCAGGCTGGTTCTTTCTGATGAAGAGAACTGAGTGGATGGAAGGCTGTGATGGGACAATCTTCATTTTATGGGGGAATCTGGAGGGTTCTAATGTTTTGTTGTTGTATAGTATTTGTTGATGTGATTGATACAGCTGTCCAGATCTTTTCTGGCTCCATTTTAAACAAAGAAATGCTCCCCTTTCTACTAAACAAAATTCCTCCTTTCTCACCTTGTTTTTCAAACTCTTCAAATATTTGTATACTATTATGTCCCTTGTCATTTCCCCCTCACCTGAATTATATATATGTTTACTTCTTCCAATATTTCCTCACAAATAATGTCCTGTGTTGTGCTCCTGGCTCTGTCACAGACTTTGTGTGGCCTTGGGCAAGTCATTTAACTTCTCTGGGCCTTTCTTCCCACCTGCAAATGAGTATAGTAATCCTTCCTAGATCAGAGGTTTGTATGCAAATCACTTTGAGACCCTTGCTTGAATGTGCGATGGGAAGTATAAGGTAGTATTACATATCCACCCACACATACACTAAATAGTCATAGAAATCAATCCAGTGCTACTCCATGCCCTGGGAGTTGGATTTCTTCTACCTCCTCTCCTGAAACTCCTATGGATCTCATTAACTCAAAGCCCACCCACTCAGGCTGTGCGCTAGAGGAAGGATTTGGTCCACTCTGAAGTATGAGTGAAACTTTGTATGAATAAGCATACAATTGTTTTTCAGTCGAGTGGGAAGCTTTCCTAATTTTGAGTCAAAAATAACTACTTTGCCTTTCAAAGAAGTCAGCTGAAAGAGTAATTTCCCAAAATTTTTCAGTTCTAAGGCTCTTTTGATCCTAATTTTAAAATATATCGTATATTTTTCAGCCTTAGGTCCTAGTTTACATTATAGAGGAGCTAGTTGCAAATTCTAATGATATACTTTACATAGTTTGAATATATACACATATTCATGCTGTAGCGTTAATAAGCTTGTGTTTTGGATCTGTATTAAAGTTGGTTGTACTATGTGGAAGATTCATTTTAACACAAATATTGTCCATAACTGACTGTATGAACAGTTTAGTCAGATAATGAAATGTTTATATAAATGATCTGAAATGGTCATTCCGGTACTTTTATGTTTTAATTTGCAGCATTCATCATTGTGTGTCGCCTAGATCATGTGTAATGCTAAGCAGTGTTTCATACATTTAGACACTAGTTTAGCACCTGAGAATTCTCCCCCAGAAATAGTTAGTTGATGCTATTCAGAGGCAGGGTTGTTTTCCCAAAGGAAAAATATTTGAGACAATTTAAATTATTGAAACGTACATAGAATGTAAATCATCTGGGGAGCAAAAACTGTTTTAATAGATGCAGCTCTTCATCACCAGAAGAAATTGATGGGGGGGACCAGCTGTTGATGGCCTTCTGAATTATGGTTTTTATAAATTCTATGAATGTATCTCATCATGGGATGCTTCTATACTGTAAGTGGTATTAAACAAATCAGCACTTAGCTGTCCCAAAGCATTTGCAGTAGAATATTTTCTGTTCTGTGTTATCATGGGTACCTGGAGCATATGAAATGCTGTTTTTAATGGTACCCCCTCCGTGTGTCACTCTGAAGTATTTGATACCATCTGGCTGATTTCTGAAAACTGAATTAGGAGTGCACATTGTGAGGGCAGGATTTATTCAGATAGATATTTCCCAGTTTATTTTAGGACAAGAGAGCAGAATATTTGACAATAACTGGGGGGGGGGAGATACAAGAATAACAGGCAAATCCTGGTCCCACTTAAGTTAAGCCTCCCTTTTGATGAGGACTAGGATTCTGTACAAGGTCTATTGAGTTTTGATTAGAACTGGTAGAAATATTTTGACTCTAAAATACTTAAAAACAACTAAACAACTTCTTAAAAACAACTAAAACCAATCAACAAAACAGAAACCTTTGTAAAGCCTTTACAAAAAATGCAAAAAAAAAAAAAAAAGAGAGAGAGAGAGGGTTTTTTCAAGCTTCTAATTGAAAGTACTTACTGACATTTTCCATTTATCCCCATGCCCAAAAAGTGCTCATGCAGCAGTTTTGGCTAAATGAAAAATGGTCATTAACAATTTCAGTAACATTTTCAAATAGAATTTTGATTAACAGTTTTGCAAAATATTTACTATATGTCCATTTGAACTCTGGGAAATGTTTTCCAGTTGGAAAACGGCAAGTAAGTATGAAAAGTATGTTTTTCCCTCACTTTCTTACTTTTTTTTTTATCTAACCCTACTTTTATTTTTCCCAGTGGAAAAAACATGATGGGCTTGATTCAGCAACCTTACATTCATGTTGAGTAGGACTTACAGGAGTAATCTGAAATTAGTACTTCACTCATATTTCACTCCTTAACACAAGCAAGGGGCCCTATGTGGATAGCATTCTAAAAATTATTGCAAGGGCCTAGGGCCCTTTCTATCACCCTCCCAAACATCTTCATCTCTGGTCAGCCCCTTCCCTATTATCCATACAATAAACACACAGTGTAAAAACATTTTTTTTCATGATTGGTTCTCACAGTTGACATCAGAAACTCCAAAAAAACTTCTCCCCAAATCATTTAATAACAAATTAGACCATTTGCTGTAAAATGCCCTAAGTACTATCTTTGTGTTGAAAATGCAGGATTTATGTACCCTTTTAGGATACATTTCTTTTTCTTGAGTCTTTTTAAAAACCTTGAAGACACATTCATTTAATGAGGTAACAGCAGATGCAGCTCTAGTCTTACTAAGGTGACATTTTATAAAGACCAGAAATATATAAATAATCACCTCTAATCTCCAAGAACTTCCTCTCTTTTTTGGCTACTCAGAAATTTAATAAATCCATGGTGTCAGACTCTCTACCTTCACTTTGAGCCATCACATAATTGTGGCTTGTACAGTTCTTTTGCAAGTAAGATACATGTAATTAATTGCTCTTCAGGGTTTCACTGTCACCCAGCAGTAGCAGATGAGGTATTATTTATGGTGAGTTGTTATCTTGATTAAAGAACGTAAAATCATTGTCGACTTCCATCACACACTTGTTAAAGTAGCTTAGGCTACCAATGACAATATAGCTCCTGCCCAAAGAACAGCATTGAAACAGCTGTGAAAGAACAGCAGGGAAATGGGACAGAGTCTAAGTGCCAAAGAACGGTCATTGGCTTTGCTGCTGCTACCTGTGATGTAGTCTAAAGATGTCTTATTTATTAGGCTTTGATTTCCTCTACCTGCTTCCATTTTAACTCAGTCATCAACCAGCAAGTCCTATGCAGCTGCTCGTGGCTCATTGGTTTACAAGATTTCAGTAAATACTTTCTATCTGGGGGTGAAGGGCGTTCGTTGCATTTAATCCAATGACAAATGCAGTGGAATAAGTGAGAGAAGTAATCATGGAAAGCTTTTAGTTGCGATGTCATTTGGGAACAGTCCTATCCAGTTAACATAAAAGCTTTGTGATGTTCTTTATCGGTAACATTCAAAACTGTAATTTGTTTTTGACAGTCACAACATGATTTGGAAGTGACCTTTATATTTTATTCCTAGACCTTGCTTTACTATAGATTTGCATCCATGAAGGGTAGTTCAGAAAGCTAGTGAATTCCATGTAACGTTATATTTCAGAAAGAGGAAACAATTTGTCTGGATTTTTCACCATTCCTGTTTATCCTCGTAATATACAAAGACGTTAAATGGAGAAATAACCTTGGATATATCATGAGTTAATGTTTTGGTGGTGGCAGGAGTTCTGGGACTTTCTTCCCACTAAATTTCCCTCTTTTTTGCTTCCCGAAAGTCCTGTGTTGGACTAATGCTTCTTTCCAACCAGGGTGATCCTCTAGAGGCCATCAGTATCACCTTGGAGTTAGCCAAGGGGATTGCTTGACGGAATTCTGAAGCCCCTGCCAAATTACCTTTCATAGCTAATTGCAATAACCCATGCATTGGCCAGAACTGTATTACCCAGCATTTTGAGATCCCTGAATTTATAGCGTTTGTCATCCAAGGATTCAGAAAGGTAGATAAGTTGTTATGCCTATTATATAAATGGTAGAAACTGAAACAGAGAGAAGTTGTGACTTCTCAAGGTCAAACAGCGAGTCTTAGTTCTATTCCTCATAGTGACATTAAGGTTTCCTGGCTCCCAGCCCCCTGCTTTACCCACCATGACACATTTTGGTACCGTCCTGTACCAATTCTCTTATGACTAATGGAAGAACAGACTGTGTAGTTATAGAGTTTGATTTACACTGTGGTGGGATATTAGCAGGTGGACTCCTGCAGGAAGTGTTTAGAATTGGTTAAACTATGGCTATGACGAGATAAGTGGCTCTGTGGTGAGGGGAAAGCGGTGGACGTGTTGTTCCTTGACTTTAGCAAAGCTTTTGACACGGTCTCCCACAGTATTCTTGCCAGTAAGTTAAGGAAGTATGGGCTGGATGAATGGACTATAAGGTGGATAGAAAGTTGGCTAGATTGTCTGGCTCAACAGGTAGTGATCAATGGCTCCATGTCTAGTTGGCAGCCAGTATCAAGTGGAGTGTCCCAAGGGTCAGTCCTGGGGCCGGTTTTGTTCAGTATCTTCATAAATGATCTGGAGGATGGTGTGGATTGCACCCTCAGCAAGTTTGCAGATGACACTAAACTGGGAGGAGAGGTAGATACGCTGGAGCGTAGGGATAGGATACAGAGGGACCTAGACAAATCAGAGGATTGGGCCACAAGAAATCTGATGAGGTTCAACAAGGACAAGTGCAGAGTCCTGCACTTAGAACGGAAGAATCCAATGCACTGCAACAGACTGTGGAAATAGTGGCAAGGCAGCAGTTCTGCAGAAAAGGACCTACGGGTTAGAGTGGACGAGAAGCTGGATATGAGTCAACAGTGTGCCCTTGTTGCCAAGAAGGCCAATGGCATTTTGGGATGTATGGGTAAGGGCATTGCCAGCAGATTGAGGGACGTGATCATTCCCCCTCTATTCGACATTGATGAGGCCTCATCTGGAGTACTGTGTCCAGTTTTGGGCCCCACACTGCAAGAAGAATGTGGAAAAATTGAAAAGAATCCAGCGAAGGGCAACAAAAATGATTAGGGGACTGGAACACATGAGGAGAGGCTGAGGGAACTGGGATTGTTTAGTCTGTGGAAGAGAAGAATGAGGGGGGATTTGAGAGCTGCTTTCAACTACCTGAAAGGGGGTTCCAAAGAGGATGGATCTAGACTGTTCTCAGGGGTAGCTGATGACAGAACGAGGAGTAATGGTCTCAAGTTGCAGTGGGGGAGGTTTAGGTTGGATATTAGGAAAAACTTTTTCACTTGGAGGGTGGTGAAACACTGGAATGCGCTACCTAGGGAGGTGGTGGAATCTCCTGCCTTAGATATTTTTAAGGTCAAGCTTGACAAAGCCCTGGCTGGGATAACTTAGTTGGGGATTGGTCCTGCTTTGAGCAGGGGGTTGGACTAGATGACCTCCTGAGGTCCCTTCCAACCCTGATACTCTATGATTCTATGGGTATGTCTACACTACGGAATAAGGTCGAATTTATAGAAGTCGTTTTTTTAGAAATCGGTTTTATATATTCGAGTGTGTGTGTCCCCACAGAAAATGCTCTAAGTGCATTAACTTGGCGGAGTGCTTCCACAGTACCGAGGCTAGAGTCGACTTCCGGAGCATTGCACTGTGGATAGCTATCCCACAGTTCCCGCAGTCTCCGCTGCCCATTGGAATTCTGGGTTGAGATCCCAATGCCTGATGGGGCTAAAACATTGTCGCGGGTGGTTCTGGGTACATATCGTCAGGCCCCCCTTCCCTCCCTCCCTCCATGAAAGCAAGGGCAGACAATCGTTTCGCGCCTTTTTTCCTGAGTTACCTGTGCAGACGCCGTACCACGGCAAGCATGGAGCCCGCTCAGGTAACCGTCACCCTATGTCTCCTGAGTGCTGGCAGACGCGGTACGGCATTGCTACACAGTAGCAGCAACCCCTTGCCTTGTGGCAGCAGACGGTACAATACGACTGGTAGCCGTCATCGTCATGTCCGAGGTGCTCCTGGCCACGTCGGCTGGGAGCGCCTGGGCAGACATGGGCGCAGTGACTAAATTTGGAGTGAGTTGACCAGGTCATTCTCTTTAGTCCTGCAGTCAGTCCTATTGAACCGTCTTATGGTGAGCAGGCAGGCGATATGGATTGCAAGCAGTCGTACTGTACCATCTTCTGCCGGGCAGGCAAGAGATGAGGATGGCTAGCAGTCGTACTGTACCATCTTCTGCAGAGCAGCCATGAGATGTGGATGGCATGCAGTCCTTCTGCACTGTCTGCTGCTAGCCAAAGATGTAAAAGATAGATGGAGTGGATCAAAGCAAGAAATAGACCAGATTTGTTTTGTATTCATTTGCTTCCTCCCCTCCCCCGTCTAGGGGACTCATTCCTCTAGGTCACACTGCAGTCACTCACAGAGAAGGTGCAGCGAGGTAAATCTAGCCATGTATCAATCAGAGGCCAGGCTAACCTCCTTGTTCCAATAAGAACAATAACTTAGGTGCACCATTTCTTATTGGAACCCTCCGTGAAGTCCTGCCTGAAATACTCCTTGATGTAAAGACACCCCCTTTGTTGATTTTAGCTCCCTGAAGCTAACCCTGTAAGCCGTGTCGTCAGTCGCCCCTCCCTCCATCAGAGCAACGGCAGACAATCATTCCGCGCCTTTTTTCTGTGCGGACGCCATACCAAGGCAAGCATGGAGGCCGCTCAGCTCACTTTGGCAATTAGGAGCACATTAAACACCACACGCATTATCCAGCAGTATATGCAGCACCAGAACCTGGCAAAGCGATACCGGGCGAGGAGGCGACGTCAGCGCGGTCACGTGAGTGATCAGGACATGGACACAGATTTCTCTGAAAGCATGGGCCCTGCCAATGCATGCATCATGGTGCTAATGGGGCAGGTTCATGCTGTGGAACGCCAATTCTGGGCTCGGGAAACAAGCACAGACTGGTGGGACCGCATAGTGTTGCAGGTCTGGGACGATTCCCAGTGGCTGCGAAACTTTCGCATGTGTAAGGGCACTTTCATGGAACTTTGTGACTTGCTTTCCCCTGCCCTGAGGCGCATGAATACCAAGATGAGAGCAGCCCTCACAGTTGAGAAGCGAGTGGCGATAGCCCTGTGGAAGCTTGCAATGCCAGACAGCTACCGGCCAGTTGGGAATCAATTTGGAGTGGGCAAATCTACTGTTGGGGCTGCTGTGATGCAAGTAGCCCACGCAATCAAAGATCTGCTGATATCAAGGGTAGTGACCCTGGGAAATGTGCAGGTCATAGTGGATGGCTTTGTTGCAATGGGATTCCCTAACTGTGGTGGGGCCATAGACGGAACCCATATCCCTATTTTGGCACCGGAGCACCAAGCCGCCGAGTACATAAACAGCAAGGGGTACTTTTCAATAGTGCTGCAAGCTCTGGTGGATCACAAGGGACGTTTCACCAACATCAACGTGGGATGGCCGGGAAAGGTACATGACGCTCGCATCTTCAGGAACTCTGGTCTGTTTCAAAAGCTGCAGGAAGGGACTTTATTCCCAGACTAGAAAATAACCGTTGGGGATGTTGAAATGCCTATATGTATCCTTGGGGACCCAGCCTACCCCTTAATGTCATGGCTCATGAAGCCATACACAGGTAGCCTGGACAGTAGTCAGGAGCTGTTCAACTACAGGCTGAGCAAGTGCAGAATGGTGGTAGAATGCGCTTTTGGACGTTTAAAAGCGCGCTGGCGCAGTTTACTGACTCGCTTAGACCTCAGCAAAACCAATATTCCCACTGTTATTACTGCTTGCTGTGTGCTCCACAATATCTGTGAGAGTAAGAGGGAGACGTTTATGGCGGGGTGGGAGGTTGAGGCAAATCACCTGGCTGCTGGTTACGCGCAGCCAGACACCAGGGTGGTTAGAAGAGCACAGGAGGGCGCGGTACGCATCAGAGAAGCTTTGAAAACCAGTTTCATGACTGGCCAGGCTACGGTGTGAAAGTTCTGTTTGTTTCTCCTTGATGAAACCCCCCGCCCCTTGGTTCACTCTACTTCCCTGTAAGCTAACCACCCTCCCCTCCTCCCTTCAATCTCCGCTTGCAGAGGCGATAAAGTCATTGTTGCTTCACATTCATGCATTCTTTATTCATTCATCACACAAATAGGGGGATGACTACCAAGGTAGCCCAGGAGGGGTGGTGGAGGAGGGAAGGAAAATGCCACACAGCACTTTAAAAGTTTACAACTTTAAAATTTATTGAATGACAGCCTTCTTTTTTTGGGGCAATCCTCTGTGGTGGAGTGGCTGGTTGGCCGGAGGCCCCCCCACCGCGTTCTTGGGCGTCTGGGTGTGGAGGCTATGGAACTTGGGGAGGAGGGCAGTTGGTTACACAGGGGCTGCAGTGGCAGTCTGTGCTCCAGCTGCCTTTGCTGCAGCTCAACCATACACTGGAGCATACTGGTTTGGTCCTCCAGCAGCCTCAGCATTGAATCCTGCCTCCTCTCATCACGCTGCCGCCACATTTGAGCTTCAGCCCTGTCTTCAGCCCGCCACTTACTCTCTTCAGCCCGCCACCTCTCCTCCCGGTCATTTTGTGCTTTCCTGCACTCTGACATTATTTGCCTCCACGCATTCGTCTGTGCTCTGTCAGTGTGGGAGGACAGCATAAGCTCGGAGAACATTTCATCGTGAGTGCGGTTTTTTTTTTTCTTTCTAAGCTTCACTAGCCTCTGGGAAGGAGAAGATCCTGTGATCATTGAAACACATGCAGCTGGTGGAGAAAAAAAAAGGGACAGCGGTATTTAAAAAGACACATTTTATAAAACAGTGGCCACAGTCTTTCAGGGTAAACCTTGCTGTTAACATTACATACATAGCACATGTGCTTTCGTTACAAGGCCGCATTTTGCCTCCCCCCACTGCGTGGCTACCCCCTCAACCTTCCCCCCTCCCTGTGGCTAACAGCGGGGAACATTTCTGTTTAGCCACAGGCAAACAGCCCAGCAGGAACGGGCTCCTCTGAGTGTCCCCTGAAGAAAAGCACTCTATTTCAACCAGGTGACCATGAATTATATCTCACTCTCCTGAGGATAACACAGAGAGATAAAGAACGGATGTTGTTTGAACGCCAGCAAACATACACTGCAATGCTTTGATGTACGATGATTCCCGAGTACGTGTTACTGGCCTGGAGTGGTAAAGTGTCCTACCATGAAGGACGCAATAAGGCTGCCCTCCCCAGAAACCTTTTGCAAAGGCTTTGGGAGTACATCCAGGAGAACCGCGAATGCCAGGGCAAAGTAATCCTTTCACATGCTTGCTTTTAAACCATGTATAGTATTTTAAAAGGTACACTCACCGGAGGTCCCTTCTCCGCCTGCTGGGTCCAGGAGGCAGCGGGTTCGGGGGGTACTGGCTCCAGGTCCAGGGTGAGAAACAGTTCCTGGCTGTCGGGGAAAACCGGTTTCTCCACTTGCTTGCTGTGAGCTATCTACAACCTCATCATCATCATCTTCTTCTTCGTCCCCAAAACCTGCTTCCGTGTTGCCTCCATCTCCATTGAAGGAGTCAAACAACACGGCTGGGGTAGTGGTGGCTGAACCCCCTAAAATGGCATGCAGCTCATCATAGAAGCGGCATGTTTGGGGCTCTGACCCGGAGCGGCCGTTCGCCTCTCTGGTTTTCTGGTAGGCTTGCCTCAGCTCCTTCAGTTTCACACGGCACTGCTTCGGGTCCCTGTTATGGCCTCTGTCCTTCATGCCCTGGGAGATTTTGACAAAGGTTTTGGCATTTCGAAAACTGGAACGGAGTTCTGATAGCACGGATTCCTCTCCCCAAACAGCGATCAGATCCCGTACCTCCCATTCGGTCCATGCTGGAGCTCTTTTGCAATTCTGGGACTCCATCATGGTCACCTCTGCTGATGAGCTCTGCATGGTCACCTGCAGCTTGCCACGCTGGCCAAACAGAAATGAGATTCAAAAGTTCGCGGTTCTTTTCTTGTCTACCTGGCCAGTGCATCTGAGTTGAGAGTGCTGTCCAGAGCGGTCACAATGGAGCACTCTGGGATAGCTCCAGGAGGCCAATACCATCGAATTGTGTCCACAGTACCCCAAATTCGAGCCAGCAAGGCCGATTTAAGCGCTAATCCACTTGTCAGTGGTGGAGTAAGGAAATCGATTTTAAGAGCCCTTTAAGTCGAAATAAAGGGCTTCATCGTGTGGACGGGTGTAGGTTTACATCGATTTAATGCTGCTAAATTCGACCTAAAGCCCTAGTGTAGACCAGGGCTATGAAACTACAAAGATCTATTGTCCCATTGCTGCCTGAGGCAATTGTGAGAACTCCTATTCACGTTAATGCTAAAAACTATTTTTCACAGTCTGCTTCCTGCAGCTAGTAGTTATGTATAGCAACATACTAGCTATATAGTAGACTGAGAAAATACATGTGATAATATGCTGTTACCATTTTAATGCAAGCAAAGATTAGTGTCAACACATAGCAGCATCACTAATAAGCAGATGTGGACAGAAAGAATACTCCCTGTATTTAGACCAAACGTGCACTTTCTGGGCTTTGGCTTTTCTTGGTGACTTAGATAAAAATAAACTTCAGTCTAAACTTCCTTTCCAAGCTTGGCTGGCCCTTTTAACACCTTCTCCATCCTTGACCCTAGTTCCCTCTGCCTCTTAGAGGGACATTTCAGCTCCTTTTGTGTCCTGGTTGGATATGACAAAATGCATCTGTCACTATGATTCACTAGTAATTACACCACATCTTTATGTAGTAGTCAGACACCTGACGGCAGGATGCCCCAACAGAGGAGCACTGCAGTCCTGTTGGCTCTCCTGTTACAGATGCACGTCTGACAAAATAATCCAAAAGAAAGGCACCCCCTCACATGCCTTTTAATAAAAAGGAATAGTATTAAATATAGCTGGACACCTG
This sequence comes from Eretmochelys imbricata, assembly GCF_965152235.1. Taxonomy (NCBI): domain Eukaryota; kingdom Metazoa; phylum Chordata; order Testudines; family Cheloniidae; genus Eretmochelys; species Eretmochelys imbricata. The sequence goes on from NC_135574.1 coordinate 167,670,684, forward strand.
ATTAATTGTTGGAAGTGTATTCCACGGCTTGTCAGATGCAATTATACTTTTGAATTGCCTTAAATGCAAGGAGGGGGAGCACTTTAAAAGTTTTCTAACCAACTGAGCAGAAAGGTTAGGATACATTAGAACCATTTCATCCTACGGTCTGGGCTGCAGGGTGAGCTCTCATCCCTCCATTCCCTGAACAGCAAGAAGCAGCTTCAGAGGAATGAAAGCTAGGTCAGGAATGTAAGAGGAAGTCACAAAAAGGCTACTTGCTGCACAAACACCAGAAATTCACAACCCTGCCCCATTGGGAAGGTGTGTGCTGTGAGATGCTCGCACCTCACTGGAGAGTGTGTGCACAGAGAGATCCTCTGAACTAAAGAGAAATGCCTCTCAATAGGCGAGCAGATGAACGCTGCATCCAATGGAGAGACAAGCAGAAAAAGGCAGGAGCAGACCTGCTGGGTGTCTCCCAATGGAGACATCTGATATCACCAGAGGTAATAGTTCCCTGGGACAGAATGGCAAATGATTAGTGATGGAGAAAACCACTCCCATACCAATTAGGGGAGACCCCCAGCAGTAAGGGGAGACCCACCCACCTCTGTGACCAAAGGGGTCTCATTCCTCAACTGTTGACCCAGTCTGACACCAGGAAAGGAAATGCTCCCCTACTCCATCCCCAAGAGCCCACCTGTCACTCCTGCTGCCAGAGAGCCCACATCACTGCTGCTGCTTCGAGGAGTGTCCCTGTGGGCGCTGCACTTCAGGTGAATGTGCGCCCCTTCGATTGGAGACTTTCAGCAGCAGTGCTTGTCTGGGTTGTGCATCAAAGTACATCTTGCAGCTATCGCCCCTTTCTATCACAAGGTCCACAGGACATAGATCTTTGCCCTTCTGATCACCAAACATATCAGAAATGTTTACCCCAAAATACGTGCACCCCACCCCACCTTGGGATTTGAATTTAGTACTATGCTGCCGCATTGGGCCCCCATCGAATCCTTAGCAACATGCTCTCTGACGCACCTATTGATGAAGGTGGCCTTGTTAATAGCTATTACATCAGCACGCTGAGTGGGAGAGCTAGGGGCCCTCATGGCACACCCACTCTACACCATCTGTGTTAAGGACAAGGTCACTCAAAGATCTCACCCAAAATTTGTCCCAAAGGTACTTTCATCCTTCCATATAAACCAACCAATCCATCTTCCCTAAACTTCATGGGAGAACACAAGACAGGGTACTACATACTCTAGATGTCAGACGTGCCTCAGTGGTCTACCTTGGCAGAACTAAATCCTTTAGAAAATCACCAAGACTTTCCTTTCCACTGTGGAATGCTCTGAGGGTTCCACTATTTCCAAATAGAGACTATCTAAATGGATTTCTAGGTGCATCCACCTCTGCTACCTACAGAAGAACCTGCAACTCCCACTGGGGATCCAAACTCGCTCCGCCAGATCCCTTTCAACTTCGTTAGCCTTCCTAAGCAACATACCAATCATAGACATATGTAGAGGAGCCCTGCACGCCTTCACAAAGCATTAAGCACTTGACCAGGGCTCAAGACTGGATTCATTGCTAGGTCTTTTAGTATTATCTTTATTTACACACACCCACAACTCCGAAGCCCCTTCCGTCCAACAAGGGGCACTGCTTGACAGTCAACTGAAGTGGAGCTCCCACAGGGGCACTCCTCGAAGAAGAAGAAGAAGATTACTCGCCCTGTGCAGTAACTGAAGTTCTTCGAGACAGGTGTCCCTGTGAGTGCTCCACTACCCACCCTCCTCCCCTCTACTTCAGAGTTCAATTTCTGGCTCTACGGTAGAGAAGCAGCTGAGGGGGGTCGGGTCATGTGTGCTAGATAGGCACTGTCATTGGCACGAGACTGGGATAGTGCATGCATGACCCAGATGAGTGCTGCTGAAACTCTACGATCGAAGGTGCAGGGGCACACATTCACCTGGACTGGAGCACCCCCAGGGACACCCATCTCAAAGAACTTCAGATACTGCACAGGGTGAGGAACCTTCTCTTTAAGAATAGCTGCGGGACAGGGCAGCCAGCTCGAGGAGGAGCTTCCCCAAGGTGATGGGGCTGGGGAAAGCTTGAGAGGGGAGACTGATGGATCTGGGTGAGGGAGGAGTGGAAGGACTGATTGATTTAGGGATCTGTGAGGAATGGGAAGAATTTCTTCCTAGGAAACATCACTTGTTTCACCAACTGAGGTGGCACAGTTTTGAGGGAGCCTTTTGTTAAAATGTTGGCAGCACATCACTCTGTTGAATTGATGTTCCCACCAGGGGTGGGCTTGCTACACAGGGTGCTTCTTTGCATCATCAATATTTTAATAAGCCTGACAAACACTGTAACCTCCCCACGCGTTTCTGAGAAACTACTCTTGCTGGAGCTTGCATTGTATTCTTTGTGCCTGTTATCGTCCTGAATAGTTTGCCTATTGTGGTTCCATGTTAGGTATGAAAAAACGAACGATTGTTTCTTCTTCATATTTTCCCTTTTGCTTGGGAGAAAACACACAAGCAGATGAACATTTTAAATTTATTGATATTTTTCCTCCATTTCATTGAACCAAGTCACAGTAAGCCTGAGTTCACAGACAGCTGCCTGTTGCTGGCAGATGTAATTTGCTACATTGCGCACACACTACTCTGTGTGTGTGTGTGTGTGTGTGTGTGTATAGAACAGTGGTCTCCAACTTTTTTACCCCTTTTTAAATTTAAGGGCAACGCAGGATCTACCCTGCCCCTTTCCCAAAGCCCCACCCCACTCACTCCATCCCCCCCTCTCTCCATCACTCACTCCCCCACCCTCACTCACTTTCACCAGACTGGGGTAGGGGGTTGGGGTGCAGGAGGGGGCTTCGGGTTGGGGCAGTGTGTTGGGGTGCAGGAAAGGGGGAAAGGATGCTGGCTCTGGGAAGGGGGTCAGGAATGGGGCAGAGTGTTGGGATGTAGGAAAGGGGTCGGGGTGCTGGCTCCAGGAGGGGGCTCAGGGCTGGGAGTTGGGATGTGGCCTCCTGTCAGGCAGCACTTACCTCCAGTGGCTCCCAGTTGGTGGTGCAGCATGGCTGCCCGAAACAGGCTCCCTGCCTATCCCAGCCCCACGCCGCGCCCGGAAGGGTCCAACACACCCCTGTGGCCCCTGGCGGAGGCAGGCAGCACATGGTTCCATGCGCTACCCCTCTCTGCAAGCACCACCCCCAACAGCTCCCCATTCCTGGCCAATGGGAGCTGCGGCGGCAGTGCTGGTAGGCAGGAGCAGCATGCAGAGGGAGACCCCTACCCCATGGGGCCGAGCTGGCCACTGCCAGGAGCGGCTTGGGGCCGGGACAGGCAGGGAGCCTGTCTTAGCGGCAGCCCTGCTGTGCCGCCAGTGATTGCAATTGACTGGGAGATCCTCTAGGATCGACCAGTCGATCGCAATCAACCGATTGGGGACCACTGCTATAGACTATAAAAAGAAAGAAAAACTGTCTTTGTTAGTTATGGTCTGGTGATTGGTCTGCACAGAGCATTGAAAGCAAATAGGAAAGATCCCTCCTAGATACTATTTCAGAGTAACAGCCGTGTTAGTCTGTATTCGCAAAAAGAAAAGGAGTACTTGTGGCACCTTAGAGACTAACCAATTTATTTGAGCATAAGCTTTCGTGAGCTACAGCTCACTTCATCGGATGCATACTGTGGAAACTGCAGAAGACATTATATACACACAGAGACCATGAAACAATACCTCCTCCCACCCCACTGTCCTGCTGGTAATAGCTTATCTAAAGTGATCATCAAGTTGGGACATTTCCAGCACAAATCCAGGTTTTCTCACCCTCCGGCCCCCCCCCCCCCAAACTCACTCTCCTGCTGGTAATAGCCCATCCAAAGTGACCACTCTCTTCACAATGTGTATGATAATCAAGGTGGGCCATTTCCTGCACAAATCCAGGTTCTCTCACTTCCTCACCCCCCTCCAAAAACCACACACACAAACTCACTCTGCTGCTGGTAATAGCTTATCCAAAGTGACCACTCTCCCTACAATGTGCATGATAATCAAGGTGGGCCATTTCCAGCACAAATCCGGGTTTTCTCACCCCCCCCCCACCCCCATACACACACAAACTCACTCTCCTGCTGGTAATAGCTTATCCAAAGTGACCACTCTCCCTACAATGTGCATGGTAATCAAGGTGGGCCATTTCCAGCACAAGTCCAGGCTTTCTCACACCCCCCCCCACCCGGGAAACACACACACACACGCAAACTCACTCTCCTGCTGGCAATAGCTCATCCAAACTGATCACTCTCCAAATTTAAATCCAAGTTTAACCAGAACATCGGGGGGGGGGGGGGGGGGTAGGAAAAAACAAGGAGAAATAGGCTACCTTGCATAATGACTTAGCCACTCCCAGTCTCTATTTAAGCCTAAATTAATAGTATCCAATTTGCAAATGAATTCCAATTCAGCAGTTTCTCGCTGGAGTCTGGATTTGAAGTTTTTTTGTTGTAAGATAGCGACCTTCATGTCTGTGATTGCGTGACCAGAGAGATTGAAGTGTTCTCCAACTGGTTTATGAATGTTATAATTCTTGACATCTGATTTGTGTCCATTTATTCTTTTACGTAGAGACTGTCCAGTTTGACCAATGTACATGGCAGAGGGGCATTGCTGGCACATGATGGCATATATCACATTGGTGGATGTGCAGGTGAACGAGCCTCTGATAGCGTGGCTGATGTTATTAGGCCCTTTGATGGTGTCCCCTGAATAGATATGTGGGCACAGTTGGCAACGGGCTTTGTTGCAAGGATAGGTTCCTGGGTTAGTGGTTCTGTTGTGTGGTATGTGGTTGTTGGTGAGTATTTGCTTCAGGTTGCGGGGCTGTCTGTAGGCAAGGACTGGCCTGTCTCCCAAGATTTGTGAGAGTGTTGTAGATCCTTAATAATGCGTTGGAGGGGTTTTAGTTGGGGGCTGATGGTGACGGCTAGTGGCGTTCTTGTTATTTTCTTTGTTAGGCCTGTCCTGTAGTAGGTGACTTCTGGGAACTCTTCTGGCTCTATCAATCTGTTTCTTCACTTCCGCAGGTGGGTATTGTAGTTGTAAGAAAGCTTGACAGAGATCTTGTAGGTGTTTGTCTCTGTCTGAGGGGTTGGAGCAAATGCGGTTGTATCGCAGAGCTTGGCTGTAGACGATGGATCGTGTGGTGTGGTCAGGGTGAAAGCTGGAGGCATGTAGGTAGGAATAGCAGTCAGTAGGTTTCCGGTATAGGGTGGTGTCTATGTGACCATTGTTTATTAGCACTGTGGTGTCCAGGAAGTGGATCTCTTGTGTGGACTGGACCAGGCTGAGGTTGATGGTGGGATGGAAATTGTTGAAATCATGGTGGAATTCCTCAAGGGCTTCTTTTCCATGGGTCCAGATGATGAAGATGTCATCAATATAGCGCAAGTAGAGTAGGGGCTTTAGGGGACGAGAGCTGAGGAAGCGTTGTTCTAAATCAGCCATAAAAATGTTGGCATACTGTGGGGCCATGAGGGTACCCATAGCAGTGCCTCTGATCTGAAGGTATGTGGGGGGGCGGAGGGTGAGAAAACCTGGATTTGTGGTGGAAATGGCCCAACTTGATGATCACTTTAGATAAGCTATTACCAGCAGGAAAGTGAGTTTGTGTGTATGGTTTTTGGAGGGGGGTGAGGGAGTGAGAGAACCTGGATTTGTGCAGGAAATGGCCCACCTTGATTATCATACACATTGTGAAGAGAGTGGTCACTTTGGATGGGCTATTACCAGCAGGAGAGTGAGTTTGGGGGGGGGTGGGCGGAGGGTGAGAGAACCTGGATTTGTGCTGGAAATGGCCCAACTTGATGATCACTTTAGATAAGCTATTACCAGCAGGACAGTGGGGTGGGAGGAGGTATTGTTTCATGGTCTCTGTGTGTATATAATGTCTTCTGCAGTTTCCACGGTATGCATCCGATGAAGTGAGCTGTAGCTCACGAAAGCTCATGCTCAAATAAATTGGTTAGTCTCTAAGGTGCCACAAGTACTCCTTTTCTTTTTCCTAGATACTATGAGGATCTTCAATAAGGTACCGGTTTGGTGCTCTTCACCATTAAATATATAGTCAATGAGTTCTGTCTGAATTAAGGTAATAGACCCTGCACCCAATCTCCTCTTGCTGAGCAATATTGGAAGTGTCAACCCAGTGGGTATGGCATGCACTTGATTTCTAATACTCATGCTTCTGCTGCACTGATGTGGAATGGCCTTAGAGTGCTCTAGGACTTAAATGGTTTCTTCTCTGTAGGGGGATGGTCATGTAAAATAAAAGTTGTAAGACTAGATACTAGCCTGTGTTGGGAATAATGGTCCTGAGTGACTCTGACAAAGTACCTTTAATTCCTTTGGGACTTCAGTAGGCGCTGGAAGTAGTCCTCGCATCACTGAGTTTCTCAACATCTTTAGGATTGGAACCAACGTTACCAGTTTTTCAACCTTCTTAGCTCAGTGGCCATTCTTGTTATCCATGATAGCTGGCAAAATAAAGGAGGTAGAAAACAAACAAGAAAGGATTTGAGAGATCTTTTTTCTAATGTCATGTAAATTGATGTTCATTTTACTATCCATTATACAACAATTCTTTTGTTTAGCTTTAGTGTAATAAAACCTACAATTGTTCATAAATATTTCAAGCCATTCAGAGGAATAGAAAAATTATCCAATTTTGTTTTTGTTTTGCATTCCAGTGCAGATCAGGCAAACAACAGAGTTGAAATAAGCTGTTCACTAGATTTCTGAAATCAAGCTATTCTTATTGGGTACTGATAGGGATATTCTGCCATTCCCCTGGTGGGCGAGCTAGCCTGAAATACATTGGCAGTCCCCATATTCTCCTATCAGGATTGCATCTGTATCCTTTTACTTCCCGGCTTCTGGTTCTAATGTTGCTGCCTAACCGAGTCTTGCTGTGATGTCTTGAAACGCATGCTTTTCCAGAGAATAGGCTTTTTCTGACATCTGGGGTAAATTTTGTTGTGAGAGATTGAGTTGCAAAGCTTGCCCTCCTCTTCAGAAGAGCTATTGCATTGAGAACACAGAGGCTTTTCAGACCTGTCACTTTTAAATACACCTGCCTCCACTTGGATGCAGCTCTTCAGCATAGTGTTTGAGCCGAAGCCTCTGAAAGCAATGGTAGATGTATTTTAAGTGACAGGTCTAATTTTTTTACAGCACCTCAGAGAAATCAGTATTTTGATGAGTAAATGCAATACTGTGAAGCACTCTACTGCGTGTGGTTTCTAGTCCTTAGCAAAGTTTTCTGATATTCCAAAGCCAGTGGTCACGGAGAACTATCCTAAATACTTTAAAGGAACCATGAGTGCCTTTCACCTGACCTCTTACGCTATCGAACTTGGAGAGAATAAAAGATGAATCTCTTGCTTGACTGATACTTATTTTCAGTCTCTCAAAGTGCTAGTAATAACCCATTTTCTCCTAAGTTGTTTCATTTATTTTGTTATACTCAAAAAAAAATTGCATTTGCCAAAAATTCATAATCTGGGTACCTAAAGTTCATCCTAAATCCACACATTGGCATCTAAATAAAAGTGGCTGCACTCTGCCTGGTATGGGACACAGCTGAGAGCACCAATTTCAGGTCAGACTGCCAGAATACAGGGCATATACTTCAGATTGGTGGTATAGTCTGTCATAAGATTTCACAAAGCCAGTAACAAATGTGTGCTTCCAAAATACTATACTAGTTTTTATGAAGCCACAGTCAGTCACCTTCAGGCCCTCTAGTCTCCCATGCACCACCCAGACAAACCAGACTTCTATGATAAAAAGTTATTAAACCCAGAAATCACATATATTAGGTTCTTCCCGTTCCAAAGAACCAGACACTCACCCCAGGTCAACAGGTACTTCAGGATCTCTCCAAATACCACACTGAGCCCATCCTTAGTAAGCTAGCTAAAGATCTATTAATAAAAAAAGAAAAGAGAGTTATTAAATGGTTAAAGTGAATCATATACATTACAGTTGATTTCAGCATCTGTAGATCAGGATAATAGCACTGATGTTAAATCTGCCAGTTTGTAAGAAGTCTCTCTGTTTACATCCAAAGATTGGAGTCCTCAGTGCATTGTTCAAAGCTCCCTTTTGTTAGAAATCATGTTCCAGAGATGTGGAACAGGAAAGAGGCAAGGAGGTGATGTCATGGTCTCCAGTTTATACCATCAGTCCATGTGCATGGAAAAATACTGGCTCAAACATGGAATCATGGATTACATGATCTACCTGCCCTGCTAAGTCGTGGGCATCCATTGTCCATGTGCTCTCTGAGGCGTCCTCCAGAGGGGCCCACTGGAAGAGCTGATCCTCCTTAATGGCCCATCAACACGTGACTGGCTAGTCTTGATGTCAGTCTGTCTTGTTGCTGTCTGCTTTAGTAACAAGCGTACAGCAAATTTTCATGACTTTAAACACAATGGTGATACAGACCTTTCAACAGGATAATAATACTTAGCAGATTAAAACTTTTCCAATGATAACTTACAAGGCATGCTTTGTACAAGATTTATTGTGCAACATTGGTAACAACAACAGTGCAATGGTCAATTCCCTTTTTATGCAGTGTCACAGTGGCATCACCTCCAGAGGTGGTTAGTACTCTCAAAATTCATTGATGTCAGAGATGCCATAGTGAAAGATCATTTAGATCCCCAAACAATGCTATAATGCACTTTTTTGTATGATACCTTGCAAGGAAATTGTATCGAAATGTTTTACGGATTTAAATAATACAAGTATACTAACTGCAATGATGACCTTTAAAAAAAATGTTAGTTACTTGCCGTAGCCAACTAAATATATATCTGTAGTTGGCGAACATCACTGTAGTATTCAAGGTATTTCTAGTAATAGGTGTAAGGTGGATACAAGAGAATGCTGCAGTTACTGAGGTAACCTTATCTTAACTATATAATTGGCTGGTTTCTAAGGGCTATCACTATAGTGTGACAAAACTGCTAAAGTCCCAATAATAATAAATGCTTTCAACTAAGTGGCATTTCAGCTGCCCCCACCCCTGCATGCTTTGGTCTTAACAACTCAGTGCTTAAATCTGCAGTGTGTGAGTTTTCCAACTTATCGATTCACAAGCAGAAGTTCCTTTCAAATTAAGATAAAATATATCCCTTTAGGGTAAGCCAGGCAACCCCCAGATAGCTGAGTACCTGACATTCTGAGCAACAGACCGAGTCTTCTCTTTGGGCAGTTTGTGTGAAAGAAATTGTCTGGAGGCTTAGGGTACTGGGTTTGCTGGAGTTCGAATTGCGTCTAAGTGGTGGTGGTGGTGGTGGTTCATCATTGTTTATAAGAGTAAATCAGGACTGTGACCATACTGTAAATAAAAATAGATTAGGAAGGAATAGTTTGTTTTTACATGCAATTGCTCCTCCCCCCAAAAGTGGAATAACCTGCTGCAAACATACAAGCCCTTCTTGACTGCTCAGACTGGGGTAAATTACAGAAAATAGGGGGATATGGAGATTGCAGAGGGAGATGTCAAAGTGTTTGCCCATGAAGTCAATGGCAGATGTGCCAGGAAGGCTGTAGGTCGGTTTGGCCTAGGGCCAGATGCACTGCCTAAAATGCTATGTTAGAGGGAAATGTTCAAAAGACAAGCACTGAGCCCTACAATTGTGTGGCTTTTGAGGAGCCACTCGTTTGCTTTATCATTTCCTCAGAATGGGCATCAATGTGTGAAACAGAAGGGAGTGCATGGCCAGAATTTCTTGGGTAGTATGGGGATCCCATGAAATAGAAGAGGTCCCCACAATCTTGGAGCCTACAGGTGTACCCCTTTGCCTTCAGACTGTCTTTGGTCAGGGCCGGGGTCCCAGCATTGGTAACACAGCTGCTATGTTGCCACTGGCTGACTTCCCTTCCCACCAAGCACTCAAACCCCTGCAGTGGTGTGCAAAAGTGGGGTGAGTGGGGGGTGGAGGAGGGGCTAGTGCTGCTGAGTGCAGCAGAAACATACACTGGAAATTGCATAATAAATTACAATATATTCCAGAGAAAATGCTACATGAGGTCACTCCACCCCTTTTATAGCTATGACTGTCATATCTTTGTAGAGCTGAGCTTTAGCATAGAGGCAGCTACATGATGGGGGAGACCACCATGCACTTGGCTTCTTCTCTGCCACTTCTAAACATAATTGTACCCTGACTGCTCCCTTTAGTGCTGATTAAGGGTAGGGAAGCGTATGGTCCAAAGTTTTAGCTACTGGAATGTGGGAGATTGTTGTGAAAAGGAAGATAGGGGGAAGGTAAATCAAGAAGCTTTTTCAAATGTGTTAATGCTGTAGAGCAGTTTTAAAGAAATTGAAAATATTCTGTCATAAATTGCACTTAAATTGTCTCTTTTCCAGGCACCATACTGTGTGTGCTTTCTGTTAGCATTGCAGACAACATTGCATTTAGTAACTGTAGTTCATGGTGTCCAACACATTCAGGAACATACCAGACTCACTGATGCCATTTAAGCTTCCACTAATACAATCAGGGGAGAAGGTAATAAGCGTCTTTTCTTTTTACCCGTTGCCAGCATACATTATTTAATACCTGACAAAAACCCCAAGTGTAGGTGTATGAGTGGCTATGTTTGCTAATATTCACTGGCAATCTGTTTGCTTTGCATGTTTTCCAAGCCCTTTAAGGATCCTTAAAATACTTTACACAAAGCCACACAAAAGACTATGGACTTTGTATTAACCCTGATTTATTCTAACTGTTTCATATGCACTAGTGGTTTTCTCTAAGGTAGACAGATAATCATGTAACCCAAGACTGTACAACAATAACAGTGGCTGCTGTGACACCTACTGGCAAAGCAGAGTGGAGCAGGAAAATGCCTCCAGTTATTCATTCCTCTATTTTTTTTCCCCCATTTCCTTCCAATACTTGTATTCCACTCACAGTCCTCTGTGCTCTCGATGTAGAAATTTCTAGCTGTCTTTAGGAAGGACTGACATGTCTCATCTTCTGCAGCAATCCTGGTACTTTGTTTTTAATTCATTACATCCAACTGTGTTTTTTTTCTTTTCTTAATTTCTCTCTTCTCCACCCTCCTCCCAATAGTTCTTCAATGTTTATCCCCTTCCTATCATCTCTTATGTAAGTTTCTTCTATATCAGTGTTGTTAATATTAGAAAATTCAGGGAAATCACTTTGAAGTCTTCTCTGACTTGCCTTTTCCCACTAAAATAGCTCATCTTTCATGATCTGCAATTGTAACTTTAATCATGGAGGCACATTATCATTCTTATTGCTCCCTATTAGACATCCCACCTTTCAAGGGTAGAATGAGACATTTATTCAGTTCTTTCCATGAGATCTCATCACGAAGCAGTTTTTTGTGAAATGGCTTTAGAGCTATGGCCAGAAATGAGCTTTTCTGTATATTATTAACTTGTGATAGGGATCTTAGCAGTGCTCGGGCATGTCAGCCCATTTCCCCAACCCCTGGAAGAATAAATCAGATTTCGTAAGTGCAGGACCGGCTCTAGGCACCAGCAAACCAAGCACGTGTTTGGAGCAGCACAATTCCAGGGGCGGCATTCAGGGTGTGTGGTTTTTTTGGTTTTTTTTTTTGTTACGGCAGTTGCACTCTTGGAGGTTTTTGTTTTTTTGTTTTTGGTTTTGCTTGGGGCAGCAAAAAACCTAGAGCCGGCCGTGCATAAGTGAAGCAAAATTCACAAAGTGCTGTTTTTTCAGGGGGCTAGTTTTGCTGCACTCAAGGAATACTATAACCTTTCACAAGTACATTGCCTCTTGTGTATTATTTCTTGAATGTGATTCTACTAAAAAAAAATACAGTGGATGTCTTGGTATGTTATCTTTCCATACCTTCATTTCAGGTATGCTCCCTTTACCAAGAAAAAGAGGGTTTTTCATATCTGTCAGCCCTGCAGACTCTACTTGGGATCTGCAAGTAGAGAGAGATTCTCTCTACCTCTTCCATTACCACTAATAAAGTTTCTGCTATTAGATTTTAGCTGACAAATTTGTTGACGATGCGAGAGGCTTAACAGAATCAAGAATCTTATTCTATTCTGAATAGGTTCTTGTATTATGCTCATGATCCAAATGCCTTCCAGTACTACATGAAGCAACATAACTAACATCTGTTGTGTGTGTTCTCTCATCCTCTCCCCAGGGGGAGAAGGGTGTGCAGGGAAGTGCTGTGTGTTTTTTTTTTTTTTTTTTTTAATATGTACACACACACACAGAGCGATATGTTTATACTGGAGAATAAGGTCAAAAATGCACCTTGTATATGGAGTAGTTGGTGGTGAGATTTGTGTTAGCCCTTAGTTCCTGTGGGAGTTCATTCCAGTCTCAGATTGGACCCTGAGAAAGTCTTGCCTCCTGCACAGATGAGCTTTATCCTTATTGAAGTGCCACTGTGCCAGAGAAGAGTTGTTGTTGACTACAGTCATAAAATATTTAATTAATCTTTTAAATATCCTCTGCCCTGTCCATTGAGCTCCTTGACAATAAGGCCTGAGACCTTGAACCTGATCTGATATTCTGTGGGAAGACCTGTAGAGTGTGGAGGACAGGTCTGATGTGCTCGTGGTAGCCTGTGTTGCTGAGGAGATGTACAGTAGTGCTCAGTTCTGCTCTCATACTCCCATCTTAAACGGGACTGGCCCCTGGAATGTTTTTTTGTGCTCTTCTTTCCTTTTAAAGGAGCAGTAGTAGCCCCTATGCAGCCCTACTCCCATGCTTGCCCTCTTCCCGTAGGGGGAGGAAGCTAAGAGCGGCAAAGGCTTTGATCGCTGGCCTCATTCAGTTCGTTCACCTGCTCCAACTTTTAACTTTCCCTGAGTTGAGCAAATGGATTATTTTTTCAAGCCCAGCCTGTAGTCTGCCTTAGGCTATACCTCCATGAGGAATCTCAGTGAATCCCTCACTAGTATTAGCACTGACGGGACTTCTAGTGTAGGTGAGGCTTCTGCATCTGAATCAGTTTTTAACTTCCCTGCTAGATTAAGTTGACAGGATGGTAGTTAGAGGTATTTTTGAAAAATTGTCTGTGTGAAACCATTGTTTTCAACATTGTCTTAAGAAGATACCCCAAATTACTATTTTGGTGCTTGTCTCTTCCCACATATTTGTTCCACTTTTGTTTTACTTTAGAAGTTTAAGGGATGTCAAGTTTGGCCTTCAGTAAAACAAGGGAAGGGCTTGTGGGTCTCTGAAGATGTATTGGTTTAGGTTGGATGATAGGAAAAACTTTTTCGCTCTGAGGGTGGTGAAGCACTAGAATGCATTACCTAGGGAGGTGGTGGAATCTCCTTCCTTAGAGGTTTTCAAGGTCAGACTTGACAAAGCCCTGGCTGGGATGATTTACTTGGGGATTGGTCCTGCTTTGAGCAGGGGGTTGGACTAGATGACCTCCTGAGGTCCCTTCCAACCCTGATAGTCTATGATTCTATGAGATGGAGTTTCCTAAGCACTGAAGGCTTCATGACAAGGTATATTGCATTGCAGTAGTGCAGCTAAAAGATGAGAGAGGCCAGATCATCATTTGCCAGGGTGGGACAGAGACTGCTAGTCAACTAGAGTTGGTACAAGGCATTACTTGGATTACCATTCACTCACTCAGCTGCATTGGCTCTACGGTGCCAACAGAATAAATGTGTTTTAGTCACTAAAATGAGCAGATGTGAGGCAAAGAGTCAAGGGGAAAGATGTCAAGGGAGATGGTGTCAGTTTTCCATAGCTACTTTTCTGTCCATACACCTCTTTATCCAGTTTTCGCATCCATTTTAAGGATCTGATCCTGTGAGATGCTGTCTATCTTAGAGATGCTGAATGCTCTTTATTCCCAGTGGTTTCAATGGAAGTTGAGGGCATGGGTGGTGGTGATTTATTATTTGTATTTCGGTAACACTAAGAAGCCAAGCTGAGATTTGGGGGCTGCATTTTGTTGTTCGCTGTCCAGGAATAGAAACGGACAGCATCTGTCTCAGAGTTTACAAAATAGAGAAGATGGACAAAGATTGGGGAGAGGAAATATTATCCCCATTTTAAAGGTGGGTAACTGAGGCACAGAGACTCGGGGCCAGGTGTACAAAGGTATTTAGGCATCTAAAGATGCAGCTAGCCACCTACTGGGATTTACAAAAGCACCTAACCAGGTTAGGTGCCTAATTCTTGGTGGAAAGTCAATGGGAGTTAGGTGACTAATCTCTTTTGGTGCCTAGTGGGATTTACAAAGGCTCCATCTGTATCTTTGGGCACCTAAATACTTTTGTAAATCTGGCCTTAAGTGACTAGCTCAAGGTCAGGCAGAGAGTCTCTGTCTGAGCCAGTAACTGAACCCAGCTATCTTGATTCCTAGTCCACTTCCTCATCCAAAAGACCATCCTTCCTTTCCAGCACTACTTAGGATCAGCACATTGTGAGCAAAATCCTGGTGAGAGCCTGCCAGTCAAGTGGCACTTCCAGCAAGTTCTAACACTGTTTAGAATAGAAATATGCAGATTAAGCTAGTGTTCCACTGCTATTTTTACATGGTATTATTTCCATAGTGACATACCACTAAAAGCTGTCATTTAAAATCTCATAATGTCCTGCTCTAAACATCATTATCTTCTTCGCTAGAGAGCTCTGTACTGAGATAATTGGCCTTTACTTCTTTCTGCACTCACTCTTTCAGCTTTGGATTTATGACTTACGTTGCCATCAGTTATCTCAGTGTGGAGCATCTAAGAGTGGAGGACTGTAGCTCAATTCCATTCTTTCCTTGCAAAGTCATAGCAATTTGTCTTCATCCTTTGATATGGAGTACTTGTGGCACCTTAGAGACTAACCAATTTATTTGAGCATAAGCTTTCATGAGCTACAGCTCACTAGCTGTAGCACACGAAAGCTTATGCTCAAATAAATTGGTTAGTCTCTAAGGTGCCACAAGTCCTCCTTTTCTTTTTGCGAATACAGACTAACACGGCTGTTACTCTGAAACCTATCCTTTGATATATAGCTCTGAAGCCTCCCCATGGCCATTATGTCGCCACACCTTTCCATCAGCATGTACTCCTTGTCATTGGAATGTAAGCCCAAATATTTAAATTACCTAGAGGCCTTCGTGAGGTTTTGTGGGTCTCCCATTCATTTTTAGGTATAATGACTTTTTTGCAGGTTCCCCTTCTCTACTTGCTCTCCTTTATGGTATCGTCTTCACACTGGAAGGGTTGTAGGTGTGCCCAGAAAACACTTGTGAGCAGTAGTTGTCAGATATTGGGCAGATGCATATCCCCTGAGCCTCCTCATCCTAGAGACCAAGGATACAAATATCCTTTTCCGTGTAAGTGTTCCTCAGTTTCTGTGTACACCAGACGGAGTAGTCCTATTCTCTTCCACTGCCTTTCACTGTCACGCTACCATAAAGATATCTAGTTGAATTTTTCCTTATGGGGTCACACACCATTCTTCTATCATATTATTGTGCTTCTTCATTGTAGCACAAACTGTGTTGACTCATGAACTTTGCACACATCAGGGGATCTTGTTGCCTTCCTCTGAAATCTTGCTGTGATTAACTACAGACAACGCAGTACAATGAAGCAAAGAAAGACACTCATGGGAAAGTCTGGGAGACTATGAGCAAATTTGCAGGACTTTTGGGGCCTTCTCTAGAACTTACAAGTGTCCCATTAAGAATGAATAGGAGACTTCACAACATCTTAAAGATCCACAGAATTTTTTGTGACTCCTATGAGGCTTTCCAGTAAGCAGTTTACAGCACCAAGAACTCATAGAGACCTCCTGTTTCTTGTTTTTTTCTGAATAATATTGTCATTAATATGCATCATCACATTTGAATCTCAGGCTTCTGCAACAAGATGTACTAAATGCTATTCCAGGGGCCAGGATAAAGTGTATCTACTAACCCTAAATTCCCTGATTTTTGGCTGCTTTTTTCCCTCTCCAAAACTATTCAAAAGTCCTAATCTATGCTGTGTGGAGGGACAGTATTTCATGCACTAGTTCCCATTTTTGTGCCTTTTCTTCTTCTCACATTCTTAAATAAACTATGTGAAGTCCTTTATTCTCTAAATCCAAAGTGGATCACAGGTCTGTGTAGCTGATTTGTAGGTGCAATATTTAGACAGTTAAGTGAAGTAAATTGTGTACAACCTACCTCCATGGTAGCATTCTCTGAAATGCTTCCAGTTCCACATGCAGGGCCAGGTAGGCAGGCAGAACTGCAGGGTCTCAATCTATGGATAGGGAGGAGGGGTTTAGTTTTATTAGGAACTGGGGAAACTTTTGGGAAAGGGGGAGCCTATACAGGAAGGATGGGCTCCACCAAAACCAAAATGGAACCACATTGCTGGCACTTAAAATTGAAAAGGTTGTAGAGTAGTTTTTAAACTAAGAGCTGGGGGAAAGCTGACAGGTGTGGAGGAGCCCATGGTTTGGACAGAGACATCCCTTAGGGGAGGATCTATTAATGGAGATTCTCTATATCCTAGTAAGGAGGAGAGAATGCAAGATGATAAAATATGGGTAGGATCTGATAAGAAACAGTCAAATGAAAGACTGTCCCATTCAATTACATCATGTAATGGCAGACAGCTAAAAAGTGACAATTTAAGTGCTTATATACAAATGCTAGAAGTCTAAATAATAAGATGGGTGAAACGGTGCCCTGAATTAAATGAGGATATTGATATAACAGGCATCACAGAGTGGCACTATATATGAAAGAAAGCATAGAATCAAATAAATGAACCAACTGTACAACAGAATCTCTATGGATAGTAATTCTATGCTCGAATAATAAGAATATAGCAATAGGGATATACTACTTACCAGGATGTTGGTAGTGACTGAAATGCGCAAGGAGATTAGAGAGGCTATAAAAATAAACTCAATAATAACGGGGGATTTCAACTATCCCCATGTTGACTGGGTATATGTCACCTCAGGACGGGATGCAAAGATAAAGTTTCTTGACACCTTAAATGACTGCTTCTTAGAGCAGCCAGTCCTAGAAACCCACAAGAAGAGAGGTGTTTCTTGATTTAGTCCTTAGTGGAGCACAGGATCTGGTCCAAGAGGTGAATATGGCTGGACTGCTTGGTAATAGTGACCATAATATAATTAAATTTAACATCTCTGTGGTGGGGAAAACACCACAGCAACCCACCACGGTAGCATTTAATTTCAGAAAAGGGCACTACACAGAAATGAGGAAGTTAGTTAAACCGAAATTAAAAGGTACAGTGCCAAAAATGAAATCCTTGCAAGCTGCATGGAAACTTTTTAAAGACACCATAATAGAGGCTCAACTTAAGTGTATACCCCAAATTAAAAACCAGAGCACCAAAAAAGTGGTTGAACAACAAAGTAAAAGAAGCAGTGAGAGGCAAAAAGGCATCCTTTAAAAAGTCGAAGTTAAATCCTATTGAGGAAAATAGAAAGGAGCATAAACTCTGGCAAGTGAAGTGTAAAAATATAATTAGGAATGCTGAAAAAGAATTTGAAGAACAGTTAGCCAAAGACTCAAAAAGTAATAGCAATTTTTTTTAAAGTACATCAGAAGCAGAAAGCCTGTTAAACAACCAGTGGGGCCACTGGACAATTGAGATGCTAAAGGAGCACTCAAGGACAATAAGGCCATTGCGGAGAAACTAAATGAATTCTTGGCATTGGTCTTCATGGCTGAGGATGTGAGGGAGATTCTCAAACCTGAGCCATTCTTTTTAGGTGACAAATCTGAGGAACTCTCCCAGATTGAGGTGTCATTTGAGGGTTTTTTGGAACAAATTGATAAACTAAACAGTAATAAGTCACCAGGACCAGATGGTATTCAGCCAAGAGTTCTAAAGGAACTCAAATGTGAAACTGCAGAACGACCAAATGTGGCATCATTGCGGTACATAGCATAGCAGCGTAAGGACCAGGTGTACACCCAGATGCTTGCTGCATCTCCTTCCTTTCCACCTCTGTTACCCTCAGGAGATTGATGTCACATCGGGTCGTCTAGGGGAAACAGGGGAAGTTCTCATTAAAAGTGCTCTTCCAAGGGGAAAACAAAAAGCGTGTAGACCCACCCCACCCCCTGCATTCCGGATTGTCAAACTACGTGGCCACTAATGTGCCTTTACTGTGCTCAGCATGGGTCAGCAAGTAGTTTAAAGTGGCTGATGGGGGACTGGGGCCCCATGCAAGAGAGTCCGCAATTTGGGAGTGAAAACGTTCCCTCCCGCCCCGTTTGTAAACAGATTCCTGTGGTGCTATGAGGAAAGGCCATTGTTCGACTAGCTACCTCTGTTCCCAACATGAGCCTGCCATAAACTTCATTAAAAGTGCTGTCACCCATGACCCTGGGGCGGGGGCCTACTCACCATGGCTAGAGCAGCAAAACAACACAGTGAATGTTTACGGATTCTGATTGTTATGGCTTGCACATAGTGTAATATGGTGTGTTTTTTTGTTTGTTTTTTTTTTTTTGGTTTGGTTTTTTTGTAACGAAAACAACCTTGCTATGAAAATATTTTATTCATGTACAATGGCTCCTTTATTTTTTCCCATGACTGACCACTGGAAATGTGTCCTTCAGCTTGTCATCAACACCTGAAAGCATGCTTTCGCTGATTAGAAGGAGAAAGAGAACGCGGGAGGATATGTTCACCGAGATAATGAACGCCTCTGGTACAGCGGACACGGGTGAGAGTGTGGAGGATTTCAGTGTCCGAGAAGTTAGACATGGACATGGAGAGAAGGGAAGCTTCCAATGAGCAAGAGTGTGCCTTGCAGGATGAAATGCTTTGGATTATGTGGGACCAAGCAGATATGTTGAGGCGTCTGGCTGAACTGCAGGAACAGTCCCTCTGCAGACCCCAGTGGGCGGGCAGCCAGCCAGCATGGCCTGGTGCAGAATCACCCTCCCTCAAGCATTCCATGAGGCGTGGGTGAAAAGTCCATTATCCCTTTCACTTAACACAGGGGGAGGGTACAAGGAACAGAAGGTGACCATTCACAGACCTTTGATGGTCTGGAATGTGGTGTTATGTTACGCAGCTGAAAATGTTTCTCCCATTTCAACTTTACAACCCCTTTTCACCAAGGTCACCTTTTTTTGTGTTCTCCCTCTTTACTTATTTTTGTTAAATGAATTAAATGGATTCGAGAAATAAATGTTCTTTATTGAGTAGAAGCAGTTGGCTTGTGCGGGGGTTGGCTTTACAGGGACAGTGATACAAGGCAGGTGAAGGTTTGGGAAAGCACAATGCAGACAAGCAGCTCACATACTGTGACTCATTATTGAAATGGCTTTTCAAAGCCTCGTGGATATGCAGTGCCCCTTGCTGTGCTCTTCTTATTGCCCTGGTGTCTGGCTGCTCAAAAATGGCTGCCATGCGATCTGCCTCAATTGCCTACCCCTGCAGAAAATTTTCCCTCTTTTTTTCACAGATGATATGGAGCACACAGCAGGCCGCTATAACCATGGGGAATGTTCTCTTTGCTAAGGTCCAGCCTTGTTAGTAAACTTCTCCAGTGCCCTTTCAAATGACCAAAGGCACATTCAACCACCATTCTGCACATGCTGAGCCTATAGTTGAACCATTCCTTCCTGCTGTCCAGACGGCCGGTGTATGGCTTCATGAGCCATGGGGAGCAAGGGGTAGGCTGGGTCCCCCAGGATAACTATAGGCATCTCAACGTCATCAATGTTCATTTTGTGGTCTGGAAGGAAAGTCCTGGATTGCCTCTTTTTGAAGACACCCAAGTTCCTAAAGATGTGCGCTTCATGAACCTTTCCCGACCATCCTACGTTGATGTCAGTGAAGCGCCTCCTGTGATCCACCAGCACTTGCAACGCCATTGAAAAGTTTCCCTTTTGGTTTATGTACTCTTTGGCAAAGTGGTCTGGTGCCAAGATGGGGATATGCGTGCCATCCATCACCCCACCGCAATTATGGAACCCCATTGCCGCAAAACCATCCACTACGTTCTGCACATTTCCCAGACTCGCTACCCTTCATAGCAGACGTCGATTTAACGGCCCTGCACTCTTGGGAGCGCAGCAGCTACCGCAGTTGATTTATCTACTCCAAGTTGATTCCCCACTGACCGGTAACTGTCTGGCATTGCAAGCTTCCAAATAGCGATCACCACTCGCTTGTCCACTGTCAGAGCAGCTCTTATTTTTGTGTTGCTGCAGGGGAAAGCTCTGGAGAAGGCTCCTGGAAGGTGGCCTCCCGCATTCGAAAGTTCTGCAGCCGCTGCTCATCATCCCAAACCTGTAAAACGATGCGGTCCCACCAGTCAGTGCTTGTGCCGCAGGAGCAGAAATGGCGTTCAGAGTGCAGCTGCTCTGTGACTGCCAGCAGCAACTGTGAATTGTTTTTTTTCAATGGCTTGCAGCAGGGCTGCTTGCAGGACATCGCTATGTTCCACATGGCAGACCCTCCCTCGGCTCTGGAAATACTTCAGGAGAAGGCACCAGGTGTTTGAGATGCTCACAGCAAGAGAGCACAACTGAGCAGGCTCCATGCTTCTGGGGTTATGACGTACACGCAGCAGTTTTAAGGCGCAAAAACCACGGAGTTGTTTGCCATTGATATGAGCGAGGGTGCACAGTGCATCATGGAATGCTGAAGCAAACTTCCTATTCTCCCCGGCAACAATGTTTTGGTCCCAGGAGGCATTGCACAAACTTCCTAAAACACACTGCAGCAAGTTGCACTTTGGGATAGCTACCCACAGTGCACTGTTTTGTGCATTGATGCAGGTGCTGCTAGTGAGGATGCACTCCATCGAGACAATGAGCATGGTGTGGCCATGCACAATCGGCTTAATTAATTTGGGGGCTTGAGGTCGAATTAGATAAAGTGGACTTAATTTTGTGGTGTAGGCAAGCCCAGTGGCTGGCCTCCATTTCTTCGGGAGTACTGTTTTGCACCCATATTTAATTGCAGAAGCAAATGCTGTTATATAGGCATATAAGTTTCTGATTTCTGAGCACAAAAATGGGAGCTCTATTCTGTATCAATTCTATCTAGAACTTAGCAAAAGGATGGTCATGGGTTGGGGCTGAGGCATAGCCAAGAAATGTTCAATTAAGCAGATCCAGTTGCCACAAACCTCCCTGCTGCAGTAGATTGTCAGAGGTCAAAGCCTTATTCATTCCAGTGCACAAGCTGGAATAGCTACTCTGAAGGTGCTGGTTGATGACTGATGGGTGCCATCCCTGAGGGTTGGGGATATTCTGGCCTATTATTATCTGTGTCACAGTAGTGCCTACAGGCCCGAATCAGAAACAGGATCCCATCATTGTTCTGGGCTTTGCATAAACACACATTAAATGACAGCATCTCCCCTGAAGAACGTACAATCCCTCCAGGCTCTAAGTAGTTCTCTGCATGAAACTTTAATTTTTGATCTTTTTTCTGTATTTAATTCATTATTTTTTTCAGAATCACTTAACAGATGATAAAAGGCCACAAATAATTTTACATTTAAGATCTAGTTTCAATTTCAGACAGCTGATCAGAGATTTAAAAAACCCAAACTCTATTTTGCTCTTTTGTATAAAAAATATTGCTAGAAAGCTTGGCATGAAACAGTTTATAATTTTCATAAGTAATAAATTGCCAGCTTCATAAGCCAGAAGGAAGCGCACTAGTAATTGTTTTATCAGGTGTACATTTTGTTTCCTTTTCTTACCTTTTGTCTCTTCTTAGTGTCCTGAGAAGAATTCTTCTGTCACCCTAGCTCTGTCTGTATGGGGATTTAGTTCGGCTTAACAATGCCTCTTGGGTGTGTGGATTTTTCACATCCCTGACTGACCTAATTTTCTAGTGCAGACCAGGCCTTAATAATTAAGCATGATCTTCCCTGCCAGAAACCATGCCTGCACAGTGCTCTTCTTCAAGTCTGGGAAAGGCACTCAAGGCATGTCTACACTACAAAATTAAGTTGAACTAAGTTAGGTCGACCTACAGCCACCACAGTAATTAAATTAGTTCTTCTTGTCCATGCTATGCTCCTTTTGTTGGTGGTGAGCATCCCCACCAGGAGAGCTTGCAGTGACTGAAGTGGGGCATTGTGGAGCTCCAGTCTGTCAAAGGCAGCAACAGGTGATGTAAGCAACGCAGTGTCTACGCAGACAACATAACTCCATAACTACATCAACTGAAGTGCCACGCCTCTTGTGGAAGTAGAGTTATTAGGTCAGCCTGGCGGGCAAGTTGGCGGTAGGAATGTTGTAGAGTAGACGCTTTCACAATTAGGTCGACGTAAGCTGCCTTCCATTGATCTAACTCTGTAGTGCAAACCATGCCTCAGTGTCGCAGCTAAATAGAAGATGGAACATATTGTTTATCTTAAGTAGTTACACACATTCTAAGGGACCATTCAAGGTGAAGTGGCCTGTTAATGCCCCTGCAGTCATAAGACAAAAAAAGGATGGGGGGGGCAGATTAGTGGATTATAGATTGGATTTATAATTTATTACGAGTGTCTTTATTAAGACCATGATTTTTAGTGTCAAGCAAAGTTATGAATGTAAGGGTCATCTTTTGAAGGTCTTGTACAGGCTTATTACAACAATCTGTAACCTACTAACCCCTGCTTTTTGTCAGGTGACTGCAGGGTGTTAACGGGCCACTTCACCTTGAATGATTCTTCAGAATACATGTTAACTCCTTATGCTAAACAATCTGTCCCATCTTGTATCTCACTATGACATTGAGTTTCTTTGCCAGACCCAAAGAAGAGCTCTGTGTAGCTCGAAATCTTGTCTCTTTGACCAATGAAAGTTGGTCCAATGGAAGATATTACCTTCTTCATCTTGTCTCTCTAATAGCCTGAGACCAACACCGCTAAAACAACACTACAAAGAATAATAGATGCTTTTCAGTTTACACTCGTTTCTTGTCTGTAGTCTTAGACACACACTGAAGTGTGAGCCCACGTTTACATTTTTGTAAAATCAAACTTTTATACAAACCTTTGACCAGTTGATTTGAAAATGTTTCCCATTGCCATAAATGAGGCTTCAGGATGTGCTTAATGGTAAGCACATATTTTAGTGCAGAAAACGGATGGAAATAAGCACATGCTTTCAGGAAATTAAAGGCTAAAAAATCTAAAGAAAAGTGAAAGCAGTTGTTTTTAGATAGACATTCCCCTGCAGTGTTTGAAAGACCAACATGACAGCACTAAGAACTTGAAAGTGAAATGGACAAAAATGTGAAAATTTCACAGATTTTCATTACCCAGACTGAGAGAAATTGGAGGCCAAAGAAATGTAAACATTCTTTCACATTTAGTAATTTACATATTTATTAGTGACCGAGATAAATACATTTGTTTACAATATGCGATCTTAAAGTGGAGTATATCCCTTTAATCTTATATCTGTTCCAAGAGTCAATATTCACAGTCATTTATGGTGTTACTTGAACACTTCCTCATTTTTATTTTGCTGTATCTGGAAATGTTCCAAGGTCCCGCTCAGCACAAGTATGCCCCTCAAGCTATTCAGCAGTGTTTCTGCTGAATACTAAAGTGGGAATTTTATGGACTGGTTCCACAAATAACAACAGTGTTTTCAAAATATGGAAGGAAGCCACTGAACACCAAAAGAATAATTCTGGCCAATCAGAGGCCTTTGCAAAACAGTCTGCAGAGAAGTGAAATGGCTGACAAAATACCATGTGACTTAGCTCTTTTCCTGATGTTATCAATTTTATTTTGAGCTCTGCAAACCACAGAAAGATATTTGTAATTCCAAAATGCATTTTATTGATGTGACACGTGTGACAAATGAAGCTTACTGCTGTATTTTCCTTAGAAACCAAATCAAAGATATGCCATTGTTTACTAAAAGGTATTTGACTTCTGCCTATTTCATTAGTTTGTCTCAGATTCATTGATTCTAAGGCCAAATTTGTGAACAACTTTCTAAAAATGGTGCTTGGTTTATTTCCACACACAGTTAGTTGAAAATCTATGAGGCTCTTCTGGACATGCCTATGAAATTAGTCTAGTACAATCAGCCCACCCTGTGTTACTGACACATGCTCTTAATGACTTCAGGCAAATCATTCAAGCCAACATTTTAAAGATACCTCTGATTCTGGGTGTCTCAGTTTGTGGGTACCCTACTTAACACACTTTGGGCCTAATTTTCAGAGGAGCTAAGAACAGACCTGTGCAAATAAAGGAATTTTTGGTTTACAGGCAGTTTCTAATAATAATTAATAAAAAAAAATTCAGGTTAACCTGAAAACAAATTTTCCCCCAAAATTTTGATGAATTGAAAATTAAAAAATGTTTGGGTTAAACAAAAACGCTTTGGTCTTGGGTGTATTTAAGCAGGTTTTAAAATAAAATGGAAGGAAAATTCTAGACAAAATGTCCTTTCAATCCCCCAAATTAAAAAGTTTTGTTTTAACAATGTTGAAATTAAATGTTTTTACTTATTTGGAATTCTTTGTTAATTTTTGTTTTACTGAAACAATTTACTGAAATTGACCCAAATTCATGAAATGTTTTGATTGACCGAGATCTGCATTTTTCTAAGAAAAAAAGTTTTGGCTGAAAATTTTCACCCAGCTTCAGCTGGGAGTGCTCTGCACTTCCGCAGATGAAGCTATACGTGTCTCAAGCCAGACACCTTAAAAAAGATGCCCCAAATCAGAGGTCACTTTTGAAAATGTAGGTCATCACCTCTCTGCCTCAGTTTACTCATAAAATGGGAATAATACTATCACCTGCCTGACAGGGGATGAGTAGGAGAATTAATTATGATTGTTGTTGCAATAAACAGGACTGAAGTTAGGGAGCATTTTTCATTTAGTAACCACAGTAGTATTAGACTTGATCTGCGTGGATCCTGTTTGCAGTAAACAGAGAGTAAGAGGAAAAATTGAGGCACTAAAAAGGATGGTAGGGACTTAGAGGAAATGGAAATGACATTGGCTAAGCAGTTAGTTAACTTTCTTTACAGAGAAACTGATAGGGGCAAGGATCACATTTCCATTTATGGTGTAGCGGAGAAATTATTGTGAAAAGACTGTGTTATAATTATGTTCAGTCTACCTGATCTACAGAATATGCATGCACAAAACCTAAAAGAAACAGAATGGAAATGTCTTTTTTTCCTCTGCTTTTAGGAGTCTCTTTGATAAGTCAGATTTTTAAGGACCAAATGTGGCAAATATACCACCATTATTTGTAAAAGGGCTGCCTGGTAAACTGTAAAATATTGTAGAGCAGTTAGTGCAACATAAGTAGCAAGGAACATCCAGCTACACAGAGAATACAGTGAAAAGCATAATGCATCTGAAACAAATATGGATTTATACAATATATATGAATTTGTATCCTCTCTCTTTGGGAGGAGGGAGTGAGAGAGAAATTTCAATAAACAAGGAGTATTTGCAACCAGAAATTATTTGGGGTTGTATGTACAGAGGTAACACACAGTGAAACAGAGATAATTGTCTCTTGCATAACACTTGTTTGAACATAGCTGGAATATTACATTTAGTTCTGGACACCTAATTACTAAAGATATTGGTAGATAAACTGAAGGAAGCTCAGAAGAGCGACAAAATGTTTAAGTAGCTGGAGGGATGGACTTATGAGAAAAGAAATTTTAAAAACTTTCTTTGGGAAAAAAAAAAATCCAAGTCTTTCAACCCAGTGCATGGCTTCAATAAAAATGGCAAGCTGGAGTCTTCACGGGGAGAAATCAACAATCAGAGAACAAATCAAAAGAAGTGGCAGCTTTTATTAGGCATCTGGAATCGGGAAGGATATTATCACTCTGGAGATGGCACAGCCTGGGATGGTGCTTGGTTTTTAGCCTATGTATCGCAAAGTAAAGCTAGAGAGTCTCTCTTGAGGAGGGAAGAATTTAAAATGATCTAACCAAGGGTTGTCAGATTTCTGACAAGTTGATAATATGGAACAAGATAAATTGCTTAGAGTGAGGGGTTTGAAACCAGGGTAACACCTAACAAGTAGGACATTTTCAAAAGTAGGGGGCTATGGTAAATTTGTGCACTAGCAACTGGAGAGGTGTGCGCACGCAGGTGCTCAGGACATGTTTGTGCCTATGTCTGCATGTTGTTTTGACTCAAGTTACATGCCCACCATATTTTTGAAATTTGTCCCTATGCGCTGTGTACTGCCTTTTGTTCATATGCACAACTCCTGTGGTGAATAGGTGGCCAGAGAGGTTGTGTGATTGGTGAAGGAGGGGGAGAGGTTGAGGGGACAGAAAAGAGAAGCAAGGAGAATCCAGGGAAGGAGCAAGAGAGTCTGAAGAGGAAGGATGAACAGGTGGTTTAGGTGCTAGGCTGGGACTCAGGACACCTGGGTTTAAATCCCTGCTCTGCTGCAGGTATCCTGTGTAACCTTTGGCAAGTCACTTAGCCTCTCTGGGCATCATCCTCTGTTCCCCATCTTACACTAATATTGATCCCCTGCTATAGTGTATACTGCACTGTAGAGTAGGCAAGCCATCCCCCAGCAAAAGCACTTGAAGCATGTTTTATTTTTCTCACACCACATATTTCACATGTTTTTAAAACCGATGTGAGTACCAAGTCAGAGCCCATTTTGCTTTTTATCTGTTTATTTAGGCTTTTTTTTTTTAACCAGATTCTGGATACACATTTCAGAAATGCTGTGAAAATGCACCTGCTTTCAGCTCAATAGACAGCAATTAAATTCAAATAATTAGGCAAGTAAGAGGCCAAAGGTAATCCGTACACCAGGTAGAAGGAAGAAAATTACTTCTTGTAGCCTTCTCTTGTCTCCAGTTTTATGCTTTTATTATTTTACTCGCTGTTTTAAAAACAAAAGCCAAAGTATGTCTAGTTAAAGCGTAGGCATAATGTCACTTAGCAATAATGTCCAAGATCATTGAACAGGGTAGAGAAAGCAGAGGGATTTGTTCTAATCTCGGTTGTTAATTACACTGCATTGCTGACCTTCGCAGGCATTCTTTCCCTGATTCCAATTAGAAGGATGCAGCAGCTGAGTGATGAGTGGGTATATCAAAGCAGGCACCTTATTGTTTTTAAATCAAAGGCGTGTTATTTTTTTTTCTTTCTTTCCTTATGTAACCATGTGATTTAAAAAAAAAAAACTAATAAATACCTTTTCCAGCTATGTTCTCCAAACATTTGCACTGCACCTTGCGTCGTGGGCAACAGGAGTCTCCTATTACAAGGAGATTGCCTCTGGATGGGTGTGCACTTCGAGATGGAGTCAGATCGGTTTTGCTAGTGTTGGGAAAAGCAAGCGGGTTTCATGAAAAGCTAGCAGAAGATTGGGGAATGGTACAGAAACACCAAGAAAGGGGAGGTGTTTGAAATAGTGCAAGGAGAGTTAAGCAAGAGCAATAGGATGAAATTAAGTAAGGAACATTTAAAGGGTATGGGCCAAATTCTGCAATGCTATTGCTCTGGAGAACTCGTATGTCTGGAAACACACCTGCTTGCATTGTGCGCCATAGAAATAACTTCCCCAAATCTCTACAGAGGAGTGCAGAGGTGTGGAAATGAGCATGTTGCTCACTAGTTGGTGGTGTGGCATTGAGTGGATAACTCAAACTCTGCTCGTTGGCTGCCACCTCTTCCCTGCACATAACCAGCTTGTAGCTGGCCCTGGGCAGGCACTCAGATGTTCAGCAGCTGGGGGCCATATAAGTACCTAGATAAATAGCTAGCTACCCCTTCATAAATTTCAGGGGATGGAGATCCCTGTCCTGCTGTGTTTCAGTATGGGCTCAAGCAAGCAAAATCCTTTGCCTTGTGGTTTGCTCATTTATTTATTTATTCAGTGTTGGGCCCAGTAACAGGAAGAATTTCCTAGAGTATTCTTGGCTCCTAATAGTGAAATGTATTAGTCTGTGAAATTCCATCCCAAAAGAAGTGTAAAGCCATGTGAAATTAGAATGGGCAGAGCACTGGGTCATACCCTGTCAGGAACAATCTTGCACAGATTGGGAGATGGACTAGCTGATCCAATTGGCCTTTCCAGTCTCTAATTTCAACAGGTCTATAAATGGGAAGGCAAATCCCCAGTATTTTTCAGGTCCTATGAACTGAAGTGGGACTATTGTAATTTTCTCTGTACAATCTATAAATATATTGTAGCATGTCAAAATTGCATTGAGGACGTGGATTTTATTTCCATGTAAGATAGGGATGAAACATGTGGCACAGCCAACTTAGCA
The DNA here is from genome assembly GCF_965152235.1 of Eretmochelys imbricata. Lineage (NCBI taxonomy): Eukaryota > Metazoa > Chordata > Testudines > Cheloniidae > Eretmochelys > Eretmochelys imbricata. Next base: position 167,698,980 of record NC_135574.1, read on the forward strand.
GAAGCCCAGGTCCATACTATGGTTGTTGAATATTTGACAAATATATGGTCCCTCATCACACATGCTGCAAGTATTTAGCTGGGTTTTAGTGTTTAGCTCTTTCATTTGCTTCTAATGAGAAGTAGTGATCAATAACTACTATGATCAGAAGTTATTTTGCTTTTCTGTTTTGTGTGTGTTGCTGCCAATCATACCCCATTTGGCTGCATTGTAAACATGAGCTAACATCTATATCTATCAGATGCCAAGAATGTGTTGCGGGCAAGTGTGTACCAATAGAGGAGCAGGTGTTTCCCCTGGGGTCATTGCCACCTGTCTGGTTTTTCACAATGCAGCCAGATTTTTAAAGCTGTCACTTGCTGTTGGTTCAACATCAAACCTTGCTTATTAGCTGACCTTTGCATTGCCAGGTATTGCATAGAGAGTTGTGAAAAGCTTATTAGTCTGCTTCTGAACTGCTGCTGACCAACTCTTTGTCTGCCTGTCGAGTGATTTACAGGAGGGTCTGCTTCCAGTGGCACTGACTTAGGAACCAGTCCTTAAAACAAGCCCTCATTGACTTAAGGCGCTGGTTTAGTTATTTAAAATCTATCACCAGTTTCCCTAGGGCAACACTACACTTGGATTTCACAGAACTAAACTGACGAATTTAGTTGATGAGGTTGCTTCATAAGAGCTAATACTGGCAGGGAACAAGATAGGCTGAATTAATCGGTGGTGGAGTTATTATGGGGATGAATTTGGCCTGATGTGTTTTTGCTGTGATCTAAACCTCTCATAATCTTTCCTGAGCGAGGGTCTGACCATGCACCCTTTCCACTCAATGGCTACCTTCCTACTGGTCAGTGAACAGATGATCTAGCTTGAAGTTCTTACAAAAATGTACAAATTCTCTCCCTGCTTCAAAGCGAACCTTTCATTTAACTCACAGGCCAATTTTATTTCTACCCAATAGTCCAGGTTCCTTCCCCACTCTGAACTCTAGGGTACAGATGTGGGGAGCTGCATGAAAAACCCCCTAAGCATATTTTTACCAGCTTAGGTTAAAACTTGCCCAAGGTACAAACTATTTTACCTTTTGTCCCTGGACCTTTATTGCTGCCACCACCAAGTGTCTAACAAAAATAACAGGGAAAGAGCCCACTTGGAAACGTCTTTCCCCCCAAAAAATCCCCCCAAGCCCTACACCTCCTTTCCTGGGGAAGGCTTGATAAAAATCCTCACCAATTTGCATAGGTGAACACAGACCCAAACCCTTGGATCTTAAGAACAATGAAAAAGCAAGCAGGTTCTTAAAAGAAGAATTTTAATTAAAGAAAAAGTAAAAGAATCACCTCTGTAAAATCAGGATGGTAAATACCTTACAGGGTAATCAAATTCAAAACATAGAGAATCCCTCTAGGCAAAACCTTAAGTTACAAAAACAGACAAAAACAGGAATATACATTCCATTCAGCACACTTATTTTATCAGCCATTTAAACAAAACAGAATCTAACGCATACCTAACTAGATTGCTTATTAACTCTTTACAGGAGTTCTGACCTGCATTCCTGCTCTGGTCCTGGCAAAAACAACACACAGACAGAGAGAACCCTTTGTCTCCCCCTCCAGCTTTGAAAGTATCTTGTCTCCTCATTGGTCATTTTGGTCAGGTGCCAGCGAGGTTATCCTAGCTTCTTAACCCTTTACAGGTGAAAGGGTTTTTCCTCTGGCCAGGAGGGATTTAAAGGTTTTTACCCTTCCCTTTATATTTATGACACCAATCATTTACTAAACTGTAGATTAATTGACGCGTCTGTGAGGAAAAGTGCTGTTGTTTTAAAAGTGGTCATCTCTTTGGCAGTTAATGCTTTTATAAACCAATATCTGAAATCAGGTTGGCTGTGGAGCCTGCTGCAAATGGCCTGCTGCAAATACTCAGTGCTCGAGTTAACTAGAAAGGATGATTTCCTCCTTTTTCACAGGGAAAAACAATCCATATTTGAAATTTTCCCATTGGGAAATAATTAAGAAAAAACATTTTAAAGAAGTGGGGGCAGAGGGAAAGCTACTTTTCCTCACTGTCAGATTCTTTCAACCAGCACAAGTTGGAAATCAGACAAGGTGTGAAAAAATGTTTGTTTCTGAAAGTAAGGCAAGGTCTACGCTGGAGACCCAAATTGGTATAACTATGTTGCTCAGGGGTGTGCAAAATCCACCAACCTCACCCCCTCTGTAGACAGCGCTCTGTCGACTGGAGAGCATCTCTCGTTGACATAGCTATCCTCTCTCGGGGGGGGCGGAGGGGTGAATTCACTTTGCCGATGGGAGAAGCTCTCCTATGAGCATAATAGCATTTTCACTAAAGCACTACAGCGTTAATTTAACCCTTTAAAATGAAAATGTTACTTTTAAAAGTGAAAAGTTACACTTTTAAAAATGATTTTTTCCCCACTTCTAAGCTTTTTTTTTTAGAGAACTTTTTCCCTGGAAAAAGCTTTTTTTAAGAGAGAAGGCAAGCATTCCCCCCCCCCCCCCATTTAAAATGGAAAATGTTTAAAATACCGAAAAATGTGTCCTCCATTAAAAAATATATATTTTTTTAAAATGGTTGAATTTTTCACAAATTTCATTTTGACAAAACTCAAATTTTCAGCAGACTTCTGGCTCTTTTTAATCCATCTAATAAGCCAAATTCTGCTCTATTACACTTGTGCAACTACATTGAAATTATTTTGGTTGCCAGGGTGTAACACAGGCAGAATTTACCCAAATGACTTTGGGAAGAGAAAGATAAATGTTCTTGGTGGGTTGTTTTTAAGTTGTTTTAGGGGGTTGGCTGTCTTTTGTTAGGGTTTTTGGTTTTTTTTTTTGGTTATTGCTAGATTACCACATTGACATTTTTGTATCTGGAACTAACCAGTTAAAGCTTTGCTTGTATTGCTTTGCTTAGAGAGGAGAAAGTTATGGAAGTAGATGCCAACTTCCTTGAGATGATTGAAGAGATTTCTCAATGTAGAAGAGTAAGTGTAACTGACAGCCAAGATCAGTGAGACAAAGTAGGTGAGGTAATTTCTTTTATTGGACCAACTTCTGTAGGTGAGATAGGCTTTTGTGCCACACACAGCTCTTTGTCAGGTCTGGGAAAGATACTTCGAGCATCCCAGCTAAATGCAAGACGGGGCAGATTTTTTAGCATAAGTAGTGAGCACATATTATAAGGGACCATTCAAGGTAGAGTGGCCCATTAATAGCTCTGCAGTTATAGGACAAAGGGGGATTATTGGGTTACATATTGCTATAATGAGAAATACATCCAGTGTATCTATTCAGTCCTTGATTTTTAGGGTCTAGCAGAGTTATGAATTTAAGTTCCCAGGCTCAGCTTTTGAAAGTGTTGTGCAGGTTTCCTTTGAGTATGGGGACTGATAGGTCAAATATAGGGTGATTGCTCTGTGAAGTGTTCACCCACAAGCGACAGGGTATTTTTGGTCTTTTATCATTTTCTTGTGCAAGTTCATTCGAGAGCATTCGAGAGCATTGATTGTCTGGTTTCTCGCACATAGTTGTTGTTGGGGCATTTAGTGCACTGGATGAGGTACACCTCATGTTGTGATAACATGTGTAGGACCCATGGATCTTAAAAGGTGTGTTGTGGAGGGTTTGATCATTGCAGCAGTGGAGATATGTCTGCAGGTTTTGCATCTGTTGTTCTGGCAGGGTCTGGTGCTGCTTTGAGTTTTGTGTCCTGGTCTGTGGGGAGCTTGCTTCTGATGATGAGCTTAGAGAGGCTGGGGGGTTGTTTGAAGACCAGTTTTGGGGGTTCAGGAAAGATTTATTTCAGGATGGGTTCCCTATCGAGTATAGGTTATAGTTGTTTGATGATACCCTGTGTGGGGTGGTAGGTGAGAACTAGGGGCGTGTGGTTATTTCTTCATTGAAGCAGGTTCTCTCAGGTTATTCCATGATGCGATCTACTTCCTTGGTGGAGTATCCTTGTTTGGTGAAGGCAGATTTGAGCGTGTTTAAGGTGCATAACCTGGACTTTTTTGTGTGAGCATATTCTGTGGTATATGAGTGCCTGGCTGTAGATAAATTGGCCCCTAGTTGTTACCTACCACCCCACACTGGAAATAAAAGTCGTATGAGGGCAGAGATGTTAATGGGCCACTCTACCTTGAATGGTCCTTACAATATGTGCTAACTACTTATGCTAAACAATCTGCTCCATCTTGCATTTGGCTGTAAAGCTCAGGGTACCTTTCCCAGACCTGAAGAGCTCTGTTGTCTGTCTCTAAAGCTTGTCCTTCTCATCAACAGAAATTGGTCCAATAAAAGGTATTATCTCACCCACCTCGTTTGTGTAGAATCCAATGCATACCGCAAGAGCACAAGTGTATCTATTTAATAAAGGGCAGATCTGTATCACTTAGTGATCACATTTGCATTCCCTTTAAAAAAAAATCCAGTTCCATCCTGTGATGGTCTATTGTTTGCAGTATTTAGCCTTTGAGAAATCTGCTCACATTATGAAAGAGGTGAAATCTATGCTTGTCTGTCTTCTAGTTTTGAGAGGTTAAATTATGATGGCTTTGCGTTCATAAAGCACTCTCCCTCCCTGACCCCAGAAGGTCTTTTACGTAATTAAATGTAAACGTTGTCTTATTATTGGACCCCAGTTTATTTCTAGGAGCACGTTACATATATCAGGGTTCAGTGTCTACAATGCAAACAAAATGAAATAGAGTTTTGTGGCCATGCCTAAATTATCATTATATTGCATATTAATTGCAATTCTTGCCAATTTTTCACACTGCTTGCCCAGGATTGTTTGGGAAATTTGTGTGATTTTGCTATTTCCCACCAGAAGTGCTTATATGGGCATGGTGGGGAGATAACATTAAGGAAAAATGTAGAATTATTAAACCATAGAGAATGACATTAAAAAGACCCGACATAAAGGTAGCCTTTTTGTACTTGTTTCAGGATAATCTAACATAGCAGGCATCATGTTGTACATACTTTTTCTTCAAGGGTAAATCGTAGTGCTCATAATAAAAGCAATTAATGTGTTTTCATGGATGTTGGTTAGATATTTATTATACCGAATATGACCACTTGCCTAATGATAGGCTCTGACACTTGCAATTAATTAAACCTCTATGTAATTCATCAGTATTGAAATGAAAAGGCCACTCACTGCATTATCTGCTGACTGATTTATTCATTTTTAAAGCATCTAACAATATAGCAGCTAGGCACTTAGTAACTAAATTAAAACAATAATGAATTAGTTAAACCCATCTACAGTGGATAACATTAAAATTACAACCCTTTTTCTCAAGAATAATAAAAACAAAAATCAGACAAAAGCTAAATGACGTCAGAATGTCTTACAGTGTTGTTAGACTGGAACTTTGTGCCAAGGGAGCAAATTCCAGCAGTAATGCCCTCAAGTGGGGAAAAAAACCCTATGCCTGTTATGGAGTATTTGGAAGCCTTCATAGCCCTGGTCTACACTAGGACTTTAGGTCGAATTTAGCAGCGTTAAATCGATGTAAACCTGCACCGGTCCACACAATGAAGCCCTTTATTTCGACTTAAAGGGCTCTTAAAATCGATTTCCTTACTCCACCCCTGACAAGTGGATTAGCACTTAAATCGACGTTGCCGGCTCGAATTTGGGGTACTGTGGACACAATTCGATGGTATTGGCCTCCGGGAGCTATCCCAGAGTGCTCCATTATGACCGCTCTGGACAGCACTCTCAACTCAGATGCACTGGCCAGGTAGACAGGAAAAGAACCGCGAACTTTTGAATCTCATTTCCTGTTTGGCCAGCGTGGCAAGCTGCAGGTGACCATGCAGAGCTCATCAGCACAGGTGACCATGATGGAGTCCCAGAATCGCAAAAGAGCTCCAGCATGGACCGAACGGGAGGTACGGGATCTGATCGCTGTTTGGGGAGAGGAATCCGTGCTATCAGAACTCCGTTCCAGTTTTCGAAATGCCAAAACCTTTGTCAAAATCTCCCAGGGCATGAAGGACAGAGGCCATAACAGGGACCCGAAGCAGTGCCGCGTGAAACTGAAGGAGCTGAGGCAAACTTACCAGAAAACCACAGAGGCGAACAGCCGCTCTGGATCAGAGCCCCAAACATGCCACTTCTATGATGAGCTGCATGCCATTTTAGGGGGTTCAGCCACCACTACCCCAGCCGTGTTGTTTGACTCCTTCAATGGAGATGGAGGCAATACGGAAGCAGGTTTTGGGGACGAAGAAGATGATGAGGAGGAGGAGGAGGAGGTTATAGATAGCTCACAGCAAGCAAGCGGAGAAACCAGTTTTCCCGACAGCCAGGAACTGTTTCTCACCCTAGACCTGGAGCCAGTACCCCCCGAACCCACCCAAGGCTGCCTCCTGGACCCAGCAGGCGGAGAAGTGACCTCTGGTGAGTGTACCTTTTAAAATACTATACATGGTTTAAAAGCAAGCATGTGAAAGGATTACTTTGCCCTGGCATTCGCGGTTCTCCTGGATGTACTCCCAAAGCCTTTGCAAAAGGTTTCTGGGGAGGGCAGCCTTATTGCGTCCTTCATGGTAGGACACTTTACCACTTCAGGCCAGTAACACGTACTCGGGAATCATTGTAGAACAAAGCATTGCAGTGTATGTTTGCTGGCATTCAAACAACATCCGTTCTTTATCTCTCAGTGTTATCCTCAGGAGAGTGAGATATAATTCATGGTCATCTGGTTGAAATAGAGTGCTTTTCTTCAGGGGACACTCAGAGGAGCCCATTCCTGCTGGGCTGTTTGCCTCTGGCTAAACAGAAATGTTCCCCGCTGTTAGCCACAGGGAGGGGGGAAGGTTGAGGGGGTAGCCACGCGGTGGGAGGAGGCAAAATGCGACCTTGTAACGAAAGCACATGTGCTATGTATGTAATGTTAACAGCAAGGTTTACCCTGAAAGAGTGTAGCCACTGTTTTATAAAATGTGTCTTTTTAAATACCGCTGTCCCTTTTTTTTTCTCCACCAGCTGCATGTGTTTCAATGATCACAGGATCTTCTCCTTCCCAGAGGCTAGTGAAGCTTAGAAAGAAAAAAAAACGCACTCGCGATTAAATGTTCTCCGAGCTCATGCTGTCCTCCCACACTGACAGAGCACAGACGAATGCGTGGAGGCAAATAATGTCAGAGTGCAGGAAAGCACAAAATGACCGGGAGGAGAGGTGGCAGGCTGAAGAGAGTAAGTGGCGGGCTGAAGACAGGGCTGAAGCTCAAATGTGGCGGCAGAGTGATGAGAGGAGGCAGGATTCAATGCTGAGGCTGCTGCAGGACCAAACCAGTATGCTCCAGTGTATGGTTGAGCTGCAGCAAAGGCAGCTGGAGCACAGACTGCCACTGCAGCCCCTGTGTAACCAACTGCCCTCCTCCCCAAGTTCCATAGCCTCCACACCCAGACGCCCAAGAACGTGGTGGGACGGCCTCCGGCCAACCAGCCACTCCACCACAGAGGATTGCCCAAAAAAAAGAAGGCTGTCATTCAATAAATTTTAAAGTTGTAAACTTTTGAAGTGCTGTGCTTAAAGTGCTGTGTGGCATTTTCCTTCCCTCCTTCACCACCCCTCCTGGGCTACCTTGGTAGTCATCCCCCTGTTTGTGTGATGAATGAATAAAGAATGCATGAATGTGAAGCAACAATGACTTTATTGCCTCTGCAAGCGGTGATTGAAGGGAGGAGGGGCGGGTGGTTAGCTTACAGGGAAGTAGAGTGAACCAAGGGGCGGGGGGTTTCATCAAGGAGAAACAAACAGAACTTTCACACCGTAGCCTGGCCAGTCATGAAACTGGTTTTCAAAGCTTCTCTGATGCGTACCGCGCCCTCCTGTGCTCTTCTAACCGCCCTGGTGTCTGGCTGCGCGTAACCAGCAGCCAGGCGATTTGCCTCAACCTCCCACCCCGCCATAAACGTCTCCCCCTTACTCTCACAGATATTGTGGAGCACACAGCAAGCAGTAATAACAGTGGGAATATTGGTTTCGCTGAGGTCTAAGCGAGTCAGTAAACTGCGCCAGCGCGCCTTTAAACGTCCAAATGCACATTCTACCACCATTCTGCACTTGCTCAGCCTGTAGTTGAACAGCTCCTGACTACTGTCCAGGCTGCCTGTGTACGGCTTCATGAGCCATGGCATAAGGGGTAGGCTGGGTCCCCAAGGATACATATAGGCATTTCAACATCCCCAGTGGTTATTTTCTGGTCTGGGAATAAAGTCCCTTCCTGCAGCTTTTGAAACAGACCAGAGTTCCTGAAGATGCGAGCATCATGCACCTTTCCCGGCCATCCCACGTTGATGTTGGTGAAACGTCCCTTGTGATCCACCAGAGCTTGCAGCACTATTGAAAAGTACCCCTTGCAGTTTATGTACTCGGCGGCTTGGTGCTCCGGTGCCAAGATAGGGATATGGGTTCCGTCTATGGCCCCACCACAGTTAGGGAATCCCATTGCAACAAAGCCATCCACTATGACCTGCACATTTCCCAGGGTCACTACCCTTGATATCAGCAGATCTTTGATTGCGTGGGCTACTTGCATCACAGCAGCCCCCACAGTAGATTTGCCCACTCCAAATTGATTCCCAACTGACCGGTAGCTGTCTGGCGTTGCAAGCTTCCACAGGGCTATCACCACTCGCTTCTCAACTGTGAGGGCTGCTCTCATCTTGGTATTCATGCGCCTCAGGGCAGGGGAAAGCAAGTCACAAAGTTCCATGAAAGTGTCCTTACGCATGCGAAAGTTTCGCAGCCACTGGGAATCGTCCCAGACCTGCAACACTATGCGGTCCCACCAGTCTGTGCTTGTTTCCCGAGCCCAGAATCGGCGTTCCACAGCATGAACCTGCCCCATTAGCACCATGATGCATGCATTGGCAGGGCCCATGCTTTCAGAGAAATCTGTGTCCATGTCCTGATCACTCACGTGACCGCGCTGACGTCGCCTCCTCGCCCGGTATCGCTTTGCCAGGTTCTGGTGCTGCATATACTGCTGGATAATGCGTGTGGTGTTTAATGTGCTCCTAATTGCCAAAGTGAGCTGAGCGGCCTCCATGCTTGCCTTGGTATGGCGTCCGCACAGAAAAAAGGCGCAGAACGATTGTCTGCCGTTGCTCTGACGGAGGGAGGGGCGACTGACGACACGGCTTACAGGGTTGGCTTCAGGGAGCTAAAATCAACAAAGGGGGTGTCTTTACATCAAGGAGTATTTCAGGCAGGACTTCACGGAGGGTTCCAATAAGAAATGGTGCACCTAAGTTATCGTTCTTATTGGAACAAGAAGGTTAGCCTGGCCTCTGATTGATACATGGCTAGATTTACCTCGCTGCACCTTCTCTGTGAGTGACTGCAGTGTGACCTAGAAGAATGAGTCCCCTAGACAGGGGAGGGGGGGAAGCAAATGAGTACAAAACAAATCTGGTCTATTTCTTGTTTTGATCCACTCCATCTATCTTTTACATCTTTGGCTGGCAGCAGACGGTGCAGAAGGACTGCATGCCATCCACATCTCATGGCTGCTCTGCAGAAGATGGTACAGTACGACTGCTAGCAGTCCGTATCACCTGCCTGCTCACCATAAGACGGTTCAATAGGACTGACTTCAGGACTAAAGAGAATGACCTGGTCAAGTCACTCCAAATTTAGTCCCTGCGCCCATGTCTGCCCAGGCGCTCCCAGCCGACGTGGCCAGGAGCACCTCGGACATGACAATGACGGCTACCAGTCGTACTGTACCGTCTGCTACCACAAGGCAAGGGGTTGCTGCTACTGTGTAGCAATGCTGTACCGTGTCTGCCAGCACCCAGGAGACATAGGGTGACGGTTACCTGAGCGGGCTCCATGCTTGCCGTGGTATGGCGTCTGCACAGGTAACTCAGGAAAAAAGGCGCGAAACGATTGTCTGCCCTTGCTTTCACGGAGGGAGGGAGGGAAGGGGGGCCTGATGATATGTACCCAGAACCACCCGCGACAATGTTTTAGCCCCATCAGGCATTGGGATCTCAACCCAGAATTCCAATGGGCAGCAGAGACTGCGGGAACTGTGGGATAGCTACCCACAGTGCAACGCTCCGGAAGTCGACTCTAGCCCCGGTACTGTGGAAGCGCTCCGCCGAGTTAATGCACTTAATGCACTTAGATCATTTTCTGTGGGGACACACACACTCGAATATATAAAACCGATTTCTAAAAAACCGACTTCTATAAATTCGACCTTATTCCGTAGTGTAGACATACCGTAACAGATGTTACTGGCTGTGATGGTGTATAGTGACTGAGCTGGGTTCCACACCATTCAGGTCTTTACAAATCATTGCCAATACCTTGAATTGCAACCAGAAGTGAAAAGAGAAGCCAAGGCAAGAGTTGAATTTGGCTGCTCTATGCGCTTGTAGTGTCTCATCTCGCTTGGAAGACAGGCAGCTGCATTCTGAAGCAGTTGGAGATTTGGAATGAATAGAGGGCATTCCAGTAGTACAGCCTTGAGGTGATGTAGGGTTAGTCAACCATGCCCATCACTCAGCACCAACACTTGTCTCCTTTCATATTCTCCCCTTTTCCTCCCATTCTGACAATGACTCCACCCTTGACTGCCCCTTTCTTTCCATCCCCCACTAACACCTCTGTGCCATCTTTCATTTCGCCCCCTACCTGCACCACCAATGAACTTCAACCATATTCATGAGGCGGCCACCTCTAGTAAACATGATTTCTGTATTGTGCGTTTCCCTTCTTTTGTCATCCCAACAAGAGTTGTAAATGCCGGGTGAAGAGTAGTGTGGTATGGGAGTAACTATGGTAATTGAATAATGTAATGTGAAGCATGGGGCTATGCTAATTCCAGTGTTAATCTTTCAGGCTGAGGATGTGAACTAGACCTTTCCAGAAATCTGGCCAGACTCTAGAGTGGGCTATGTGCTTGGGTACCCGATTATTTAAAAATGCTGTGCTTTCTCCCCGACAAATTTCATCCATCCGTGCTTATTAATCACTACCCACAGGAAATATTGGTCTGTAATGCTTTACAGAAGTCCATTTTACAGAAGTCATTTTATCTTTGAGTTGCCTGATGTGGCAGGCACCTTTTTTTGGTGAATTCATAAAACAACCAGATATTTAAAACAGTCATGAATTGTTAGTGTCCAATGTATTAGCGCCTCGGGGTGGCAGTAATTTGTGTTCTCTTCTTGGATATTTGCCATAACTATAGACTTTATTCTACGACTGTTCTGGGTGTAGAAAGAGAAGGTGCCTGAGCAGTGGGAGCTTCTTCCAGATATAAGAGAAGGTACAAAATTACAAATGTGACTTTTTTGTTCATGGTCCATACAACACTGTGATAAGAAAGAGCTTTGTATTGGTGGGGAGGAATATTGCATGATGCTTGAGGGCTGGGGAGAATGATTCCACTAACTACCTCCCTGGGAGCTGAAGTCATTGGTGTTAGTTAAAATGGATTTGTTTCCTTTCAAAATGTACTTCACCATGATTGCTAACCTCTTATAGCACTCTGCTTTTACTTTAATCCATTAATTTTACAGTTTAGTATAGGAGCTCAGTGTTTGTATCAGTTTTCAAGGGCTTCATTGACTTCATTTATCTACAGCACTGAAGTTTCCTACCCTTTGTTTTGTGTGCATGGTCATTAATCATCGCTTTTGCCAAGTTATGTTAAAAAACCACAGTGTAGTTTCACTGGGCACCCTCAAAAGTGGAAAAAGTTTGGAATTAAAAATACAACAAAAGTAATTTATTTTGATGTTTTCTTTAAACCAGACACCTTTAACTTAGCCTGTGGAAGGAGAAAGGGGTGTGAACAGCTGCAGACAGGGTTGAAGAACAACACTGGGAACCCGTACTAGCTCTGTGTGTGTGTGTGTGTGTGTGTGTGTGTGTGAGTGAGAGAGAGAGAGAGAGAGAGATTTATTAGTACTTGAAGGAAAATCTGATCTGATCTTGGCACTGCCGAATGGACTGTGAACTAGCCAAAAAATAGCAGCACATAAGCAATAAAGTTCTTCCTGTATTACCCCTCTTCCTTCCTCCATTTCTTTCTGTCATCTGATGATATTTTAGCCTCTAGGTTACACTGAAAAGTGAACAATGCACAGAATCCAATCATAATGCAGAAACATATCTTCATTCTGAAACATCTTTACATCAGTGATGTTATTTGCCTTTGTAAACACACTTGAGACTGGCTTAGTTAAATTGTTGGAGTGGTCAGTAGTACATCTGCAGATCTACTTCAAGGCAGTTTCCTTGGTGTTGCCTTTGAGTAATTCATGTTTTAAGATTAAACGGCTTTTCTATTTACTTTTTTTTACATTTTTTGTTTGAGACATTTATACCTTTTGCTTCCATTAAGAAACAAAACAAATATTCTCTCTCCTATATTTTTTGAAGCACTATACTAGGACTTTGATGTCTATATGCAGGTTCTCTAGATCCTGGATGACCTTGTGTTTGCCTCCTTCCCTGCCTATACCACACTGTCACACTAAACTCTGGACCAAGAAAACATCCACATAAATGATGATGGTGCCATATGTTAATAAAGGAGCTTGAGAAGAAACTGTGCTGTGTTCCCTAAGCTCTGCAGGACTTGTCACTTCCTCCTTCCTACTGGAGTTAGGGTTCAGGGACAGGAGCCCGGCAGATCAGAAATCGTCAGTGGAGCTGCATGAGCATCTGCAACCATGGTTGAAGAACAACACTGGGAACCCCTATCAGTGTAATGATGCAGAGCTTTTAATCCCCATATTCCATCTAGCCTAACTGTATGTAAGGGAGCAGTATGACTGCTCAGAGCTCCGGTACGAAACTGTAGAAAAACCTGAGTGTCTCTGGATTAAGTTTAGAAGTGTGTGCAACAAGAGTGATGTAGTGGTGGGAGTCTGCTATAGACCACCGGACCAGGGGGATGAGGTAGATGAGGCTTTCTTCCGGCAGCTCACGGAAGCTACTAGATCGCATGCCCTGATTCTCATGGGTGACTTTAATTTTCCTGATATCTGGTGGGAGAGCAATACAGCGGTGTATAGACAATCCAGGAAGTTTTTGGAAAGCGTAGGGGACAATTTCCTGGCGCAAGTGCTAGAGGAGCCAACTGGGGGGGGGCGCTTTTCTTGACCTGCTGCTCACAAACCGGGTAGAATTAGTGGGGGAAGCAAAAGTGGATGGGAATCTGGGAGGCAGTGACCATGAGTTGGTTGAGTTCAGGATCCTGACGCAGGGAAGGAAGGTAAGCAGCCGGATACGGACCCTGGACTTCGGGAAAGCAGACTTCGACTCCCTCAGGGAACGGATGGCCAGGATCCCCTGGGGGACTAACATGAAGGGGAAAGGAGTCCAGGAGAGCTGGCTGTATTTCAAGGAATCCCTGTTGAGGTTACAGGGACAAACCATCCCGATGAGTCGGAAGAATAGTAAATATGGCAGGCGACCAGCTTGGCTTAATGGTGAAATCCTAGCAGATCTTAACATAAAAAAGAAGCTTACAAGAAGTGGAAGGTTGGACATATGACCAGGGAAGAGTATAAAAATATTGCTCGGGCATGTAGGAATGATATCGGGAGGGCCAAATCGCACCTGGAGCTGCAGCTAGCAAGAGATGTCAAGAGTAACAAGAAGGGTTTCTTCAGGTATGTTGGCAACAAGAAGAAAGCCAAGGAAAGTGTGGGCCCCTTACTGAATGAGGGAGGCAACCTAGTGACAGAGGATATGGAAAAAGCTAATGTACTCAATGCTTTTTTTGCCTCTGTCTTCACTAACAAGGTCAGCTCCCAGAGTGCTGCGCTGGGCATCACAAAATGGGGAAGAGATGGCCAGCCCTCTGTGGAGATAGAGGTGGTTAGGGACTATTTAGAAAAGCTGGACGTGCACAAGTCCATGGGGCCGGACGAGTTGCATCCGAGAGTGCTGAAGGAATTGGCGGCTGTGATTGCAGAGCCATTGGCCATTATCTTTGAAAACTCGTGGCGAACGGGGGAAGTCCCGGATGACTGGAAAAAGGCTAATGTAGTGCCCATCTTTAAAAAAGGGAAGAAGGAGGATCCTGGGAACTACAGGCCAGTCAGCCTCACCTCAGTCCCTGGAAAAATCATGGAGCAGGTCCTCAAAGAATCAATCCTGAAGCACTTGCATGAGAGGAAAGTGATCAGGAACAGCCAGCATGGATTCACCAAGGGAAGGTCATGCCTGACTAATCTAATCGCCTTTTATGATGAGATTACTGGTTCTGTGGATGAAGGGAAAGCAGTGGATGTATTGTTTCTTGACTTTAGCAAAGCTTTTGACACGGTCTCCCACAGTATTCTTGTCAGCAAGTTAAGGAAGTATGGGCTGGATGAATGCACTATAAGATGGGTAGAAAGCTGGCTAGATTGTCGGGCTCAACGGGTAGTGATCAATGGCTCCATGTCTAGTTGGCAGCCGGTGTCAAGTGGAGTGCCCCAGGGTTCGGTCCTGGGGCCGGTTTTGTTCAATATCTTCATAAATGATCTGGAGGATGGTGTAGATTGCACTCTCAGCAAATTTGCGGATGATACTAAACTGGGAGGAGTGGTAGATACGCTGGAGGGGAGGGATAGGATACAGAAGGACCTAGACAAATTGGAGGATTGGGCCAAAAGAAATCTGATGAGGTTCAATAAGGATAAGTGCAGGGTCCTGCACTTAGGACGGAAGAACCCAATGCACAGCTACAGACTAGGGACCGAATGGCTAGGCAGCAGTTCTGCGGAAAAGGACCTAGGGGTGACAGTGGATGAGAAGCTGGATATGAGTCAGCAGTGTGCCCTTGTTGCCAAGAAGGCCAATGGCATTTTGGGATGTATAAGTAGGGGCATAGCAAGCAGATCGAGGGACGTGATCGTCCCCCTCTATTCGACATTGGTGAGGCCTCATCTGGAGTACTGTGTCCAGTTTTGGGCCCCACACTACAAGAAGGATGTGGATAAATTGGAGAGAGTCCAGCGAAGGGCAACAAAAATGATTAGGGGTCTAGAACACATGACTTATGAGGAGAGGCTGAGGGAGCTGGGATTGTTTAGTCTGCAGAAGAGAAGAATGAGGGGGGATTTGATAGCTGCTTTCAACTACCTGAAAGGGGGTTCCAAAGAGGATGGCTCTAGACTGTTCTCAATGGTAGCAGATGACAGAACGAGGAGTAATGGTCTCAAGTTGCAGTGGGGGAGGTTTAGATTGGATATTAGGAAAAACTTTTTCACTATGAGGGTGATGAAACACTGGAATGCGTTACCTAGGGAGGTGGTAGAATCTCCTTCCTTAGAGGTTTTTAAGGTCAGGCTTGACAAAGCCCTGGCTGGGATGATTTAACTGGGAATTGGTCCTGCTTCGAGCAGGGGTTGGACTAGATGACCTTCTGGGGTCCCTTCCAACCCTGATATTCTATGATTCTAGCCCTGCAAGGTGTTCCCATTTCCATTCCCTTCAGTTGTTGGCTATGATTCCAGGAGTTGGGGCTTCAGGAAAGATACCCAGTAGTACAAGATTACACAATAAAATGTCAAGAATTGCGGTGTCGCCAACTCTTTGATTTTTTTTTAAATGTGTCTCTCAGTATTTGGTGGTTTTTTTTTTTTAAGGCCCATCATCTGAAGACAAGCAAATGTGACAATCGCAGCTTTTAAAAAGGAAGCTTTAAGCTCTCTTGGTTGGGTAAAAAAAGTTTGAAAATGTTGGACCCTAACATTAAAAGCAA
The DNA here is from genome assembly GCF_965152235.1 of Eretmochelys imbricata. Lineage (NCBI taxonomy): Eukaryota > Metazoa > Chordata > Testudines > Cheloniidae > Eretmochelys > Eretmochelys imbricata. Next base: position 167,714,741 of record NC_135574.1, read on the forward strand.
GAAGGCAAACACAAACTCCAAAATTGTTGTTTAGAAAAATCTTGTGATTTTTAAGCCAGTCTGAGGAGTTAGCATTACTGGCATCAAAACACTAATGTTCCCTTGTTAGGGGGAAGAAAGGAAACAAGGCAGCAACTTTCTTTGTATTAGCTCCTTTCTTCATATTTCTTTTCAGTGTCTCTAATTGGTCTTCTGTACTTTGTATCCCCAACATCGCTGAAGCCTTTAGAACAAGCTGTTTTGTAGGCAAGCTGTGGCAAAAAAGCACTAGACAATTTTCAAACTTTAATACCCATTTTTTTTCTGCCTATCTTTAGAATAGCTTGTCTCAGTAATCTCAAATATGGTTTAAAAAAATTGTGCGCTTGGTCACAGCCCACATGTGCCACATTTCAAGTTGAAAGAGTATTTATTGGGGATTTTGTAGGTAGGAGCAGCAAAATTGGGTTTACAATGGAGTGGATTTTGCTGTTCTATTACGTAGATATCACCTTTTGCTGGATCATTTTTCTGTACTTCTGTATGTTAATGTGGTGTACTTTTATGGGCATCAGATTTAAAATCTTATTAGGTGACTTTAATTGTTCATGGTAGTCAAAAGTTCTACACCTTCATTTGGAATCCAAGCAAGAACTCAGGCAACCATGTGATGCAGTCCTATGCAACAGCCTGCTTTAGGAATGTAGTGTAGTAACAGAACAAAATCATCTGACTTTCATAATCAGTGAGTAGAAATAGCACAAAATAAGAGCCATCTGAAACAATCACACAGAAAAATCTCAACAGTTTCCAAGTAATAGGGTTCTTCTGAGCTGGATTAACTGCTATGGAGCAATCTGATTGCCAGCTGGGCTCCTGCCCTGGCAGGCAAAACTAGCATTTTTTTGTATCCTGTTTTCTTGCCAGCAAGGGGCACTTCGCAGTTTGATCAAGGACAATATGCCCTCCCATCAGTATTTTTCACTTTTTCATCTACTTTTTAAAAACATGATGTTCTTCAAACTTGTCCTGGACTGACTGGCAACTGGCTTGCTAACAATAAGATTTATTTAGCCCTCCCGAGTCCTGGACGCTCATTGGAGTCATCATTGGTCTTATTCCACATGTACCATATGGCTAGCAGGGAGATGAGGTTGAAATGCTTGTGCGAATATGCTTGGGTTGGATTCTGAATTCTGCTGGGTCAGTGTTGCAGCACAGGAGCTGGGTCGCACAATTTCACAATTTTTCATTCCTGAAGTGTATTGTTACACATTATTGTATTATATTGGCCCTGAGCCTCTTAGAATAGTTAGCTTTCAGCATTAATGGCGAAGTGGTTTCTTTTAGTATAAGTCTGCTTGCTTATTTTTGTCAGGCCTCAGCTTTAGCCAAGTCGCTGTAACCTACACAACAAATGCCCTTTCTGTGTTTGCGTCCATCATTCCTGAATTATTACAGTCCATTTACAAACAGCCTGTTAGTTGTAATTGCTTTCATGAACAATTAATCGGAGTTGAAGCTTCTACATCCTTTTCTGCTTGATTATGCAACAATCTACTGATCATGCAGTGGTTGACTATAGCAGGGGTTCTCAACCTTTTCCTTTCTGGGCTTCCACCTTCCCAAACATGCTATAAAAATGCCACGGCCCACCTGTGCCGCAACAAGTATTTTTCTGCATATAAAAGATTAGGGTTAGCATTAGGGGGTAGCAAGCAGGGCAATTTTTGTGAAGCTAAGTTGCTCTGGGGCAGTGGGGTTTCAGCTTTCTGCCCTGGCCTCCAGTGAGTCTAATACTGGCCCTGCTTGGCGGACCCCCTGAAAACCTGCTCGTGGCCCCCCAGGGGGCCTCGGTCCCCTGGTTGAGAACTGCTGGACTATAGAACAGCAAATTAGGAAGAGAAGGTGGACAGGGCATTTGTAGAACATATAACAGAAGTATCCAAAACACAAGACCTGGGAGTAATGGGGGACTTAAACGACCCAAATATCTGTTGGAAAAGTAATATGGCAAAAAACAAAATTTCCGATAAATTCTTGAAATGTATTGGGGACAATTTTTTGTTCCAGAAAGTGGAGGAAGTAACCTGGGAGGCAGTCATTTTAGACTTGGTTCTGACCAACAGGGAAGAATTGGTAGCGAGTCTGAAGGTGAAAGGCAGTGTGGGTGAAAGTGATCATGAAATTACAGATTTCATGATTCTAAGAAAAGGAAGGCGTGAGAGCAGCAGAATAAGGACAATGGGCTTCAAAAAAAAAAAAAAAAGCAGACTTTAACCAACTCAGAGAACAGGTAAGTAAGGACCAGTGGGAAGAAAAACTGAGGGAAAAAGGAGTGTAGGAGAGCTGGCAGTTTCTGAGGGGAGACCATATTAAAGGCACAACTGCAAACTATTTCAGTGCAAAGAAAAGATAGGAAGAATAATAAGAGGCCAATATGGCTCCATCAGGAGCTCTTTGATTTGAAAATCAAGAAGAAATCCTACAAAAAGTGGAAACGTAGACAAATTGCTAAAGAGGAGTACAAAAGAACAGCACAAACACACAGGAACAAAATCAGAAAGGCTAAGGCACAAATACCTAGCAAGTGACATAAAAGGCAATAAGAAGAGGATCTTTAAATACATTTCAGAGTGGTAGCCGTGTTAGTCTGTATCAGCAAAAACAACGAGGAGTCCTTGTGGCTCCTTAGAGACTAACAAATGTATTTGGGCATAAGCTTTTGTGGGCTATTTTCCACTCTATGCATCTGATGAAATGGGTTTTAGCCCATGAAAGCTTATGCCCAAATAAATTTGTTAGTCTCTAAGATGCCACAAGGACTCCTCGTTGTTTTTGCTGATACAGACTAACACGGCTACCATTCTGAAATGTATTTAAAGATCCTCTTCTTATTGCCTTCTATGCCACTTGCTAGGTATTTCTGCCTTAGCCTTTCTGTTGTTTTTAAATACATTAGGAGCAAGAAGAAGATGAAGAAAAGTGTAGGAGGAAGAAAGATAACTGACATCAAGAAAGCTGAGGTGTTTAATGCCTATTTTGTTTCAGTCTTCACTAAAACAGTTAATGGTGACCAGCTCCTCAATACAATTAATGTTAACAAGGAACACAAGCCAAAATAGGGAAAGAACAAGTTAAAGAATATTTAGATAAGTTAGATGTATTCAAGTCAGCTGGGCCTGATGAAATTCATTTTGGGATACTTAAGGAACTAGCTGTTTCAATCTTGGAATCCTTAGCAATGATCTTTGAGAGCTACTGGAGGATGGGTGAGGTCCCAGAATACTGGAGAAGAGCAAACATACCTATCTTTTTAAAATGGGGAACAAAGAGGACCTGGGTAATTATAAATCAATCTGCCTAACTGGAAAGATACTGTAACAAACTATTAAACCATCAGTTTATAAGCACTTGGAGGATAATAGGGTTATAAAGAAGGGATCCTAGAAATCTGTTTGCTACAAAAAAAATGCAGAATGTGTTTCTTACAGAGAATCTTTTAGTTTTTACATTTGTGAAAAAATAAAAACATATATTAAGTATTAACTACATTTTACTGAAAGTACCAGTGTCACTTATTCAGTGCCCGCAACCTCTCCCTCTTGTGGTTGATTTTTGAATGTGCTTTAAATTTACATAGCTAAACATATTCCAATAAACCTGCATCTGGCATATAGAGGTTACTCTATGGCATATGGGCATTCGTGTTTTAATGCATTTCAAATTTCTCTTCAGCCTCCAGATGTGAGTAATTAAAGTTATGAAAAGATGCTGAAAATTTTAAAAAATCACCCCTAAAGACCATGTCATGGAGTTTGGCAAGGACAAATTTCATGTTGATGGTAAAGTGCTGTTCTGTTCTGTACTGTATGCAGCAAGGCTGTAGATTACACATTTCAGTTCTATTAATTTTATTTTATTATAATGACTGATGACACTGGTATGTTTTAAACTAGTTTAAAAATTGTAAATATACCAGTAAAACATTGTGTTCAACTGATACCCATATATATTGTGGCTAGGGAAACTAAAGTTCAGTGTTTCATTTTAATTCTAAAAAAAAAAAAAGGCAGATTTTCATGTTTTATCGGAGAATTTTGGGGTGTTTTTAATCAGGAAAACTAGGATCCCTGATTATAAGGAATCCATATAAGCCAGTATGGATTTGTCAAGAAGTCATGCCACAACACCTAATTTCCTTCTTTCCTACAGGTCTAGTGGATAGGGAGGGAGAAAGCAGTAAGTGTGATATATCCTGATTTTAATAAGGTTTTTAACATGGTCCTACATGACATTCTCATAAGCAAACTAGGGAAATGCAGTCTAGATGAATTTACTATAAGGTGGGTGCACAACTTATTGAAAGACCGTACTCAGAGAAGTTATCAATGGTTCGCCGTCAAACTGGGACAGCATATCTAGTGGGGTCACATGTGGGTCAGTCCTGAGGAGAGGATGCCTATAAAACTTGCAGATGACATCAAGCGGGGAGGGATTGTAAGCACTTTGAAGGACAGGATTAGAATTCAAAAGGACCTTGACAAATTGGAGAATTGGTCTGAATTAGAAAAAGACAAGTGCAAGGTACTTCACATAGGAAGAAAAAAATCAAATGCACAAATACAAAATGAGGAATAACTGGCTAGGCGGTAGTACTGTTGAAAAGGAACTGGGGGTTACAGTGGATCACAAATTGAATCTGAACCAAGAACGTGATGCAGCTGTGAAAAAGGTTAATATCATTTTGGGCTGCATTAATAGGAGTGTTGTAGGTAAGACAAGGGAGGTAATTGACCCGTTCTACTCAGCACTGGTTAGGCCTCCGATGGACTACTCTTGCCAATTCTGGGTGCCACACTTTAGGAACAATGTGGACAAATTCAAGATAGTCCAGGGGAGAGCAACAAAAATGATGAAAGGTTTAGAAAATCTGACCTATGAGGAAAGGTTAAAAAAAACTGGGCATGTTTAGTCTTGAGAAAAGAAGACTGAAGGAGGAACCTGATAAGTCTTCAAAGGTCAGTTATAAAGAGGACTGTGATCAGTTGTTCTCCATGTCCACTGAAACAGGACAAGAAATAATGGGCTTAATCTGCAGCAAGAGAACTTAAGGTTAAACATTAGGGAAAGCTTTCTAACTATCAGGGTGGTTAAGCTGTAGAATAGGCTTCCAAGAAAGGTTGTGGAATCCCCATCATTGGATGTTTTTAAAAACAAGTTGGGCAAACACCTGCCTGGCATGGTCTAGGTTTACTTAGTCCTACCACAGCACAGAGGGCTGGCCTTGATGATTTCTTGAGTTCCCTTCCAGCCCGACGTTGCTATGATTCTGTGAATAATAAGGGGTGTATGACTCACTGAAATGGCACTGCAGCTGTAATGTTGCCTTTGTAAACAAGAGGTCTGGCCAAGGAGCATGAAGATACATTAGCAAATGATTCATGCTGTTGTAGCTACCTTTAATGTGTTACATGGCCATAGGCAGATTAGGCTGAATTTAAAAAAAAAAAAAAAGTAAATTTTGAATTTAATTCCATTAAAAGAGGCAAAATCCATTTTATATATAGCATTGTAGGGTTAAATCTGGTGAACTTTTAATCTGTGTTATCACAGTGATTGATGGTATATTATAGTGATGGAATTTATATCCTCTTTTGATAACCACTTGAAACTGTCTGTTAGGTCAGCATTTACAAATACTGAATTTTTAATGCAAAAATTAGTTTATAATGTATTCAAACTTATTCATTAATGGCATAAAAGCAATATAAATAACAGCTTAATAAAACGGAATATCTTTGGTGAGAGGGTAAATCTTGAAGGGAATTTTAAAAAATATTTCCTCCAGGGAGAAGAGTTAAACTCAAGACAGTGATGTGTTGATTACTAATATTAACCAAGGTTTTATTGCAGTGAGATTTGGAGATGTCTTGGAGAAAATGGCAGTGCTAGCTAAGATTTTTGGAAAAGCAGGCATGTAATAGAGTAAATTATTTTCTATCATTTACCCATGACAGGAAAAGTCAAAGTGCTCTGTTCCATGCTGTAGTTATTATAACAGTAAAAATGTCTTGATGATCCATCCCTAGAAAATAAGAAATCTCAGCTAAATATTCATTGAAAGTGGCGGCCCAATCTGCTAGTTTAAATGTATGGTATGGTATGGTGTTTTGGCAGTAAAGAAGGCATTACCTTGCAAAAGTAATTACCTTCTTATTGATTGGTAAAAATGAATTGTATTTTAAGTTAGCATATTTAAAGTATGACCAGCTAGTAGTTTATAATTTGGTTTTAACTGCAAGCCTCTTAGTTCTTACAAAAGCAATAGCGCTTCATGCATAGAAAGGCAGTGAAGTGTATCTACTTAAATTATTCATTGTGCAGAACACATTTTTCCAACCAGAAGTCTCTTTTGGGGGAGGAGGGCATTTTTAACAGGCTGCTGCATTCTGTAATGCTCTCTGGGAAACGGAACATTACAGGTGTTTGGAAATGCTAGAAAGGGCTGGTAATTTAATGTAATGAAGAGCTAATGTCTAGAATAGAGGCATGTGCACTTTCCCCAGAGTGATGTGTGGCTCTGCAATGCCCTTTACTCAAGGCTGAGTGTACTCTGATAGAAAAGGCCTATAGAACTGACTAGCTGATGATCTCATTGATCTAGGTTGTGTGTGTTGGGTTTCGGAATCATTCTACACAATTTAATGAAGAACTCTATTCCTTTTCTAGAATTTTATGGTATGGTCTAAACACCTATAGGTAAGAAATGATTCCCTATCTACTTTGTAACTCCTTAGAGTAATTTCTACAGAGCCCTGACATTTTTTTAGAAGTCTGTTGCTTCAGTCCTCTTAAATGATGTAGGCCTGTTCCATAACAGTAAAGGCCACAAATGATGTCAATATGAATTTCAATGTATATCCATTACGAGAAGGGTATATTTCTATATTTATGGGCAGTGAGTGGCTGAAATATTGTCCTATATTAATATCTAGATCAGAAAAGATATATTTACAGTACAATGTGGCATGCATTTTTAGACTAGTATTGATACTCTGTCAAGCCATTTGCAAAGGGTCAAATTCTGCTCGGTTACAGAGCAGAATCTGTAGAAATCTGAAGTAACTCCACTGGAAGAAAATCTCAAAAGAAGAATGGTTTGTACACAGCGTAATTAGCAGGAAACAATGTAGGTGGTCAATGGAGCTGTACAAATGATGATTTTTTTTTTTTGGTTCACTGGCAGTTCTGAAACATTGGAAAAATTGTTTTTGCGAATAAAATGTTTTGAAAGAACTCATTTTGATTTTAGCCATTTTAAAGTTTTTAATAAAAGCAAAGGAAATTTGGAAATCAAGGGCTAGATTCACAAAGGCACATTCACAAAACTATTAATAGTGTTGCCGCCCTTATACCGGAAAGCTCAATGGATCAAGCACCCCCCTGGGATGTGAAAGATCCAGGTTTGAATTCCTGTTCTGGAACCCAGGTCTCCATTCCTAACCACCAGGCACGCTATAGGATATTCTGCAGTGGAGGCTCTGTCTCTCCTGTTGAAGCAGTTCCACTTTGCGTAAATAAATAGTCACTGCATCTGAGAGAGTGTGAATGAGTCCCTCGTCTGATGGTTATGGCATTCACCTGGGAGTGGGGAGATCTGGGTTCAAGTCCTTTCTCCATAGTGGTGATTCAAACCTAGATCTCACACATCCCAAGTGAGTGCCCTAATCACTGGGCTATTGGGTATAAGGGGATCATCACCACTTCCTCCTCCTCTGTTTTGTGAGTGAAGGCTACTTCTCCTTGTGAATCTAGCACCCCAGGCTGAAATGTTTCAATTAGGAAATGTCAAAATGAACTGTGTTTTTCTGAATCCCCCCCCCCCCCGCCCCACTGAAACAATTTGCCAAAACTGATGCAAATTCGTGATGTTTTCTGGTCAAGTCAAATCAGCATTTTGGGGCAGAAAAAAATTTGGATGAAAAATTTTACCTGCCTCCCATCTGGAGGTAGGCAAAGTTGGGGTGAAGTTGTGAATGGCTCTGATGGCTAGGAGAAGAAGCAATAACTTTATTCAGAAGAGCAGAAGCCAGTGCATGGTTTTAAGGAGAGCAATGATGTAATTAAACAATGAGAAACGGATGTGATCTTCACTGCTGTATATTAGATAGTGTGAGAGGGAGGGAAGCAGATCTTTATACTTGTTGTTAGTTAAGATTTATATTACCATGGCAACCAGAGTCCCTAGTGAGGATCAGGATCCTGTTGTACAAGCAAATGGGAAGGCACAAACCTTGTCTGGAGGAGTATACAATCTAAGCAACTTAATATTTAGAATCTTTGTAAATTCAATGAGACATAGTCAATGACACCGAGCTATTAAACTGTCCATTTGCTACTCTGATGCTTCAGTTCAGTCAGACACACATACTTTTTTACCACGTGGAGATCTGTCAACAGTCAAGCAAAAAATGTGCTTGATCCTGAATGCATTAACGATAACTCTTTGGACCTTAATGTAGTGAAACCTGATACCTGAAGGTTACAAAGAGTAAGAAGAAATAAACAGTACCACGCTCATCGGCACCAACTCCATGGGTGCTCCGGGGTTAGAGCACCCACGGGGAAAAAAATAGTGGGTTCTCAGCACCCACCAGCAGCCTTGCCAGTCAGCTTCTTCCCATCCCCCCAGTCCCTCATTTCCGCCACTGATCAGCTGTTCAGCGGTGTGCAGGAGGTGCTCTGTGGGGGAGGAGGAGTGGGGGCAGGAAGAGGCAGAGCAAAGGCGGGGCGCACTCGGGGGCGGGAAGGGGAGGGTGCAGAGCAGGGCGGGAGGAGGCTGGGGGTGGGTCCTTGGGGAAAGGGGTAGAGTGGGGGCAGGGTCTGGGGTGGAGTGAGGGTCGAGCACCCCGGGGGAAATTAGAAAGTCGGCGCATCTGACCGTGCTGCTCTTAATAATGAGTAACACAAAGATAGCTGCAGGTGTACAGCTTTTATGACACTGTGGTATAAAACTTCATCTTATTTCTGTTTTATTCAGTCTTTATGCCTTACAGTATATGTCTCTAGGCAAACTCGTTAAAAGGCAATACGCATTAGAAAAGAACTATTTTCTTTCTTAGTAGTTGAGAGAAATCTCCTATGTATTATCAAATCTGTAATGTCATGTAAATAATGTATTATTATTTTTCCCTTAAAATTAGAGTCCTGGAACTGTTGGCAAATTATCTCTGCCCTTGAAATATCATGATGTTAATCTGCGCTGTGCTCTTGAATTTGCACATCAAAAGTTTGCTTTGCAGACAGTCACCGTGGGAGTTGTGATTTCTTTTGTTGCTGACATGGCTGGAAGTTGATCCTGGAAGGAAAGCCACTAGCCCCTGACTTGGCATAATTGGAATCACAGTCTTCTACTGATAATCAGACTTGCAGCAGGCAAACGCTTATAGACAAACTTTATTCAACTAGATCCACAGGCTGGTAGAAATTCACTAGTCTGGGAACAGATTTTGTCTGTGATTAGGACCAGCAACTCTCATCTTGTCCTTGGATCTATCCCCCCAGTGTGTTTTCATGTAGTAGCCTTATGGCAACATGACTTATTGGGATAAGGACACCTTTTGTCCAGTTTAACCTTCACCATCATTCCATAGAAACTTCAGGGTTCTCTTTTCTCTGTAGATGTCGGTGTGAAATGACTAATACTGCAGTATTTTAACAAAACAAGATTTATTAAAATGAGAGAAAATGGAATAAAAATTAAAGAAATGGTTTACTTAACATATCTAGATTTGCCCTTATCACAAACTAAACTAAATTAATAGAGCTTTTCTCTTCCCTGTAGCAAATTTTGACTTTTTGGCAACCAATTGAAAACCTAAATAGTTCAATTAAGAAATGCCTCCATGGTGCCTCATGGGAGTTGTAATTTTCTCCCATTCTCCTCTATCAGACTACATCTCTCATGATTCTCCATGTCCTTCCAGTCGCACCAGGCTAAAGGTTCCCTTTTAAATGTCCTGGTAAATTGTTTGTGGGTTGAGTATTTAAACTACAAGAGCCTTCATTTATTAAACTCTCATTTAATTCTCCTTTGTTGTTGCTTTGCATGAGTCCCAGTGCTTTGTGCCCAAATGTGCACTCTGATTTGTTCCAGTACTAGATGGTTGGTCCAGAAAAAATCTGTATTTTAATCCTTTTCCTGATTTACCATTTGAACCTTTTTTAATCTCTTAATTTGAGAAGCAGATTGTCGTCTTCTTCTGCAGTGCTAAATTGCCAACCCTCTTCAGAGGCCTCCTTAAATTATCCAGTTTAGTTATTAAGAGTTTATTATATTCACACACTGGCCAATATACTTATTCAAGGATATTTTTGTAAATTGAAATCCTGATATGGTTGTTGATACCAGCAAAGAGAAGTGAAGTTCTCAGACACCTAAATTCACTTGCTGCTGACTTCTGGGGTCAGAGTTAGACCTGTGAATGATAAAGACACACTGTTAAGACTGTGTTGTATTGATCTGTTTTTTTTGTCCCCTTCACAAGATTGATCTTGGGAAATTATTTACTAATGTGGTATTTCCCGGACACTATAACCATACTAAGCCATGCATCTCTAAGATATAGCCTTCTTTATCTATCGCAGGGATTGGCAACTTTTGGTACACGGCCCATCAGGGAAATCCGCTGGTGGGCCGGGATGGTTGTTTTACGTACAGCAGTTCACCATTCCAGGCCAATGGGGGCTGCAGGGAGCAGCGCAGGCCAAGGGATGTGCTGGCCGCTGCTTCCCCCAGCCTCCATTGGCCTGGAACGGCAAACCGCGGCCAGTGGGAGCTGCAATCTGCCGAACCTGTGGACGCTGCAGGTAAACAAACCGTCCCGGCCCACCAGTAGATTTCCCTGACGGGCCACGTGCCAAAGGTTGCTGATTCCTGATCTCTCCACACAACTAAAACTCTTGTCCCATATCTCATCATCTTGTGTCATGATTACTGCTCAACGTGCTTCTCTCTGGCCTTGAAAAAACCATCTTGAATTGCTCATATCCATTCAGAAGGCTGCTGCAAAGAACATTTTCCTGGCCCACTGCTTTCACCATGTCACCCCTCTTTGAATCCCTCTACTGCAGGGGTGGGCAAACTTTTTGGCCTGAGGGCCACATCGGGGTTCCAAAACTGTACGGAGGGCCAGGTAGGGAAGGCTGTGCCTCCCCAAACAGCCTGGCCTCTGCCCCCTCCCACTTCCCACCCCCCTCAGGACCCTCCACCCATCGAACCCCCCCTGCTCCTTGTCCCCTGACTGCCTCCCCGGGACACCCCACCCCTAACTGCGCCCCCCCCAACCAACGCCCCCCTGTTCCCTGACTGCCCTGACCCCTATCCACACCCCTGACAGGCCCCCCCTGGGACTCCCACACCTATTCAACCCCCCCTGTCCGCTGCCCCCTCCCCCCAGAATCCATCCAACCACCCCCTGCTCCCTGTGCCCTGACTACCCCCCCAGGAGCCCCTGACCCTTATCCACCGCCCGCCCCCTTACCATGCCGTTCAGAGCAGCAGGATTGCCAGCCGCGCCGCCCAGAGTGCTGGCGGCACTGTGAGCTGAGGCTGCGCGGGAGGGGGGACGGCGCGGGAGGGGCCAGGGGCTAGCCTCTCTGGCCGGGAGCTCAAGGGCCAGGCAGGAGCTGCGGATGCTCACCTCTGATCACACCAGTCTCCACTGCCAACTTGTTAAATTTTCAAACAAGCACCTTTGTGTTTTCTCCCACGCTGCCCCACATGTTTGGGGGGTGTCCGCTCTAAACAGATGCAAAGCTGCCTTATTACCCACCTTCAAATACCTCCTAAAAGTCCCTTTGATGTGACAAAAGGTAGGCTGCTAGTGTGCAACGACCACTGCCTAACATACTGACCCGTACTGTCCCATTGTTTATTTGTACTTCCCCGTCAGTCTATATCCATCTGTTGTCTCTTGTCTTATACTAGGATTGTAAGCTCCTGGGGGCTGAGACCATGTATTTGTACAATGCCTAGCACAATGGTGTCCTGGTTTTGTCTCCTTCCCCCATGGCTACTAGACATGATGATAATACAAATAATAAAATAGCTACCCCAGGCTGTGGTCTCCACCAGACCTCACAAGCTTAGGTGCAGGTGAACATGGTTATTTGGATGGGAGATCTCCAAGGAAATCTCAGTTTCTGAATCCGGACATGTTATTCCTTCTTAACCCAAAGCGTCACTGTGCTGTTGGAAGAGCCATTTTGTTATAAAGTACATCTTGACCATACATGCTCACTAAGGTGTAGCACTTCTCACTAGTGTAGGGTGTTGGCTCCAGTATGTTGGAAAAATTCCAACCTGAGTAATTGTGTTCTGTCTCCCTAAATTCCCCCTGAATGTGTAGCTGGATAATATGGTATTTTTTTATTTTCTGTCATAAACTTTCAGGAGTATTGCTGTGCACTGTTAAACAGCTGGCCACTTTCACTCCAGAGGTGCCTGAACTTCGGTGGGGAATAAAGTAATTCTGGCAGGGTGCTTGGGAACCTAACAAAGCATTAGTGCAGATGCTATTAATATTTTATTTAATAGGAATAAACTGCTGGCAAGGTTTGGACTTCAGAGATCCACACTTTGTGTTTTAGCAGATTTATATTAATAAGAAACAACCATATTTAGAGTTTTCTTCTTACTAATGATGATAGTCCTTTTAAACCTTGCAGTAGTTTTTAAGCCTAAAGAAATTGAGATGACTGAACAGAGCAGGAGTGGCAGGACTTATGGACTTTTAAAGGTTTATTTTTATCTTAGTTGATCAAAAAACGTCCTGACAAACATTCCCCTCACCATAACACCAAACACAGCACTGAAAAACTTGACTATCAAGAGGAAAGTTTGGCAGGTGGCAACTGCTGTAGTATCCTTTGATTATCAACCTTCCAGAAAAAAACACTTTAGAAATGTTTCTCTTTGTATCCTGCCCTTAGAAGGAATTTCTTCATTCTGTCCAGAGTGCCATTCCTTCCATCTATGGTTTCATTAAAAAAGGAGAATGCATAGGGCCCTGATTCAGTCCATCCCGATTCAGCAGCGGCTGATCCAACACCCCTTGAAAACAATTGAATTTAAGCACATATTTAAGTACTTGGCTGAATAAGCATGGACTTAATCACCTACTTAAATTCTGTTCTGAATTGGGGAATAGATGACTTCAATGGGGCTACTCAAATTCTTAAAACTAGGTACATGCTTCAGTAGCTTGCTGAACTGCGGCCCTAATCCAGACTGAAGCAGAAGAGTTTACTGTCCATCAGACTAGCAGATCGTATTTTCTGAAGGGAATATCTGTGTACTCTGAGCAAGCACCGTTTAATACCAGAGATAGTAGCAGAGCAGAACACGCTACCTGCACAGGTATGTGCTGAAGATGTGCTTTTGACCCTAAACATAAGGCAGCAAAACTTTTTTTATCTTAGCTATAGGGGCCTACACAAAAACAAATGATTTTAAGAGGTGTTAATCTAGATCAGAGCAGTGGTTCTCATTCTGCCATATCAGAACTCCCCTGCTGCCCCCTACCATCTGGAAGGCATCGAACTGGGACAGCTCTCCCATTTAGCAATATGGGATGGGCAGAATGGTTGCAACTCCCAGATGAAGGACCTAGGATCTGAATAGGCAACTGTTAGTTTACTACATCTATAATCTCCCCTTGCCCTTTTCTTAAGTGATATTGGCAAAACCCAGAATTCAAACTCTACAAGACATGTGCCACTAAATTTTGGTGCTTTGAACCAACTTTAGTTTGGTTTGGGGAGCAGATCGAGAGCAGATAGTAAAAGATCCTCAAAACAAAGGGCAGAAAACAGCCATTTCTTATGAAATAGTGAACCAGTGGTGGATTGAATGGCACGGCACTGCAATATTTGTAATAGCCTTTCTTATGTAAATACACACACACACATATACCACAGTATATGTTGTTAAAAAAAATTGTATAAATGCTCCTCTGTGTTACATTCTTTTTGTTTACAAAATTCTATGAGTAAAAGTAACTTTAAATAGATAATTTCACTTGACACTGTTGTCACCCGTTATCTGATACACAACAGCAATGAATTGGTATGAAATTTTGCAGTCTGGCATATAAAACAGTGCGTGGCCCAGCCTGCAATTATGATTTGTTACCAATCACTATGAGATGCCAAAGCACCAGAAGTAATGAATGTGTAGATGGCACTTCTGCTTTTCAGTTTTGAAACTTGTATAAAAATTAGTGCAAAGCTGATGAATTCAGCAGGAAGGACCTGGAGGACAGGTGACAGTCCAGGGTGGAGGAATAACCATAACTGAGATTGCTTCATTTTACATCACTAAAACCAGCTGCAAAGTGACTTAACAATAGCAAAAGGTAGCTGCAAGGGGGTTTCCTCAAGGGATAACACTTGTACCCAGAAATCGAAATAACTCCGCATAAAAATGGTGGAGCAGTGGGTTACGTAAGCAGAAACCGAGTAACAGAAATCTCCCCCAGCCTAGGGGTTCAACCCAGTCTTATGATCCTGGGTGTGGAGCCCTGCCTTACCGCAGGTTGTCTCCTGTCTCTCTTACTTAGCACGTCAATTTATATTCCTTCTCCCTGAGCACCTCTGCAAAGGGAGGGGATTAATTCTTAGTAAATTGGGGAAGGGGTCGTGTCACCGCATCTGATAGCACCAATAATGTGTTTTCTCCATATGAGACACTTTATATTATCACATTATACTGTGGCACAGCAATACCAAAGTTGTAGAAGCAGGTTCACGTTTTCCTGTTCTTCCTTCAAATGCATCACTATACGCCACCATGAAAGCGTGTTCATACCGAATCTTTACTGACAGTACCACAGGAGGTCGCATACAGCACAGAGGGTGCATTTAGTTGATTGTGTAGTTCAGACAGCATCAGTGTAAAACAGCCAGCAAAGGTAGGTTTCAGTGATAATCTTCATTTATTATTAGAGTTGTAGACCTCTGCCTGTGATTGTTAGTCTGTTTGCTAAGGAGAGAGACGTATAGCCATTGCAAACTGTCCATAATAATTAGTTCATGATTGGAGAATTTTCCCTGGTGATTACTATGCAGAATCCTGAGTATATTTGTATGGAAGAAATTAACAGTGCTAAATTAAAACAAACTGAACTAATTCTGTTGTTAAGATTGATATTCTATGTATATCTTGTAAACAAATCAGTCTATCTAATGGCACAGTAAACAATATATAAAAATTATGAATGAAATTATTTAACAGTAAGGCAGCAAGCAAACGAAGAACTCCTACTTTTTCATCTGGTATGTATGTTTCAAAGGATAACATATTCCCTCGAGCAGAGAGCTCTAACTTTCATTAAAAGAAAAGGACTCCATTTATTTTGCAAACAAGTTATTTCTTTTCTTGCCTAGGGTCAGCAATCAAATAGGTCTAAAATGACAGGTTCTTTGCTATGGCATTATTCCTTTATTGACATATCCTTCCCAGCCAGGTGGCATTTCTGATACTGCAATTTCAATCCAAGCAGTTCTGCAAGTGGGTTATTTGATGGTTCTGGAAATGGCCATGGTTAAGAGGCTGAGGGTGGGTTTCAAAAAGATCTATCCCACTTTTTTTTTTTTTTTTTTTTTTTTAGGGAAATAATTTGTCCACAGCTTTCAGGACCATCTCTGGAGCATACACATTGTGTGGAGAAAGTGGCTAATAGTCCCTCTCTGTATATATTCAGGATGATGCTAAAGGTGGGTGCAAGGCCCTCCATGTGATTTTGAAACTTGCCACGGAAGAGAAACTGGTTGGCTGTTATCCTTTATGTGGACCAGCCATTAAAGGGCGGGATGTGGCACATGCTTTGGCAATGGGTTACACAATGGTTTGTAAGACAGCAGTGGAATGCTGAGAATAAGGATTCTGGAGTTCTGTTCCTGGTTCTGGGAGCAGAGTGTTGTCTAGTGTCTAGAGACAGCGTAGTTAAGCCCACAGATATGGCATATTCATCTTGAAAGGTGGTGTTGATGAGACTTGGCTCTGATATAGCTGAGACCTGGGTTCTGTTACCAGTTCTATCTGAAGCAACGCCTCAGTTGCCTGACTTGTCAAATGGGTGAAACTTGCCTGACTCCTAGGGAAAGGGGCATGAAGGAATGGACTAGAGTCTCTGTCAGCGAAGCAAAGGCTAGTTCTGTTAACAGGGGGCTGCCTCCAGCTCCTTGGCAGAGTTGGGATGTGCATAAAAACATGAAAAGATTCCCCATTTTCTGTTAGTGGAAGTTTAACTCCCTCAAAATAGCTTTAATTAAAATGTTAAATGAGTTTTACAGGGAATAATCAGAAGAGCTACACGGTGGGACATGTGAACTTTCGGGAAAGACATTAATAGAGCTACTGTGGGTTATAAGAGAATCATAGAATCATAGAATATCAGGGTTGGAAGGGACCCCTGAAGGTCATCTAGTCCAACCCCCTGCTCGTCCCTAGCGTTTAATCCTGTTAATAGAGCTCACTGGATCTGGCATCTTTAATGCAACAAAACATTATAGAAAAAGTGAGCTGCTGTCATGGTGAAAGGAGGAGCAGCAGGCAGCTGGCACAATGCTCTAGGCCAAGGAACTTCCTCTGCAGTGTCTTGCAGTGTTTCAGTTCCACTGCTGTGATTGAATAGTGGGAATACAGGAATGGTGATTCCAAACATCTCTCAAGCAGTTTGCACTCCCTCCTATAGTTAATCTCTGAAGTGCACTTTCTTGTGTAGACATGAGCTATCAGGAAATATTCTCTATTCACTGCCATCATCATTCACTCCAGGGTTACAGCTATAGTTGATCAGAGGTGACAGATTTGCCCTTCTATTCTGAAATTAAAGGATGCAGGAACATCAGATTTCCTTTGAGACTGGACAGGCCGGATAATCCATTCATTACATGATACTGGTACTACATGTTTTATACACAAAATGTTTTTTATTCTCAAATATTCCTAACATCCTTTGTCTGGCATATCTGTATTTTTCTTCTCAGAACAATGAGAGGTGTCCTTGGATCACCAAAACTAGTCATGAATCTAGTTACAATTCTGATTCTCTCCCTCTTAGGAGAGCCACAGCCTGCACTGGAAAGTGTTGACAAGGCGCTGTAGTGGGAACCCCCGAGAAGAATTCTGGCTGAGTCAGGGTATGTCTACACTGCACTCAGGAGGTGGGACTGCAGCTTGTATAGACGCACCTGAGCTAACCTCCATCTAGCTAGATCAAAGCTAGCTTGGGTATGTGTGTGAGACCTGCAGTCCCACCTCCTGGCTGATTGCAGCATAGGCAGACCCTCCGATTCTGAGGGCTCTTTGAGAGTGTACAGCACATTGCAGCATCAGCTCCACCACCCTAGGGTTGCCAACCCTCTAGGACTGTCCTGGAGTCACCAGGAATTAATGTTTAATTAAAGATTCTGTCATGTGATAAAACCTCCAGGACTATCTCCAACCAAAACTGGCACCTTACACCACCCTTTTAAAGGGTACAGCATATATTTTCCCCTGGGTTGGACCAGTAGAGAGTGAGAGGGCAACCATGGCCCTGCCCTCTCTGAACCTATCATGGCCTCTCCAGGCTAGCAAATAGTTCTTGCATTCAGGGAGTATGGGGACTGTGATTGTGCTCAGGCCCTGCATTGGGTGCACTGTTGGGTAAGCATACTGGCTCCCTGAGAAAGGACTAGTCATAATCTGGGCCATCATGAACTTACAAAGCACGATATCTCATAGTAAATTAAGCTCTCTCGCCTTAAATGTATCTACATGTACGACAGATACACAGAGCTTTGGAAAAGAGAATACATGTGTGGGGAACCTTTTCACGTGACTAAATATTGACTGATTTTATTTCTTACGCCTAATAAATATTGCAGTAGCCAATTTACGACCGGCTTCTTGAATCACTAATTTATACATTTGTTTGTGTGTATATCCCGCCCAAGTGTTCAGGGCCTAATCCTGCTCCCATTGAAGTACTATTGGGCCTAATGCTGCTTTCAATCAAGTCAATGTTATCAGGGCAAGGCCTTTAATGGCCCAAAGTTAACTAACCACTAACTGTTATTGGCACTTGCTGTGAAGATAACAGTTAGGTGCTATCCTGGGAACTGGAAAAAAGCACAGAGTAGTAACAATGATTGGGATATTTATGGTAATTAAAGAACAAGCAAAATGACAATTAATGAAAATTGATAATACGCTGCTTGCGTTAATAATAGTTATTTCTGTCACAAAACAAAATGAAGGGTACACTTTAAAATTTGGTCTGCTAATGGTTATAATAACGGGTTTAAAATTATCCACTTAATACATTTAGGACTGACTCAGTTTTTAGTATCAGAAGTTATATAAGTAAATTGTCTTGAACTAAACTAGCAGATAGCAATAGCAAAAGCAAAACCTATAAAAAGAAA
Organism: Eretmochelys imbricata; assembly: GCF_965152235.1. Lineage (NCBI taxonomy): Eukaryota > Metazoa > Chordata > Testudines > Cheloniidae > Eretmochelys > Eretmochelys imbricata. The sequence goes on from NC_135574.1 coordinate 167,733,197, forward strand.
TTGGATATAAAGGCAAGGAAGAAAATATACTTTAAATATATTGAAAACAGGAAATGGTGAAGATTGATTTTTGTTGTTCTTTATCACATTTCCCCTTTCTGTTAGGGACCTTAATCTGTCACTTGATGCTGTGCAGTACCTTACTCTGGGAGTTGTCCTATGGATTGCAATAAGACTCTTTGCAGGGGTCCACGCCTGTGCTTAATATGAGTAATGGTAACAGAATATGGCCCGTAGGCTGAAAGGCCAAATTAACAATCTGCGCTTTGTGAGGAGTGGCACATAGCTATGCTACCATAGGAGCCCCTCAGGAAAGAATTGTGATTCAGAGAGGCATATCCCCACCCGTCCTTGCTCCAGTGGAGTAGTATTTACTACTGGTCCTGACCTGTAGTAGATTTACTATCCCTGCTCTTGCCCCCCTGCACCGGCTGTGCTGCACTGGCTGGTGCATTGAGATAGGAGCTGGAGTCACCGCCCCACATGCTCCCCACCCACCTACCGGCTTAAGTGGGGGGTAGCAAGCCCATAGTTTTCCCGTATACACCCATACTCAAGGCCTGGGAAGGTTGCACTGGGGTGTCTTTGTGGCATTTTATGTCCTGCATATGGCCATACAGCTCAGCCTACAGTCTAGCTCTTTTGGGCATGGACTTGTCATCTTATGTACTTCTAAACCAACTGGCACATTTTGGGGTGATATGTAACCAACAGTGATGATGATGAGATATGTGATTCTGATTCTAATCAGTTTTAAGAGATTTGCAGTCTTACACTGAAGAGAAAGAAAGGCAAGGCCAAAGTGTTGATGTTTCTGGAATTTGTAGGCAGGAATGGACGATTGTACATTTTGAGGCCAAACTGATATTTCTTGATCCTCTTAAGTATTTTCATGTCTTTCAAGGCCATAAATATAAATTAGAAAAAAAAATGCTTAAAATGGAAAAACTGATTGAATCAAGAGATTTTGCTGTACTGCAGGTATTTTAAAAAGTGAGTTTAGGAGAAAAAAAAACCCATGTAGGTTTAATGTCAGCCAATGAAACTTGGTCATTTTCAAAGCCAGCTGCTTCCTCTCTGCATTTCACAAAGAGGCGGGGTCAGCTTCGGAAGTCACTAGGAAGGGAGGGCAGAAAAGTTGCATCCCATGAGTTGTTTCTTGTTAATGATGATAGGCTAGAGCTCAAACTATAGTTATGGTCAGAAAAGTATGACTCTTAAATGGCATCTTGGTATTTTATATCTAGTTTACTTCAATAGCCAAAGGCTAACATTATTTAAGCATAACTGAGAAAACATATATTTTGAAATCTCCATATTAAGGGCCATATGCTGCCTTCGATAAGGAAGAAGTTCTTAACTTGAAAATATTGATGCATCAACAGCCCAGTGTAAGGGCATTGGAGCTTTCACCAGAATGTATCTTGAGACCTTTACAGATTTGGGTTTACTAGTATAGCCGTGGGAATGGAAGTACAGTTCGAAAATACAGTCTGGTTCTGACTGCTAACCCTGTAGGTATATATCTGTGCCAGGGTGGGAGAGTAAGCCTTTTCCTCCCATATATTTAGATTGGAAGTTCCTTGGGAATGGCTCATCTCTTATTATGCATTTGTATAGTGTCTAGCACATGGTGGCCCCTTGTGTTATCGCAATACAAATAATAAATAATAAGATGCCTCTTTCTGGCTTTGAGGTGCAGAATGGACTCCTTAGTAATTCTCTGATCTCTAAATGCACTGATCTGCTTCTCAACTGGGTGCATCATTTTCTGAAGCCCATTTATGGCATGTCTGTGCCAGAAATGCAGGTTCCCAGTGTGTAATCCAAAAGATCAGTTAATGAAAGATTATATGGATTGAGAGAATGGACTGAGAGAATAACACACACTCTGGCAGTATAATGTGAACAGTAGCACAGTCTAATGTGCTAGGTCTGTAAAAGGTTTACACAGACTTTGTCCAAAGAGCAGTCTTGTGTGCCTTCTGCATTTTCAATATTAGATAGGATGCTTTTAAACCCTGAATTATTTATACCTTGGTAATATAGTATACTTGACCTTTATATATTGTAGCATTATACAGCAGTGAATGAAGTATTTTATGGCAATAGTTCATACATGTAACTGAAGAAGCAGGAGTACAAAAATCCTGTCTCTTCTTGTGGTAGGTCATCTATCTTTGCCAGGTCACTGCCAGCTTGGTGTTACGGCTTAAATGAAAAGCAGGGGCTGCAAAATACTACAACCCCATCTCACATTTTGCAAGGCATTTTCCATTTGGCTGTGATTGATCACATATGGTGTTACAAAACCAATTTGAGAACTGTACCCATTTTGCTGATCCCAGAAGGCTGAGGTTTCTAATAGTACTTTTATTTCCCAGTTTAGTCATTGTGAGTGATGTCTTTATCTGCGTCGATTCAAGGGTGTTGGTGTAAAGAAAATGGGCATTGTGTTCCTTTGAATCACAGGAAAAATAGTGAAACAAGATCATACCCATAGCAGGTGAAATTACAGTGTTTACTTGTGAATCTTTTAATTCGTTCTTTGCTTTGTGGACCAAAATCCTAAAGGCATGTAATAAATCGCCACAACATTTCTGAGTGTTAGGTTTGGCGATTAGTTGTCTGAACTAGTTAAAAGATATTGATATGTAAAATCATATGTGTCTAGAAAAATACCATATATACAGGAGGCTCAGGAGAGCCCATTATTCCAGCTATTGTCGGTGTTAACAAACTAAAATCCTTCACTTCCAATTACTAATTGTCGTGGTGTAGATTTGCTGGCTTTACAGAGTTTCCAGCAGAAACTTTGCCAGCACAAAAGTGGAAGACACATGGGACTGGAGATCTTCCCTGCTTTCAGGACAGTATACTATGGCTTACTCAATTGTATGCAGAGGATGCTGATGACCTATTAAGAGTCACACCCTGATCTTCCCCGACCTCCATCCACGCTCATGGAGGAGCCTCGCCAGTGGACCCAGCAGAGTTCCTCTATGGAAGGAGGGCAGGAACTGGAGACCCCGAGCAGGGAGTTCATACATGCCTCTGTGGTTATATCTACACAGCAGTTGGACATCCGCAGCTGGCCCATGCCCCGGCCTCACAGAGCTCGGGCTATTTAATTGCGGGGTAGACATGTGAGCTCAGGCTGGAGCCCAGGCTCTAGGACCCTGATCCCAAACATCAGACCACAATTAAATAGTCCTTTAGCCCAAGCCCCATGAGCACAGGCCAGCTGCGGGTTTTTAATTGCAGCATAGACATATGTCATTACTCTGCGACTCACCACCCTTACGTGCTGTGGCTGGTAGACCTATGACTTTGCTGGTGCACCAGTCATCATCCTTGATTAAGGGGGTTTCACTGTCTGCCGTGCCAAAGTCACTCTATGGGCTAGGGTGGAGGATTCTTTCTGCTCCTCACCTTCCATAGAGCTCTCCACCTCAGAATCTGATGGCTAGGGCTGCACACACAGTCAAGGATTTTCACCTTAATGCATTAAAAACATCCACTTCGAGATCTGCAATGAAAACCTGAAGGTAGTTTCAGGCTCTCAGCATGGCTTAGGTAGAAGGGGCAATTCCGAATCTGGCAGAGAAGCAATAGCATAGCTGATTTGGACATTGCAGTCAAGCAGGCCTTTTTTACCTAGTTCGGATGGTAAGGTAGGGCCATGTAAGTGTCAGGCTGAACAAAATGCAAATGTGAAAGGCCCATCAATCCATCCTTGGCTGAAACATCGTTGCCAATTAAGGTGGCACTGTGGACGTTGGAGGAAAAGCAGAGAAAGCAGAAAAATTACTGCATTCAGACAGACGTGAAGTCACAATTAGGAGTTAATAGATTGGAAAATTAAAAGAGAGAGACACACAGATGAGATTAAGCCTTTTCCCTTTGAAATTTCAGCTATAAAAGCTTTGACAGACAGGCTGCTGGCTCACAGGTAACTTCCTTCTGTAAGCTGCAGTGGAATTTCAACATGACTTACGTGTACAGCACTTTTTTGCTGTTTTGTCTCCCCATTTCAGTTTATAGGCAAAAGCTGCTGGGAGAAAGCTGCAAAAGATACTTTTCGGGCTTTTAATTTTGTGACCACAAGCAATGTTGTAAGCCTACTTGATGGCCACAGAGAAGATGGAGAATTGTGATGACGCTGGACTTGGAAGGGAGAAGCGAGGCTAGAACTTGGTCCACAGTTATGCTGCTCTTGTCTTTTATTTGTTAGTTGTTACTGCTAAAGACAGAGGAGCTGAATCTGACGTTTCACTGATTTTCTATATGTGTGGTTTAGTTGACGTCATTGACGTTACTCCTGGTTCTCATCTGTGTGAGATCAGAATAGAATGAGAGCTTTCAGCCACCTCTTGTGCCCTCCTGATTCTGGCCAGAGAGAGAGAGAATCTCCAGAGCTGTGTGTGGTACATCCCCATGACAGGGTTTGTGAGGGAGTACTCAGAAGGCAGCCTTACTGTCTTCTATAGCTAGTTTCTATAGTGCCTATACTAGGGGAATTTCCCTTAGCTGGAAACACAGATTTTAAGGCCCCTTTTCACCACCTCAGCACTTTTTCTTGGCCATTTAGGGGCTGAAGATCTCACCCGAGGCCTTCAGCATAAAAAGTTCGTACAGCCCACACACAGACAAGTTATATTCAGCAGCTGAGTCATGTATATAGCTTGGAGAAAAATGCACCGCATTTACAATACCAGCATAGCTGAAAGATCAAAACAAAGGGGCTATAACGTCTTCAGAGACTACACGCAGCCGCCCTAGAAAATGTATCCCCCAAAGTGGACTAGATGAACAATGGGGTTGTCATCTTTTTGTTGTCAGGTACGGAGCATATACGTAATGGCCAATTAATTTTGTTGTTGCAGAAGACTAGGATTCTTGCTTCACCCAGCATATAGCACTTTACGGGCTGCTCTACTTCCTTCTGTATTTAGGGCCATGGGTTCTACTGGATAACAATACCCTAGACGAGGGGTGGGCAAACTTTTTGGCCTGAGGGCTGCATCAGGTTTCTGAAATTGTATGGAGGGCTGGTTAGGGGAGGCTGTGCCTCCACAAACAGCCAGGCATAGTCCAGCCCCCACCCACAATCTGACCCCCCCGCCCCACTTCTTGCCCCCTGACACCCTCCCCCAGGACTCCTGCCCCATCCAACACCCCTGTTCGCTGATGGCCCCCCAGGGAGCCCTGCCCCATCCACCCGCCCTCCCCCGCTCTCAGTCCCCTGACTGCCCCGGACCTCCCACCCCTGACTGTCCCCCACTGCCCCATCCAACCCCCCCTCCTTCCTGACTGCCCTCCTGGGACCCCTGCCCCATCCAATCACCCCTTTTCCCTGTCCGCCCCCGGACCCCTCGCTCCTAACTGCCGCCTGCCCCTAACTGCCCCCCACCACCTCATTCAAACCCCCTCTCCTTCCTGTCTGCCCCCCCTGCCCCCTTACCGAGCTGTCTAGAGCACCGGTGGCTGGCAGCACGGCTGCACCAGGACAAGCAGCCACACTGTGCAGCACAGAGCACCGGGTCAGGCCAGGCTCTGCAGCCCTGCCGCCCAGAGCATTGCGCTGAGTGGCTGCGGGGGAGAGGGGACAGCTTCCCAGGCCAGGAGCTCAGGGGCCAGGCAGGATGGTCCCGCGGGCCATAGTTTGCCCACCTCTGCCCTAGACCATCTTCTTTAGTAGCATCACAATTTTATATTCCCATTCCATAGTATGAAATCCCAGTGACTATTTCATAGAGATTTATGTAATAAAAGAAAAGAGATGAATGCAGATACATTTGAATGCAAGTCTAGAGACTAGAGGTCTCTGGAAAATGGAAATCCATTTCCATGGAAAAATCAAATATGTCAAAGGGCTTTCCAGGAAAATTCTGTCTTGGGAAAAGTAAGTTTCTCCTGAACTCAAGGAAAGTTTCTACTACCTTTGCATCCAAAGGTCTTTGGAGGACTTGGTTTTCTTAGTGCTCTTCTCAAAGCACTTTTCATATGTCAGCTAAACATATATCTAATGGTATTCTTTCCAGATTGTTTCCATAAAGACTTAAGCTTTAGCTTCCTGAAAGTTCAGGTCTTGGCTCTAGGTGAGAAGTCCTCTGCTTCTGACTATTTCTGTATCACACATCCCTCACTTCCTTAAAACAGTTACCTGAGAGAAGCTGCCAGCCAGCCCGTGGAATAATGGAGCCATAATCTAGCTTTGCAAGCTATCACTAAATTCCCTTTTGGGCCCCAATTGTGCCATGGCTCTGCTTTAGGAGTCAAAACCATTTTTCTAAAGAAAGGCAGAAAAAAGATCACTGGGTCCACTTTTTTTCACTTTTTTGAGGTCACCTTTCACTTTCTTGTGTCAATGCATCCTCCAGCAATAACTTTTTAAAATTTCTTTTGAGTTTTAACCCTCTAAATTCATATCCTGAAGCATGTTGTCCTTACCTGTGAACGAAGAGACTGTTACTATCGCTGTGTCTGCATTACACACTCATTGGCTCAGGTGGCCTATGGTTTTCTGTAATAGAAAATGTTTCTTACCATGATGTTTGGGTGTTGGGTTGCAATATGCCTTCGACATCTCTAAAAGACTATTTAGTTTTTTCTGCCCTTGGCCAGTAACTTGCTACGCAAAATCTAGGCATGACACATCCCCGCTTTTCTGACCATTTGAAAATGAGCAGCTTTCCATGCTTTGACATCCTCCAAGCTCTTTTAATTTCTTCCATCTGGCTATTTTCTGAAACGTTTCAAGCATTGTGTATGCTATAGCCATGGTCTGTTTTGATTCTGTCTGTGCTTTCTGTTTTAAATTAAAGAATCAGTTACATGCACCCAGGATAAAGGAACAATCTGTCATTATTCACTGTGCTTCTGAAACAACAATTAAGTGCAAGGGCAACTCAGGAAGAGCCATGCATCCCGTCCTGTACTCTCCTTAAAGAGAAACTGTATAAACTTCAACAGTACATTTGAAACATCATCAGAATATCAGAACTTAATACAATTAACAAATATAAGCGATCACTGTTCCATAAAGAAGTTTTTTAAAATAAGAAAACAAAGGAAAAGAGAGAAATTATAACCATTTTATCCATGCCCAGAATTTTTCACAGGCACTTATTTTCAAAGGCATCTACTTTTCTAACTAACATTTGAATAGATCTCCAGTTCACAGCTGCATAAAAACTGAGATTACGTTTGAGTTGAAAATGCTCAGTTTTGTTTTGGTGCTGTATATCTTTTGATTTCCAAATGTTGTTGAGTTTAGTGAATGCTGTGGATGCCTTTCCTATCCTAGATATTGCTTCTTTCTTAAGGTCTCTATGGGCTGGTATGATACTGCCCAGATAGATGAACTGTTCCACTTTCTTGATGTTTTTGTCTTCTAATATGATGTTACCGCTTAATGCCTGTTATATGTATATGTATTGCATAACATATTAATAGTTATTACATGTTATATAAATAAATGTTAGCACAAAGCTTTATATTTGAAAGGTGGTATGCTTACTCTTGTTCACTCGTGCTAAGTATCCCATACGACTTTGCAAAGCTGAAGTCCGCTTTGGCACTAGCAAATACGAAATCTGTCAAAATCAACATATACCCTAGTACAGGTACTTTCATGGGTAACTGGTTTGGAAGGTAGTATCCAAAATAGAGATAATAAAAGTATAGAACAAAACAACAAGTTAAGGAACAGTTATGAATGGGTGGGTTGGAATTTAGTGATGTGTAACTTGCAAAATCATACTATGTGTATTACTTGCCAAAATGCATATCATAGAATCATAGAATATCAGGGTTGGAAGGGACCTCAGGAGGTCATCTAGTCCAACCCCCTGCTCAAAGCAGGACCAATCCCCAATTAAATCATCCCAGCCAGGGCTTTGTCAAGCCTGACCTTAAAAACTTCTAAGGAAGGAGATTCCACCACCTCCCTAGGTAACACATTCCAGTGTTTCACCACATGGAAGCACATCTTCTGTGTAAGGGGAACTGAATGTGCTGAGACAAAAGAGTTGCTTCCTGAAAGGAGGGGTATGTATGTCTCAGACAATCAACTTGGCTAAGTCATTTGGTCTCTTGAACGTTTTTCATGATGAACCACACGTGTAGTAAACAATTAACTATGTGTCTGTGTTTCAAGGATGTTAGTTTTGGCCTAACTGATTTTGAGCCCTGTTTTTTCCAAGGTGTTTTTTTGTTTTGTGTTTTGGGGGTGTTGCTCAATAGCACAATATCATCAGCAGTCTAGATCTTCTAAGCATTTGCTATCTACCCATGCTATTGCCAGCGTTTGTGTTGCTGATACACTTCTTCATTATCCAGTCTATGGCAATGTCAAACAGCTGCAGAGATGGAATGCAGCCTTGTGTTGTGCCGTTGTCCACATTGAACCACTCTGTCTGGTTGTTCATCCTTACAGCATACTTGGCATTGCTGTACATAGCCTTGCTGATGTTGATGACATTAGCTGGATTTCCATAGGATTGAAGAATATTCCACAATGTATGCGTATGCAGGCTATCAAATGCCTTTTGAAAATCAATGAAATTGATGATGGGACAGCCTACCATTCTATACATTCTTCTATGATGGTCCTGAGTGTGAATATCTGATCTGCACAGGATCTCTTGAGCCTGAATCCACCTGTTCTTTCCTAAGCTTTGCATCCACTGCCTCTTTCATCCCAGGTAGTATCACCGTACAGAAGACTTTCCCTACAGCAGATAATACTGTGACTCCTCTCCAGTTGTTAGTCCGTAAGATCACCCTTACTGGGTATTCTGACAGTTATTCCATGTTTCCGGTGTTCAGGAGGGGGTCTCTCCTAGACTTCATTGGACAGCTCTGCCAGTTTCATTAGGGTGGAGGCATCTCGTGCTTTTAGCATTTCTGCTGTGATTTGATCATCTCCCTCTGCTTTGTAGTTTTCCAGCTTCTGGCATCTCTCTGACTGGAACTAGAAACCATTATTCTTGAGTCTCAACATTGCCTTGCTGTCTAGCAAATAGCTGTGAAAACCACTGGCAAAGTGTGTGTCTACTGCCACTAGAGCAGATTGATTTCCCCCCCACCCCCCTGCTCCCCTCTAGTGTAGACCAGGGCTCAGATTGGGCACCCAGAATTAGCAGATACTTGACAATTTTGGCTTTAATCTCTGTTCTTCAATTCCCAATACAAAATGGAGATAATAATGCTACCTCACCTCACAGGGGTATTCTGAGGATCAGTTCATTAATGTCTGTAAAAAAACAAACAAACAAAGATACTATGGGGAAAACACCACAGAAAAGCCCAAGAGGAAATAAATAACGCATTCAATACAGGGTTTGAATAGCTTGCAGTAAATAAGGCCTAGGGCCACACATGGAATAACTACCCATTCAGAGAGCACCATCCAGCCTGTGCACTGTGGAAAAACTCCGTATATGACCATGTGTTTACAGACTGCATCGTAATACATACCCACAAGGGGGCTAAATTAAGATTGCATGGGCAACCTTAATTCTAGCTTTTCCTCACTTTTGATACTCTGTTGTTGCATCCTAAATGTTTTTAACATAATTCTTGTGAGCGTGTGTATATAAAATATAAATGCTCAAAACGTTTAGGCCAACGTGGTCAAACCTGGGTGCCTAAAGTAGCCAGCTGTAGCTCGGTTTTCAAAAGTGCTGAGCGCTCTGAAATCCCATTTCAATCAGGCTGCTAATCTCTATTCAGACACCCAAATAAAAGCAGCCTGAATCTCAGAGACGCTCCGGTCTCATTGACTTCAGTGTCTTCTCAAGATGATAGAGGGAGAGTAAATTGCATACACTTACATATCATATTCTGCACTTAGAAAAGCACAACTGAGATTATATTCCTTTTGCCAATCAGTTCATATGATATTCTTTAGAGTAATACGGATCCAATGGATTTGCATCCTATTCCGGGTAACTTGTGAGAGTGAGATCAATTTGCATTTATTTAAAATGAATTTCCTAGCGATCTATAAAGCTAACAGGGGATAATTCAGATTTTTATATCACTAGAAGTAAGATATAAGTAACTCCTCAGACTTCAGTGAAGTTATTATTGATTTACATCTATGTAACTGCATTTAGGGTCAGATCCAGAGAATCCCCACACTGGTATTTCTTTTTCTTTGCTTAGAAGCAATGGTAGATAGATCACCAAGAATTAAAAGGAGCCGGCTCTCATGGGAGAGTAACATTAAGTATGATTTTGATTTCTGTACTATAATTACATTGTTCCAAGAATTTGTACATTATTTCAGTCCAAGGGAAAGGGTATCTTTGTGACAAAAGCACAGGACTGTGTGTGTGAGGTTTATTCCTATGTCTACCACAGACTTTCTGTATGATGTTGGGCCAGTAACTTAATCTGTTTATTTCCCTTCTGCGCAACAGGAATAATAATAATAATTAATAATACTTTCCTGCCTTGTGGGATATTGTGAAGCTTAATTTATTGAAGACCCTCAGATGAAAGGTGCTATAGAAATACAAAGGTATCGTTATTATTTAAGAATACTAATGCATATGCTGCAGCCTGCGTTGTTGGATGTATAAGAAACTATTTTTGTTCATTTAACCTCGGACCAAATCCTCAAGTGATTTGCCTGAAAAATGGCTTCAGAATCCAGCTTCTCATTTTTAAGTCTAGTGAGGATCTTTTGAAATGTGGGAGTCTGTGACATTTCCTGTTGAATCAAAGAACTGTCTCCATTTCAGCGCCCTAGAAATCTATAATTTCCCTGGTACACTTTTGGTGCAGGAAATCAGGTCGTAGATCTAGACTGTAGAGCTGCAGTCCTTTTTTTAATTAATTTTAAAATGTCCAGATACATCTGTATTCCGTTCCAGATGATTTGTTGCTTCAAAAGTATGTCTAATGATGTAATCAATAATAACATAGCTAAGGACAATTGTAAACAAATGTAGACCTAAATCAATAATCAAATCTAATTTAATATACATTTAGAAATCATTGTGCAAGAATATCTAAAAGTAATTATGCTAACTATAATATATAAGTTTATTTTAATAATTGATACATGTTACTGTATCTAAATGTTTCTATCAAGCTTTATAAGATTTGCCATACACGATCTGCCAGATTCATCGAGTCAGGTATCCTGCTTATGCTAGTGGCTGGTACCTGATCCTTTGCACAGTAAGGTGCCCCTGCAGTCCCCAAGCTAGGAAGGCATGGGTATGTCTATACCTACAGCGCTGTAGCAACACAGCTGCAGGAATAGAGTTGCATTGCCGTGTGTCTGCTGACGACGCTCTATGCCGACGGGCGAGAGCTCTCCCGTCGGCATAAAAACCCCAGCTTTGTGAGTGGCGAAAGCTTCTCCCGTTGACATAGTGCTGTGCACATGAGCGCTTATGTCACTCGGGGTGGAATATTCACAGCCCGAGCAATGTGAGTTTTGCCGGCATAGGGCGTAGTGTAGACATAGCCTGAGTATTGTTTTGACATGACGTGGGGGAGAGGGTATAGCCAGTGCCTGTGGGGGATCAGGGAGACTATGCCTTGAGGCATGAGGTTTTGATTATTCTTGAAGCACTGTTTTACCTTGCATAATCCCTTTTCTGAAACTGCTGTAGCATTTACATTGCTGACCTTGTGTCAGTGAATCCCAAGATTGATTATACAAAGAGCTGGTTTTTGGGGCCTATGAATCTTCCAGCCCAAGAAGAACGTTCTTTACCTCTCTGTCCTGCCTCCCACCCTCTAGGTTATGGAGGGTCTTCAGTTTGTAGAAAGTTCTGACTTCGCTGCGTGAGTGCAGTAATCGGTGCTCTGATAGTTGTGTCTAAATTTAGTGTGCGACCTACAGTGGAGAAAGTTCTAGTCACCTGGGGCCAGACTTACAAAGGTGCAGATGATAGGCACTAATGATGCAGATAGGCACCTAAAAGATTTACAAAAATGCCTAAGTGAGTTAGGAGCCTAATCTGCTTAGGTGCTTTTGAAAATCCCACTAGGTGCCTGTCTGTATCTTTAGGCACCTAAATACATTTGTAAATCTAGTCCCAGACCTTTAATCTTCTCTCAGCTACAACAAAATAGGGGGAATAGAGAAGATCTGCCATTTCCTTCTTTTCTGTGGTGAAGGGATGGCTGTGGTGGGGGAGTGTAGCTGTTAGAATCTCCGTGGTGGAGCACAAAATAGTTTGGGCAGGCGGTGGCTCATGAGATATTTTATTGTGTTATATTTTCCATATTATGATGCTTGAGCCACAGCAGTAGAAACCTGACCACATTAGGTGTCTAATGGGGTTGTTTTGTTTCTGGCTGTCAGTTTGTTACTTTATTTCACAGTTTTGAGTTCTTTTCCCTTTGAGTTTTGAGTAAATAACAAAGCTGGGTCTGCCTCTCATATACAAAGCATGAGTGTGATGTTTTGACAGTGCTCATTAGGCTTTCAGCAAAATGAAAGATTTCACATCCGCATACCCTTGTTACCCTACACTGTAATTATACCATTGGACACGCATGGATGTTTTTTGTCCTGGGTTATCCTGGGAGGTTCAAATTGGAAGCCTGATGGAGACAGTAGCTAATTGTAGTGTTAAGAGCATCTGAAAAATATTTTGCATTCTAGATGTTACAAACTAAGGCTTTTTATTGTTGGCTTAATACATCTTCATCTGTGAAAAACCAGATTCAAAAATAAAATCAGATGTACCACAAATGTCTCACTTAGAAAAATGTTTAATATTTAAAGATTACAACAAACCACTTGCAAAAACAGATACCCAACCCTTGTTTTATTTGCACTGTTCCTGATTTTTGTTCCTTGCAACTGTTACTTTCATGTTGACTCTTTGTCAATTTCCTGCATATGGTGGAGTGCAGGGGACATTTAGATTTCAAGATGTTTACATAGTTGACAGCAAGTGGCCAGAAAATGGGATTGTATGGGATGATATTTATTTCTTGAGTTGAGGACTGAATGTCCACCTTGCATTTAAATTTCTGAGCTTTTTGTTTGTGACACACACTGCCTTAAAGTTATTTTAAACATCATTTGTTATCAGTTAAAAAAGCACTTTAGTTGTCTGTATTCTGTTGAATTTGGTTTTATTAATTTTAATAAAACCTTGAAATGGTTCCCATCAGCATAGTGTCATTTTAAAACTAGTGAACATGCCAGCACATCCAGCTGTGTGGTGATAGTGTTTCTGTCAAGGTTCCTTCCCCACTCTAAACTCTAGGGTACAGATGTGGGGACCTGCATGAAAACCTCCTAAGCTTACTTTTACCAGCTTAGAGTAAAACTTCCCCAAGGTACAAACTATTTTACCTTTTGCCCTTGGACTTTTGCTGCCACCACCAAACGTCTAACAGGGATATAATTAGGAAAGAGTCCATTTGGAAACGTCTCCCCCCCGCCCTCCCCAAAATCCTCCCAAAAGTTACCCCCCACCCTTCCTGGGGAAGGTTTGATAAAAATCCTCACCAATTTTCATAGGTGACCACGGACCCAAACCCTTGGATGTTAAGAACAATGAAAAAGCATTCAGACTCTTAAAAGAAGAATTTCAATAGAAGAAAAAGTAAAAAGAATTACGTCTGTAAAATCAGGATGGTAAATACCTTACAGGGTAATTAGATTCAAAACACAGAGAATCCCTCTAGGCAAAACCTTAAGTTACAAAAAGACACAAAAACAGGAATATCCATTCCATTCAGCACAGCTTATTTTCTCAGCCATTTAAAGAAATCAGAATCTAACGCATATCTAGCTAGATTACTTACTAAGTTCTAAGACTCCATTCCTGTTCTCTCCCGCGCAAAAGCATCACACACACACACACAGAGAGGCTTTGTTTCTCCCTCCCCCCAGCTTTTGAAAGTCTCCTCATTGGTCATTTTGGTCAGGTGCCAGCAAGGTTAACCTAGCTTCTTAACCGTTGAAAGATGAAAGGGTTTTTCCTCTGGCCAGGAGGGATTTTAAAGGTGTTTACCCTTCCCTTTATATTTATGACAGTTTAATTTCTATGTCCGCGTTGTTAAAGGGATACCATCAGCTGAGGCCCCCATCTGGCAATGGGCTTCTTGGGGACTGATTACTGCATTTGTGCAGAGCCCCACTGGAGGGCTCTGCCCAGGTAGGTCTGACTGCAGGATCAGGGCTTTAGGTTTTCTGTAATAAATAGCGGGGTTTACAAGAGCTAATATGAAGAGTAGCCTTGTCAGAGCAAAGATGGTCCCATAATTTGGGCATTAGCTAAGACTTGAGACCTGGATTCAAGTCCCACTACTTGTATGACCTTTGGTAAGTCACTTAGCCTCTCTGTGCCTCAGTTCCTCATAGGTAAAATGGGGAAAATAGCACTGCCTTGCCATAAAGGGATGTTGTGAGGATAAATACACTAAAAACCAGGGTGGGGGGAAGGGGACGCGAATACCACAGTTATAGATACTTATTTGGCCCTTAAGATTGTCATGTTTTTTTTGAAAAATATAATTAAATGAAAACACTTTTTTCCATTTACATATTAATACTTAACACTCTCCATCTATAGACCTCAAAATATTTTATCAATGTGAGTTTCAATTATCCATCCCCATTTATATTTTGAGGAACCCCAAATACCATTGCTTTGTGTTATCACACAAGCTGGAACTGTCCAAGGAGGAGAAGTGAAACCGGCCAGTCTAATCTCATTATTCAAGCTGAGTGAGGTGAAAAGTGTAAACAAAGAGCATATGTGTGGTGAAAAGCAAATCTGATGATTACAATTGGGAGGGATTTTAACATTCAAAGCTGATAACATGGGGGGGGGGGGCTCTGAATTTTGAATCTCTTAAATCTCTGAATTTTGTCTTCACAGTGTCGCTTTTAACACTTGTTATGGCAGTCATCAGAATGTTATAGCCGTACAACAGAATGCATGTGCATTTCATGGAGCAACCTAAGGGGAAATAGAATGGCCTTGCAAGTAGGGGTTCCCATTTGGTTTAGGCTGAGGGGCTTTGCTGGAACTGCAGTGCAGTCATGTGTCATCTGTAATATCTGACTGGACAATGAATTGCTGCATTAAGCTGGCAAGATAGTAGACATTCAATTTTCTCGCCCTGTTGACCATTATGTTCATAAACACTTAAAACCGAAGTTTTGAAAACAGTCCTAATAGGGGAGCTTTCTTTATTGACATTATAAAAAAAAAATTTGGAGTGCGTGAGGGAAGGGTGGTATTTTTTTCCTCACCAGTCTCTTTACTTTCAGTAATAGCTTGCAGTAGCCTTGTCCTTGAACAGTTCTTGAATATAAATAAGTCTCCCTGAGAACCATGTACTGTACAATAGAATGTATAAATGCATTAGATATTGTCAGGCAATCTAGAGGGGTGATTCACTGCTTCGACACCTGTGCTGGTGTTCATTTTGCAAATTGCAGTTTAAATAACCAGTGTATGGACAAAGTCCAAAGGTTTTCAGATGGCGAAGGAGCTAATTCAGCCTAACCAAATGTAGATGGATTCAGTATAGAGAACTGCCAAAGCCTCCCTTGATTCCTGATCTGAGGTAAAACAGACCCTGCTTTTTTACAGGTCATTACAGCTATTTGCTGCTCCTGGTGTCTGGGCATTCCATCATTTATAGGGTGTCTTGTCATGCTCAGTGATCTCTCATCAGAGCTTTGGTGGTTATTGTACCTGCCGCATGATGGTTTCATGAAACAATGAAATGCAATATGATGTGATGAAATATTTATTAAATAGTGAACCCCCCCTAATTTTTCCTATCTCAGTTCCTTTAATGATGGGACAGGCAAAGGTGAAAGCTTCATGTTACCTGGTCAGCCTCCACACTGCATGAAATAATTTGAAATGATCGAGAAACCTAGTTCAGTTCCTGTTCATCTGGCTAGTCATTCTGGGTCCTGTACATCACACTAGCAACAGACTCCCAGACATCCTCAATCAGTCATGCAAATCTGGGGCACTTTACAGCATGGAGCTGTAACAGCAAGGATAAAAGGATCTGTTTTTAATCACTTGCTTACCTGATGCGGCTGGAAGGTTGGATGCAAGCTACATAATCATACAACAAAAGACTATGTTGTTGTTATTCATATACTCAACTTTAGTTTTATAAGGTACACAATAAGGATGGCTAGAATGTGGGGGAGGCTAGGAAGGAAACGCAGTTAAGGTTGATGCTGGGTATTTGCTTGACTTTCCAGATTTTCAGGGTTCTAATGAGGATCTTTTAAAGGGCAACATCTTCTGAATCCAACTCTATTTTAATCAAGTCTTTATTCTGGGAATAATCATCTTAATAAAGCAGATTATTTCTAAAAATCCATGTATTAAAAGAGCAAATGCTAAGTGAAAGGAAGGAAATTAGTACAAAAGAGAAACCCTGGTTAGGACATTGGATCTAGCAAATTTTCCTATTTATATTAATACTAGAACTCTTTTTTTCTTTTTTTGGGGGGGGGTGCCTAAATGGAAGAGATTTGAGAACAGACTATTTTGTTTGTTCATCAAATTGAGAAAGACGTTCTAGCTAATTTTAATGTAAGGTAAATTTCTGAGTAATCCCAACATCACAAATGGCAGAGGTGCATAACTGATGAATATTTGATTCCTCAAGACATTGTTGGATATTATGGGCTCCTTTACTGTACTTTTCCAGAAGCTCCAATCACTGAGCAGCAAAAGCAGAGTTCAGGAGATTATAGTGCTTCCATCTATTTCAGCCAAACAGGCTTTTGGGCTTGATACCTCCATAACAAATAAGAAATAATGGGAATGATAGCTGATCTACCAGGCAGCAAAGCTTCTGAGCCAAATGGTTTCCATCTGAATATACAGCAAATTTGCCATTGCACTAATATAGAACAAGTGCACAATGTGTTTGCCAGCTGTGTGTATGAGAATCCAAAGGTTTACTAGAAAATCTAACATTTTTCCAATATTTTCTTAATATGAGAGAAAGCGGTGAGGGAGAGGGGAGATTTCATTACTTTTAAACATATAGCTCAGTGTCTCTTTTGAACACAATGTACTTTAAAATGTTGTAATGTTGTGTTGGCAAATGGATGAATAAGAAATGGAGTATCCCTGTTTAAAGAAGACCATATGAGCTCTAGGCATAACAGATTTTCTACCAACAGATGTTCAAAGGCCCCTGTTGCAGCCCAAATGTGCAGGTGCTGTACAAACACATCTTAGCATGTGGAGTGAGATCTTCACCCCTGCTCCAGCCCCTTTACATCATGTGAAAAGGCTGGAGTGGCATAAAGGAGCCAAGCCCTAAAAGCCCCATATCCTGCCAGGGGAGGATACCCCTGGTGCAGGCACTGCAGAGTCCTTCTGGGGGTTTCATCTCACAACACCTGAAGTAGGGGATGTGCCAGGGGATGGTTTGGGGCCAGAAGGGCATGTTGGGGTGGAGCCACAGCACTGGAGAATCCAGACAGCATTGTGTCCCATAAAGCAGCCTGGAGAAGACTGCCGTATGGGTCCCCAGGGTTGTCTAAATCACGCCAGAGTCCAAGATTGAGAGGCCACATAGGTGGCTTGAGGCCAGTTTGGCTCCTGCTCCCCTTGGGCTGTGAGTTCTGTGCTGCATCTCTTAGGCAGAGTCTGGGATTTTCAAAGGGGCCTGAGGGAGTCAGTTACACACATCCCATTGAAATCCAATGGGAATTAGGTGCCTAAGAGGCACAAGTGCATTTAATGGGAGGTGAGATTGTTATAGCATCATCAATGAGGGGAGATGGTCCTCAGAGCAGGGGTTTGATTAAGATGTGGTCATACTACGAAAAATGTGAGAACCCCTGCTTGAAACAAAACTGGTGCTATTGCCAACAGAGGTTTCACTCCCTCTCTGACTGCTTTGTAACTGGCTACTTTGCACTTCTCAGGATCACTAACTTCTCTGATTGAAGAGAGGGTCAGTAAGGGATTCTACAGTAGCTCACTGTATGTCTGAGCAATTTGTTTGCCCTGGGCTCTCATTTAAATTTCTCCAATTTAAACATCCAAAGGCTAATCCTCCCACCTTGAGCTAATGGGCTGATTCCAATTCCATTCACACTGGTGTAATTCCTGAGTAATGCCATTGGCGTTGCTTGGTCCTTTGAGATGAGAATCTGGCCTGGAGTGACACTGTGTGCTTCCTCGCTCAAGTTAGGAGTGTCCATGAAGTGATTGTTCCCAGTATGTTGAAACATTGTCTTTCAGGACTCTGGTGTGGTTTCTACACATGATTAACTAATGAGAGAGAAGCTCCCAGCTATACTCTTCAGTTGCTGAGGAAGTAGTTTACTTCCCATGATACATATTTTCATATCTCGTCCCACAGATCTAGTCTAACGTCATCCATCTTGCCACCTGAGCTGGTTGAGGCACTTCTTAGGGCTGTAATAATTTTTGCAGACTGAGTGGTCCCAGAATAGGACAGAGTGTAGATGGTAAAGGGAGCACAGAAGGGAGGGGAAGGAGCTTATTTACATGAGTTATTTTTTCTCCTGGTCAGCTCTGTAGGCTGCAGTTAAAACTAGGTTTAATGTCCTAGTAAAGAACTTCAGCACACACATTGCAGTGCCTACTAATCATTACACTGCATTTGGCGTGGAAGCTGTTCCCTAATGCAGCAGTTTTCAAACTGTGGATCGGGACCTCAAAGTGGGTCACCAGGACCAGCGTTAGACTTTCTGGGACCCAGGGCTGAAGCTGAAGCCTGAGCTCCACCCACACCTGGGGCAATGGGGCTTGGGCTGCAGCCCTCGCTCCCCCCACCTGGGGCAGCAGGGCTCAGGCTCCAACCCCCTCCCCCCACCCCGCCCCCGGGGTCATATAGTAACTTTATTGTCAGAAGGGGGGTCACGATGCAACGAAGTTTGAGAACCTCTGCCCTATTGGATAAAATCCCTTATGTTGACGTGTATTATGCAGGGGAGGGAGGTATGTTACAGGCTTTTTCTCCATCTTACTGTGACCAGTGGTCTGATCCATATGGCAAATCCTTTGTTTCTATCCGGCCTCCTGAACTTTGTAGTCCTTGCAGGGCTCAGAAAGCTGAGGATATATTCTGCTGGTCAGGGCCCTGACTTTCTTTCATGTTTAAATATAAGATTTATCAAGTGCTGTAGGATCAAGTTTTTTATTCCTTGCTTCCTGGGTGGTTACTGATTAGTACACAATGCAGAGTACTCGCAATGCAGTGTGAAAAATCTCCATGAAGACTTTTCTTTTGTGGACCATTTAAAAATGATCAAAGGGAATAAATGCCCACATCAAACAAAGGGTCTGTTCTGGTACACGCATCCCTACTTACATCATCAGTAGGAGTTACGTATACATCATTGGGCCTGTCTTCATTACAGTGCTAAAGTGAGGTATAATTTGAGTGTTACTCCAAACCTGACCCCCCTCCACACACACAAGTCTCTAGGTGGAACTCAGCACTGCATTAAGCTCAAGCTAGCTGGCTGGCAGGAGGTGCGGGTGAAAGCTTGAGTGCTGTTGACACTGGAACTAGTAATGCAGTGGGGATGCAGCTACTCTGGGAGGAGTGGTAGATGCCCTGGAGGGGAGGGATAGGATACAGAGGGACCTAGACAAATTGGAGGATTGGGCCAAAAGAAATCTGATGAGGTTCAACAAGGGCAAGTGCAGAGTCCTACACTTAGGATGGAAGAATCCAATGCACCGCTACAGACTAGGGACCGAATGGCTAGGCAGCCGTTCTGCAGAGAAGGACCTAGGGGTGACAGTGGACAAGAAGCTGGATATGAGTCAACAGTGTGCCCTTGTTGCCAAAAAGGCCAATGGCATTTTGGGGTGTATAAGTAGGGGCATTGCCAGCAGATCGAGGGACGTGATCATTCCCCTCTATTCGACATTCGTGAGGCCTCATTTGGAGTACTGTGTCCAGTTTTGGGCCCCACACTACAAGAAGGATGTGGAAAAATTGGAGAGAGTCCAGCGGAGGGCAACAAAAATGATTAGGAGTTTGGAACACATGACTTATGAGGAGAGGCTGAGGGAACTGGGATTGTTTAGTCTACGGAAAAGAAGAATGAGGGGGGATTTGATAGCTGCTTTTAACTACCTGAAAGGTGGATCCAAAGAGGATGGATCTAGACTATTCTCAGCGATAGCAGATGACAGGACAAGGAGTAATGGTCTCAAGTTGCAGTGGAGGAGGTTTAGGTTGGATATTAGGAAAAACTTTTTCACTAGGAGGGTGGTGAAACATTGGAATGCGTTACCTAGGGAGGTGGTGGAATCCCCTTCCTTAGAAGTTTTTAAGGTCAGGCTGGACAAAGCCCTGGCTGGGATGATTTAGTTGGGATTGGTCCTGCTCTGGGCAGGGGGTTGGACTAGATGGCCTCCAGAGGTCCCTTCCAACTCTGTGATTCTATGATTCTATGATACTCGGATACAATCATTCTGTGCAGCCTGAGTGGTGTTTTGCAGTGTGGCTGTTCTCACTCAAGCTAGGCTAACTTGAGGGAGGTTGACTCGAGTATAGGTAACCTAAGCTTCTACAATGCAGTGAAGACAAGTCTATTGTCATGTGTCTCTCTCTGTTCCCATCTCACAACGCTGAATTAAAGGAAAGGCAGTGTTATGATGCTATCTTCAGGGAAGCCCCGATTATATAACTGCTGATCCACTGTCATATGATAGGAGAGGAGACTACAACAAACAGAACTTGCCAGTAAGTGATTTTCTCTGGTATTTTACTGATTACATATAAAGTGCATAATACTTTAAAAACAAACAATTTAGACATGGTTCCTCCCCTGCATAGCTTACACGCCACGTACAGACCTAACATCTAAAATAAGAGGTGTGTGAGGGGACTGAAGAGTGGGTCAGAGGTTGGTTTTAGGCAGAGGTGGATGGTGCACAAAATAAGTGGTGAGGCTGGAACTGGTAGCTGGATACTTCCCTCCACTGCCCCTCATCTCAAACATGCACACAATTATTTCTAATCTCCCAAATAACATCAACCAACCACCCATCTAACAAGGGTGGGCACTTCCCAATTAACAAATTCAATCTCCCCCACCCTCGCCAGCTTCTCTCTTGTAGCTCCCATCACTGCTCTCCTCCTGAGGAGGCACCCGCTCCAATCTGCTTCCTGCCTCCATCTTACTGCCTGAAAAAAGACCAGCTGCTCTGCTTCCTTCCGGCTGCTCTCTGCCCCAGAGAAGACTGAAAAGTCAGCTGGAGCATGCTCTGATCTCAGCCCTGCTCTATACCTTACTAGAGGGAGGAGCTCCTTAGCCATCAGCCTCTCTCACTGCTGGCTGCATTCTATGGTGCAGCTAAACTGAACGGGCTAGATACTGCCTGCTCCACTCCACCCAGCCTACCCTCTGCTAGGCTTTGTTCTGCTAAAGAGAAGTGGGAAAAGATGGATGTCTGCCACAAACGTGTGTTTTTGGTGTTTGAAGATAGAGGAGATTTAATTGATGGCGTGAATCCCACCACCGGACCCCGCTAGTTTTAGGAGATCTGAAGTAGAAATGAGAAGTTGCTTTTCCAATGCCGAGAGTGGGAGGAGTGGACAAAGACAGCTGAGGAGAGAGGCTTAGTCAGAGCACAGGACTGGAGAGTGGGTGGACAATGAGGGGAGCATACATTGTATATACCCCGTTAACTGCAGATACCTTGAATTGAAGTCTCCCTTCCAAAATGCGTAAAGCCATTTAAGCAGCTTATAAGGATTTTGTTCAATAGCTGGCTTTAAAACCAGCTGTGAATTTATTGCTGCTGATAGAAGCTTCTTGGCAGCCCTGGAGAGGGAATTTCTCTTTCTTTGCAAAGCATGTAGGCACCAGGCAGGGGCCGCAGAACCCTGACCCACACAGCCCTGCCCATGTGCCTTAATACGGACCTGGGTGGCTGTAACGTCACGGTTGATGGCTTGTCCAGTATCTACATCCATTCGGCCCTTGGCATCTGAGCTGAAACTACAGGCATCAATTGTACTGGTGGAGTTTGTTTTGTGACCTCTGCTCATCAGGAACCAGAATAAGGCAGACACAGAAGGATTTTGTGATCATTACCAGGGAAGGCAAAAGTTTCTGCCTCCTCTCTGGGCAGGGAGAGGTCTGCGTACAGACCAAATATAGGCTCTGCTGCGTGGACGGAGGGCAGGATTTGAAGTTATACAGGCAGTGCACGTTCCTTGTGCATCATGCAGATCAGCTCTGCATGCACTGCCTCTACAGGCATATTGGACAGGCTGGGAGAGGTGTGGGCCCTATGGATCCACTCTCATTCCTCATGCACAGTACTGTATATGTGCATTGGTTGTGGAGGCTACTGCAATCACAAGGCTGGCCGTGGAGCAGCCAGAGGTGGGAAAAGATTTCCCCCCACCCCCCAGTCCCCAATGCACAATTCAGCTGCTCATGCTGTGCTCTGGGGCCAGGATTTCAGTCTGAAAGAATACAACACGATTAAACAAAGATTCCTCTGCTTTGTCCCTTCGCTGTGTTTATAGTTCTGAGCTCTGTGGCAGGCTGCGCGAGGTTAGCAAGCTTGAAAAACTTGTTGATGTTACTGCTGTTTCAAGGAGTGGGGTAGTGGTAATTTTCAGAATGGGGATCGCTGTGAGGTCATGACTCACAGCCCCTCTCCTGGGACCTGGGGGATTGCTAACCTAAGCCTGCCTAAGAGGCTGCTTATAGGGTGGGTGCAATTTTTCACATTCCGGTTTCAATGCATGCACCCTCCTGCAAAAATCAAATGCAAAAACCTAGATGTGAAAAGCTGCTTACAATTTTTAGAGATCACATTGAGGCCTCTTTAGAAATTTGGCCCACAACTGTTATATGTTGGGTTTACCTCTACCTCAGGCTTTAGAAAATGAATATATTTCATATCCTCATATAAACAAGCCTCCCCCCACCATGCCTTTGGTTTCAGTGTTACCTAGAGGGGTTCCTGCAGCTGGTTTAGATAGGACACCAACAGGACAATAAAAAATGGAGATGTGTCCCCTCGTTCTCTCCCTGTGATTGTGCATATGCTCAGGATTCAGTCCCGCTGATTTAGCTCAGAGAAAACTCCCATCAACCTACGGGAATTGAGAGCTCACAGGATCTGGCCCATACTGAGTAACATAATGGGGTAATTTTACAGCCATATGTCAAGTAGCAGATGGACAGGAACCCAAGATATGTGCCTCCATCTCTTTATCTGTCAAATGGGGATATTCATTAAGGCTGAATTATTTTCATGGTCATCACAGATTTTAAAGAGAAACTGACAGTTTGTTGTGGAACGCATAAAGTATATTGAAAAATATGAAATTGAAACTTTCTGCTGGCCTATTGAGCATCTGCAGAGAAAAGCCCAAGCCTGGTTAATGTGATGGAGCAATCAAACTTTCTGCAGAAGGGACGAGAGCAGTAAGAGTTGAGCATTGGCCCAGGGGGGGCAGGGGTCTCCATCTGCATGCTGCTCCTGCTTCTAAGCACTGCCCCTGCAGCTCCCATTGGCCGGGAATGGGGAGCTGTGGCCAATGGGAGCTGCGGGGACGGTGCTTGCAGAGAGGGGCAGCGTGTGGAGCCACGTGCTGCCCGCCCCCTTCCCAGGGGCGCGTTGGGCCTTTCCAGGAGTGGCATGGGGCTGAGGTAGGCAGGGAGCTTGCCTTAGTAGCAGCCATGCTGCACCACTGACTGGGAGCTGCTGGAAGTAAGTGTTGCCCGGCGGGAGGCCGCACCCCAGCCCTGAGCCCCCTCCCGGAGCCAGCACCCTGAACCCCCTCCTGCAACCCAATCCCCAGCCCTGACCCCCCTCCCAGAGCCTGCACCCCAATACTCTGCCCCAGCCCGCAGCCCCCTCCTGCACCCCAACCCCCTACTCCAGCCCGGTGAAAGTAAGTGAGGGTGGGGGAGAGGGAGTGACGGAGAGAGAGGGGGAATGGAGTGAGTTGGGTGGGACTTTGGGGAAGGGGAAGGGCAGATCCTGGGTTGCCCTTAAATTCAAAAAGTGATCTTGGGCTTAAAGGTTGGAAACCACTGTATTAGGTGAATTGAAAAATACTACTTTCTCTCTGCTGGAGAACTGTTTTTCTATGGTAGAATGTTTAAGTTAAACAAATTTACTGTATTGTAGAACAATGGATACTCAAGTTATCCCCTGATTCTGGAATCTTCCAAAGTAAATTTCTAACAGACGATAAAAAAGAGCGGAAACTCTTCTGCAGGTAACGTTTCTAGCAGCTCAGAAAGCATTACTTGCCTGGCCCTGGCCATTACAATATGTGTGTGTGGTTTGTGTGTGGTCATGTTTTTCCATGAAATAAGGCATTTTGCTGCATTGTTCTGTAGAGAAAAAGTGTAACCTCCCCTCCACCCCCAACACAAATAAATAATAATGACAATGGTGGTGGTAGTACCTATTTAATGCAAAGGAATGTTATGAGGATTAATGAATTGCTTTTAAAACACTTGGAAATCTTTATATGAAATGCACTATTGCAAGTACTAAGTGTCTGCCTGTTTTGGCATTTATAGCTGTATTCTTCACCACAGTGCCTTAGTGCCTCATTTTACAGAATAAAAATAGATGAAACAACTTCTAGAATTATTGCTATTTTAAAGGCTGGTCTGTGACAATATTTGGGGTGATCTGTTGATTCTGTCACCTGGATAATTAGCTCATCTGTGCATTTGCCTGATAGGAGACAGCTGCCAGCACTGCAACTAGACTAGGAAGGAAGGTTGATCAATGAGAGTCAGCTGGAACCATACCTCAACAGAGTGTCAACAGGCTATTCCCTAGAGCTGCTAGTTAAGAGCAGTTTCTTATAACAGTAAGATTAGTGTCTGCTATAGACATTTTGTTTTCTTTCCCCAGAAGGTTTTAAGCTTGGGGCTATTAAGGCTGAAGAGCTTTGATAACCACTAGGGCTAAAACAGAAGCTCTGCTGCAGTGTGCTTTTTGATTGCTGATTGTCACCCAGCCATTAATATTTTGTTTCCTTCCTATTTATTGTAAACCCAAAAGTGTTCCTCGACATGAAAAAGGACAGAATAGCAGACTGGAATTGATTCTCCAGTTGAGGCTTTGTAGGTTGCTCACAGCTACAGTACATAGGTAAGTTAGGTTGCGTAACGAATAGGGTTTATTTCCTTTTCATGTAGCTACAGTAATTTTTTTAAAATGAAATGTCACCAAGTTTCAAAGCACGTTAACCTCTTGAAATATATGCAGAGACGAATTCACTCCAGCTTAGGCAACCTGTGCAAGGACCTTTACGCCACGGTGAATTTCATCCATAGGGAATAATTTCATCAGCCACACAAGCATTATGTATCAAGGAAAATAGAATATTAATTGCACTTTACTGTAGGAATGTTTGCATGGATTGATTATGCACGTAAGTGAATTAGGAGCACAAGCTACATAGAAAGTCAGTGGGGCCAGTGTTACTGACTCACTGGGGTGCTTTTGAAAATCCCACCCAGTGTTTCTTTGGAGAGTGTAATAGGCATGGAATAGTTGATAGATAATGACAGAAAACAGACAATTGACAATCAAAAGGGAAAATAAAGAGCAGGAAGGAAAGAAATACAAGAAGAGCAATAGGAGGGGGAAGAAATGATATACTAAGGGGAAGCCAGTGTTTCTGAAATGGAATTATGAACAAAACACACAATGTCATTAAATATCATTTAAACACATCACCGCCATCTACAGATACCTCCATAGGCTCCCACCCACTTCAGAATTCCGTTCAGAAGTGCCCTTCCTGTTTTTAAAAACTCCTATGAACTTGTTCCAGGTCCCCCCACCAAACCCTCGATGCTGCAAGCAGGAGGGGAGCTCTGCTTTGTGCATTGTCCCCGAGTCTCCTGGCCTGTTGTCAGGGGGAGGAGGGCATTCTGCTCTTCCCTCTTGGCTGCTGAGAGGGTGCATGCATGCAATCTCCAGTCTTCTACCGCTCCCTCAGCCTCCTAGCTCCTGCAAAGGGGAAATGGAGTTTCATGAGTTAGCCTCCCACCTTCTCTCTCCTCCCCCGACATCATGAAACTGACTTAAAAATTATGAGACTTTGGGGAAAATAATTTTTTTGTGTTTTCTTTGAATTCTGTGTATTTGATCCTTTGGGACGCGCCAGTCACATCTTCCATCATTTCGCTGCAACGCCAAGGGCTAGAAACTTACTTTTAAACCAAATTAAAGCTGAGATTCTCCTATAATCCCTGGACTCCAGGAGCTTTAAGAAAATATATCATGAAAGTCACAACAAAATCACGAGAGTTGGCAACAGTGCAAAAATCAGGAAATTCAGAGTTTTGGTTCTTGTAGTTATTCAGCCCTTGATGTAGTATTTTGTATTATTGTGTGTCATGGTTTGCAGGGCTAGCTGCACCTTTGTCCCCTTTCCAGTCTCCCTCTCAGTGCCACCCACTCCAGTCTTAGGCCTCATACCTTTACCCATGTTGAGGGGCAATCCCATAATTCCGTCACTCTTAGACTGGGCACTGGGCTAAGGTACCTTATATCTCAACTGTGCTTACCTAGCAGATCCAGCTGGTTTGGGCACCTGAGGTTCTTCCCTGTGGGAATCTGTGACCAGTGTTGTATGTAGAGATCAGACAGCCTTCTTAAACCAATGAACTGTTTATCCTAACAGTAGGAACAAAGCATTTTGAGAGAGAAAGCATTTTAAAACAACAAACATGTGAGAGCCCAGGGAGCCTCTGACAGAAAACTGTTCTGTCGGGAAATTTTGGACCAGCTCTACTGGTAACACCTGCACTACATACAAGTCAGGCTCTTAAATATAAAGAGGAGGGCGTTTCTCTCATCTTGCTGGTCTGAATGTACACTACTGATGTATCTGTTTACAATTGGGGGTTTAAATTGGTTTTGATTGTTTTCACCAAGTATCATTCTGGAACATCTTTTGTAATCACAGATATAGTACTGAAGTCTGAGTGTCTGGCACACAGAAGGCCCCCAACTTAATGTGTGTTTCCTATTTTACATGTTTATCCAGTTTTCCTAGCTTATTAAAGGCATGGGGTATTAATAGCTTATAGCAAATATGTTGTCACCTTAGGAAATGTAATGCTATCACTGTCTTTACAAGAATTAGTTCTCTTCTGTAATTAGAGCAGTGAATATTACATTGCTGCCCTGGAATGGTGAGGGATTACTTGGATAACAGTATCAATAAATGGCCACAAATCTGACCCTGTAAACTGTTGCTCATGCCACTAGTCTTGTTTAGGTCAACATTTTGGGTGAGTAAGGGTTGCAGGATAAGTCCTAATGTTTGGTGGTGGTGTTATGTGCATGGAAATGAGACTGTCCATAGGAAAGTGACATTACTGGTGGTATTGGGTGTTAGCACACCGGTCCCACTGCTTTAGTGCTTTATGGGCTAGTTGGATCATTTCAGAACGCTTGGGGCAAAATCAAACTATTATTTGCTCCTACTTCCTACATTAAGTGTTCCATTCTGACACTATAATTCTTATGATAAATAGCTTCCCAATAGGGGGCATTATAGTATGTTTATTTGTAGGAACTTAAAAAACCCTACTTTCAGGAAGTGCTTGATGCGAGAGGACAGTATACAGGCAGTCCTCGGACTTACGGCACAATTGGTTCCTGTACATTGCGTCGTAAGTCGAAACATCATAACTCAGAACCACGATACACTTCATTGCGGGACCAAGAGTCGTAAAGTCAAAATCAGTTGTCGTAAGTCGAATCAGGGGGGTCAATTCAGAAACGTCGTAAGTCGAACATCATAAAGTTGAGGACTGCATATACATGGAGGAAAGGATAAAGTCTGAATGTTGCACTGTCTAGGCTTTGTCTCTCTGTGCTCGCACCCAGTACACAATGTTAGAATTGAGCTGGCTCCTGCAGGCACATGGAAATCGGAAACTAAGGGTATGTCTATACTACCCACCGGATCGGCGGGCAGTGATTGATCTAACACCACCCCCGCACGCTCTCCCGTCGACTCCTGTACTCCACCGCCGTGAAAGGCGCAGGCAGAGTTGATGGGGGAGTGTCAGCAGTCGACTCACCGAAGTGAAGACACCGCAGTGAGTAGGTCTAAGCATGTCGACTTCAGCTATGTTATTCACGTAGCTGAAGTTGCGTAACTGAGATTGACCCCCCCACCCCCCAGTGTAGACCAGGCCTAAAACTATTGCACACAAAACAAAAGAGAGAGAGAAGAAACAGTAATTATGGCAATTACCAGATTCCTGTCCCTAAGCAGCTGGACACGAAAGGAAATGCTAGACATTCTTTAAATCACAATGGGTAACCTATGAAATTGCAATGGGACTAGATAAAAAGAAAAAAAAAATAGAGCAGCCACACTTTTAGCTGTAATGATGAGCAAAGGCTGTCACATGCTCCAACAGAATTTGTATATATGTCAGCAGCAGCCTGGGAGGAACCATGTCAAATCACAGAAGCACTTCAAAGCATTTTCAATTTAAAAAAAAAATTGTATGCAGAAAAGTATCTTTTTATTAAGTGTAATAAAAAATCTGGAGAAACAATAGCTCTGTATGTTGCCAAACTGTGCAAAATGACTGATTCATGCAATTAGATCTTAAAAGATGAACTAATTTGTGAGACAAGGTGGATGAGGTAATGTCTTTTATTGGACCAACTTCTGTTCATGAGAGAGCCACACTTCTGAGCCACACAGAGCTCTTTCTCACCAATAGAAGTTAATCCAATAAAAGATATTACCTCACCCACCTGGTCTCTCTCATAACCGGGGACTGACATGGCTACAACTACACTGCACGGAACTAATTTGTGATAATTAGTAGTAGGAATGAAAGATGCAGGAGCTCAAATGAGAATGCTCAGAGCCCACACTAATTCTGACGAGAGCTACAAGTGTGCATGACTAGTGAACAAGTTCACGTCCTAATGCAGAGCATAAGTGGAGTGCAAACAGATAATTCACCTCATAGTTTAGGGAAATCATAAAAATACAAGGGAAAATGCACCAAAAATCGTGCAAAAGCAAATGCACAAACACAAAGTAGAGAGGATAAACAAAACTGCGAAAAAAGACCTGTGGAGAACCCCCCTCCCCCCCCCCCCACGTATAGTGTCATGTACAATAATTGTGGCAAGACAAATTGTTATGGCAAAGCTTGCAGATAAGAAAAACAAAGAAAAATGCACCAAGCTGAGGAAACAAGCTGTGACTTAGTGGACTTAGATTTTGCATGCATATATCATTAATGCAGTGCAAAGCAGCAACAATAAAATGGCTTGTAAAGCTCAGCCCAGCACCAGATGCAGAGATAAGGATGTAGCACACAAACAGAAATTTGAATGCCAAATAGTCAGTGGGACATCAGTGAATGTGCTCGCTACAGAGACTTTCTCAGCATCGTACGAGACAAGAAAGCAAAATTGCAAGCAAGCAAAGCCAAATTAAAACTATATGGTGGCACAATCATAATACCACCATGGCAGAATAAATTACAAGCAGAAAACTCAGGAACAGTTATACAGACTGACATGTCAAGTAGTACAGACAACACAGAAGCCACGGCTGTCAGCTAAAACAAGTATATTCACAAACCAAGTGACACTAGAGGTCTACACTTAAAACGCTGTAGCAGCTGGAGCGCTTCCGTGCAATGCTACCACACCGGTGGGAGAGCTTTTCCCTTCAGTGCAGTTAATCCACCTCCTTGAGAGACAGTTGGTGTGTCGACGGGAGAAGCCCGCCCCTCAACATAGCGCCGTTTACACCGGGGGTTAGGCCTGTGTAACTGCTTCACTCAGGGATGTGGATTTTTCACGCCTCTGAGAGACGTGATGAGGATGATGTAAGTTTACTGTGTAAACTTGGCCTAAAACTAGGACAAATGATTGATACAATAGACACACAAGTAAAACAGAAAATGTATCCAGAGCAGACAATACGTTGTGGCGTCCCTATAACAAAGCTGCTAAAAGATTACCTCTTTTTGGAAGGAGGAAGGAGGAGGGGAAAGGGAAGGGCTGGGATGTCATAGGTAAAACAATTCAGCCAATACAAGCATTGCCTCACAGAGTCCCTAAGTTAGATAAGCAGCGTGAGAAGCCAGGCAAGCTCATGGCCAGTTCTAGGAGTGGCAGAGCAGGGAAGTCACTCTGGGTGCCAACCTCCAGGGGATGCCAAACTACTGTGATGCTGGGTGGTTGTTGTTTTTTCCAGCTCTGCTCTGATTGGCTGGCATGTTATTTTTGGCTGCTGAAGGAGGCACCAAAAATATTTTCCACCCTATCTGGCAAACTGGCTATGATCCCACCTGGGCAAGCCACCTGTTTGCATAGAACCAACCAATATATGCAGAGCACTAAAAAGAGCCCAGTACCAAATACCTATTATTAAAGAGATACTATTTGACTTTGCAAAAAGCAAAAACTATTCTCAGTACTTGATGCCAAAGATGTGTATTGGGAAGTGCTAGTGGAATAAGAAAGCAGCTACCTTATAACCCTTTGGACACCAGCAGATAAATATATACGGTTGCAAATGCCGTTTAGGATCAAACCTGCAATGGGAGAATTTCAGTGTCACCAACAAGATATCCAAACAGGATTTTCAGCGATCAACATCCTAGCCGATGACATTATGGTGTACAGATGTGGAGACAACATGATGGAAGCTATGGCAGATCATGACCACAACCTCATCGGTCTGCCAGGGAAGTGACATTTTTTCTAAATGAACCATTTCAACACTTTTAATATTGTTGTTTTTAGGGGCTTTGCCAGGGGGGCTGAAATTTATTTGACAAATTTGATCTGAATTCAGGAATAGCTTCAGTGCCACGAAAAATGCATTTTTCTGACCATTTACTATTTACTAAAAAAATGTCACCCATCTCTACCCATTGTACATATGGTGCAAAGATGAAAATACTTTGGTATTTTAAAATTCATTGTGACTCCCCTCTATTAAAAGATTTCCCCTCCACTAGGTCTAGCATATTTTTACCAAAAGCATTTTGATGCGCTTCTTAATAGTGTGTGGCAATTTTTATTCCCCGTCATCATAATGCCGTACTAATAGAGTTGTAACTGATACACTCTTTATCAGCTTAATTATATTTGCTTTTACTTTATAAGTTAGAAGGACATGTGCACTAGAAAAATAGCAGCTACACTTAATTCTTATTTACTCTGAGTACCTATCAGAGCTCGTGATCAGGCTCTGAAGTTTTAAGTGTATTGACGCTTAACTGTATTGTTAGTGGAAATTTTTGAATATCTGTTTTTAACAAGACAAAAAATTGCCTTAATGCCTCGTACCTTGTTACAGAAATTGTGGTTTATGCATCAAGTTATACGAGATTCAGCTATTTTTTTCTCCAGTAATCACACTGTATATATGTTATCCTATTTCCAACAGTATTTTGATCAAAAGATTTTTCTTTCATGTTATTCTCTGGAGAAAGTGCAGCATAGCCTGCAAACATGAAACAGAATAAGTATGAAAAAAGGGAACTGTCTTTTTGTTGTGTGCAACTTCTGAATAAATATGAGTGACATGACTGAACAGTAATATCCAAGTCACTGTTTATAGCATTTTTAATTAGCCTGCAAAATATCATCTCACAAAGAAGAAACTTGCAGCATCACCAACGCTAATGAAATTCAGGCTAATAACATTTAGCTCATTCAGTCAGCTTCAGACATTAAAGCTCGGCATCAGTATGAGTTATATACATTAAATCAGATTGTGTATGTTGTCCTCAGACTATGAATTCAGGCTTCTCCCCAACACACTCTTGTGGTGATGATTCTGTTGAATATGTTGTGACAGAGTTGGATTTTCTTGTAATATTTTTGAGTCCTGTTTGTGCCTCAGTTTACCGTATATGCTGCCTTGTTACCCAGTGGGGGTGGAAAAGGGCAGTTTGCTCTCAGGGCAGGCTAAGAGACATAGGTGTGGTGTCAACTATCTGTCTCGGTGTTGGTCCCTGTATCGATGGAACATTTGAAAAGACAATGGCAAGTCCAGTGTGCAAATCCATTGATACTTAGCAACCAGCACCCCAGAGGGATACAGATTTCCCCACCTCTCCACAGGGAGGCTGGGCAACATTCCTCAGCTTGAGAACAAAGGCCAGGAAGATGTGAAGTGGGGGGATAAGAACTGGCTGCTAATATGTGTCAGGGCTCTCATCTGGAGTTATAGGTGCTGGAACCGCACCCCCTGGCTTCAAGTGGTTTCCATCATATACAGGGTTTACAGTTTGGTTCAATGGCTCTGAGCACACACACACCCCCACCACAACACAAATCGTTCCAGCACCCCTGCCTGGAGTCTGACCAAAGAGGTCAGACGGAGAGACAGACAGAGCTTCAACAAAGGGGTTCGCCACAGCTTGGCTGGGCTCTGGGCTAACCAGAGGAGACTATGGTTTAACCTTCAATTCTCTCTAGTACCCTTAGGACTTCCTACGCTGTGTTTTGACAATGCTGTGTGTGTGTTTCAGAGTAGCAGCCGTGTTAGTCTGTATTCGCAAAAAAAAAAAGGAGGACTTGTGGCACCTTAGAGACTAAACAATTTATTTGAGCATAAGCTTTCGTGAGCTACACTCCATCGGATGCATAAAGTGGAAAATGCAGTGAGGATGTTTTATACACACAGACCATGAAAAAATGGGTGTTTATCACTTCAGAAGGTTTTCTCTCTCCCCACCCCACTCTCCTACTGGTAATAGCTTATCTAAAGTGATCACTCTCCTTACAATGTGTATGATAATCAAGGTGGGCCATTTCCAGCACAAATCCAGGGTTTAACAAGAACGTCTGAGGAACAGTGGGGGTGGGGGGAGAGGAAAAAACAAGGGGAAATAGGTTACCTTGCATAATGACTTAACCACTCCCAGTCTCTATTCAAGCCTAAGTTAATTGTATCCAATTTGCAAATGAATTCCAATTCAGCAGTCTCTCGCTGGAGTCTGGTTTTGAAGTTTTTCTGCTGTAATATACATTCATAAACCAGTCGGGGAACACTTCAATCTCTCTGGTCACGCGATTACAGACATGAAAGTTGCGATATCACAACAGAAAAACTTCAAAACCAGACTCCAGCGAGAGACTGCTGAATTGGAATTCATTTGCAAATTGGATACAATTAACTTAGGCTTGAATGGAGACTGGGAGTGGTTAAGTCATTATGCAAGGTAGCCTATTTCCCCTTGTTTTTTGCATCTGATGAAGTGAGCTGTAGCTCACGAAAGCTCATGCTCAAATAAATTGGTTAGTCTCTAAGGTGCCACAAGTCCTCCTTTTCTTTTTGCTGTGTGTGTGTCACTGCAATTGCTGGGTGAGGTGTATTAATCCCTGCAGAGTGTACAGGTCTCCATCAGGAGTCTGTCTCCGTTGGACTTTCTGAATGGAGCTCACAATGTGATGCAGGGTGCTCCAAGAGGTCCAGTCTAAGGAGGTGGAACCCTAGAGGAAGAGTGAGATCCCTAGGGGGTCTGGCAGGTGGAAAGGGTTCCTCCTAGAGACTGTGGATCCGTGGCATGTGAAGAGGTCTGATTTTCAGAAGGGAGGAGCACCGACTATTCTGTCTAGAGGGCAGGGTTTGCTCCCCCCAGCACAAAGAAGAGTCCACACCCAGAATCCTTGGATCTACCAGTGGGCGCTGTCCATTCATGTGTTGGCCCAGCTCCTCCATGCACTGACTCTAGGGCTCTGTACCCCCCAGTGTCAGGATCACTGATAACACGATTCCTTTGTAGCCACATTGCCAGGGCCATTCAGACCTCGGTTTCCTTTAATTTTTCAGAGCATTTCTCATGGAGGTTGTTGGGGAATACGGTGACATGCATTCACTTTGTTTCCGTGGAAACCATCACTCAAATTGGGCAGAAAGTCTGTTTCCCTTCAGAAGCCGCTACAAATGGGGGGCTAAATTCTATGGTCATGAAGACCCACATAAATCGTACTCACCTCAATGGCATTATTTTGGATTTGTGCTCCTGTGTGATGCCAGCAGACCCATGCACAAAACAGCCAAGACAAATCACAG
Organism: Eretmochelys imbricata; assembly: GCF_965152235.1. Lineage (NCBI taxonomy): Eukaryota > Metazoa > Chordata > Testudines > Cheloniidae > Eretmochelys > Eretmochelys imbricata. The sequence goes on from NC_135574.1 coordinate 167,767,265, forward strand.
TGGGCGATGCTTAAATAGGGTCAAAAATTGTGGAAGTCGCTTTGGAAAATCTACATAGCCCACCATTACATGCTTGCAGGTTTACGTGCACATCTAACAGTTAGTTCCTTGATGGGATCCTCACCCATTTTTGCTATAGATGAACTCTGTGTGCTTATCAAGCTTCTCATGGAAACAGGCTTCACATCTCTGAGATGTAACTGAGAGCAGAATCTAACCCTGGCATAGCAGCAGCTATTGTAGACTGTTTGCGGGAAGTCCTGCAATTTTGTGAGAAGCAAACACCCCAAATAACCCCTTCCTGCCAAAACTCCTTACTAAGTTGTAAAAGGACACAAGATCTCAGTTCTGCTCTAGTTTTTCTTTTGCATATTGCCTCTTAAGTACCTAATAAAGCATCACTATGGTGATTCTCTACTATACTGTATTAGGTTTCAGAGTAACAGCCGTGTTAGTCTGTATTCACAAAAAGAAAAGGAGGACTTGTGGCACCTTAGAGACTAACGAATTTATTTGAGCATGAGCTTTCGTGAGCTACAGCTCACTTCATCAGATGCATACCGTGGAAACTGCAGCAGACTTTATATATACACAGAGAATATGAAACAATACCTCCTCCCACCCCACTGTCCTGCTGGTAATAGCTTATCTAAAAGCCATTTCCAGCACAAATCCAGGTTTTCTCACCCTCCACCCCCCCACACAAATTCACTCTCCTGCTGGTGATAGCCCATCCAAAGTGACAACTCTTTACACAATGTGCATGATAATGAAGTTAGGCCATTTCCTGCACAAATCCAGGTTCTCTCACTCCCTCACCCCCCTCCAAAAACCCACCCCCATACACACACAAACTCACTCTCCTGCTGGTAATAGCTCATCCAAACTGGCCACTCTCCAAGTTTAAATGATATGCAGCTTTAATTGTCTTTAACATCAGTGTCTTATGCATTTTTGTTGCTGCCTCAGTGTCTGTCTGGCATTTTTTTTAATAGATCAGCTTCAATTTTCTTCAGTGTAACATAAGCCTGAAGATATTTTCATCAATTCCCAGCAGATGTTAGATGGGCTGGGTAGTAATAAATGGTTTCTTGGTGATTGTTTTCCTCACACATAAGTCCATTTTCTGTGCGGACCACATCAAGTAATTTAAGCTTTTAATTGTTTATGATATCTAGGGCTTGCAGACTCTGTGGGTGTTTTTGTATTTGTAAAAGAGAATTATTAACAATGAGAGCAGAATACTACCATGTTATTTGCAGCTCACATTAAGGAAGAACTGCCAAGTCCTGGCACTGCCTGTGTGTGCTATAGAGGTGTGAGGATGGGAAGTTGGGGGGAGTTTGTATAGTAATAGATCCATGGCTAACTAGGAACTTCACAACTGTCAGTATGCTACACACTATGGTGATACAGGACTGTATCCAAAGCCCAATGAAGTCAATGGGAGACTTTCCACTGATTTCAGTGGGTCTTGGATCAGGCTCTCAAAGCCACAGTGGAAAGACCATTTGGATCCTCCTGCTTCAAAATAATAGTTCCCCTCCACCTGCGATGCAGACTCTCCATTAGTTGTTAACAGTCTGGGATCTATGACACACTGCTGAACAGTTCTGATTCCATCCAGTGGAGGGCTGTGTATACATACACAATAGCCAGTTCATTACAATATCAAATATTGTCAATGGAGCACTGCTCTTGATGTTAGCAAATGTGAAGTAACTTCCTCTCCTTGAGGATTGTTGTTCATTTTGTTGATGTGATTATACTTGTGCTGATCTTTGAGGCTGCCTGTGTGTTTGATTAAGTGTAGAGTAACACTTCCCAAATTACGGTGTCTGTGTCTATGAAAGATATGGAGTCTTTCTGTAGCCTTGTCAGTCCCAGGATATTAGAGAGACAAGGTGGGTCTGTAAAATGTATGTTCACGAGTGGAATGTGGGTTGTATAGAATTTAACTTAATAAAAAAAAAATGACTGACCAGCATCGAAGTTCTGCTCCATATGCAATTCTAAGATTTCAGCCACAAAACTTGAATTTCCGACAGCATTGTGCATTAATTTAAATACAGCCAACTCACTCCAAATTTAGAAAAACTGACTTGCCCACCCCTTTAATTTCTCTCCTTGTGTGAAATGTTGGATGGAGTGATAAAACAACAAACTCCCAGATGCTAAGTACAACAGTGTAACGGTGTGCAAAACAGTCTTTCTGCCTCCATCCGGACATAGAAAAGGAGTACTTGTGGCACCTCAGAGACTAACAAATTTATTTGAGCATAAGCTTTCGTGAGCTGCATCCGATGAAGTAAGCTGTAGCTCAGGAAAGCTTATGCTCAAATAAATTTGTTAGTCTCTAAGGTGCCACAAATCCTCCTTTTCTTTTTGCGAATACAGACTAACATGGCTGCTACTCTGAAACCTGTCATCCGGACATAGGATTTGTGTTGTTTCATTCAAACTAGACAAACTGCAAAGCCATGCCAAGGTTACTTACCAAGTGTTTCGCACTAATCGCTGTATCATACTCCCTCCCCTTAGATGGAGTTCCCATTTGTGCATGTGCAGACCAGGGCACAATGGTGGTATATCTGGCTCTCTTGAAGTAAATATCTGAACAGGCTGTTTTGTCAGAGGTTCAGCTCTCAAAGCCCTTACTCAGATTTTCCTCTAAGCTTTACTTCTGCAATACAGTACTTCCATGAGCTGCAATGGAATGTTTCCTCAATATTGACTGAGTAAATACTTTAGGATATGTCCCCTATGATTATTTAAAGGGAAGAAGATAGCAGATAGATGTTAATACCTTGAAAATTAGATCTGACTGGGAATCACCAAAAGGATCTCTCTTTCTCTTTTAATAACGTAGGCCCTGATCTTGCAAAGAGTTATGCGTGTACTTAGCTTTACTTACTATGAGTAAGTATTATCCCACTTAAAATTAGGTATGTACCAAGCCTTTGCAGGACTGCGGCCACATGATTGGCCATTTCTTCCCTAACATCATGAAGTTTGATGTTGCCAATTACCTGCTTTCTGTCAAATGGGGGACTTTCAGGAGCTAATCTAAGGAAATCTCTGACTACCTTCTCCAATGGGAAGGACTGAGGTAGACTGAACTACTCAAAATTCCTTATTGTTCAGAGCAACTTTGGGACAGATTTTGACCTCTGTTATACCAAAGTAAGTCTACTGATGTCAGTGGAGTTGTTCTGGACTAGATTTATACCAATGTAACAGAGATCAGAATCTGGCTTATTATCTTTCTTCTGTCCATAAAGCACCATGGACAGTACCAGCACTGTCTGAATAAAGAAAAAAGTGTTACACCACGAAAGAAAGAACTTGTAAAAGCCAAAGGACTCACTCTTTCTTGGATCTTGCCACTCAAGAAGAAAAAGAAAGTGTTGACAAACTGTTTTGCATGTGAAAGGATTGAGCATGACATTTTACTCCTGACTAAAATAAAGAAGACAAGGGGATGAGGTAATATCATTCACTGGACCAACTTCTGTTGATGAAAGAGATGAGTCTTCAAGCTACATGGGCCTAAAGAAGAGTTCTGTGTAGCTCAAAAGCTTGTCTCTTTCACCAACAGAAGTTGGTACAGTAAAAGAAATTACCTCATCCACTGTGTCTCTCTAGTATCCTGGTACCAACATAGCTACAACAACACTGAAAACTGGCTCGAATAAGTCATTCATGGTGGTCTAACATTTTATGAGGAGGAAGGGAACAGAGTCTCTAAAGCTAAACTCCTCCAGGAATTTTTTTTTTTACCCTTGAACAAAAAAATGCAGATTATGAATATGAGGAAGTTGAGGATCTTACCTGTTTTTTTCATTACAAACTCTCTCTCTCTTTCCCACTTCACTTGCCTGGTTGTACTAGATTATAATGGCTGAGGTACAGTAACATCATTCAGTATATTTCTTATCTGGATTATTGCTCATGTATTGTTGCAGTTTTAGGGAGTAATCCTGTCCTTCTTGGAGTCTGGAGGTGTTTGGCCTTTGCCTTCAATGAGAGCCAAATTGGACCCTTAGACTATTTCTAAATGGGTTAATTGTCTTAAGATAACATATGGGCATTCATGAATTACATCAGCAATTATTATTGCAACTGTTTGGTTGGCTGCTTTTCCTCTCCTCTTAGATCAGCCCCTTGTGACAGGGTCCCTGGGTTGCAACCTGGATGGTGGAACTACTGAGCCCTCCAAATTCGCCAACCTGGGCTGCCTCTCACATTGTGATGTTGATATCAAGCTACAAGCCTCTGCCAGGCACTGCATTTACCCAGACGTCCACAGGCAGGGACATACCCAACCGAGTTACGTGGATGATCTCCCAGTCACTCAAGAACTAGCAATAGGGAGGCTCAGCCAATTCACCCCAATGCCCCAGTCTTGCGCCCCAGAACTATATCGTCTTGCACTGGTCAGAAGCAGTGATGAGCTGCCAAAAGCTGAAGAACCGGTTCCTTAAGTCGCTCCAGGTCTTCAGCAGCACTGAAGGACCTGCCGCCGAAGTGCCGCCGAAGACCCGGCGTGCCTCCGGGTGAGTAAAAATTAAAAAGGGATTCTCAGGGGAGCCTCCCCAGCAGAGAGCTCAGGCGGGCCAGACAGGATGGTCCCACGGGCCGGATGTGGCCCATGGGCCGGAGTTTGCCCACCCCTTTAACAATTGGTTCTAAACCGGCTTCAGAATTTAACAACCGGTTCGCGCAAACCATCTCCAGCTCACCACTGGTCAGAAGCCTGGCCAGTGTAAGCTCATTACCCAGTTCGCCTCTTCTTCATAGGAAAGTGGACATGGACCAGCCTTTGCAATCTGAGCTGAGATTCCCCCAAGCACTTCAACCAAAACACACTGTTTTAGGTAAAATATAAAACAGGTTTATTAACTACAGAAAGATAGATTTTAAGTCATTATAAGTAGCAGGCAGAGAGATCGAAGTTGGTTACTTAAGAAATAAAAATAAATTCAGTCTCAATTCTGCAAACTAAGCAGATTTGAATCAAGCAGTGCCTTACTCTGACAGATGGTACAAGCAGGTTATAGATCTTCAATACACAAGCTGGGACTACTTTCCAGCCTGGCACCAAACTTCTCCAGTTCAAAGTCTTTGTCTTCCAGATGTGCTTCCAGGTGTTGAAATGGGGGTGGGGGGGAAGAGGAAGGCCAATTGATGATTCACTCTCCCTCTTTTATACTTCCTTCCTGCTACTAGAAAGATCCTTGCTGTGGTGTGGGTGGTCAGGCAGTCCCCATTGCATACCTGCCGTCTCTAAGGAGTCTCAGGGATAGTGGATTCTTTCCTTGATGGGCCATCAGTGCTGTCTGGCCCTCCTGTGTTGTAACTGAAAGCCTAGCTTGTGGATGTTCCCAACCTCATACCATATATCAGTAAGGCATATAGCAATATTTCATAACTTCCCATACAATGTTAGTACATACAATTCAACAGGATATTAATGTTCAGCAGATCAAGACTTTTAAAATGATATCTCACCAGGAATACTTTGTACAAAACATATAACAACAGAGTGGTGACCATGGGGGTTCCGGGGTGCTACTCTGAGGTGCAAAGTGTCACACCCTTCCAAAGCTGTATCCAGATAGGAATTTTTCTGTCTTTCTCTTGAAACTCATTAACTAGTCCTTGAAAAGTTTCTTCCTTTGTTAATTTCCCCACTGCATGTAAATAAAAGGCTTGCTTTTGTTGTTGCTCTTGCAGTGTGGATGTAGGAAAGCGTCACGGATTTATGATTTCTGAAATAATTTAGATGGTTGCTGAGTCTGTCAAGGGGAATATGGGGCTTTGTTAAAGCCAGACTGTTATTCTTCAGTGTTCTTTCAGTAATTAACTGCAGGTATTTACTCAGCTTCATAAATCTGATATTTCCCTTGGTCTGCTAGACAGGAATGTTGTTTGTTCTTGATATAATCCATACATGAAAACTTTTTCCCTTTCTCCCCCCGGCTGATCATTTGATCTGTGATATTCCACTAAAATGTGAAAGAAAAATAAAGTTGGGGGAAAATAAGTTAAATTGAACCCAATAGTCCTTTCCAAAGTTCTTTCTAATTTACTGGCATCTACTCTGCTTCTTGAACTGGGGCAGTTTTTGTTTCTGAAAGAGATTTATATTTAGTCCAGCATTGGGATGGGAAGAGTAACTAGGGAGCAGAGAGCTGGCAAGTGGAAGTGGTTGAAGGACAAGTGTTTTTTTTAAGGATCATATGTTTGGTTAAGCCATCTAAGTACTCTGTGTGGGTGTGAGAGCTTCGCCACTGCTATGTGGGGTGGAAGAAGATGGTGTCTGGGAAATAATTTTAACATCTCCAAAGCTTTAGTTAGAGTAGAAATAAGATCTGAAATTAAGTTCTGAACTTCGTGGCTTTGCTTATAAATTATCATCAGTAAAAAGTTGTCATGGTCTGTCATGTCTAAAACTGTTCCCGTCATGGTAGTGTCTAACTGCCCATGACGCTTTGGCTGAGATTTTCGGAAGTAAATGCTGAAAGCTGGGTTCCTAAAGATAACATTTTAAGAAGTGCCTGAAGGAGTTAGAAATACAAGTCCCTCTGGAAGTTGTGCTCGCAGGTGCTATACTGAGGCTTTTAAATAAGTGGCCTGATTTTGAAAAGTGCTGTCCACCCCACATTTCCTATTGACTTTAATAGGAGTCATTGGGCATACAACATTTTTGAGAATCAGATACTTAGTTAAGGGCCTAAATTTGAAATTAGGCTCCTAACACTAGACACCATTTTAAAATATCTTGGCCTTTGTCTCTAAGGGTACTTCTACGCTGCAAAGAAAAACCCACAGTACCACGTCTAAGAGGTCATGTCAAGAGTATGGAGAAGATAATGGATATAGCCTACTATTTTTCCTCATGGACCTCTCTAGTGCACGTGCTGAGATATAGGCCGATGGATCTATACTATGGCTGATGAACTGGACATACCTCTTGCATGTCTTTCACCTGCTTCTTAAATGCTTTGATCAGTAGTAAAATAGTTATCAATGGCGACATTTAAACTATCATAATTAGACATTTTTGTTTACACTGTTGTTGTAGCCATGTTGGTACTGGAATATGAGAGAGACAAGATGGGTGAGGTAATATCTTCTGTTGGACTTTGTCTCCGTGATAGGACATATCATTAAAAGCCTTATTGAAATGACTGTAGGCAGTACACCCCTCTGAGCTATTTTTTCAGGCTCTCAGCAAACTCAGCCTGACATCTCTGCAATAGTTACGCTCCTGGCTGATTTGAAGATTTTTTTGCAACTATTAAGTTGCAGAAACTTATTTTTAAATTGAAGGTGAGATTCTGGAACATGAGATGGCAGCTCACGGAGGTGGAGCTATACTGTACACCTAGGTGATCCTAATTGGAGTCCTGCACACACACCTTACATGACCTCTGAATTCAGCCCTCTATTTCTTCAAGATCTAATATCAATTTGAGCCCTTTAGATAGGATAGGTTTTAGAGTAGCAGCCGTGTTAGTCTGTATTCGCAAAAAGAAAAGGAGTACTTGTGGCACCTTAGAGACTAACCAATTTATTTGAGCATAAGCTTTTGCGATGCAGTGAGCTGTAGCTCATGAAAGCTTATGCTCTAATAAATTGGTTAGTCTCTAAGGTGCCACTAGTCCTCCTTTTCTTTCTTAGATAGGATATTTTTCCTCTCCTTATCCTCACCCTCTCTTTTTGCGCACTCCCCTCCTTCTTTCCTCTCATCCAGTGCCCCAATATAGCCTTCGAGGGAGTTAAGGAGCTACTGCTGCAAACCTTTTCCCCCTATTAGCTCTGTGCTTCAGTGCTTGAAGAGGATGCCCTGCTACAGCAGTGCCTAGACTTTTATGTTAGCGATATAAATAACGCATATAACTGGTGCTCACCTTTATAATGGCTTCAGTCTCTGAGTAGAGTGTGAAATTTTGATCCAGAAGATTGCTAGTGAGTATAAGCTAAGTGACACCTCTAGAGAGGAATATGTTTCTAGGTGGTGATGAGGCAGACCCTGTGCAGCACGAGTGTAAGAACCATCCTAGAGTCTTTGCCCATTGTTCCGAAATATGTTTTAGTTCGAAACAGGTAAAGTTCTGCTTTGGTTAAAATCAGTATCTCTAACTGAAGCAGATTCCATAATACAATGCTATAAAAACATCAAGCGTTTTCCTTCTCATACCCAACAAAAGCTATTTCCAGGTCTCTCAGACTCACGTTGCTTGTGTGCCTAGGCCCATGAATGTCCAGGTAAGTTTAACGTTTGAGCCTCTCTGGGATACTTCCAATATTGTTTCTCCACCATTATTGTTTTTAGTAAGACTATTCCTGAAGCCAATATGGTCCCTATTCATTGAATCCATATATTTTCCATTTTTAATCACACTTTCCAGTCTGGTTACTACTATGCAACACGGTCTGATCAGCACCTATTCACCATGAGAGAACTTTGGGACCACATACCATTCCAGGTCATTTAACTGAATCCCCAGCAATTTTAATGGAAAACCACTTATGTAATGGGAATAACGGGGAGTGGGAAGAACCCCAGTGGTACTTTAGACTGGTCTTCCTATCAAGCACATTCTACTTACCCTCTTTTTCCTGTGTAATGAGAGAGCTCTCTGAGATTCCTTCCTTAAAATGACAATCTCAGACTTCCTTTGGGTCCATTCAGCGAGCCCTTAGCTTTTCAAGCTGTGCAAACATATTGATCGTCTCCTATCTGAAAGATCCTACCAAGTCTATATTCCAGGCCATAGTGTTTTAATAGAAGAGTTCCTCATGCTGTTCAACGGAGGGCTTTTCGTTTTGTTTTGTTTTTATCTCATGAATCATGGTGCAGTAAGCATGGTACAGCATTAAAATGTGAAACACTATGGGAATTCTACAGGGTGTTTGAACAACCTCAGGATTGGGTTAAATTATGTGTAAAGTGTATCAAGCTGCAGACTGCAGAATTTACAGGCGCTCCCCGACTTACTCAATTGTTCCGTTCCAGAAAGCCTTGTGTAACTCAAAGTTTGCATAAGTTGGAAACGTATTCCCAAACATTGCACCGAAAAACAAACAAACAAACGAAAACCCCTCCTCTTTCTAGCTTACGGAACATTTTCCATAAGTGTAATTTGCGTAAATCGGGTCTTGCGTAACCCAGGGAGCGTCTGTACTGGTAACAGAATTAAACATCAGATTTAAATCAGCTCTGTACTGCCAGTGGACCAGTTTAAGATAAGAATTTCTTAACTCTGAGAACAACTAAAATGAAAATATGAGCTACCCAGTGCAGCAATTCTCACTTGCAATATTAACTTGTAGCATTTTAAATTAATGTAACTTTGAAATCCTACAAGGATTTCTCTTTCTCAGAAGGACCAATAAACTGCTCATTAAGAAGACAAAGAAACTTAATACCAAACATTACTTTGAGTTAAGAGGTAGCATTTTCAAAAGTGCCTAAATGACTTAGGAGCATAAGGCCCATTTCCAAAAGTGACATAGGCATTAGGTGCCTAAATCCCATCGACTTGCAAGAGACCTAGGCTCCTAAGTGAAAATGGAACACTTAGTACTCATAAGTGTTAAACAAATGTCCCCAAACAACAGTGTATTGAAGATGGAAAATAATCAGAGACAGGGCAATAATTCTATATGAGGACAGTTTGAAGAGTCTCACTGTTCAGAGAAGAGACTAAAATGGGACATACATAGACGATAGTGAGCAATAGAGAGAGAAAAATCAGAGTTCCCTATCTGCTGTTTCCCTTCACTCAAGGGACAAGCAGACATTCAATGTAACTGAAAAGCAGCGGATTTACAACTCATAAAAGGAAATACTTATTACACAGTACATAAATAACCTGCGCAGCTCATTGCCACAAGATCTCACTGAGGCCAGGAACTTAGTAGGTGTCTACAAAGGATGACGTATTTATATGGATAATGAGAACATCCAGAATAACCTTAGATAGGATGATTTTTTATAAGGAATATGTGACATTCAGTGGGAGTCAGGCACCTACCTGCCACTAAGATCACATGGTTACACAGTAAGACAAGTATATACCTCGACTGCACTGTTAAATATTTTTGCTTATTTTGCTTCATTTCCTCCCTCTCATTTCTTACACATGAGATGTCAGAAGTGAGATCTGAATGAGCTGCAGCAGGCATGTAGAGGATGTTTAAAGCACAGTGGGCTCCCTGGAAAAGGCGATACTGAGGCATTTGTCACTAGTATTGCAGCCTTGTTTCAGGAAAACTCATGTTTATTGATGCAGACTTTGAAATAAAATTTTAAAAGCATTTTTGACCAGCTTTTCTGCTCGTGTGTATTGCATTTGACCCAGGCCATGTTGTTTGAAGGAAAAAAAAAATACCCACCGAGCTGCCTGTTGTAAAGCTTTGACTGCAGAAGAGCAGTTTTAAAATATATCGTCACTGGTTCACTGCTCTCTCTTTTACGTATATTTCTGAAGTCATGCTGTTTGTTAATCTTAATGTCCTATCAGTAGTGATGGAATAAAGCTGTGACAGAGGCGAGAGTTGCAGGGTTATGAAGGTGCGACTAACGGCACTTCAGGTACGACAAGCACATCCCTCTGGTGGACTCAAACGGATGATGATGGAAGGGAGGCTAGATTCTTGGAACACATCAAGCACGACTCTGTCCTGTGCTTTCATTTCAACGAGCAAAATGTAGCACACCTCTCTACTCTGCTTAACTAAACAGACCAGACCGTGACCAACCCCACTCAGGTGCACAAGAAGGGTTGGAGAAACCACACGGAGAAGCCTGCTCCCTCCGTCCTTTTGTAGAGCCCAGCCTCAGATTCAGCGGGCAGTGCAAAGGACGCACACATCTAATGCCAGCAGCAGTACTTGACTCCCGAAAAGACCATGACCTTGGCTTCCCTTCCATAGTGGCAGCAAGGTTGAGCTGCTGCAGGAGAGTGGGATAGTTTAGTCCCCCTGCACTCTATAAAAGGGGGCTAGAGCTCTTTGTTCCCATGCATGCTCCTGCAGAGCCCCTAGTGCAGGGGTTCTCAAACTGGGGGTCAGGACCCCCCAGGGGGTCATGAGCTGTCAGCCTCCACCTCAAATCCCGCTTTGCCTCTAGCATTGATAATGGTGTTAAATATATTTAAAAGTGTTTTTAATTTAGAAAGGGGGGGGTCGCACTCAGAGGCTTGCTTTGTGAAAGGGATTACCAGTACAGAAGTTGGAGAACCCCGGCCCTAGCAGCATTTAGGTTGAGGCAGCTGGATTGCTTCCAGGACCAGCTCCTGCTGAGCAGCTGCTCCACACTCCCCCATCCCCAGTTTAGGCTGTAGTTTCTAAAAGCACAAGCTAACCCCAGGTGTAGGTTGGTCACTGATTTAGCAGAATGGCCTTTTTTAGTTGGAGCATAGGATTTCATACTCGTTAAGTAGCCTGCCTCGTGCTATTGGCAGTAACCTGTTGTTCTAGGCTGAAATCCTTGCAATCCATCAAGAAAATTGTGCAATACTGAACAGGTATCTAAGGGGCGGAGCATCTGTCCTGGCACCGTGGCACTGTGCTTTCAAGGGTGATCAAATCTCATACCCTGTATGCAAGCTGTTACAATAATCTCCTTCTAGGTAAGCAAAAATGCTAAATCTTCCAACATACGGATGGGATGTTTCCCCTATAATTCATTGTGAACGATAGCAAAACGAATACAGCAAGCGATGTAGCATTTGTAGAGCCTGAAATATAGGGCTGGGGGTTGCTGCTAGGAACCACGATATAGTTTGCTCGTTATCTTCAGCCCATTATAGAGCATCATTGTCATTTCAGTTAAACTAGCTAATATGCAGGCCGCTGTGTTACACGCTTGATAAGACAACTTTGTAAAAGCACCTCTCCCTTTTGCACTAAGGAATCAACGCAAAATTTTAGAAAAAAAAAAGCTGAAATAAAAACGACTTCCTTTTCCAGATCTTGCATCTTCCTTTAGACCCCATATACTCTCTGTCTGTCTGTCCATCTTCCTCTTTGCCTCAGAATTGATCAGAAAACAATCCACCCAAAACAGCTATTTGCATTTGTTTCTTTGTAAACAGTTGAATATCCCCTTTAAAACAAACACAGACAAAACCCCCAAATACAGCCCTGTAAAGCCTCTTTCATTACCACTTCGCTTTGCACAGTTACCGTAAAACTTCAGTGGAGTCAAACTGTTCAGTAAGGAGCAGCCGTGAGAGAGCACAGCACTGGAAAAGCGGCCAGAGCAGCGGATATATTTTGACGTGTATTTGGGCATCGTTCTTACAAATTTAAAAAAGCAGAATCTCGCTTCTTACCCACGTCTTCAGCTAAAAGAGCCAGCACAATAACCTAAGGGGGAGTCCCCAGACCAACACATCTTGGGTTTGATTCTGCTCAGTAGGGGTGCGGGGTACTGCACAGGGTATGTCAGCAAAAGATGATGAACAGGGCAGGGAGTCCAGGGGATCTGATATTTGCATTAATAAGAGTGCTGCTCTGCGGCTGCCTGGGACCTAGAGAAACACCTAAGCAGTAACTGGGAGAAGAGCTCTGTGTAAGCTCCAAAGACTGTCTTTCTCACCAACAGAAGTTGGTCTGATAAAAGATATTAGCTCCCCTGCCTTGCCTCTCGCAGACTGAAACAGGTAGCAATGCGCTTGATTACGATAAGGGGGATGAGCTCATGCATAAGCTGATGTCTCAGACCATCCCATTCTTTACACGTGTCTCCCTCCCGCCCCCACCCCCCGCCGTTTTACCGTGTGCTTTTCGGAGTACAGGAATAGGTGTGCATTGGGGCTTGAGACTCTCTACCACACCGTGTGGAGACTGTGCCAGTGGCCACATTTTCAAGAGCTCAGCATTTAACAGGTCCCATTTAGGTACCTAAATGAAAAACATGGGAACTGCTGGGTACTGCCCACTCTTGAAAACCTTCCCCACAGCGTCCACCTTCTGGGGCTGGTTCATAACTTCCAGTCACTCTGGTACAGAAGCACGGCAGCCTGGCATACCTTTGCTGTGCAGCATGCAAGAACTTGCACAAACTAGGATTTGCACATACCGCTGCTTCCCAGAACTGTCACCAGTTGATTCAGCACCTGCATGCATGTACTTGTAGCAGCTTTGGTCAGCTTTTACTGTCAAATTGAATTACAATGTCCAGGCTTAAACAGTTTGAGGCCCTCCCTGTTTGCAGGAACCGCGGGCTGATGTCGAGCTCTACCAAAAGTCCATATGCCCTCCCTAGGTGTAGTTGGGATTCTAGCCCACTTCTCATCACCAATTTATCTGTGTACATACTGCACTTGTGAGGAACAGGTACGTGCTAAGCCAGTATAAATCAGGTTTAAACTGATCTCAGAGCATCCGTGTGCAAAGTTAAATCAGTTTAGCTAAATTGGTTTAATTCAGTTAAACTGGTGCAACTTTTGTCTGTGGACAAGCTCTTATTTTGGAGCACTGTATTAATTATTTACTCTGCCTGGGTGTCATGCCTCTCCTTTTGCAAATTAGACTCCTTTGTCTGAGTTTCCTAATTATTGCGATTTCCTGAAAGGACACTGTCAAACACTTTGTCATTCTTAGTTTATGTTTAGACTCCCCTTTAAAGCTTGAAAATAAAATGTCCTTTCCTACTAATTTTGTCCTTTCCTACTTGGCAAACATTCAATGATTCTTCCACTACTGACTTCCTCTCCTTTCTAACTACCCAGAAATTAATGCAGCTCTCTTTTTGCATGCCTGCACCACACTGAGGAGAATGTCAAGGAGCTTTAGAGCTAGCAGAGCAAACACAAAACATTCACCTTGGGTGTTGTGCGCAAACAGTGCCTTTTCTGAGTATTTTAATATAAATTCCTCTGTGACAGAGGGGTGGGTTTGTTTAATCAGTTTCAATTCATATTTAGAACCTCAGGGACATTTTCTCCTGTATTACAATAACTTTAGACTGGGGTTTTTTAAGGAACCCAAGGGGACTAGGCACCCCACTCCCTTGAGCTGCGTACTTAACTCATGTAGTAGGTCTCTTTGAAAACCTCAGCCTTAATGTACATCACATTTTGGAACTAAACTACTTGAATACCAGATTTGAGTGCACCCTGTTTTCTTGCTTGGAAAATACCAACAGTGATAACGAGTCTACTGTTATTGAGGGGAATATTCTTCCTGTGAGCAGTATGGGACCATCCACCATAGTGTAAGTTACAGCAGCTTCTAGACAAGGGCTGTTGCTGGCACAGATCAGCCCACAGGATCAAGAAGTTGTTGTTAGTAGAGCTGGTCAAAAAACAGGATAACCTTTTATGAAAAATGTGTCCCTTTTTTTGGTCAAAAATATTTCAAATTTTGAAGTTTTTCCAACTAGCTCTAATAATTAGCTCCTTGGCAGCTTCCCCCATTCCAATGAGCAGAGTAGACTCAGAGAATCATTCTGTTATTTTGTCCATCTACTCAAACGCCTTTTATCCTCCAGAATGACTTATCAACCTTTATCTCATACGACAAGTGTAACAAGAAAAGGAAGCAAAAGGGAAAACAATTTCAGTCAAGTACCTCAGAGACTACTGTAAATGAGCATGGATATGAGTTAATCTTGGTTGTACAAACCACTTAGCTAGCTGAGTTGCACTAAAATGATTACATAGTTCACGTGATGTGCAGTAAGTGAGCTCAAGGGTGAGTAGGCGGAAACACATGAGAATGGCTATTTTAATAGTGAAAAGCAGTAACATTAACAAAAATGTTTGTCGCTGCTGTAGTTAGCAGCATTTTGCTTCTAATAATGTTAATAGAGATCAAGCTTCACTTCTCCCCTTTCCTCCCCACTGTAACCTTTATGTAATTCATAACAGTGTGAAATATGTTTCTTCTCTGCAGATTGTGTTCCGGAAGATCAGTGATGTCAAACGTGAAGAAGAAGAGAGGATGAAAAGGAAGAATGAAGCGCCTCTGATTCTACCACCAGACCACCCGGTCCGTCGGCTGTTTCAAAGATTCAGGCAACAGAAAGAAGCCCGGCTAGCGGCAGAAAGGGGGAGGGATCCAGATGACCTGGATGTGGAAAAGGGCAACATTCTAGCTGAGCACTCTCGCACTGTTGTGAAAGCTAACATTGTAACGGTAAGGGAGAGCCCTGCAACCCCTGGTTCGTACCAGTCTGCTTCAACATCCGGTGTGCCCGATCATGCCAAATTGCAGGCCCCTACATCAGACTATGCAGGGTGCAAAGTGTCCGGTGACTACCCAAGACGCAAAGGCTGGGCCAAATTCAAAGATGCTTGTGGAAAGGGGGAAGACTGGAACAAAGTATCCAAAGCAGAATCCATGGAGACTTTACCGGAAAGAACTAAAACTTCAGGAGAGACTACACTGAAGAAGACAGACTCTTGTGACAGTGGCATTACAAAAAGTGACTTGCGCTTGGACAATGTTGGGGAGACAAGGAGCCCTCAGGACCGAAGTCCTGTCCTTACAGAGGTCAAGCATTCTTTTTACCCTATCCCAGAACAGACTCTTCAGGCTGCCATGCTGGAAGTAAAACATGAGCTGAAAGACGACATCAAGACTTTAAACACAAAAATGAGCAGTATAGAAAAACAGCTTGCGGAGATACTAAGGATATTAACCTCAAGAAGAAGCTCTCAGTCACCACAGGAGCTGTTTGAAATATCAAGGCCCCAGTCTCCAGAATCAGAAAAGGACATTTTTGGAGCAAGCTGAGATGTTTCTTTTTTAAAAAACAAAAAACCATACAAATAAACCCCCGCCCCCCACAACCATTTAAAATTTAGCCTTTCTTGATGAAAACCAGTGAGGGACCAGTTCATTAAGCATGTTCCCTGTCTCTAAAAAGGTACAGTAACAGGAATTGCAACCTCATGTCAAGATGGCAGCTGACACTGAAGTCTTTTTGACAGCAAGGGTACAGTTTATAAAGTTTTTTTTTTCCATCTCCTTCATTGGTGCATCTTTTTTTTTTCTACCCTTATGATAGTTGGATAATTATTTTTAAAACAGCAGCCATTCCTGCAAGCATTAGGTGACCTCATAGAGGTTTTTGGAGCATGCCTTAGGTAACCAGCTCAGTTTTTGTATAGATACATAAGGACTTGCCTGGGTGCTTAAATTCTCTAGCAATCTTTTTTGTTTTTGTTTTTTTTTGGCTGATGCTGTCTTGATCACGTGTACCTGTTAAATATCACAGTATCTTTTCCTACTGCAATGATGAAGTGACAATAAGTGGGAGGTTTATTCGGTTTCTTTTCCAAAGAAATATGCACTACTTAATTTCCAATGGGATCTGTGGGTGGTATTATGTATTATCACTTGAGGAAAAAACCTGAAACTTCCTACATTTCATTTAAAATCTAGCACATGGTATTAAAGTAATTGTAGTGGGCAAAATCCTCAGTTATCCACTGTATTGAAGATGAGGTCCTCCACACCCCCAGCAGCAGGGATACTGGATTCTCAAAAACTAACCATTCATGAAGATGCCCTTATACACTGTTAGTTTTGTTTTCCAATACCTAATTTTTTTTTTTACATAAACTCCAGAGAGCAAAGAACTGTGCATGAAGTATGCTTGAACATGGTGCTTCTTAGAATATGAAGCATTGCAATGAATCAGTGACAATGTCCCATTCACCAGGTTGCCAGTCTGTTAGGAAGATATACTGTGCCATTGATTGTTCTAGATAGAATTATCCTTCAGAAGTTTCTATTTTGATACTGTTCTTTGTTCACAGTCAAAGGCTCTCACGAGGCTTTTTTAAGAATTTAGATGGTTGGAACTCTGTTTTCTCTCAACATCTAGTTATTGTTCTTCTGCTAACCTAGCTAGAACATCAATGGAAAAGGTAAATAAAAGGACCATGCTTAGTATATACAAGTGCCAAGGGATGCCCCCAACAAAAAAGAAATCTGCTTCTTAAAGGACTGTTTCCAAACCATGTTTTCATAATGCTAGTGCACATAGATACAAGCACTTTACCAAAGCTAGTAAATATCATTTATTAATCATTAACTAAGGTAGTTTAGCCGGCATCCTGGCCTTGATAGATAGGGATACAGTTGCAGTAAACACTCCAACATTGGGTTTAACAGTGCTTTAGGGATCTGACATGTGATATAACATTTTCTGGTCTTTCAGTCTGATAGACAAGGGGTAGTGACTTTTGATCATTTACCTTTTGACAATACAAACTTACTTCCAAAGGAGATGTGATCTTGGTTTAAGGTTTGTTTCACATTAGATAATGGGGTTGCAAGGGAAAACAAGCCATTTGAAAGGGTTTCTGACGACACACTGTCTGTAAATATTGCTGTTAATTGCAGTATTCTTGGGAAGCAGCTGTGTGGGAACAATTCTTTAGGTCAGTAAAGAATAAAAACATATCAGTGACTCTCACGTAGAGGCACAGGTGCCATTTTACTCACTTTATTTAGGACTCCATGGTTAGTTTTCTCTCATGCTAATTGGTGTCTGTCCTGTACCAAAGACACACAGTATTAAGGAAAGCTTTATTTGAACAAAGAAACTCACCGTATGTTTGCAGACCTATTGTAACTACCGCTCTATATCTACTTTACAAGTAATAACTGTGTTGTGATTAACAAAATAAACACAAACACACTTTTCAGTTCAAGACCATTAAGTGACTTTTCATAGACTCTAAAATCAATATAACTATTAAATCATCTGTGATATTTGTCATATTAAGTTTTAAAGCCTAAATCACACTCTTTGAGACAATGAATTATTAACTTATATTGGTATGGAGGGTCCTGAAAGTCCCAACAAATTCTTTGGCCCCAGGTAAGAATCTACCTTCTAAATCCATTCTAACTGGGATTAGTTCATCTTCTAAACACAAGTTTTTCTCAATATTTTTTTCAAAAATGCTTAATTCCCATTGAAAATCAAAGGGACATTGGCACTCTTGAAAATTTTACCCATTCATCTTCCACTGGAAAATATAATTTCCCATGTTTCTATATGGTGGGCTAGGAGGAAACTATACAGCCTTCTAGTAGGTAGCTGCTTCCAGAAGTACTACAATATAGGTAGAGGAGAGTTAGAGACACAATCACAGTTATCTGGCCCTGCCTAGCTGA
Source organism: Eretmochelys imbricata (assembly GCF_965152235.1). Classification (NCBI taxonomy): domain Eukaryota; kingdom Metazoa; phylum Chordata; order Testudines; family Cheloniidae; genus Eretmochelys; species Eretmochelys imbricata. The sequence goes on from NC_135574.1 coordinate 167,785,421, forward strand.
TATCTAATTCAATCCACTCAGTCCGCCAAATGACATTTGTGTAGGCCTCTCAGGGAAATTTTAGTGACTATTTTGAGTGCCTAACGTAGGAATGGCAGGGCTAGAACCCAAAAGCTCTGTAATTATGGTACCTCCAGAATGGGAGATCAAACTAAATTGACATGAGTCTGCACTTCTTGTGGCTAAATTATTACTGTCTGAGGTCCTCCAACTTTGTATTACACAGTCATGGAGCCATGAGCGCTATACTAACTGGTGTTTGAAGAACAGAACCTACCTGTAGCATTCTATGGTTTGTGAAGACTTTGCGAGTTATGATGTGCTTTAGAATTATGGTTAATGTTTAATGACTGTATGGGCCAAATGTAGCTTTGTTACACCCATGTAAATCCAGAGTATTGACCCTCGAAGTATCAACTTCAAGTCAGCACTGAAGTCATCTGAAGTCAGTACGTGAAGTCATGTACTCCAGATTTACACCGCTGTAACTGAGATCAGACGCTGGCTCATTAAGGCTATGTGAACCATCAGCTACTCAGACTAGTTGTAGGATATAGTTACAGCCCGCAATGATTCCCATATATTGTAAGAGCATTTTGAAAAAAGTGTTTGTTTAGGACCACGTTCAGTTTTTGGATACATACACACAGACCTCCCATTGGGCCGTGAAGTCAACAAGACTTATATGTTCCTGAAGTGAAATCAAGGCTCTGAATTGTTATTTATTGTTCTTTGATTTTGCTTCTCTCTGCTGCCTTATGTATTAGATAAATTTTTGTGATCTTTTTTCTTTCAAACTATTTTTAAAATGTCCTCATTTTATTCATCTTAGAAATGGATGAATCCTACATATCAAATTCTATTAACCACCAAACCTTTGTAAATGCTACAAAAACAATGTTCACCATCTTCTGGCACAGTGCTGCTGCAGTTTTACAACTCGCTGAATAATCTTCAAATCAGCAGAAAGCCGTTTCACACCTGATTTTTTTCCTTTAAAGTTGCAGTTAGGTTGGAAGTGGAATGCAGGTAGTTCAAAGAAAGTAATAATGTGTTTTGGTTTAAATGGCAGGTTTTAAGAGTCAGTACTTAAATTATGTAAAGTACCCTAGGCATTATATGATTTAAAAAAATCTGTGTTCAAATACATTTCCGTCTGTCTGATATTACATGTATGCTGTTATAAACATTATTCTTGCTTTAAATTTCATTTACAGTGCTGTCCAGCTTTCCAGAGAACATCCAGTTTAACATCTGCGAAGGTGATGTTCTACTTCTAAAGTACTTCACTTTAATGAGCTGAAAGAGTTATTTGCTGTGAATATCCTGGTGATTTTTTTTTTTTGACTCTGTGTTGATAAGTTTGTGGAACAACTTAAAACACGATTTTTGTCTTTACTATATAAATTTCGGTGTATATGATAACATGTATACATACATACACGCACATACATATTATATATATGTATGTATAGATAAGTCTATGGATTGTATATCAGTCAACAGCACATCCTTCATTTAATGATAAAGGTTCAAGAAGGGAACATAAGTTTTCCCCAGTAGGTGTCCAGTGAAATATTCTAGCCCGGTACATTTTTATTGATCATTAACCTTTTCAGGCCACACCGTTTCTTTGGTTTCTCTGCTAGGCCTAAAGTTTATTCACCTGACTAGCTTATGACACTATGATTGCGATGATAGTTGTGACATTAGCCATTGTGACAGCCAGAAATTGGAGACACACATGAGGCTCAAAAACAGTTCGGCATAATTGCTGAGAGCCTGGTTCATAATCCACAGCTTGTTGCCATTCATTGTATCTCTAAAGCAAAGTTGATCTAGTACTGGTTCTTGTGGTTTCTCCCCGAGGATGGAGTCCAGAATAAATGTGTTCTTTTTCTGGAACCAGGTGCTGTCTCAAAGGTGCTGAGAATACTATATTTACCATGGGGCAAAGTGTGTTTCCATGACTTGAGTCTTAAACATTTCTTGTCACTGCACCTCTATTTTCTTACCCTAGCGCTAGGGGTAGAAATGCACTTGCTATGTTGGCCTCTGAATTCTTGACTTCGACACAGAGGAAGCCAGTAGCTAAAGGCTATCTCCTGTGAGTGTATAGGCAATAACAAAGTCTGTATGTCATCTGCACTTCTGAGTAATAAAGAACGCCCCGCAAATTCAATGTGAGGTACAGTAAGTACTGAGGTTTACTGTACTCTTGTTCTAGACCACATTGTTGTGGTGAACATTGGTTCAATTAATTAAAAATAAAGCTTCTTGCAATAAAACGTTCAACATTTAGCCTTAAGACCTTTCATAAGTGAGTTCAAACTGTGATTCAGTTCTGTAGTGTTTACAGTGTTGTCTAAATATAAAGCACTTTGATTAGCTTTCTAAGTCTAATGGAAGTCACTTGTAGGTAATTACTTATTGCCTTCTTATTAGTTAAATAAATTACTCCAGCAGCCCTTTTCCCCCAAACAAAACACCATTGTCTAAACACTTTTGTATATCAGGGAGCTGACACATCTATTGCCGAAGTGTTTGTGTTTAGATTGTTGTTTTGGGTTTTTTTTACACTTCAATAAAGCTGATGTGACTTTACCTGCAGCTGTTATTTGTTTCAAACTGATGGAGTGTTGTGTAAACACGTTTGATGTGTAATCCCAGAGCGTCTCTGTAACTGGATTTAAATGCCCAATGTTAATGAAGTAGCTTGGGCTTTTCATGAAACTGCTCTGAAAAACTGGTGACTTTATTTTTTTGGTCATATTCCCACTGAATACGTCACTAAATTAGGAAAAGAATCACTTTAGCTGTAGATGGGAAGTTCAATAATCTTGTATCAGGATTAACTGCTATATAAAGAAATATGACTTTTTCTAATGAACGTGCTATATTACTGTACTACATAGAATCAATATTTGTACATCTGTTGGAAATCTGTCTGCAGTTAAATATTTAGCCACCACTGCATGGACACTTTATCGATATGCAGTTATGCAGTTGCTCTGGCGCTTTTCAATGTATTTCCCTTGTTTTCATCTGTTCAGAAACCCACTCTCTCATTTCTTTTTCTTTGCATTTGTCACTTTGTCCAATCAAGCATGAATTTAAAAAGAAAGAATGGGTAGACACTATTTTTGTGGTCAGCAGAGAAGCTGCCAGTAGATATATTGTATATCTCCTGTTTTGGAATGTTCAAATAAAGTTGCAGTCACCTACATTAATATTCCCTTCTCAACATTTTTAAACAAGCACAAATACTGTTTGTAAAAAAAAGTTTAATTTTATTTATTATGGTAATAAATTATTTTATACATAACTGTCTGTGTGTGGCTTTTAAATATTTGCATGGAGAAATGACAAGGGATAATTTGCCAAACATTTTGGCTAGATTTCTTCTTTTGTTGTTGGGTAGCTGATTACAGTGTGTTCATCTTGATATATTTTTGGCATCTGCTATAGAATCTATAATACCAGTCCTTAGTCAATTGTGTTACAGCTCATACAGATTATATAAAGGCCAAGTATTATTATTTTGATAAATTATTCAGGGTTTTTAAATTAGATTTCAGTTGGTTGTGCACCGTTAAACCCTACAGTAACTTGAATAGTTCCAGGGTCACTGTCAATGGGACTCAGATCATTTTAAAATAACCAACCAACCTGGGGTCCTAGGTGGCTGTGTGGACTGGGAATGGAACGCTAAGGCTTTTTCTTTTATCCAGCATGTGATGAAGTCACTAGTAATGGAGAGTCATTACCATCTGAAGACTGGTTGGTGGCCTATTTGAAATGAGCTGGTGGACTCAGATGCTAGAGGATGAGTATCCTTGTGGACGTCCGCATATTGCATTTGTTGTTGCCGTATCTAGGTATAGCTTACGAGAATGAAAAACACTTGCTTCTAACAATTAGCATAGATCAAACACACCATGCCCTCGCTCCCCCCCCCGCCCCCGCAACTCACTGATGAAAAAACTACCCTGGCTCTGGATTCAAATTAAGAAGCCAAAGCGAACAAATGCATCTTGTAATACAGTCTAAAAATTGCCAAGGTTGAGAGCATTCCCCAAGACAAAGTGAGTTCCAGACATGTAGTCTCTGTCTGCCAAAAATGCCCTGCCTGGCTCCAGGAGGTCAATCCTGGGATGTGGGTTCCTGAGGAGGCACCCATTACAATTGGCTATAATTAACACCCTTGTTGGCTGTCTCAGCAGAGAGACTGAGGGCCAAACGTGCAATGAGACTGAACTACCCTTCTCAGTCTAGAAATACTCCTTGCAAGTCAGGGTTGAGGTACATTGCTGGAGTTGTGTCGGGAAGCTTGTATTGCTTCTGCTCTTGGTGAACAGCACCCTGCCTGTGGAAAAGGAGAAGGTTTCAGACTCCAGGACTGTCAGCCTGGATCCCTTGTTTCGACCCTGGGCCTTACAACCCCATTCCAGTTTTTCATTTTGTGTCCCCTGTAATCAGTTAAGTTCTGGGTTTAGAGGCTTATCCCTCAGATGACGGGGTGGGCCTTTTGTTGTTGTTGTGGTTGGTTCTGCCCACCTGCCAGGGTTTAAGTAGACTGGTACTGTTTGGTTCTGTTTACTTTGGCAGCATTCAGGCTCCCATGCTTTTCTGCATCAGTGTACTCTTAAAGTCCTGCTCCTGGACAGCATGGGGATTGGTGAGAGTTTGCAGAACAATGAAGCCATAAAACAATACATTTTTGCTGACTCACTCGTGTGCAGTAGCAGTAGTCTTTACTTGCATATGTCTACCCAAGTTACTAACAGAACTGCAAAAAAAAAAAAAAAAAAAGTCTCCATTGTCTTAAACCTCAGAACAATATGAACTGAAGAACTTCTGAACATTGGGTAGGTACAGTAAGAGAGAACACACTGTATGGAAACAGCTTATGTATCAGAAAGACCTGCAGCACTTCGAGAAGACGAGGTACCTCTCTCAGTGAAGGGTTCTCTGGTTTATGCACTGCGGCATGTCTTCTAAGATGTGGGATGTCAGGGCTGACAAGCTACCTGGTGCTAGCCTTGTGTTTCACCGAGACACCGCATGGCATGAAATGCAGCATCCCCAACCACAAAATGTTGCAAGACACAATACTTTTATGAATTAGAATAACCAAAATGTAAGGCTGAAAAGGGCCCTAAGAAGTCATCTATGCCAGCCTGCTGTGCTAAACCAGGATCACGTAAACCTAGACAATCCCAGACAGGTGTTTGTCCTATCTGCTCTTAAAAACCTCCAATGATGGAGATTCTACAGCCTCCTGTGGAAGTCCTTTCCAATGCTTCACTACCCTTTGTATTCAGAGCACTTGTCCTAATAGCTAACCTAGAGCTTCCTTGCTGCACATTAAGTCCATTATTTCTTGTCCTACCTTCACTGGCCATGGAGAACAATTGATCAGCCCTCTTTATAACAGCCCTTAATGTATTTAAAGACTGTTTTCAGGTCCCCCCTCAGTCTTTAGTTTCTCAGGTCTAAACATGACCAGTTTATGTAACCTTTCATCACCTTTCTCGCTCTCCTCTGGATTCCCTCCAGTTTTCCCACATCTTTCCAAAAGAATGGTGGCCAGAATTGGACGCAGTACTCCAGCTGAGGCCTCACCACTGCTGAGTGGAACAGACAATTACCTCCTGTTTATATACAACAAGTCTGTTAACATCCCCCAGAATGATATTAGCCTTTTTTGCAAGTGTATCACATTGTTGACTCACTCAATTTTTCATCCACTTTTACAGCAGTATTGACAGCCAGTTATTCCCCATTTTGTAGATGTGCATTTGATTTTTTCCTTCCTAAGTGAAGTACTTTGCACTTGTCTTTATTGAATATCATCTTGCTGAATTCAGACCAATTCTCCAATTTGTCAAGGTCCTTTTGAATTCTAATCCTGTCCTCCAAAGTGCTTGTAATCCCTCCCAGGTTGGTGTCATCTGTATATTTTTAAACGTACTCTCCACTCCATTATCAAAGACACTAATGAAAATAGTGAACAGGACTGACCCCTGCAGGACCCCATTAGATATGGCCTCCCAGTTTGACAATGAATTATTGATAACTAGTCTTTGAGTGTGGTCTTTCAACAGTTCTGCTCATGCACCCAGCTTATAATAATTTAATCGAGACCACATTTCCCTAGTTTTGCTTATGAGAATGTCATGTGGGACTGTATTGAAAGCCTTACTAAAACCAAGATCTATCTTGTCTACTGCTCCTCATCCACTAGACCAGTAATTCTGTTATAGAAGGAAAATAGCTTGGTCTGTCATGATTGGTTCTTGACAAGTCTATGCTGGCTATTCCTTATAAACCTATAATCCTCTAGGGTTTACAAACTGATTGTTTAATAATTTGTTCCCAAGTAACTCTCCAGGTATCAAAGTTAGGCTGAGTGGTCTAGAATTCCACAGATGGTCTTTGTTACTGCGAATCCATATGCAAGGTGTGATTACAACCAGGACAAACGGTATAAGAAATGATACCAAATATATTGTTCAGCTAGAGATTTGCTCTTTGTCATAGAATGCTAATGACAGTGGATAGTACCTGTGAGAAACTAGCTAGGGAGTGAGTCCTGGATCTGAGAGGCAGAATGTGATTCAAACTTGTAAAGAGCCAATTAGGGCATAGGAACAGATTGATCTCTAAACATGTGTGTCAGATGCACAGATAAGAAACCCCATTCACAACCATATCTGCACGCACACATCTGTGTTCAAGACAAACAGAGGCATGTAACTTACGTTCTGCTCCTAGCCTAAATAGCATATAACATATGTTCTGCTCCATTTTCCCCCCAGATACTTTTCCCCTAATCAAGCTCAAATGCAAGCCCTCAGCTGGCAAAGGTATAGTTTAAAACACATATTTTTTGAAGTTTCATCTGTAATTTCAAATTCCCAGCCTTTTGCTCTTAAAATTCTAACTTGTACTATATAGAAGGGAGAAGTGCATGAATCAAGAGAGACAAGAACATCACTTGCTTCACTGACCTACAATTCTTACTGTATTAGCAATATTCATATTGCTTTGTCAACCTTTGTGTTATATTAATTGATGCAGTTTTCCTTACTATGAATAAAGTTGAATGTTTCTAGTAAGTTAATGTGAAAGGAATCTAAAGGAAAGTGGTTAGTAGACAGCTAAAGTCTGCCTTCAGATACACATGTAAGTCTCAATGAAATGAATGGAATTTGTATGTGTGTATGAAGGGAAAGCTTTGGCTCAGTCATGCATCCACATCCTCGTAGCTGGTACATGCTACCCACAGGAGATAGAATAAACTACATAGAGAAGCAAATTTGGTCTGCCTTGCATATGAAAGTCACAACATCAAAGCAAAGGGCTTGGAAAAGCAGCGGGTTTACAAACTGGGGTGTGTGTGTGAATATTGGCTAATGTTAACATGCTGAATGTTGGAATTAAATGCAACAGGCATTATGTACTCAGTAATCGCTCAAACACGGCCTTACCACATTCTGTTCTTTGTGAGCAAAGGTTTAGGATGAATGAAAGTGTGGATTACTCGCAAATCCTTTCTAGCACGCTGATTTTGTGAAATTTGTTTTACAGCTAAGGAGCTGAAAATATTTCAAAGGCACTTCACTGCTGACTGTAACAGAGAAAACGTCTTATAAATTATCTGTTTGAAGCTCCAGAACAGACACTATTATGCTGAGTATATGATAGACGTTGGTCTGCTTACAGGTGTGTGTGCACACAGACCACACTTTTTAAGTTTTAGACTCCAAATTTTCTTGCTTAACATGGACTTAATCACAATGAAAATAAAACCTTGCCCTTTCTTCCACACCAAATTTCTTACATTCACCCCTAAAAGATTTTAACCTCTTATATTTGCAGTGGGCTACATTTTCTGAACTATTAGTGCCTAGCCTTTCAGCATAGCAAGTGTGTAGAATATAAAATAATCCTGGCTGCTGTATTTGTTTTATTTTTTACAGTGTTTTTAAAACTAACAACACTTTAAAACTGAAACAATCCTTAAAATCTAAGCGGCAGCATTTCAAAAAGTGGTCAGTACCCATAACTGGGGCCAGGTTCAATAACATTTACCAACAGGTACCACACTCTAGTGGTAGATAGCGACACTTCAAATGACAGGTTTCAGAGTAGCAGCTGTGTCAGGCTGTATTCGCAAAAAGAAAAGGAGGACTTGTGGCACCTTAGAGACAAACTGTAGCTCACCAAAGCTTATGCTCAAATAAATTGGTTAGTCTCTAAGATGCCACAAGTACTCCTGTTCTTTTTTTCAAATGACAGCGACTGCATTTGACCACATAACATGGTTACTGTTAAGAAAGAAAGGATTTTTGTAACATCCTTTACAGTAACACTTTTTAGTTGTTTGTGTCTTCAAACCCCAACCGTATTTGGGTGCGGATAGAGTTGATACATAGAACACCAATTGGAGCTTTGATTTCATTGCTTTGCAAAATAAATACAGAGCTCCCATTCCTACAAAAATATGGCTCATGTAAATGAACACTACAAAGACAGCTTCCCTGCCCCTTCTCTATACACACAAGGGAATCCAGGATCATATACTGCTGATTAGCACTTTATAAACCCCAACTCGTTAAGCATCAAAACAGTCTTATGTGCTAAATTATCACCTTCATTTTAAAGTGGAGGTCCCTGAGGCATAAAAAGGTAAAGTGACTTGCCCAAGATCACAAAGGGAATCTAGGACTAGCTTTTTGATCTCTGTTTGTACAGCACTTTGGGGTCCTGGTCCTTGACTAAGGCTCATAGGCCCTAAGGTAATAATAGCTTGGAGTAGTTCTTTGTTTCAGTTCCTGTGCTTAGACTGTATCACGTGTGTGGGCACACAAATCATCAGCCGGGGGGGGGGGGGTCTGGGTCTGTAAAGATCATAGTAGAACGAGGAAGCTCTTGTATCCAGGAAATACTTCAGTAGTATGGAGAAGAGCATGCCTGCTACCTCCACCTGTGAGAACTCCCTATATATAAATAAGGGGACGGAACCTCAATCATCTAAGACAATTTACGGGAGCTGAGGATCAAAGTTGTTTTTAGACAGCAGCATTGTAGCTCTAGGGAAGACTTAACTAAATCCTCTCCAGCCCTCTGCACTAGAATCACACCTCAAACGCCCCCCCCGTTGGAGGGTTGAAGTGAGACGTGTGCTGGCCTTCTGCACAAGTTAGACTGCTTCCCTCTGTTGTAGTCTCTTAATTTTGCCATTTTAGGCAATATAGCTGAGGTGTTCTAAATCTGTGATAACCTAACAGTTGCACCTTTCCTCCAAGCTCTGTTCTGTGACAGTGCAGAAAACCAGGCCCCTACTTGTGTTAACATTTCCAGGCTCTTGTTCTGATACAGGCATGGCGAGGGCAGCAGACTTGAGGACAGCAGTAGAAACCAGAAATTTGTGAATTCCCGTCCCAGCTCAGAGACAGGCCACTGCAAAACATTTCAGATTTCTGCCCTCATATGTATAATAGTGATGATAATAGCAAATGCCAGACTTACGTCCCTATTGCCCCAGGGTTGAGAGGGTTAACTGGTAAATGTTTGTAAAGATGGAATCACTGTATAAATATTATTTATCGTTTGAGTTTGGGGCTCTCATAACCTCTGGATGTGAGTCTTTCCCAGGGGCAGCTCTTTCAAATTACACTACTGCACAGTCAAATAGTAGGGGACATTTTTCAAAGGCACAAAGGAGAATTAAGCTTTCAATGGGAGTTGGGCACTGAACTCTTTTATGCCTTTGATAACTTCCCTCTGTAAGCCTTCCTTAAACAAAGTTACCTCTTTGTAGTTAGTAGCATCAGTTTCAAAGCAAGTGGACTCTTTCCTAATGCTTCCCCGCCCAAGCTCTTCCTTAAAATCCTTTAGCAACAAGGTAGTAGCTGTTGATCATTTAATGCAGTTCCCAGTAGTTATTTTATGTGTCATCCAGGTTTCGAGACCAAGAAGGCCTCAAATACCAAATGCACTAGTGCAGGGATATCAGATGCCTTGGTCCATAAAAAACTCATTAATATGGTCAAGAAAGACATGCTCCAAAGCGAGTGCTAATACAATTTAAACTTCACAGGTCATATGCCAAGTTATATTGGTTGCTTATATGTTCAGTGAATTTTTAGTGGTCAGATGCTACATCCACCCACAGTAATTCCCTGTCACTACCCAGTGCTATTTACGAGTTTTTGTTAGGTCACATTTGACACTGTTTTTTTTTTAACTTATGTGCTGAATGTCATGCGGGAGGGCATATATTGCATTTAAAGAGCATTTGAGCCACTTCTGAAAGTAGCTGATCGCCACTATTAAAGGCTAGTTGCATTTAAATCAATGTGATCCTGTCTCAGGAGGAAAGGTGACAAAGCCAGGCTTACTTGTGGTCAAACCTTGCAAAGAATTCACACAGTTTCATCCTGTCTCTAGCTTCTGTCTTGCCCTCGTGTGAGACCCAATATAAGGAAGGCAGAGATGGGGAATCCTTCAAGAATGGAAAGTGTTTGAGAGGACTTTTGTTGTCTCAAAAGGATGTGGTCCTAAGTTAATTGCAACCATCCTGCACACTATTAAATATGGCAGTCCCTATTTCCACTCAGTGCTAACTCATGGTTAACATCGTGTAAGTTAGCACTGGGAAATGATATTCTGTTCTAACACATGTTGATAAGCCCAATACAGAGGAAAAGCCTGACTCCTACTGGAGCAATAACGTCACGCCCAAGCAGCCAGATTTCCAAGGGCAATTTGGTAGATGCCAAAGTTGTAGTAGTTTTGCTATGATTGATTAGGGAAGCCAAACGACAGGTGCAAAAGTAGAGGCAGTGTGAAAATATAGGCCTAAAGTTACTCAGCTCAGCCTTTGTATACAGCTCTGAGCAAGTAGAACAGAGTGTCTTTTCGCTCTGGCCTGCTGGGCCTTTGGAGGTGGAGGTGACATCATTGAAAAGTGCTCATCCTGGGAGCTGTCAAGGTCTGCCCCAAACCATGGGCTGCACAAGCCCTGGTGATCCATCAGCTACATGCTCTTGTCATAGGTGAGTCGCCCTGGCAAGCAACGGGGACATATCAACTTGTCAGCCACCTTGACTGAATCCTGCACCTGATACAAATCGAACCCGCTAAATGTGGAAAAACTCAAACAAAACAACCTTTGGTGGTGATTTTTGGTGTATTGTGATAATGAGGCTAAAAATGAAACGCATGAACAGCGATATGTGTTAAATTCAGTACATATGAACCATCCCCTAGGCATCAAAATCCTTGAGGGGAGTCAGTTGAGAAATGCAGTATGCTCAGTAGCAGTCAGGGATCCCTTAGCAGAAGGAACAAGCTATTTGTAATGCAGATTTCCTCAACTTCCCCACAAGATTTCACAGACTGTGTGTCCTCTGCAAGCCTCACAGGGAGCAGTATTTCAACTGTCCCCACTGGATTAAAAGAGACGACTTGACTAATAATACACTGTGTACCTCGAGAATTATTTTCCAGTAGACAGCAGAATGGCTGACAGGAGAGTGAGCTATTGCACTCTATTGGGAGAGGGGATGAGTATTAGTATAAGAAGAGAGTAGAAAGCTACGCCATACTGTGCAGCTCTATCCCTTTACTCTTCATAGCTACATTAAACAGACAGTTCCTGAAAACTCTAAGGGCATGCCTTGGGATAACGAATGAGAGAAGCAACTGGACCGAGGGACAGACTCTATGGAAGATAGTTATCTTTGGAAATATATGAAGGTATGCAAGGGCAGGAGGTGGCATTTGCTAGTGTGAAGAATGACTAAGACTGCCTTAGGTTTTAACAGCTAAGCTGTTTTTCCTTTGACCTGTGTTAAGTAGATTAGTTCAATTAAGCTGCTTTTAGTTCTCAGATGTGAACCAGATATGTGAACACAGCTCTACGTGCCATCTGTAATCAAGGCAGAACTGGTTAGCATCATCTTACAGATACAATTATCATCAAGGATGGTGTGTGTTGTCTTAACTCAAAACCAAGTATTTAGGGGAGGAGGGGCTGTGTGAGAGATCCGGACAACCACATTTTTCAGCTCCTTCCCTGCACTTGTTGAATACATATATTGCAATGGGCACACCCAGCTTGCCTGCTTCTTAGGATTGTTTTGAAAAACATGGCACCAATTTCACATGAACCTTCATAGGTGTCAAGTGCAGCAGCAGGTACCCAAATTTTAATTCAGCCTCATAATCAGACAGCTAAGTACTGTCTTCATCATTGCATTTTCTACCATGCAATGACAAGGGATGTGGTAACTTCACCCGTTCAAAGGGCATCTGATTTACACAAGTGCCCACTAGTCTAGTGCCCTGCCCCTTTGGTATAAAAATGGCAATGTGTTATTTGGGGAACCTGGAGAGATTCTTCCCCTCCCAACCTATCTGTTTCCTCACTCTGAACATTCACTACTATCTAGGCAAGACAATGCACCTTCCCCTCATCTCCATATGGCTCTCTGGTTTGCATGACCAGCTTACTGCTTACTAACTAATGTGTTCACCTTGGTCTGTGGCGCCAAACCTCTGTGTAGCTTCCTCTCCTCTAGGAGTTTCATAAATAAATTGCTCGTAAAATAGCAACCTGATGCTGCCACTTGTGATGCACTTGAACTCCTCAGTCCTGCTCGTGGTGGCACATGGATATGGGTGAAGGCATGCACTCGGCCTGTTCAGGCCAAGACAAGGACTATCAGTCTCGGTGCCAAACCCCTAGAACTTCTGCTGCAGATGGTCACGGATGTTGCCCTAGGGCACAGAGTCTGGAATCCTACTGATAAATACATGAAGTTAGTCCAAGAGTCTGATGCCGTGTATGTTGGTGCAAGGCATGTGAGACAGATGGGAATGCTCACATATTTTAAATAGTGACTTTCCTTAAATTGGCCTGATTATAGGAATTTTTGAAATAGGAAAGGGAGCCCCTGAGAGATTGGTGCTGAAGAAAAACTATTTGTTCCTCATACAGGGGAGACATCATTTAAGAACTCTTCAGGCTTCCCTGTAGATTACTACCCCACTCTACATAATGATGTCCAGCTCAAGAGAGAGTGACCACAAGTAGCAAGACTTGGCAGAATTCCTCAAGCATACTAACTACATGAAAGCAATTATTACAGAGGGAAGACAAAGTCATCTGACTAGCTAAGGAGATATAATGACAAGCTACAATAGGATAGGCATAAGTGACAGTTTCATTAGGTTATGAGGCGTTTTTATAAAAAGTAACCCAAACCTCTGCCTATATGTTGAACTGAAATAATACCTTAGGAAAAGTTTGCTTGGAAACTCCTTGATCTTCCTTGAGGGAAGTCTAACATGGTGTAAGTGTGTCTACAATCTATTCAAAAGATTCCCCCTGGCTAGCATACACCAAGTGACATTAGAAGGAAGCGTGATAACGAGTTACTGATGCAAAATTAAAGTTGTATTTCAGCTTATTAAACTGTTGGCATTTGCACATTCCATTAAAAACAAACAGTAAGAATTTCAGGATGAAAGTATGGTACCTGAGAAGCAGAGCTAAGCCTTCCCGTGGTTAAAAAGTTTTTATAGAATTGGTGTTTCACCATGGCCTCTGATACAACATAAACAAAAAAAATTTTTTTTTCTTTTATATAGGAAAAAATAATTCTGCAAGTCACATCTGGGCCTCAACCTTCCTTAAAGACTGAGCTTTATTATTAAAACAGAAAAGGACATAGCAGCACTAGTCCGTACAAAGCACTAGAACATACACCACACAGCCTGACACTGCTCTGGAATGAGGCATGGTCTAGATGACCTATGAGGTCATTTCTGCCTCTGAGTGTAAGATATGTTATTTATGCAGACAAGTTACTAAACATCCTACATTAGATCAATGAATTCCCAATCTACGTGGCTGGAGAACAGACACATGGTTTTTCACCTCAGTATTAACTACAAAGGGTTAAGCATGGGCTTTTTCAAAAGCTCTCAGCAATGGCTTAACTCTGCTCCAATGGTTAGGCTGATGTTAGGTGCTTTTGAAAAATCCCACGTTCGGGGCATTCCTTTTTGGTAGTGGTGGCAGTGATCCTCTCAATTGCCAAATGTATTAGACAGACAAACTGTGTATTATTTGGCCGAATGGCTTTTGGGACAGTTTGTACTTCACGCTAAAACTGATTGCAAAGGGAAATAATTTACCCTAGCTAGATATTTACAAGCACCATCACAAACATGAATGAATGTATCCCCACAACACCCTGTGAGAAGTTGAACACCCCTTTTATAAGCAGTGGGGAATGGAGGTACAAAGATATTAAGCGACTCACTAAAGGTCACATAGGAAGTCTGGGGTGGAACCCAGAGCCCTGGCCACCGCTTTAACCATAAGACCCAGCCATCAGTGTTAATTTGTTTCTAAATAGGGATTGGGTGAGCTTTACAGCGTTTAGTTCAGGCAGACTACACAAACTGGATCCTGGATCATTCATGGTGATTGGCACCAGCCCTCTGGTGCAAGTTATCTTGCAGGTTCAAGTTCCACAGAGCCCCTCCTGCCATGATCCAGAAACAGAGGGCATCCCACAATGCATTGGGCACTGATACTCAATAGCTGCCACAGTAGGAATATGGGTTGCTACCTGCCACTGATTCAGTAAAGTGTGGCGACTGCAGCAGGACAGTGTTTCTCCTCACTCAGTGCCCTAATGAGGCAACATGGCAGATGCTTTTCACTAGCCTTTGGTTTAGAGGTAGCAGTGGCCTTCACTTAGCATTCTCCCAATGCCAACCTGCCACATAAGGGAGCAGGTGTCAGGCGATCCATGAAGACTGGTGCAGGGGTCAGGCCAGTTCTGTATCCCTCACCCCAATAACCAGGTGAGATTTGGAGAAGCTAACAAAAGGCTGGTGCATGGCTTCAGAAATTGGCTGTGGGAACTACATCTGCCCTGCTATGACCAACATTCACCAGCCTGTGTTGCTGACTGAGGTTGTGCTATCACCTCAAACCCATCTTGGTCTCAGGCAGATGCAGGCTTCTGTGCAAACCTTTTAGTTCTAAGTAGGGCTGTCGATTCATGCACTTAACTCAAAAAATTAATCGTTATTAAAAAAATTGAGATTAATCACAGTTTTAATCACACTGTTAAAAAATAGAATACCAATTGAAATGTATTAAATATTGTGGATGTTTTTGTACATTTTCATATATATTGTATTCTGTGTTGTAATTGATATCAAAGTGTATATTATTTTTGATTCCAAATATTTGTACTGTAAAAATGTTAAATAAAAGAAATAGTATTTTTCAATTCACCTCAGACAAGAACTGTAGTGCAATCTCTGTTGTGAAAGTGCAACTTACAAATGTAGATTTCTTTCGTTACATAACTGCACTCAAAAACAAAACAATGAAAAACTTCGGAGCCTAAAAGTCCACTCAGTCCCACTTCCTGTTCAGCCATTCGCTAACAGAAATAAGTCTGTTTACTTTACAGGAGATAATATTGCCCTCTTTTTATTTACAATGTCACCAGAAAGTGAGAACAGGCATTTGCATATCATTTTTGTAGCCTGCATTGCAAGGTATTTATGTGCCAGATATGCTAAACATTCGTATGCCCCTTCAGGCTTCAGCCACCATTCCAGAGGACATGTGTCCATGCTGATGACACTCGTTAAAAAGATACTGTGTTAATTAAATTTGTGCCTTGGGGAAGAACTGCTATGTCCCCTGCTCTGTTTTACCTGCATTCTGCCATATATTTCATGTTATAGCAGTCTCGGATGATGACCCAGCACATGTTGTTCATTTTAAGAACACTTTTACTGCAGATTTGACAAAAGGCAAAGAAGGTACCAATGTGAGATTTCTAAAGATAGCTACAGCACTCAACCCAAGGTTTAAGAATCTAAAGTGCCTTCCAAAATCTGAGAGGGATGAGGTGTGGAGCATGCTTTCAGAAGTCTTAAAAGAGGAAAATTCTGATGCAGAAACTACAGAACCTGAACCACAAAAAAAGAAAATCAACCTTCTGCTGGTGACATCGGATTCAGATAATGAAAATGAACTGCTTTGGATTGTTATTGAGCAGAACCCGTCATTAGCATGGACACATGTCTCCTAGAATGGTAGTTGAAGCATGAAGGGACATATGAATCTTTAGCGCATCTGGCACATAAATATCTTGCAAAGCCAGCTACAACAGTGCCATGAGAATGCCTGTTCTCACTTTCAGGTGACATTGTAAACAAGAAGCAGGCAGCATTATCTCCTGCAAATGTAAACAAACTTTTGTCTGAGCGATTGGCTGAAGTAGGACTGAGTGGACTTACAGACTCTAAAATGTTATATTGTTTTATTTTTGAATGCAGGTTTTTTTGTACATAATTCTACATTTGTAAGTTCAACTTTCATGAAAAAGAGATTGCACTATAGTACTTGTATAAGGTGAATTGAAAAATACTATTTCTTTTGCTTTTTTACAGTGCAAATACTTGCAATAAAAACTAAATACAAAGTGAGCACTGTACACTTTGTATTCTGTATTGTAATTGAAATCAATATATTTGAAAATATAGAAAACATCCAAAAATATTGAAATAAGTGGTATTGTATTATTGTTTAACAGTGCAATTAGTCGTGATTATTTTTTTTAAATTCATCATGAATATTATCATCTGTGCCCCCTATGGATACACAGAAATCCCTCTCTCCTGACTTGTTCTCTGCTGATCCTTCTCTATCAGCATTCAGTTAGAGCAGTGGTGCCCAAATTTTTCCTGTCACGCCCCCCCTTACCAGTAATGGAATCTGTCCATGCCTCACCCCTTACTGCACAGCCAAGACTTCCTCAGCAGAGGAGCTTGGGCTGAAGGCGGAGCTGGGGCTAGAGGCTGAGTTGGCCTAGGGGTAGAGCGGAGCGGAGGATGGGGCTGGTGTGGAACTGCAGCTGGGGCCGGAGCTGGGCTGGGGGTGGAGTAGAGCTGCGGTTGGGGCCGGAGTTGGGCTGGGGGCAGAGCGGGGCTGGGTGGCACTCCCTCCCCGTCCTCCATGGGGGCTGGCATGGGCTCTGCCGCTCACCCTCCTGAATGTTCCTGTGCGCCCTCGTATGCAGGTACGCCACGCAGCCTGGGGACCACTGAGATAGAGAAATGGCTAAAAAAGCAAAATCTTTTATTCCTTTGAACATGTTTTCAGGCTGCACTTTCAATAACTGGGTATTAGTCTCAGATATAATGTATGGAGGGCAATTTGGGTAGAATTCTGGTTTTCTGAATTGTGCAATGGAAGAACAGGATGCCCTCTTTTGTTTGCAATGTATTTAAATTTAATCCAGACCTGAAAAAAATACGAAAAAGACAAGAAATTCTCTCTTCCTGATAGACATGGGTCCAAGAATGTGAAGTACATATACTAAGATACTCAACACGTACATACCATTTCAAATATTTCTGAAATAAAAATAGTGTCTAAGAAGACAAAAATACTTTAAGAAATCAGTGTTTACAGTTCAAGTGATTTGTCCATAAACAATTATAAATTAAACTGGCTTCCAGTTTTTTAAATAGTTTGGCAAAGTATATTTGCTATGGCATATTTTCCTGCAGAGAGAATGGCATGTACAGCCACGGCAGAGAAATCGGAATGTGTGTATTCATTGTATGAAAGGTTTTACGAAAACCTTTCCCACTCCTTTGTTAACGCACAGCTCATGATGGCATACTTTTGTATAACTGTGTGCTAATCTACATGGTGTGTGCGATCCCATTCAATTCCAACATGAGAGTAGCAGTACAGGAATCCAAGAACAGACAGAGTTGCCCAGGGCCAGCCTGTGAATAGAAAGAAAGGTAATACTTAGTCAGAGTAATTAATCTAGTTAATGAACACAGCAAGTGGACAGCAATATATCAAGAAACATGTGTCTGGGGTTGAACGTTTGATGGGTTTACATGGATATTTTTGTTGAACATTTTATATGGGAGGTAACGCCAAGCCACAGAATTAGAAACCAGATCTGACATTTTCCAAATATCAGAGGTAGTTAGGTTTGGCTTGCTTTGTTATAGATCCAGGCTCTCCCAAACCTCAGGGGCAATGGGTGTAGGGTTTTGGGTTGGTTTCATCTCTATTTAATATCCAAAAAACAATGTGCCAAATTAAGCAGGTATGGTA
Organism: Eretmochelys imbricata; assembly: GCF_965152235.1. Classification (NCBI taxonomy): domain Eukaryota; kingdom Metazoa; phylum Chordata; order Testudines; family Cheloniidae; genus Eretmochelys; species Eretmochelys imbricata. Next base: position 167,803,614 of record NC_135574.1, read on the forward strand.
TAAACTTATTTTCTGCAGGTGGCATTCACCCACTGAACTGAATCCTAGTAGAAAATTTACTTTGTGCACATCCTAAGCACAAAAGCGTACAAAGCCATAACATGATGACAAAGTAGTAACATGAGGATACAGGACAAACTGCTGCTCCCACCAGCAGAAGTCTGGGCATTTACAATTAAATCTTATTACGATACTCAGATGCTTCCACATTGTCAGGGTCACTCACAACCGCAGGAGATCTACAATGAAATACTTCCCTTTATTTTTTTGGTTCACAGATGTCAGACACCTACCTCCTATATTTTCAAAGAATTTCAAGGGGGAGGTGGGCTAGTTGTACTTCTATTTACCATTCTCTTTAATGATAATCATGACTCTCGGGGAGACTGTGAGTAAAGCTGTGGAAAGTATTTGCACTGAGCCTTGAACTCTTTCAGAACGAACCTTGGGTTTGAGGTTTGACATGTTCCCAAACTCATGTCTTTTACAACAACATAGCTATCTTGTTTTAGCTATCTTGTAAAATTCTAACAAAAACAGGGCAAGTATTACTTTTACCTTGAGCTGGTCAAAGCAAACCCTGGGGACCTGGCGGAGGTGTCTAAGGTTTACCTTGACCAGCTACATACAACACGTTATCTATCTTATAAGATACACTTTTATTTCTAGTGAAGACACAGCCGAAGATGGGCTGTGAGTTTTCACCTAAGTATATCCTGCAAATCCCACTCAGCCAACCTCCTTTCCCCACAAAATTGGGAACTGTCTCCCCATCTCTCCAGGGTCTTTATATACAAATCATTATGTGTTCTCCTTGAAGATCTGAACTCATTTAACTCCCACCTGCAAGCAAATCTGTAGGGACTGGATCACTTTCACCTTGAAAAGTGAAACTGCAGGCTTCACACCATCCTAACTGTGATGTCCTTGTTTCTCAGTAAAATATAAAACACAATATAATACTTGAAACTTACATAGTACTTTCCATCTTCCAGACACTTTACAAATATTAACTGACAGATCTTTACAACACTCCTGCGGAAAGTGAGGCTCTGTTTTTACTGCAAAAAGCTATGTTCTTTTACACTGAGATAACGAACTCCCTATAAATTCCTATTGGAAACAAGGCACTGTACCTTCTACCACACTGCAGCTAGTCAACCCCTACCTGGGGTTAACATTGACTAGCTACATTGAAAAACTACCGGTGCCTTGTCTCCACTAGGATTTTCCATCAAAAGAGCTATCTTGGTGTAAAAAAGCCCCATCTCTTTTGCAATGAACACAAAGCCTGAGGCAGAAGGGTTAAATAGCCACACAGGCAAGATTTTTAAAGGTATTTAGGTGTCTCAAGATGCAGGTAGGGGTGCCAAATGGGATTTTCAAAAGCACCTAAGGTGCCTAATGCCCATGATTTAAGGCACCTAGGCACCTAGTGGGATTTTCAAAAGCACTTATTTGCATCTTTAGGAACTTAAATACCACAACAAATCTGGCCAAGGGAGACTGAGAGCTTACTGAGCCCTACTCATCTTCATAGCACAGTACACCACACCCTAAATTAATAAGGCTTTGGCTAGGGAATGATCACAGGGAAAGGCAAAATAGACTGATATGTAGTGAAAACCTCTTACACAGAACATTAATTATAGTGAAATTCCACCTACGGGCAAGTGGAGTGAGTCTTGAATTGTTTCACTTTATTTCACTGGGCTGAGGCAAGGGGCTGGGATGTGGGAGAGGGTATAGGCTCTGGGGTGGGGCCAGAAATGAGGGGTTCAGGGTGAGGGAGGGGGCTCTGGGCTGGGGCAGAGGTTTGGGGGGATGGGTGAGGCTCCAGCTGGGGCTGTGAGCTTTGGGGTGGGTCTGGGAATGAGGGGTTTGGGGTGAGGAGGGGGCTCTGGGCAGGGAGTTGTGGGGTGAGCACTCCAGCTGAGGTTGCAGGCTCTGGGGTGGGGCAAGGGATGAGGGGTTTGGGGGGGCTCAGGGCAGCGGGTTGGAGGTCAGGAGTGGGGTGTGGGCTTGCCTTGGGTGGCTCCCAATCAGTGGTGCTGCAGGGCTAAGACAGGCTCCCTGCCTGTCCTGGTTCTGCCCTGCGCCACGGAAGCAGCCAGTAGGTACAGCTCTTACGCACAGGGGCTAGGAGGCTCTGTGCACTGCTCTCGCCCACAGGCACCGCCCCCCAGCTCCTATTGGCCGGAAACTGTAGTCAATGGGAATGCAGAGCCAGTGCTCGGGGCGGGGGCAACACGTGGAGCCCCGAGGCTCCCCCACCTAGTTGCCGGACCTGCGAGCCGCTTCCGGGGCTCAGCGCGGTGACAGCAAAGGTAGGGACTAGCCTGCCTTAGCCCCTGCAGCACCAGTGACTGGACTTTTAACGGCCCAGTCAGTGGTGCTGACCAGACCCACCAGGGTCCCTCTATGACGGGGCGTTCTGGTCGAAAACCGGATGCCTGGCAACCCTACTTTCACTCCACTATAACTAGGTCGGTGGCTACCCTCTCAGAATGCTGCCATTTTTACCTACCCAAAAAACAGGTATTAAGGACTGCATTACAAGGGATCGTCCCATCCTGCTCCACTTTTGCTCTAACTCAGCTGTAAAAGGGGGGCGGGAGGGGAAAAGAAAATGCAGCTACCATGGTGGGGGAAAGGGGAAAGGAGAATTTCTGGCTCACAGTGATGGAGGAGATGAGGGTGGAGAGAAGAGGAATGAGTCTTGCTTCAGCTGCTCACTGCTGAGAGTGAAGATAGGGCCTCCCAAAGTACGTGCACGCACACCCTGCCAACCCCCACACACACCACTAGTGCTCCCTGCAAATGTAGGCGGCATCGCCCATCTGGTGAAGTGGAGGGGATCTCTTGTCCTCTGCGCTCTCCTTGTTATAATACAATGTAGCATACAGTGGAAGTTGTTACTGGGGAAAAGCCCTTTATGATGAGATGTTTCCACTACAGATATAAAATATAGAAACAAAAGGAGCCACATTCTGCTGCCATTTACACCCATATAAATCCAGAGTAATTGCATTCCAGTCCCTGGAGCCACTCTGGATTTACCTGGGTATGTCTAAGAGAATTTTGTAGGTATACAATCTAAATATGGTGAGTAGCCTGGAACAAGCAAAAGGCCTTTCGAGCACTGTCTTTATTTCAACATCTGCATCTACAATTTTAGTGAATACAAAATAAACACCTTCAAAAACAAACAAAAAAACAAACCTCATAATAACTCGACAGATTTTAAATCTTAGGAAACAGAAAAAAAGGGACACAGGATGTGATTTGCACTTTTCAAAGTTGCTGGTAAAACCCAAGAAAAGTTACCTTCGCTTCAGCACTAACCAGAACAAAAATAAGTAGAGCATGCATCCTTGGCTCCACTGTGGTCCCATACATCTCAAGAAGGCACTTTGTAATGTCAAGAGTTCTGTTTAGATTTGTAACTAAAGAGTAAAAATCCAACAGGTGGGGGAAAAAACGGTTACCTACCTTTCGTAACTGTTCTTTGAGATGTGTTGCTCATTTCCATTCCATGCTAGATGCATGTGTGCTGCATGCCCAGTTACCAGAGATTTCCCTCCAGTGGTATCCATAGGGCCAGCTCTAGCATCCCCTGAAGGCCCACACTCATGCACTGGTATAAGGGGCACCGCTGGCCCTGCGCCCTTTCAGTTCCTTCTTGAACCAACTCCAATGGCAGGGTAGAAGGGTGGGTCATGGAATGGACATGAGCAACACATCTCGAAGAGCAACAGTTACAAAAGGTAGGTAACTGTTTTTTCTTCTTCGAGTGCTTGCTCATGTCAATTCCATGCTCGGTGACTGACAAGCAGTATCCCCGGAGGCGGGCTAGGAGTTCTGGGGCGTACCAACTGTAACATAGCTTTCCTGAAACTGGCATCATCTGTGGCCTGTTGGGCGATGGCATAGTGGGACATGAATGTGTGGACTGATGACCATGTAGTGGCCCTGCAGATGTCCTGTATCGGTATTTGCACCAGGAAAGCTGCTGAAAGCTGCTTTCTTGCCCTCTTGAAAAGTGGGCCTTCACAATGACTGGAGGTGGGGTCCCCTCCTGTTCGTAGCAGGCCCGGATACAGGCAGTGATCCAGGACGAGATCCTCTGGGCTGATACTGGGAGAGCTTTCATCCTGTCCGCAACTGCAACAAAAAGCTGCGTCAATTTGCAGAAGGGTCTTGTTCTGTTGATATGAAAGGCTAGGGACCTTCTAACGTCCAGAGAATGCAGATACCATTCTTATTGTGTCTTGTGCGGTTTCGAGAACAAGACAGGTAAAAAGATGTCCTGGTTGATGTGAAATTGCGACACCACGGTGGATAGAAAGGCCGGGTGGGGACGCAGTCGGATCTTATCTTTAAAGAAAATGGTAACGGGAGTCTCCAAGGTCAAAGCTTGAAGCTCTGAAACCCTTCTTGCAGAAGTGATTGCTACCAGGAAAGCGACTTTTTACGAGAGAAGCAGTATGGAGCATGATGCCAAAGGCTTGAAAGTTGGCCTCGTGAGCCTAGGCAGGACCAGGTTTAAATCCCAGGGCAGAATTGGGTCATGAACTTGTGGGTACAGCTTCTCCAACCCTTTAATGAATCTGCTTGTCATCTCCTGAGCGAAGACTGATTTGCTTGGATCGGGGGATGGAATGCCAAGATGGCCACCAAGTGGACCTTAATGGAAGACAGTGACAAACCTTGTTGCTTCAGGAGGAGCAGACACTCTAGGATGGACTGCAAAGACGTCTGCATTGGAGGAAGGTCCCACTCGGCTGCCCAACCAGTGATGCATTTTCACTTAGCCAGGTAGGTTTCCCTGGTAGAAGCCTTCCTGATACTGAGCAAAACCTGCTGAACCTGCTCTGAACACGCTCCCTCCTCGGGATTTAGCCATGCAGCAACCACGCTGTCAAGCGTAGACCTGTGGGGTTCAGATGGAGGAGTTGCCCACGATCCTGCAAGTCCGGTCCGAGAGGAAGTGCCCACAGGGCTGCGATTGTGAGGTCTACTAGGAGCATGCTGAACCAGTGCTGACGAGGCCAAGCTGGAGTGATTAGGATGACCTTCGCCTGGTCCCCTTTTATCTTCAGGAGCACCTTGTGAACTAGGGGGATTGGACAGAAAGTGTACAGCAGGCTGTCCGACCACGACTGCAGGAAGGCATCAGAAAGGGCGCCTTTGACCTGGCTGAGCCTCGAGCAAAAGCAGTGACACTTCCTGTTCTTTGCGGTAGCGAACAATCCACCTGTGGAGTACCTCACCTCTGGAAGATGACGCTGATGACCTCTGGGTGGAGAGACCACTCATGGAGAGAGGAGAAGGACCTGCTGAGTCAATCCGCCAACACATTCCATTCCCCAGGGAGATGTGATGCCTCTAGGTGAATGTAATGCTTCATGCAGAAGTCCCACAGCCTGAGGGCTTCCTGGAAGAGGACCTTGGAGCAAGCTCCTCCCTGTGTGTTGACATATAACTTTGACACTGTATTGTCTGTCAGTACTTGCACACTTTTGCCTTAGAGATGGGGAAGGAACACTTCGCAGAGCCATGCGTATTGCCCTGAGCTCCTTCACATTGATATTTAAGGACAGTTCATCCTGTGAACAGAGGCCTTAGGTCCTGAGATTGCCGAAGTGGGCTTCCCACCCCAAGTCCAATACATCGAGGGCCGGGGGGGGGGGGCGGGGGGGGCTCAAAAGGTACTCCAGACAGAACCAAGGTCGGGTGTAAGCACCACTTCAGGGAAGCCCAGACTGACATCAGAATGGTGAGGATCAAGTCCAGATGGTCCCGGCTTGGGGAACAGACAGATGCAAGCCACATCTGAAGCTGTCTGAGGTGCAGTCATGCATATTGTACCATGTAGGTACATGCCGCCATGTGACCTCCTAAACATAGGCACACCCGAGCAGCCGTTAATAGGCCAGCCGATACTTGGGTGATTCAGTCTGCCGTGGCTCTGTATCTGGCCTCCAGCAGGAAAGCCCTGGCCTGAGGGGAGTTGAGCACAGCTCCCATCAATTCTATTCTCTGGGCTGGGACCAACATTGACTTTTGTTCGTTTATTAGAAGGCCCGGCGTCCTGCACCACAGAGGCACTGTGCTGAAAAGCCTCGAGTGGCCTTTTATCAGCCAATCATCTAGCGCAGATAAATCTGTACTCCTCGATGTCTGAGGTAGGCTGCAACCACTACCATGCACTTTGTGAAAACTCGCGGGGCCACCAAAAGGCCAAATGAAAGCGCTGTAAATTGGTAGCATTTGTGGCCCACCATGAACCTGAAGAACTTCCTGTGTCCCCAAAACATGGAAATATGCAAGTACGCATCCTTCAAGTCGAGGCTGGCGTACCACTCTCCTGGATCCAAAGAAGGAATGATAGAGGCCAGGGAGACCATGCGGAACCTCAGTTTCTTGAGATACTTGTTGAGGCAACGCAGGTCTAAGATAGGCTGCAGGCCCCCTTTTGCCTTGGGGAATCAAAAAATAGCAGGAGTAAAAATCTGCCCCTCTCCCGCAAGCTCTGAAGGGTCTATTTCCACAGCCCATGCCCATAGGAGGGTTTCCACCTCCTGGATGAGAAGTTGCTCGTGAGAAGGGTCCCTGAAGAGAGACATGGAAGGGGTGTGTGGCGGAGGGATGGAGACAAACTGCTGAGTGTACCCCTCTGCTATGGTACTGAGTACCCAGAGGTCCAATGTAACTGACCCCCAAGCAGGGAGGTATGGCAAAAGGCAGTCCAGAAATAAAAATGGGGGCTGTTGATCTGGGATGGAGACTGGTAAGCCATCCCCAAGTGTGCCTTCAGAAGGCCTACCTGTCTCCACTTGGGAAATGGTTAGTGCCCTGTTGGGCAGAGGTGGAGGGCGACTGTCCCTGATGGCACCTATAACTTTTATCTTTTTTCTTACAGGGCTTGTTCCTGGATGGTCCTGAGAACCTGGGGGGACCGTTGCAGCCTAAACTGTTTCCTCGAGGCCAGCGGTGTATAAAGGCCCAAGGATTGCAGCAGCCCTGGGGTCTTTGAGGCCATGCAGTTTGGTGTCTGTCTGGTCCAAGAATAATGAGGCTCCCTCAAATGGGAGATCCGGGACATGCTGCTGAACCTCCTGGGACAGACCCAAAGACTGTGGCCACAAACCACGACTCATGGAGACCACCGATGCTATTGTTCTGGCTGCCAAATCTGCAGCATCTAAAGCCGCCTGGAGAGACGTTGTGGCCACTATCTTTCCTTCCTCCATGATGTCCCTGAATTCCTGCCACAATTTTTAAGGCAAGGAGTCCTTAAATTTGGCCATGGAGTCCTAAACGTTTAAATCATATCTCCCCAGCAGCACCTGCTGGTTTGCAATGTGAAGTTGAAGGCTTGCAGTGGGATAAAAAGGTTCAGGCATTTAGCCTCCTTATTTTTTGGAATGGCACTTGTCTGTCCTTGCCTATCCTGCTCATTAGCGGAGAAAACCATGAAGGACCCCGGGAGAGGGTGTGAGTATTTGTACTCAAATCCCTGGCAGGAACATAGTATTTCTTTTCTGCCCTTTTAGATGTTGAGGGCAGAGAGGAAGGGATCTGCCACAATGCTTTTACCAACTTAACCACCCCCTCACGCACCAGCAGAGCCACCTTGGTGGGAGCCACGGCAGCCAGAATATCAAAGAGGGCATCCATGGATTCTTTCAGCTTCTCTGCCTCTAGGCCCAGGTTGGTCGTGACCCTCTTGAGGAGCTCCTGGTGGGCTCTAAAATAATTTGGATGCAGGGAGTTAGCGGGACCCGTGAATGCCTCGTCTGGGGATGATGATGAGGATGCTGCCGGTGGTGGTGGGGCTAAATCCTCTGCCTCCCCTGAGGTAATTTCTGTGGGAGGTACCGCTGGGGTTTCGGTACTGTGGTCGAAGTCCGAGCCTGGCTCTGGGACTGGTTAGGGAGGAGCCGCAGACCATCTCTCAGAGATCACCATGGACGGAGGGTAAGAGAACAGCCTTGGCATCACCAAGAACCCCCATGGGTTCCAGCACTGCCACTGCTTGGGCCGCTGTCCTGGAAGCCATTGGCCCATATATGGTCCGGCACCAATGTCTGTTACATGTGCTGGGTGACGGCGCCTCTTTTGAGGGGGAGTTGAATCCCTCTTGGAGTCTGATGAGGACTCCTCTTAAGATGATCACGGCAGAGCCACTGCTGATCCCTCCTGCCAGCTATGCTGGGGAGCCGGGGAGCGGTGCCGAGGGACGACCCCTTTGTACAGGGGACCAGCTACGGGAGGCCAGTGATTGATGCCAGGACTGGTGTCAGGGCAGTGCTCGAGAGAATGGCACCGTGGCTGCTGTCAGGGCTCAGGTGAGCAGTGTTAAGATTTGGGTGGCCGGCACCGAGACTCATGTGACCGGTGCTGGGGCTCGGGTGACTGGTGCCAGGTGTTGGTAACAGGTGCCGGCCCGCTGGGGATTGTCGTCTTGAGGTGCCAGGTTGGGGGCCACTGCGGAGGTCCCATAGCGGACTTCCCTTTCAATACGAGTGCCCTCAGAGGATCTAGGGAGGCGGGTGGTCAGTCCTGGGGTGTGGGAAGCACCTGTAGGGCCCTAAGGTTCCTTGCTGCCTGAAAGGCTTCTGGCACACTCAATAGCACTGGGCCCCGGCTATTCTTTGGCGTGTGGGGTGGGTCCCGGGTTGGGCTAGATGCCACAGGTAGAGTCATCGCCGCAACCGTATGTCTCTGTGGTGAGGGTGAATGGCCCAACATGCGTTGCATCTCGCTCTTACCTCCCTTGGGCAATGGGGAGCGCCCTCTCTGGGTGCGCTTCTTGTGCTGTTTCCTTGGTGCTGAGGATGCGGAACGGTGCTAAGGGGGGCACGGTTCAGAGGGGCACTTCATACCGAAGCCAATGTACTCGGCGTGGAGTCTGACCTACTCAGCTCAGAGGCCGTTCTGAGTGTGGCTTCCATCAGCAGGGCTTTCAATCTGATATTCCTGGCCTTTCGGGTGCATGGCCTGAAGCCCGGGCAGATTCTGCACTTGTCCTTGATTTGAGCCTCTCCAAGGGACTTTTAGGCAGCTGGAGTGGGGATCGCTCACTGGCATGGGCTTACTACAGGTAGCGCACGGTTTGAAACCTGGGGATCGGGGCATGCCCCAACCCTGGGGCAAGGTCCCTTATGTGAACTATCTAACTAATTGACACTAACTAACAAACCAACTAACCATGTTTACAAAAATACAGTTCAGTAAACCACTAGAGAAGGCTTGCAAACCCAAAGAAAGGAAGACTGTTCCAGCAACTGTCACAGGCAGTAAGAAGGAACTGGAAGGGTGCAGGGCCAGTGGCGCCCCTTATACCGGGAGATGCTAGAGCTGGCCCTATGGATACACCTCAGGGAAAAATCTCCGGCAACGGGGCATGCAGCAAGCGCACACCTAACATGGAATCAACATGAGCAGGCACCCGAAGAAGAATCCACATGGCGATGCTGAGGAGTAAAAGACGGTGGTAGGTGCTAGTCCTGCAAACATTTACACATGTGCTTGATTTTATGCATGGGAAGGCCCCTTGACTTCAGGGGGATTGTCTACCTGCATACGGTTAAGCACATGCATAGACGTTTGCAGGAGCGGAGCCTTAGACTACAACGTGGCTGGTGAAAATCTAAAATCCCTCCCTGAACCAGCCTTTTGGGGTCAAATCTTCATAGTGGGACGCAGCGATCCTCATCCTGGTTCAGAGTGCGTCCGAACTAGACACACTTGTACCTTATCTCAGCAGCAGCGCAGCTGTACTAATAAGAGAACTCAGCTGTTTGGAGCACCACCATGAAAACTTGCTCGGAGCAGTTCAGAGCACACTGGTAAAACTCTGGAGCCCTGGTCACACTCTCCCTTCCAGTGACGAACCGGCATCTTCTTTACAGCTTTCTTTTCTAGTACACTCTTTCCTCCTTCTGTCTCGTTTCCCATAAGTATCCTCTTCCTAGCTACAAGCCCCTCCCTCACTCTCCTGACCTGAGTTTTGTGGCTTTTCTGTAGTCAGCTCTACTCACTCCTTTTCTCTTCCCTCCCTGCCCCTTGTGCCACCTCAGAGTCAAAAAGAAAGATCTGACCATGATGCAAGGGACAATTTTCTGCATTTGAAAACTAAAGTCATTGCATTGGATACACAGGAGATGGATACATGCTCCCCAGGCTCTCCATTGTCTGGCTGATTCAGTGAAATCTCAAAAGAGAACGTGTTCGTAAGGTTTTAAAAATGGAATCCCAGCCTTAACGATTCTTTATGAAGTGATTTTGCTAAAATCTATATTGCTAATTAGAAACAGCAGGTGGGGGACCACTGAGTCCTCTTATGAAGACGTTTAGCTGCAGATTCTAGTCAGAGTTTTACTTTAGCAAATTTGGTCTCTAGCAATTTTGCCACTTCTTTACTGGTCTCACTTTCATCAGATGTGGCACCCGATTCTGAACCCACTTACACTGGTATAACTGGGAGTAACTCAATGGAGTTACAGTGGGGAAAATCTGATAGTGTCAGGCCCATAGTATTTCCACTTTGCTTCCCTACCCATGAATTCTCTGACTGAATAGGTCATTGGAAAATCCTTCATATGAACTAAATAATGGACCTGATTCACCTCTTCTCTACTCCAGCACTGTGGCATTGTAACTTCATTGGACCAATTCAGTTATACCAATACAGAGCTGGAGTAAAGCAGGGGTGAATCAGACTCAAGTTCTAAATCTTTTTAAATGCTGCAATTTGTACCCACAATCTTTTTTACAAGCTGTAACCTGAGAGCACAGTTTGTTAAATTGCCTTGTCTATCTCAAATAATGGAGTCTCCTTTCAGATGGCTAAACATAAAATCTGAGCTAGAATTTAAATGTTAATCAGTTTAAGCTGTATATCATATCTACTGCAGTCTAGAATTATTGCTCTAGATTTCTTTCTGGAATTGAGTTACATCCTTCAGCATAACATAATCAAAACAATTAAAATTCTTATGTTCTAATTAGAAAATGTCCTGCCAATAGCAATTTAGTAAGGTACCAATGAAAAAGAGAGGTTTGCAAAGATAACCCACCTGGATGACAACGAGACACAGAGACTGAGAGGGGCAGGGAAGATTAACTTGAAGAGTTCAAAACTGGGGCACATATTTATTTGAACACCTTTAGAGAAGCTGCAGCTACAACTTGTACAGTACTGTTTATATTCTATGGATGGCAGGAAATGGGACTGGCCTCTACTCCTTGTCCTGCCAGAATGCAGGAACTTCAGAAACATTCTTTGAACCTACAGAAGGTAGCACCTTTCATCCAATTAACTCAAAGAGCGCTACAAAGGTATTTTTACCCCCCCCCCATTAACTGATGGGGAAAGCACAGTGAAGTCAGTGGAAAGACTTTACTTCAATGGGCATTGGATCAAGCTATAAGGCCCAGATTTTTAAAGGTATTTAGGAATCAACAAACATGTAGACAAGGGCGATCGAATGGATATAGTGTACCTGGACTTTCAGAAAGCATTTGACAAGATCCCTTGCCAAAGGCTCTTAAGCAAACTAAGCAGTTATGGGATAAGAGGGAAGGTCCTCTCGTGGATCAGTAACTGGTTAAAAGACAGAAAACAAAGGGTAGGAATGAATGGTCAATTTTCAGAATGGAGAGAGGTAAATAGTGGTGTCCCCCAGGGGTCTGTACTGGGATCTGTGCTGTTCAACAAATTCATAAATGATCTGGACAAAGGGGTAAACAGTGAGGTGGCAAAGTTAGCTGATGATACAAAATTACTAAAGATAGTTAAGTCCAAAGCTGACTGTGAAGAGTTACAAAGGGATCTCACAAAACTGGGTGACGGCAACAAAATGGCAGATGAAATTCAGTGTTGATAAATGCAAAGTAATGCATATTGTTAAACATAATCCCAACTACACATACAAAATGATGGAGATCTGGGAGTCACTGTGGATAGTTCTCTGAAAACATCCACTCAATGTGCAGTGGCAGTCAAAAAAGCTAAAAGAATGTTAGGAACCATTAGGAAAGGGATAGATAATAACTCTGTACATATCATAATGCCACTATATAAATCCACAGTATGCCCACACCTTTAACATTGTGTGCAGTTCTGGTCAAAAGATTTATTTGAAATGGAAAAGGTGCAGAGAAAGGCAACAGAAATGATTAAGGGTATGGAACAGCTTCCATCTGAGGAGAGATTAGAAAGACTGGGACTGTGCACCTTTAAAAGAGACGACTAAAGAGGGATCCAATACAAATCTATATAATCATGGATGGTGTGAAGAAAATGAATAAGGAAGAGTTATTTGCTTTTTCACATAACACTAGAACCAGGGGTCACCCAACAAAATTAATAGGTAGGAGGTTTAAAACAAACAAAAGTACTTTTTCACACAACACACAATCAACCTGTGGAACTCATTGCCAGGGGATGTTGTGAAGGCCAAAACTATAAGTGGGTTCGAAAAAGAATTAGGTAAATTCATGGAGGATAGGTCCATCAATGGCTATTGGCCAAGATGGTCAAGGATGCAATCCTAAGTTCTGTGTGTCCCCAGCTTCTGGCTGCCAGATGCTGGGACTGCGTGACAGGAGATGGATCATTTGATAACTGCCCCATTCTGTTCATTCCCTTTGAAGCATCTGGCTTTGGACACCGTCAGAAGACAGGATACTGGACTAGGTGGACCATTGGTGTGGCCTGGTAAAGCCATTCTTATGTTCTGTGTGCATAAAGATAAAACAGGCACCTAGCAGATTTTCAAAAGCATGTAGGCATCCAGATTTTTAAAGGTGTTTAGGTGTTGCTGCACTCGGTGCTGCAATGCCTAGCTGGTTTAGGAGCAGAAATATAATTTTCAAAAGCGATTGAGGCACTTAGGAGACAAAATCCCACTGACAATTGATGGGATTTAGATTCCTAAGTGCCTAAATCTCTTTTGAAAATGAGATTGACTTCCAGATCAGGTTAGCTTTGCAATGCTGAGCACAACAAATCTGGGACCTAATTCCTAAAATCAATGGGAGTCAGGCACTTAAGAGTTTTTAAAAATCCCACTAGGTTCTTCAAGTCAGTGGCAGAGCCAGGAATAACATGCAGATCTTCCTAACTTCCACTCCTCTTCTCTAACCACTTCAAATGCTTCCTTTGTTCCTTTCAATTAAAATGCATTACAAAGCCAGCAATAAACGAGCACTTGGGTTCTTCTGAGTTCCTAGTGAAGGACAGATTTACATGAAGAAAGAAAAAGGCTTGACAGTCAAGCCGGAATGATGTCATCTCTGGATTAATTTTACACTGATGACCTATGTGTCATCATGTAACTTCTGTAATCAAATAAAAGGAAGCATGAGCCACGCTTTTACAAGAGTCATTTCAAGGGTGCCTTTGCCTTGCTTAAAACACTTGTTGCAAACCCAGGCAGCCAAAACATAATGATATACTTGATCTACATTCTAAAAGGAATGACTTTGTTCTCTTACTTTAGCATTGCAAGTCATATTCCCTGAACTCTTTTTTTTTCTTTCATCCTGACCTCACCTCCAAAGATATTTCAAAAGACTCTTATTTCTGCCCATCATTCTTTCCCCCCTAAAAGCTACATAAGGTGTTGGTTTGAGGGACTAAACAGAAAATCTTCTGATACAAAATGTCATTCTCTGTATAACCTTTTCCAATTATCCATTCAGAAGCACACAGACACACATTGTATATCTGCATCTATATATAAAATGACATACAAAAAAACTACCTTATTAAGGCTTCAAAGTCAACCACTGAATAGTTAAGAAATAGCAGAGATAAGGTTGCCCATGCAACCTTAGTTCACCCACTATGTGTTACAATAGCCTTTAGTCATTTGATCTTTGACTGGAGGTCTCCATTTTGATGGCTGCACCATATTTTCATCATCTTTGTGTAACAAAATAGAAAAGATGAATACTACAATAATTTATACTGTCTGCAACTGAAGGACCCAATCCTGCAACTTTTACCTGCACAACTCATCTTGTTGAAGTCAACTGGCCTGTTCTTGTTAGTAAGGAATACTTGTCTGATAAAGGCTTGCAGAATCAAGGGAAAGTTCTGCACTAAGGCGGGTATATACTGTGCATAAAGCCAGAAACAAACTTCTCAGTAAAGTGATAAAAAAAAAAAAGATGATACCTTTTGTGCAGAAATTCTAGGGCAGTTCACCAGCCTGTTGTAATTCGAATGCATAGCACTCAACCCACTCCCTGTCAACAGCCTCCCCAATTAGAAACCGATTACACAAGAGAAATTGCTCTGTTATGCAGTGCTAATCTGATGTCCGATGAGCTGGTTGGTTTCAAACTCCATCGTGTGTGTTGATAATGCGTTATGCACTAGAGACTTCTAGAATTACTAACCAAGGGCCTGTGCTTGTTACCCGAGCAAAGCCAACACAACTAATTCCAACGGCAACAACTCTCAGAGGAGCTTCCGCCTCTGCACTTCCCACCTTTCCTTCTGAAATGCTTCTAAAGCTTCTTTCTATCAAAGGACAAGATAGGAGCATGCACCTTCAAAGCAACGATGCAACACACTTTGGACTTTGAGTCCGGTAAAAGTAAAGGAGGGCGCCATCCTTCAAGTTAGGCTTGGATTCAATCTCTGCTCCCAAAAGGCTGGCCATGCCCCCATCATCTCACTTCAAATAATCTCTTTCAAGTCACCTTGCCCTCTACAGTGATGAAGATGAAGGGCTCAAACTCCTCAGCTGAAGTCAATCAATGGGAAATCAGGACCCTAAGCACATCACAATGCACTCGGCATATCACAGGGATTGGGCCCAATGAAAGGAATGGGTCTAAAAATTAAAGGTGGGATACCTAGGCTCCCTGTCCACTGAATGGGGAGAGATTAGGCACCTAAGAATGTGATCTACAAAAGCCAGCACCCTAGGAGGGGAGTTGCCTAAACTAGCCAATGGGACGTACCGATGAGAGGAGTGTGTCTGAAGCCCTGCCCCTCTTTCAGAGATAGGTGTCTAAGTCTGGGGTTCAGGGGGAGACACCTATCTCTGCTTATCTACCTACAAACGGGAACCTGCTGTCCAAAGCCTGATGGCTTAGGTGCCTAAGACGCTTCTTGCACTTGCTCTCTGTCTCTGGCCCAGTAACTGTTTCATTGCAGAGAGAGAGAGAGAGAGTGGATGAGAATGACTCTGTAGTCCAGTGTTTAGGGCACTCATCTGCGAGATTGGAGACCCAGTCCCCCTGCTCCAATAACTCTCATTATTTATCCACAGTGAAATAACTTCAACAGGAGAGACTGAGGGAGCCCCCCTCATAAGGACATCTCATAGCTCAGTGGTTACAGCACCCTCCTGAGACATAGGAGACTCCCCATTCAAATCCTTTCTCGCCTTCTGAAAAAGAGGGGGGAATTGAATTTGGGTCTCCTACATCCCCGGGGAGTGCTCTAGCCAGTTGGCTAAAAGTGAGAAGGTGGGCACTGGTGGGACCTCCTCCCGTTGGATTCTGAATGGGACCCAATCCAGTAGGCGGTCTCTGAGCACACTTACAGTGTGCTCAACCAGGCCCAACATGCGACTTTGATGAACAAATACTATCTTCCTCTGGTTTATGAATCGCTCAGGATGCTGAGAGGGAGGCAGGAGTACGTCTGCCCAGGGGCAGAAACATAGGTGCCTTGGGCACTTTTACACTGAAAACTTAGGTGTTGAGTGAGTTTAGGTGCCAAGGGGGTTTGATGGGGGTTTTGTGGATCGCAGTGGAGCCAGAACGGGAATGTAAGTGTCTTTGGAGTTCTGGGCCTAAGAAACTAGGGGGTGCAAGAAATGAAATCTAGGGTAAAATTTTCAAAAGTACTTAAGTGACTTAGGAGCCTAAGGTCAAGATTTTCAAAAGTATATAGGCATCTGACTCCCACTGAAATCAATGGGAGCTCAGTGCCTAAATACCTTTAAAATACTTAGGAATTTAGTTCCCAATTCACAAAGGTACTGAGGTACCTAAAGAGGCAGTTAGGCACCTAATTGTCACTGACATCCTCAAAATTGTTGCTCAGCTGCCACTTAAGTCCCTATACATGCATAAGTTTCCATCAGTTGGCCTGCACAAAGCCACCTGATTCAGCCCCACAGCTAATGAACTGCTCAGAGCCCTAGCTCAAATGGAAGCAGGGTTCTCACCAATGGGACCCACTCCCATGGGCATGCTCTGAGCATGCCTAAGACCTGATACCTGTCACAACAGATCACCCAGATGAGGTGGGGAGGAAGAAGAAAGGGTGGGTGTGTCTGTCCATCCTGCTGATTAGAGCACTCAGCTCAGATATGAGAGACCTGGGTTCAAGTCCCTGCTGGGAAGCATGTTCAAGTTTAACCATAAGCAAAACTTTACACAGCTGGCAGGTTACTGAACAGCATGTCCCTGAGGGCAGATGTAAGCAGTGTAAGGTGAATTTCTTGATGGGAAGATGAGAGAGAGCTGTGGGGAGTTAATGCATCTAACAGGATAAAAGGTAAATGGAAACCAGCATGTCAGGTCAAGTGTCCTTTCCTTGTTTCTAACATTGATGAGGTCCTTACAAAAAGCTCAGCATCAATGGCACATTTCCAGTGAACATAGTACGAGGAAAAACACAGCATTCAAACCTATGTGTGGTATATGCTGAGTTAGGCCCTTTCTACATTAAAGACCTTGGCACTGGTAGTCCTGTAATACACTCAAATAAGACACCCCCCTTCCCCCCCCCATTTGCACTGCTGTTCTGAATCTACATTAAGAGTTTACACCACAGTAACTACATTGATGTAGTTACACCAGTATGAATTACCTTACTGGAGACAGGGCCTAACTAGGCATATAACCACCCCCATTCCCAGCCACTTAACAATTTATCATTGACACCTGCCTCTCCCTCTGCATCACCCCTAAATGTTTTGCTTGGTCTGGACTGAAATGTGGCATTGATGTAAGTCAGGCTTAAAGTAGCGACTCCAGCCAAGCCAGTTAATAATCCACCCCAGAGTTTATCCAGCTGCAGTCCAGTGAACTCTATCTTGCCTACAGAAGTGGGTTAGAAACCTTGGGTTGGTGGATACATTCCCCCTTTCTGAATTTTCTTAATGAATTATTTTTTATCATTGCAGTAGTGCCTATGTTGTTGTTGTTAATTATTTGTACTGGAGTGTGCTTGGTGGTGTGTCAGGTAGACAGGGTTTTGGTCAGAGGAGGGGGCACCTAACACCACTTATACACACTCACTCCTGAATTTGGTCTCTGTTCTTTATGTCTGTGTTAGAATACAGGCCCCTAAAAATATCAGCATATTAGAAACTCTGAAGAGCTCTGCACAGTCTTGGCTCTCGTGGCATGTCATTTTTACAGCTGTGATCATCAGATCAAACAAAACTTTAATGTGTTTGGTTTTATTGAGGTTGGAAATTGAAATTTCCAATCTCCGGGTTTTAAACGTAAAACTACAAATGTATTCATGCTTCTTAATGGGGCACTTTACCAATGTCTGCCCGAGTCCTGCAGCAGTGCTTTTTTGTAATTAATGGCTAACCTGATCCACATTAATCTCAGTGAGCAATCATCTTTCTTTTCTGCTGGTATTTTATTACTACTGTACATTTTACTGGGCACTTCAGGTTGAGTTATGTAGCCAAAAAGTCATGTCACTGAACAAGCCCCTGCTGGTGATAACTGGGACGTGGAAAACTGGCTGCTGCAGAAGATCTCGCTTGAATGTAACTTGCTACCTGAAAATGCTCCAAGAGCCCTAAAGGCCACACTGAGAAAGGAAGACACTAATACTGTGCATATTAAAATGAGCAACTCCTAACACTTTTTCAGAGACAGCTAAAGTGATGTTCCAGTCAGAGGGAGAAGGCGAAGGGAAGTTAATTAGGTTAAAAGGAATATTCAGTTGGAACAAGGTCCTAAACTGAGAGGTAGAAGAGGCTCTTCTTGCTGGTGGTTAGTTCCGAACTCTTTGCTTTGGGTGGAGACTCCTCCTTCAGCCTTTGGGGAGGCAGGAATTCACCCGGAAATCACTCCAATGTTATCAGTAATAAATAATCAGTTTGATCAGCAAACACACTGGCCCAGTGCCCCCCGCATCAGTTCCCCCAGTCATTGACAAGGGGTTTCCTTCCCTTTGGGCTCTGGTTGATCATCATGTACAGTACAGGTTCATGGGGGGCTACGTGCTCAGACTGCTCCCTGTGCCTGTCCCCCAGCTCATAGCTCAAACTATCAGCCTGCTTTGGCCATTCTCCCTACCACAACAGCTGTTACATGCACCCTTTCCAGCCATCCAGGCTGTTCCCTCCTTCAATCCCAGGAGAGATGGCAGTTCTCTAGCCAACCAAAGCCCTGAGAGAGTGGAAAGACTGGCTTCTCCTGTTTGCCCATCGCCTGCCAGTCATGGCTCCATGGACATGGACCGCTTTTGCAGCATGCTGCTTATCTGTGGAGTGGGGCTACACAGAAACTTGTGGAGCATGAAAATCAGGACAAAGAAAAGGGGTTATTCCTTCTATGCATGCCCAGGGCACATATTGCTCCACAGAAAGGGGCGGAGGGAGGAGACAGAGCCAATCTCAACCTGCTCATGGAGCAGGTCTTGTGCCCCAGGGTCTTTTGCACTGGGCTCAGCTCCTTGCATCACTCCCACCCCAGCCAGTCCTATATCATATATACACATTTGAAATTTTCAGATCTGGTCAAGCTCTGATGCAGCTACAGCAGTGACAGCAGGAGTGCTAGTGTGAACTGGGTTCCAGGATTTATACTGCCATGGGGTCTAACCATGTTCCGAGTTAGATGACATGGTGATAAAAATGTCTGTGTTGCACAGATGGGAGAAGTGCCAGTCTAGACAAGGCCTTAAAGGAACAATTTGGCCCATCTTTCAAATGGTGTGAAATGAAAATGACAATAAGCGTAAGATGTAAGGAGGAGACAAAGGAGAGGGAATGGCTGTCAGAGACCAGATAATGGCTCTCAGAGACCAGACAACACAAGAAAGTAAAGCTCTTGCTTTTTTTGGGGGGGGGGGGAAGGGGGGTTGTGGACATGAGGAAGGGTATGTCTTTTATCTTTCTCTCTTTGTCCCCTTCTCCCCCAACTATCTGATTACAAAAGTAAGAAGCTTTTCATTAGCTATTTAGATGACAGCTTGAAGCTGGCCTGTTTGTAAGGCAATATGAAAGCCATACCTTGCCTAAATGAACGCTAAGGCTGAGTTAACAGGAAGTGCCCTTGAGGAGTCATCATACTGAAAGTCTAATGATTAAATGTTTCAGAGACCTTTAACTTGATTCTGAACTCGGTGACACCAAGATAAATTCAGGGTAACAATTGACAGCAGCAGTTTTACCAGGTGTCACTTCTGTAAGTGGGCTGAAATGCTGTTTCCTTTATTTAACGGTGGGGGGGGGGGAATGGGCACTGGAAATGTTCATTTTGTGATGTGCCTATGGAGGGGCAATTCCAAGGGAGGCAGTATATCAGCCTATGTACACTGTACACAACATGTATACAGTCCCGAGACCAGTGTGCAGTTAGTAGCCTGTCAGAGCACAGAGACTGGCATACTGTGCAGCTATCAAGTGGTAACCGAACAGCGCTACACTTTCACTAGTGGAGACAATTCCATGTCTGCACAACTGGGAGTTACTGAACACACAGAAGAAATAACCAGCCTAGTGTTATAATTATTGTCCTGAAAATCAACTACAGTGGAATCCTCTTTCAGTGAATTCATTTTTCCTACAGAACAATTTAAGTATTAACTGGAAAAATACTGGATCAGTGCCATACCGGGGTTGGACAGCAATAACCACCAACCACAAGAATGAAGACTCTGAGAGCAAGGTTGTTGTGGTCTAGCTGCTGAGCACCGACTGAGTGCTTGACCCCGTACAAGACATAAAGGAAGAAATGGCCTCTACCCAGAGAAACTTACAATCTAAATATGTGGCTAAACAAAAGAACACACTGGGAAACCTGGAACATGGTATTAGCTTATAGCTTTCTTTTTATTGTTGTTTTTTAATGGCAACTCACCCTATATGCTTACCACCATGTATTTTATAATAAGACACTACTAGGGCTGACTTTCAAAGTACTGAGCACTTGCATTGACTTTATCAGAATTTATTTTTATGTCACTTCAGCCCATTAGGGCATGGCATGCCACTGTTCTGAAGCAGAACAGTCCATTGAAATCAATGGGGAGTTGTGCTTAAAATGACTGAATCATATACCTCTAATATACTAAACTGCACATTTAAGCAGAAAAGCAGGAATAGAAAATAGTAAGTTTGTGCAATGTAGCCAAGTTGTTGCTGGACTCTTTACTTTTCCTGACTTTCTGTGCTTTTAACTGGTCCATTTTAAAGCTGTATTAAAATTTTGACTTCTGATTTCCTATGAAAAGCAAGAAAATTTAAAATTAATTTGCTTACAGTGGTAAGAGATGCCACCAACTGAGCCAATAAATACCTTAACTCAGAAAGCATGAAACTGTAGATAATCATCATGATCCTGATCTCACTCTTACTAGTGTAAATCTGGGGTAACTCAGCTGAAATCAAAGGAGTTAAACCAGTGCAAGGTCAGAATCTGGATTAGTATTATAGAATCTGGACTTAAGTATGGGTATAAAAGGGGTTAGAATTTGGCTTGATGATGATGGATGGGTAAAAAGGAAAGAACCCAGATTAAGCTTCTGGTTAAAAAAAATAATTTGCAAGTTTGAAGGTCAAAAAACCAAATATTTTTAGCTGTAAAATATAGAAATTTGATATGGAATCAATGAAGCACTATAAATATAGAACCCCATAATGCTATTTTTACTACAGTCGCATTTCAGAAAAGTACCATTCACAAATGTTTTGCCAAATATTCTTTCAGCTGTAAACAAGCCAAAGAATCTATCCTTTTGATGAATATTTTTACTATGAAAATATAACATCTCAGAGCAATGACATACTGTGGAACAACTCTATGATTATAAATCCATATATATAATCTGCATAACCTACTTAAATGTGGAAAAACAACATTAAGAATATAAGGCACTTCTTACTTGTAATCACATAAGAATGGCCATATTAGGCTAGACAAATGGTCCACCTAGCCCAATATCCTGTCTTCCGACATTGGCCAATACCAGATGCTTCAAAGGGAATGAACAGAACAGGGCAGTTATCAAGTGATCCATCTCTTCATCCAGTCCCAGCATCTGGCAGTCAGAGGCTTAGGGACACCAGAGCACGGGGTTGCATCCTTGACCATCCTGGCTAATAGCCACTGATGGACCTATCCTCCATGAACTTATCTAATTCTTTTTTGAACCCAGTTATAGTTTTGGCCTTCACAACATCCTCTGGCAACAAGTTCCACAAGTTGACTGTGTGTTGTGTGAAAAAGTACTTCCTTTTGTTTGTTTTAAACCTCCTGCCTATTAATTTCATTGGGCGATCCCAATTTCTTATCTTATGTGAAGGGGAAAATAACTCTTTATTCATTTCTCCACACCATCCATGATTTTTTAGATCTCTATCATATCATGTCTCTTTTCCAAGCTGAACACTGCCAGTTTTTTCGATCTTTCCTTAGATGGAAGCTGTTCAATACCCTTAATCATTTTTGTTGCTCTTCTCTGTACCTTTTCAATTTTTAATGTCCAGAACTGCATGCAGTACTCAAGGTGTGGGTGTACCATGGACTTACATAGTGGCATTATTATATATACAGTCTTATTATCTATCCCTTTCCTAATAGAAAAGGAGTACTTGTGGCACCTTAGAGACTAACCAATTTATTTGAGCATAAGCTTTCGTGAGCTACAGCTCACTTCATCGGATGCATACTGTGGAAAATACAGAAGATGTGGTTATACACACAAACCATGAAAAAATGGGTGTTTTTCACTACAAAAGGTTTTCTCTCCCCCCACCCTACTGGTTTGTGTGTATAAAAACATCTTTTGTATTTTCCACAGTATGCATCCGATGAAGTGAGCTGTAGCTCACGAAAGCTTATGCTCAAATAAATTGGTTAGTCTCTAAGGTGCCACAAGTACTCCTTTTCTTTTTGTGAATACAGACTAACATGGCTGTTACTCTGAACCCTTTCCTAATGGTTCCTAACATTCTTTTAGCTTTTTTGACTGCCGCTGCACATTGAGTGGATGTTTTCAGAGAACTATCCATGAGTCCAAGATCTCTTTCTTGATTGGTAACAGCTAATTGAGACCCCATCATTTTGTATGTATAGTTGGGTTTATGTTTAATAATATGCATTACTTTGCATTTAACAGCACTGAATTTCATCTGCCATTTTGTTGCCCAGTCACCCAGTTTTGTGAGATCCCTTTGTAGCTCTTCAAAGTCAGCTTTGGACTTAACTATCTTGAGTAATTTTGTACCATCAGCTAACTTTGCCACCTCATTGTTACCCCTTTGTTCAGATCATTTATGAATTTGTTGAATAGCACAGGTCCCAGTACAGACCACTGGTGGACACCACTATTTACCTCTCTCCATTCTGAAAACTGACTATTTATTCCTACCCTTTGTTTCCTGTCTTTTAACCAGTTACTGATCCCTGAGAGGCCCTTCTCTCTTATCCCATGACTGACAAGGTCCCTCGCCAACTAAGCAACTAAGTCTTTCTGAAAGTCCAAGTACACTATAGCCACCAGATCACCCTTGTCCATATGTTTGTTGACCCCCTCAAAGTATTCTAATAGACTGGTGAGGCATAATTTCCCTTTACAAAAGCTGCGTTGACTCCTCCCCTACAAAAAGTGTTCATTTACGTGTCTGTAATTCTGTTCTTTACTATAGTTTCTATAATATGCCTGGTACTGAAGTTAGGTTTGCCGGCCGGTAATTGTCTTGGTCACTTCTAGAGCCTTTTTTTTAAACTGGCATCACGTTAGCTATACTCCAGTCATCTGATACAGAAGCTGATTTAAGTGATAGATTACATATCACAATTTTGCAATTTCATATTTGGGTTCCTTCAGAGCTCTTGGGTGAATACCATCTGGCCCTGGTGACTTATTATTGTTTAATTTATAAATTTGTTCTGAAATCTCTTCTACTGACACCTCAGTCTGGGACAGTTCTTCAGATCTGTCACCAAAAATAATGGCTCAGATGTGGGAATCTCCCACAGATCCTCAAAGGTGAAGACCGATGCAAGCAATTCATTTAGCTTCTCTGCTATGTCCTTGTCTTCCTTGAGTACTCCTTTGGCACCTCGATCATCCAGTGACCCCACTGCTTGTTTGGCAAGCTTCCTGCTTCTGATGTACTTAAAAAAAAAGTTTTGCTGTTAGTTTTTGAGTCTTTTGCTAGTTGCTCTGCAAATTCTTTTTTGGCCTGCCTAATTATACTTTTACACTTGACTTGCCAGAATTCATGGTCCTTTCTATTTTTGACTTCCAATTTTGACTTCCACTTTTTAAATGATGCCTTTTTTTGCTTCAAATTGCCTCTTTTACTCTGTTTAGCCATGGTTGCATTTTTGGTCCTCTTACTGTTTTTTTGTTTGTCTTTTTTTTAATTTGGGGGTATACATTTAATTTGAGCCCGTATTCTGGTTTTTTAAAAAAATTTCCATACAGCTTGCAGGCATATCACTCTTCCGACTGTTCCTTTTAATTTCTGTTTAACTAGCTTCCTCATTTTTGTGTAGTTAGTTTCCCCTTCTTAAGGTAATTAGTTTATGATGGCATTACAGCTGACTGATTAAAATATCTGAGACAAAAGCCTTTATTCATTACAGTTATATGTTGAAATATGAGAACAAAGTAACTTGATTTATAATATAAAATATGATTTTAGGAGAAATTAATCATTTTTTCCTCCTAACCTCTCATTTTCTTTTATTTCCTTCTAATCTTCACAGTAATAGCAACATCCATGGACATGTTAGCAGTTCATTTGTGCTGACAATTCCTCATTGCCTATTATCTAAAATTAGTATTTATGCTGAGACAGATATTGTGACAAACTCCACCATCATTTACCACCAACCACTATAGTGTTATATCAACTGTAACTTACCATAGAAGTCTTGTGTATGAAACACCTTTGTGTTAGTAGCATGGAGTTCCCATTTCCCCCTCTGCATACAGTAAACAGAATAACACTGGAACTTCACATAAAATTCCAAGACATAACACTACATTAAAATGAGGGAGTTAAGGCTGAGAGTACATCAACTTAACCGAAGGGTAAAAAGCCTTACCGGGGTGTAGTAATTATCCCCAAACTAAGCATTACAAACACAGGAAATTCACAAGTGGGGTTGAACTTAAAAGAAATGCAAACATATTAAAGGATGGAAATGCACCATTAAGGCACCCAAACAATTTTTACATGCCTTGTAGTGACATCATGCAATAGCAATAAGATAATGAATACAGCATTTTAATGTATGTGGTCTCAGGTGAGATTAAACTGATTTTTAAAGACACTTTTTCATATTTTCTTTCCCTTCAAGGTGTCACCACAGGGCAGAGTTGGGCTTTCAAACACTGATGACCAGAACCACAGAACCTTTAAAGAGCACGGACAGTTGGGCCTACTAATCAACCAGTGGGAACCACTGACACACGTGTACAATCTTCCTCACACCACTGATGCATTACAACCAACATAATGGCTGCATACAAATTAGCCATACAGAAAGGGCAATGTGCGGTTGACTTATTGAATTAACAATAGCCCCGCTTAATAGTTATCTGAGCTGTTGACCTGACTCTGTCCTAGCCTATGTAAACATAGCAATTAGATACAATAATTGTTAATAACTTAGGCTTTGTGTAATTATGTACAAGATTTCATTTAATTTCAACTATGTGAAAAAATGGAAGATTCTGTGATATTCTGTTATTAAGACCATTCAAGACAATTAAAAGACTGATACAGATTTTAAATTTCTTAGATTTTCCAGTATTTAATTAATTTTTACTCAAACTAATTAATGGATTTACTGTAAGTGCACATTTTACTCATAAACTAATTAACGGATTTACTGTAAGTGCAAAATGGAACTCAGCTTTCACGATGGATTCGTGACCAGTGCCTCCATTACGGTTGAAAAGAAATCTGGATGTGATACAGTATCTCACATGCTGATGCTTCATGAGCTTCTGAAGCATAAAGCAGATACGGGGCAAATTCTAATGGCTTCTACACAAATTAATAAGAGACATCAGAAAATCAAATTTGCTTGATTACGGAGCCAGCACGGATCACCACACAGACTCCCACAGACATGACAAACTGTGAATTGTAGGTATGGGCAGCAGCAGTGCAAACTTCTCACAATGTCCTGCAAATGTTCTGTACAGCAACCATACAAAACGGGACCACCTCCAAAGGTGAGAGGTTAATTCAACCTTCACTCCTATCCAATACTAGGGCTGTCTGCTGAGATGGCCAATTGTGGTGGAGTTTTTTGTGATATGATGCCTGGGAACTGAAATGAGACCACCAAGCATCTGTCAGTTTTGATCACCACTAATCTGAGCTAGATGTGTACCAGTTGGTAACATAGAGGTGAAAGGTTCCATGGCTCAGCTCCATAAAGGGACTTATGCTGCGTGTAGCATTGCAGAGTTGAACTTTTACCTAGAAAATCACTGGAATCCACAAACTAGTTGCCTAAACCCTCTATGATTAGGCAGCTAGCTTTTTTCTTGGAGGAGGTGGTGGTCGTGCTGCCTCCCTTATAATTTTTAGCCCAGTGGGATAGTCTGATATGGGTCTCTCAGTCTCTCCTGTTGAAGCTATTACACTCTGTATAAATAAATAGTCATTAGCCCAGAAAAAGCATCAGATTGACTTTATAGCCTGGTGGTTAGGGCACTCACCTGGGACGTAGGAGACCTAGGATCCAATCCCCCTGCTTTAATGATTCTTTATGTATCCAAAGTGGAACAGCTTGAACAGGAGAGATTGCGGAAGACCCACATCAGAATATCAGGCAACTTTTACAGCAAAAATTATGACACTGAATGAGTTTAGACAGCTACAGGGTTAGGTGCCAGCCGAGTGTGGATTTTGTGGATTGCAATGGTGCCTAAATCTGGGATTTGGGTGCGTAAATCGCCTTGGGGATTTGGGCCTGTGTGCCTCATTTTCTTCACTTGTACATTGCAGAGAACGATACCGACTTTTGGAAAGTGCTTTGAGATCTACAAATGAAATAAGAGCTAAGCATAACTCTTATATCCTAGCACCAATCTTCTCGCTTTCCCATTTTAAGAAATAAAATCTCTCTGAATCCCAAATAAATGTTGAGCTGCAATGTGCATAACAAGCCTCCTTCCATTTTATCAGATGCACTTAGGATAGGTCTTATACTCCTGATGTAAATTGTAAGTAAATAATAATTATTATGTCTGTCAAAATATTTCATAAAAAATTCACATTCAGAGGTGCCTTTAGCAGCATAATCTCTTCTCCAGGAAAACAGAAAAAGCAACCATCATCTCGTATGTATTACATCAAAACAACCAAGAAGTAAAAATAGTAAGTAAGATTATGCTTCACCTAAAAAGGTAATGCCAGTATTTAAATCACCTCATTCAAGTGCATCTAACTGCAATTAGATGTAAGCCTTCCATGAGCTACTTTATGGCTAGCTAATTTTCCTGGGTATTATCTGACCCTTCCCTGCTAAAATCCAAATTAATAGTATAACATAATGCACTTCTCCAGGGGCTTAACAAGACCACTAATGGTGCTTATGTAAATACCCTGCTCAGAGAAAATAGAAATGTAGCTCAGTTCCAAGGTGATGATTGACCTGCTTATATGCATCCATCCTGCATTATTATTCAGCTGGTTTCTTGTCTCCTTGGCAGAGTCAGCAATGAAGCAACACTTTAATGGGTCATTTATAAATGACGAACAGCGAGGGCCCAATTCTGTTCTTATATTGGTGTCATCAAGAATAGTCTCACTGAAGTCAATGGAATGATACTGGTATAAGGAAGAACAGAATCAGGACTTCAGAAGTCCAATAATAAGAAGCCAGATGCATCCACCTTATTGCATTAGCGGCAGATTCATGTGTTACTATAATGTGGAAAAACGTATAGCTTCCCTTCTGAGATTAACCCCACAGGTACACTCATAATAGGTATTTCTCTCAACACTAATTCTGCGGCCCTGTCTACACTACAGAGTTTTCTCAACAAAGGGCCGCTTTCGTTGACAAAACGGTGAATGCGTACACACTGCGATGCGACTTTTGGCAGCAAAAATGCCCTATTTTGGCAACAAAATAAAACCACCCCGATGAAAGACATAAGTCTTTTTGTGCAAAATTTTTGCCAACAAAGCGGCAGTGTAGACACCATGCTTGATTTGATCACTTTAATTGGCTTCCAAGAGGTGTCCCACAATGCCCATTGTGACCGCTCTGGTCAGCAGTTTGAACCCCGCTGCCTTGCAGCCAGGTAAACAACCGCCCACTCCCCACCCCCCGCCCTTAGAAGCCCCAGGAATTTTTGAAATTCCTTTTCTTGTTTTTGAATATTTGAAATTCCTTTTTGGCATGGAGAGGTCTCATTGATTCTTCCAAGGTGACCATGGCAGCGTATCGCAGCAAATGCTTTCCTGCTTCGACCACTGCAGAGCTGTTGGATCTGCTCAGAGTATGGGGAGAGGAGGTTGCACAGTCCCAGCTGCGCTTGAGCCGTAGGAATTGGGATACCTACGGGCAGATTTCTCGAGGCTTGTGCAAAAAGGGCTACGGCAGGGACACGCTGCAGCGCAGAGCGATGATAAAGGAGCTGAGGCAGGCGTACCATAAGGCGAGGAAGGCAAACTGTCGCTCCAGTGCTGCACCTAAGACCTGCCAGTTCTATAAGGAACTGGACGCTATCCTTGGTGGCGACCTCACCTCCACCGCCAAGATGCCCATGGATACTTCGGCGGGCCTTGAGGCAGCGGAAAGAGGACCTAACCCAGAGAACGAAGTCATTGATGAAGAGCTGGAGTTAGATGATGATTTGGAACTCCTGGTGGGGTTGCCAGTGCGGCAGCTAGCCAGGAACTGTTCACTACTCCAGAGGTGTCTAGCCAGTCTCAGCAGTTGCTCTCTGACGAGCAAGAAGCAGGAGAGGAGACGCCTGGTAAGTGACTGTGGTTTGTGTAGAAGGCTGGCTGTGTTTCTGTGTGCCTGACATTTCCCTGTGCAGCTAATCAGTATGGCAGAACAGGGTGTTGATGCACGCTGAGATCTCACGGGAATCCTCCAGAGAGATCGCCAGGAAAGTTTCCTGGACGTAATCAGTAATCCTCTGCCAAAGGTTCCTTGGCAAAGCAGCTTTGTTCCTTCCTCCATTGTAGGAAACTTTCCCGCACCATTCGGCAATCGCTTGTGCAGGGACCAAAGCGCCACACAGGCGAATAGGATAGGGACCAGGGCGGAAGCCATAAGCATGGAGTAACATACTCTCGTTTCCCTGCTTACCCTTAGCAGTGAGATATCTGCTACAATGACCCCCGCCTGTCGAAAAGTGTGGGAGAATTTTAGATTTTTTTCCCGTAGTCAGCTGCACCACAACCCTTGTGTGCTCTTTTCCCCACGTACAGCGTGCCCCGCCCCCAGCCAACACTCACCATGCTTTGGGTGTTGGCCAAGATGCGTGCTTGCCAAGGGTCAGTCAGAAAGTGATTGTTACGTTATCAGAGGTGTAATTTACTGAAATGTTTCAATGCTGTGTGCGAACTTAACAATCATGCTTCTGTGCATTGTTCCTTGTGCTTCGGCAGATGTGGCCTTCAGGAACACCCCCCTACACACACTGGACGAGTGTCTCTGCCAGATAAGAAAGCTCCCAAAACGGAGCAAAGAAGACATGTTCCGGGAGGCACTGCACTTCTCCAAAGCAAAGAAAAGGGAACGCAAAGAGTAGAGGGAAGCCAAAAAGGCAGGACAGAAAAGAAAATCAGGAGTTTGTTAAGGCTGCTACTGAGTGGATGATTAAAGCCATGGAGGAGCAAACGCAGATGCTGAAGTCCTTACTAATGCTGCAGACTGCTGCCTGCCCTCCCCTGCAGCACATTCAGAACTCTTTTCTGTGCTCCCCCCAACAAAAACTCTGCCCACACAGTCCTTTCCGCTTTCTGTGACTTCTTGATTTCCCCTTCACTCCATCCCCTGGGACAACTTTCAAAATGACAGCTGGTCCTATATGCAGCTCTGAAAGTCTGCCCTCCCCTGGTACCTCCTTTTCCACCAAGCATCTTTGTGTGTGTGTTGTTTCTTGTGCAATAAAAAGCAAAATTCTTGAATGGCAAGTCATCTTTATTTGTTTCCTACAAATTGAGATAGCAGACTCTACCAATACATACACAGACAGTTTAATCATTTGCTTACTTGAATGTAAGGCCCCAAATTTCACTATTGTTTACTAGGAAAATTACATGTAATGTAACATTGCAGCACCAATCACAGAGATATAAATGACTGGTTCTCATTTTCAAAGTGTTGCCCTAAAGCCTCCCTGATTCAAACTGCCCCTCTCTGGCCACTCTGATCGCCCTGGTATCTGGTTGCTCAAAATCATCAGCCAAGCAGTCTGCCTCGATACTCCACCTCTGAGCAAACCTTTCACCCTTACCTTCACAAAGATTATGCAACATTCAACACCCGGCTACGACCATCGGAATATTATTCTCATTGAGGTCTAACCTGTCATAAAGGCATCGCCAGCGTGCCTCTAATCTGTCAAAGGCACATTCCACTGTCATACATCACCTACTCAGCCTGTTGTTGAACTGCTCCTTACTGCTTTCCAGGTTTCCCATGTAAGGTTTCATGAGCCATGGCTGTAAGGGGTATGCCAGGTCTTCCAGGATCACTATGGGCATTTCAACATCCCCCACTGTAATCTTCTGGTCTGGAAACAAAGCCCCCGCCTGTAGCTTTCTATACAGGCTGGTGTATAGATGCATGCATCATGCACCTTCCCGGACCATGTTGCGATGATGTCACTGAAACACCCATGGTGATCCACAAGTGCCTGCAACACCATGGAGAAGTACCCCTTCCTATTGATGTACTCCACCACAAGGTGGTTTGATGCCAAAATTGGAATGTGTGTGCCATCTATCACCCCTTTACAGTTAGGGAAACCCATTTCTGAAAAGCTGTCCACTATTTCACGCACGTTTCCTAGAGTCACGATCCTTCGTAGCAGGATGCAATTACTTGTCCTGCATGCTTGCAATATCGCAGCCCCAATGGTTGACTTCCCGACTCCAAATTGATACACACCAGATTGGTAGCAGTCTGGAGTCGCCATCTTCCACATAGCAATTGCCATGCACTTCTCTACCAATAGGGCAGCTCTCATTCTGGTGTCTTTGTGCCGTAGTGCTAAGGCGAGCTCCACACATAGGTCCAGGAAGGTGGCTTTCTGCATCCGAAAGTTCTGTAGCCGCTGCTTGTCATCCCACTCCAGCATGATGATACAATCCCACCATTCATGCTTGTTTCCCAAGCCCAAAAGCGACGGTCCACTGTCTGCAGCTGTTCAGTGAATGTCAAAAGTAATCTAAAGTTGCTCCTATCCATATCACACAGCATGTCAGCCAACTGGGAGTCTTCTTCAGTTAGGAACTTTGTGATTAACTGCACTGCCATCCGCAATGTCTTAATGACAATTATCAGAGCATAGGAGAGCAGTGCAGGATCCATCCCTTCTCACAAAGATGCCAGGGTGCACAGCAAAAAGCGCCTTTGAAAAATGCCGCGAAAGAAAGCCAGAAGCCTATGGAATGCTGGAACAGAAAACAATGCATCATGGGACATTGAGCCCAGTCCCAAGATGCGCCAGGATCTGCTCTGCCTCCTCACAACACCTAGCAGCAGAAGGTATCAAGCTGGATTGTGGGATAGGAACCCACAGTGCATTGCTCACACTGTCGATGATAATGTCCCAACTGTGGATGCGCTCTGCTGACAGAGGGAGCGAGTGTGAAAATGCAATACCGATTTTTATTATAGCGCTTTTTGAGTGTTGACATGACTTTTGTTGACAAAACTCTTTATTGTAGACAAGGCCTGCAAATCATGGGGGAGGGAGGGTAAGATTATGGTTGTTTTTTCTTTTTTTTCTGGAGAAGAGATTATGCTTCTAAAGGCACAACAGAAAGTGAATTTTTAAAATATAATTAACCCCTGCTGCTGAACTACACACTTGGGGCTAAGTTTTCAAAAATGGATAAAATGAATGACCCTGTCAAAATACATGTGACATCACTGTGCATCACAAACCTGATTTTGTCCAGGCAATTTGGGTTACTGGCAGGGACAAAACAAGCACATGCAAATGGGAGTTTGAGTAGACAAGTATCTACACATTCTGGTGCCTGAATTACACACAAAAATCTACACACAAATTTTTATTTCACTAATCACTATATTCATAGTCTTACACAATTCTATCCAAAATTTGGACTTAAACAGACCCATCTGAATGTTCACAAGCACATGTTGTACCAAGCTTTGAAAATTCTGCCCTTGAGATCCGATTTTGCCCATTTACAGTCATGTGTGAGATCCCTGACGTCAGCTCACACAATAAGTGTTAAGTGGTTCAAGAGTATTCAAGTTACTCAGTATTCTCAAGTTAGAGTAGTATAATGCACTGGGGATTACCTCAGGGTTCACTTAATCACAGAACCCAAGTATAGCCATGGAGGAAATAACTTATTTTCTTCTTCTATAGTTTCCGTGAGTATTGGCATGAAGTAAGGGAGTCAGCTGGATTCAAACTGTTTCTAAAATAGTTTCATAGTTTGTTTGAACAAACAGAGAGGACTGATTAAATAAGTGACATTTATTTCTTGGCAGAATCCTTAATCCACTTGTTATAAAATAGTTAAACCCAAAACAAAACATGGTCTTTTGTTCAAAAAATTGTGATGAAGTTTTTGAGTCATCCTCTTGGTTGCTTTAAATTGCATTTCACTTACTAAGGTAAATAAATTATTCTGGAAGTCAGAAGTCATTACAAATATACTAATATTCTCTACATTCTCCTTTACTAAAGTCCCTGAATTCTTTATGGTTCTAGGCTGACAATCATTTTTCTTATTTAGCAAGATAAAGTAAACTTTACTCTGGCCAAGTCTTGACCTGAATGATGCTTGGTGTTACATAACAAGTAGTGATGGGAGAATCTCAGAAATTGAGGAGTTTCTGTTCTGATTTCCTGTTTGAAGTATTGTGTACGGCATAGTTAAAGGATTGGGGAGTTGAGTAAAAATGGTGACCCAATTAGACATTCACAACAAAGGACTCTGAAACGTAAATATCAAAGGCCCAAGCAAAGGATTAAAGTGATCAAATGAGTCTCTGGCAGTCAGAAAGAATGTGGGTGAGAAATGGCAGAAGACAGAATGTAAATTGGCAAACAAACAGCAGCTTTCTGCAGCTGAAAAAGGGCCCAGGGAACAGGAGTGAAGCAAACAGATTTGAAAATCAAAACATTTCTGCAGAGCATGGTGGCCAATTAAAGCCAAGAAATACAAAAACACACAGCCCAGTAATCAGGAAAGGGCTGTGCTCTATCCAGCATATAGTATATTTAACAATGAACTGTTTCAATCCAACAGTCCTTTGTAATGTTCTGAGAGGGTAAGTGCAATACTTCAGTTTTGTCATTGTTTAATGTGCCCGTTTTCTAGGAAGAGGATGAAAGAGAATTTTTAATAGAAGTATTTTTAAATGTTACATCCGTGGTTTTCAACCTGTGGTCTGCGAACCCCTAGGGATCCACAGACTATGTCTAAGATTTCCAAACGGGTCCACACCTCCATTCAAAATTTTTTAGAGGTCTGCAAATGAAAAAAGATTGAAAACCACTGTGTTAGGTGAATGTTCCTAGTTTCAAGTGATCCATCAGAAGTGAAAAACCACACACTAATGGAAATTTCCCTACACTGCTCCCCAGTGAGCCTCAGCACTGCCCCGGTGGGACCTCTTCCAGCAGTGGGAATCCATCGCCCACTCATTCCTAGTCAATTAGTTTCATTTGTGATAGTTTTATGTTATGGACATTTGTCCTACAGAAACTGAATTGAGACCACAAGTTAATCTGGTTAATATTAATCATCTTCAGCTAATAAAAATCTTCGGTCCATACTGATGAGGGGTGGATTTAAACCAGCAACAGACAGGTCCAGTCCTTTGAGCCATTGTTTCTCCCAAAGCTCACATGCCAATTTTTCAAAGGATAAAGATCTACATTTAGCTTAGGTTGAAGGTCTGCAGGTACAGTGCAAGTTGATCAATGGTTCACTTGAATCTCCAGGATGTAAAGCAGAAACCTTATTACATGCAAATAAAAATAAAATACAGCTAGAATTGGACCCACACTTTTACCCCAGTCAAACTGAGCAGAATGTTAAAAATAAAATGCTGTCAGTACCCAACTTCTTTAGTGAAAGTAGCAGTGCATAAAGCTGAATTGAATAATTAATGAAACTACAGTTGCAGGACCCATGTGATGGAAGAAACTGCTTGTACAAAGTGAATTTTTCCCTGCAGTAAGTAAATGTCAGCAATGTATTCCCAACTGAGTCACCATCTAAATATATATTGATTTTTGGATTGTCTTAAAAATACATCCACAATTGTAAGAAATGTAAATGTTTCAATTACCAGAACTGGTACAAATATAATAAAATAATAGATGAAAATAAACTTGCTATGATTTATTCTTATCTCAGTGTCAAAAGTGCACATAAAATACCTGCCCTTGGCTAAGTACGGTACTTACACAGTATCAATTTCAGGAGGACTGATGGGTCAGCAGTTGCTATAGTAACAGCAGTACAGCAAGGCAGAGTTAATATAGGAAAGCCTTTTAAGTTGTTACATACCCTACTGTGCCGTTACTGGCGTGAGCAGACGGAGGGAGATTTTATATTGTGCCAATGCTAATGTTACACACAGTGTATGAACATGGGCCAGCAGGACAAAGGCTAAGTCTATTTATTTAAAAATGCACTAAGGATTGCCTTATTTGAAGAAATGACCTTAGCTTCTTTCTTGCTGCAAGGGTTTCATGACCTAGGGGTAAAAATGCCTGAACCCTGCCTACATTATTGTCTACACTGCACTCTGGCTGACATTGGTGCAACTGCACTGCTGCTACCGGGGCATCTGCCATGCTGCCAGGACCGGCTCTAGGCACCAGCAAAGCAAGCACATGCTTGGGGCGGCACAATTCTAGGGGCGGCAGTCCGGCCACCCTTTTTTTTTTTCGGAAAAATCCACCAATGTACAAAAAAAAAAACCCACATGAAGATCAAAAAAATCTGCAGTAGTGCGATAGGAGTGTGATGTGAAAAATATCATGTCACATCATGACACGGTCACCCATAATGTGAATGTGCGTAAATGTGTAAATGTTAACAGTTATTGATTAATTAAATCAGGAATCATGATTACTTGTGTGTACTGTGCCACCCTATCGGTGCCAATTTCCATGTCACATCAATGGCAGTGGTTATAGGGCTAAAACGACTTTCCAGTACTGCCTACTGGCAACAAAGAGAGAAACGAGAAACAGCAAAAAGAATTAGAAAACTATCTCATACTTTAAATAAGTATTTTTAAAAAGTCGACAATCAAGGAGAAAGCTCTAAGCAATGCATTGAAAGTGATTATTCATCAACTGATGAACACCAATCGAACCAAAGATTATCTTTATCTTTATCTTGATAAAGATGAACAACAATCCGATCAAAGATTATCTTCGCTAGCTGATAAAGACGAACAATCACAAACCATCCAAAGATTTACTTCTTCAGCTGAAGAGTCCAGAAACGAAGAACTGTTATCCAAATCTAAAACCGAAGAACAATTATTGGAAGGTGGAGAAACTGACATAGGATCGGATCCAAGTACATGGCCGACAATAATTACTGATGCAATGCTAATGATTATTGTGAAAAAAGGTCCTTCAAAACTAGATCCTACATTTGAATATCCATTTAATGAGTCAAATTGTTGATTTATGCCATCCAGTATGAAGAAAATAATGAAAAATGGGGAACAGTTAATAGATCGTGGTTAATGTATTCACAGACCAAAGATGTAGTTTTTTGTTTTTGCTACAAACTGTTCTGTAACTCGGATATTCTTCTGGCAACTACAGGTTTTAATGACTGGCGAAATTTGCATCAGCGTCCGAAAGAACATGAAACATCAAAAAATCATTTACACTCGTTGACAAATTGGATTGAGCTGTCAAACAGATTATGTTCTGGTACAACAATCGATGCAGTACAGCAATGTCTACTAAATTCAGAAATTGTATGTTGGCAAGCTGTGTTGGAACGTTTACTGGCAATCATTAATTTCCTAGCCGAACAGTACCTTGCATTCCGTAGATCCTCGGCTATTTTATATGGGGATAACAATGGAAATTTCTTGAAATTGGTTGAGTTATTGGCAAAATTTGATAGTGTTATGGCTGAGCATGTACGAAAAGTGAAAGATGGAGAGATTCACAACCATTATTTTGGTAAAAATACACAAAATGAGATAATACAATTAATTTCTAATGGAGTGCGTAATGAAATTTTGTCGGATTTGAAACATGCCAAATATTACTCAAGATCTGAGCAAAACCAAGCAAATGTCAATAATTTTACGATTTGTGAAAACTGATGAAAATGCAGAAGTGAAAATGCAGAAGTGAAAATTTGTGAAACACTTTCTAGAATTTATACCAGTGAATGAAACTACTGGGAAAGCCCTCACAGATGTAATTCTACAGAGATTGGAACACTATGGAATACCTTTAGAAAATATGCGTGGCCAAGGGTACGATAACGGCTCAAACATGCGAGGACGACATACAGGTGTACAGCAAAGAATATTGAATTTAAATAATCGAGCTTTTTTCATTCCTTGCCATGCGCATTCGCTCAATCTGGTTGTCAGTGATGCCACCAAATCATCTAAAGATGCCGTTTCATATTTTACCACAGTGCAAGCAATTTACAACTTTTTTAGTGCTTCCACACACTGTTGGGCAGTCTTGAAGAAGCATCTTGAATAAAAACTCACACTTAAACCTCTAAGTCAAACTAAATGGGAAAGCAGGATAGACGCTATTAGACCATTCCGATATTCATCAGGAGAGATTTATGATGCACTATTCGAAATAAGCCAGGACTTGTTGTATGATCCTTCATTTCGACATGAAGCTTAAACATTGGCTCAGAAAATGATGCAGTTTCAATTTTCATGTTGCACAGTTATTTGGCATAATATTCTAAATCAAATTAATTTGACCGGCAAAGTTATGCAGAACATAACCATAGACATATCTGAGGCAAAGGTGATTTTCAATGAAACGCTGGAATATTTAAAAAAACACCGTTCAGATGAAGGATTTGAAGAAACTGTCAAAGAATCAACAACAATAGCAGAGGATCTTGATTTTGAACCGACGTTTGCAACTCAACAATTCATTTGTCCTTGGAAAAAAAACAAGACAGTTTTGTTATGAGGGTCAGGATGATCCTATTCTTGATCCAAAAGAAAGGTTTAAAGTTGAATGTTTCTATTGTATTTTGGATGTAGCTATAACTTCCATTGAAGAAAGATTTTATCAGTTGCATGGTCATTGTGAAACTTTTGAATTTTCATACGATATTGGAAATACTAAAAATCAGTTTTCCAAAGAAGACCTTATGAAGCACTGCCAAGACCTACACTTAGTGCTCAGTACTGATAACGTTGCTGACATTGATGGAGTTGAATTGTATGATGAATTAATTGATGACATTGATGGAGTAGAATTGTATGATGAATTAATAGCTTTATCTGAGCTAATAAGTCATAAAACTTCTCCTCTAAAAGTATTAGAATTTATAGCAAGAAATGATTTTTTCACTCCAAACACTGCTATAG
Organism: Eretmochelys imbricata; assembly: GCF_965152235.1. Classification (NCBI taxonomy): domain Eukaryota; kingdom Metazoa; phylum Chordata; order Testudines; family Cheloniidae; genus Eretmochelys; species Eretmochelys imbricata. The sequence continues at coordinate 167,840,619 of NC_135574.1, forward strand.
CATTACACATTCTTTTAACATTACCAGTATCAGTGGTTTCATATCGAGCGCAGTGTTTCAAAACTGAAATTACTAAAAAATTATTTTAGGTCCACCATGTCTCAAAATTGTTTGTCGGGACTTGCATTAATTTCAGTTGAAAGTACCAATGCAAAAAGTTTAGATTTCACTGAATTATTAAAAGACTATGCAAGTATAAAATCAGAAAAATTCAGTTCATATAAATTCTTTTCATTTATGAGAAACTGGGCGCACCGGAAGGCACTAATGTTTTTCGTTACAGTGTATAGTTGAACCCAAATTGTTTGTAATTGTGTTTTTGTTAAAATTAAATAAGTACACGAGTAGGAAATTGTTTTATTTCACTAACTACAAATTCTGTTTTCATTTTTTTAAAATTTTAAACAGTCAAAAACAAAACAAAACAAAAAGCATTGCGAAGTGCAAATGTGTAAAAGCCAAAAAAACCGGGGGGGGGGATTTTTTGTTTGGGGTGGCAAAAAACCTAGAGCTGGCCCTGCATAACGGATTTGGCACACTTTCCCCCTAGCAGTATACACAGGCACCTAACGAACACTGCGCAACTATTTTGGCCCATCCTCTTTCCTCCCAGCTAGCTAAGCAGTGACACATCTCTCAGTCCACTGGCACTCCTCCATGTGCTGCTCTGTATGTGTCCTCCAGGTACTCGATTTCCTGTCTAAATTTCCCCCACAATGCACAGGTACAAATATAGCCAGGCAGAGTGTAGTAAGAGCTGCATGTCAAGCACTTCACACAAGAAGCCCTTTGCAATGTGCAACATCAATAGGTTTTATTTGGCCTACAAAATCCAAGAACAATACTGCATGTTCTTGAGGTCCATCTGCTGGTGCCTTAGCTATTAACTAACTATTTACACATATACAGACATATTAAAAACAAAACCTACATTAAAAGAACTTTACGCTAGGAAATGCCAGCATTAAGGATGTCTGTGCAACCTTAATTAGGCCTGCTTGTGTATAAGCATTATGACAGTGTTTTTATTTCCATGTTCACATACTATTTCTTCTATAGGACCCCTGCCTCATTCATTGCACAGGATAGAAAGTGCAGTCTGACTCCATTCTCCACCTTCTCTCCCCACCCCATTGCTTCCCAGTTCCAGTTGTTTTTGCCCAGCCAGTCCCAGTCTCATCTCCAGTTCCTCATACAATCTCAGTTCTCCCCATTTCCCTTCCTGGCTTCCAGTCTCCTTGCCCAATCAGTGCCACTCTCCCCCTGGCTTCTGGTCCCAATAGCCTTGCCCAGCCAATCTCAGTTTTTGCCTTCCAGGTCCAAGTCTCTTTGCCCTGTCCCGGTCTACCCGCAACTCTCAATCTCAGTTTCCCTTTTCCCTCCCCCAAGACTCCCAGTCCCAAACTTCTCCAGGCCCCATAGGTCCAGCTTTTGTCCCTGATGCATTTGAATCAGACAGCTTTCTCCTCCATTCTGCCTGAACCCAAAAGGAGGGCACTGTAAGCATAGGAAAGACGGGCTCATTGCTCCCAGTTCCAGTGCCTTGCTCTGTGTCAGCCCAGAGCTGCAATTACAGGGTAAGTTCTTGCCAGGCTGGATTGTGCCCACTGTGAACAGAAGCTTCAGGGAATTCAGCTGCCAAACTCTAAGCATTCTCTACTGAGCATGTGTGCACTGCAAGTTTTCAAAGGCTTACAACTTGGCCGAATCTGAATTTTCACAGGGATGGCAAAAGGAACATCCCTGACACAAAGACCATTTCCTCTGCCAAATTCCAAGTCCCTACTCCAAGGCAGGGAGGTGCTAGAGCCTCCCAAAGGAAAGGTTGCTCACATTTTTTTTAACGTGGGCAAAACATTTTTTCTCCAGCCTCAGCCTTGGAAATAGCTGAAATGTTTTGGCTGTAATTTTCCACAAAAAAATCACCCTGCATGGAAAATATCATCCCAAATGGTTAAAGTTTGGCAAAGTTATAAGCAAATGAAAAGTGAATCTTATAATAGGAAATGTCAGACAACCTTATTAATAGGCAGTCCCACCGACGCTGTTTATAATATACATCTCTCACATGAATGGATTTAAAATGATACTGTACCATGCCAGTACAGTCTAATGACCATATATCATTTGGCAGTGCTGGAATCAATTTAGAAGACGACATGTACATAAAACATTTTGCAAAAGGTAAGGTCCAGGAATGCCTTTTTAACTTGTGAAGTTCAAACAGGTTTGAACTTGCTCAAATACATTCTCTTCTCCCTCGTAATTAATGCTCAAAATATATCCAAAGTTGTGATGGCACAGCACATTAGTGGGTATATCTTCCCATCACCTTTATAGCTGCATTATAATTATACAATATAGTGTTTTACAATCTCAAGTATACAACCTGATCCACAAATGCACTCAGTCATACCCACACTTCATTCATTGAAATGTCTTGGACCATGAAATGCTAAATTAGAAACCATTTTCCAAAGAATTAACCAACCCCTAATTCAGTGGTTCTCAACCAGGGGTACATGTACCTCTGGGTGTATGCAGATGTCTTCCTGGGGTTACATCAGTTCATCTAGGTATTTGCCTAGTTTTACAACAAGCTACATAAAAAGCATAGTGAAGTCAGTACCAACTAAAATTTCATATAGACAAAATGAGAAAGTAAGCCATTTTTCAGTACTGGTGTGCTGTGACACTTTTATATTTTTATCATAGAATCACAGGACTGGAAGGGACCTTAAGCGGTCATCTAGTCCAGTCCCCTGCACTCATGGCAGGACTAAATATTATCTAGACCGTGCCTGACAGGTGTTTGTCTAACCTGCTCTTAAAAATCTCCAATGATGGAGATTCCACAACCTCCTTAGGCAATTTATTGTCTGATTTTGTAAGCCAGTAGTTATAAAGTGAGGTGAAACTTGGGGTTTGCAAGATAATTCAGACTCCTAAATGGGGTACAGTAGTCTGGAAAGGTTGAGAGTCACTGCCCTAATCTATAAATCTGTGGGAAGCATGGGAGAACGTAGCCTCAAAACTCAGATCTAACCACAGGGCTATACAAGGCCATTCCGTGCAAAGTAAATGGAAGCAGAGAGAGCTTGCAGGGACTTGCAATTCACCTTCATTCCTTTATGAGAGAGATGTGCAGGACCCAGGTATAAATCTGACTTAGAACTGACAGTGCCATATAGGCTTCAGCTGCCATTAACTTCACACTACAGGAAAGATGTACACACACACAGATAGTTTAGGATAAGCACAGACAGGTAGAGAGGAACAGAGATTAAATGTAGTTAGCTTTAGTTAACGAAACTGATAAAACACCAGCTAGCGGGGCATGTATGTGGCAGTTCAGATCTCAGGCCTACGGATTCAGGGTCTCTGCAAATTCAGGCAGACATTGCTCTAATGGTTACTCTCAGGTCTTGTTTTGAAGGTTTCCTCTGCTACCATAACAGCTAATGACTAACTTTAAATTTAGGGGAAAAAAAGAAAAAAAAAAAACAAGGCCAAGACTCTGGAAAACCATCTGCACACCCACACCCCGTCATTCCCTGCTGATCTGTCATGTCCCCTTACGGGGGCACACCCCACACTTTGGAAAATGCTGCACTATGGCTACCAGTGGGTAACCTACATTCTTCTCTTTTAAATAGGAAGAAGATAGAATGTGTGCAAGAAGTGGGAGCCTTCGGGGGGCAAAGAGAGAAAGAAAGTTCTGGAGACTCATGGGGAGTGTGTCTGGGGGTGTGTGGGGACAGCTGAGGCAGGCACTTCTGGCGGAAAAAAGGTGGGGTGGGAACTGAAGAAACTGTTCTTCCCTCCAGCAGGCAATTTGTCCACTTCCTTGAAGAATGTGAGGTCAAGTGACCACCAGCTGTCCCACTTCAGTTTCTCTGGCTGTCAACACAGCACCTTTCACCAACACTGATGTAGTGCACTGGCCTGAGTAACGCAGAAGCCAGCTTTGCTGTGAGGGACAGTTGCAATGCTCATTACAGTGCACAGCAGATGCATTCGTGTTCAGTAAGCACTCGTGGTATTTTAATGAGGGCTTGACCTGCCTGCAGCCCAGCACCTATGGAACAACCTGGGATGTGCCTCATTCATACAAACACATTGTGATTTGACTGTCTTCACTGCAAATTTGTAATGCTCGGGTCTTTCAGATTTTCAATATAAGAAACACAGGAAAATGATACAATTAAGGCAAGTATTGTCTCCTTCTCCTCCACCCAAGTTACAGATGTCCCCCCCACACAGCAGTACCGCTGTCTTCCTACAGAGCAGGTGGAAAGAGAGTATTGTGGGGACTGTGTACCCCGTCTGTGCTATGGAACTCTGTGGGGGCTCCCTGGATGATGTCATGGTGGAGGGGTTGGGAAAAGAGCACATCATATAAAACTCAAGTGTCATAATTTGCAAATCATATGTAACTTGTGGCCACAGTGTTATCCTGTGTCTGGGAATTATAAATGGAGAAAAATGGCAGCCCATTATTACATCAAGCAGAAACAGAACTGAGTGCAGTGCTAGGATTTAGCTTCACTATTCCCATGACTTATAACAGGAGTTACTTGACAAAACTCCTGTTTGGTGCATGGACCACTACATTATAGTCCACAATAATAAGATGAAGGGAGAAGACGAAAGAATCAGAGTGGTTTGTTCCCCCAACCCTGCAGAAAAAAGTGATGGCACGTTCCACCCCCTTTGTGGAAGAAACCAGGAATGATGAGCCCCAACCTTAATACTTAAAGCTATGGTGTTTTTCCCCACAAAATAATTGATGGGCTGATCTACCCTGTTTCAGCTCTTCCTCCCGGCTCCAGCTATTTTATTTTCACCCTTCAGCGGTCAGAAGAGGGATATGGCCTAACCACCTCTTTGTATGGAATTAAGCAGTGTCTGCACTAGGATTAAAAAATAAAATTTCCATAGGTGCTGTAACACCCAATGCAGCCCCACTTGTGAGCATGACAATAACGGGAGTGCCAGTGTAGGCATGAAAAGTGCACGTAAAACATCCACAAAATATAGAGGCTAGCAGGAAAGAGGCCACAATACATGATGATATTCCTGGGGGAATTCTATGCGAAAAAATTCAAAATTCTGCACCAAAAAAATCCAAAATTCTGCATATTTTATTTGTCAAAATAATGCAATATAATCATACCAGTTTCACTCATTTGGGTAATTTATTTAAACTACCATATGGAAAAAAATCACAACAACAGTTCAGCATTTCCTAAATACATGAAAGTTAAATTACAAATACTTGTAACCAAGGCCCTGCATTCTAGCTATAATCCTGGATTTTCATTAAAATTACATTACTTTTATTTTGGTGCTTGGTGTTCTGTAAAGTAGAATGTCGCTTTAAATTGCTCAGACTTTCACACATGAAAGTCATATAGTTTTGTTAATACTTGTCCTGCATTTTTTTAATGGATAAGTAAAATAGATCCTGAGCTGTAATCTAACCCCATTGTGTCTCTCTGGCAGAGGAGAAAAAGGGAGAAAGCACATAGACCTTCCTAGCTGAGGACTCTGTTACTGTCATTTACAATAAGGCTCCTTTACACCATTCTGGCAAGGTAAAGGAGCCTTAATTGACTAAGAATGGGAACAACTAACTAACAATGGGAACATTAGCAGCCTGCCTGTTTAGGGCACATCTTCACTAGCAACATTAAAGCGCTGCCACGGCTACCAGGGGCTACTGGTGCACTGTCTACCCTGGTACTTTACAGGGCTGAAACTTACAGCGTTCGGGGGGTGTTTTTTCACACCCCTAAGCAAGAAAGTTGCAGCGCTGTAAAGTGCCAGTGTAGACAAGCCCTGAGTTATTACATTTCTGCTCTGCCTCAGGGACAGAGTCTGCTTCACACAGCCCTACACCTCCCTCCAAGCCCAGGATGCAGCAACAGTGCCGAGAGGGACAGAGAGAGTCTCTCTCACTCATTCGCAGGCAGGCAGGCACCCAGCCCCACTCCCTTAATGTCTCTCGATGGATGCACGCCCAGCCTCCCCCTCCCGCGCGGTGATCTCGCGCCCGGAAGGGGCGTGTGTTCCCCACAGATTTCTTTGCTCCCCCATTTTTCTGAAGGGGAGCCAAGAAATCTGCGGAAGGTATGAATTCTGTGCCCCTCGCAGGGCGCAGAATTCCCCCAGGAGTAATGATGAAGAGGGTAGCAGTGATTCTACTGCTGCTCGGAACTCGTTCTCCATTGGCAGCTGGTATCACTGAAGTCTTCAGGATGGTTCAAGGTCACAACCACTTCTCCCTTCAGCAATGGTGACAATGAATGATTGAGGAAGGATGTCATTTTTAGCCTGTAAGCTCTTGAAGGCAGGGATCGTGTCTTCCTAAATGTTAGGAAGTGGCTAGCATAATGTAGGCGCTACTGTAATACAAATAATAAGGAACATGGGTTTGATTTTTGATGACACCACGCTGTCACATGCACAGTTGGCATCATATCAGCACAAGGTTAGCTGCCTTCTTGATGTAATGCCTTAGCAACTCTGTGTTATTCGAACTCTACCATTCACCCACCAGACTCATCACAGGAAACAGCTCTGAAATGGCAGGACAGTGGTGATATCACTGGCTCTGCTTTTTGTTCATAGTCCTGTGGGTGGTGGGGAATTACTTTTCTTCCCAGAATACTGCATCATGGCAAGGGCCTCAGTTGTTCAGAAGGCAAAGCTACAAGATCATATCAAATGCCCCAGCAAAGGGACACGAAGTGTGTCCAAGAGTATGACCCGTGTGACTTTAAAGACTACAGGATGAAATATTAAACACTACCACACAAGAGTGCTGACCTGATCCTGCCCTCTTGGAAACTGAATTCTCCCTTGTCCTCCAAAACACCTAGAGGAAGCTCCTGACAGTCCTCAGGAAGCTGCTAATCTTTTCAATAATTAATACCTTGAGTTTACCGAGTGTCTTCAGAGTTAGCCTCTTAAAAACGGTAGGTGAAAGCTTAACTATTATCTATTAATCGTCTCACTGTAATTACAACTTGTGCCCGCACTACACAAAGAGGGAAACATGAGCACATTTCCCATGTTCTAAAAGTTTATTATGTGCTGCTGATGAATAAAGATTGCAGCTGGGTCCTGAAGATATTTTATTTTATTGAATGGCACAGGACAGAAGGCAACTGTGCATTGAACTGTGCATGTGATAACAGGCTAAAACAGCTCAGTAATTGAAAACCATCAGTTCCTGCAGTGAATCAATGTTGCAAAACTTGGAGCAGTTTTTGGTGGCAGGCAATATATTTTCAGCACAGTTACAGAGCAGCAAGCACTTGAAATGCAGGCTTTCTGAAATCTAGCATGCAGCTTACCCCTGAATCAGCTTTTTGTTTTGTGAAAAGGCTTCGCTGTTTGGAGAAGGTTTCCTTTAAGAACAATACCCTGTTGCTGTTTTTCCATGTTTTGAATGTACGTGTAACTTAACGGAAGATTGACAGCAGTGCAAATGAAATTTAGAACAGAAGAGCTAAACTCCCACAAAAATTTCCATATCACCCTAATAAGGCCCTGATTTAAATATTTTAGTCATTGTAGATAATTGGTTTATCCAAGAAAAGAAGTCATATGTTCTAAATCTGCACCAATGAAATCCATGGAAGTTTTGCCACAGACTTCATTGGGAACACAGCTGGCAGTAGGGGCCAGATGCTAAGCAATCACAGCTGCCAGTGAGTCAGATGGTAGTTAAAGGGCCTCAGCACCTTGCAAGATTTGGTCTGAAAACAGCAGGGATATTGATTCCCTCTTCATTCCAGAAATACATCATTTGCTTATGCTAATTATTGTGGGATTTTACACCAGGCTTTTGGGCTTATGCACCCTTAATTCAGTCCCCTTTCAAGTATGCATTATGATAAAGTCTTTAATTACATAATCACGTACTATTGTTTCCACAGAACCCCAGCCTCATTCAGTGCATGGAGGCTGGCACATGCTCTGTGTGGATGGAATCTTTGGGGGAATTATGCTTCAAAAGCTCTAGCAAGTCTCTATTAAGTATGTACAAACTGCAAGTCTTCAAAGGCTTGGCCAAATTTTGGCATATTTTTATGGGGACAGCACAAGACACAACCCTAATACAAAGGCCATCTGTATGCTGATAAATTTCAAGTCCCTGCTCCAAAGAATGGTGGTGGTACGGCTTTTCAAAGAAAAAGTTGCCAGAATATTTTAACAAGGGCATAGCAATGAATTTCCCCTTGATCACTGTCTGAAATGGCTGCACCGTTTTGGCTGAAATGTTGCAAAATACATCAATGAAAATGAGCCTGAGGCAAACACCCAGCATGGAAAATATCAACTCAAATGATTAAAGTTTGGCAATGTTCTAAGTAACTGAAAACAGGGAAACGCAACGCTTGGGGCAATGTTAATAGTAGGCAGTGTGGCAGCCCTATCTATAATATACATTTAATTACTGATTGAGTTAATAAAATACAAACATGTAGTACATGTTCTCAGTTTCCATCTGATTTCACTGTAAGGAAAAAGCAAAGGGGAGCCCACTTAACTTAGCAACATATCTGAGAGTAAAAGCTTTGACTACAGCAGTTGTGAATATTCAGGTTATTGCTTGACATGTCTAAAATGATCTTTTTTTTCACTCATTAGTCAATATTTCACTGTTCCCTACTTAGGCGATCTGAACATTTATTACCGTCTTCTCCATGCTGTTCACTAGGAGCAAGTGTGAAAGTCATGTAACTGCTAAAGGTCTTGTGAAATTTATTGTTATATATAATAGAAGATGGCCAGGGCCTGATTCAAAGCCTACTGAAGTCAATAAGAGGGGTTATTGACTTCACTGGGCTTTTGAGCAAGTTCTTAAGGAGAAATCCTGTTCCACTGAAGTCAATGGCATTTTTGGTACTGACTTCAATGGAGCCAGGATTTCGCCTTTAGAAAACAAGTTCCAGAATCATAGAATCATAGAATATCAGGGTTGGAAGGGACCCCAGAAGGTCATCTAGTCCAACCCCCTGCTCGAAGCAGGACCAATTCCCAGTTAAATCATCCCAGCCAGGGCTTTGTCAAGCCTGACCTTAAAAACCTCTAAGGAAGGAGATTCTACCACCTTCCTAGGTAACGCATTCCAGTGTTTCACCACCCTCTTAGTGAAAAAGTTTTTCTTAATATCCAATCTAAACCTCCCCCACTGCAACTTGAGACCATTACTCCTCGTTCTGTCATCTGCTACCATTGAGAACAGTCTAGAGGCATCCTCTTTGGAACCCCCTTTCAGGTAGTTGAAAGCAGCTATCAAATCCCCCCTCATTCTTCTCTTCTGCAGGCTAAACAATCCCAGCTCCCTCAGCCTCTCCTCATAAGTCATGTGTTCCAGACCCCTAATCATTTTTGTTGCCCTTCGCTGGACTCTCTCCAATTTATCCACATCCTTCTTGTAGTGTGGGGCCCAAAACTGGACACAGTACTCCAGATGAGGCCTCACCAATGTCAAATAGAGGGGAACGATCACGTCCCTCGATCTGCTCGCTATGCCCCTACTTATACATCCCAAAATGCCATTGGCCTTCTTGGCAACAAGGGCACACTGCTGACTCATCTCCAGCTTCTCGTCCACTGTCACCCCTAGGTCCTTTTCCGCAGAACTGCTGCCTAGCCATTCGGTCCCTAGTCTGTAGCTGTGCATTGGGTTCTTCCGTCCTAAGTGCAGGACCCTGCACTTATCCTTATTGAACCTCATCAGATTTCTTTTGGCCCAATCCTCCAATTTGTCTAGGTCCTTCTGTATCCTATCCCTCCCCTCCAGTGTATCTACCACTCCTCCCAGTTTAGTATCATCCGCAAATTTGCTGAGAGTGCAATCCACACCATCCTCCAGATCATTTATGAAGATATTGAACAAAACTGGCCCCAGGACCGACCCTTGGGGCACTCCACTTGATACCAGCTGCCAACTAGACATGGAGCCATTGATCACTACCCGTTGAGCCCGACAATCTAGCCAGCTTTCTACCCACCTTATAGTGCATTCATCCAGCCCATACTTCCTTAACTTGCTGACGAGAATACTGTGGGAGACCGTGTCAAAAGCTTTGCTAAAGTCAAGAAACAATACATCCACTGCTTTCCCTTCATCCACAGAACCAGTAATCTCATCATAAAAGGTGATTAGATTAGTCAGGCATGACCTTCCCTTGGTGAATCCATGCTGGCTGTTCCTGATCACTTTCCTCTCATGCAAGTGCTTCAGGATTGATTCTTTGAGGACCTGCTCCATGATTTTTCCAGGGACTGAGGTGAGGCTGACTGGCCTGTAGTTCCCAGGATCCTCCTTCTTCCCTTTTTTAAAGATTGGCACTACATTAGCCTTTTTTCCAGTCATCCGGGACTTCCCCGGTTCGCCACGAGTTTTCAAAGATAATGGCCAATGGCTCTGCAATCACAGCCGCCAATTCCTTCAGCACTCTCGGATGCAACTCGTCCGGCCCCATGGACTTGTGCACGTCCAGCTTTTCTAAATAGTCCCTAACCACCTCTATCTCCACAGAGGGCTGGCCATCTCTTCCCCATTTTATGATGCCCAGCGCAGCAGTCTGGGAGCTGACCTTGTTAGTGAAAACAGAGGCAAAAAAAGCATTGAGTACATTAGCTTTTTCCACATCCTCTGTCACTAGGTTGCCTCCCTCACTCAGTAAGGGGCCCACACTTTCCTTGGCTTTCTTCTTGTTGCCAACATACCTGAAGAAACCCTTCTTGTTACTCTTAACATCTCTGGCTAGCTGCAGCTCCAGGTGCGATTTGGCCCTCCTGATATCATTCCTACATGCCCGAGCAATATTTTTATACTCTTCCCTGGTCATATGTCCAACCTTCCACTTCTTGTAAGCTTCTTTTTTATGTTTAAGATCTGCTAGGATTTCACCATTAAGTCAAGCTGGTCGCCTGCCATATTTACTATTCTTTCGACTCATTGGGATGGTTTGTCCCTGTAACCTCAACAGGGATTCCTTGAAATACAGCCAGCTCTCCTGGACTCCTTTCCCCTTCATGTTAGTCCCCCAGGGGATCCTGGCCATCCGTTCCCTGAGGGAGTCGAAGTCTGCTTTCCTGAAGTCCAGGGTCCGTATCCTGCTGCTTACCTTTCTTCCCTGCGTCAGGATCCTGAACTCAACCAACTCATGGTCACTGCCTCCCAGATTCCCATCCACTTTTGCTTCCCCCACTAATTCTACCCGGTTTGTGAGCAGCAGGTCAAGAAAAGCGCCCCCCCTAGTTGGCTCCTCTAGCACTTGCGCCAGGAAATTGTCCCCTACGCTTTCCAAAAACTTCCTGGATTGTCTATGCACCGCTGTATTGCTCTCCCAGCAGATATCAGGAAAATTAAAGTCACCCATGAGAATCAGGGCATGCGATCTAGTAGCTTCCGTGAGCTGCCGGAAGAAAGCCTCATCTACCGAGATTTGTTGCATTTTTGTGTGTGTTTGTGGGTGGGGGTGGGTGTATAAAAATTCAGTGTGCGTGATCCAAAATACAAAGTTCAGCAATGCATGGAACTTTCCTATGTATAACTGATAACAAGCTGTCCCCTTTCTAATGCTAACCACCTCCATGTGTCTCGCTATTGGAATATGTTGGGGCAAACCTTCCATTCCCTGTGCATCCAAAATATTTTACTAGTGAAATGTTTGCTGTGGAATTTAAAATCATAACGTATAACTTACGTTTAATCTTCCCAACTTAGTGTGATGTTGATCAGTAGTTCTGTACCCAGTTTTCTGTTTCTTTTTCAGTGGCCTAAACAAGTTGACAGGTTTCATTGACTTCATTTGTTTCTGACATTTTCAATCTTCATTCAAGTTTTAAACATTACCGAAGAGGGCAGGAGTCAATAAGATTCAGTACTCTGCACACTGAACAGCTCAAGTTCCGAGCCACACAAAGTTAAACTGACAAAACTGGAATGTTCCAAATGCAACTCATAGCCTAAAAAAATGACAGTCCTTGGGGGGGGCGGGGGGGGGTGAGGTGGCCTTGCAGCAATTATACAGAATAGTTAAGACAAAAACAATCTTCATCCAAGATTCTCTCTCAGACACACTATTGCAGTAATAAAGCATATGAGAAAATCAAAACAGAACCCATCATTTCTTTGACTAAGAAAAGACTTAGTTTTAGGAGTTCGGAATAAATGTGTTAGTCCAACCATTCTTCCCCACAATAGAACTGCAGCCTAGCATGATGGATTTCTGGGCACGTGAAAGAAGTCAGATGTTCTGATGCTATATTAGGAAGGATTTTTTCTCTGTACGATTTTATATGAAAAGGCTGTATTGTTCATCAGACAGGCAGGTTTGATGGTCACCTTTCCAATTCCTCATTAATACTGGGATTCTGCTTTTTCTAACATTAAGCCAAGTCTCTGCAGCTGGAGACCACGTGTGAACATGAAAAGGCAAGCTTAGCAAAAAATAGCCTACTGATGTGCACTAAAACTCTCAAAGCTGAAAAAGTAGAACCAATAATTCCTGACATATGGAGAGCTTCTCAGGCATCAAAGAACTTTACAAACCATAGGAATTCAGCAACAAAGGACTGGTTAAGTCATATACTATCCATTCTCTCAGCCTATGCAAGATCATTCTCTGCACGCCAATATATCAAGAAGTCTAGTTTAAATGTGCCAAGCCAATATCCCTGGAGGCCTATTCCCAAAACTTGCAGTCTTCATGGTTATTTTTAATTGAATGATTATAGCAACTATATCAGTAGGCTTGGCAGAACTTTTTTTTTTTTTATAATTTAGATGGATAATACAGATGTTGAGTTTTAAGCATTTTTAATAGATTTCAATTTTGACAAGTTGATGGAAATTATGGAGGATGTAAAACAATGGGTTGATCAGACAATAATTAGTTAATGACAGTAGATATTGAGATTAAAGACACTAAAGCTTTATAACTGTTAAAACAAAATTGTCAATATCCCATGCAAAATATACAAAATAAATATCCTTAAATCAAACTAACATCTTCTCAAGAAGAATTTTCTTATTTTACTTAACTGTAAATTTCTATCGTTATTGGTGGAAATGTTTTTTGTCAGTTTGTGTGCGCATGGTGAAATTGACATGTACAGACATTTACCATTAAAAGTCTAATCCTTCTAGGGTGATCAGACAGCAAATGTGAAAAATCGGGACAGGGGGTGGGGGCTAATAGGAGCCCATTTAAGAAAAAGACGCAAAAATCGGGACTATCCCTATAAAATCAGTACATCTGACCACCCTAAATCCTTCGAAGCCTAAACATTGATAAAGAGACAATGTCCACAAGAAGGGGGTCTTGCTTAGTCTAAAATAGGCTGAAGAAACAAATGCAGATGCACAATACTCAATTACTGTACACAACTGGCCATTTAAAAAGACAAAACTTGTTTCTGTTGTAGATTAGGAGAAAGCTAAATGAAGAGATGGAGGCTGTTCAGTGCACAAAAAGAGGGAGAATATTCTAAAAACAAGGGAAAGCATGTCAAAAGAAGGCTCAAAGACAGGAGTGGAAGGGGGACACAAAGCGAGTTGTTGAGTTTGTCCAGAGCAAAGAAAGTGGTAAACAGTGAGCACCAGTACAAAGGGTGAAGCGTAGCTATGGAAAGCCTTGAAGGTGCAAAGCTAGGGATTGAACTTGATGCAGTTGGAGAGATACTGCAGGGGAAGGGATGGAGATGATCCAAGTGGTAGGTGAGGGAAATGATTTTTATGGCAGCTTTTGAGATTGACTGAAGAGGTGACAGTGGAGAACTGGGAGGCCACAGAAATGTCCCCACTCAGCTCGTACTCAGGCAGAACTCCTAGGAGGTCAACTGGAGACAGGCCTAAGGTTTGCAGGATTTGGCCCTCAATCTAGAAACATTCCCAATATTCCACCTGACTTTTCCCTTTATTTAATTTCATCCCCTTACCCCTAGGTGTAACCCCTCACTAATTGCTTTGCACTGGTGTTCACACCCTTTGAATACATGTATCTTGTCTCCCATTAGCGATCACTGGGACAATTGCAGCCTATTTACTTTATTTGTTTTAGGGCTGGATTCTCCAGTCTGCCATAGCTGATCAACAGCAAATTCCCCTCAAAGGAAGAATATGCCTGGGGCATTCTAGAGGTGGGGCCTATATTCCACTGACATAATCATGTACGTTAGAATAACTGCCTTACATCCACTCAGGCCAGGTGGTACAGGATCAGGGATTCAGAACTAGTTCCCTGTGGCCCCTTTCTCCACTATTTCTGAGTGGAGCTGGCCACACTGAAGAATTGAGCCCTAATTCTTTTGCCATGAACCAATCTCTCCGCTGCTTCCCCCATCCCCCTGATAATTTCTGTTGTCATTTGAACATCCTTCACTAAGATCTGGTAATAATGGCTTGCTTTGTGTTGCACTACCAGTGGATTTTGGCCTTAAAACTGTTGTAGCAAGTCACAGTAGGATCAGCCTTGTGTAGGAGGAATCCTCCACTTAGCACAGTATCTCCTGCGCCACCGTCCTTCCCCCTTCCTCTCTCCCCACTCCCATCCCTCTCCCGCTCCCAGTGCTGTAGAGGGCGTGACTGGGTGAAACAGCGCATCGCTGGGGCTTTATTACAGCTCCCTGATCCCTAGACTTTTGTATTGGCCAAACTGGCAGCTGGTGTAATTTAGAGAAGCCTGAAGTCTGTTCCAAATTATGCTGGGAGACTTGCCTGGCACGCAGCTGGCCCAATACCAGGTGAGCAAGAAGTTCCTCTTCGCACTCACCCTCTGCTGAGCTGCAGCAGGTACTTCTCAGCTATACCTTAGGATCTGGACCAATATTCTTTGTGTGGCCACAATAGATCGATTAGTAGCACTATCCTCTATAATGCCCAAAACTGCACTCTCCAGTTTTGCTGCCAGTCTGTACTGCAAACTCCTGTCTAATTTGCTGTGTGCTAGCACCCCGATATCTCTTTTGGCATTTCTGCTTTCCAGTTTGTCTTTCCCCCCGGACTATCTGTCTCAGATTGCTTTTCACTCAGAAGTTTTAGTTTACGTTTTTTCCAAGCTGAATCTCATTTTGTTATTGTCACTAGAGCACATTACAGGTCAAAAGAAAGCAACAGTTTTACAGAAGGAGAAAGTGAGGCAGAGAAGTTATATTATTTGCCCGAGACCACAGAAGGTGTCAAAGCCAAAGCCTGGATTAAAACTCAGGAGTTCTGACTCATAGTCCTTTTGCCCATGCCTTTTTCAGTAAGTCACTGGTACAGGAAAACCATGACAATATTATCAACTTAAAATACATATTTGAGAAAACGTACATAAAAATTAATTCTCATCTCCATCTCACCCTGTATGCTAAGAATTTCTTCATCTATCAGACTAGTTTGTGCTAGAGGATGAAAACCAAAAATAAATTTATAATCTCTTTGCTTTTATCACTGTTGTTGGTCCTCTCTGCTCCTAGACTAAGTACATTCATAATAACATGACCAAACCATACTTTCAGCTAAATTACATACATAAAAATGCAATGCTACTGACAAATCCCAAAATCAATATTTATGTTACGGAGAAACACAGTATGTCTCTTTATATAATCTGTGGAATAGTAATTTGGTTGGATTGCAATAGAAAAAGGTTGTGTTTAAAGAATAACAAAATGAACATAACGCTAAGTGAGATATTTTTGCTAAGAGTAACAATTAAAAAGAAAACATGATGTGCCACCTGTCAGGGCTGGATGTGAAATCCAGCCTTGTACCTGAAATACTGTACATTTGAAAATAATAAGCCAATAGTACTAACACTTTAAAGTAATGCTTTTAAATACTGTGAATCCTGCTTATACAACATACTGAGACATAGTGAAACCCCATTTAAGTTGTGAATGCATGAACTAGATGAGATAAAATATGAACTGTCCCTCTCTTACCCTTCATGCATTTTGAAAAGCATTCAGAGTACATTTTTCTTAAAGTTCTCATATGTTTGGATAAGCCTTTTTCCACTTCTGGTTTCCAGCAAGGGCCAGAACTGAGAGGACTGAAATTCCACAGTAAAGCCTGTTTTAGGGTACTGGGTCAGCCTTCTGAGACCACTGCCTATCATGATGACCAACGTTATCTCATTGTTTCCTTGTACTCCCCCGTTGGTCTGTCTGTATCCATCTGTTGTCTCTTGTCTTATAATTAGATTTTAAGCTCTTTGGAGCAGGGAGTGTTTTTTTTTTTTTTTTGTTCTGTGTCCAGCGCACAGCACAATGGGGTCTTGGTCTATGACTGGGGCTCCTATGCACTAAGGTAATGCAAATAAAGTAAAATAATAATAATGTGTGTGCTTCCAAACAAGGGTTGTGACTTCCTTCCCATGCTAGTCTATCGGCCAGAGGAAAAGGTCCCAGAATGCTCCAAAAGATCACATCCATTCTTTGGGCCTAATGCTGGCCCTCTCATGGTATTATCATCTGAGATAGCAGCTGGAAAGGTCACACTCTCCCAAGAAAGCCCATATGAGCTGAGGTTGCCTTGCGTCATTCTGAGCAAGCCCATGTAGGCATCTCAAGGGTGGTATTGACAGGCTCTAGATAAAGCAACACCTAGCCCCTTATTTAATTTAGGAGGGGCCTCTCCGACAACAGTTATGCAAAACAGGTTGAAATAAGTCTTTCTGTCCTCCAAGAAAGGCAATGAAGACATCTCATCCCACCACCACAGTGGGGCAAAAAAAACAGCAATGATTAAAATTACACTGTTCTGAAGACTTAGGACTTCCTATATTCAGATCAGGAACAATGTCCAAAAACTGCTTTTTAGGTCTTATTTAGTTCTAAGGTTTAATATCTTAAATCTTCAGTGATACACATCTTTCCAACAGTTTAAAGCATTTATTTCTAGTCCTGTCAGATCATGAGCGACTAGACCATAAAATCATGTCATTCTTAGTACCATCTTACTTTCCCTCTTCCCACATTAGAATTCAGAGATTATTTTAATAGGGAATGTAAAAACTGCTATCTGAAGAACTGCCAGAGGTAAAGTATTTACCTCCTTTTAACCAGTAGACCTTCAGCTCTAGCAATTTATGGGATAGTGAGGCTAAAAATCATATGGTGGTATGAATAGGTAAAAAAAATGGTTTGGGGACTAGTAAAATGTTTCAAGCATTCGTCTTATAACACAGCAATTAATAATAATACATGATGAAATAAAATGACTTCTGATTAGAAACAAAAAAAATCCCAAATCAATCTCATTTATTTTTTCTGCCATTGTTTTTTTAACATTAAAATTAACACTGTACGAATATGATATGGTTTAATATATAAAACAATCCTAATATTTCTACTTCAGCCATGGGATAAAAATCTAGCACAAAGCAATTCAGTAATTCATATTGTAAGAAACGCTAGAGGCACCTTTTAACCAATTTGGAGCTAGGGAGCACACCTCCTAACTTTTGTAACATTTCTAATTAGTTTTGGACTGATGTCCCAAAGCATCCAAGATGTGGCACCATTCATAATAGCTTGTAATAACATTAATTTTACATAATTTTGTATCATGATCCCACTGCACACAAAATCAATGCAATTTTCCTTGATAATGAATGGATCTCCACAATCAATATCTATCGGCTACATTCATTTGGCCAAGTTCATACAATTTAATGCACTCTCATGCATGAAACTGGATTGTCACAATAGATTTTGCTAGAATGCTGAGTCTTAGCATTTCATTATTACAAGTCTGAATTCTCACAGTATCCTTTGCATCAGACAGAAGTTCCTTGCTAAAATCAGGTCTTAAGAATTTTGATTATAATAAATTGAGGCAACCAGTAAATATTAAATCAAAACTGCAGTGTGCCAATTTTATGACTAGAATGTCAAACTTCACAGAGCATTGTTAGTTAAATTGCCACACTGAACAGAAATTATGTTGATTTGAAAGGATTATAGTGGGATAAAAGAATGGGAACAGCTGGGACAATTTAACAGTCTTCTTATATAAAAAGATTTGCTAGGAGGCAATTTTCTCCTCACTCTCAATTTGCACATATACTTTACTGCCATCTATGAGTTTAATTATTACGACCTGGGCATACAGCAGCAAATACACTATAGTCAAAGCATTGCTTGCACATTTTCGCTTCCCAAGACTCATTGATTCAAGTGACTAGCATTTTTCAAGGAAGTTGTTTTATTTCCTTTTAGGCACACTGTTGGTCTTTAGTTATGTAGATCCATTCTGTCCCAAGCACTGTATTCCTTATGACAGTTTGGTAAACAACAGGCACCACTGCGAGCACTGGTGGGACATTCCCAGGATGGGGAGCAGTGCCGCTGAGACAGGGACCTACAGAAAGGACCCAAGGTGGGTTTACCTTTAGACCAGGGTACCGCAGTAGCCGGTGTGGGCAGCACTGATAGCGCCAGTATATCCTGTGCTGCCTGCAGGGCCTCGGGTGTCAACAGGATCTAACTGACGAAGGCCCTCATCACTGGCAGGCATGGCAGGAAAGGGTCAGGGTGGGCTGGACTGTTGACCTGAGCTTGGGCCTGACTCCCAGCAGGAGGTATCAAGCCGCCCTCCTTGTATTGCTCTATTGAAGGCCGAGTGGATTTCAGTCTCCCTATCTGAAATTCTGCTACTTTTCAATGAACTTCACTCAAGGTTAAAAAACAAAAACTAAGTCGTTATACCAAGACTATTAAAAACCAGCCTTAGACTTAGGGTGACCAGACAGCAAATGTGAAAAATCAGGACAGGGGTGGGAGGTAACAGGAGCCCATATAAGAAAAAGACCCCAAAATTGGGACTATCCCTATAAAATCGGGACATCTGGTCACCCTACTTAGACTCTCTTTGGCAATTTTGAAATGCGCAGAAGCAAACAACCTTGAAGGCTGAAACAGACTCACTTCTCCCACAGCAGCGATTATAAGAAGCCGTATTTTAAAATGACACCCTTAAAAATTTGTTGTGCGTCCATAATTCCTGATATGCTTAACACATTAACAACCATATGTGCAGGTACACAATGGGTGGGGGAGAGGAGAAAAATCTTTTTTACAGCTCTCATTATTGACACGGATTACATATGCAAGGGCACTTTAATAAGTACTGAACCAAGGAAAATAACTTTAATTATTTTAATTAGTTTTTCTTCAAAACTACATATAAAAATGATAAATGAAACGACTAAACTGATTTGCATATACTTGCCTCTTAGCCCAAAATCAATGTGTGGATCCCGCCCATTTCTTTAATCTGTGGTAAGGAACAGACAGACTGTCCTCCATCAAACTCTCATCTTTCTATGTCACTGTCAGAGACATTGTGTTTGTGGTGAAAATAGTCAGATTAATTAGGGAATCAGCAATTCAAATTACTTAACTACTGCTCTTGTTCACATGCTGATAAGTTAATGAAGAAAAATAAGGAGGTAGCATTTGTGGGAAGTGGCAGCTTGTACCAGGGACACATTGAATGATCAAACAGAACAAGAGAGAGTCAGGGGTTGGATTTGTAAGGAATAATTTTTGAAGGTTGTCCCGGTACATTTTCAGTCTTTATTAGTGATAATTAGACTAATCTTTGTCATGTATTGATACGTCAGTCATGTTATAGTCTGATTTTAACTCAGAAAAAAGTGATCTGATTATAAAAAATACACAAATGAATTTTAAAATATGCAACTTCTAATGGATTGGATGTTTGGGGCAGAGTTCCGAAAGGTGAGGTGTTTGCTTGATCTTTTCAGTGCTAACTGAAGGATGTAATGTTAACACTGCATTGCCTCAATGTATCATCAGCTGCATCAGTAGATAGAGTCTCCTTATCAGGGTAGGGAGTAGTTCTACAATGATAGGTGGTAATAATAGAGTGGATTTATATTGTGTCTTTCATCCCAGAGGATTACAAAGCATTTTATAAACTAACGTTCTGATCCTGCACTGGGATCTGCTATCCTGGACCTCTGCAGGAATGGAACGTAAAACTATACATGGGTAGCACTTCACTCATCACTGAAACTCTTGAGTGAAACACAGGACCTGTTTAAGAGTACATAGTAACATGACACCCAACAGTTCAACCATTAGAAACCAAAGGATCAGTAACCGTTACTTACAAATCTAAGGCAAGGAACAGGAGCAGAATCAGCTTGGCTCCCATCTCTGTCTTCCTCTCCCTGACGCTGCCACCACTCCTCCTCTTCCTTCTTTCACAAACATGACACCTCCTAGCCCTCTACAACTCACTCTTCACACACAACAAGACTTCCACTTCCACTCATCCTGTATCTACCCCGCAGCCAGCTCTTTAACATGGAGTCACTTTGGAATCCATGCCAGCCACTTCTGGAAACCACACATCTATTATTTTTCTATCTGAGGCAGAGGCTGAGTGAGTCTCTTATCCTGATCGAAGAGGGAGGAAGGGGACAGGAAGAGTCAGAGCTGGGCAGCATTGTTTCTACCCATCTTCTTCTAAAGACAAGACCTTCTCCCTCCCAGTGCAGTGCTCCCTAATGGCTCCCCCCCAACCCAGGGGACTGGATGCTCTGGATGGAGTTCTCCACCATCAGGACTGGCCACTGTTCTCTGGGTTAATACTGTAGGGGGAACTTTAGCTCAAACAGGAGAGGTCTGTGCCAAAGTGCTAAGGGTATTGGCCCTCTCCGAAAGCACAGTACCCCATCTTACACCATTGATTACGCGGGGGAAGTAGTGATCTGACCCAACCCTCCTCAGCTGAGCAAAAATGGCTGTAGGCAAAAAGACAAAAGTATTATTATGAAGAAGAATTTACAGCAGTGGTGGGCAACGTGTGGTCCGCAGGCCGTTCGCAGCCTGTCAGGGTAATCCGCTGGCTGGCCGCCACACAGTTTGTCTACATTAGCACGGCCGACCGCCGCTCCCAGTGGCCACGCTTCACCGTTCCCGGCCAATGGGAGCTGCGGGAAGCAGCGTGGGCTGCAGGGACATGCTGGCTGCCACTTCCCGCAGCTCCCATTGGCCGGGAATGGCGAACCGCGGCCACTGGGAGCTGCAGGCGGCCATCCAAATGTAAACAAACTGTCTGGCAGCCAGCCAGCGGATTACCCTGATGGGCTGTGTGCGGCCCATGGGCCACAGGTTGCCCACCACTGATTTACAGTATAGAGCACATGGATTTAAAACACTATTTTGCATTAATACTGTAAAAGGATATTGATAAAAGCTTAACATATTGAAGATTACTGAAGTGTTACAACTATTCTAGCCAGGAATATTGTTTTTTTAACCATCTCCTTAAGGGACTGACTGCTCTGTGAACTACCCATATCCCTCTTACTTGGCTCTCACCACTGTCATATGATTCAATTATGAACTAGGCAGAAGCCACTGAGTGCTTTAAAAGACACATTGGTCTTCCGTGTGTGTGATCTGCTGATACAGCATTTAATTTAAATGACAGTGTGGGATTATTGAGTATAACATTCAATTTCCTGTGCCAGGAAAGATTTGTGCTCTGAGTGTGCGCGTCTGGATTTGCATGCACATATGCAAGGGGTAAGGGGGAGATACCTGCGATTTTGGGCAATGTTGGTTATTTGAGGAGTTTCACTGTAACAAAAATCTTGTGTGGGGGGATCAAACTCAATCTAGAAAAGAGCATATTACCTGTTTGTGGGAAAGTGATGAATGCCAGGCTCATAAGAGATGAGATGGAAAGATTAAAGTGATAAACAGTAACCCAGTAAATTCATTCTCACCAGACTGGAGCCATTAATTCTCCAATGCTTTTTAAAATTACATGTAATTGTTCAAACGTCTGACCCTTCCAAATTTCAACTGTTCCCTGGAAATAGCAGGGAATCTTCTCCCATACTTTCATAGCATGTGACATCAGCATAATTGGGCATAATTATCACACAGTTTATTACCTCCTTGATGTTTAAAAATGTGCACCACAAGGCTTTTACTCCATTCATCTGACATTTTATCTTTCTTAAGAATATCATTGAACACACTTGTAACATACTTGATGCTTTCCCATCCCAGTGACTTCAGTACATCCACTGGTACTTCATCTGGCCCAGGTGCTTTCTCCTTTTTCATTTTCCCAAGTGCCCTCTACAAGCTATTCTTCCTGTATGCAATCTATCATGCCCCAGTTCAGCTTCCATTTTCTTAGTTGCTCCCTTGGATTCTCCTCATTCATTAGTTTTTCAAAATAATCAAGTCTTTGCTTGGTTCACCATTCATTTGCCATATACCATGTTCACTTCTAATATAAGCAAATTCGTTCACATCCCTTGTCTTTTTCTGTCTTGCCTTAGTGAGTTTGTAGATGGTCTGCTCTCTCCCTCATGTCCTCCTAGTTGGTTATACAGCTCATTACACACAAAATCTTTAGCTGTTATAATACTTTTTTTGGTCTCTTTTGCCTCCATATATGCCTACTTACCCCTGCTCAAGCCACTGACTTGCCATTTTGTAAAAGTTACCTTTTTTCTTCTCAAGGGATTCTTTAATCTGAGGATTCCATCACCATGTCTCCCTTCGTATCCTTTTCAGCTCTGTTTTCATCACTCCTAGGGCTCCATGTGCCTTTTGCAGCAACATTACCTTTAGTTTCTACCAATTATCTTCCACCTATCCCCATGTGTAATCAGGAATTCTGTGCAAAGAATTTTTCATTCCTGTCTTAAAGTTTCCACCACTTAGGACTTTGTGGTGCCCAGAGATTCAGTTGTTTCTAGCTCTCTGCATTCTGAAATTCATAAGAAGAAGTCTGTGCTCATTCACAATGCACTCAATGGGTATTACCTTATAATTGATTATTTGTGATTTATCGCTTCTTCTTGTTAAAAAGAAAACAATTTCTGACTTCTATCCTCTACTGGCATAAGTTATGAGATGGCTTTCCCTCTTCTGAAAATGTATCTTTGCAATCAACATGCTATGAAAGGTTGTGAAAAGATTATTGAAAAGTGTCTGCATGGAACAGTTGAAATTTGGAACAGCTGCAATTTGCATTCATCCCGGAAAGGAGCACAACTGATGCCATATTTGCTCTACAAATCCTACAGAGAAGTTCCGAGGAAAGAGGCATCAACTGGCATGGTCTTTGTGGACTTGGAGAAGGTGTATGACCATGGACCAAGAGAATTAGTTTTATGGAATTTGCAACAGAGAGGTATGCTGGAACGATATGTCCATCTTATCCAGGATATGCATGATGGAGTGACTACCGTAGTCAAAACTAAATGGGGCTACAGCAGAGAATTTCCAGTAAACGCTGGCCTGTACCAGGGGTCAGCACTGAGCCCTTTTTTGTTTGTGGATGTGATGTGTTTGGATGTGATTCGTACATGAAGAGAGCCACCTTGGAATATGCTGTTTGCTGATGACTTAGTGAAGCATGAGGAAGATTGTGAGAAATGCTTCACATGGAACACATTTTTTCATAGCTAGCTACCCAATGGCTCATGATGCATGCCCAGCATTCTTGTCAGCTCATCAGCCTACAGGATCTGTTACCCAGAGCTTACTTCACCTTTTTGGATCATATGTAACACAGAACCATGCTCAGCAATACCACCTTTGGCCCATCACTGCTCTCCCAGCAACCCTCAATCAACCCGTTGCAGAAGGGCCAAACCCTGATAACCTGTATCTCAAATCAGCTCACAGATACATGTCAATAAACACTGTATATTAGACTATTGGTATTTACATTATATAGGAATTTATAAATACACAGGAGACACTTTGTACTGTTATCTCATTAGACAGCTCAACCTAAGCAGGTCAGATTTGAGGAGAACAAGGATGGAGACCTTTCAGATGCTGCAGGAATTAGTTCTGATAATTCAATAGGTGGTACTTTTGCCTCTGAGTATTCCTGAACCACCACCTCCATGAAGAAAATATATCTGCTATTCACGCTGAAAGCTTGCATCACTGATCATTTCTGACTGCAAGACAGCAGCAATACCAGGAAAAAACAACTGCCTGGAAAAAGTGGTGAGCAGAAACATTTAATGAGATCAGGTAGGATTTCTACTCACTAATAATTCATCCAAGTTATTAAATTTTATGAAGAGAATAAACTTTAACACTTCAACAGCTGCAAATTCTGTTGACAATATAAAGGTGTTTGACAGAGTGGAATGGACTCATAGGTTTATTGTGTTATCTGACTTTATCTCTAGTGGTAAGTTGACTGGATAGGTGAAAATACTTTTACGTTATGCCAAAAGTCTTGGTGCTTATTAATTATCAGCTTTACAAGGCATGTAACCCAAAACAGGGCTGCTTCCTCTCGTCTCACCTATTTGCATTAACAGAACAACTGCTTGCAGAGCATATTACCTCAGTACACTGAATTCAGGAAACTGGAGGGGGATTCCCTGAAGCCAAAAGCCTCACAAACTATTCTGTTGGAATTCTGAACACCGTCTCGGATCAGTCCCAATGTTCAATACTTATCACAGGTTATTACAAAATAAACTAAAGAAAAAGTTAGTTGTTCTCAATAATTTCTTCATATAGTGTCATTCTTACTTTCCCTCATAGGATCTCAAGTGTTGGGAAAATTAGATAAATTATTTCAAACAGAGCATTCTCCCACCTCTGTGCAAATAATCATGATGTATTGCTTGATCTTGACAAAATCCTTTTCCTTTTAATATGGGCTGACTCTCCACTGTATGGTTTTGGAAGTAGAGAGACAGACCTTGCCATTCAACTCAGCCTAATCTGGTCCTCCATTTTTGAACCCAGAGTTTTGGATGAAATCTTGACCCCACTGAAGTCAACAGGAGTTTTGTCATTGACTTTAATGGGGCCAGGATTTTACCCCTTGTGCCTAAAGATATTGTAGGCACAATTAGAGGTCTGAATATTTGACTGAGCCCAAAAATATGGAATGTGGCTGTCTAGTTGACCTATGCCACACCCAAAAACAGTTGCAAGTGCATTGTTTGTGCACTCACATTAGGCATGCTAAAAGGGAGACCCGGTTGGTTGGTTTGTTTTAAAGCTGCTCCAGAGCCCGCACCCCCTCTTGCACTGTTAATCGTGTGCAATAAAACTTTATACATATATTGGTTTTCATAATAATGCAACACACCAAAAATTGCCTTTGGCACCCCTAAGAGCCTAAGCAGAGAGAGATTATTTAATGTGCACAATTGTACATTTCAATAAAACTCAAGTGTGAAATTTGGTAGACAAATATTTCAGTGAAAAACAAAGAAAACAGTGCAATAAACACAAAGGCCTTATTCCTGATATTGATTCACATACAAAACTAAGCCAATGGGCTACTCTTCTTAAAATCAATAGTAGCATATGGCCTCAGAGAGTCAAATGAAGATCATCAGCTTACTGTTTCTTAAAAGAAACATCTTTTAAGGGCTTTAAACAAACACTTTCTGGTTTTCTTTCCAACCTCCTTATTTCTCTACAATTCCAGTGTCCCTAACACTGTTAATGGGGGATGTTAATGGGCAATCTTTGTACAGATTTCAATGAGGTTCACTGTTTCCAGGAGACAAAACGGTGAAGATCACAAAGCATTTACGATCAATGAGCTAAGTAGACAGACCTCACAATCAACTTTCACTTGTACGGCAAACATCAGTATTTTACTGGCACTTTGTTTTTCACAATTTAAGGAGGCAGTTTGTGTACCTGGACCCTGATCTTTCTCCCAAACATGTCAATTGCAAGTCTCCTTAGTAGACGTAGGATCAGGTTCCAGGTCTACAGTAACTTCTTCATGATCTCTAAACATGCCTACCACCCCTCATCCACTTCCTCATAATCCTTAAAGCAACTCAGGGTACATCTACTTTGTAATTAAAAACCCACAGTCTGTGCCAGCTGTCTTGGGCTCACAGGGCTGTTTAACTGTGGAGTAGATATTAGGGCTCAGCCTGAAGCCCGGGCTCTAGGACCCTGGGAGGTGGGAGGGTCCCAGAACTCAAACTGCAGCCTGAGTTCAAATGTCTATACCGCAAGTAAACAGCCCCTTAGCCTGAGCACCTTAGCCCAAGTCAGCTGGCAAAGGCCAGCCACAGGTGTCTAATTGCAATGTAGATACACCCTTACTTCCTTTAACACACAAACCCACATAACGCCCTGGATATTAGTGGAGACTATTCTTTTCCTGTGAATATTTAACTCCCACTGAAATTAATTTACTGGGAGCTATGCTTCGATAAGGACAACTGCAGACACCCCTCTAATCTCCAGGACGCCATTATTTCAGGAAACATTATTATGTGCAATGCTGTATTTGACATCCTGTCTGCTGAGCACAGATCAGTCATATGATATCTGAATTTAACGTGGTATTTTGCTTGACAACTTCTCCTGGTTCATGACAGTCACTGCACTGTTCCATGATATTATAAAAACACATACCATCTATAAAATACCTGGCATTAATGTGTATGCTCAGTAATGCGTAAACTTTGGGTGTTGGGACAATCATGTTCACCTATATCCTCCCTCGACCATCATAAAATACTGCCACAAAAAAGGAAAATGTCGAGAAATGCATTTTGCTGAAACCCCATTAATCTATCATGTCCTTTTTCAGTAAGTTTCATTCCTATCACTAGTGATTCCCAAGCACAGTACTTCAGCTTCAAGAGAAATTTTACATTTTCTAATCTGTTGCCTCCTGATTTATTCAGCAGTTTTACAATCTGTTGTGTGGGGCAGCATGACACCATGGGAATGATAAATGATCAGGTTCAGTACATTGGGCAAATCACCTAATATTTAAATTGAAAAGTGGAAACATCATATTTATTATACATTAATTTCCATGTACCTTTACCACTTTTAAAGTATTTTGCTACTCAGCATTATTCTAGTCAGAGCTGGTAGCAATGCCCACAATTAAGATTGCCCAACACTTCCAATTATAAGATCCTGTCTTAAGCTGCTTAAAATTTTGCTAAACTTTATCTCTTCAGGATGAAATTTTTAATCGTAGGTGTCTATCTCAGCAATTGTTTCAGCAAAAATGGTTCAGCTGTTTCTGAGAGTGACTAGGGTTGCCAACTTTCTAATCGCACAAAACCAAACACCCCCTTCCCCGAGGTCCTGCCCTGCTCCTTCTCTGAGACCCCACCCCCACTTGCTCCATCCCCCCACTTGGTCACTCGCTCTCCCCGACCCTCATTCACTTTCACTGGGCTGGGGCAGGGGGTTGGAGTGAAGGAGGGGGGTGAGGGCTCTGGTTGGGGGTGTGGGCTCTGGGGTGGGACCGGGGATGAGGGGTTTGGAGTGCAAGAGAGGGCTCCAGGCTGGGGTGCAAGGGGGGTATGGGCTCTGGGCTGGGGCTGCGGGCTCTGGGTATGGCCAGAAATTAGGGGTTCAGGGTGCGGGAGAGGGCTCTGGGCTGGGGTAGGGGTTTGGGGGGGTGAGGACTCCAGCTGGGGATGCAGGCTCTGGGATGGGACCAGGGATGAGGGGTTTGGGGTAAAGGAAGGGGCTCTGGGCTGGGGTGGGGGTTAGGGTGTGGGGGGGGGGAGTGAGGGTTCCAGCTGGGGGGTGTGCCCTGG
The DNA here is from genome assembly GCF_965152235.1 of Eretmochelys imbricata. Lineage (NCBI taxonomy): Eukaryota > Metazoa > Chordata > Testudines > Cheloniidae > Eretmochelys > Eretmochelys imbricata. The sequence continues at coordinate 167,868,218 of NC_135574.1, forward strand.
GGTGGGGCCAGGGATGAGGGATTTGGAGTGCAGGAGGGGGCTGGGGCAGGGAGTTAGGGTGCTGTGGTTGTGGGCTGCAGGAGGGAGATTGGGTGCAGGAGGGGACTCCAGGCTGGGGCTGGGGGTGCGGGAGGAGGTTCGGGGTGTGGGGTCTCAGGACCCCACTGCTCCCTGGAAGTGGCCGCCAGGTCCCTGCAGTGCAGCCTCTAGTTGCATGGGTGGCCAGGGAGGCTCCGCGAGCTGCCCTTGCGCCAAAAGGAGCTGCCCCCGCAGCTCCCATTGGTCGTGATTCCCGGAACCGGCACTCGGGGTGGGGACAGCACGTAGAGCTTCCCTGGCCACCCATGCATCTAGGGGCTGCAGGGACCTGGCGGCTGCTTCCAGTAGCTGCAGGGAGCTCTGGCAGGCTCCCTCCTGCCTTAGACCCGGGCCCCCACTGTGCCGCCGACCGGACTTTTAACCCTAGAATGAACTTAGGGAAAAATATATTGCTTTTCCCATACTAAAAGAAAAAAAATATTTTTTTTTTACAACCATTTACTCGAGGAGCTCTAGAACCCCATGCTTTGGAGCAAGTGCATGAAATCTGGCAGGGATGACCTTTGTGTCAGGGATGTGCCTTTTGCTGTTCCCATGAAAAACTGCTCAAATTTGGCCAAGATATAGGCCTTTGTAAAATGAAGTTAGCACATGCTCAGAAAAGACTTGTTAGATTTTGGCAGCTCAGCTCTCCAAAGATTCTGACTACATGGAGTATATTCTAACCCAGATCTGCGATCAGGACTGACCCTGCAATTACTGCTCCTGCATGCAACCTTAATTTGCCTCCCCTTGTGCATTTCATTACTTTAAATGATGTGATCACATATTTTTCTTTAATTAAATGACGTGATCACATATTTTTCCACAATTACGTGATCACATATTTTTCCACATGACCTCTGTCTTATTCAGTGCACAGGATGGACTGTCGGCCTGGGAGCTAGGCTTTGAATATATACAGTGTGATATGCAATGCTAAGCACTCTGAAAAATCAGGCCCTTGTCTTCTCAAACTGAGCACTCAAAATTAGTTGGAACTTTTGACTTCTGATCTCTCAGCCACAATTCCACATCTGTAAAATGGGGAAAATACCACCCCCTTACGCACCAGGGTGTTGTAAAAATAAATCAGTTAATGTTTGTGAAGCTCTCAGATAATGTAGTGATGAGTTCCATAGAAAAGCCCGTGATGAAACTAATAATTCTGACCTTAGAGCAGGATTTGAATGGTCTGCAGTAAATAAGTGCTAGGGCCACACACTGAACAACAAAGAGAAAACAAAATATTGAATAGCTGTTCATTTGGTAAGTGCTGTCCATGTTGTGCACTTAATGAGGCCTGTTAAAAAAAACAACCATGTGATTATGCACAGGCAACCTTAATTCAGGCACGTCCTATCTTCTGAGTGCTTGACTTTGCAACCTTAATGTTCTTTTGTTGTATTTTTTGTATTATTATTATGTACTTACGCTTTTCTCCAAGGAGCTGTAGTACAGGAAACTATTTGCATAAGAAACCAATATAATTTTTGGATATAAAAGTCTATATAGAGGTCAGTTTCTGAATTTTTATAAGTTATGCCATCATGATCTTTAGAATGGTCTTGGAAAGGTTGAGTGCTGCTGTCATTTTATCCGCATCATACACTTTCTAAGTTTGTCTGTGCACAGAAGTATAATCAAGGGGGAGTTATGCTTTAAGTAGTCTCTTTCACTCTTAATTTTGCAATGTGAAAAATTCACTAAAACTGGTCCAAACTCTAATTTTTCTTGCATCATATGCATGCTTCTTTTCTATTACAATTTATTTAGAAAAATAATAAAATATTATCAGAAACAACAAGTTTCTGAAGATTATTTCAAATGGGTGTAACACATTAAGTACAAAAAACAAATGTAGGGGAGGCAGTGTTGCCTAGTGCACAGTACATTGTCCTGGGACTCAGGAGACCTAGGTTCTATTCCCAGCTTCTGTCATTGACCTGCAGGAGACCTTGGGCAAGTCATGTCACCTCTCTGTTTTCCATCTGTACAATGGGGATAACAATACTTCCTTTGTGAAGTGCTTTGAGATTTAATGCTATTTAAGAGCTCTCTAGGTATTATAACATTAGTACCCTGAAAATCGCAGGGGTGAGGTAAGAAGCTGGCACAGTAATGTCTGCAAAACTAAGGAATAAGAAAATATGTGCTAAGCATTCCAGGGAGGTAAAATTTCTACTGCCTGCTTCATTTAGTATGTTTTCTCCACTCATCTTAAGATTGTCAGCACTGAAAAGCAAAGGCTGTGTAGAATTATAAAAATTCCACTGTGTTTGAAATGTTACAAGGCTGTGACCCTCTAAGAAATTTGCATTGATTAGGAAAAGGAGGATTGCTTAATACCAACACACTTGACTAGATTTCCCCCTTTGATGTAGAAAAACCAGTATTCTCCAGGAAGGCCACTTGTGGGGAACCTGCTATGATCACTCACACCTTCATAGGCTCCAGACTCTAGTATTATAATTTATTCTTTACTTGGCCTTCCAGTGAAACTGGGTCTGGAAACATGCTTCCTGGCATAGATGAAGGGAACCAGTAATGCCTGACTTCTTTGATTTTGCAGATTAGCTAGTAAACTACTAGATTCAAATAATGTTTTTTGGAAGGTAGGGTTTGTTTGTTTTTTAGGCCCCAGATCCTGAAGAAAAAGTGTGGAGAAATCAGCTTTCATTTCTAGCCCTTGTGGTTGTGGAAAAAACTTGAAAATGTGACCTGAGCGCATCCTGAAGGCTGAAAAACCAGAAGGCAAATTAATAAGAATTTTAAATCAATTATTTTTAAGATACCATGTTTTAGTCTGACTCACGACTTTTGCACACGTGGGGTTGGCCATATGGAGAAACTGAACTATGAGTGATCAGCCCAAGGTCACAATCTCCTGACATCTAGTTCAGCGCCTTAACCACAAAGCCATCTATCTTTATCTATTGACAGGTTTCAGAGTAACAGCCGTGTTAGTCTGTATTCGCAAAAAGAAAAGGAGTACTTGTGGCACCTTAGAGACTAACCAATTTATTTGAGCATGAGCTTTCGTGAGCTACAGCTCACTTCATCGGATGCATGTCTGATGAAGTGAGCTGTAGCTCACGAAAGCTCATGCTCAAATAAATTGGCTAGTCTCTAAGGTGCCACAAGTACTCCTTTTCTTTTATCTTTATCTATTGTCATTTTGGTTTCTCCTTGTTCCACGTATGTGTCTTTACCCAATTTTTGAGAGATTTCCTGAGCTGTTGGACAGTATTCTTGCAATGCTAATTTTTATTTTGAACTGCAATCCAAGTACTTGAGATAGATGCTTTAGAAAATAATAAAATAAAAATAAAAAAGTGGGTCTGATTCCCCAGGGGCATCAATTTAGCACCTTTTGCTAGCACAACATTAATTGAACTATGACAAATAAGAGAAGAAAATTGTGTAATTTTGTTCTACAGCACATCATGTTTCCAAATGCATTTATAATTATCTGTGATTAATTCAAATTTGGCCTTTGCTGCATCCAATAAACAATTATGTTCCCTACCGTCCTCTAATAAAACAGCATGGCAACAAGAAGTAATGGCGTTAATGAGGGACAACTGGAAAATAGTACTAGATAAGCCAGTAAACTCATGTGTACATCATGATACAGATCGATGGTGAAAAACTTTCCTATTTTTTCCCCTACTTGATTTTGTTAAATTAAAGAACTGTGTGAGACATGTTCTTGGAAATACGTCGTCAAAGATTACAAAATACAATTTGAATCCTTCTCTGTTAACGTCATTCATCTTCGAACGTCACATACCAGTGTAGCAAGAGGGCTGAAGACAGTAAAGTTCTCTCCTTTCCTGGTTCAGAGCACTCCCTCTCCCCTGCAGAGAAAAGACCCCACGAAGAGGGGAGACTAGGAAACCAGATCATGTGAGTTAGCACAGGCTGCTGTAGAACAATGGTCAGCGCTTGCTGAGCTATGGTTCTGCAAGGTGGCATAGCCGACCTCCATCTGCCAAAATGGATGCTGCTGCTGTGGATGCTAATTAAAACATAGATCAAAGAGGAATGAGTAGAATGGAGTGGTGAACCGGTTGTTATGAGGAAATATTGCAGAGCACATTCATATTATACATATGGGTAAAAGTGATTCATTTTACTTGATAGGAAGTAGAGCAGAACAGTGCTAATTCTCACTTAGCAAACATGATAATTCTCAGCAATAAAACCCCAGTGTTTCTGCCTCACTTATCAGAAAATCTTTATAGGCTAAATGAGGTAGTGAGGTTTCTAACTCTAACATAGCTTTTACCAACTGTAATTTACTAAATTCACCTGTTTATTTTTAGACACAGTATCCTGCATTTTGTGTGTCCCAGCCCTGGCTGGACTAATTTTCAAAATTCTACAGTAAGATCTTGGACTTTTACATTTTTAACAGGTCCAACTTGGTAATATTTATTGGCTTTTCCAAATAAGTTGTTCAGCTCCTCTTAGTCCGTAATCTCCCTCATCTCAATCTCATTTGGAAGATGAGGGTAAGGGTTGTTCCCTGTTCACAAAGGCTTTCCTGGATATCCTATTCTTGTTGTATTTTTTGATGTGCTTCCTTTTTCTTTGCTAGGGAGTCAAAGCAAGCTCCAGGAGCGGAGAAACTCATTTCCTTCCAACTAGCAGTGTTAGGAGAGCGAGGCAGCCCCCACACTCACCAGGTAAGGTGCAATAGAGCCAAATGCCACTTTTAAGGCCTTAGGCTTTTAAGAGACAGGCTTCAGGGGCAATGCAACAGAGGTCATTTATTTTCTCTCCCTATTCCCCTCTTGCAGCCTCAGGAGAACAGAGGTGGAGAGTTACTTCCCTAGTGTTGTGACATCACAGAGAGGTATTATTAAAGAAATACATGTCACTTAGCTACCACATAGCCTTCTTCTGTATAACAAGCAGTTTGCCAACAGCACTGCTTCTACCCTGTCAGCACCAGGTTAAACCAGCTCTGTCCCCTTTCAGAGATATCATGGGACAGCTACCCTTTGAGGTCTGAGGGCTCAGTCAGCTCATGACTATCTCATGCAGGCCCTACCTAGTCCAGGTGGCTGATTAGTAAATGAGCACATGGACCTATGAAAGGTTACCCAGTCTTGGTTAGGGGTAAACTCCCAAGGAAGACAGAAAGCTGCTGTAGAGAGGATTCCCAAGAGAGGCCTGAGTCAGTGGGCTCAGCAGGGAGCCTAGACGGTGAGCTCTCTGGGGAACCCACCAGAATGGATCGTGTAACAGGTTCTCCTAGAGATGGAAACCTAGAAGGAGAACTCCAGTCTGAAGACACCCAAGGAGGCCTGCTCCCAGCCAGTGGGTCTCCCAGACACTGGCAATAAGCCTGGCCTGAAAAGGATCACCCCCTGTCCCTGGAAGAGTCACAATGGAAGGACCTCCCTGGACTCCTGACTCCAAAGAAGGATCTTACCCTGGTAGAGGCAAGAAGTCTAACACCAGGAGCAGAGACTGGAATGAAGAGAACCCTTGGGGAAGAGCCTGGACAGAGATGGACACTGGGCTCAGGTGAGGGACAAATGGACCAAGAATGACTGGGTGACCCAGCTAAGATGTGGGGGCGGGGTGAAAGTTTTATTTATATTCTACGTTGGCTTTTTTGTTAATAAATCAGACCCTTCAAATAAGGATGCCCTTTGGCAACGAATGGTCTGTCTGGACTTGATGCCATCGGTGAAGGAATATTCAAGTAAGAGCTTGCCCACCTCATCACGTCTGATTGCAAGAGAGTTCTCTGGGTCAGCCTGGAATGATGACTGGCACTTGATCAGATGATAGTGCCAGCCGGGGTTGGCTGTAGCACCTGGTGCACTACAGATTCAACCCTTCATTCAGCTGGACCCACTTACCAACCCCTCACATCATCTATCCCAGCCCCAAAAGGAAGGAACAATCCCAAGAAAAGACAGCTTAGGCCCCAGGAAGTCTAATACCAGATATGGCCTACTCACTCTTTACAAACATCGTGTACCCACAGGCCCCAGATCAAACTGATATTGATCCGCACTACGTGAATGGTCAACAAGCAGGAAGACATGCCTACTAGGGTTGCCAACTTTCTAATTGCACAAAACAGAACACCCCTGCTCCGCCCCCTGCCCTGAGACCCCACCTGCTCTGCCCCTTTTCCGAGGCCCCACCCCCACTCACTCCTGCCCCTGCTCGTTTCATTCCCCCTCCTCTGTCGCTTGCTCTCCTCCACCCTCACTCACTTTCACCGGGCTGGGGCAGGGGGTTGGGGTGCGGAAGGGGGTGAGGGCTCCGGCTGGAGGTGCAGGCTCTGGGGTGAGGCCAGGGATGAGGAGTTTGGGGTGCAGGAGAGAGCTCTGACCTGGGACAGGGGGTTGAGATGTGGGCAGGTATGGGCTCTGGACTGGGGGTGTGGGCTCCAGGTGGGGCCAGAAATGAGGGGTTCAGGGACCGGGAGAGGGCTCCAGGCTGGGACAGGGAATTGGGGTGAGGACTTTGGCTGGGGGTTCAGGCTCTGGGGTGGGGCTAGGGATGAGGGGTTTGGGGTGCAGGAGCGGGCTCTGGGCTGAGGCCCAGGGGTTCGGAGTGCAGGAGGGGGTGCAGCTGGGGTGTGGGCTCTGGGATGGGGCCAGGGATGAGGCATTTGGGGTGAAGGAGAGGGCTCTGGGCTGGAGCAGAGTGTTAGGGGGTTGTGGGATCCAGGAGGGAGTTTGGATGTGGGAGGGGACGCAGGGCTCGGGCAGGGGGTTGAGGTGCGGGAGGGCATTCGGGGTCCTGGCAGCGCTTACCGCGGCTCCTAGGCACATGGGCGGCCAGGGAGGCTCCATGTGCTGCCCTCATGCCTGCAGGTGCCGCCCCTGCAGTTCCCATTGGTCGCCAACTGAATCCAACTGGGCCTTCCAGTCGAAAACTGAATGCTTGGCAACCCTAGCACCACCTCACCTTGTCAGTGAAGTTCCAGACGTAGCCTGCATCAATGAGACCTGGCTGGATGTCACTCAAAGCCCCTTGCTGGCCCTCCTCCTACTCCCAGGTTATTCAGCACATTGCAGCCCAATAATGGATGAAAAGGCAGATGGAACAGCACTCATTTCCTCTTCCAACTTGAAGGCTGGCCAGGAAATACAAAATCCTTTTAATTCCTCCATTTAATGTGAGAAACGAGAGCCAAAGCTAACACAGATTTCCTATTCACCTAAAGACACCCCAAACACTGACAGTTCCATAAAGGAACTGACACAGACATTGTCTGAAACAATGGTGAAGTTTCCCAGACTCCTTGTTCTGTGGTGTTCCAACATCACATTGACAAGGCCTTGGATGCAAATCCCATCACAATTCATTTTCTATTTCTCCTCCTTAGGTCTTTCATGGTCCAGTACATACAGCCGGACACACCTTAGGGTTGGTCTTCGGCCTCGCAGCGACCAAAGCTCTTCCCTGCTCCGTGCAACCAGAGCACGTGATGTATAACCTTGCCACGCTCAGTTGACTGAGAGCAGGACTGCTGCTACCGCTGTAGCAGGAAGAGAAGGGAAGGAGACACAAGGGTAGATGCAGAGACAAAGAGGCAAGAATGGCCTACTAGCTGAAAACTGAGTGGCAGAGAGAAGAGAAGCAGAATTTGCAGCTCCGAGCTCTGCAGGCAACAGACTGCAGTAAAGATGTTGGCTGGGTCCTTAAAATGCGAGGTTTAAGCACCAATGCAATAATTTGCATAAGGACTGCTTTTGAACTGTCAGAGGAGTAGGCATGACAACCCCAGGATAGTTCACACCAGAATGTTATAATTATACCATATAACAGATAGTGTCCAGTAGAAAGATTATATTTCATTAAATTCCACAAGATTTAAGTCTAAATTTAAGGAGGAAGAGAGAGAAGGTGCTGTTGACCAAACTAAATTAGTGGCAACAGGAAGAGTGATTAGCCACCTGTTCATATCAGACTAACCGCAGGTGTCATAAAGGAGAGAAATCCTACAAAGGAATGCTGGAACAGGTCAACCTAGAAACAGACATCCACAACACAAAATGGACTTACAAAAGCCTTAAAGTCTTTCAATAACCAAATACAAAGAGGGGGAGAATATAAAGCATTTGCTATATATTTAAAATTCCCTTAAAAAAATCTACATACCATGCTTAGCACATTACTTCAAAGTTGTTTGACAAAGCTCTTCCCAGCATTCTGACCCTAGTGATCATGATTATTTACACTTCTTCCTTCAGTACTTTACTGTTTATCAGCTTGTGAAAAATAAGCTCTGTGATGAAGGTGGGGGACCTTGCATTCTCATTGGTTCTTTCAGCCACATAAAAAAGAAAGCTAATTTAAAACCTTTCTGCAGAATGAACATGAGTGACTAAAGAGCTTCATCTTTATGGTAATTGTGAGAAGCAAAGATGTTATGTGTAAAGCAATACAATTCCAGCTGAGTGCTCTGTTGCTATGCGGGGTACCGCAGCAGTATATTTGGTATATTAGGGCACAGAAACTGAGCCATGGAGTACTATAGACTAGAATCTTAGCCTGTCGTCAGACTAATTTCTTCTATTATATCATCATTTAAAAATACAGTGGAGTTCTAGAAATTATTTTCATGCTAACTGCACCAAAGAAGCTACTGGTTTGTTTTTAAAGTCCAGCAGATTTAAGAGAATATAAAGAATAGCAATTGGGAGAGAGGTTCTCTTGAAATTCAGCACCCAGAGAAACGGTCTTACTCAATTTAAAATGATGAATAGTCAATTTATTACAGCAGCACTGTCAAGATAAAAATGGTGGCCCAGATTGAAACATTGCAGTAGGAGGGGGAAAGAGGACTCAGAGAAACTCAGTGAGGTGAACTTTCCACCACACGTTTCCCTTCAACAGTGTGTAGTCTTGCAGGGTGAACAAGCCCCAGGACCTGTGAGAAGAAAAGTTCCATCCTTGCTACTCTTAGGGCACCAATGTACCTTACCTCAGCTCCTTTCCTCCCCTGGTGCTGGGCAGAAGTTACTGGTATTGATTATTTGCACAGCATTAACTGCTGTGCTGGTTTTTCTGGCAGAAACAACACTGGGTCTTTCAGTACTCACATGAAGAGAAAAAGGAGCCCGGCTCTAAAAAACTGTCCTTACATACACATTTTGTTGATGTCTAGAAATAAAGTGTGGGGAAAGAAGCGGGGGGAAAAGTGATGGCAGAGAAGTGAAAAGAAAAAGTGGGAAAGGGCAGAGGACAAGAGAAATACAGCTCAGGAAGAGCGGGAAAGGGCAAAAGAGAATTGCAGAAGATGGGGTTAAGGGAAAATGAGGGGTACATAGAAAAGCAAACAGGAGAGGAGAGTGCAGTACGGAAGGGAAGGGAAGAACGATGAAAATCTTGGGAGGCACGGGAGATGAGGATATTTGATTTTGCACGCTGCTGTTTATTAGACACTGTGTACATTCTTATACCACATTCATCTCGGGAATATCTGAAGTGTAGGCCTGAACCTGGCAACCTTTGTGATTCTCAGTTTCACCGTTTTGTTGTGTTCATAAAGTTAATCTTCTCTGTATTATCCCCATCCCAAACTGGCAGCAACTTTAAACATGCTGCACAATACAAGGGAAGAGATGAGCAGTTTTATCTTCTACACTCAATTGCAAGCGTCACTAAAGAGGAATTAAACGTGCATTTCCCTTTTATGTAAGTATACATAAAGTTACAAGCTGAAGTGAAATCTGAAATGCCAGAGGGGGAAAAAAAAATCTACACAGATGTTTTCATGTGTCCTAATGGCCCAGTATTAGAGGAGACTCAGAGGTCCTCCAATCCCCTGCAGACTGATTTTAAGACCCCTCAGAATTATGAGTACTGTTACTGCAGTAGCAATTTTCTTATCTGTGACTAACTTTCAAATGATGGGTCAGATCCTTCAGCCCTACTTAAACGTTATTGCTGAAGTGCCTGAGCAAGAACTGCTGGGTCTAGTCCACATGATAGTTGTCCTGAAATGGATGTGCTAGCAACAGAGTACAGAAAACCTTCCTTCCCAGCACACCCATGAAGGAGGAAGTCATAACTCCTTGCTTTGTGCTCACTAGCACAAGGGCAGGCTAGCTAGAAGCATTGTATCCTCAGAGGGGTATTTCTCCGGGTGGGCTGACGGCAACACCTGGATACATTGGACAGCCATCAGCTGAGGGGGAACTTTCAAAGTTCCTTTAAGTAATGAGTGCAAGAGCATCTAATGAGTGTCGTGGTGCCCTACCTAAAATTTTAATTTGAGCTGCCATTGATCTAGACCTTCTGGTTTACATATGTTCCATTTTCCCAAGTATTCTTTTACATGCTACTTCTTGTTAACTATCATTTACAATATTTTCTTTACTTCCTAATTATCTAAATCCCTCCCTGATGTTCTATTACTGCAATTTAGAAGCTATCTGTTAGGGCTGGTTGAAAATTTTCAAAACTGTTTGACAGAAAATTAGGGTTTTGATTTAATGAATTTTAACACAGAAAGTGTCTGCTTTGCACAGAATTTTTTTGATTTTTTGCCAAAGAAACTGCCTAATAACAAAAATATTTCAGCTGTCAGCAGAAATTTTTCAGTAGTCAAATTTTTGCTGAAAGATGGATATTTTCCACTTTAAAAAGTTTACCCACTCTACTACCTACTAATGCATGCACTGCATGAGCGGAGACACTGGGGCAGTTGTCCCTGCATGAATCGTTCATCTGGAAAAGCTACACTGGTAAAACAACTGATATGAATGGCATCAACTGTGATGTTAGCAAACTTATTGTGCTTTGATGTGATTTTCTCATTTTTCTGTGTAAGACTGTGTGGCAGGAGCATCCACCGATTTAGGTTATATGCCTTCCTTCAAGAGTGTCGAGGGAAATCATTAACTTTCCAAACTACTGACAGTTTTTTAAAAAAAGTCATGAAGAAGTGGGCTGCAGAGAGGTGAGAAAAATTTGAGAGCAATTCTAAGCAATTACCATGTAAATCCAACATTATTTTATTAAAATAAAATAACCTACAACCATCCTGATGATGAAAAACACAGGAGAAATAAGCATTTGTTGGTTTTAAAAACAAACCAATCCTGTCAGACAAATCTATTCTCTTTTAAGTAATTACAGACTTTCTGGTCACAGAGAACACTGGGGATGACCTAAATCTAGATATTAGAAAAACACCCTGAGTTGGGGTAAAGTTACTGTATCTTTGCAGTGCAACATTGCTGCTGTTACCAAACCACTGAGAGGATAAGCTTTCCTGACAGAGGAGGTTATACTCTACAATTGGGGCATACTGGAGAGAAACACAAACATTAGAAACTTTAAAAAAGAATTCCCAAATAGTGCTAATGGGCTATATTTATTGTGGTAGGTCAAATTCTGTCAAATACCACAACGACAGATAACCTGTACCTATGAAACGCCAAGAGCTATGGTATAATGGAGGCTTTGGCGGCCACTCGACAGTTAAGATGCTGTTGAGCTTTTCTTATTTAGCAGGACTTTAGGCTATTCTTTTACTATCTAGCTTATTTATTTGTTTTTAAGAGATGGGGTAAAATCCTGACTCCATTAACATTCAAGGAACGTTTTGCCTTGACTGCAATGGGGGGCAGAGGGGGGTGTCAAGTTTTCACCTATGCATTCACTTCCAGAATAAAAGCACTTATTCTTCACGTGCTAATTTAGTAGCCCAATGCCAAATGCCAAAACTGGATTTTGTTCCTCCAGAGGAAATAAAATCATATACAATTTTCTGAAATTTTGCATGCAGTCTCTCATTTTATTTTTTTATTTATATTTTGACATTCTGTAACACAGGATTGCAAAGATGTTGACACGGTAAAATCTTGGCCCCACTGAAGTCAATGGGAGTTTTACCACTAACTTCAAGGGAAGCAGGAGTTCACACTTGAAGAATGAACCACTTATGTATCTCACAAATACTTCACACACACAGTACTTTGGACAATGGACCTTTGCTCAGAAGAAGACAAAAAAAAAAAATAAAACTCACTCATTCATCCCCAATAACTTTCTTTCTATGGGCAGAGAAGCCAATAGAAATGTGAACATTCACCACGTAATTCTGGTTTCTGATGCCTCCAGCTCCGCTGCTGAACCCACAGTGCAGATAGACAAGCTTTAGATAAACACTGTTTACAAAAAAAATTTATAAAATTAATGTTCTGAGAAGATAACACCATGTCCATAATAACAATCATGCTTTGCATATCCATGGAAAAGATGTTTCATTTTCACAGAGTCAGTGGTGATGCCGTAGGTAAAGTTATGTTTATATTTGAACTTGAAGTTTGAAGAAAATCCCTTTGTGTTACATTTCAGTGTTTGGAGTCAGTCACCAAATCTTCCACAATAGCTCTTCAGAGGACATATACATATTCCCTGGCTATCATTGTATGGAAGACAACTATCCCTGAATTCCGAGGAATTGCCGACGGTGACATAGTCCCTGGCTGGTGGTAGTGATGGTGGTTGGTTTCTTCTGTTTTTTGGTTGTTTTTGTCAGGATTTGTTGTTGACTTTTTTAAAACAAGCTATTAATATTTGCAGGGGAAACATGGCAAAGAGCCCTTTCTGAAATTTGGTCCTGACAATCTTCCATGTCCCGCTGGGTAAACAACCACAGCACCCACAAACTCCAAGCTGCACATACGAAGCCTATTTTCACATTTTTATACTAAAAGACAAAGACAGTTATTCCCCTAATCTGTCATACTCAAATTATCTCAGCCAAGAAAAATCGAAGGAGCAGCTCAAATCCACTAATTGCTTCTGTTCTCCAGTGCTGTAGGGGATAGCTGCCTCTTTAGTAGAGCAAAATTCTAATTCTCTGGCAAGTGGATTCGCCTCTTCACTCTGTCCCCTCCAAAAAGCCTCTTGCTACTAACAGGGGGCTAAGAAAGAGTTGGAGCCCAAACTGCCAGAGGCCGGCAGCATGTAGTGAAGCTCTGGAGCCAATTTCTCTCACTGATACCTGCAGCTCACTGTGAGTAGAATAAGGCTGCAGTGGAAGAGACAGCTTGTTTTCACAGGGAAATTGACAAGAATAGCTCTCTGTGTGGAATATAGGACCTCCTGGGTCATCAAATCCAGTCCCCTGCTATCACAGGCAGCCCTGTCATATAATTCCATTCATACATTTATCAAGCTCCATTTTAAAACTCTTTTGGTGATTTGCTCCCACTACATCTAGTGGAAGGCAGTTTCAGAACCACACTCCTCTGATGGTTAGGAAGCTTCTTCTAATTTCCAGAATAACAGTGTCCACATGGGGAACTATTCCAGAATAAATATTGTGCTTTAATTTCACATCCTACCTTTTAGAGTGTTCGCCGTGTTAGCCTGTAACAACAAAAACAACGAGGAGTCCTTGTGGCACCTTAGAGACTAACAAATTTATCTGGGCAAAAGCTTTCGTGGGCTAGAACCCACTTCATCAGATGCATGGAGTGGAAAATAGAGGAGCAGGTATAAATACATGAAAAGATGGGAGTTGCATCTGATGAAGTGGGTTCTAGCCCACGGAAGCTTATGCCCAAATAAATTTGTTAGTCTCTAAGGTGCCACAAGGACTCCTCGTTGTTTTTACATCCTACCTTTTCAGGAATAATTTTCCCATGCAGACAAGCCCTAGGAACTGCTGAAATTGAAAACTCTGAAGTTAGTGTCTGAAATTGCTAGCATGACAAATCTAAAGACATACCCAGAGAGAGCTGTGTACCCCAGTTTCCAATCTCGGGAATGGGAATAACAGCACTTCCCTACCTCATAATGGTGCTATGAGGATAAATACATTAAAACCTGTGAGGTCCTCAGATTTGACAATGGTAAATAGATTCGATACATATTGTAAATCCAAAATAACAATTGTTGGCCCTATCTTTACACAAAGTTGCACCAGTTTAATTAAAGGTGGGGTTTTTTTAATTGCTCTAATTAAACCAGTACAAAACCCTGTGTGGAAGCTCAATTTAATTTATACCGTTTTAGCTTAAATCAATTAAGAAAAATCCATGTCAGCCTGGGTTATACAGGTGTAAGTGGGTCTGCACAGGAGTTTACACCAATTTAATTACATTAATTTTAAAAACAATTTTATTTAAGCCAATACAACTATTGTGTGAAGACAAGTCAATGGGTTCATTTCTAATTAGCCAGTGTAACTAAAATCTGATTTAGGCTCATTTAGTTTAACTTTAACAAAATATGGAAATATTTTGCAGGTGTGCTTTATTAATGGTTGAATATCTGTGGATGTCACTAAGTTTGTTAATGCTCAACATTTTAGCTACCAAACAGTTATTTTGTTTTGTTCACTAAAGCTGGTGTAATTTACATCAGCACAATTGGGAAATGCATCTCATCTTCATAGTCTAGACAGGGCTACATAATAAACTATGCAAAAGCAGAACTGTCCTCATGTTAGAAGAAGCAGGAAGTTAATAAATTAAAATAAAAATTGGGGAATTACAGACCAGTAAGTCTTACATCCGTATGTGGCAAACATGGCAGGCATAAGAAGGCTTGGGGATGCTAAGTCTCCCCAAATGGGGCAAGAAATGCTGGATGCAACGCACCTCCCTTTGGCGGTGTGGCAGCCTGCTGCCTTTGGAGCACTGCCGCCGGAAGTTTCCGAGAAGTGAGGGGGCCACTGGTGCCTGGAGCGTGGCACTGCCCCATGGCCCCACTCCGCCTCTTCCCCCAAGGTTCCCCCACCACCACTCGTGCCTCTCCTGTAAAGGGGCGGAGGGGCCTCCGGGAAGGAGAGGAGCAAGTGGGGAGGGCATCGGGGAAGGGGATGGAGAGGCAGGGGAGGGGAGCCTCTGGAGAGGAGAGGAGTGAACGGCAGACGGGGGGGATGTTGGGGGAGAGGGCAGAGAGGAGCAGGCAGAGGCAGTACCTGGGAGAGGGGGCAGAGAGGGACAAGGGGTGGGCAGGGTGGCCTCGGAGAGGGGGTGGAGAGGCACGAGTTGTGGGCAGGGGGACCTCGGAGGGGGCAGAGAGACGTGAGCAGGGGGGTCTTGGGAGAGGAGAGGCATGAGCCGTGGGCTTCAGGGGATGGGCGGAGAGCAGTGGGTGTGGGGAGCCTTAGGGAAAGAGGTGGCGTGGGGGTGGGGCCTCAGGGGAAGGGAAAGAGGCTGAGTGGGAGCGGAGCCTCGGGGCGGAGCATTGGCATGGCCTCGGAGGGAGGAGGCCGAGCGATGGCAAGGTCAATATTTATGATGGTAAAAGTTTAACAGTGGGGTGCCCTAAGTTCTGTACTAGGTCCTGTGTTGTTTAATATCGTTACTAATACTCTGGAAAGGGAAATGAGTAGTGAAGTAGCAAAACCTGCAGATAACACAAAATTATTTAGGTTTCTCAAGGGCAGAAAGGACTGTGAGGAACTTGAGAGAGCTAACGAAGCGAAGTGCGTGGGTTACGTGATGACAAATGAAATTCAGTGTTGACAAATGCAAACTAATGCACATCAGATGGGAACATTTAAACTACTCCTTCCCCTTTCAGGATTCTAAATTAATGACTATCAACTCCAAAAAGGGACTTGAGCATCATGGTGAACAGCTCAATGAAGACCTCTGCTTAATATCTTTAGGTGCAGCTGCAGTTAAAAAAGCAAACAAAATGTTAAGATGCATAAGGAATCAGATGTAGAATAATAAGGTAAATTCTGAAAGGGGTATTAAACCTCATGCTTCAGGTTTTAAACCACTTTCTATTACAGATCAAGATGACACCTATTGCAGGAGACAAGGCGGGCGACGTAATACCTTTCTCCCAGATCTGCCTACAACCCATCATGTAGGAGTTCTGACCGCTGTTGGATACGGGACTAGATGAATCTCAGGTTTGATCCAGAGTGGCAATTCTTATATTCCTAAGCTTTGCACAAGGGTTAGTCTCCTTATCTGTTGCAAAATGAGAAAAAAAACAAAAACCTGCAGAAATGTTTTACTGCCATGGTTTGATTAACGTGTGAATGTGTGCTATTTCCACCATGGTGTGCCATCATAGGAATCAAATTAGTTCCTATCACCTTCATAGAAACTCGGGAAAGGGGATGTGAGCATTTTGCAGCCTTAATGCTACCTTCAATACATACTGTACCAATTTCTCTGCTCATCACTGAGGAGACACTAAGTTGAAAAGTATGTATATGGTCCTGTTTTACACCTGGGGGAACTCTGTGCCACTGTGTATGCAGAATTTGCAGAGAAATTAATGACAGGTTTCAGAGTAGCAGCTGTGTTAGTCTGTATTCGCAAAAAGAAAAGGAGTACTTGAGGCACCTTAGAGACTAACAAATTTATTTGAGCATAAGCTTTCGTGAGCTTATGCTCAAATAAATTTGTTAGTCTCTAAGGTTCCACAAGTACTCCTTTTCTTTTTTAGAGAAATTGGTTTTTTTTGTAGAATTTCCTTTTCCTCCACAGAAATGGGCTGCAGAGCTGCTGGCCACCACTAGGGGCCGCTGGACCCAGCAGAGCACAGCTCGCAAGTAGAAGACACTGCTCGGGAGTGGAGGAGGGAGCTGGAGGGTTCCCAGCAACTAGAGTTCTCAGCATGCGCTGAAGGAAGGAGACAGCGGCGCGCAGAATCTCCACAAAAGCCCAGGACCCAGCATCAGGTTGTTTTTCCCTTTTGATCCTTGAGCTCAGGGGGAAGGGGCGGGGGGGAGCCTCGAGGGGCTTCAGCTGGGGTCTGGGAGGGATGGGGGGGGCAAGTGTCTGGGATGGGGGGTAGGGTTTGCCAGGTGTCTGATTTTCGACCGGAAAGCCTGGTCGAAAAGAGACTGGTATTGACCAGGCCATTAAAAGTCCAGTTGGCGGCACAGCAGGGCTAAGGTGGGCTCCCTGCCTGCAGTGGCTCCATGTGGCTCCCGGAAGTAGTAGAATGCCCCCCTCTGGCTCCTAAGCATAGGGGCAGCGAGGGGGCTCTGCACGCTGCCCCCAGCCCAAGCCCCAGCTCTGCAGCTCCCATTGGCTGGGAACCGCGGCTGCACCTCTGCGTAGGAACTGGAGAGGGGACATGCCACTGCTTCTGAGAATTGCTTGAGCTAAGTGCCGTTTGGAGCCTGCACCCCTCGCACGCCCCAACCCCCTGCCCCAGCCCTGATCCCCCTGCCGCCCTCCAAATCCCTCGATCCCAGCCCAGAGCACCCTCCTGCAACCCAAACCCCTCATCCCCAGCCCCACAACAGAGCCTGCATCCCCAGCCGGAGCCCTCACCACCACCCCAGTGCCACAACCCCCTGTCCCAGCCCTGATCCCACTCCTACTCTCCGAAACCCTTGGTCCCAGCCCGGAGCACCCTACTACACCCCAAACCCCTCATCCCCACCCCCACCCCAGAGTCTGTATCCCCAGCCAGAGCCCTCACACATCACTGCACCCCTGTCAAGCCCCAAGCCCTCTCCTGCACTCTGAACCATTCAGCCCCAGTCCCACACCCCCAGCCAGAGCCCTCACCCTCCCGCACCCCAACCCCCTTCCCCAGCTTGGGGCCCCCTCCCTCACCCTGAACACCTCATTTCTGGCCCTCCCCCAGAACCCACACCCTCAGCCCAGAGCCCATACTCTCTCCCACACCCCAACCCCCTGCCTCAGCCCAGAGCCCCCTCCCATACTCCAAACACCTTGGCTCCACCCCCCCAGCCCTCACCCCCTCCCACACCCCAACCCCCTGAGCCAGTCTGGTGAAAATGAGTGAGCAAGTGAGGGTGGGGAGAGCAAGCGAGCGAGCCAGGGATGGGGGGGAATGGAGTGAGCTGGGGCAGGGACTTGGAGAAGGGGCAGGGCAAGGGTGTTCAGTTTTGTGTGAGTAGAAAGTTGGCAACCCTACTGAGGGGTCCCGCAGCTGGGGTTAAGGCGGAAGGAGGTGTATGTCTGGGTGGGGGGACCTGTAGCAGGGATCCAAGAGGGTGTGGGTGTCTGGGATAGGGGGCATCCCATGGCTGAGCTCTGAGGGGTGGGAGGTAGGGGATTCATGCCAGTGTCTGGGTGGGGGAGGCGTGGCTGGGCTCTGGGGTGGTAGGGGATGCGTGTGAGTGTCTGGATGGGGGGGGAGGGGCTCCACAGCTGGCCTCTGGAGGGGAGGGGGTGCATGCAAATGTCCGTATTGTGTGCAGAGGGCCTGTGGCTGGGCTCTGTGGGGGGGTAGGGAGGCAAGTGTCTGGGCTGGGGGGGTGCCCTGCAATTGGGCTCTGTGGGGGAGGGGGTGTGGGTGTCTGGCCCCCCTACTGGGCTCTGAGGGGAGGGGGCAGAGAAACAGGAACTGAGTTGTCATAGGAGTTTCCTTAACTCTCTACCCCTGGAGGAATTTTTTTGTGTCTGTACTGTTACAGACTCAGTTGCTGATAGGTATTTTGAAATGAATTACCAAAACAAATGAAACTGGCATGATTATATAGTGTTATTTTGATGAATAACATATGCAGAATTTTGCACAATTTTAAAATATCGTGCACAGAATTTTTAATGGTTTGGCGCAAAATTCCTCCAGGACTACTGTTTATGTTCTGTAATGTCTTTCAGGGATTTTTTTGTAAAATGTCTTAGTTTTCGTCTGCCCGTCAATATTAACTACAAATATTGTGAATATATTTCAGCTTAAGCAAGCATTTGTATTCTGTTAAGAGGAAGTAGCATACATTTGTGGTTGTGATTTATTAAACCAAAATCTCCCATCCCACTTGAATCTCGTTACTGATTTACTTTCTCCTCAATACATTACCCAAGAAACATTGCTAGTACTGTCAAATAAATTATTTAATTAATAATTTGTAAAATATTCAACTTCCTCTGTATATGGTCAAGTTCTGAAATATTCATTGCAGAGGACTAACATTTCAGAGGAATAATATTCAACCAGCTCTAACTATGGAAAAATATCTCATCTGTATCTATACTGCATCCTAGACCCCAGAGGGCTAACGGAAATTCTCGTTTAGCTTGGGTGTAGGAACCTCTCATCTGAAACAGGAAGCCTGTCGCTATCAAATTCTAAATGACCCTACTGTACAACACAGTGAAAACTGCCAAGTTCTAAGTGGCCACAGATTTGTTACAATTATTTTGGAACATTATAACAAACAATCTGCCATTCAGCCAAGGCCATGTGTCATACATTTTACAGTCCTGAGCAAATTCTGATGTCTTTTAATTACTATTTTTTTACCTTTAACTACTTTGTAGAAATGCTTTATTTTTACTTGATATCTCCACTGACAAAAGTAGCTGACTGCGAAATTAATGGAAATTTCATACAAAATTGGGCCATTACATTACCTTTTTCCAAAGGATTAAAATATGGACAAAAGAGCAAAGTGATAAATGCACAGTATATGCTTCCATGCCTTGCAAGAATGCTGTCTGCTAACATAAACCATTTCAGTATTTTCTAGCTAACGCAGACAGCATCTCATCACAAGCAGAAAAAAGGATGCAGATTAGTTCTATTGTATTTCAGTGGCCAGTGGAAAGGTAGGTATTGATAAGCTAAATCTTGTTAGATTTTACAAAGTCAGCATCATTGGCAATAAGGTTTATTTATAGAGGAAATTAAAGGACAGAAAAATTTTAAAAAGGGATATGCCAAATGCCATTATTGTCCTTGTCAGGAATATCTGATACCTGCTTCAACTGGTAAACATCAACAAAGCTCAGGTGGTTTTGGAAAATAACAGTGAGGTTTCAATTTTGGAAAATAAAAATCGGAGATTGTCAAAAATGGGTCAGGTTTTATTAAAACCTGCAACGTTTTGTACGAGGAAAGGTTTGGATAAGTAGTTTGGGATTTGGGCCATCTTTAATTTTTAGAATTAATCTTTAGTTTTTAATTTGTGGAAAGGAAGATGGGAGGGAACTTCACCAAACAGGTATTTACACTGGATGAACTTTTACCGTTAAAGTTTTGCTCAAGAACTGGACACATTAAAAAGAAGTATATGCTACACTAACATTTAGTTATTTAGAAATAAATAAGAAGGGGTAGATTCTCAATGTAGGAGTCTTCAGTAGGGGCAGAGCCACTGTAGTTGGCTCCTATGCCACCCCTTCTCAGCTCCTGGGAGATTGGAGTACATCTGGGTTGTGGCCGAAGCACATTGCACTCCATGATCTCCCGCTGCCGGACAGCCCCTGGGGAATTCTTACCAGCTGACAGAGTTAGAGCAATCTAGAGGCTACTCTAAACTCTGCCAGTGATAAGTCTGCTTCTTCTGGATGCAGCAGAAAATCTGGCCTGGAATCTTTTTTTGTTTGTATGTTTCCAGTTCTAGACAAGGTTGGCGCCTTCATGCTTTTAATCAGCCCATCCTATTGGACATTAATTATTCTCAACAATATCTTAAGTGATTAGAAAAGGTTCAACACCATTTAATTCACACAAATTAAAAAGCAGTGTCAGGTGCAGCATCAGGAAAGCAACAAACTAAGGCATTTCTGTACACTCTACTTCGGCTTATAAAGAAACAGCACAGTGCCCCCACTAAACACGGTGATATGTTAAGTATTACATTGGACCTGACTGGAGCAATATCAACAAGAGAAAGACATGCTTCTTGCAGAGGCTCCCTCTGTCCATTTTGTAACACGAAATGCATGCTTATGCTGCTATAGACATATTAAATATTATGAATCTATTGGCAGTCTTGATGCACTCACTAACATTTGCTCCTATATGCTGCAGTTGTGCTGCCAAGTCCCGTTCCCTTGTTCAATGTGCAAACTCTATCAAGAGGAGGAAAATCAATTTCAGTGCCCATAAAGACAGAACTGTCAGCTCAGTCGGTTAGAACAATCTGTTGCTCTATACCCCGGTGCCTTCAAAAGGAGTCACTTTAAACACTGTGGAAGGAGTGTCTGAGAATTCAAACATGAATGGCGAGCGATACTTCCTTTGCTCTGTCTCACGGTCCACAGGAGGTGACCTAAGATAACATGCTTCTCACACACCAATTTAACTCCCCTGGGGTTGCTCCTCAGTAGGTGTACATCAGTGCTGCTTCACTGGCGTCAGTGGAGCTAGCTGATTTACACCACCAGAGGATATGGCCCAGTGACTCTGCTGAAGCTCCTTGTGTTTTACTTCAGTGTAAATGTGAGGAGAATCAGGCTCCTGATGTTAAAGAAAAGCCTATTTGTACATAATCCTTTGCACCGGGGCAATTGAGAACCATTCATCCTCTGGTTCAGACCGATTCTGTACTGCTGCCAGGGCCAGTTATCCAGCTTGGGTTATCCTCAGCAGCCATGTAACTGTCAGACATGCACGTTAAAGCAACTGCCCAGGAGACTTTAATTTGCACAGTTTGCTTTGCAGATTTTTCATTTCAATGCTGGTCTGCATTGCATTTTTAAACGGGTATAAACGTTTTCATTCAGCTCACTCGCTTTCCTTGTTACACGTTGCCACTTTGGAGCCTTCCACCCTATTGTATCCAAGCCAAGTACTCCCCACTGTGCAGTGAAAGATCCAACTGCTATTTAAGGAAGCCAGATGGAAGTGCTGTGTCACAGGAAAAGCCATTATCCCAATGAGGAGTGGTGCCTATGCAACTGGTGCCCCTTACAGGCGCTTTGCCTGCCAGAGAAGGCCTCCACCGTCAGTGGAGGATGCCCCGGACAACACACAATGGTGTTTTTTGGCACTGAGAACCTACACAATTGGATACTATTAATTTAGGCTTAAATAGAGACTGGGAGTGGCTAAGTCATTATGCAAGGTAGCCTATTTCCTCTTGTTTTTTCCTACCCCCCCCCCACAGATGTTCTGGTTTAACTTGGTTTTAAACTTGGAGAGTGGTCAGTTTGGATGAGCTATTACCAGCAGGAGAGTGAGTCTGTGTGTGTATGGGGGTGGTTTTTGGAGGGGGGTGAGGGAGTGAGAGAACCTGGATTTGTGCAGGAAATGGCCTAACTTCATTATCATGCACATTGTGTAAAGAGTTGTCACTTTGGATGGGCTATCACCAGCAGGAGAGTGAATTTGTGTGGGGGGGTGGAGGGTGAGAAAACCTGGATTTGTGCTGGAAATGGCCTAACCTGATACTCACTTTAGATAAGCTATTACCAGCAGGACAGTGGGGTGGGAGGAGGTATTGTTTCATATTCTCTGTGTATATATAAAGTCTGCTGCAGTTTCCACGGTATGCATCCGATGAAGTGAGCTGTAGCTCACGAAAGCTCATGCTCAAATAAATTGGTTAGTCTCTAAGGTGCCACAAGTCCTCCTTTTCTTTTTACACAATTGGTGTTTACTCTTGCTTTTTTCCCCTTGCTGGAGCTGTATTTTCTCTGTCTCTCTTCCTGTATTCTTGCTCTTGTCTTTTGATCCCTTCAAGGAGTTACTGAAGGGAAAAAAGGAGCCGTATCGAACAGCTGAGAGTTAGGCTCCATTCCTCCAACGAATGAGGCAAAGAATATTAACAGGTTGAGGAATGGAGTCTGCCCTTTTGTAGCCTCAATTCTTTGTTTCCTTGCATTGGAACAGATGGAGCCATAATGACAACTATATGGACTCTTCCATCACATGGGAGAAGAGGAGGAGAAACGTCGAAAAATAAATCTTTACCCAGTTTTATATACGAAATTCACTCTTACTGATGCAAGGAAGTGTAATATATACCCACTGGGGCTTGCCTGCCTCATTGTGCCACAGGGGGAATACAATGCAGGGAAGGTAGGTGATCGTTATGCCACCTGCTCTGCCTTTGAGTTTCCACCAGGCAAGGGCAGCTTTAATCTCTGCCAGGAGCTGCATAACATCCTTCCCAAGGGAGTCTGCAACTGGAGTATGCTAAACCATCCTAGCCATGGTCCTTCCCAGCTAACACTGACCAGTTTTGGGGCCGTGCTGGCTACCAATATAATGGATCTGTGCCTTGGGTTTGCCAGCAGTAATTGGCATACCCTAATACTGAATCTATCTGAAAGCCTGCAAAAGATTTAAAAAGCTAGTTAACAAGCAGATCATTGCTGTAGACAGAAGTGTATAAAAACTCTCGAGAGCGACTTGCAGAGTCTTGGTAGGTTAAGAGAGCACTGCATTCCAAAGCTTCCTTGTAGTATTTAAATGATTGGCCTGATAACAGATATCTGACTACTGGACTAACAGAATTACTATTTTTTCTAATTCCCCTGGTGTGTTCACCCAGGCAGAATAAATAAGGGAGGCAATGTCTATCTTGAAAACCATCCTCCCCAGTAACGGACATGTTAGATATCTTAACAATATATGATACAGCTGATATGACTAGACACTGAGATAACTTGTATAATCAATGAGTTATATTGTAAATATATTGTTTATTGGAAGTGTGACACTGGTTACATCAGGAGAGAGAGAATTCGGACTCCTGGGTTCTGTATTTGATTCTGTCTTTGATTTACTCTGGAACCTTAGCCAAGCCACTTTGACAGTTCACCTGTCATTGAAGTGTGGAGCGTGTGAACCTGTTTGACACAACAGATGCTACAAATAAGGTCTGCTCTCAGAGAGTGATGGGCCTAATGAGGTTTGAAGATTGAGGGAAAATACCATTCAGTGCTGGCCCACTTTACTGATGGCCTAGTAATACAGAATGATCCTACTTTTGTCTTTGAGCGCTAATTCACACAGTGGCCCCTGGGGCCTGTTTTACTTCACTTTACTGCACTGGTCACACAGATCTCCTTGGCATACTGATTACTTTTGACCAATTAAGCAGCAATGAAAGACACCAGTGTGTGGAAAACATCTGATGTTAAGAGTACTCTACCTAGGTCACGGGTAAGACTGATTGCATTCAGTCTAGTTTTGCTGCTGGAAGTAGTATCAGAACTGATGCAAGTGTCATGCTTGTGGAAAAGCAGCACTGGAAAAAGGGAAAACTGAAGCCCTCTCTTTATCCATTGCCTCAACCCTGAACTAGACGGACCATGTACCACAATGGCAGGATAGTTCAGTCTTCATATTTATTCTCTGCTTCACCAGTCTGCTAAGACAACAATATACCCCTTGTGACATGAACAAACCTGTCCAACAGCAGCTGAACTCAACCCACCTACTCAAAAGTTCACATACCACAAACTAGTAAAAAGCCGTCAGATAATATAAACTTGTAGTCACCGCTAACTTGGAAAGAATTTGAACCTAAGCTAAGGTGAAGGGCTGCACATTCCTCCAGCAATTGTCTTGAGCTATTCAGTCCTTTCATTTTTCACATTTCGAACCAGGTTTCAGCTAGATCATTTTTAAATACTGAACATTTGGGAGATTCATTATGTGGGCAGAGACGGACAATTAGTACCCTACATTGAGACTAGAGTGAAATGTCAGATCTTTTTACCTTATGTTTGAGGTGTAATAATGGGGATAAATGTCATATACAGGTTCTAGTTTCATATGCATATTCTGTAGTATGCTCTGCAGCTTCAAACGTGCAATTAAGTGGGAAATGTTTTGTTATATATGATATCAAAAAGAGTACAAAAGAAACTAAAACAAATAAGTACATAGCAGACCTATGTCTGAAACAAAAATGGCAATTTGAGATGTTAAAAGCCAAAGTTAATACTATCTACTGGAATGCTAAGGTTCTCTAGAGCAGTGGTTTTCAATCAGTTATATACAGTTTATTTGTAAAAAGAGAATGCTTGAAACAGTTATATTACAAAGAGAGTGTGCTTTTCAGCTGCAGAGAAAACGATTCATAGCCATAATATTCAAGTGTAAACACATTTCAATTATTTGCAAACTATTTCTCTCTAGATGCTGGATTTTAACCCAGAGATAATGGGTTAAAACACTCACACTTTTCTATCAAAATTAAAAACTACTGTAGAAGCCATTTTCCAACCCGAACAGTACAACTTCTCCAACCATTTTTATTTGTTGTCAGTGAGGAAAAAAGTAATAACAACCAAACATAATATCATGCCTTGGTGCTTCTATCCACCCCACGCTTCAAGAATAATAACTTTAACACAGCCAGCTCAGAAATCCAGAATTTAAGAATTTCTTTTACATGTAATTCGTACTATACATCATAAAGAAAGAAATCCTCGTACCAATGGATTTCTTGGGTGTCTGAGTGAGAAGCCATACAGAGATTATTACATTTGATATAAGGCTTATTTATGGGTCTAATAAAACAGATGAGGAAGTGGTGTGTGTGTGTGTGGAAATCAGCCGCCAAAAGTTACAATATTGTTGGGTGCACGACTATGAGTATTATAAAATCCTGATTATTCGCGGTTTTCCACTTGCAGACTGCAGAAATAGGCAAATACTTTAAAAAAATTAAAACAACTTCTTATCATTATCATCGTCATAAAGGATGCACACTTCTTAAGGTGATCAAACACTACCACATGGCACAGTGACTACAAACGACTCAGAGATTAGTGTTTCACCACTAACCCTAAGGGAAGCAGAATTTAGCATATAAATCTGACTGCCCTTATGAGCTTGCCAGAAAATAGATGCAGGAAGCTCAACAACTCTCAGTGACAAATTCTGATCTTGTTACAACAGGGAAGGTTAAGATATTCTTCAGAGTGCTTACCTTCTAACCGGGTTAGGAAATAAAGCGAATGGAGGTAACACCTCCTTGCACTGTTTGGCTAGCAAACTAAGCAATGGATAACACAAGAAGGCAAGAAACCACTACAAGACCACATTAGTGGGCTTTCACCTTTCATCACCACTGGGTCTCAGTGTGTATTTTCCTAATATGTGGGAATCCACAAATAATTACATGAGAAAAAGAGAAAGAGACATTTTTTCTGCTGTGGTTAGTCTTTTTCCTTGGGTGCACAATGCCAATATTTTAAATGAATTTAATTATTCCATGAAATACTCTTAAGGAATTTAATTATTCCATTAAATCAATCACCTTAATTATTCAATGAAATAGTGAGTATCACAGCATCAATGGAGAGTGTCAGAACTGACTTGCTAGCTGTGGAAGCACTTAGGATAGTGTCTCCATTGCGCTTTACTGATGAATTTACTATAGTAGTCCTCGTAATTTTTCTTCATTTTAATCTATTCCTCCATCTGTAGGCTAATTAAAATGGACCTATAGTCCAAGGTACTAGGTCATTAACCTGATAAAACCAAGTACCCTATTTATGCAGCCATTCTATTTTGTACTGTAATTCCATTAGATCTCACAAGCTAAGCAGAGCTGGCCCAAGCTCGTGTTTTCATGGCAGGTTTCCAAAGTCTAGGTGCTGCACATCACAGCACAGTGTTCAGGGGCACTGTATTGCTGGAGGTGCAGCCTTGGTGATGAGATATAAAACTGAGGTCCTGATGGCTGGAACTGTTAAAATACCCCATGGCAAGTCTCACAGCATAGGCATGTTAATCCTGGTCTCCTTGCCAACTATGATAATTAAACCCTATCTAATATCCACCTGCAGTTTTAACTGGATAGGGTAATACACCATATAACCTCGATGGTTGTCCTACATCCTTGTGTGCTGCTACTGTGCATCGTTAAAGAGATGTCATGTAACAGGGATGGCTTTGCTTTACTGGTGGCTGCCATGATCCCTGTACAGCTGACAGACCAGTTTGTGAATTACAGTTTGGGACCCTTCAGGGTATAAGGCAAATTATTTATATTTAGCCTTCTCCCCACCTTTAGTGGTGCGCAAGAAGGCCAGATACAACCGTTCTTCCTTATCGTACTCCATGAGGGGAAGACATTGCCCAAAGAGAGCAGAGAGAAGGGGGAGCTACAGTTCTTCCCTCAGCCAACCACCCCTAGTAAGTGCTACACCACAGACAGCAAGGTATGCTGTATGACGTGGTCTAGCAGTAAAAGGGCTGCCTCTGCTGTACCAGGAGGTGGGCAGGCATTCTGCCTCCTGGTGCAGTGAAAGACTGATCCCAGTTCGGGGATGCTCCTCACAGGCTTGACAGAATCTGAGTGAATCAAAGTGTTTTAAAGGGTTCAGGCTTCAAACGTACAACACTGAGGTAGGCTTGAACCAAAATCCCAAGCTGAAAAGCCCCAAGCTTTGGGAAATTTTGGATCTAAATCTAGCCTCTGTGGTGTGGGACCAATTTCTTCACTTTACTCTGCACTTTGGATGAAAATGGTAAGTGAGCTTAAGTATGGAATTTAGCAAAACATGTAGTGAGTGGAGCATAAATCAGTCTTGTGAAGCTGTCAATATTAATGAAGTTGTAACACTAAAAACTAGTTTACCAAATATGAATACAGTGTTTGTCTTTAGAAATGTAGGAAATGTCAGCTTTCTTCTAAAGAACAAGAGGGGCAAAATGTCATCAAAAGGGTCCAACTCATCTGAGTCTTTGCAGGGCTGTGGATTTGGAGGAAAAGGGGTTGGGAGAAGAAGGATACTGTGGTCATTTTAGCATAGTGCAGAGATGGTAAATTCCTCACAGTTGTTGTGATGTTTATAAACCAAGTATTGTCAATGTCTGTGCTTCTTAGTGGACATGGTGAATAATACTGGTAGAAAATTTAGCCTTTTCTCCAGCTCCAACGGTTGGCAAGCTAATCACAATTACCACCAGTATGTTCACTTTTCTTAAGTATTCACCTGCTACATGGTTTGTGCTGAACAGTTCAGTCAATGCATTGTATGTGAATTGTTTGCTTTGACTCTTCACCCTGTGTTTGTGATGACTGAGACAGTTGGTACTATCTGAATGCAGGTATGGAACACAGACTGGTAGAGGCACACTCAGAACACAGCAGTGGGTGATCTTCATATGGAATTAACTCAAAGCAGGGTAGGCAATGTCTACCTCACCTGCCCTAAGGACCTTCACTGCTAGGTGTTGGGTTTACCAGCAGGCTTTCACTTTTGGTATGTCTACACAGCAGTTAGGGGCTGCAGTGTAGATATACCCTTGGAGTAGCATACAGGTTTGTTCTAACTTTCTGTTTTAACAGTATATTGCCACTGTAATTTGCTCAATCAGTAGTGTAAAAAACAAGTGGTGAGCATTACCATTGTTGTACTGTGTGACAAAATCCTGAAAGGTGTTGAATATTTACAAACCCCCATGTCAATCAATGAGAGCTGCAAGTCCTCAGCACTTCTCACGATTTGGACAGTAGTGTTTCGTTTTTTGCCAGGAATACATAGGATTTGTAATGTTGTATTACTCTGAAGCCACTGCCTTACTAATCCTCTAAAAGTTTTCAAAGGAAAGTACCCGTGTATAAAAGAGTATAAAATCTCTGTGTACCCTTGTATAAAAGAGTATAAAATCTCTGTGATGCTATAGTGTCACCACTGAATAAGGTTTGATATGAGTTGACTCCACAGTCAGTCTTCACTGAATTTACCCAAGAACAATTTACAGTAGCACATTTCTCTAGTGTTGTGTTTGAGAGGCTCACAATTGTAACAAGCTGTATAAAGCCGTATGAATTTTGTGATACTTGCAGATAGCTACACTAGATAACAAAAGACCCTATTCCAACTTCAGGGAATTACATGAGTCCACAAAGATTCTCAGGATGCAAAAATTGAGTGTACAGATACTAATATAATTTGCTGATGAGAAACTGTACCATAAGTAAACAGGCTAACTTAATTTTGAACAGTCATGGGAGCAACATAATGGTTTAGGTCGTGTAGTTGAAATCCAGAATGTACCTAAATGTGTTTACAATGCAAGACACTGAGAAAAAGATGAATATCAGCTGATGAAGACAGATGCTAGACAGTCTAAAGTTGGCAATTATATTTTTGCCTGGATACTGAAGCGTGATTATAGAGAAAAAAGTGACACTGTAATAATGGCACCTACTTACTCAGCAGAGCTGTTGGCTGTGTGCCTCTTATCTGGTTACACTACTTTAGTAGCAAAAATAAGTTATTAGTGCTATTTATTCCTGATGGCACTGCAGAACCAACATAGCTATGGGAGAATTAGCAAAATTTTTTGCATGGTTCATGCATCTACACAGCAGAATTGTTAAGTGCATTTGAGAAACTCTCTGTGACTGATGAGGCATGAGTCAGAAAGAACCCAGCTTGATTTGCAGACCCCAGGCAGGTTTGCAGGGCTGGGGCTTGGAAAAAAATCTCTCTAGCTATATAAATAGAGGGAATTTGATTTGAAAGTCATTGATAGGCAATAATTATGGAGCCCCAGCATGGCAATTTTAGAGTCACTTTTCAGAGAATAAATACGGTCTGGGAAAAAAAAGGAATCATGGAAGTATACAAAAGCCCCAAATTAAATACATCCAGTGTTCAACTTCTCACTTTTAGAGGGTTACTTCCTGTGTTTGTGAATTATTCACTAAATAAGCATTTTAAAAAAAGGCAAAAAGAAACAATTACTAGTTTAAAAGATTTGAAAAAGATGAAAGGGGCTGAGAATAAGAGGAGGAAATCAGTATTCCCCTATAAAAAAAGGATGGCAACATAAGGAGCCTGCTGAAATTTCATAATAGAATGAACAAATGATGGCTTTGTACTTGGGAAAATGCTAACTCCTCTCTAAGGGCTGGGAGTTCTTAGAGTAGATGAATACTATTAAGAATGAGTTAGCTATGTTTTGGCATATCCATGCATGTGTCGGTATGCCAACAGACATTGTGCCCTAAATAAATATAAAATAGCAGTTCAAATACCATATAAAGAAATCTGATACTGATGATCACTGCCATGAGCTTTGCAGAGTGCCCATGCAGGGGAGTGAAAAGGCAAAAGCAGTGCCCAAAAGCCCCTGTGTGGGTTACTTGCATCACCAGAGGCAGCAGGTAGGGAGAGCTAGTTCTCCCTCTCAGCTTGCCAGCCAGCACACTGGAGCAGAGGGGGAAGAAAAAGTGTTGCCACAGACGTCTCCCCTGCAGCAAGCAGGGATTAGATTGTGACTCTCAACATCACAATCTGGTTCCTGCCCTGCACCTGGAGAAAGTCAGTGGAACAGTGCCCCTTACTTCAACTGGATTTTAGGATTACAAAACATGGTTGACTTGCCTACAGACTGCAGAGGGAGTGAATGGGGTTGCTTTTTGGTTGCTCTGTTCCCTGGTGGCTGAGTAATCTCAGTGGGTAGTTTTAAGCCAGGGGTGGCCAACCTGAGCCTGAGAAGGAGCCAGAATTTACCAGTGTACATTGCCAAAGAGCCACAGTAATACGTCAGCAGCCCCCCATCAACTCCACCCACCCCAGCCTCCAGCGCCTCCTGATCAGCTGTTTTGTGGCGTGCAGGAGGCTCTGGGGGGGAGGGGAGGAGCGAGGGCATGGCAGGCTCAGGGGAGGGGGCGGGAAGGGGTGGAGTGCGGGCAGGGCCTGTGGCAGAGTCAGGGGTTGAACAGTGAGCACCCCCCCAACACATTGGAAAGTTGGTGCCTATAGCTCCAGCCCTGGACTCGGTGCCCATACAAGGAGCCGCATATTAACTTCTTCTGATGAGCTGCATGTGGCTCCAGAGTTACAGGTTGGCCACCTCTGTTTTAAGCAATTGTTTTTTGTCCCCAAAGGCACTCTCACATGGGTTTCTAACTTTTCTTTGCTCTCACTCAATGCGTAAATGGGGCTTTTGGAGGAATTGGTGCAGAGCAGGGGTGCTGGAACAATTTTTATAGTAGGGGTGCTGAGAGCCATTGAACCAAACTGTAAACTCTGTATATGATGGAAACCACCTCAAGCAAGGGGGTGCAGCATTAGCCTTTGTTCCAGCACCTATGGTGCAGAGGCATGGATTATGGTGCCTTCAGCCTCCTAGTGCAACAAGGCACTTCAGATGTGTTGACAGATCAAAAAACAAAAGTTTTTCCACAAAATTTGTATAAAAAGTGATTGTGTTTCTACTTATATGCTCTCTATCGTGTTCTGCCATAGGTGGTTGTGAGGCAGTCTGTAATACCAATCAACAAATAATGGCAATTTAGAATGTTCTAGGCTCTCAGATTTCCCCCAAGGAAAGGCCTAGTGCAACTGGTCTTCACAGCTAGATCTTACGACAACCTAGGTAGAAGTTACTATTGTAGTTTTTCTTTTGTAGAAAGATTTTAGAGAAGAAGAATACAGTCCAAGGTACATGTCTTTGTCCATTTGTATGCATAGGGTGGGATTTTCCAAAGCATCTAAGTGACTTTGAAGCACAAGACTCATTGAAAGTCAGTGGGACTTTTGCTCCAAAATCATGTAGGCACTTTTGAAAATCTCACCCAAAGTTTTTAATAAAATTGGCTGCAGACTGTCAAGTTTTCTTGGATCTTCGCCAGCTCACATACCATGAAATGTGCCCACCAAATAAGATTGTAAAATAAGCAGTTGTAAGAACAAATATCTTTGTATGTGAAGAGGTATAAATCATTTGAAAGAATGTGACATCTGCCTGTGATGACACATGCAGCTATGCAATATTTTTTTAATTTATGTAATCCATCAATATAGCATTCATAGCAGTAGTTTGAAAAAGCTGGCTTTAAGTTTCTGAGTAACACAGTAACAAGTGTAAATTCTCATCCTATAATACTGAACAGAATGGTGTGGAGAAGAACCAGAATTTTGGAGGACAAACCATGGAGTGGAATGTAAAACAAAGTGGACCTCACAAATGAGACTTGATCAGGAAAGATTAGTTTAAAGAGGAAGAATACAAAACTGCACCATAAGCCACTGAGCAAGGGCGAGAAACTGCTGAATTGGAATTCATTTGCAAATTGGATACTATTAATTTAGGCTTAAATAGAGACTGGGAGTGGCTAAGTCATTATGCAAGGTAGCCTATTTCTCCTTGTTTTTTCCTACCCCTCCCCCCCCAGACGTTCTGGTTAAACTTGGATTTAAACTTGGAGAGTGGTCAGTTTGGATGAGCTATTGCCAGCAGGAGAGTGAGTTTGTATGTGTGTGTGTTCCGGGGTGGGGGGGGGTAGTGAGAAAGCCTGTGCTGGAAATGGCCCACCTTGATTACCATGCACATTGTAGGGAGAGTGGTCACTTTGGATGAGCTATTACCAGCAGGAGAGTGAGTTTGTGTGTGTATGGGGGTGGGGGGGTGAGAAAACCTGGATTTGTGCTGGAAATGGCCCACCTTGATTATCATGCACATTGTGGGGAGAGTGGTCACTTTGGATAAGCTATTACCAGCAGGAGAGTGAGTTTGTGTGTGTGGTTTTTGGAGGAGGGTGAGGGGGTGAGAGAACCTGGATTTGTGCAGGAAATGGCCCACCTTGATTATCATACACATTGTGAAGAGAGTGGTCACTTTGGATGGGCTATTACCAGCAGGAGAGTGAGTTTGTGGGGGGGGGCGGAGGGTGAGAAAACCTGGATTTGTGCTGGAAATGGCCCAACTTGATGATCACTTTAGATAAGCTATTACCAGCAGGACAGTGGGGTGGGAGGAGGTATTGTTTCATGGTCTCTGTGTGTATATAATGTCTTCTGCAGTTTCCACGGTATGCATCCGATGAAGTGAGCTGTAGCTCACGAAAGCTCATGCTCAAATAAATTGGTTAGTCTTTAAGGTGCCACAAGTACTCCTTTTCTTTTTACATTTCATACAGCTGTACTTTGACTATGTACTGCGAATCACTGTCCCACAGGAGTTAACTAAAAAACTGAGCCCCTTGGGTAAACCATGCATGAACTCTATGAATGATCAATCATGGAACTAGTCCCCTCTTCCCCTCAACAGGAAGGAATATGACCAGTGCATACCGGTGTGGGGCATGGTAGAAAAGTTCAGGGGATCCTCTTTATTCACTGGGTAAACTGCAAAGGACCATGCAGATACTGGGACATCCCATCTGCTAGGCTCTCTGGTCTCTCTCTTTGGGGACTATACACACCCATTTGCTCCCCCCCCCCCGTATTGGGTGGCTCATTACAGAACACTCCTGTACATCCAAACTCCCTTTCCTCAAAATGCTAGTTATCCAAATCCATGGTGTGTCCTCCATGTAGCCCTGTTAATCACTTTCTAATAACTCGTCAATGAGCTTCTTAGTGCCTATTAGCACTAATCAACTGCTATGTACTTTTAATGCTTAATGCTCTGTACTTTAGTAAAGAATAAAAAACAACTTTGAATTTATTATAAATACCAAAATTGTATTTAAACACATCCTTTTAATATGATTTTGGTGTTTTAAGAAACTCAGTATAGTAATTTTTTTTACTCTTTAATAAAGTACAACACATTAAGCATTAAAAGTACAAAGATGTTGATTTGCACTAACAGGTACTAAGAGGCTAATTGAAAAATTATTAGCAGGTGATTAACTAACAGAGCTACATGCAGTGAAGCGGCAGCTCAAAATAGGACTTATATTTATCTGAATGCTTAGTTATTGGAAAGTTTCGGATGTCCCCCAGCCATTTGGATAAACGGGACTATACAGTACTTCCAAAATTTACACATTCATGCCTTCCCTACCACCTAACCCTATCCACATGTTGATAAAGGTGTTTATCTAGGGCCTGATCCTAGAAAGTACTGAGCATCCTCAAGCCTTACTGAAGTGAATGAGAGTTTATGATCCTCAACACATCTCAGTGGATACTGAGCACCTTACGGGATTCAGCCCATAGTTTGTAATCTTCTTGTGGCAGGGAGTTGCCCTCTATATTTGCCTCTAAAGTCCCATGCAGATCAGCGATGCTATATGAAGAATAAATAGTAATTCATGCTATGTAAATGATTATTTTTGATGCACAAAGAAAGGAGGATCAACCACTAACAATCAAGCAATTTTCTGTAGAAGGAAAGACCATATTGTGCTGCCACTGAAGCAAATGGCAAAACTCCCACAGGGAGGATCGAGCCCTGAATGATCATGGTGTTCAGCGAGTCCCCTCAAAATGAGATTAATTCATCACACAATTTCCATAAAATGAAATAAATATAGGCTGTGAGGATAATTTTCAGTGCTATGATTTAATGTAATTAAGAAATAATGTCATTTGAATTTCATGTTGTCACAGGATGATGGTCTCCTGCTGCTAGACAAATATCAAGTCAGCCAGCATTTACTGAAAATAAACATTGAGGCAGAGACTCAAAAGTTTTTCAAAGCAAGAAGTATCTGTCCTGTGACAACCTTCCATACTAATGTGTGCTTTTATTGCATCAAATGTTGTAGCAGCTGTCATTTTGTCTAACGAATGCTTGCATGGCTGTAGACTAGAAACTACTCGCTGCCCACCAGCTTGGAACCTTGCTCCTGTGAGAAACACTATGGGATGAGGGTGGTGCAAAAGTGTGGAGCAGCTTGAAGGCATTCCATCTACACAAGCCAGACAATGGCAAAATGAATCAGGGTGCACTGGGAGGGCATGTAGCACACTTGGTGCAGAAAGATGCAGTGTGCACTGCCCATGGTGCAAGCTGCCAGATCACCAGCAGGCACAGAAGTTGTGGTGAGGACTTAGACTCATTTGTAACCTGACTGGGCATATCCAGTCTATATTTTGCCTGACTCCTGCACTGGTAAGAGGCTCTGGAAGAATCTCCCTATACCCTGTTTCCCAGTGCACCCATGCAGGGGCAGCAAGATTTTTGCCCTGTAACTTCAGTGAACAGCGGAATTCTGAAAGGGTTTATACATGGTCTTATTTAAAAACTAGCAAAAAGAGGAATTGTTTAGTCTGTTTCTCTTTAGATGAAGGCATCTCCATTCCCAACCAACAAACATGCATCAGCCATTGAGAAATCAGGTTTGGTTTTGTACAGTACAACAGTTTTAACTTGCATCAGAAATGTGACTAATTAAATATTCTTACATGTCACCACATGTTCTATCCTACTTAATGCTAAAGAAAACTAGCAAATGTGAAACCGAGCAAATATTTCAGGATCCCAGCAAACACTGGCTCATGAAACATTTAAAATTATTGTACCACCATCCCAGTTAAGCTATGTCTTCTTTTTAGTGTTTCTCGGGTATTTTTCACAATAGATTGTTATTTACAACTGCAAAAAAAAAAATTATAAAATGCTAACGAAACCTGTTGATTAACATGCAATAATGTATCCCCTAATTCATTTGAAGTAAAATGCAAAATGGGAAAATATGCTGTGCTGAAAATTCCTTGTCTAATGGCTAAGAACCCCAGGAAACAGTACTATGGTTATATGACAACAGGAAAATTCACAACTGTACCAGTTAGTAAAACAGGCTTCTGTACCTAGTGCCCATATTTCTTGCCAAAATGACCAAACCCTTTACTTTCCTCATAATTTATTTATAACAACTGCTATTGTATAGTTAGTTGTTCACTTCTAAAGCTGATTACTGCCATTCAAAAGACTAGTCGAAAGACTGGTTTTGTATTTGACTTAAGACCAGGTACATATGGACATATGCTTTACTGATTTTGCTGTAAAAGAAGGAATTGATGATTAAGGCTGTGAGTCTGTCACGGAGGTCACAAAAGTCATGGATTCCATGACTTTTCGGGACACCCATGACTTCTGCAGCAGCTGGTGCAGCTGACCCAGGCAGGGCTGGCCTTATTATGAGGCAAACTGAGGCAGCGCCTCAGGTGCTAGACTGGGCGGGGGGGGGGGGGGGGGTTAAGTACCCAGAGTGTAGAAAATTGTGTCTGCTGCTGGTGCATATGTATTCTCTCTGCTCTAGATGCACAGAGATGGTGGAGTGCTGTATTGGAGGAAGGAGGGCACAAGAGACATAACAGGCAGGCAGGAGAAAAGGTGAGAGGGAATAACAGAAAGCAGCAGGAGCTGCAGGGAAAGAGGAGGAGGAGGAGCCTCTTATGTACCGCTCTAGCACCCCCAGGAACCTGGTCTGATTAACACCAGCCTCTCAGGAACTTCCTGTTTCCTGCTGCTTCCCTGAACCCACTTGAGGAGAACATGCAGTCAACTGAAGTAGTAGGAGCCAGTTAGGCCCCTAAGACGCTGATCTCTTCCCTCACTCAGGCCCTGCTACCAGCGTGCTTATTTGTCCCCTTCAATTGAGTGTTGAGAGCCACTATAGCTGGCACAGAACAGCAGTCTTGAGTGAAAGAAGAAAACGCCCCTCTGGGGCAGCATTCAGAAAAAGAAAGAAAGCAAAGGAAGCTTTTCTATCTAGGCAGGAAAGAGCTCTCCTGAGATACACAGACACACATGTTCACGGTGAGCCTTCTGGCCCCAGTGAGGATGTGAGTGGTAAGGAGATGCCTGATCTTCCAGTTAGTCAGAGTGAAGGTGACCTGGCAGCTACTGCAGCATCCATATCTCCATCTCAAATGGATGGAACCATGAATATTCCTGAAGAAAAGTGTAGATCAGAGAAGAGTGTGGTGGAGGCGCAAGAAACAGCTGCTGCTGAGTTTAGTTCCTTAAGTCTAGATGATTCAGGACTGTGGACCCACTTCAGCAGTAGTCTGAGGGACTTCCTTGTACTGCATGGGCCACAGCAAGTGAAAAATTTCATGTTCCCCAAAGACAATGAAAATAGAAGTTTCCATCCAACACATTACTCGCGTGAAATCCCCAATGGTGACAAAGTGGAGAAGCCATAGCTTATGTACTCAAAAAACCCAGAATGCTACATACTGTTTTTGTTGCAAACTCTTCCAGTCTAATGTTCCAGCCACATTGGGTTCTACCGGAAAAAAGGACTGGAAAAATCTGGCTAGAAATCTGGCATGCCATGAGAAGGCAGGAAATCACCAGAGATCATTCCATAGGTGGAAAGAGCTTGAGATGAGACTAAGGTTAAAGGCCGCCATAGATGATCAGCATCAAGAGAAGATCGCAGCAGAGTCTCTTTACTGGCAAAATGTTCTGAAAAGGCTCATTGCCATTGTGAGAATGCTTGCTACCCAAAACCTAGCACTGCATGGCACTTCAGATCAGCTGTATGTGCCAAAAAATGGAAACTCACTTAAAATTGTGGAGCTGATGGCTGAGTTTGATGCTGTACTCCAGGAGCATCTAAGAAGAGTCACCACCCAAGAAATGTACACACACCTCTACCTTGGAAAAACAATTCAAAATGAGATCAGACAGTTACTGGCAACAAAAGTCAAACAGAAGACTGTGGCAGATCTGAAGTCAGCAAGATATTACTCTGTTATTCTGGACTGCACACCTGACATCAGCCATACGGAACAAATGACTTTAATGGTGCGTTTTGTAACAACAACAGAACCTTGTGAAAATGTCCCTGCAATGGTGACTGTCAGAGAGCATTTTATAGCATCTATTGACATTGATGATACTACAGGAGCTGGTATGACAAATGTGCTTCTTAAAAAGCTGGAAGATATGGGAATTGCGATAGCTGACATGAGAGGTCAGGGCTACAATAATGGTGCCAACATGAGAGGAAAGAACAGAGGAGTGCAGACACGGATCCGAGAGTTAAACCCTCGAGCTTTTTTTGTCCCATGCAGTTCTCATTCATTGAACTTGGGGGTCAGTGATGCAGCATCAGCTTCTAGTGAGGCTGCTGAATTTTTTAATGTAATTCAAAGCATCTATGTATTTTTCTCTGCATCAACTCATCAATGGCAAATTTTGAAACAACATCTGGGAACATCCTCTCTGACACTGAAACCACTGAGTGCCACACGATGGGAAAGTCAAGTGGAGGCGATAAAGCCTATCAAACACCAAATTGGGAAGACAGATGATGCCATAGTTGCCATTATGGAGGATAATGCTATGACAGGAACTGTTATGGGAAATGGAATCACCAGAAACATACATAACTTCAAATTTCTGTGTGGCTTAGTGTGGTGGCATGATATACTGTTTGAAATAAATGTTGTAAGCAAGAGACTCCAAGGTGTTGACCTTGATATATCTGGAGCAATGGAACAACCGGACAAAGCAAAGTCATACCTACAGTCTTACCGGTCAGATGAGGGATTTCAAAACATTCTGAAGAGTGCACAGAAGTTGGCAGAGGAACTTCACACTGAAGCTATTTTCCCACCCATTCAAGAATACAACAGTCACCGAAGAAGACGACATTTTGATTACGAGGCACGGGATAATCCCGTTAAGAGACCCCAAACAACAATTCAAAGTTGAATTCTTTAACCAGGTGCTAGACTGTGCAATACAGTCAGTTGAAGAACGTTTCATGCAGCTCAAGGAACACAGTAGTATATTTGGGATGTTGTATGATATTCCAAAACTCCTCACTTTACCTGAAGAAGACCTACATCAGCAATACAGGGCACTAGAGACAGTGTTGACACATGATGACATGCACGATATTGATGCGAGTGATTTAGGTGATGAACTGAAAGCCGTTTCAAGATACATTTTAGCAGGATCAACTCCAAAGGCTGTTCTGGAATATATGTGCACAAATAAGATGACCACCCTCTTTCCAAATGCTTTTGTTGCTCTGTGCATACTTCTAACACTTCCTGTGACAGTTGCCAGTGGAGAACGCAGCTTCTCCGAGCTGAAGTTAATAAAAACACATCTACGCTCCACAATGACACAGAAGAGGCTGGTTGGCCTTGCAACCACCTCAATAGAGCATGAGCTGGCCCAGACTGTGGACCTTCAGCAGGAAGCAGTTCAAATCTTTGCAACCAAGAAGGCATGGAAAACATCACTTTGATTACTCAAACAGATAAAAATGCCAGTGTTTACTATGCAGACTAGAAAAGTTACATTTGCTCTTCAGGTGTTTGAAAGTTAAGTGTTAAAATTTTTGAACAAGGCATTTTAAGTTGTTAGTTCTCCTTTATTGGGGTAGATAGCAGAGCAGTACCACGAGAGGAATGGAACAGGAAGAAGGTAGAATTGAGACCTTTCAAAGTTTTGTCCCAAGCGAGGGGGCATGGGGGCATCATTTGAGCTCCCTGCCTCAGGTGCCAAAATGTTGTGGGCTGGCCCTGGACCCAGGGGCCGCCTGAACAGCTCGGGCAGCCCCTGGGCCAGCAGCACCAACCACTGCTGGGGCAGTCTTGAGCCACCACACCCTCCCGCCCCAGCAGCAGGAGTTTGGGTGTGGAAGGGGGCTCAGAGCTGGGGCGGGGGGTTGTGGCATGGGAAAGGATGACGGCTCTGGGTGGTGTTTACCTCGATGGGGGCTCCCCGAAAGCAGTGACATGTCCCTCAGCCTAGGCAGAGGCGTGGCCAGTTCAGCTCTGCGCGCTGCCTCTGCCCACAGGCACCACCCCTGCAGCTCCCATTGGCTGTGGTTCCTGGCCAATGGGAGCTGCAGAGCCGGCGCTTGGGGCCTGGGCAGCACGCAGAGCTGCCTGGTTGTGCCTCTGTCTAGGAGAAGAAGGACATGTCGCTGCTTCTGTGGAGCCATGCAGAGCCAGGTAGGGAGCCTGCCAGCACTACCAACTCCCCCCGCCCCCAGCAGCAGCGAGGGTCCCGGGCCACATGCCACCGCTCGCCCACCCTCCCCCAGCAGCAGTCCTCGGCCGCCCCCCAGAGCACCCATGGCACCCCGGCCTCAGAGCACACGTGATGCTCCTGGGCTGCCCCTTGCCCCACAATGCCCAAGTTTGAGTTAGGGGTATACAGTACAAGTCATGGACAGGTCACTGGCCATGAATTGTTGTTTACTGCCCATGACCTGTCCATGACTTTTACTAAAAACACCCGTGACTAAAACGTAGCCTTATTGATGATCAGAGAAATTTGGATGAGAACTGAATTTGCCTTCCATCTGCACGGGGCAGAAGGTAGGAGCAGTATTGTTACCTGTGCAATTTTAAAATAAGCTTTGCTATTCACTTATAAGGGCACCTGTCCATACAGGGAGTTGCTGAGAGCACCAATCACTGCGACCTGGGTTCAATCCATTATTAGTGCTTACTTCAGCAAACTCCCATTAGAGACAATGATAATTTGCCCAATGAGGACTTCAGGATTGGGTCCATTAAAAAAGTATTTCTAGTGTACTCTTAATGCAACTGTACTACTTTAGGTCCTGATTCTGGGAAGAAATGTATTGGCAGACCCCTCTGCCCACAGGGAGCTGCAGGGACTTCAGTGATCGTCCACATGCATGGTTCTCTTTGCAGGACTGAAGCCTTACTGCCTAGTAGTCCTTAAATCTCAGGGATTCAATTCAAAAATATTTGACTGTACACGTGTACGTGCACACACACACATACACAGTTACTAGTTTCACTGATAAATTGTCACTTTGTAAAAGGATGTTGTAGGTCTTGCTTGGAATGCTTTCCCCACACAAAACAGCTGTAAAAGATGGGTTTATTTTCTATGCAACTTCTATGAAAATCAAAAACTTAAGGTAGCAGTCTCAATTCAGTGTCTAGAGAACAAGCATCCACAACACACACCCAGGAACACAGCAGACACTAAATCGCCCATTTTGGCAGCTTCAGCATATCAGCACAGAGACCAGCGTTGAATAGGCTCAGCTCGTGACCTTCCTTCACAGATCACTGGTGTTCCATCAAGTTTAAGGGTGAAGTGCCACTGGTTGGGCAGCACTGAGGAAGCCCGAACTGCAAGTGCTTATGCTGTACCTGTTCTGTGGATAGAATATTTCAGTTCGGCAGCTTTCGTGCAAACTAACTCATCTATTTTAGAAAGTAATTTAAGAACAAAACTCAGATTTGTTTGAAGTAGCATTCTGATCATCATGATTAGATGTTCTGCATAAAACCCATAAGTACAGATTATCATCACAGATTGCCACACAGTGAGTGTTTTTTACATCTTGCCATTCCAAGATTTATTTTACCTGTCAGACCTGACAATTCAGTAAAGCCTGTAGTTGTAGCTTTAATGTCTGCATTGAAATATATAGTATTATTAAGTCATTCAGGTTCATCATTTACATTTTGAATAACTTTGCAAACAATCACCTCGTGAAAACAACAGGAGTCAGATTCATGTCCCTGCCTCCTTCTGCCTGCTCCCCGCTGCCCACATAGGCACATACACAAAGCCTGACTACTTGGTATTTGGGCAAGAAATTCTGAGAAGGATGTAGGTAATTCACCATTCCTACTGCTGCACAGGTTGAAGGGCTAGAACTAGCCTCTCTACGGCTGCTATTTCAGACCACAGGCCAAAATAGCATTCTTTACCCGCCCTCCCCCTCACAACCATTATACAGGGGTTGTAACGAACTACAGTCATGGAACCTATGGACTCCCCAGCCCACCCCCAAATCCACACTGGCCTATTATAAAGTCCTGCTCCACAGACTGCATGGAATGTGGCGATGCCCTAGTCTAAGAAGATATTCCATAGCCTCTCCTGTGCAGCCCCTCCTCATGGTATACATGGTGCAAAGACTTGTTTGGGCTTTCCAAACTGGGGTGAATTTCTTGTAGAGGTTAAAGAGTGACAGAGTGTGCAGATGACTTCTGGTGTCATTTTTCATCCCAAATTAATGTAACATTTTTTCTCTTTCCAACCCAAAGCTAATAGTTATTGATTAAAACTGTTTAGAGATTCATCCAGCCTGTCTTAGTAGCACATCAGTGTACACAAGTGTACTCCCTCATCCCCACTCCCTTAGGGCTCTCCTAAATCGGATACTTCCCT
This sequence comes from Eretmochelys imbricata, assembly GCF_965152235.1. Lineage (NCBI taxonomy): Eukaryota > Metazoa > Chordata > Testudines > Cheloniidae > Eretmochelys > Eretmochelys imbricata. The sequence continues at coordinate 167,909,777 of NC_135574.1, forward strand.
GGACAGCTGTGCAATATTCATTACTATCTGAAAGGAAAGCCTACCAAACAATTCTGATTTTGAAGTCTAACTCCTTGACTACTGTAAATTTGATGACTTAAGCAACAACAAAACAAAACAATAAGAAAAAAAACCCGCTGAGTTTGTACTGGAACTTGATGTCCAGACTACTGCTTTGTCTGCTGCATGCAGGGGCCCAGCTTTGGAAACAATGGAAGACAGGTGGCTTGAGCCCCTTTGTAAACAGATCCCAAATGAGGTTTGTTTGACCACTGGGACCCCCTCCCATTTTAAACTGGACTCCTCTCAATGTCCTAGCAACAACACATTCCATCCACAGTTCATCAACACCACAAGGCAAAAGAGAAAACCACACAGGTGAACGTCACATTGCTGGTATTGTACAGGACACAAATGTACAAAAAAGGAATTTTCCAAATAAGTCAAAAACATTCAGTGTTTAATCTTTCACTTTACACATTTAATCACAAAAATTAGAGAGTAAAAAGACCCTTCAGGTCACCTAGTCCACCTTTTGGCTGACACAAGAATACCCTGACAGCATATACCACAATGCTCTGTTTAATCTTGATTTAAATGTTTTGAGGGATGGATTTCATGTGGGATCTAAATTATTTTGCTTCACCCTTAGAGTCTACACCCTAAAAATATTTGTAGATGGTTAGGTCTCCCATAAATACAACAATTTAAATTATTTACAATTAAACAATGAGAGTTTGAATAGCTCATCTTGATTTGCAATGGAGAATGCAGGATGCAACACGTGACATTTGTTCAGTAGCAGGAAGATGTGGGAACGGATAAAGAATGCAAGGTCAACAAAATTTAAGACCACTTTCGGGTTCTGGTTTGTTATCCACCTTTGTCAGTTTTTAGACGTGCTCTGTAGTAGCAAACACTCATAGCCATGTGCATGATACCAGAATATGGACATGAAACATGTGACACTGAATTTCCTAACAGAAGCATGTTTTTTTTTCAAAGTTCTTGTCATATTTCCTTAGCTGTGCTTACATTGTTGTTCGCATTGTTGTAGCCGTGTAGGTCCCAGGATATTAAAGACACAAAGTGGGTGAGGTAATAAGCTTTTGAGCTACACAGAACTCTTCTTCCGAGCTGAAGAAGAGCTCTGTGTAGCTCGAAAGCTTGACTTTCACCAACAGAAGGTGATCCGATAAAATACATTACCTCACCCTCCTTGCCTCTGTAATTGTATTTACATTAACCAAGAAAATAAACAAACCAAGAGTTTATCAGATAGTAAATGAACACTTTCAGCTTTTCCCTTGAAAATACTAAACAGCAAGGATGCAATGCATTGTTGGCTTTGTGAATGCTGACAAAATAATAAAAACCAAACAATGTTTCACTACATTTTAGTCTAAAATGAGCAGGTTACTCACCCTGTGCAGTAACGGATGTTCTTCGAGATGAGTGTCCCTGTGGGTGCTCCACTCCAGGCGTTGGTGCGTCCCTGCACCTTCGCTCAGAGATTTTTACAGCAGTACTTGTACCGGGCACGCACGCGCAGAGCCTGCCCCTGACTCTGAGTGTACCTTAATAGTACACTTGTGCGACCGGTCTCCTCAGTTCCTTCTCTACAACGGAGGCTACCCCAACTCCGAAGTAGAGGGGAGGAGAGGCATAAGAGGGAGCAAGTGGCTAGGAGCTCGAATGGTTGTTGAGTTAAGCAGGATAATACTAAATGAAGGTCCCATGGAGGGGTAGGAGGTTTAATGTCCAGGTATAGGGATTGGAGCCCATTGAGAAAACACTTGGCGATTGGACGAGCAAAAACAGAGGTATGGTCTATCTTGTCATGAAAAGTTGTAATAGCAGCTAAGTGGACCTTGATGGAGGTGAAAGAAAGGCCAGATTGCTTAAGATCTAATAGATAGTCAAGTATGGGCGGAAGAGGTGCAGAAGTAGGAGGAAGTTGTTTAGTTGAACACCATTGTGTGAATCACTTCCACTTTCTGAGATAGGTGATGTGAGTAGATTGTGTTCTGCTATGTAGCAGCACTCTTTGAACCTGCTCAGAGCACGCTAGTTCATTTTGGGAGAACCATGTAGGAACCAAGTTTTGAGGTGAAGCATGGACAGGCTGGGGTGAAGAAATCGGCCGTATTGCTGCGATAGGAGTTTCGGAGTGAGGGGCAACGAAATCGGTGAGTGAATTGACATTCTGGTGAGGAATGCAACCCACAGCTGTCTGGGCCACGATGGGGCAATCAGAATTACAGTGGCACAATCTGTTCATATCTTTGTCAGAACTCTGCAGAGAACTGGTATTGGGGGAAAAGCATACATTAAGTGTTGAGCCCATGAGATCAGGAATGCATCTCCTAAGGAATGGTTGCCCAATCCCACTCTGGAGCAAAATTTGGGACATTTCTTGTTCTTCACAGTCGCAAAGAGGTCCAGGGTTGGATAGTCCCAAACACGGAATATATTGCGTATGATTGTGTCATTTATCTCCCATTCGTGATCCCAGGGAAAACAACTGCTTAGTTTGTCCACAGTGGTATTCAGGGCCCTGGGAAGATAGGCGGCTGATATCCGGATGTTGTTTGTGAGGCACCAGTTCCAGAGCTTCATGGCTTCTGTGCAAAGCGAGTGAGATCAAGACCCTCCCTGCCTGTTGACATAGAACATGCATGCGATGTTGTCTGTCATTATCCGAACATGTTGGTTCTGAATAGATGGGAGGAAGTGACGGCCGGCATTGTGTATGGCTCCCAGTTCTAGGACATTTATGTGTAGGGAGGCTTCAGTGGAAGACCATAGCTCCTGGGCTATGTGGTGAGACATGTGCTCTCCCCATCCCATAAGGGATGCATCGGTAGTCATTGTGAGTGATGTGGAGTCCTGGAGAAAAGGGACTCCTGAGCAGAGGTTGGAGGGAACTGTCCACCATCGGAGGGAGTCTTTGACTCTGAAGGGTATGGACAGAGGCTTGTTTAGAGCGTGTACATTTGGTTTGTAAACTGTGGCCAACCAAGCTTGGAAGCACCTCATGTACAGGCGTGCATTTTTGACCACAAAAGTACACGAGGCCATGTGGCCTAATACTTGCAGGCAGTCTCGTGCAGTGACCTGGGGATTGTTGCGAAGTTTTGTAACCAGGAGTTTTATAGTGTTGAAACAATCAAACGGGAGAGATGTTATTCCCGTTTGGGAATCAAGGTGCACTCCTATGAACTCCAGTTTTTGGGTAGGAGATAAGGTGGGTTTGTTTTTGTTTATTTGCAGACCAAGGGAAAGGAAGCAAGCGACAGTAGCTGCATGGATCGAAGAGCTTCGTCGAGTGTTGAGGCTTTGAGGAGATAATCGCTGAGGTAAGGAAATATTACAACCCCGTTTCCTGAGGTGGGCAGTAACCACAGCTAGGAGTTTGGAAAAAACTCAGGGGGGTTCGATAGGCCGAAGGGCAACACTCTGTATTGAAAATGTGTCGAACCAATGGTAAAACGAAGAAAATGTCTGTGGGCTGGGTGAATATTCACATGAAAATAGGCGTCCTGTAGGTCGAGGGCTGAAAACCAATTGCTCTGCTCCAGTGCTGGGATTATGGTGGTGAGGGTAACCATTTTGAACTTTTGCTTTTTGATATGTTTGTTTAGCTGCCTGAGGTCGAGGATCGGTCACCATCTCCCGGTTTTCTTTTCTGTTAAGAAGTAATGGGAGTAGAAAACTTTCCCTCTGTGTTGTTCGGGTACGATTTCCACTGCCCTCAACTGAAGATGTTGTACTTCTTGGAGGAGCAGTTGCTCGTGAGAGGGGTCCCTGAAGAGGGACGAGGAGGGTGGGTGGGAGGGAGGCAGGGAGACGAAAGGGATAGAATCGCCAACTGTGACGACCTTTAAAGCCCACTTTTCGATGGTAATATCACGCCATTGATGGGAGAATGGGCGTAGGCGGTGACCAAAAATAGGGCAGGTGGTGTAAGCGCTGAAGTGGAAATATTGTTTTCTATACCCTCGACCAAGGCTTCAAATTTGCTTATTGGTTGGAGGGGGTTGAGACGCTGCCGAGGAGTTGGGGCGGCGGCTTTGGTACCTGGATCTCTGGCGTTGCTGTTGTTCGTGAGATCTATGGAATTGCTGGGTGTATGTGGGGTAGTGTGGACACTGGTAAGGCTGATATCTATATTGTCGTCTTCTGGTCATAGGAGTTTGAATTCCTAGAGACCGCAGAGTTGCCCTGGAGTCCTTCATGCAATTCTAGAAGAAGAAGAGGGCTGCAGGATGTCAGTTAGCTCATGCTGCTGTTCAGGAATTTCCTCCAGATTAATTCGTAGGTCATTGGCAGCTCTTTTAAACAGGTCTTGAAATTTTGAGAAGTCGTCCGAAGATGTCGGGGGAGGAGGAAGAAATGCTTCATCAGGCGGAACTGGTTCTAGCGGGTTAGAGGCAGGCCGTGCTTGCTCTTGTGGTTGTGACAGGACTGCCTGGTGTCTGGAGTCAATGGCAGGGTCATCAGCTGGTGCTACCGAGCAGGTCTCACGCCTGGCTGCATTGGTATAATGAGTGTGCTCCTGAGTATAAGGAGCCCATGGAGCCCAATATTGCCACTGTGGTGGTAAGGGCATGGGTGGTGCCATCCAGGGGTTCACGCACCATGGGGAAGGACCCTTGGAGTAGGATGAGGCAGCTTTTCTATGACCTCTCTTGACTGGGGTCTGTGGATGGGAGATCTGATAAGGTGAAAATTCTCCCTGCCGCCCAGATTCCTCATCACTGGAGGAAAGTGGTGTGGACCTTGCCTGAGGGTCCAGAGAGAAGCAGGTGTTAAGTAGGGGTGACTGCAAGATAGGGGACACCAGGAGGTCCCTTGAGTGTGTGAAAGGCGGTGCCGCAGTGCCTCTGTGAGGGGAGGGCTGAGCGAGAGGAATTGGTTGCGAGGAGGGATTCCTCTGCACCGGTGCCCCAAGTGTTCTGTCACTGCTGGCTAGTTCAAAGGCTGATGGTGCCAGGAGAGTGAGAGGAGTCTGTGGGGGGGTCAGGCAGGCTAGTATGCGTCGGCACCGCTTCCGTTGCGGTGCTGAACAGTGCCATGTGAGAGGTAGGCAACTGAAAGCCTGAAGCCTCGGCACCAGAGGTTAGTGTGACCGCCGCAGCCGCAGGTGACTTCCACATGGCGCCGGAGGAATCCAGGGCATCAAAGGAACTCATCCGGGGGAGCACAGGGAGGGAAGAAGCCTCGGAGAAGGCTTGTCCCTGCGAATACCTTTTGCGGGTGAGAGAGACTGATGTTTTTTTGAAGTTTTCTTCAGTCTCTTTGAAGCAGGGGGGCTGCAGTGTACAGCAGAGTCAGAGCCCGGGTCTGAGGCTGGTCCGAGAGATTTTTGCAGCAGCAGCCATTTTAGCCGCAGCTCCCTGTCTTTGCGTGCCCTGGATTTCAACATGCTGCAGTGGGCACATTTTTGGGGAAGGTGGGACTCCCCCAAACATTTAATACATTTAGAATGGCCAACTGAAAGAGGGATGGCATCATTACAGTTAGAGCAGTGCTTAAAACCTGGAGAAGGCATGTCAGAAGAGGCTGCGCTGACAGGAACAAAGTTTTGTTTTTTTTTAAAAAGAGAAGAGAAAGGGAAAAGGGAACCTAACTATTACTGGTAAGCTAAACGAAGTGGGGAAAAAAGTTGAACAAGGGAGAGAAGAAATTCTCTAACGAGTCTGCTGAGCATTCAGACTCGAGGCCTAATCATTATGGGCCAAATCCTGAAGTCCTTATACTCAGGCTGGGGATGGTAGAGAAGGAACTGAGGAGACCAGTCATGCACGTGTACTATTAAGGTACACTCAGAGCCGGGGGGCAGGCTCTGCGCGTGCGTGCCCGGTACGAGTATTGCTGTAAAAATCTCTGAGTGAAGGCACAGGGACGCACCAACACCTGGAGTGGAGCACCCACAGGGACACTCATCTCAAAGAAGAAATTTACCTATCTTCATGCAATTTGATTGAGTTTAAGCTTTGTGGATTAATTTCTTTTTTGGTTGCCTTTATAGAGAGACATTCACTGAACATCATAGAACCCCTGAAAACGTTCATTCTGTTAGGATGATTCCTAAGTGGGCTCTTTGAACTAAGCTGGGCCCTAAGCTAAGGTAAAAGAAGGGCAGGAGAAAACAGCACAGGGAGAAGCCATTTTGTACAAGTTCCAGAGAAGCAGGAGACATCAATGGTCTCACTGAGGAGCTTATGAGTGTAGGAACCTGTGGATACTTCCCTCACAAGAAGAATTATCCCTTTGTAAATATCAGCAGGACACCCAGCCAGGCAGATCTACCACAGAGGCATCTGATTATCACTGCTCAGCTCTGACTGTCTGGTAGCACTAGCTGGCTACAGAGCCTTGATCTCACTTTGTTCATGGGGTTCCTTTCATAGAGAGCATGCCCTGCACTGGATTTGGTTGGATAGTGTTTGTACTGATGTATGTGATATGTTAATGTTAAAGTTGGGGAAAAAAACTTCCAGCCTGGCCAAATGATCATGCCCTGCCTATTTGTTCATTAGTGTCAATTCACTTCTAGGCAAGCCTGGCACCCGGATAGGGGAACTATCTCCTTCAACCCCTGATGGTCGAGGAGGACTGATACCCTACGTGAAGGAGAACAACTACCAATCCACTTATGTTATTTAGATTCAGTGGGCCAGATTCTGATCTCTGTTACACTGACAAGAGAATTACTTCAGCTTTTCACAGGGGAATTGAGATGACAATCTGGCCTTGCAATCCCAAAGAAACATTTGAAAGCCTTATCACCTACAGCATGTCAAAATAACTTGCCTTCCACAAAGATCCTGTTCCAGTAGATTTTCCCAACTTGATTTCCTCCGAGAAACACTAGATTGGATAAAATCAACATTGAAGTGGAAACAGCTGCCAGGGCAGCGTGAAGTCGACGACAAATTCTCGGTGAGAAAAAACGATCCTGACAAGAAATGAAAAGAAAGACAAGGTTAACACAGAGTTAACACTCCAAAAATACAGAGAAGCTGTTGTTGCAGTAACATTTTTACAACTCACACTGAAAAATGCAATGTAATGATGGCAGATAAGCATTCAGACTCGAGGCCTAATCATTATGGGCCAAATCCTGAAGTCCTTATACTCTGGCAAAACTTCCACTGAGCTGATTGGTAGTTTTAACTGAGTAACAAATTCAGGATTGGCCCTACAGCTTTAACAATTATTTCAATGTAATAGATCATTTTTAATTTTCACTATCTTCCTTGAGGCATTTTGCTAGTGAGTTGAGCAGCAAACACACCTTCCTATATGGCCAATGGTAACCAACAGGTTCTAATAACCAATTGATTTCAAAGGACTAAAGTGATTCTGTCCAAATATAAAGGATTTAAAGAGCCACTTTTGATTAGGTAATAGCAAGTTCACTTTTGATTAGTTAATAAACATTCACTCAAAGATGCCTCAGTTAAATCAGAATTGTTTAGTACAATAAGTTCCCTTATAAAAATTACAAATAGTTTGATTGGAAAGTGAATTAAACTGTAAGTTGTGACATCACTGTTCATATTCATTTCAGAGGTGAACCTAGGTATTCTATAATTACTTACATTGGCAAGACAATTTTTGCCATTGGTGTTAATGAAGCATATAAGTCAAGTTAACCACCACAATAACCTTGGAGCAGACTACCGCACTGTAAATTAATACTGGCTGGACAATTTTAAAAAGTTTTGTCCTCCTTTAGGTTTCATGAATGACAAAGATCGCATTATGGTAAATCAGATTAAGAAAGCATACCGTATAGTTACAGTGTTGTATAAGGAACAACATATATTGTACACCACATTTTCAGGTTCCAAAAGTGTCTATTTGTTAGTCTCTAAGGTGCCACAAGTACTCCTTTTCTTTTTATTTAGGGACTCATCCTCTCAGAATCTGAATGCTTCTTGCAAAGTAGTGAACACTCCGAACTCCCATGGGAGTTAAGGAAACTATCCAAGAAGGGTTCAGTCTCTCACAGCTATTCAGATCAGGTCAGGATGTTGTGGCATAGGATGTTGAGTCTTTTATTGCTGTAGCACCAATAAAGAGCATTAATTTATTTATCTGTGATGGCTGTACTGGACCAGAATTAGTGCGCAGACACCAGAAACATGGAACTTGTACAAAATGGTCCTACAGATTTTACTAGGGAGGGAAGTAGCCTGCTGGCTTTAAAAACATCAGAACAGACATCTGCGGATGACTGAAAATGAAGGCCCAGAAATTTAAATAAATAAACAGGCCTAAAAATGTCATTACAATGAATTTCTGAACAGTAACTCTTTTGTAAACTGCATGTTTACCAACCTAACGTATGTCAGCACTATTCAACAAAGAAATGTTGGCATATATTCACCTGAAAAAAAGTGAATCAATACAGCACACACACAACAATGGAACAATGAGATGCAGTGTGAAATGTAAGCGATAATGGTGAATCTCCCACACAACTCCGGGGAAAATATGCACTGAATATAAAGGCTGGGATTTTCCTTTGAAAAGCTGAGCCCAAAATGAAGTAATCACAGAGGAAAGTGTGTGGACTACAACAATAACCCCAATCTGTGAGTTATTTAATAAAATAATATTTTAGGGCTGTTAATAATAGAATATCATTATTTAAATATTTTTGGATGATTTCTACATTTTCAAATATATTGATTTCAATTACAACACAGAATACAAAGTATACAGTGCTCACTTTATATTATTTTTTATTACAAATATTTGCACTTGTAAAAAACAAAAGAAATAGTATTTTTCAATTTACCTAATACAAGTACTGTAGTGCAATCTCTTTGTCGTGAAAGTTGAACTTACAAATGTAGAATTATGTACAAAAAATAACTGCATTCAAAAATAAAACAATGTAAAACTTTAGAGCCTACAAGACCGCTCAGTCCTACTTCTTGTACAGCCAGTCACCCAGAAAAACAAGTTTGTTTACATTTGTAGGAGATAATGCAGCCCGCTTCTTGTTTACAATGGCACCTGAAAGTGAGAACAGGCTTTCGCATGGCACTTTTGTATCCAGCATTGCAAGGTATTTACGTGTCAGATATACTAAACATTTGTATGCCCCTTCACGCTTCGTCCACCATTCTAGAGGACATGCTTCCATGCTGATGACACTAGTTAAAAAAACACTGAGTTAATTAAATTTGTGACTAAATGCCTTGGGGGAGAATTGTATGTCTCCTGCTCTGTTTTACCCGCATTGTGCCACAATATTTCATGTTACAGCAGTCTCAGATGATGACCCAGCACATGTTGTTCGTTTTAAGAATACTTTCACTGCAGATTTGACAAAACGCAAAGAAGGTACCAATGTGAGATTTCTAAAAATAGCTAAAGCACTCGACCCAAGGTTTAAGAATCTGAAGTGTCGTACAAAATCTGAGAGGGACGAGGTGTGGAGCATGCTTTCAGAAATCTTAAAAGAGCAATACTCCGATGTGGAAACTACAGAACCCGAACCACCAAAAAAGAAAATCAACCTTCTGCTGGTGGCATCTGACTCAGATAATGAAAGTGAACGTGCATCAGTCCTCTCTGCTTTGGATCATTATCAAGCAGAACCCATCATCAACATGAACGCATGTCCTCCGGAGTGGTGACTGAAGCAAGAAGGGACATATGAATCTTTAGCGCATCTGGCATATAAATATCTTGTGAGTTGGGGTGAGGAGGGAGGGCTCAGGGCTGGGGACTGGGGTGCGGGGCGGTGTTTACAAGGGGGGCTCTTCGGAAGAGGAACAGGAACTCCCCCCCTTCTGCTCCTAGCTCCACGTGCTGCCTCTGCCTGCAGGCACCGCCCCCATAGCCAATGGGAGCTGCAGAACGGGGACTTGGGGCGGAGCGGAGGCAGACGTGGAGCTAGGAGCTGGAGGTCGCCATTTCCCTTGAGTCGGATAGGGAACCTGCCCCAGCTCTACCAACCCTCCTCAACCTCAGCACCCGTGGTGCCCTCAGGGACGTCCCCCTGAGCTGCCCCCCCACCCCAAGTTTTAGTCAGAGGTATATAGTAAAAGTCATGAACAGATCACGGACTGTGAATTTTTCTTTACTGTCCATGACCTGTCCATGACTTTTACTAAAAATACCTGTGACTAAAACATAGCCTTAACCATGACTCCTACATTATGCTCTCCCTTCCTCCCTCTCTCTATCATTCTGCCCTCCACCATCAAGGGTGAAAAAATGCCAGTGGCTCAACAGCATACAGCAACCATGAACAGTAGTTTAGCGTGGGAAGCCAAGAAGTGTAATAGATCCTGATAAAACTGTAGGGAGACTTGAGGTAGGCAAAATAACACCCAAATTGGAATTTGGCCAAGGCTCTCACCGAAGTAATGCTCAGGCCCACTGCTGCCTAGCTTATGAGATCTGATAGGTTCACAACCCAAAGTGGCATGACTTTCACATGCATAACAACCTTCCTTAATTAAAACAAACATACAATTATAGGTTTGAGTTTATTTATAAATAGAAATGGATTAGCCTTACAGAAAGGAAAAATCAATAGTGCTATATGTACTACAGACAGCTTGTACTGTTTAAATATGTGTCTTTGGTCATTTACAAGATATAAGAGCATTTCAGCACAGAAACAGTTGCTTCATTGAACTCTCTGAGGGCTATGCTGTAGCTAATTTTCATTATTTTGCTAGGAATTGATCCACAAAGCAGTAAGATTTTCTTGGGAGCATTTCAACTTTCTACACATCTGTAACAAAATAGAAAAATCGAACTGTTTTTTTAAAATGTCTCATGTCATCCAGAAAAATTCAATTATGAAAGTACCTGAGCAGCTACTGTGTCCAAATTAACCTAGTGGAAGCAGTAATTTACCAGTGAGAAAGGACTGAGGTGAGTCTTGATTAACACCAATATTTGTGATTTAAATATTTATCACTTTGTTGATTGTTCTCAAGATCTGACAGTTTGTCTCCATGAAAGCTATTTCAAAAGCTCTTCTCTGTGCTGTTTCGCTCTATTCCACTGCTGCAAGAAAAATGCCAGCAGTTGCTGTAAGTTCTGACTTGAGCTGTATAGTTTCTTTGGAAGCTGGTGTTCAGTTGTGAAATCCTCATCTCCCCCTTTTTCCTGCTGCCAAGAAAAGTGGCATTTAATGAATTGTTTGATGTTTAAGTTACAAAACAGTTGTGGCTACTTGACCAAAAATCTTATATTTGCCTCCATGGTCATTGGCCTCTTTCATTCACAGTCTGGAGTCTATCACTGCCTGCCCTTACATTTGATTTATTTATCTATTTTTCCAATCTGTAAAGATAAACCTACTATGGTGTCTAGGCACATATACAAAAAACTACAATCCCACACCACTCAGATCCTCTGATGGGGCCCAGAAACACAAAGTGCAACATAGGAGAAGTGTGTACAAATGTTGCTTTAAGCGACATCTGCACTTCTGCAGATCCTCAGCAGTCTGTACTCCAGTCCCCAGTGTAAATAAGTGCAGCCTAAACCTCTATCTCAGCCAGTCACTGGGAAAGATGAACTACCACTGCACTCTGCTGTGTTAAAGTAATCTAAGGACAGCAGCTATTGCTAGATTTGGCTCAGCATAACTAGAGTTGCCAGGTGTCCGATTTTCAACCGGAACACCTGGTTGAAAACGGACCCTGGCAGCTCCGGTCAGCACTGCCAACCAGTTCATTAAAAGTCCAGTCAGCAACACAGTGGGGCTAACGCAGGCTCCTTGCCTGCCATGGCTCCACGTGGCTCCTGGTAGCAGTGGCATGTCTGTTCTCCAGTTCCTATGTGTAGGGGCAGCCAGGGGGCTCCGCACGCTCCCGCACCCCAAGCGCCGGCCCTGCAGCTCCCATTTGCAGGAAACCATAGCCAATGGGAGCTGCGAGGGTGGCGCCTGTGGACAGGGCACTGTGTGGAGCCACCTGGCTGTTCCTCCACTTAGGAGCCAGAGGTGGCACATGTTGCTGCTTCCAGGAGATGCTTGAGGTAAGCACCGCCCGGAGCCTGCACTCCTGACACACACACCCTCCGCCCCAACCCCCTGTCCCAGCCCTGATCCCCCTCCCACCCTCTGAACCCCTCAGTCCCAGCCCAGAGCACCCTCCTGCACCCCAAACCCCTCATCCCACACCCCAACCACCTGCCCCAGCCCTGATCCCCCTCCTGCTCTCTGAACTCCTTGGTCCCAACCTGGAGCAGCCTTCTGCACCCCAAATCCCTCATCCCCACACCAGAGCCCTCACACCTGCACCTGAATCCCCTGCCCCATCATGGAGCCCCCTCCCGCACCTTGTACCCCTCATTTCTGGCCCCACCCCAGAACCCACATCCCCAGCCCAGAGCCCTCATCCCCTCCCCATGTGCCAGCCCGGTGAAAATGAGGGAGTGAGTGAGGGTGAGGAGAGTGAGCGACAGAGGGAGGGGGATGGAGTGGACAGGGCCTCAGATAAGGATGGGGCAGGGCCTCGGAGGAGGGGCAGGGCAAGGGTGTTCAGTTTTGTGCAAGTAAAAAACTGGCAATCCTAAGCATAACCTTCTCAATAATCTTCCCTCCAAAAGGAAGGCTTATAAAGACAAATGATGAGCATCACAGTCCACCTCATTTAAAAGTCTGTGCTGGGAGAGGCTACAGCAAACTTCCATGTCAATCCAATATTGCTATTGAGATTGTTGAGGTGGTTAGAATGCTTTAATCAGGGCCTATTCCACAGGCATTAAATCTTGTCAATGTTTCAGGAGTCCTAATATGATTGAACAACAGCTATTTCCCACACTTGTTTTTTGTTACAAGGAACTGCCTTTCCGGAGACTCAAGAATGCAAGCACAAGATAAGAAAAAATTGGAAGCTATGATAAATACTGAGTCTTACACATAACAGAGTATTTATTATAGGACTGCGCATACAATGGAATAAGGATCTTACATGCCAATGCTAAGATGGGTGTGGTATAAATACATTATGCTTGACTCACCATTGCTGTGCTGCAGTTTTACCCTCCGTTATCTTCTAATTGAGCTGAACGCTTAATACAATTTTTGGGAGAGACGACAGTCATTTAGCTTTCTTGTTCACTATCTGGTCTGCGTGATTTTTTTTTTTTTCCTGTCAGCCACCTTATCCAGGACAATTTTAAAGTCAGAGAAAGGCTGTGTACTTTTATTCAGAATATATACTGCACGATTGCCTATGCTCAATACATGAGCAAAGAACTTTCAAGAACGGGACACATAATCCCAGCTTCATCCTTCATTTTCAACCACCAATATATGAAGGATAAGTGTGATTGCGATTTAAGATTGTTGAGTCTCTAGCATTTGAAGCTGATAAGGGATTTTAATAGAGGACTCAGGTTTGTAATCCAAATTATGTTGGAGTGGAACATTAAATGCATTCAGTGCTAATACTGATGACAGCCAGCTGACTCTCATTTCAGTTCGCCTTATTGTACAAATGTACAAAATAAAATATTTTTGCAATGTGTTGTTTATATAAAGGTCATAAAAAAGTTAGAAGGCAAAATACATGTGGACTGTTTTGATTAATTCATCAGGATTATAGTTGCACAAGTGGTATGAATATGTAACTGAAGATGAGACTTGGAAACTTGAATTTCTAACTCCTGGATCATGTACTGAAATTTTCCTTTTGCTAGCTGTCACCAGGGACCTGAGCCTATGTTCTCTCTCTATCCGGCATTATGTCCAAAGGATATTGCCAATAGCATGCTTACCTCTATGAGGCAGCAATACAAGCAATCCAGTTGTTCTGAGTAGGATTCTTGGGTTTTCCCCTTAAGAGATACACTTAGGAATGAGAGCTACCCTCCTCAAACCTCTTCCCCAGGCACTGCAATGATAATAGCTCTCAACAGCCTGAGGAGTAATACCTTGAAGTGTCTTCTAAAACTGGGTAATCTGGACTGTAGTTACGTGCCAAAAATAATGGCACTATATAAAACCAGGAATATGGGTGAAGAGTTGACTGAGAATGGGAGCGGATGGGATGTAGAGAAGGGAAAGGACATATTTTGACTAACGGTTATTGGTTATTTTATTTATCTGTAAATTAAGAATACTGAAAATGGAGGCTAGGGTGTGACTGAGCAGCTGGGGGACCATATGGGATAAAGGAATGGCTGGAGATTTTGACAAAGCTTTGCCAAACAATACAATTCATGTAATTTTTAAAGTGAGCATAAAAATGAAAATTGGGTGGGGTTAAGAAGCTGGGCAATTTTTAAAAACACATCAACATGTATCATCAAAGTAGAATGTTGACCAAATGGTGTCTGGGATGGTCTGGAAACAGAGTGAGTCCAGTGAGAGTGGATGATTCTCTTCTGAGGGGGAAGGAGGCACCCATCTGTTGGCCAGACATAGCATTCCAGGAGGTATGCTGCCTGCCAGGAGCCCGAATCCGAGCCATTAGGAAAGAGGAGACAGACTTATCGAAAGTCTCTGTGTAAGGATAAAAGGGGTAAAAAACAAGGATCATGTCATGGTAGGGGTCTATTACAGACCACCTAACCAGGAAGATAAGCTTCCTGGATGAGGCTTTCTATAAACAACTAACAAAATCATCCAAAGCAACAGGACTTGGTGTTGATGGGGGACTTCAACTACCCAGGCATCTGCTGGGAAAATAACACAGCAGGGCAAAAATTCTCCAACAAGTTCTTGGAATGTATTGGAGATAATTTTTTATTTCAGAAGGTGGAGAAAGCCAGTAGGGGAGATGCTGTTCTAGATTTGATTTTGACAAAGAGGGAAGAATTGGTTCAGAATTTGAAAGTGGAAGCAACTTGGGTGAAAGTGATCATGAAATGATGAGTTCATGATTTTAAGGACTGGCAGGAGGGAAAACAGCACAATAAAGAAAATGGATTTCAAGATGGCAGACTTTAGCAAACTCAGGTAGTTGGTAGGTAAGATCCCTTGGGAAGCTAGTCTAAAGCGAAAAACAACTGAAGACAGTTGGCAGTTTTCAAAGAGACATTATTAAGGTCACAAGAGCAAACTATCGTACTGCATAGGAAATATGGGAAGAGACCACCCTAGCTTAACCAGGAGATCTTCAATGATCTGAAACTCAAAAAAGTGGAAACTAGGTCAAATTACAAAGGATGAACATAAATGTAAGGACAGAATTAGAAAGGTCAAGGCATAAAATGAGATTAAACTAGCTAGAGACATAAAGGGTAACAAGAAAACAGTCTACAAATACATTAGAAGCAAGAGGGAGACCAAGGAAAGGATAAGCCCATTACTCAATGAGGGAGAAAAAACAATAACAGAAAATGGCAGAAGTGCTAAATTATTTTTTTGTTTCAGTTTTAACCAAAAAGTTTAGTAGCAATTGGACATCTAACTTAATGAATGCCAGTAAAAATGTGGTAGGATAAGATGCAAAACTAGGGAAAGAACAAGTTAAAAATTACTTAGACAAGTTTAGATGTTTTCAAGTCACCAGGGCCTGATTAAATACGTTCTAGGATACTCAAGGAGCTGACTGAGGAGATATCTGAGTCATTAGTGATTATCTTTGAAAAGTCATGGAAGATGGGTGAGATTCCAGAGGACTGGAAAAGGGCAAATATAGTGCCCATCTGTAAAAAGGGGAATAAGAACAACCTGGGGAATTACAGACCAGTCATCTTAACTTCAGTACCTGGAAAGATATAAGAGCAAATAATTAAGCAATCAATTAATTTGCAAACACCTAGAAGATAATAAAGTGATAAATAACAGTCAGCATGGATTTGTCAAGAACAAATGGTGTCAAACCAGCCTAATAGCTTTCTTTAACAGGGTACCAAGCCTTGTGAATGGGGCGAAGTGGTAGATGTGGTATATCTTGACTTCAGTAAAGCTTTTGATACTAACATGACTGTCTCATAAACAAACTAGGGAAATACAGCCTAGATGGAGCTATTACAAGGTGGGTGAATAACTGGTTGGAAAACCATTTCCAGAGAGTAGTTGTCAGTGGTTCACAGTCAAGCTGAAAGGGCATATCGGGTGGGATCTGATACTGTTCACTTCTGGGACAACTGATGGAGTTTTAATTGATTTGTAAAATCATATGGGTTCTGGCTACCCGAGCATCCTTCTCTCTCTTGCTCTCTCTCTAGGAGCCAATGGGATTGCTGTGGTCAGGTGGGCACTCTTCCTTATACTCCCATGGATTTGAAGGTGTGAGTACATCCGAGGTAGAGGGCTGTCAGCTCTGGACATCACTCCCTCATTTTGTCCTGCAGAATCCAAATGAATTGATCTTTGGAATATGATGTATGGCCCATGCATTACTCAGGCTTTTGTCTCAGGAGATGACAACACTGGGATCTCAATAAATGGCATCCTGGAGAGAGAGTCTAAGTTATATGTTTTAAAACTATGTATGTTATTCTAACTCTGTACAGCTGCTCAGAGACAGGGAAAGGGGGTAAATCTTCCAAACCTACAGCTTAAGCAAATACATAAATAAAATAGATTTCAGTCCAAATAAAGGGTCATCCATTACGCAGAAAATATTACTGAAAATAGCTTTCATTTATTAGAACCAATGTGTTTCAAGTAAAATGTGCAAGTACATACATCATTCTGTCATTTAAATGGGAAAGGTTTAGATACAGGCTCTTGACCTTCCTAAAGTAAGTGACAGAAAAATTTACATCCAGCAAATGAAATGATACATTTCCTGCATAATATAGGTCATCAAAGCTTAGTATGTGCTGGAAACTAGCTAAGAATGTCTTAATGTACTGAAGAGGCATGTGCTCATTAAAGACTTAATCGTCTGGGAGGTGCTGAGCTCCCTCAATTACCTGGATAAAGCCCTACAATGAGTGCGGGACCCATGTTGAGAGGATATAACTAAGTTTCAGATGCTGGAGGGGGCATGATAGTTACATGGTTTCATGACACACCTTATTTAATTTAGGTGAGTTACATTCCTAAGAATGAAATTTCCTTTCAAAAATGCATTGTAAACTATTTATAGCTGCAGGATCCAGTCAATGGGTGTCTTTCCATTGACTTTATTGGGTGCTGGCTCTGGCCTTTAGGCCCTGGTCTAGCAAACAGTTAACAAATGTGCCTACCTTTACTTGTGTTATTAATCCCATTGACTTTAACAGGACTATTCACATTAGTAAATTTACATTTAGGAGCAAGTGTTTGTAGGATAAGGCCCAATCCTGACAACACCTGTGCACACAAGCAACTTAACTCATGATTTTAATGCAAAACTTCCTGAGTATAGTTACTTGTGTCTACATCTTTACAGGTTCAGGCCATAAAAACTGACCTCGTAATGTCTGCAGATTTCTATAGCTCCAAGGTCAGGACTCGGAGATTGCAAAATGCACTGTTTTATTTAAACAAAATGAAAAAAACCCTGCTCTTAAAACTGCTAAAATAAAGCTCTCTCCAAAGCTGAAAATACGAATGTCACCATTCTTGCCTCTGGTCCCCAGTACTACAGGAGTTATTTTATTATGGAGATAAACAAGTGAAATTCATTTTTATAAAAAAAACTCTGCTGTGCTCTAAGACAATGGGAAAATATACGGAAATTATTACTATGAAACTGGCCCTATAGGTGCAAAAAAGAATTAAAAAGTAACTCACCTCTTTTCCGAAACCACAAAGAGACTAGTTCTTTGACCACTGACGCCATGTGTCAGAGTTATGGTACATTGAAATTGACTTATTATTCCATTTTACTGCAGTCATAAATGCAGATTTAAACACAAAACTTGGTGAAATATTTTATGCTTTCCAAAGACAAAAAGCTTGTATAAAGGGATAGCGCCTGTCATTGTAAAATAGTCAGTGTTTAAAATAAATGGATGATTCCAATTTGATTCACTTCTGTGCTTAGCTCTTTAAGGACAACATTTTTAGTTTTAGTTAATAAACCACAGGTTCATTAACTACAGTATTTTTTTTAAAGTTAAATTCCATTTAATTTTAGTTTGCTTCCTAGCTTGAGACACAAGTCTTGCAGTTTAATGTGGAAGAAACAGGAATGTAAATGTTATGGTTTCAATTGAGATTAAAATTTTTTAGCAGGAACCATTTAAACCCAAGAATGGCTGACAGCATCTCTTTACGTTATTATTATTTTTTGTAATCGAATTTTTGGAAACTGTCCAAAAGCTATAGTAAAGAACATCAAGTAATAAGTACCAGAGGGGTAGCCGTGTTAGTCTGGATCTGTAAAAGCGGCAAAGAGTCCTGTGTCACCTTATAGACTAACAGACGTATTGGAGAATAAGCTTTCGTGGGTGAATACCCACTTCGTCAGATGCATGTACATCTGACGAAGTGGGTATTCACACATGAAAGCTTATGCTCCAATACATCTGTTAGTCTATAAGGTGACACAGGACTCTTTGCCACTTTCATCAAGTAATAAGTTAGTTAAAATTATCTTTTAATGGGAGCCAACTCGTTATACCTTAAATAAATGCAAATGTATGGTTTATTTTCTTACTTCAAATAGAGCAGACTAAATCACAGAATCCTAGAAATCTGCTTTTTAAAATGGCCCGATACTGCTTTTTTCATATCAACAGAAATGCTGCCATTGACTTCAAATGGAGCAGGACTGGGACCTTTCTCCATGCCTCAGGAACTAATTTAGAATTGTGAGCTACAAAACTCTATTACTTTCTTCAGTCTAGTTTCAAATGTCCCAAGCAATGGTGTTCCTTTGAACAAGAATAAAAGAAATAAGAGTTGCCAAAAGCCTCTCTCTCTCTCTCTCTTTTTTTTTTTTTTTACTCTAATAAAATGCCCTGGATACTGACCAGCTTTCTTTGCACAATATTTATTACTGGTTCATCTGCTTTGAATGGAGAAATACAAGTGCTTTGATAAATGGATTAAAATATTATTGAGTTTCACTGTAGCTTCCCTCAGGGTATTTGTATTTTTCCATAAATGCTTTTTGATAACTTCATACAGCAATATTTCTCAGTGAATCACAAAAAGCAAACAGTACAGTTGGGGGACTATTCTACAGCTGGATGCATAAAGCACAGCACTGTTAAGGAACTAAAAGAAAACGGACCCGTTTCAGATCAAACTTTTTTTTTTTTTTTTTAATTAAGATCAGTTTCAACAAACTTTCGAGATGGTTTCTGTTCATGCAGTTTCACTCCCCTCAAATATTGCATCCAGGATAATTTAAGCCCAAATGGCGGAGTAAAACCTCAAACAAAACCATCAAATTTCATTCAGAGCTGTGAAAACAACATGTTTTGGATCACGTTTTAATTTCAATATGTCCAGTTCACTCTAAATCCAGTGCGACTGTACTTGTGTAACCAGGAAATATAGGGCCTGATTCTCCTTATGCCTATATCTAATCAGCACATGAGGAGCAACAACAGGCCAAAGAGGGATCTCAGAATGCTTTAGATTACTCGCAAAAGAGGTACAAAGAAAAAGTGAGACAATCCCATGAAAAAATGCCAAAAGAGGTGATTTATAAACTCTTGGTATTAACTCTGTATCAGTTCATTGTTCAGTAAACCACCACACACATTCAAGTAGTGCTCAGACTTTAGATTCCATGAGTTTTTTAATGCAATTTCAACTTGATTTTTATAAAATAAAAGTTTAATGCTCCTGTAAAACTGAACTCTGTAACACAACCTTAACTATAGGTTTCAGAGTAACAGCCATGTTAGTCTGTATTCGCAAAAAGAAAAGGAGTACTTATGGCACCTTAGAGACTAACCAATTTATTTGAGCATGAGCTTTCATGAGCTACAGCTCACTTCATCGGATGCATACTGTGGAAACTGCAGAAGACATTATATATACTGAGACCATGAAACAATACCTCCTCCCACCCCACTCTCTTGCTGGTAATAGCTTATCTAAAGTGATCATCAAGTTGGGCCATTTCCAGCACAAATCCAGGTTTTCTCACCTCTCACCCCCCCACCCCCATACACACACAAACTCACTCTCCTGCTGGTAATAGCTCATCCGAAGTGACCACTCTCCCTACAATGTGCATGATAATCAAGGTGGGCCATTTCCAGCATAAATCCAAGTTTAACCAGAACGTCGGGGGAGGGAAAGGGGGGGGTAGAAAAAAACAAGGGGAAATAGGCTACCTTGCATAATGACTTAGCCACTCCCAGTCTCTATTTAAGCCTAAATTAATAGTATCCAATTTGCAAATGAATTCCAATCAGCAGTTTCTCGCTGGAGTATGGATTTGCTCCAACCCCTCAGACAGAGACAAACACCTACAAGATCTCTATCAAGCATTCTTACAACTACAATACCCACCTGCGGAAGTGAAGAAACAGATTGATAGAGCCAGAAGAGTTCCCAGAAGTCACCTACTACAGGACAGGCCTAACAAAGAAAATAACAGAACGCTACTAGCCGTCACCTTCAGCGCCCAACTAAAACCCCTCCAACGCATTATTAAGGATCTCCAACCTATCCTGAAGGATGACCCAACACTCTCACAAATCTTGGGAGACAGGCCAGTCCTTGCCTACAGACAGCCCCCCAACCTGAAGAAAATACTCACCAGCAACCACATACCACACAACAGAACCACTAACCCAGGAACCTATCCTTGCAACAAAGCCCGTTGCCAATTGTGCCCACATATCTATTCAGAGGACACCATCAAAGGGCCTAATAACATCAGCCACACTATCAGAGGCTCGTTCACCTGCACATCCACCAATGTGATATATGCCATCATGTGCCAGGAATGCCCCTCTGCCATGTACATTGGTCAAACTGGACAGTCTCTACGTAAAAGAATAAATGGACACAAATCAGATGTCAAGAATTATAACATTCATAAACCAGTCGGAAAACACTTCAATCTCTCTGGTCACGCAATCACAGACATGAAAGTCGCTATCTTGCAACAAAAAACTTCAAATCCAGACTCCAGCGAGAAACTGCTGAATTTGAATTCATTTGCAAATTGGATACTATTAATTTAGGCTTAAATAGAGACTGGGAGTGGCTAAGTCATTATGCAAGGTAGCCTATTTCTCCTTGTTTTTTTCTACCCCCCCTCTTCCCCCCCCCCCCCCCGACGTTCTGGTTAAACTTGGATTTATGCTGGAAATGGCCCACCTTGATTATCATGCACATTGTAAGGAGAGTGGTCAGTTTGGATGAGCTATTGCCAGCAGGAAAGTGAGTTTGTGGCGGGGGGGGGGGTGTGTGTGTGTGTGTGAGAAAACCTGGATTTGTGCTGGAAATGGCCCACCTCGATTATCATGCACATTGTAGGGAGAGTGGTCACTTTGGATGAGCTATTACCAGCAGAAGAGTGAGTTTGTGTGTATATGGGGGGGGGGGGTGAGAAAACCTGTATTTGTGCTGGAAATGGCCCACCTTGATTATCATGCACATTGTAGGGAGAGTGGTCGCTTTGGATGAGCTATTACCAGCAGGAGAGTGAGTTTGTGTGTGTGGTTTTTGGAGGGGGGTGGAGGGGTGAGAAAACCTGGATTTGTGCTGGAAATGGCCCACCTTGATTATCATACACATTTTAAAGAGAGTGGTCACTTTGGATGGGCTATTACCAGCAGGAGAGTGAGTTTGTGTGTGGGGGGGGGTGGAGGGTGAGAAAACCTGGATTTGTGCTGGAAATGGCCCAACTTGATGATCACTTTAGATAAGCTATTACCAGCAAGAGAGTGGGGTGGGAGGAGGTATTGTTTTATGGTCTCTGTATATATAATGTCTTCTGCAGTTTCCACAGTATGCATCCGATGAAGTGAGCTGTAGCTCACGAAAGCTCATGCTCAAATAAATTGGTTAGTCTCTAAGGAACCTTAACTATGTTGCAGGGTTAGGGTCAGCAAACTGACTGTGTAAAAATGTCACTCAGACCTACTCTGCTCCCTGTGTTTATTCAGAATCACATCTGCTTATTTGTGTCACAAAAATAAGTTTTCACCTTTTACATCTATTAGCCCCTGGAGAGCCAACACAGCAAAGGGATTGAAAAATTCTAGGCCAGAAGGGAGCACTATGATCACCTAGTCTGGCCTCCTGTGTAACACACAGGCCCCAGAACCTTCCCAAAGTAATTCCCACAGCAGATCTTTTAGAAAAACATCCACTCTTGATTTAAAAATTATCAGTGATGGAGAGTCCACCAAAACACTTGGTAAATTATTCCAGTGATTAATTTACGATCACTGTTAAAATTTTATATCTTACTTCCAGTCTGAATTTGTCTAGCTTCAACTAGACTTCCTGTTATTCCTTTCTCTGGAAGAATGAGCTGGATTCTAGTCTGGTTTGTGCATCATCAACAGACTTCCAGCTGAAATAAAACCTTTACACCGATGTGCATCTCAATTTCACTTTGCATCTCAGTTGCACTGGAAGTACTTTTAATGCACACGTTTGAGATAGGGGTTCTGGTGCAGCTACGAGTCAGCACAAAACCAAACTGTTGTTCTTTGAGATGTGTTGCACGTCCATTGCACGTTAGGTGTGCATGCACTGCGTGCACAATTGCCAAACATTTTTCCTTCAATGATATCCATTGGGTCAGCACTGGTATCCTGTGATGCCACTTGCTCATGCACTGGTATAAGGGGTCCCGCCAACCCCAAACTCCCTCAGTTCTTTCTTGCCAGTCAACTCCGACAGAGGGTTAGAAGAGTGGGTTGTGGAATGGACATGTACAACACACATCTAGAAGAACAACAAGTTTAGTAACTATTTTTCCTTCGAGTGCTTGCACATGTCCATTGCACATTAGGTGAGTCCCAAGCAGTACCATAGGAGGTGGGATCATGGACATGCTGACTGCAACACAGCTTGACCAAACTGGGCGTCATCTTTAGCTTGCTGGGTGATGGCACAGGGGGATGAAAATGTATGTACCAACAACCAAGTTGCCACTTTGCAGATGTCCTGGATTGGCACCTGGGCCAGGAACACCCCTGAGGAAGCTTGCACCCTCGAAAAATGGGCCGTCACTATCACTGGTGGTGGCGGGACCCCTATCTGTTTGTAGCATGTGCTGATGCACAATGTGATCTGGGATGAAATCCTCGGAGCTGAAATAGAAAGGCCCTTCATCCTGTCTGTTACTGCCACAAGAGCTGCGTGGATCTAAGGAATGGTCTTGTGCTCTCAGTATAGAAAGCCAAGGTGTGTCTAATGCCCAGTGTGTGGAGATGTTGCTCCTCCCTGCTTGCATGTAGGTTCAGGGGAAAAAACGGAAGGAAAATAGCTCGATTACTGTGAAATTTCAAAATCATCTTTGGGAGGAACATAGGGTGAGGACAAAGCTATACCTTGTCCTTAAAAAAGACAGTGTATGGAGGTTCTGACATAAGGGCCCTGATCTCTGAGACTCTCCTGGGTGAAGTGATAGCCATCAGAAAGACCACCTTCCAGGAAAAGTACGACAGGGAACATGTTGCCAGTGGCTCAAACTAGGGGCCTTTGTGTTTTGACATGACCAGGTTTAAGTCCCACAGGAGAATGGGCTCCCGAATCTATGGGTGTAGTCTTTCTAGGCCCTGGAGAAAACAAATGGTCATCTCATGCAAAAAATACTGATCACTCATCCACCGGGCTGTGAAACGCCAAAATTGTTGCCAGGTATACTTTAACTGATGAAATTGCCAGACCTTGTGGGTTCAGATGTAGCAAATACTCCACAATGGTCTGCAGTGACGACCGGATGGGCAAGAGACCTTGCTGGGAAGACCAAATGGAAAAACGCTTCTACTTGGCAAGGCATGCAGCTCTGGTAGAGAGCTTCCTGCTACCTAGCAGAACCTGATGAGCTTGCTCCGAACAGGCCAGCTCTTCGGGATTTAACCATGGAGCTTCCAAACTGTCAAGTGGAAGGTGTTGAGGTTCGGGTGGAGCATTCCACCATGGTTCTGTGATATCAGGTCTGGGAGAAGAGAGAGCGGCATCGGAGTCACTACTGAATTCTTTAAGGATAAATTTGCTATCCTTACTCAAACTTTTGATGCCATATGATTCCCAGTACACCACACTACTGCATTTTGCTATGGGAGGCTGATACAAACACACTTACTTCAAGAGACGTAACTAAATAAGACACATTCCTTATTTATAATGACTATTAAATAGCATAAAGCAATCAAAATGACAACCCAGAGTGAAATTAGAAATCAGATGAAAAGCTACCTCCTAATTTTGATGACATATAAACTTGGCCATTGTTTGCTCACACTACGACAGCATAGAACATGTCTGCACTACTGCTAGCCCTCACAGTTTGGTTAGCTGACATACTGCACATCTTTAGTTATGCAGTGTAGGCAGACTGGGGAAAATGCACCAACCATTGTATCCATTAAGTACTAGGTTTAATCTACTCTAAAAAAAAATCCAAACTTGAATTTCAAATGAACATGAAGCACAAGGGGATTCAACTTACTATTAAGTCTCGAACAAATGAAACAGAAAGTAGCCTCTTGACTCCATTTTCTGCAATTATTCCAAGCCAGTTAAGTGCTGCCCAGAACCAAAGGTAGTTATGGCCCCCGTGCCAATAGCTTACAAATGAAAACGTGATTGCTGTGGAAAACAACATCCCATACACACTGCCATGGGATCCTCCCATTGGGATGTAGATGTACCTGCAGGGGAAATGATAAATAAGCAATGTTATTAAGACCTTATTAAAATCTTGGTAATGTATCCACTGCAAAATAAATTTGATTTTAGAGCAATGTTAGGATTCATTTGACTAATTACCTGACATTTTCCATTTGCAGAACTTGACATAGTTTCTACAAAGCAGCAGACAACTTCATGAAATGTTAACACACAGCATTTGTCAAGAAGATAGGTCTATGGCCAATGGAATTTTGCAGTAAGTGAACACACTGGCTAAACTCCACTCCCATTTCAGAAGATGGTTATTATTTAAAACTGGCGTAGAATGAAATCAACTTATGTAAGAAGGAAGTTCATATAACCAACCTACCATAAATTTACAATAATATTAAAGATTCTCTCAAAAACAATACAATTTTAAATACTTAACATCTTAAAACTAACTTGCTTATTCTTTACTTATACAATATCTGATGATTTTTCCACATACTTAATGGTTTTATGAATCAGTATTTCATAGAACTAATAGAAATTTTGGTTAGATATTTTTAAACAAAAAATAGCCTTTTCTCTACACAAAACTGTAGTCCAGTGGTTCCCAAACTTGTTCCACTGCTTGTGCAGGGAAAGCCCCTGCTGGGCCGGGCTGGTTTGTTTACCTGCCGCGACCGCAGGTTTGGCCGATTGTGGCTCCCAGTGGCTGCAGTTCGCTGCTCCAGGCCAATGGGAGCTGCTGGAAGCGGTGTGGGCCGAGGGACGTACTGACCGCTGCTTCCAGCGGCTCCAATTGGCCTGGAGCAGCGAACCACGGCCAGTGGGAGCCGCGATTGGCCGAACCTGCGGACGCAGCAGGTAAACAAACCGGCCCGGCCCACCAGGGGCTTTCCCTGCACAAGCAGCGGAACAAGTTTGGGAACGACTGCTCTAGTCTATCAATTTTTTGGCAACAAATTCTGTGAATTTTTTTTTTCAAAACTCTGCATAGAAAATACTTAACCTTTTCTAACTAGCTCTAGTATTTAATCCTCTTGATCATGCCCAGGTACCGTACGAAATAAAATAAATACATATTCTCTCTTGCTCGCTCTCTCTCTCTCTCTATATATATACTGTTTAAAAATATCAAAAAAAATTTCTATTATATATATATGAGAGAGAGTTTGAAGTAACTTGTACAAAGTCATTTTCTGTAATTCATGTGACTCTGGGATTTACAATCCACGTGTTTATTTTGTATTAAAATACCAAACATAACATAATCATGAAATTTGACATTGTATTTCTGAAGAAGGAAGAAAGAAAGGAAATGGAACAACTAAATCTTTCCATTACTGAGGTCCATCAACTCCCATTGACTTTAGAGAAAGGTAAATCCCTCTATACTCCCCACTTCGCAGGATCAGGCACAAATATGAAAAGACAGAGAGGACTCTCATCCAAGGAAGTTATGATTTCTGCTTGTGTATGTTAATGGCAAGTATACATTATAGCTACTTTTGTTTTTTTTCAGATACCATTGGCAACTCAATTTAGTCACCCTTCTTTCAGGGTGATGATATTCTGTACTAATCGATTTATATTGAGCAAATTAATCTATGGCACTTCTCCAGGGAAATTTTGCTGTTCGTTTATGAAATTCTAGGCCCAGAGACATTACAGTTTAAGTGCTAATTTTAAAGCTTATTAGATAGATGAACATAGCATTTTACTCTTAATCTTTGAAGTCATAGGCCCAATCATTGGATGAGAGGTAAGGTAAATGATAATAATTATTAACGGTAATATAAATGAAAAAAGTTATGCAATGATTTTCAAATGCTACCATGACACTAGACATAATTTATTAACATTAATATACCTTTGTGCATATATGGAGCACTCACTACAGAGAAAATCTTATTACATTTATATTGATTTTGCATTCAAACACATTCATAAAGTGTTTCTAAAATAAATAAAAATGTGTTTTCTGTCAATAGTCATATAACAGTTATATCTGTATATGGTATTTATTATTTTCTGCTCTGGTCCTGTCTTCTCTCATTACATACAAATTGTAAATTCTATTTTTGAATAATACACATTTGTAATTAAATTGCCTTGTCGCAGTATTCTGCCATATGTCGCCACCTGTTGCAGGCCAAAGAGGCATATATTTGGAATCTAAATAGAAAGATCCCCTGCGGGGCCTTTACTGCAACCTGCTACAAAAGATATAGCCACTCTCTGACTGTTTCAAACACTTCACATGTGTCCACATCAAAATCATTACAAAACAAAGGAGTACAAAAATAAGAGACGGAAGAAGGGTTTTTTCTTCTTACCCACACTTTCCAGGACAGACCGTCAGAACAGCTTGAGTGCCCTTTGGTCTCTCTCTATTTGGTGATAAGGCTACTGTTTATATACTCCCTTTATTTCCCATCATGCCTTGCTGTTAGTTAGTATTGCTAATTATGGTTTCCTCTGTGGACTACTCTTCTGGTTTTCAGACATGGACCATTGTAACCACCAACAGCCAGCTTCATCCATCAGGCTGGGAGAGAGAGGTGACTCCAAGCCAGCCAGCTCACAGAATGCCAACTTTAGGCCCTAAAGCCAGCATCAGCAAAGTAGATCTCTCTGTCAATCCCTGTTTTGCCAAGACCACCTCTTTCCCTTCACAGGTAGCATTCTCGTCCCGCTGGGATTCTTACAGGCAAAGCTGAAGTAGGGTTTTACTGGCTCAGGAGGGTTCCCCTCAGAACTCAAAAGGGAGCATATACCCTGTTACACCATCTTATGGAAGTGTGACATAATTTATAACAAACCCAGAATTACAGACCAATAAGGAGCTCAAGGACCTGACTTGTATTAAAGATCCAATTCTATAAACACTGACATCAATGGAAGCCTTTCTATTGACTTCACTGGGAGCTGGACTGGCCCTTAATGTGTAGATAATGATTAAAAATTTCCATACAACAAAGTCTTCTTCCTGATATTCAAGCAGTATGGAAACTGTTTTATAATCTCTTGTGCTCAGCTCCTAATGCTACTGTTAGCACAAATAATATCCATTTTTGTCAAGGTGGATATTACCAGCAATAGGCTTAGAAATGCCAGGTTTAATTTAAAAATGTCTATTTCAATTTCAGATTGGTTTACAAGGCCACAAATGGCTCGCACCAAGTGAGCATTCAGGTTGCTGTGCTGAGAAAAATGGGCACAGTTTTCCGAGTTTTACTGTTTAATGCCAGCAGTTGGTTAATTAGCAGCATTAGTTTAAATTTTGTTTAGAAAACTCTCCGGTGAATTTTCAGAGTCAAGTGACATTTTAGCTCTATAATTCCCATTGATTAAAGTGGGAGTTGTGTGGCTAAACCCTTGCATGCAGCTTTCAATATTACTTTTTAAAATACTGTGTCACCCTTGCACGTTGCATGAGAACCAAAAACTGTGTCTATATTTAGTAGCATTTAACCTGTCACTACAGAGCTGCATGCTGTCTACCTATGTGTGGGGACCAGGAAGAGAGAACAGAGCCTCTTCCTTCCCTAGCACTTCTATACAAGAGTAAGAAAACTGCTGACAAAGCACTTTCTGACTTCTAGTCAACATGTCTGGTAGTAAACCACTGACTTCCAGGTAGGCGGCATGACAAGGCCTCTACCCAAGCATTTTTAAGCAGCTGTTACAACAAGCAGTACATGCCGCTGATTGCTGTAGGACTCCTCCCAAGCTGCCTCTGCCATTTTGTCTGCCTCTCTTTTATGCAGGCTGAATCGCTTGTGTAATCTCCTCTAACATGCTAAAGAATTAGACCTTAGTTTGTTCAGATCATGAAAAACATGTACATAACTCACCGTATAGCATGCATAAATTACACTAGACCTATGTATTTGTATTTACACTTCACAATGAATGGTCCTGTTTGCACATTAGGTCATTCAGATAGCTCATCTCATGGCCAGTCCTGACAGCTCTACTCCAGCTGTTTTGTGCAGCTTTGATGAGGATAGTGGTGGCTTGTAAAACAGATACCACCATGAAAGTGCTTTTTCATGACCAAAAGTACTTTGCTTATTCATAAGCATGGGGATCATTAAGATAGTTTCTTAATTTTTCTCTACATATTTAAATCAGTATGTAAGGAGGAGTAAGCCAGTGAATGATTGTAACTAGTGCAGAGACTGAGGTGACACATCAGCTTCAGCCTGTGAACTAATCGCAATTGATAAGGAAATCCATTTACATCTAAGTTGTGAAAAAAGTTAAAAAAAAGTGAAAGAGAAAAAGTAACTGGCCAATAACTTACACTGCATTTACTCCAACCTAAAAGTGGATACAAGAGGTTCCTGGAGTGAAATCCAATACAATGCCAGTGCAGTGCAGGAAGATAAAAAGCTACATGTGCAAGTAATTTAAAAAATAGAACGGAGAACCTAGGGCCACCTTCTCTGTGCACCTACATTTCCTGTAGACTTGAATTTGGGGCACAAAAAGAATACAAGATCAGACCACCAGAATTTAATTGCCTGCTTTCTGTCTTCAGTTCTATAACAGATGCTCATTTTTCTATCATATCACTTTTTCATAGCTCTTCCACAGACTAGAAACTTGGCCTTAGGTCAAACTCAGTTGAGGAGAGTTTGATATTAGGCAAGCATACCCTAGCTATATAATATCTCACCTTTTCTCAAAAAGAAAAGGAGTACTTGTGGCACCTTAGAGACTAACCAATTTATTTGAGCATAAGCTTTCGTGAGCTACAGCTCACTTCATCGGATGCATACTGTGGAAAGTGTAGAAGATCTTTTTATACACACAAAGCATGAAAAAATACCTCCTCCCACCCCACTCTCCTGCTGGTAATAGCTTATCTAAAATGATCACTCTCCTTACAATGTGTATGATAATCAAGTTGGGCCATTTCCAGCAAAAATCCAGGTTTTCTCACCCCCCACCTCCCACACACAAACCCACTCTCCTGCTGGTAATAGCTTATCTAAAGTGACCACTCTCCTTACAATGTGTATGATAATCAAGGTGCGCCATTTCCAGCACAAATCCAGGGTTTAACAAGAACATCTGAGGAGGGGGGAGGAGGTTAGGAAAAAACAAGGGGAAATAGGTTACCTTGCATAATGACTTAGCCACTCCCAGTCTCTATTCAAGCCTAAATTAATAGTATCCAATTTGCAAATGAATTCCAATTCAACAGTTTCTCGCTGGAGTCTGGATTTGAAGTTTTTTTGTTGTAATATAGCAACTTTCATGTTTGTAATCGCATGACCAGAGAGATTGAAGTGTTCTCCGACTGGTTTATGAATGTTATAATTCTTGACATCTGATTTGTGTCCATTTATTCTTTTACGTAGAGACTGTCCAGTTTGACCAATGTACATGGCAGAGGGGCGTTCCTGGCACATGATGGCATATATCACATTGGTGGATGTGCAGGTGAACGAGCCTCTGATAGTGTGGCTGATGTTATTAGGCCCTTTGATGGTGTCCCCTGCATAGATATGCGGGCACAGTTGGCAACGGGCTTTGTTGCAAGGATAGGTTCCTGGGTTAGTGGTTCTGTTGTGTGGTATGTGGTTGCTGGTGAGTATTTTCTTCAGGTTGGGGGGCTGTCTGTAGGCAAGGACTGGCCTGTCTCCCAAGATTTGTGAGAGTGTTGGGTCATCCTTCAGGATAGGTTGTAGATCCTTAATAATGCGTTGGAGGGGTTTTAGTTGGGGGCTGAAGGTGATGGCTAGTGGCGTTCTGTTATTTTCTTTGTTAGGCCTGTCCTGTAGTAGGTGACTTCTGGGAACTCTTCTGGCTCTATCAATCTGTTTCTTCACTTCCGCAGGTGGGTATTGTAGTTGTAAGTTGTAGTTGTCATTATGCAAGGTAACCTATTTCCCCTTGTTTTTTCCTAACCGCCCCCCCCCCCCCCCCCCGACGTTCTTGTTAAACCCTGGATTTGTGCTGGAAATGGCCCACCTTGATTATCATACACATTGTAAGGAGAGGAGTACTTGTGGCACCTTAGAGACTAACCAATTTATAAACTGGTTAGTCTCTAAGGTGCCAGAAGTACTCCTTTTCTTTTTGTGAATACAGACTAACACATCTGTTACTCTGAAACCTGTCATTGTAACGAGAGTGATCACTTTAGATAAGCTATTACCAGCAGGAGAGTGGGGTGGGAGGAGGTATTTTTTCATGCTTTGTGTGTATAAAAAGATCTTCTACACTTTCCACAGTATGCATCCGATGAAGTGAGCTGTAGCTCACGAAAGCTTATGCTCAAATAAATTGGTTAGTCTCTAAGGTGCCACAAGTACTCCTTTTCTTTTTGCAAATACAGACTAACACGGCTGTTACTCTGAAATCTGTCACCTTTTCTCAGTATCTAAACCGTCTTGTAGCATAACATGCAAACTTTGCATTCACTGTAGCAGCTGGTGCTGAGTTTAATTTTAGAATTCAATGTTAGGTCTCAGATAAAACAGATACATCTGAAACTTGAACAAGAGGTATTGGAAAGCTTAAAAAATAAAGGAAGGGGAGACTGTTTTGTACAGTACTTCAGAGAACTGTAAAACAAGATGCTAGACTCTTCAGTTTACTAATCATTAAGGTTTCTGGGAAAGATATAATTGTTGCAGTTTTCATGAATAAAATGTAATTGTTTTTTATTGTTGTTATTGTTTTTTCTTAATTCTTCTTTAGGCTCTTGCTGTTAATCAAGAGGCAATGACTACAGCAATTTTATGTTCTAAGGATGTGGTTTTATTCACTTTTCACCTGTCTTCCATTCTGACCAATGTTTCTTCCTTACTAGAATCCATTCAATAGCCCTTCTTGATATCTAACACAAAATAGAAGGGGCCAATGATGGTTAGGAGATGCTACTGATCAGCTGCAGGAGGTTGACCATCACTTCTGGTTTTGTGATCAGGAATTCTGAGTCCAGTTCCACACACCTGTATTAATTTTATTCCAAATGTATCAGTACTTCTTCACATATGTGAATGTGTGTGTACACTCCAGTGTTTATACATGCATATGTACCAACGTACTGCAGCATGTCAGCCTTCTGTTTTACTGAGGTGACAACCAAAGTGGTACAATCTTGAATATCATTCTATGTTGAAGTACTGTACCATAGGAATAATATCACAGCCCCAGATTGTTACTTTATTTTCCACAAATGTTACATTTTACTCTAATATCCAAATATATTCATTAAAAAGTTAACACTTGCCAACAATTATCACAGAGTGCCTATAATTATTTCCTATTCTAAGGAGGGGGTAACTGGCAGCTCAGAAACCACTGTTTGGTGACTATTAGCAAATACTAACTTTTTAATATCAGCCACTGCACTTCCAGGTCTATATGACAAATCAATGTAGCTCAGAAGAACACATTCCAGACACGGTGTGTTAATGGTTTGTAACTGGAGTAGATGTTTACCATATGTATGCAAGGAGAAGGATGCAGACACATCTTAAAGTGTGGTTCTGCAATAGTTCAAACAACCTGCAGCAACCCTATGGGCTGCAAAACAATCCTTAGTGGATACTATATGATAAGCAAACAGCCGACTTGCCAGGCCAAAGGCTCCATTAGCAACACATGCAGAGAACTGGGCTTGCATGGAAAAGCAGAAAGCTCTCCCTTGAGTTTTTCTCACTGGTAAACCACATTCTGACCAAAGGGCCAAGGAATTACTATTCAAAGTTGAAAATATGCATGTTAGAACATCGACAAAACCTACTTAAGCAACTGGATTAGATCATTCAGAATCATTTCAGTTTCTCAAAAGAGTAGAAACTTCCACAGTTTTTTTTAAATCCAGCAACTGAATACTGAACCAATGTTAACGTTGTAATACAAGTACTAAGTATCATTACC
The DNA here is from genome assembly GCF_965152235.1 of Eretmochelys imbricata. Lineage (NCBI taxonomy): Eukaryota > Metazoa > Chordata > Testudines > Cheloniidae > Eretmochelys > Eretmochelys imbricata. Next base: position 167,942,334 of record NC_135574.1, read on the forward strand.
GTTATTGTTAGCTGAAGAAAAACACAGGCCTGGGCTACACTTGCAGATGTACAGCGCTGTGAGTTAAACCTGCTTTCGTACAGCTGAATAGGGAAAGCATTGCAGTCTGTCCACATTGGCAGCTGCCAGCGCACTGTTGTGGCCACATTTGCAGCACTTGTAGCGGCCTTGGGAGTGGTGCATTATGGGCAGGTATCCCACAGAGCACCTCTTCCCATGATATCGAGTCGCATAATGCGTAGAACACGAGATTGCTTGTGGTATTCGTGGACATGCTCACCACCGTGGAACACCGCTTTGGGGCTCAGGAAACAAGCACTGAGTGGTGGGATCACATCGTCATGCAAGTCTGGGATGACGACCAGTGGCTGCAGAACTTTTGGATGAGAAAAGCCACTTTCATGGGACTGTGTGAGGAGCTCGCCCACACCTTATGGAGCAAGGACACAAGATTGAGAGTTGCCCTGACAATGGAGAAGCGGGTGGCTATTGCAATCTGGAAGCTGGCGGCTATTGCAATCTGGAAGCTGGCAACTCCAGACAGCTACCAATCGGTTGCGAACCAATTTGGAGTGGGAAAGTAGACCATTGGACTCATGTTGATGCAAGTTTGCAGGGCCATTAATCGCATCCTGCTCAGAAGAACCATGACTCTGTGTAACGTGCAAGACATTGTGGATGGCTTTGCACAAATGGGTTTCCCTAACTGTGGAGGGGCGATAGATGGGATGCATATTCCTATTCTGGCACCACCCCACCTAGCCTCCGAGTACGTTAATCAGAAGGGGTATTTCTCTGTGGCTCTCCAGGCACTTGTGGATCACTGTGGGCGTTTCATTGACATTAACGCAGGCTGGCCAGGAAAGGTGCATGACGCATGTGTCTTTCAGAACACTGCCCTGTTCAGGAAGCTGCAGGCTGGGACTTTTTTCCCAGAGCGGAAGATCACAGTAGGGGAAGTCGAAATGCCCATTGTGATCCTTTGAGACCCTGCTTACCCATTAATGCTGTGGCTCATGAAACCCTACACAGGGAGCCTTGACAGCAGCAAGGAATGGTTCCACTACAGGCTGAACCAGTACCGAATGACTGTGGAGTGTGCTTTTGGCTGTTTAAAGGGCCGCTGGCGATCTCTATATGGGAAGCTGGACTTGGCCGAACACAGCATCCCTGCGGTTATATCTGCATGCTGTACCCTCCATAATATTTGTGAAGGGAAGGGCGAAATCTTCACTCAGTCATGGACCTCTGAGGTTCAACACCTGGAGGCTGAATTTGCACAGCCAGAGAGCAGGGCTATTAGAGGGGCCCAGCGCAGGGCTGCAAGGATTAGGGATGCCTTGAGGGAGCAATTTCAGGCTGAAAACCACCAGTAATGTCTGGTGCCCTGCACAGGAGTGAAGTGCAGTGGTTCCAATGTTAGTCGGAATCTGTGTTTGCTAAGCTGACTTGCAGTGCATGTTTCTTTCCTGGGCTAAGGTATCTTTTACTTTATACAATAATAAAGAATGTTTTCAAAGCCAAAAAATCCATTTATTGAAAAGAAAATTCATTTATTGAAAAGAAACAACTGCTTGGGAAACAGAAAGGGCAAGGGGGTGGGGTGGGGAGGGGAATGGTTCAATCATAGATTTGCATATGTCCTGTTCTCATACTCAGCCTTCCTGTCTGGAGTGCTGTGCAATGAGTGCTGCACTTCAGGATGGCTATAATTCAGGATGGGGGTTGAGTGTAGTGGGTATGAGTCATAGTTTTCAGGGCTGGCTGGTGAAGCTACAGGTGTTGGAGGCAGCTGCTGGCAATAAGAACCCGGATGTTGGGGAAAGTGGGTTGGAGGTGACATGGGGGCACAAGGGAAAGAGTTTTGGGACAATGGCTGCGGGGGGGATGGGGGCACACGCGCGGTAGTGTTCCGCCTGCATGGCTACAAGCGCCTGGATAGAGTCTGCTTGGAGCTCCATTGTGCTTATCAGCCAATTGGTGGTTTGGTGCCGGAGCTACATGGTTTGCCGCCAGTGCACTGCATTTTCCTGGCGGATCCTGCTTTTGCTCTCCCTCCACTCCTGCACTTTTTGATTCTCTTTAAGAGATTGCTGCATCACTTCTTGCAGCATGTCTTCTTTGCTTTTTCGTGGCCTCCTCCTGAGTCTTTGCAGTCTCTCGGTCAGAGCTAACATGGACTGCTGAGATCTCAAGATTGCATCTGTAAAGGGAAAATGCAACACTTAACAGAGGCAGCATTGTTTATACCAGACAGAGTAATGATTCCCTCGAACTTAAGGAGGGCACACACGGTCTACACAAAAGCATAATTTTCCCATCCCAAAGAGAGCGCAGATAATCCACGGGAGCACCAAAATGGTGAGTAAGCACAGTGTCAAGGGGGACTGATTGTTTCACAGCTGTACTGTCCTCTGGGTTTCTGTGCCTTGGGGAGAGCCAACAGCTGCAGGGGCACCTGCACTGAACACTGTCCCAACATTTTCCACAGGAGTCCATCCTGGAAGATATCTCGCTGCTGAGGCTGACCTGGGAAGCAAGGGAGGGTCTTCTAATGCAATGCAGCTTCCGCCTGGCCCATATGCAGCTTGCCTGTGTGCAGCAATCGTCCCCCTGCCCCTCGCGGCACAGTGGTGGGGACACATTAGCCTTACTGGGACAAGGAACATAGTGGTTCTCCCAATAAACCTGCGCAAGCGCATTGCCCACATCTGGATGAGACTTCCGAAGAGATTACCGAGGCCGATTACCACGATGTGATAGACCACATCAATGTGCTATTCCACATCTAGGCATGCATGCAGCCCTAACCCTCCTTGCCCAAAGAGCCCGCACCGAAAAAATTCCTTCCCGAAAAAAAAGCCGCTTACCGGGAACCTGCTCTTCTGTTTGTCCTCCACCAAGTACCAGCCACTGCGACTGGCTACCTTCCTCCTGGCTTGAGAAGAGCTCCTGGCTGCATGCCTCCAGGGATTCCGGGGTGTCTCCCCTCACCCCAGCACCCTCACTCCCACTTTCCTCCTCCTCCTCCCGCTCTGAAGTGTCCATGGTGGTGCTCGGAGTGGAGGTGGGGTCACCCCCAAGTATCGCATCCAGCTCTTTGTAGAATCAGCAGGTCGCTGGGGGAGCACCCGAGTGGCTGTTTGCCTTGCGGGCTTTGCAGTAGGCACTCCGCAGCTCCTTCACTTTAATCCGGCACTGCAGTGCCTCCTGGTCATGGCCCCTTTCCCTCATGCCCCTTGATATCTGCCAGAAGGTATCGTAATTCCTACGGCTGGAGCGCAGCTGGGACTGGACAGCTTCCTCCCCCCAAACACTGATGAGATCCAACAATTCTCCATTGCTCCATACTGGGGCTCCCCTGGCACGTGGACGCATGGTCACCGGGAAAGATTTGCTGAGAGCACTCCACACCTGGCTGAGCAAACAGGAAGGCGATTTTCAAAATTCCCAGAGAATTTAAAGGGCGGGTCTGACAGCTGGTCAGGGCAATCTGAGGCCAGGGCAGTAGAGTTCGAACTGATTACCAGATTACTAGAACAGGCATCGTGGGATACTTCCAAATACTTCTGGAGGCCAATCAGAGCGCATTGGGTGGCCACACTGGTGCTGCAGTGCATCAGCAGCGGCGCAACAAACTTTATTCCTCTGGGGGAGGTGAAGTACCGGCAGTGCTGTAGCCGCGGAGACACAGCGCTGTACGTGCCTTGCCAGTGTGGACGGGGAGTGAGGTACAGCGCTCTGGGCGGCTTTATTGAGCTGTAACTCACAAGTGTAGCCAAGGCCACAGACAACACTGACATTGTCCTGAACGCGTGCTTCCCCCCTCACACAAGGGATTATATCTGTCTTTACATTACTTTTCCTGGCTTCTGACCCGATTTAATATTAGTATTTAAAATTGGACTTTATACTTTGCTCATTACACACAGGATTGTATAGTTGTCTCTTCCAAGAAACTGGGCACCCTTCTTTTAGTACAAGCCTGAACAGCTTAAGACAGCTTATCTACAACAGACAAGCCGCTCCATTTACACAGGATATCATAATTTTAACTCACTAGGCGAACATTAGTGAATTAGATAAAATATGTAAATGTCCCTTCAAATCCCTGCAGTAACACAAACACAAACGTAATTACTGAGGTATTTAAAAGTGACATTTATTTATGGAGAAAAAGTTTCAAAACCAATAGTCATTTCTTTAGTCTGTTAAAAGTGGCAATATAAAAAAATAAAGACACCACAATAATAAACTCATCCTCTTAGAATACATCTTGCTTTTTTCAAGCACTGTTTAACAACAACTGTAAACAAATTTTTGTTTGGATGACTCCAGGAATAGTTATGAAGAACATTTTCAACTCCTACAGGACACTTGACTGGTTTTATCCTTATAGGCCCCAATTCAGTAGTCTATCCCTATTCAGCACAGCACTTAAGTACGTGCTTAATTTTAGTCATGTGTTTAATTCTCATTGACTTCACTGGGACTGAAACATGTGCCCAAAGTTAAATATGTGCTTAAGTGATGTGCTAAACTGGGATGGGCTTCAGCTCATGCTTAAATGCTTTCCTGAATTGGGGCTGTACATCAAAACATACAGGGCATGTACTTGTCCAGGATTTTACTCACATGCAGGCCTTGGAATGTACTTACTATAGTTGAATGAATAGTAGAAACATATATTTGTGAGTATTTGTTTGAAATTGAAAATGTATTTTGATTAAACCTTATTTGTGAACCTCTCGTTTGCTGTCTGTGAACATTTCAATACTTGAGCTTTACTTGTGAGAAGTCCATTTTAAACCTGAATGCTCAACTATCTGGCACAAGTGAATTTTGAAATGTATGTTTGAAAGCTGAATTGGCCGTTATGAACTGTGCATTTTATTAATTATTATTATTTATAATGGAGGAGCACTTAGAAGCTTCAACCAAGTCAGAGCTAGGCACTGAACAGACTAATGTGAAATGACAATCCTTGACCCCAAAAGCTTACAATCAAATCTAGAGTCTAAAATTCAACATCTCTTGGCAGTTACATAAGCCATAGGATACTGTTTCTTTTCCTTAACTGGATGACTTATATAACGAACCAATACAACAAACCTCACGAGTAGCATTGTGTCAATTAGTTACAGAAATCATCCAATGAGATGAGAAACAAAACTCTGAATTGTAATTATCTCCAATTTGAAAATGATTGTCAGACAAAGTTTTATTTGATGAAGAAAGTAATTAATTTTGAATAATGAATACTGCACATTTGAGAATTTTGTGATCCATTCACAGACAATCTGCAAACAGAAAGGCAAAATTTACTGAATAATTTGCTGTGAATTATTTGCTTATCTCTAGCCCAGATACTTAATCTACAAGCTGCTATCCACCACCAAAGATATTATCAGAAAAATTTTTGGTTGCTGTGGAGAATCACAAAGCATATGGTCTATATTCAGGGAAGATTTTATTTGATGCTATTCTGATCTATGCAAACTGTTCCCATATACTTCAGTGATGTTTGCAATAAGCATAAGAATAGCTTAGATTTGGAAATGCCCTGTTTTCAGGTTGCATTACGCTTCCTTAAAATCAGTGAATGTTCCTCAGTAACAACTGTAGGTACCTAATGCTCAAAGTGAGCATGAATAGCTCTGATAGCATTGCTGGTTTTTGTTTTTTGGGTTTTTTTTGCCTTTTGCACTAAACATCTCAAATGTGAAGATGGTGAAAAAGAAAACAGTGCAGGAATGTATAGCTCTTCTTGAGGTCTATCAGCATGTTTGATAGACTCCTTGAGTAACCTTGCAGAGTCATGACATGATTAGTCATGGAGCTAATGAATGCGATTTGTTTCACATACCACATTGCAGAACGGATTCTTCCAAACCAAATCCCTTGGAACATTAGGCATTCAGTAACCATACGACATTATTTGTACTTGCAATTGCTGCTACTCCTCATTTTTTTTCTTTGTTTATTAAGAGCATTTGCTTTTCCTACATAGCTTAACAACAGCTTGTACCAACAAAAACAAAACTTTAAGAGGCAACCTCTAAGTTTGCTCACCCAGTATTTGCATCTGTAAGAAACCTTTTGCATGTGAAAACATCAGACATACATCCACAGATCAAAAGAATTTAAATTTGACCTTAACTGTATGTTTAAACGTTCCCCGTTTGGGGGTGAAAAATCATACTAATATATTTAGACTTGTGTTCTTGACTTCTTAGGGGTTCTACAAAGCCGGTATAAGACCAACAGCAGTTCTGTACCACATTTAAAAATGAACCCTCAAGACTTAGGGCCAAATTCAGAGCTATTGTAGGCAAGCAAAACCACTTTAGTAATTATTCCATAACTGCTACTTACAATAGGTCTGATTTTGGCCCTAAGGGTTTAACAATAGCACATATCAAAATACACATTAATACTAGAACTAACCCTGCTGCTGCTAATATTAATTAGGGTAATAATGAAACTATCCATCAAAAATTATTCAGCAGAGTTGAACCCTGGCAGGGACTCTGAATGTAAAAATTTATACTCCTTAACTCTGGATCTCTAGCTATTAGCAGGCAGGTATCCTAGGAGCAAATACAGTCTTTGTTGATCCACTGTGACACTAAACATTTCATAATATCTGCATGATAGTATCTCCACCACCTGCATTAGAACAATTTGATACATAGCCTTAAAGCAGGTTTGAATGAGAATGTTCACTTACTCCTAATTCTTGCCTATGTCACACACAATCACAAATGTACCTCTTTCTAGATTTTTTTAAAGTGGTTTTTACCTATTGAGATCTGGGAAGAAATACTGGGCTTAAGCATTTAAGACACTTCTTCCATCCCAGGATATTCACCCTGTCTTTTGCCACTGCCATATCTAAGCACAGATGGATTTGACCCAGTGGCTTTTATCTCTGCTTGCATGCTAGTTCAGTTCCAAGCTCAGTTAACTTTAACAGTGCCTACAAATAACCTCCTTAAACACATTTTTGGCTCTGAGAAGTCAGGATTAGTGTTCCATAAGTGGGTCAATCTCCAGCTTCAGCAGCTCTCAGAAGATTGTGACATATATTTGGACACAGAAAGTTCCCATGGTGCCATCAAGATTCTTGCTGAATAGAATGCGTGGGTACGGAAGCCAAATCTGTGATGCTCAGCAGGGCTGAAGCCTACATTTTATCCTTGTTATACTGGGCTTTTTGTTAGCAAGTTGGAGAACGTTTTCAGCTGATAAAATAAATGAGTATGCACCTTTTAAAAAATTTGGTTATTTAGTGCATCATTTTGCATTTACACTTTCTATTAACCTAATAACCTTTTTTTTTAAAAAAATAAAAGGGTATGTCTCTCCTCTGCACTGGTCTTTTCCCTTCATTCTATGTTTTACCCCTTTTCTCTACTGTGACCCTTCTAACTGACTTAGAAGCAGGGTGTAGGGCATCATCCTTCCAGTCTGCCTTGATTTGAAAGTGGATGGACTTACGATGAAGTCTTTCATGATAGCAGACCAATATAGGGGATAAGGAGAAGGATGATAAATTTTACATCTATATAGTGGTCACCATTAATGAAAATTTTAAGTGAGGGTGATTAACCATTGGAATATCTTAGCAAGGGATGTGGTGGATTCTCCATCACTTATAACCTTTAAATCAATCACTGACTGTCTTTCTAAAAGATATGTTCTAGTTCAAACAGAATTTAAAGGCTTGATGCAGGAATTCCTCAGTGAAATAGTATGGCCTTTGTTATACAGGAGGTCAGACTAGATTGTTATAATGGTCCCTTCTGGCTTTTAGATCTATGACTCAACCTTTGCCAACGGTTATCACATAATAAGATTTCAGATTACCACAGGATAAGAGATATCTGCAATAATTCTGATGTAATGACTGGCAAATATTCACTTTTTAATGGCTTACCCTATATGCAGTGCCTCTCATCTTGAAAAATCCCAGAGTACTCCGCAAATGAACCAAATTACACAGATCACTACTTAGTATTGAAAAGCCATTTCTGAGGTTAGACACTGAAAGTATTTAGCAGAGCCCAGCACCACTAAGCTTGCATTCAGCATAGAAAGTGAAGAATACACTAACCCAATTTAAACTACAGATATAGGGCAAAATATAACCTTATTCTTATTAAGAGTGTCAAGAGATCACAAGTCATTAGGATTCTGGTTTCACTTTTCACACCAAAGACCACACCTCCAGCAAAATAGTGTTCCCTTATACAAAGGTGGGGTATTGGAAGATGACTGATTCAGAATAAAGACTGCTTCCTAATAAATGGCTAAAACAACTTCCTGTAGTATTTAGATGCTCTTTGAGAGTCTTCCATCTCAGAATTGATTTAGCATGTGAGATCTGACAACATGGTAGCATAAAGGTGCATGGCTTCAAGTGTCCTGAGCAGTAACAGAACATGTATAAAACACTCCTTCACTAAATGAAATCTGAATAGCTCTTGATCGACTGACACATAGACAAGACTAAGATAAAAGCCTCAGAATTGGCCTCCACCTCCATCTCCCATGTTGAAAAGTACCACCACATTTTATTTTGAACTCATACCCCTTTGCTAGGAGAGGAAATGGGCAGAACTAGAAGAGACATCCTATGTAGGGCTTGTCTATACGGAAAAAGTTATACTGGTTTTAGTTAAGATGTGAATTTATACCAATGCATTCATATGGTATAACTCCCTGTGTGGACACTCTTTTTTATTGGATTAGCTTAGAACACTTTGAAACGTTGTGACACTCCATACCTCAAAGCAGCACCCTGAAACCCGCATATTCACCACCGTCATATAATTATGATTTTTTTTAAACAAAGTATGCCTTGTGAAGTATCGTTTTTAAAGTCTTGATCTCTTGAACATTAATATCCTCTTGGATTGTATGTGCTACCATTGTATGTGAAGTTATGAAGTTTTGAAGTTTTGTTACATGGGTTGTGAGGTTGGGAACACCCACAAACAGCCTTTCAGTTACAATGGAGTAGCCAGACAACGGTTAATGGCTCATCAACACCCATCAAGGAAAGAATCCACTATAGCAGGAAATGTATACAATGCCGATTTCTCAGAAAGAACATGTAGACCAGCGGTACGCAACAGAGGGCCCACGGGCCTCCCAGCCCTGAGGCCCCATGGCTAAAGCCCAGAGCCCGAGCCCCAGCACCTCCGTGGTGCTGAAGCCAGGACCCGTGGGGTTGAAGCCCCAATCCCTGGTGCCCCCTGCTGGGCGGAAGCTGGGAGCAGCGGGGCTGAATCTCAGAACCCCGAGCCCCAGTGCTCCCCACAGGGCAGAAGCCCTGAGCCCATGGGCAGAGTTGGGAGGAACAGGGGTGTTGCCGCCCTCGAAACTACACTGCAAGAGAAGGGCAGTCCTGGGGCAGCTACATACACGTGCACACACACACACACTCCTCCACCTCCTTTTCTCCCCACCCCCTGGCCAGGTCGGAGGCGGGACAGTCAGAGACCGGCAGTGCGGGACAGCTGCTGCTCTGGCTGGTGTCATTGAGCAGGCAGCCGCTGTGTTCCCTCCTCTCCTGCTGCTGCTGGTGCAGGGGGTTGAAGCTTCTCTTCAGCTCCCAGCTCCCTTTGTTCACGCAGCTGGTAAGAGCCACCTGGGCGGGGGGGACCCAGCTTCATGGCTGACAGAGGAGGGGAGCCCTCCCGACACACAGCCCCTAAATTCCCCCCTCCCTGAACCCTGAGATACCCCCCTTCCCACACACAGTACCTAGCTATCCCCTCCCTGCACCCTGAGCTACCCCACTGCCCGCACACAGCCCCTAGCTATCGCCCAGCCTGCACACAACATCTAGCTACCCCCCTCCCTGCACTGAGCTACCCCGCTGCCAGCACACAGCCCCTAGCTACCCCCGTCCCTGCACCCTGAGATACACCGTGCCCACACGTAGCCCATAGCTGCCCTCTCTCTGCACCCTGAGCTGTTTTCAAACTTTTTGAGCTGAGCCCCACACCTCTGAGTTACAATTTTTGGTGGCACCCCCCGCCCTCCCCCCACAACCCACAAAGTAGGTGGCCTGCTGAGGTGAGTCAGGGGGTGGAGGTGGTGCTCCCTCCACAGACCCCACTGTGCAGAGCTGACCTGAGCCCCGCCGACCCTTGCCCACCCTAAATAAAAAAGTCAAACTACAACTATGCCTGAGCCCCGCCCACCCCTGGCACAGAGCCCCGAGTCCTCCCCCTCCCATGCTGGGACCTGGAATTTTTTTAGCATGTTGTTGGGGGCCTCTGAAAGAAAAAGGTTGAGAACCCCTGATGTAGACAGTGGAGACTGCCTGACCAATGTGGACTAACCTACCTCACTGCGAAGATCTTTCGAGCAAGCTGGAAGAAACTATAAAAGAGAAGAAGTGACATCATCACTGCCCCCCCCCCACAACTCAACACCTGGAAACACATCTGGAGGACAAAAACTTTGAACTTGGGATGGATGGTCCCAGGCTGGAAGGCAGTCCCAGCCCGTGTATTGAGGATCTGTGACCTGTTTGTACCATCTGTCAGGGTAAGACATTGCTTGATTCAAATCCTGTTTAGTTTGTAAACTCAGACTGCAAATATATTTTTGTTTCTTAAGTAACCAACTCTGATTTCTGTGCCTGCTACTTATAATCACTTAAAATTTATCTTTATGTAGTTAATAAACCTGTTTTATATTTTATCTAAAACAGTGTGTGTTGGTTGAAGTGCTTGGGAAATCTCAGCTCAGCTAATGTGTGTCCAATCCACATTGAGGGAGAGGAGGACTGGGTAAAGAACTTACGCTGGCCAGGCTTCTGACCAGTGCAAGACGGTACAGTTCTGGGTGCAAGGATGGGGAGCTGGGGGGAATTGGCTGGAGCCTCTCTATTGTTAGTTCATGAGCTGCTAGGGAAAGGATTTATGTAACTCAGTGGGGTGTGTCCTTGCCTGTGGATGTCTGTGTAAGTGCAGCACCTGCCAGAGGTTTGTGGCTTGACACGGCATCACAGAGTGAGAGAGGGATACCCCAGGTTAGTAGGACGGAGGGCTCAGTGGTCCCATAGTCAAGGTTGCACCCTGCAGGCCCCGTCACACAGGTGTTTCAGCTAACCCCCAAAAAAGCCACTCTTATTCCAGAATAATTGTCCACACAGGGGTTTATATCAGTTTAACTACATCAGTATAAATATACCAGTATAACTTTCCTGTTTAGACAAATAAATAAGTCCTGAAATAATTCCATATATATTTGTGGCACCTTAGAGACTAACCAATTTATTTGAGCATAAGCTTTCACGAGCTACAGCTCACTTCATAGCTCACAAAAGCTTAAGCTCAAATAAACTGGTTAGTCTCTAAGGTGCCACAAGTACTCCTTTTCTTTTTGCGAATACAGACGAACACGGCTGCTACTCTGAAACCTGTCCATATATATTAGTTATCCTGAGCCAAATTTTAGCATCAATGAGAGATTACCTGAGCAAGAACTGCTAAAAGTCTTCACTTTCTGTATGATGGAAAGGGGAAGATCATGTTTGCACCAATTAAAATCTAAGCTGCAACATAAAAGAATGAGCTGTGTTTTCCCAAGACATGACACCCATCAAATGTGACAAACATATGTCACATTAATTAACTATGACAATAGCTTATCATGCAGCTGAAGTACAGCAGAGGTCATGCACTAATTTTATAAATTATAAATCACAATGCAGAAATATTCATACTGCATAACTGCTAATTTATGTTCGCAAACCCTATGCTACAACTCAATTTATAGAATCTGAAAATTACATTAAGAATATAATGCAGTTCTAGTAGTTTCATCTTTTACACTAAATCAGCTATTTATGTTTTTAAACATATTTTACTGAGGCTTTCAGATAAAAGAACAACAGACAAAAGCGAACAAGTAATACTAGCTATACAAGGTTTCTAGTATTTACCTGAGACATTCAGTTAGTCTGTATAAAACGAAGCTATAAGGTAAGTTTTATAGGGCAATAAGAACATACGTTTCTGTGACAGGTAATCTACCTATACATATAAAAGCACTGATATCCATAACAGGAGTTAGAAAAAAAATGAAACATCATAATTCATTTGTAATACACCCTATAAAGAAGAGGGGATGGATTTACCTTACAGTTAGGACACCCCCTTATGGGGGCAGGGGGTTGACAAAAATATTTATTTGGTTTTGTTTTCACTGAAAATTTTACAGAGGTTAAAAAATCATTTCACGACCAGCTCTAGTGCTAAATGTATGGGGCTTGTGTCTTCCCAGCTGCCATAGGAATAGGGGAGGCCATTGTGACTGTCAGTCAGGAGATCCCTCTGGCTGGTATAGCCAGTCAGTCTCCCACAGTGATCAATCTGCTGAGGAACATCCCTTGCTGACTCAGTAAGTCACAGGCTGCCAACTCACCCATATTTAGAGGGTAACACCCTCACAGATTCATAGGGCCCTACCAAATTCAGGGCCATGAAAAATGCATCATGGACCATGAAATCTGATCTTGTGTGCTTTTACCTTGTACTATACAGATTTCACAGGGGAGACCAGCGTTTCTTAAATTGGGGTCCTGACCTAAAAGGGAGTTGCAGAGGGGTCACAAGATTATTTTAGAGGTGTCATAGTATTGCCATCCTTACTTCTGCACTGACTTCAGAGCTGGGCAGCCAGAGAGTGGTGGCTCTCAGCCAGAGCCGGGCACCCAGCTCTGAAGGCAGCGCCCTGCCTTCCCCTATGCCAGCCCCTTGTCCTCTGACTCACTCATCACCAGCATTTTTATTGGGGAAGAAAGAAGAGAGAAATCACTTACAGTAAAAACAGCTGGGGGGTGGGGCGGTTTCCAAGGGTATTAGTGAGAATGAATTTAAACTTAAAGGAAGAAAAAAATATCTGAAAATTAGCCTGGAAGAACACAGAGACAGAGAAATAATCGAAAGAAACTATGTAGCAAGATAGGGAAGGAAAAGCAGAGAAGAGGAAGAGAAAATGGAAAGGAGAGGGTAGGAGAAAAAGGGAGACAAGGGAAAAGAATGGTTACTCGCCTTCTCACAACTGTTGTTCTTCGAGATATGTTGCTCATATCCATTCCAATTAGGAGTGTGCGCACAGCGCAGGAACAGTCCTCTGAAAGTTTTTCTCCTAGCAGCACCCGTCGGGTCGGCTGTGGAGCCCCCTGGAGTAGTGCCTCCAGAGCGCTCTATATATGACCCTGCCGACCCAGTGCCTCCTCAGTTCCTTCTTGCTGGTTACGTCGACAAAGGGGAAGGCGGGTGCGTTTGGAATGGACATGACCAACACATCTCAAAAAACAACAGTTACGAGAAGGTGAGTAACGGTTCTCTCTTCGAGTGATTGCTCATATCAATCCCAATTAGATGACTCCCAAGCCGTTCCAAGGCAGTGGGGTCAGAGTTATGGAACCGCTGATTGGAGCACCGCTCTGCCGAAAACTGCATCATCTCTAGCATGCTGGACGATGGCGTAATGAGAGATGGACACATGCATCGAGGACCAAGTCGCTGCCCTGCAGATTTCTTGGATCGGAGCTTGTGCCCTTGTGGAGTGTGCAGTAAGTTTTGGGGCTGGGATTTTGGCTAACTCGTAGCACATGAGGATGCAGAAAGTGATCCAGGAAGATATCCTTTGTGATGATACGGGGAGTCCTTTAATGTGGTCAGACACCGCTACTAATAGCTGGTTTGACTTTCTGAACGGCTTAGTGAGTTCTATGTAGAAGGCTAGCACCCACTAAACATCCAGAGAGTGCAACCTCTGCTTGAGGTTACTGGCATGAGGCTTAGGATAGAAAACGGGCAGGTATATGCCTTGAGTCATATGAAAATTACTTAGGAAGAAAGGCCGGGTGAGGCCTAAGTTGCACCTTATCCCTGTGGAAGACCGTGTAAGGTGGGTCAGAGGTGAGGGCTGAGATAATGGCGACCAGAAAGGCTACCTTGTATGACAGACAGAGGAGGGAGCAAGTCGCTAGCAGTTCAAATGGGAGCCCCCATTAGTTTGGAGAGGATCAAGTTAAGGTCTCACATAGAAACTGGCTGCAAAGGAAGGTTGCTACGACTGACGTGCACTTGGTGAACACTCGGGGGTGGGGGGACTGTCGACAGACCGAATGGGGAGGACCATGAACTGACAGTGTTTGTGGTCGACCACAAACCTTAGAAGTCGCCTGTGTGCAAGGCGAATGGCTCTGTGAAGTACACGTCTTTCATGTCAAGGACGGCGTACCAGTCTCCTGGATCTAGGGAAGAGATAATTGTGCTCAGAGACACCACGCGGAACTTCAACTTCACCATGAATTAGTTGAGTCCTCGGAGGTGTAGAACGGGTCTGAGATCCCCCTTTGCCTTGGGGATTAGGAAACAGCAGGAGTAGAATCCCTTTCCCCTCAGCTCCTGAGAAACCTCCTCCACCGCTCCCATGGCGAGGAGCTACTGCACCTCCTGGATAAGGAGTTGCTCGTGAAAAGGGTCCCTGAAGAGGGATGGGAAAAATGGGTGGGAGGGAGGGGAGGAGCAGAATTGGAGAGAATATCGTACTTCTCCAGCAGTCCGATGTTATTTGGGAGCAAGCAGAGTAGAAGAGGGATAGATGGTTCAGAAAACACAGGGAAGGATCCGGTGCTGAGACAGGTGCTCCGTCCTCGGGCGCACCTTCAAAATGACTGCTTTCAGCCCGACGAAGGTTTAGTTGGGACCTCGCCCTGCCCAGACGGAGAGTGGGAGGGCTTGCACCTGCCATTTCTGCCCCTGCATCTGTAGGGATCCTGCCTTGGCCAAGAAGGATATGACCACTGTTATTGTGGTTGGGGCTTAAAGGGCTTTCATTGGGTCGCCGGGGTGTGCATACCCAAGGATTTCATTGTAGCCCTGGAATCCTTTAGGCTATGCAGCCTGGAGTCCATCTGTTCAGCAAACAGACCCACCCCATCGAAAGCCAGATCCTGCATAGCTTGTTGAACCTCGGGTGGAAGCCCCGAGACCTGCAGCCATGAGCTACGCCTCATGGCAATTCCTGAGGACAAGGTGTGCGCCACCGAGTCCAGAGCATCCAGGGAGGCCTGTAAAGTGGTCTGTGCCACGACCTTGCCCTCCTCCACTATAGCTCCAAATTCCTCTTTGGACTCTGCTGGTAAGAAAACCTTAAACATTAGCATTGAGTTCCAGGGGTTGAAGTTGTATTTACTCAGGATTGCCTGCTGACTGGCAATCCTGAGTTGTAAGCCCCTTGTGGAGTATACTTTGCATCTGAATAAATCCAGGCGCTTGGCGTCCTTGGACTTAGGTACTGGGGCTTGTTGTCCCTGCCTCTCCTTTTCATTCACTGCAGCCACCACCAAGGAAGAGGGCTGTGGGTGTGTGAATAGGTAGTTGTATCCTTTAGAGGGAATGGAATATTTCCTCTGCCCCCCCCCCCTTGGTTGTGGGAGGGATGGAGGCCGGCGACTGATAAATGGTCTCTGTATTGGCCTGGATAGTTTTGATGAGTGGTAGAGTGACCCTAGATGATCCCACCGATGCCAGAATAGCTACCACAGGGTCCTCGGACTCTACCACCTCCTTGGCCTGCAGGCTCATATTTCGTGCCACCCTGCATAGAAGTTCCTGGTGAGCACGGCTATAGGGGGAGGCCTAGAGATGGAGGTGCTCACCACAACCTCGTCTGGGGAGGAAGACGAGGAGGCCAGAGGGGGAACTGGGTCCTCCTGGCCTTCTGGGTCCTCTGGTACCTGCTGTCCTGCCTCTAGTCCAGGGTCAACCACCCCAGGGTCAGGCTCAGGCTCAGGAACAGGGGTTGGTTCCGGGGGAGGAGATAGGGCAGGTAACTCCTCCACACCTCTCAGTGTGGAATGGCTGGCCGCTGCCTCCAGGACTCTCACCTCAGCTGCCACCAAATGGGAACCCCTGGAATGGGTGCCCTGGGCCTAGTGGTACGCCCCAGGGGACCAAAATGGCCACTGCTCTGGCCCCTGCCACTGTGCAGGCCATGGTGCCACGCTCATGTCTGGTTTGCCCCTTGCCAGCTTGCATCGGGCCCACTCGAAAACTTTAAACCCTGTCTCTGAGCCCGAAGACGCAGACTAGACTGTGAGAGCCAGGGCGGTGCCGAGTGCCCAAGTCTGGGGAGCAGTGCCGCGACGCTGGATAGTAATGCCGTGACCTAGAACAGTACTGTGACCAGGAGCGGTACCGCAAGTGCGGTCTCCATGTTGATCCTGAATGATGCTGAGATGGACTGCTCCAGGACCGGGACCTGGTGCGTGACAGCAGTTGAAGCCGCAAACAGTAGTGCTGGAGGGACCTGGAGAAGTGCCACAAGTCAGACTGGCACCACGAGTGCAACTGGTGCTGCAAGTCTGATCGCCGCAGGTCTGATTGGCGCCAGGATTCTGAGCAGCGCTGGAACGCCGAGCAGTATCTTGTCTCAGGTGCGCCGAGGGAGCCCCCTCTTCTCCCGCCGATATGCCTATGATCACAGTCTTTTTTCGAGGCAGCCCCCTCTTTGGTTGGTTGGGTATCAGCCTGCTTTTGGTTTTAGTTCTTATATCGGGGTGGCACCCGCCTCTTGCGAGCACGCCCCAGCGACTCAGCCCTCTGGCTGAGCTGCATACACTGTCCCCCCTCCTGGGGTATGTAGTCCCGAGTTCTTATCACGGCTCTGGTATGGGGCCGTACCTCCTGTGCTTCTTCCCAGAGACACTACCTTCTTCAACCACCCAGCTGGGTCCTATCTCAGTACTCTCAGCTAGTGTCTTTTCAGCAGCCCTCCCTTGGCTCAGTCTGCAACCAGACCAGCAGGGCCCATCGCAGTACCTTTGTCTGGTCTGGCCGGGTTCTGTGCTCAGTCCCCTAGGCTCAGCCTGCCCACACTGACCTTTTTGTGGTCCTGCTGCTCATTCAGCCAGCCAGGCACCCAGTCTTTGATGGCCTTCCCTGGGCTCAGTTGTCTGGTGAGGTCTCTGAAGTGAGCTATCCGCGGTCCTGCTGTTCATCTAGCCAGCCAGTCCTCTCTTGTCAAGCTCCATGCAAAAACTGAAGATCCTGCTCTGCTGTTTGCCTTTTATCTGACCCTTCTGGTCCCTTATTGGTCACTCCAGCAGCCCCTCTGATTGGCCACTCCTCTGCTGCCACTCTAGGCTCCCTGGAGGACTTCTTGCTGCTCTATTCTGGGGCAGGGTGACACAGGGCAGTGAGGCCTCCAGCCACAAAATATCTGACTGTTTCTCCAGCTCTGGATGACACCCAGAGCAAGTCCATATTAAGCTTGTGTTCTTCCCATAAGGTATGCCATGGTACTGGGTGGGCTGGAGTCTTAGGAAGACACAAGTGCCTATTTAGGCACTAAGATTCTCTCCTCAGGATCCCGTTGGGTCTCAGTGGTCACCAAGCTTGCAACTCTGATTAGTCATCTGGGATGCACAAGTGCCCAGGTTCTGGCCCTTAGAAGGTAGCTTGGACTGAGAGAGCAAAGCCATTTGAATGGAAATGACTCCAAACCATAAGTCAACAACTACACACATCAGAAATACTTATGTTTACTAATTTTTGGCCATTCTGAGTATGTCTACTCAGCAACTGAGCACCTTTGGGTAGCCCCTGTCAGCTGACTTGGGCTTTTGGGGCTCAGGCTGTGGGGCTGCAAAATTGTGGTGTATACGTTTGGTTTTGGCTAGAGCCCACAGAATCCAAAAGCTCTAACGTCTACACCGCAATTTTACAACCCCACAACATGAACCCCATGAGCCTGAGTCAGCTGACATGGGCCACCTGCTTAACTGCTGTGTAGACATACCCTCTAAAAATTAACTATAACATTTTGTAAATGGAATAGCTTGCAAGTTTTTATAAAACAACCTCACCTCACAGATAATGGAAGCATTTAACCACACATCAGTGCCAGGTGAGACATTAGGCTGAGGAGTATTTCACACCACACAAAACACTATGTGTGTTAGGTCATGATCCTGATTCCACTGAAGTTGATCGTAGATATGCCATTGACTTCAGTGGGAGGAGGATCAGACACCTTCCTTTCATAAACATGGCTAAACAAAAACTAAACAAGGCAATCTTCCAATAACGAAACTCCTCCTTTGATGCAAAATGAGTGGTAAGATTCACATAATTCCATTTGAAATATAAGCAAAATTAAAATTCTTTGAAAATGAGGACTTCCTTTGAAAATCCTGTATATTTGCTCAAGTGACTGAACTGGTATATTAAATCTGAAATGGATTTTCCAAACACTACCCCTTCATCACCATTGTAACATATAAACCTATGTCAGAGATGACACCTTTAGGGATGTTTAAAATAGGGAAAAAATACAGAAAGAATACTTAGGTTTCTGACTAAACAACTGAAGAAACAAAACACTCATAATACTTCTACTGGCAAATATATCATTATGTGGAAAACTAAGCCACAACTTATTCTGATATATATATAGGAAACTCTGCTTGCATAAGCATTTTTTCCCTAATGCTCTGTAACCCAGATGGACTTCATTTCTTACTAGAAATTCTTGTGGTAATTTAACAAACTTGCCTAACATGCACATGAGCTTTAAAATTTAAAAGGGTCATCTTTTATCAAGTGTTGTCTCCCACCACATTAAACTAGGGAGGTGAGAGAATTTTCTGGAGATTAGAAGTGTCAACACGCAGCAGAACTATTAAAGACTGAGTTGAAAACTGATTTTTAAAGTAAAATCATGTACCAGCCTCTCTCAGCGTAAATAATGTCAAACCCATTTAGAATATTCCATTCAATTATTCCCTCATTAGACTCCAGGTAGACTCAAGTTGTACAAATGTGGGCCTGAACCTTCAAACCCATACTGACAGGAGATGTTCCAGTGACTTCAACTGATCTACTCACAGAGGCCCCAGTCCTACAAAAGACTTATGCACACCGTTAACTTTGCACTGTATGTAGTTTTATTGAAGTCAGTATGACTACTCACAGGGCATAAAGTTAAGCACATGCAAAAGTCTTTGCAGGACTGGGGCCATGTGGACCACTCACGAGTAACAACTGCAGGATTGAGCCTGAAGTCTTTATGTTACAATCTGTAGTTTAGGCTCAAAATTGTGTTGTGATACAATTAAACAAAGAACTCATTTTACAAAAATTGATGGGAGTTCCCTGCAAGACCCACCCTTCCATCCCTACACTGTGTCCAAAACTCTCATTAAGGTACCCATTGAATCAAATTCAGAGATGAGGTAAATGGCCATTCAAATGACATTACTAAATTGAAGTGAATGTACAAGTGATGCCAGTGTACAGTACACTCATTCAGGTGAATTACACTGACTTAAAAACATATCAGTTCTGAATGTGTCCCTTTGTTTCTTTTGTCCACCCCCACTTCATGCCTATTTCGAGCAACTGGTTAGAACAGCTTCCCAGCCAACATTCACCAACGCCCTACTCTCTTCACCTCCCATAGCTTCTGGAACATACTGTCTGTGACGCCACATGACCACACAACACTTTCTTGTCCTTACTGTTTTAAAATCAATCATGCCTTCAGTCTGCAAGCTGCTGAGGGCAGGACCTCTGAGAGGCATAGGACATGCCTGTGGCACAGAACTTTGTGCATGTAGAAGAATGTGCCACATAATGGCTATAGTAGGGTGTGCCCCCCAGTGGCTCCAGCAGCGTTTTCTGCTCAGGTGCCCCCTGCCAACAGCCACTCCAGCCAAGTAAGGTTACCACGGGTCCTGTTTTCACTCAGACAGTCTGGTTTTTGGCTTCTATGTCTGGGTGCCATTTATGGTTGCCAGATGCCTGGTTTTCAGGGACCTGGAAACCCTAAATGGCACCTGAACCAAAAGTCCGGTTACCACAGGGCAAGGGGAGGCACCGGGTCGTTAACCTGCACCAGCCCCTGCTCAGCCGGGCCCACCTCCTACCTGCAGGCAGGCTCCTTGAGACAATCCAGCAAGTGCTGGGGGGACGGGGTGAGAGGAGCGAGTGATGGGGGCGGGGTCTTGGGGGGGAGGTGGGGCAGGGATGGGGCCTTGGGGGGGAGGTGGGAAGAAGCAGAGCAGGGCATCAGGGGTCCAGTTACCAACCATTAGAAAGGTGGCAACCCTATGGTCAAGTCATATATAGTCTCCCCGCTTCTCTTTTGGGGTAAGATGGACTCCCACCAAACAATAATCCAAACAAGTTCACATCAGGTCTTTGGCCTGACGGGGCTCAGTTGTCCTTACACCCCTTCTATCAGAGGGTTTTCAGACCACTTTCCTTGGTGGGCCAGTAGGGGAACCCAGGCCATGTCCCCAACACCACCACCACCACTCTGGGTTCTAGCCCAGGGATCCTACAGAAAGCAACTAAGGTTTACTTCCTCAGAGTCCTTGCTGCCTCCCTGGAACACTTTCTCCCTTGGCCTATCTCCAGCCCCTTTCCCCAGCCCCTTCTTGAGGCTCTTCACCCTTGCCTGGGCTCTGCAGAGTTCTTTGCCGCTCTTCTACAGAGCGGCACCTTTCAGGGTTTTCACTCTAGAGACCAGTAGCCACAAGCAGCCCCCCTTCACTTGCTCTTTCGAGTGCAGCCTGCAGTTTCCCTTTCAAGGGCAGTTTGCACAGTTTCCTATTATGCTGTTACAAAGCTACAAGCAGTGGAAATCCCCAGTGATGTTAGACACTTGCTTAAAGCTACATTGCTCTATATTACCAATTGTATTCATGCTTATGAACACGTAATCAACTAACATAAGGAATGAGTAAGATAGTGTGAGTGACAGCCAATGGCAAAGCAAAGAAGCAAATATCGCTTTTTATGGAACCATGGTATTATCTTGGTGAAGGTATAAATCTTCACCAAGGTGGCCAGGTCAAGGGTACCAACAAGGAAATATAACAGCACATTAAACTCAGGACTGGACCGGAAGCGTAGAGCCCTCCCGCCAATCCGAAGGGACTCCAGGGACTCTTGTCACCTCAGGCTGATCTCCGAGCAGCTGTAGCCTGGCCAGTCCCAGTCACCTGCAAAATCGAAACCAACACCCACACCTGCACCCTACCAGCATGAATGAGTTGTGTGTGTGAGTATAACTGCACAAATAAGGGAAGCAATAAATCAACCTTCAGTATTGCTCAAGTTCACCCTTTGTCTGTGGTTATTTCCTAGCTGGTTCCAGGAACAGGTAACATTAAATGGTGGAGAATGTGGGCAGCAAAGGATTAAATTGAACTCGAGCAGTATTTGACGGCCAGGCTTGGGAGTTCCCGGCAACCAGTTGCCATATGGGTAGGCTAGCGAGCCCAAGTAGTAGCGATCCCCGCTCTTACCCCTGAGTGCCCTGAAGGGTTGGTCGACAAGCCCAGGTAGTCTCAAGTATGAGGAGCAGAAGAACCATGCCAATGTTCGGGAAGGGTAAAGGGAGATGGAGGAAGCAGAAAAAAGGGAGTGGGGTGCTGTAAACCGGCCCTCCCCTTTCTTGGCATGGCTGCAGAATTTAGGCACAGATCCCTGGAGTCCCGTGGTGATCTCAGGAGGGGACACAATTCTGGACTTGGGAAATAATTTTGAGAAGTATTAAGCGTTGTACAAACCTGATAAAAGGGGACAGACCACGGCGGGAGCATGGCTTCTGTGGCAAAACTGTTGGGCTTGGCAAGCCGCCAAGGCAGAGTGCACTAGGAAACTGGAGGCACTCCGTGAGGACTTAATGGAAGCTCGGAGGGAGCATGACCTTTGGAGGGCTCAGGCTTAGACAGCCTTGGCGATTGCCACCTCCACTACCATATCAGCAGTGAAGCTGGAAGATAATCATACTAGGTCCCACGAATTGCAGGAGGAAAACAGGGATCTAAAGGCACATGTTACTCTCTTTAAGGATTTGGTGGGGTGACCTGGCCCCCCATAAAAGGACTCCAGTAAGGAAGTGGGGAGGAGAACTAAAATATCGCTTTTCTGTCTCCCCTCCATAGGTCACTCATAGGAGGCCTTCTGGGACTGACCATGATGAGGTGGGACCTCCAGCTCTACCCACCACCTTGCGAGAGAATGTCGTGATTTAATATGACCACTGGTCAATGGATTTTTGCAAACGCAAATTTGGTGGGAGGGTCAAGTGTCCCAAATGAGCAGTGGTGCAATTCCCCTTTGGGTCTGGTAGGACCCCAATCTGGACTGGGATTTTAGCCAGAGCCCCTCATGGACCTCAACAGGGCCAAGGCGCAGTGTGCTCTGCTTACAAATTTGGGATGGCACCAAGCCAGCTACTGTCCCGTGTTGGCTAGTTGAAAACCCTTGGCTGGTGGCGGACTGGTTATCACAGAATCATAGAATATCAGGGTTGGAAGGGACCACAAGAGGTCATCTAGTCCAACCCCCTGCTCAAAGCAGGACCGATCCCCAATTAAATCATCCCAGCCAGGGCTTTGTCAAGCCTGACCTTAAAAACTTCTAAGGAAGGAGATTCCACCACCTCCCTAGGTAACGCATTCCAGCGTTTCACCACCCTCCTAGTGAAAAAGTTTTTCCTAATATCCAACCTAAATCTCCCCCACTGCAACTTGAGACCATTACTCCTTGTTCTGTCATCTGCTACCACTGAGAACAGTCTAGATCCATCCTCTTTGGAACCCCCTTTCAGGTAGTTGAAAGCAGCTATCAAATCCCCCCTCATTCTTCTCTTCCGCAGACTAAACATCCCCAGTTCCCTCAGCCTCTCCTCATAACTCATGTGTTCCAGTCCCCTAATCATTTTTGTTGCCCTCCGCTGGACTCTTTCCAATTTTTCCACATCCTTCTTGTAGCGTGAGGCCCAAAACTGGACACAGTACTCCAGATGAGGCCTCACCAGTGTCGAATAGAGGGGAACTATCACATCCCTCGATCTGCTGGCAATGCCCCTACTTATACATCCCAAAATGCCATTGGCCTTCTTGGCAACAAGGGCACACTGTTGACTCATATCCAGCTTCTCGTCCACTGTAACCCCTAGGTCCTTTTCTGCAGAACTGCTGCCGAGCCATTCGGTCCCTAGTTTGTAGCGGTGCATTGGATTCTTCCATCCTAAGTGCAGGACTCTGCACTCGTCCTTGTTGAACCTCATCAGATTTCTTTTGGCCCAATCCTCTGATTCGTCTAGGTCCCTCTGTATCCTATCCCTACCCTCCAGCGTATCTACCACTCCTCCCAGTTTAGTATCATCCGCAAACTTGCTGAGGGTGCAATCATCACCATCCTCCAGATCATTTATGAAGATATTGAACAAAACTGGCCCCAGGACCGACCCTTGAGGCACTCCACTTGATACCGGCTGCCAACTAGACATGGAGCCATTGATCACTACCTGTTGAGCCCGACAATCTAGCCAGCTTTCTATCCACCTTATAGTCCATTCATCCAGCCCATACTTCTTTAACTTGCTGGCAAGAATACTGTGAGAGATCGTGTCAAAAGCTTTGCTAAAGTCAAGGACCAACACGTCCACTGCTTTCATTCATCCACAGAGCCAGTTATCTCATCATAGAAGGCAATTGGATTAGTCAAGCATGACTTGCTCTTGGTGAATCCATGCTGACTGTTCCTGATCACTTTCCTCTCCTCCAAGTGCTTCAGAATTGATTCCTTGAGGACCTGCTCCATGATTTTTCCAGGGACTGAGGGGAGGCTGACTGGCCTGTAGTTCCAAATGGCTCCCCCTTAGAACTCAATCCCACTGGACTCCAGCTTTGGGACACTTCACCCCAACTGTTCACTGCTCACAGGTTAAACTGCGTTTATCGGTTTTGTCCACCTGGCTCGGTGCTCCAGGATGCCTGCTTCTCCGAGCTGGGCCCCAAGAAGGAGGGTCTCTGTGTTTTCGTATCATTGCAAAATAGGGTCTCTGTTCTTAACATGGGACCTTCATCTATGTGTGTAACAACCTTGTGCAAAAACGTTTCTTGTTACTGGTTGCCCTCCGGCCAAGAATGTAATTTTACCAATAACCATACTCAATGTACCCACAATGTATACGGTGTTCTGGTCAATGGTGTGGGTGCCACCCCCACCCCAAACCATCGATGTTTTGGCTCCCACACCCGACCTGCCTGTTCCCCACTCCAAGAACTGGTCTATTTGGACCGAGCTCCTAAACAAGAGTTCCAATATGGCCAACAGACCAGACTAGTGGCCCAGTCCACGATAACCACCCAAATTTGTGTTTTAGCTAAAGGCCGCCAGATTGAAAAACTGGGTGGAAAAATAGTCAACCTAATCAAGCTTCACTGGTGAGACATTTTCGAGGGCTGGTCCCCCATAGCTTTGGGAATTCTGATGGTCTTAGTGCACCCCATTGTTGTCGTATTGATTATTCTTGGCATACTTTTCATTGTATTTTTATACGTATGTTGATATACCTGGTCATTGGTTCAGTGAGTCACCAAGCTCCACGAGCTGTTTTGGGGGGCCACTGTTCGACATTCCTTATTGTGATCTATTGATCAAAGGAGGGGAAATGTAGCCAGACGTGCCCCCCGCCCCATTTGTTCTTTCAAGTGCAGCCTGCACAGTTTCCCTTTCAAATGCAGTTTGCACAGTTTCCTGTTATGCTGTTACAAAGCCACAAGCAGCGAAAGTCCAGTGATGTTAGATACTTGCTTAAGATAGATTGCTCTGCATTACCAATTGTATTCATGCTTATGAACATGTAATCAATTAATGCAAGGAATGCATGAGATAGTGTGAGTGACAGCCAATGGCAAAGCAAAGAAGCAAATATCGCTTTTTATGGAACCATGGTATTATCTTGGTGAAGGTATAAATCTCGAGACAGGCAGCCAGGTCGAGGGTACCAACAAGAAAATGTAACAGCACACTAAACTCGGGACCGGACTGGAAGCAGTAGAGCCCTCCCACGGATCCGAAGGGACTCTGGGGACTCTCGTCACCTCGCATCCGATCTCTGGGCAGCTGTAGCCTGGCCAGCCCCAGCCACCTGCAAAATTGAAACTAACATCCGCGCCTGCAGCCTGCCAGCATGAATGAGTTGTGTGTATGAGTATAATTGTGCAATATGGGAGGCAAAAAATCAACCCTCAGTATTGCTCAAATTCATCCTTTGTCTGTGGTTATTTCCTGGCTGGTTCCAGAAACAGGTAACAAGACCCAGCTCCTGTCTGCCTTTCCCCATGCTGTGGATATGTCCATGTTTCTCTAATGGCCCTTTTCTAGAGCTCCTGCCTCAGGAGAGGATCCTAAGGCCTACTCTCCCCCTGAGACTCCAACTTCCAACCTTGACGTCCTTTCTTTATTAGTCAACCAGCTCCTCCCCAGCTGGGCCTAATACTATTTGAGTCTGGCTCACCCCACAGACACAACTAGGAGCATTAATTGCTCTCCAGCTCCAATTAACCCCTTCATTACGGTGTGGGGTTCACACCCCATCATACTGCACGTATGAAGTTATTCTACATAAATAGTAGCTGTGGCTGACATTTTGTTTTATTTTACTTTTGAATTTCAATTAAACCATTTTTAAAAAGCATTTGTTGTTTTTCAATGAACTGTAATGCAAACATTTTTATAGGAGTTTTTCTAACTAAACATGCCCCTGAGATGTTTGGAAAGCAAATATTGCAACACTGGAAAAGCTGAAAAAGAAATTCACAATGGACCTGAAGAGCTTCATTGTGCAAGCAGTGTTAAACAGATGCCATCATCTTAACATAAATAAAGTTACAATTTTCTCTGAAAATATGTTCAGCAGTACTGTTAAAGCAAATAGCTAAGATTATTATAACAAAGACATGAATAAAAATTCCTCCATTTCCTCCCAATTTGTGAAAACACTTTTGTATAGCAGTATTGCCAACCTCAGGCATTCAAAAATCATGAGTTAAATGTCAAACAATCATGAGATTGGCTTAAAACTCATGAGATTTTATAAAATTGTAAATTTGGAATTCTTCTGGTTTTGGAGCCTTTAGGGTTCATGTTTTCTAGCTTTTCTTAACAACTATGAGAGCTGGAAACTTTTTTTTTTTTAAATGAAAACTGGATTTTAATGTAATCAGATGACTCCTGGAGGTGGGACTTTAAGATAAACACCAAACACCACAAGATTTCTGATAAAATTGTGAGTTAGCAACAGTGGTAGGTCTCTCTCTCTCTCTTTCTGTCTCTAAGGGTTTTCTATAGAGATCATCACTATAGCGTACAAACATATCACAAATAAGTAAGATCTGAACAGCTAGGTCCATAATGGACTTCTTGCAGTCATAGCGTTTAAGGCCAGAAGAGATAACCAGATCATTTAGTTAGACCTCCTGTGTATCACAGGTCACCATGAGCACCCAGCACCCACAGCCAAGTCCTCTGGTCTTCTCCCTTTCCAGGTGCCAGAGAACTCTGCTAAGGGGGTTGGTGTCTGTCTCTGTCTCTTTCATACACACACTCTCACTCTCTCTCTCTAAAGGAAAATCACATTTTTTAAAGATAGATAAGGTTAGTCAACTTTCCCTATTATTTGTGTGGAGCTTTCACACAGTAACACAGGAGAGAACTAAAAAAAATAGGAAAGTGACTGTAAAATCAAAAACTGGTACAGCTATAGAGGGGCAGGTATGGTATGTAAAACCACATTACTTTTTTTTTCTTTTTTAAATGGATAGATTTCAAATTATGTCCCAATATGAAAGATAAACAGAGTACATGATGAAAATTAATTAATTTGTAAATCTATCTTAGATTGATCATCCAAGGTGCAATCAGTAACATGAGTAAGGAGTCTTAAAAGATTTTTATCTAATATCTCTTTACAATTTTTCACATGCATTTAACCAAATTAAGTACAATTCACATAAAGGTTTATAAAGAGCTTAGTGCTCTGAATATTTAAATAGATTTAAAAATTAATGAGAAGGGACAGAAAATTGCAACTCTGTGTTCTGAAAAATGTTACACCAAAATAAAAAATGCAAACGTAGTGACACTCTACCAGGTTTCAAGTTCAGCAAATGCATGCCCTTTAGTATTAGATGGGAAAGAAGTTCATTCCTGTGAGCTCTGTGCATTGTTCCTACTTTCCCTCTGAAGGCAATAAAACCCTCAAGCAAAGCTCTTCTGAGTCCAAGCACATA
The DNA here is from genome assembly GCF_965152235.1 of Eretmochelys imbricata. NCBI lineage: Eukaryota > Metazoa > Chordata > Testudines > Cheloniidae > Eretmochelys > Eretmochelys imbricata. Next base: position 167,969,473 of record NC_135574.1, read on the forward strand.
GCTCCCCTGTTTCAAAAGCTTATTTTTTTGAAGCAGAACAGAAGTTTTTAAACTTTTTTTGACTGTTTATGAAAACTGACTATATACTATTGACATTGGCACCTTCTTACTCAATTGATCTGTTCCTTGTGCGTATTCAGAGTCAGATTACGTATTTAATACCAAAAATGAGGTTTTACTCCTGTAAAGTCCTGACCAGCTCACTGAGAATGAAGTGGAACCTTTTGCTCCTAGGGCATCATCAAAAGAACTGTTTTCAAAATTCCAGTGAGTTAACCTGGGGTAAATCCACTGAAGACAATGGAATTGCACAGGCGTCACAAAGGACGCAATTTAAAGACAATGGATTTGCAAAGGTGTATCTTCTCTCAGGGTGAACCCAAAGGGTTGTATTAGATGCTTGTTCCTCCACATCCAGAGCCCTCAGATGCATAGTCCCACAGATCTCAATCCTCTTGTGAAGCCATTGGGAGAGCTGAAGAGACAGAAGGGGCCCAAGTGCCTGCATGATACAGGCAATACCCAGATCTACATCTCCTTTAGACTTCATGTAAACTGTTCCAACTCCCAGCCTTCCGAGGAATGCCTAGCCAAAATCAACACACATATGAAGAGCAGCTGAACCCTGATAAAATGGGGGTGCTGCTGAAGAAGAGGCAAGGTGTGCTTCCGAGAACTTGCCTCTTCTAAACCATCTTGCCTAACATAGATATGTTCACTTGCAACACTGGGGTCCTTTTGGGCTCCTTAGTGCTACTGGATGCCCACACAGCCATGCTGATAGAAACCAAAACATTTCTATCTGTAACTGGCCAGAAGATTTTGCCCTAGATTTATGCATTTGTGATCCTCTGGGACTGGATTTTTGCAATTCATTATATTTAGGAATAAATCCACAAACCTGGAAGGTCTCCAGCTGGTGCAAAATGAAGCAATACATCTGCTTAGAAACACAGGTCGCCATGACCACATTACTGCACTAGCTCCCTATTTAATATAGGGTCCAGGTCAACATTTGTCTTGATATTCATAGCCCTCTATGGGATTGGCCATACCTATCGGAAAGATTGTCCCTTCCTCTGCAACCAAAACTTCCCACAACAGTTATGTTCCACTGGATCAAGAAAGCGTCTCATAAAAAGGAAGGTACCTGAGCACAGAGACGGAACTTGCACAGGAGCTGGACCTATGCTATGAAATTCACTCTTGTGAGAATCACTGCTTTTAGAAGTAAATGAAAAACCTCATTTCTTTGATTTAGCGCCACTTCAATAATGTAGGCTTCACACCCTAAGCTCAAAGCAAGCTCTTTCCACTACTCTTCCTATTTTTCATTTCTTCCATGGAAGTTATAGTGCAGTTCTCTCAGATGTCCTAGCGGAAAAATATCCATCCAATTTCAAACTCCATACGAACATCTACAAATTATGTAATTGCTTGGATGCCACTTAAGTGTACCACACATGCAAGGCATCTCCATTTCTACTGCATGTCTATAATATCCATTATAATTTCAAAGGAAATTCAGAAACACAAAGGAATGCTGCCTCATGCCACCCACAGAACAGTGGGTAGAAAAGCTTGAAGATAAAGAAGACAATATCCAAAATAAGCTCATTATAGTGCATGAAACAGCTGCCTTTTCTGCTGTGCCTCTGACAGAGGAGCACGTTGAATGCAATACGCACATTAGGAACTACAATTCTACTCTCATTTAACAACAAAGGGAGGTGACGTGTAGCAGTGCAAGGTGACTTGCTGGGTACAAGAAAAGAAATTAAGTGTTCAGACATTACAGATTCCTTTGTAGGGGGATGATGATAATATTTTGCAGTTCTTCAGCACTTTGCATTCAAGGGTCTCAAAGCACTTTGCTAGCTTTCATGAATTAATCTTATAACAATCTGTGATATTGGGGTGATACTGTAATAAATAGCATTAACCCCATTTTACAGAGAAAGATAATGAGGTCCAGATATTTAATGTTAAGGGTATGATTCTATACTGTCTTTCACCTTGTGTAGCCATTTACCTCTGTGCAAACAGATTGCACTGGATGCAAAACATTATCATTCTGGCAGAGGCGAGATATGTGTGGGGGGCACACGGGGTCATGTGCCCTCATCCCCCCCCAAAAAATGTCTACCAGGGTTTATATTTTTCTTTCTTTTTTTTTTTCTCTTTTTGCAGGGAATGGGTTCAAAATATGTGCTCCCCACTATTAATAGTCACACATCGCCTCTGCATTCTGGTCTGGTAGCATTTTATACCCGTTTTGCAAAACTTGAAAATCAGCTAAGACTCAGTGTCAATCTTCAGGAAAACAGGCCAGTAACAAGGGTTTGAAGAAAGATATAACTGGTCATTGAAGTTCAACCCGGAAGAAAATAAGGATATGTCCTGTGGAAGATGCAGAAATATGAGAGAGAGGGGGACAAGCGGAAGAGCTGTTTACATACTGTAGGAAATGTTCTGAACATCAACAGATACCATCTAAATATGAAATGTCATTGGATACAACGTCCTTAAGGTTGTGTGAAACTTTAAGGAGTCAGCATATGATAAATTGTTCCCAAACTAAAGTATTCAAAAACAAATACTTTCCGTGGTAAGGTCATTCCTGCCTCACCCATCTCTGTTCACCCCCCTTAGAACATACAGGTGCCCTCTCAGTACTGTGGACAATTTATAATACTGCACAGGCATGGAGATTTCTAGGCAAACATAGCATCTTTCATACCAAAGCACCTTACAAACTGTGCAACATATAAAGGAATCACTTCTCACACCAATGAAATGCAACCACCTCTGGAGTATAACACAACAGCTACATAATAATGCAAAGCAACACTATCCAATTGTTGAGGATAGGAATTGAAAATATCACATTCCATTGAAAACGCAGGTAAAATTTAATTGGGCAGAATATAGTAATATAAATTTGACCAATCCCAAGATCAACAGCCCTGCTTTTATTAAAGTAGTATCTTTAATCAGTCAGGAACTCAGGTTCATCTCTCATCTGAAAGAAAGCATTATCACAGTTTTCTTTCATATGGTGTTGGAGCACTTGTTCTTTACCGACTCAGAGGGCTATTAATATTCATCTGTATCGGCAACATCATCCAGTATCTCCCATCCAAGCACTAACTGGGTCCAACTCTGTTTAGCTTGAGAGATCTAAAGAAATCACAGCCTTGCATGGCTTCAAAAAGATTTTAAAAGATTTTGGCAGCTTTACCACATTTCCCTTGCTTTTGTGTGTGTTTAGGTGAGAACCATAACACCAGTTAAACATTTGTTGCATGCACAGCAATGTTTTCAATGCATGCATATTTGCTTTTCTGAAATAGCATTTTCCAAAATGCTATGAATAACATCGTATGCTGTGTGCTCATCTTCCTCTAACACATCTTGCTGAAGACTTCTTATTTTTTAGTTCACTACCATGTCACATTCAACATGGTCAATTAGACAACTTTTGTTGAGCAATAATTTAAAAAGCAGCACCACATTTTTGAGTGTTTGTGTCCATATAGCATTCTGCCTTTTTGATATAACAAGCAGAAAAAAGAAATTTCAGAGGCATTACGAGCAATATTAGAGAGACTCTTTTTAATGAGGACAGTAACTTCTACTGCTTCAGCAAAAGCATTAAAAAAGCTAACTCCACATATCTTCATGTATTGAATCATACTGTGGTGTTGATAAACTTAAACTTTGTAAAATAGGTGGTGAAATTTGAGTGACTATTAACTGTTATATGATGCTAAAACAGACTTGAACTGAATAAAACAATCTCTTACAGCCCAAACCCACTCCCATTAAAGCCAATGGGATTTTTCACACTGACTTGTGGATCAGGGTTTGAACCTCTAATGATTTTAGCGGATCCAGAAAGACTCCCAACGTCTACTTCAAAATACAGATTCTATACATGGAAGGGGCCTGTATGTAAATCAGCAAGATTGTGGCAAGTCAGGGTAGAGGATGCAGTTGATAGCTTTTAAATTCATACATACTACAGTGATTTTAAAAAAATAAATATTTAAGATTTTATTTACATCCTCAAACAGGTATATGAGCCAGTTAAAATTGGTCCACGATGAGCTCAGTGAAGAAGACTGAAAACAGTTAACAGTTTAAATAGTCCATAAAAAACCTTTGAACGGTATAATTAAAAAAAAAATTATTTGAACATGACAGAAGCAAAATCCCAACACATATTTCGTTTTTATTCTAAACTGACTTTAGGCTTCTTCCATGCCAACAAATCCTTCTACAACATACATCAACTCTTCTAAACCACAGAAACATCTCTTCCTAAAATTTGTGACTAGAGCTTGGGAAAGTTGCTGGATTCACTGAGACTGATGTCCTCTACTAAAGTACCCACTGAACACGGGGACTACAGATTTCCACAGTGCAGTCTTCCCCACACATTGATTTTTTAAATGTTATCTGAAGAGCAAGGCAAGGTCTACTGAGTTAAGAACTCCTGAGTTCTAATCCTGGCTTTGCTACTAATTCCCTTTGCAGCCTAACAAATCACTTCACCTCTCTGTATCTATCTTAGGCACTTATATGGCCCTCCTCACTGTAGTATCTCAGTACCTCATAATAGTTAATGTATCTATCACCACAACACCTCTGTGAGGTTGGAAAGTGCTACTCTCCACATTTTACAGATGGGAAACTGAGGTGAGAAACTAAGTGACTTACCCAGGGTCACATATGATGTTTGTGGTAGAGAAGGAATTGAACCCAGGTCTCCCACAGCTCAGGCTAGCACTCTAACCACTGGGCCTTTTTTCCTCTCTTCCACAGCTGCAAAATGGGGCTGCTAATGCTGAACCATGTCCCTGGGGTTTTGTTAGGATTAATTAATGTTTGTGTATCAATGCTAACAAATTATTACATAAAACATAAGTATTGTTCAAAACGTAACACTGAAGGATATAGGCAAATATCAGATCCTATTACAAAGTTGACTTCTACCCTGATATTAAGTAACAATGTCATAACATGTCAATGGTACCATAGCTGATGTTATAAAGTGAGATTCCCAAGGAACCAGGTGCCAATTCCCATTCAAATTCAATAGGAGTTAGGTGCCTAAATTCTTTAGGCTACTTCGAAAATCCCTGCTATAATCACAGGCCATAGAAGTTAACAATTGGGATCAAATGGTGCTGGGAAAGAAGTTTAGACTTTTTCTAATAGCAAGATGGATGATTTTACTCTTAAACCAGAATCAGAAGCTTTCTCAACTGTATACACGTTCATCTTCACTTCTCAGAGCTAACAGGCTGAGAAATGACAGAAGAAATTATATCTTCAAGAAGTTAAAAGAAATAAAGACACTGAAGTGAAATGTCTGACCTGAAAAACCTCAAGAAATAAAAAAATACAGGAGATTTCTGAAGACAGATAGATGCACCAGTAACACTAAAGATAACTGAAGAATCACACAGTAAGGTTCAAATCAGAAACTGCCGTTTATCTTTGAGATTGCTGGAATTATTTGTCAGCCATCTATGGGAATGTTTTATTTGTTTAATGATCAGTTTCCATTTCTTTGAACTCAAGGATGCAAGATTTCACACGTGACACTAATATTCTCTCTCTAATCTTCTAGAGTTAAAGTGATGGGACTAAATACAAATGCAGAAAAGCAAAAATGGTTAATTAACTACTAACAAAATAAAGAAGCAATTTTCTTCTTTTTTAAATCACTCATTTTTGTTTCAATATAAATGTAATACCGCAAGGCAATGCTGCCTAGATGGAGGGATCCACTGCACTGTGCACTGTACCTTTTAATTATAATCAAGATAAAGACTTGTCATTTGACAAATGGCCTTTAAAATTTCTCTTAGAATTATTTCAAGTCTGTTTTCAGGATTTTCCCAGGTCACTTAGAATACTAAGTCCACATTTTTTAAAAACCAAAGAACACTAATTTCCATATGTAATTACACATATAACAAATCTCTTCAGTTACACCTCAACAACGGATTTAAAGCTACAAATCCCATTAAAGGCCAAATTCTAGCTTCCCCCTTCCTAACAATTGAATGTTAGAGTCTGGTAGCTTTGCATTTTACCTTCCGGGAAAATATTGGGTCCTAGTTCTCCCTACTCCACCCCATCAGGATAGGAGTAATTCCCAGTTTCTTCAAAAGTAGATATTTAAATCTGGAGGGGTTAGGGGTACATATAATGGACCTCTACCACTACAGACTCCTTGATGCCCCCGTCCTGATAGCAAATTTAGCTCAAAACAAGTTCTTCAGGCTGAAGGAGCTCTATTTAGCAGATGAAAGAGAAGGTTAAAGGGTGATTTGATCACAGTCTACAAGTACAAAGAGATTTTATAATAGAGGGCTCTTCAATCTAACGAAGGTATAACAAGATCCAATGACTGGAAGCGGAAGCTAGACAAGTTCAGAATAGAAATAAGGTACTGAAATTAAGACTGGTTGTTTTACTAGAAGATATGCTGCAGTTAAATTACAGCTATTGGATATGAAGCAAGAATTAATTCAAGGAAATCCTCTAGCCTGTGTTATGCAGAAGGCCAGACTAGATTACCACGGTAATCTATTCTGGCCTTTGCATCAATGAATACTGACAATAAATTAACTCCAATCTATCCCTTAGACCTTATCATGCAAACACTCACACATAGACCCATTGACAAACAAAATTATTATTACACTGTTTTGCAGACTATCTGTCTAAGGTACTTATTTGGTCCCCATCACCACAGTATCTGAGCAACTCACAATCTTTAATGTATTTATTTTCAACATCCCCTCTGTGAAGCAGGGAAGTGCCCCATTTTTACAGAAGCTCAGAGAGACTAAGTGACTTATCCAGGTTCACATAGGATGCTTGTGGTAGAGGAGAAATTGAACCTAGGTCAGCACAGCCCAGGTTAGTAGTCTAACCACTGGACCACACATTTCCTCTGTAGCAGACCACAGTTTTATCTCAGAAATATCTAGTCTAAGAGCACCCAATTTGTATGACAACAGTAAGCAACACACATTAGGGGTTCCGAAACAAAACTCTGACACAGACGAATTTATTCCAACAAAATGTACAATAAACAGAGTTCCAAAATAAAACAAATAATAATAAAGACTTGGAAGCATATAGCACTTTTCATCTCCTGAGCACTTTACAATCTAAAACTAAGTCTTCACAACACACTTAGATGCAGAGTGCATTGTAAAAACACAAGGTTTAGACAATATCTTAGGTAAAACCAGTGTTGGTAAAATTACTGTAGAAATAAAAAACCCAAGACTAGGCAGTAATCTTTATTTTACATTACAGAAGCTACACCTTTTATTCCCTCTTGAATCAGCCTTAGTTAAACTATAAATTTGTCTATTTAATTAGACTCTCATTACATTCAGGCTTTCATTTTTCATGAAGCTCTTTCACAAGTAACTTAAAAAGTTCTTTCTATTTTTTTGTACATGGTAGACCTATTTTGTGATTTTGTTTTGATTTTAAAGGTTAGCTGATTGTGTTGCAGAGAATTAAAAGTGCAGATGACTTTTATAGGATAAATCTGATCAACGTTTTAAAAAAAACCACACCAGGTTATCTATTTTTATACCTACATGCTCACATCACCATAGTCCCTGAGAGCCCAATCTAAAATCCCCTTATTCAGTGTATCCATACGCATAAACCAGATGACAGAAATTAATTCATATTGCTAAAACACTCCTAGTAGCAACTGCAGACCCGAGAATACCACCTTGTTTTTTAAAACTGGTTATACATTGAGAAATTACCCAGATATCACTGAGGGTTTTTTGGATGGATGGTAGCTAAGGCCAGTTCATCTGCTTTTAAGATAGCAGGCCTTACCCTACTTACACTGCTATCATTGGGACTTTTGCCATTCAATCCAATGGACACAAGATCAGGCCATCTATCTTCTCTTTCTATCTTGAGTCCTTTTCCCCCATGATTTTTGTTCTTCTTTGCTCCATCTTTAGCCAATCACCATTTCTACAGTATTTTGAGGGCAGGTTGATCGAGGCAGCAAGACTGCTTGTGCTTTTAATGATTTTAAGACAACAATCCAGCTTTTTGTTGGTTCAATAAAAAGAAAAATGTAATGCACAATTCTGTCTTTGTAGAATTATTTTTATGCATGTATACACTACTGTTTGCTTCACTTGGGTGCTCGAATATCTTGTGGGATTGGGGTGGGGTGTTCATTTATGAAGTATTTACATTTAGCAAGGCACTTAGACAAGAATATATTGTTTCATATATCACTGCCTTTGTCATTAGAATTGATTCAACAAAGTGAACTTAGCAGATTTAGGTTTTATTTCACAAGTTTAGTGAAAAAAATGACATATCTGTTTGTTAAACCTCTGAAGTACATTCATAAGGAATAATTATGAAATTTCCATTTTAATGGAAAACCAGTGCCTCATAAATGTAGAATTATGCTGTTCTCTGCTGAAAAGCCCAAATTTACATTGAGATACTACATATTCTTTGTTTCGTGGGCAGGGGAGGACCTCCAAAACAGATTTTAAATAAGCTGTCCAGTTTTTATCTTTTCTCACACATGATTATTTATACTGTATTCTCTCAGCTAGGACAGGTGAAATTAATTGAACAATTTAGCTATCAGCATGAATTTTCCACTTACGTATTAATTTAGAAGTGATTACTCTCCACAGACTGGGGGAACCATCAAGAAAATACTGTATATATAGTCCCTGAGAGAACTTACCTCATGTATACTGCAGTATTAAGACTGACTCAGTTGGATCCTTATTTTGAACATGCACACGATACCCCTCTAAGTGTTCTCATATACCTATAGAGGAAGACTTGTATTCAAATACTTCCAATAAGGTCTTAGGTGAAGCTGCTAATGAGCATTCTTAAAAAAAAATCTTACATTCTGTGACTATTCAACTAAAGATACAATTTAAGGGTGGTAGTAACTTGGAAGAAGACTTATGCCTTGGGAAAACAATGTTGTCAATGAAGAGGCACTGAGAACATATGATGTCAGGATTAATAATATATAGCTCTTAATGCTTTTCAGTCTTAGATTCCAAAATACTTTTAGCATCATTATCACCATTTTACAGATGAGGAAACTGAGGCACAGAGAGGTGAAGTGACTTGTCTAATGTTACCCACCAGTGGCAGAGCTGTGAACAAAATGTAGGTCTTCCGACTCTTGTCCAGGGCTCTATCTATGAAGCAGCACTGCCTCATCAACCCTATCAGTATCCATCAAGGCTACAAAACAGAACTGGGGTACAAAGCTACAAAGAGTTTGCATGATGTTTTCAATGGCATTTATGCAGTGCATTCAAACAAATAATATATTTTCATTTCCGATATTTTTACATGTTGCCTTAGCTCACCTAAACTGCATCTCGAAAAGCTACTGGCTAATGCTTTTGAAAATGTTACCTGTATACCCTGAGAAAGAGGCCCTTCCCATAGACAAGGTTGTGGCAATCTAAGAAGGATATTTGTCACTTCCCAGAAATTGTAATTACTGCTGAAAGCACTCAGTGGGAAATGGCCTGAAGGTACAGCTCTACACAATGTCACATAATCATATATCTGTATTATTGAGTTGCTAAGTAGCAACAACAATTAAGGTTGCAAATAGGGTACAATTATAAGCCTTATTTTCTGTCCCCTCAACTTCAGCAAGAATCCTCCTTGGGCCTGGAAATGGCATGCTAATTCTCAGGCTGGGAAAGACCTTTTCTGGTAGTTGTAAGGAACCTGATCTGACAATTTTTGAGTTAGAGGCAAGTACATACAGTATTTATACTGCTTTCAAATTTTAACAGAAGTATCCATAACTATAACTCAAAAACAGGTTTCAGAATAACAGCCGTGTTAGTCTGTATTCTCAAAAAGAAAAGGAGTACTTGTGGCACCTTAGAGACTAACCAATTTATTTGAGCATAAGCTTTCGTGAGCTACAGCTCACTTCGTCGGATGCATACTGTGGAAAATACAGAAGTTGTTTATATACATACAAACCATGAAAAAATGGGTGTTTACCACTACAAAAGGTTTTCTCTCCCCCTACCCCACTCTCCTGCTGGTAATAGCTTATCTAAAGTGATCACTTTCCTTACAATGTGTATGATAATCAAGGTGGGCCATTTCCAGCACAAATCCAGGTTTTCTCCACCCCCCCTTTTTTATGGAAAAAAAAAGGGGGGGTGGAGAAAACCTGGATTTGTGCTGGAAATGGCCCACCTTGATTATCATACACATTGTAAGGAAAGTGATCACTTTAGATAAGCTATTACCAGCAGGAGAGTGGGGTAGGGGGAGAGAAAACCTTTTGTAGTGGTAAACACCCATTTTTTCATGGTTTGTATGTATATAAACTGCTTCTGTATTTTCCACAGTATGCATCCGACGAAGTGAGCTGTAGCTCACAAAAGCTTATGCTCAAATAAATTGGTTAGTCTCTAAGGTAACTCAAAAACAGCTTACTTTCAAACCTTGACATTTTTACATGCTTATTAGTCCATGAAAACCATGGCACAGTCTAGCTTTTAAGAAAAATGCCTTAAAATTGGGGGTGGAAAGGGCTAGAGTTTTGTTTGTTTTTTGGCTAACTAGCTCCTTCTGTGTGAGCAGCTGCAGGGAGAAAACATTTTATCAACAACTTGGCAGCTAAACCATTAGGTGTCAGTGTTAATCTCAGGTTTCATTAAAAATATCATGTCTAAAGCCTTTTTCCTTGTCTTCACAATGTCAACTGAGCACTAAGGTTGAAAGTTTATCATAGTAATTTCCCCCAGATATCAGCTATTCTTCCAGATGTGTCTTGTCCCACATCCCTGCAACCTAAGCGCTGGCTGTCAAAGCTACTACTGTTCCTGATGGCTAGCATCTCTCTGTCCTGCACATACTGGTACCACATATGGGGAGGCAGAGAACCTAAGAGCCCAAAGAGGAAACAAGAGTCTCATTTCAGCAAATCTTAACCCTTTGTAAGATCCAGAGCACAAATACCACCTCTCTGTTCACATTCATTTCCTTTTAGTAATCCTACATTTACAAATTAACCATAAATTAGCGAGAATTAACATTCAGTGACAAACTTCACAGAGAATTTCCAGACTTCTAGGTATTTACGTTTGTTACTAGTATACAATGTTAATAAGACTGGGATTTTTCAGCTTGGAAAAGAGACGACTAAGGGGGGATATGATTGAGGTCTATAAAATCATGACTGGTGTAGAGAAAGTAGACAAGGAAGTGTTGTTTACTCCTTCTCATAACACAAGAACTAGGGGTCACCAAATTAAACTAATAGGTAGCAGGTTTAAAACAAATAAAAGGAAGTATTTCTTCACACAACGCACAGTCAACCGGTGGCACTCCTTACCAGAGAATGTTGGGAAGGCCAAGACCATAACAGGGTTCAAAAAAGAACTAGATAAATTCATGGAGGGTAGGTCCATCAATGGCTATTAGCCATGATGGGTGTCCCTAGCCTCTGTTTGCCAGAAGCTGGGAATGAGCGACAGGGGATGGATCACTTGATGATTACCTGTTCTGTTCATTCCCTCTGGGGCACCTGGCACTGGCCAGTGTCAGTAGACAGGATACTGGGCTAGATGGGCCATTCTTGTTATGTTCTTTTACCTTACTTTTTTTAAATGGGGAATAATTTAGTAACTTACCAACTTGGTGGGGGAGAAGAAATGGGTGTTATAAATATAAAATGCTACTTATTTGTTACAAATTGAAAGATGCAGTTATCAGTGGGACAAGACAACTGGAGGTTCCATGGAGGTTCCTATTCAGGATGTTAAAGCTCAGTTTGTGTTTAGGAGGCTACCCAGAAACCAAGGACAAAATCCTGGCCTCACTGAAGTCAATGGGATTTTTAGACTATGACTTTAGCGGGACCAGGATTTCACCCCAAGCTGTTAAATTTTGGGCCCAATCCTGGCCCCACTAAAGACAGTGGTAAAATTCCTTTTGATTCCAATTGGATCAGGCCTTTTACAAACTTACATTTCCCTTACCAACTGGCCCTATGAATACCCTAACATCTTGGCACAACAGGAAATGATTTCCCTTGCTGGTTGTACTAGAGCAACAGAACACAGTCTTGGATTCTAGACTTCCAAGATTGCATTGTTTGATATCTTTAATCAAGTTCAATTTTAAATATTAATACATCGTCTGAAAGAGGCTTACTCATCATCCTTTTGAATCCTGTTTTGCTGAGAAAGCAGAAGCTTAATCAATACAACAGCATTCTCTGTAATCTTGTACCTGCCATTTCCTTTGTTACACTCTTTCACTTCCAAAAGAGAATAGCAAGATAAAAAAGAAACCCCTTATTGTTCTGTGCTTGAACTTAGTGGTTTTGAGAGGAAGAGTTAAAAAGAAAACGCTCATAGTGATCAACATTCCTAGCATCAATCTTTAATGGTGTGAACACAACACATGGCAAATAACGTGTGTAAGATTTAGAAGAGACAAACTGGACATATAAAGAGCTGGTCAGCTACTACACATTAAGTTAAACCCATTAAGTCTGGCTACTGAATATGATAAATGTCCACAAAATAAAACCTTCCCAAGAAAGATCATGGTTGGTAGTATCAAAACAAAACATTTTTATTAGAAGGGTGGGGGGTTAGATTGCAGAAACAAACAAAAAGAAACATGGCTAGACACAGCACAGTATCATCCACATCTGAGTTTATAGTCTTGATAGAATGAATATTTCTACATGAAAATCAGATCAATAAATTCTAAGACTACATAGATAATGTCTCACAGTGCTTTAGCCCAGGGATGGCCAATCAGCCTGAGAAGGAGCCAGAATTTATCAATGTACATTGCCAAAGAGCCACAGTAATACGTCAGCAGCCCCCTAACAGCACCTCCATCCTGCTCCCAGTGCCTCCCGCCTACCGGCAGCCCCGCCAATCAGCACCTCCCGCTCCCTCCCTGCACCTCCTGATCAGCTGTTCCGTGGCGTGCGGAGGCTCAGGGGAGGGGTTGGGAAGAGATGGAGTGGGGGTAGGGGCTGTGGCAGAGCTAGGGGTTGAGCAGTGAGCACCCCCCTCCAGCACACTGGAAAGTCCACTCCGGTCCCAGAGTCAGTGCCTATACCAGGAGATGCATATTAACTTCTGAAGAGCCACATGTGTCTCCAGAGCCACAGGTTGGCCACCCCAGCTTTAGCCCTTCGCTTCTCTTCCACTGTTTCTCATCATTGGACATAAACAAAAAATATAAAGGAGTTTATGGTAACTTTTGCCAGCACAATCGTCTTTGCTTGAGCAGACTGCACTGGCAAAGCTACAAACAACAAACAAAGGGCAAATTTAGCAACTGCGACAGCCCTGCTCAAGCAAAGACAACTGCGCTGGCAGGGCCATCTGAGTAGGCTGGAAGACAGACACATACCCAAAGACATGCTATACGGGGAGGTATCGGAGGGAACAAGAGCAACAAGACATCCCAAGCTTTGCTATAAAGACACTTGCATGCGAGATATGAAGGAATTTGGAATCGATCTTGGCAAGTGATCGTAATAAGTGGCGCCATCATCTCCATCAGTGTATCAAAGTCCATGACAGAAGCTGGCTCCTATTGCTTGAAGAGAAAAGCGCACACAGGAAGTCTGCAGCTCCCAACAAGATACCTACATTTGCAATAACTGCCAAAGATCATGCAAATCTCGGATTGGCCTATTCAGTCATATGAGACATTGCAAACCATGTACATCATAGGCTGCAATTCCCACGGTCTCTTGCAAACGAAAGGATGCCAACATTGTAGCTTTTATTTACTGTGTGACTGTTAATGGCAATCACTATAAAACATTTCTTTTTTTTTAATAGAGATGTGCTTAATCAATATTCAGGTTACATCCAAATTTGAAATCCCAGTGTTCAGAAGTGATTGGACATGGTATTTCAATAGGACTCCATCTCTAGTGATTCAGAATGAAGATTCCTTTTAATCAGATGCAAAAGCTTCTCTTCCCAAAGTCAGTGTAACAAGAAATAAAGTTCAGTGACACAGAACAAACAGCTCAGTACTAAAAAGTGATAGAGCTGCAGATAATATTCAACACCAGATGTTGGCTTGTTGAGAGTGCTTGATATTTAAGATAAATCTGTCTCTTGTATGTATTTCAGAAGAATCTAAATGGTAGCACTGCTGTGATTTAACATTTTGACAGATAAGGAATAGTAACAGTACAAACACTGGTTTTCCGTTGCTGCTAATCTTCAAAGTCATTATAGGTGAAGCCAGATTTAGTAAGTTAAATTAATTTTAATTGTAACAACATGTTAAGTTTCATTGACTTCAGGGTAAGCCGGTGTTTAAGGGATTTTCTGAATAGGGTGAGTTTACTCATGTGCTTTAAAATTCTTAAAGTTGCAGAATCAGGGCCTGAGAGCCTATCAGAAAGTCCATTAAAGTCAATAGAAAGCCTTCCACTGACTACAGTGGGTCTAGGTCAGTTCTTTATGAATTAGGTGATAATTTATGCTCCTCGTTCATCATTTTTCACAGGCTGATGGACCACTCAGCTCTGGTAAGTTTTTTAGCATCTTTTATTAATCAAGTTTCATCTCAGTCATTGTATCTGAACAACTGTGAGAGCCAAAGGCCTGAAAAGCCTTGAAGACCATCAGTCACAAAATCTGAGGGCTACAGGCCAATTCAGTATTTACTGTAGCAGCACATGCAATCATCCCATTATTGCCTTTCACAGATGTCACACAGTAGGAAAATGCCACAAAGTACACAGTAAATCTCTAATGTCATCACAATTCAGCATCTCTGGCTGAACGCTTACCATATTTCTGCACTTTGGCAGAAGCCCAATAAGTTTTAGACAAGGTTTTATAGAATTAATCCAAGTCTCAGATGTAAAGAACATTTTAACAGGTGGCTGCCTATGGTGAGGGGGCGTGGATCCCACAGAGACTGACAGGGAGGAAGGTAAGTGGAGCCGGGCCAGCCACACCCATCCTGCCGGAAGCAGAGGGGTGGGGCAGGAAGCTTTAAACACAGGCCCTACAACTCAGTTGGAGGAGAGTTGGCCATGGAGACAGATGCATCCCGCCTGCTGCTGAGCCCCACATCTCAGGATGAGCCCTGCAGTGCCAAGGACTCTGCGGTTGGCTAACTGATGGGAGCATGGAGGAGCTACTTGGACTGCCACTGGCTGTCTACCCCACGAGACAGAAGTACACTGCAATGGGGTCATAGGAAGTAGCCCAGAGACACCATACAATAATTGGATTGTGAGACCAGAATACTGGTCAGCGTATTTCGGTGGGATCCCTGCTGACCAGGTGGTGGGCCCTCTGCCACTGTCAGGGCCCTGGGCTGAGACCCAGTGGAGTAGGGTGGGCCCGGGTCCCCCTACGCCCTGCAGCCACTCCACCCAAGTGGCTGCCGACCCACCTTACACTGAGAGGCCTTCATTTGTCTGCCATCTGCCTGAGCCTATTGCTCTGCCCCACCCTGAGGGTCAGACACCCTTTAAAACTGTGTGTTGTTCTGCCCTGTCTGAGGGCCTGAGCCCCCTAGACTGCTTACTGCTCAGTCCTGCCACAAGGCTTGAACCCTATAAACTATTTGTGCTCTACCCTGCCAAAAGGCCAGGGCCCCATAGACAGTTTATTGCTCCATCCTGCCTGAAGGCCGGAGCCTTGTAGTCTACTTGTTGCCCAGTCCCA
The DNA here is from genome assembly GCF_965152235.1 of Eretmochelys imbricata. Taxonomy (NCBI): domain Eukaryota; kingdom Metazoa; phylum Chordata; order Testudines; family Cheloniidae; genus Eretmochelys; species Eretmochelys imbricata. The sequence goes on from NC_135574.1 coordinate 167,985,240, forward strand.
CACAGACAGTGAGAGCCTCATAGACCACTTTTGCTCTGCTACACCTAGGGGGTCAGAGCCTTGAGAATGCTAATTTCCCCTTAAGCTTTGTTGGACAGTCACACAGTAGTGAGAGGCATGGCCCCCTGCTGAGACTGAAAGGGAGGGATCACCACAGACCTCTACATATGGTGGAGCATGCTGGCACAGCCAGACCTATAACCAGCGGGTTCGTGGCACTCCCAACGTACCACCCATCGAGCAGCCAGAATTGAGTTGGATAAACTCATGAAATGGTGGTTACGGAGAGCCGGGGAATCCCGCACCAACCTGTGCTCTTTGGCCAAAGTGACCAGCACAGAGGGCCTGGGCGGGAACCAAGTGCCCACCCTCATGAACTCCAGCTGTGGACAGACCCTAGTGTGTCAACTACTCATCCCTGTGGCCAACCCTGCACTGGGAAAGATTAGACTTCTCTGCATCCATGTGAACTCAAAGTCATACTTCAGCACCAAGGTCCCACTGACTGCGGATGGGGTGATCCATTTAATGACCGTGGGCCTAGCCACGAAGCTGCTCTATCCTGTCATTCTCAGGAAGGATTGCCCGGGATTTGCCAAGGTCCTGCACATGAGCATTCAAGACCCCTGGGCACAGATGGCACTCGAAGGCAAGGCAGACGGACCCAGGGGAAGTGACCCCAGCAACCCAACAGCTCCATCTGGAGACCCTGGTGCTCCAGAGGGAGACCTACCACCTCTACCATCTGACAAGCAGACCCCACTAGAGGGCATGACTGACTTCAGTCAGGATCACAGGGAGGACCTGAGCTGTGCCTACGAACAACTGGTGTATATCGATGAGGCAACCATGGGTCCCCAGCGAGCTGCCCAGTGGCCACAATTTCAGTTGATGAGGGAGCACCTCTACTGAGATCCTCAGACCAAAGAATCCTGCTCCCAACTGGTCGAGCCCCAGTGTCACCAGAATGTGGTGCTGAAACTGGCCCATGACATCCCTGCGGCCAGCCACCTGGGGCAGGAAGATACCCTGGTCTGGGTCTTGGCCCGGTTTTTCGAGCTGGGCATGCACCAGGACATCAAGAACTACTGTGCCTCCTGCCCGGAATGCAAGCTAGTGGAACCCCCAGGCATACATAAAGCCCCCCTGGTCCCCTTACCAGTGGTAGAGACGCCCTTCAAGAGAGTTGCAATGGACCTGGTTGCACCCCTCACCAAGAGCGTCACCAGCTTCCGATACATTCTAGCGATGATAGATTACGTTACCCATTTCCTGGAGGCAATCGTGCTAAAGACTGACACTGTGCTCTTGGTAGAGCTCTTGAAGATCTTCGCTCAGATGGGCCTGCCTGGGGAGATTCTTACAGACCAGGGAACAAACATCACATCTCAGCAGCTTCGCTAAGTCTGCAGCCTCCTGGGGATCAAAAGGCTGCAGACATCGGTCTACCAACCCCATACAAACGGGCTGGTCAAGCAGTTTAACCAGACTCTCAAAGACATGCTCCAGAACTTCCCCTTCTAAGGACCTGCACCAGTGGGACCAACTAATCCCGGCATTACTGCTCGCCATCCAGGAGGCATGGCAATCCTCCACCAAGTTCTCTCCATTTGAACTGCTGTATGGATGCCAGCCCCAGGAGATGCTTAACCTAATGAATTTTGACTTCTGAATTAAGATGTTGAGTTGTCAAAGATCCAGAATGGGTCTCCACCCACTGTTCTTTTTTGAGGCCTAGGAAATACAGAGAATAGAATCTTCTTCCTCAATACTGAGGCAGAATGTGCTCCATTGCCCCTCGGTCCAACAGGGATTCTGATTCCTGATGAATAAGGCTGCAAGCCACAGAGATCACGGAAGTCATGGATTCTGGCTGCAGCAGTCTCAGGCCACTGTGCCCCCACCCAACCCCCAAAGCACCAGCGGCAGTTCCAGGCAATGTGCCACCCCGACCCCTTACCCCCAAGCACCAGCACCGCCCCCAGGGCTGCCCCGTGTTCCAAAGCACCTGCGGCGCCGCCGGAGGCCCACCCCCCTCAAAAGCACCCAGGATTTAGTCATGAGGATATAATATGAGTCATGGACAGGTCATGGGCCGTAAATTTTTGTTTACTGCCCATGACTTTTACTAAAAATACCCATGACTAAATCTTAGCCTTACTGATGAAGAATCACCTTGTGAGAGTGGTCCCAGAAGGGGGATCAGAAGGAAAAGGAACTCTATGGAGCATCCCTGATGGACAAGACCCAATTGCTCATCATGATTAGCTCCCTGTTGCCTCCAAACGTGACAGAAGAAGGGGCTGGTGTCAGGGATGGCAAGTGGGTCTCAATTAAAAGACCAAAAGTGGCTCCTAGCAGTGGTCTGGGAATGGGTCACACTCATGGTGGTACAAGGGACCAAAAAGTGGGCGCTCTGTGTCTTCTGTCACGTGTGGGGAGGCTCGGCAGGACGCTTGTAGTAGCACACGTAAGGAGGCAGCAGGGGTCTTGGCTTATAGGTTTGCCTTTGGTACTTCCTCCTTGGGGCTGATGTGTAGATCCTCAGGCAGAGAAGGGTACACCTTGAATCCTTTAATGAGTGGAGAGAGTCATCACTCTTCTCATTAAAGAAATTGGATTCATCCCAGGGAAGGTCTTGGCTAATATTCTGCACCCCTCTAGGGAATCCTGAGGATTGCAACCACGAATCCCTCCTCATAACAATACCAGTGGCCAAACTTCTGGATGCTGTATCTGATGAGGTATCTGTTACCTCAACTGCATCCTGAAGGACAGTTTTCACCACCAACCTGACCTCCTCTAAAAGGGAGAAGAACTGTGCTCTGTCCACAGAGGAAAGTTTGTCCTGAAAGACTGTCAGCCTAGCGTAGTTATTAACATCATATTTGGCTAGCAGGGCCTGGTAATTAGCCATGCTGAATTGCAAGCCCACAGAGGAGAAGACCTTTCTTCCCAGGAGATCCAGTCTCTTGGAGCTCTTGTCTGACAGGGTGGTCCTTAGGTATTGGGACCTGTTTCGTCCCATAGGAGTATGTACCACCAGGGAATTGGGACCAGGATGGGAGAAGAGAAATTCAGCTCTTTTTGCCGGGACTAAATTGTGCCTCTCAGCCCTCTTAGGTGTGAGGGTGCAGGATGCGGGGGGTGTGCCAGACCAATCTTGCCAGTTCCAATATGGCCTGTGAGGACTACCTTACATGGGCCCTGAGGCTGCAGAATGCTCAACAGTTGGTGTGGATCTTGGACTTCCTCCAGAGATATCTGGAGATCGTTAGCCACTCTTCGCAATAAGTCCTGGTATGGCTTATTGTCACCTGGTAGGGAAAGGGAAGGAAGACCGCCTTTTCAGGGGAAGAGGCGGGGATTCCTGTCAGAACTGTTGGCACCTGCGGTTCCAGTTCAACATCCTTCTCGTACACAGATGGAATAGGTTGTTGACACGTAGGAGAAAAGAGTGGAAAGACTCCTGAGTGGGTCCCAGACATCTGGTGTAAGGATCCCACAGCCCCCAGTAAGGCCAAAAAGAGGGGGCAACCATTTGAGAGGGACCCCACAGGATGGGGAAGCATTGGTTCCAATGGAGGTCATGTCCATAAGGATATTGACTCTAAGTTGTGGTTTGTTTGTCTGGGCTTGGCTCTCCCCATGGAGATGAAGGAGGCATGACAATTGCTTCTTTTGGAATGGCAGAGCCGTCAGTACCAGGGCAATCTTGCTGGACAATAGTAAGTGAGATGGTTCCTGGGACACCGAAGTAGTATCATCTGCCAGTGTAGTAATGTCCCTTAGGAGGGCCAGGCCAGAGAAGAGGGGAGACTGCAGGTAGGGGTGGAAGATACCCTCCCGTGCTGGGTAGGTCTCCGTGCATCCCAGTGTGCTGGGGGTTTAGATGGTCAGCACCGAGGGAACCAGAGTATCTTTAGTTGTGGTGCTTGCTTTGGGTGGATGAGTTGGTAGCACAGAGTCCAGAGCTGCACTCGTGGACGGGACGAGCAGATGATGGTCCCTATCATTCGATACAGGAATCACTGATGGATCCTTCTTCCTGTGCACTTTACCATCCAGTCTGGTGATTTTTTGCTGAACCGGTTTCTTAGGGTCAGTGCGTAAGGGCTCACCCAACCTTGATGGGCTCGGGGAAGGAGCACATCTCTTCTGGATAGTCCTTGATGGGGATTTGTCCTTGCACCCTTGAGAGTGTTCCTTGCTCTTATGGGAAGCCCTGGAGGAAGAGACCTTAGGCTTAGAAACCAAGGGCTCTGCTCCTATGCACATGCTCTGAGGGGCACTGCTCATTTGGTGAGGCTGATTTATGGGGCAGGGCAGAGGGTTTCCCTGGCCTGGATTGGAGAGCGGTCTCATGGCCTTCTCCATTGTTGTCTAAGGTGAAGCTCATGGGCTTCACAAGTTCTTGGTGGAAACGAGCAACAAATGCTGCACTTCACTGAAATATGTGTCCCACCCAGACAGGAGAGGCATAATTGATGTTCGTCACTGACAGAGAAGGATCTAGGGCAGGAGATGTAGTTTTTAAGCCTTGGACTCGGCATAATCCCCAGTGCTTTGCTTCACTCCAATGTTTCCAATGCAGAAAAAAATGAAGTTAAAAAAGAGTAATGGAGTAGAATCAAATGAAAGGAGAAAAAGGAAAGGAAAGAAACACAGGAGAAAAGAAGAAGGCCTTCTTTCTGTTATCTTTTAACATTTTTCTGTTCCCCCACAACTAAAGCACAAGACCAAACCTGCAAGAACAGGGGCAAGGATGAAATGGGACCACAGAGAGACAGATTAGATGTATATTAACAATCATGATAGAACTTAAATGGTTTTATCGCCCTCATAGTCATTGTTTTCAAATTACACCATAATTATTCAAGTGCAAGTGACCTGCTACATGTAAATTTTAATCACTACTCTTGTATTAGAGAAAATAAATTTTGTGTTTGTTAGATAAAAATTCATTGTCTACGTAAAACTGAAGCCTTGCATGCCAAAACAATAATGTGTTCTAAGTCAGTGAAGATGCACTAACAAAGGCAAGGCAGGATTAATTAAGTTTGTTCAGCAATTTGAAATTATCAAGCAGTATAATTACTAAGTATTACTATTATTGCTACTAATGTGTATGTACTCAACTGTTTATGGGTGGGAATGAACAAGGGGGCAAAACTGGTGGGAGTGCTTTAATGTCTAGACACTTCAGATTACTTAATTATCAGCTATGTGCTGACTCCTCTAATAACAAATACTGATTCTTGAAAATAATTTTCCCATGAATTTTTAGAAGCGAAATTCTTTTCTTTTAGGGAGAGGGCCATATGGGATTAACACATGAGAGATTTTAAAAAAAAACACACATTGGCATTAATATCAAAATACAAAAAGAAAAAGATATTCAACTATGATCTAATCAAGTTCAGCTGGTCCACGGTCTCTCACTAGGGTTCAATAAAGCTTCCTATCTAGTCTCTGACTATATACACAAATGCATCCTAACAAGGCAGCTAATGAGGCAAACAAAAGAAGCAATTAGTTTTGTCATGGCTCCAAAGAACAGAATTTGCATTTTTAACAAAATTTCTGCCTATCTTGCCATGGACAATAATTTTGTACATTTGAAGTTGAACACCATTTTAAAATATATCGGTCTAGTTTAGTTTCTATATATACCAAGAATGTTACAATCTCCAAACATGACCTGCACTTCTGTACAGCAAATCATTTAATGCTCTCAAAGTATGTTCCATTCTGTATAGGTTCTGGTACTAATCATTAAGCAACATGACTCACATCTGTCATATCTGATTTACTCTCACCCTCATCCTCTCCTGAAGAGGCTCTAGTGGCAGAGGTGCAGTTTCCCTTCACTGCTCATTGGGTGTCCCTGTCCAGCAGGATTTCAAACCATTTTAACACATGCCCCAGACCTCTCCCACCTTTCTCAGACAGGACAGCAATCTCTGATAGTTGTCAGAATTCCATGTTGCAGAGAGATCCAGGAGGATGATAATGGATGGCTCTCCAACTGGCAACATTAGCTCAGCTATCAGTGCTACTGAAGTTGTTTCAGTCTCCTGTACCAGCCTGGATCCTGATTGTGGTGGGTTTAGAATATTACCTTCAATTAGATGAGCCTCTAGTTGGCCTTTGGCTAGCTGTTCTATGAGCTTGCTCAGGAATGGGAAGTTTGATATTGACACTAGGACTGATGTATCCAAGGTGGGTTTCCTCAGTGTGCTGACTGGACTATTGTGTGTTTGAAGGATAGAGGGAAGATTCCCTCCTCAAATGAAGCATGCCTGTTTTGATCGTGAGTGGTACCAATTGCTCATGACTCTCTTTCACAAGCCAAGAAGGGCATATGTTGGCTCAGATTCACAGGTCTTGGGTCGAAATTCCTTTACGGAATTCCTATATGGTGGCAGATTCACAGGTCTTGGGTTGAAATTCCTATACGGTGGCTAGTACGTCTTGAAGAGGGAATCTCCTGAACTCCAGGAAGGCAGGCAGGTGTTGGTTGGCTAGTCCAGGTGAACAGGAACCATGCTGGTAGAAAAGCCCTCCCAAATGACATTTTCAGTGAAGTAGGATGATAGTTCTTCATACCACTTGGTGCTGGTATGGAGGCTGTAGGTACTCAGAACCGATGAAGCCGTTTACCATTCTGGATAGTTCCTTAGGATGAGACTTGGCAGCTTCAATGAAGACTAATAGGCATGTTCTCCTGGCATGTAATATAGCCTCAGCATAGGCATGGAGAATATTAATGACTTAATCCTCATAACATCCCTGTGAGAAAGGTAAGAATTATCCCTATTTTACAAATGAGGAGAGATATTGAGACACGGATTGGTCCAGGGTAACACAGGAAGTTTATGGCAGAGCCAGGAATAGAACAGAGACCTCAGTCTTGTGTATTAACCACAAGATCATCCTTCCAATCCAGAAATAATCCATAAGAGACAATAACATTTCTGAAATAATAAAGTACTTATAAAGGTAACAAATGAATACCAGGGAGATCCTCATTGTGACCAGCTGTTTTCACTGTTACCACAAATAAGCCAGATTTGGGTACAGACAACAAGTAATGAGAAAGGTTAAAAAAAAAAAAACCTACATATAACTGAACAGAAGTTGTTCAACTATCCAGTTTGCAAACATATGCAAATCCTACACATATTTTACATATTGGATTTATATGAGTCAGTACATGATCTCACTTATAGAGGAAGTCCCCTTCTTATATCATAGTCCATACACATGTGAAATACATTAAAAAAAATACCTGGTATACTATCTATAAATGTGAAACGTATTCTTTCCATGGGAAGTATGCATGAGAGTCCCTGCATTTACTAGAACATCTTAAGTCAAGGGGATATCAAAGAAAATAGAGACTGTAAACAATTAATTTCTTTCCTGTTGCCTTCACTGGAAGGATGAGGGACAAATACTCCCAAGGTTACCCTTCCCGTGGTGTAATTAATCATTAACAATTAGTTATTTGTAAATGCAGTTGTAACATTTTCCTCGAGATGGTGGTGAGCTTGTGAAACAACCTACTGAGGATATCACTAGCATTAACCAAAACAAATTGCATTTATTAATAACAAACAGGCAATGAAAACCATATGGGGACAAATATATATAGCTCAGTATAGTCAGGAACATTTTTAGTGAGGTGCCAACATATTCATCAAGAGCCATTGACACTTCCCACAGAGCATCCTTGAAAATCCAGCAAAAGTACAGGGATGTGACAAATACTTCCAAGCTAGTCACAATACACTATGGACACCAGTCAAACACACTGTCTCCATTCTTGCTAACTATTGTCTCCAACAAGGTAATACTCAGCTGGAGTTTCAGAGCTAAAGATGAAACATCATGTACAATGCAGAGTGTACTGTTGCTTGACATAGATGGGCACTGTAATTAACTTGAATTATTGGTCATCTTCAACAAAATAAGCAAAGACAACATTGTGAGTATTCAAGATTTTTTGGATTCCCAGTAATGAGGTGTAAGATTAAAAGGTTTGGATGTTTACAATTCACTACTTTCCAATAGAGTAAAGAATAAGGCAGTAAGAAAAAATATTTTGGATTTGGGCATTTTGTAAAATATCACACAACTATAAGCTGAAATAAGTAAATGTATTATGTCTTGTTCATAAAGTTCTAAAACATGTGGCATATGTTCAATAATTGCTTATATGTGCATAGGAAATGCAGCATGTGTTTGAAACTCAGATGGTATGCTCTTTTTGGAGCTACTGTGCATTTAAAACTATATGCAGGCATAGTGTAATTTAGAATCATAGAATTGGAGGACCGGAAGGGATCTCAAGAAGTCATCAAGTCAAGCCCCCTGCGCCATGGCAGGACCAAATAAACCTAGCCTATCCCTGACCGGTGTTTGTCCCACTTGTTTTTTAAAGCTTCCAATAGTGGGACTCCACAACCTCCCTTCTAAGCCTAGTCCAGAGCTTAACGACCCTGACAGTTAGAAAGTTTTTCCTAATGTCTAACCTAAAGCTCTCTTGCTCCAGATGAAGCCCATTTCTTCTTGTCCTATGTCCAGCAGACATGGTGGAAATTGATCATTGTCCTCTTTATAACAGCCCTTAACATACTGGAAGACTTATGCTGCCCCTCAGTCTTCTTTTCTCATGACTAAACACGCCCAGTTTTTTCAACCTTTCCTCACAGGTCAGGTTTTCTAAACCTTTTGCCATTTTTGTTGCTTTCCTCTGGACTCTTTCCAATTTGTCTATATTGTTCCTAAATAGTGGTGCCAAGAATTGGACACAGTACTCCAGCTGAGGCCTCACCAGTGCCAAGTAGAGCAGGACAATTACCTGCAGTGATTTACATACAAAAGTCCTGTTAATAAATCCCAGAATCACATTCGCCTTTTTTACAGCTGCATCACATTGACAACTCATATTCAGTTTGTGATCCACAGTAACCCCCAGATTCTTTTCCGCAGTACTACTCCCTAAACAGCTATTCCCTATTTTGTAGTTGTGCAGCATTTGATTATTCCCTCCTAAGGGAAGTACTGAAAATATTTATAAAAAACTTTTGCATTAAAGTATACATGTTTGCACATAAAATGTATATATTTTTATTAAATATCACAATCAGCAATGCAATATTGTATTCTCGTGTTGCATCACAAGGCTATGATTCAGAAATAAAACATTACGGAGAGATTGTACCGAAATAAAAGTCACCTATCTTTTCCAAGCACAGTTTTTTGGTTTTGGAATTTTCCATGTTAGTTTGTTTAACTCTCTCTCTCTCTCTCTATATATATATAATATATATAGGTAAGTGAAAACACAGGGCAAACTATTCAATATGCAATGCCTAAAGTTGGGCAACTAAATCCAGATTTAAGCATTTAATAAGTGGCTTGATTTACAGGAAGTGCTTATTATCTTTCAATTCTGTATCTCAGTGAAGATACTTGGAAAAGCCTGAGAAAAATAAGGAGAAACCTACAATAATTATATTGAAGCAACATGCAAACTTCTCAACTTTGGGCTCTTTAAATATACTTTAGAACCTTTAAGGTAAATATGCTATAAAGATCTTGCAACTAGGGCTATCAAGTGATTAAAAAAATTAATTGCAATTAATTTCGTGTTAAAAAGATTAATCGCGATTAAACAATAATTGAATACCATTTATTTAAATATATTGATTTCAATTACAACACAGAATACAAAGTGCACAGTGCTCACTTCATATTTATTGTTATTACAAATATTTGCACTGTAAAAAAGAAACAAGAAATAGTATTTCAATTCACCTAATACAAGTACTGTAGTGCAATCTCCTTATCATGAAAGTTGGATTTACAATTGTAGAATTATGTGCAAAAAATAACTGCACTCCAAAACAAAACAACGTAAAATTTCAGAGCCTATAAATCCACTGACTCCTACTTCTTGGTCAGCCAATTAATCAGACAAACAAGTTTGCTTACATTTACGGGAGATAATGCTGTCTACTTGTTTACAATGTCACCTGAAAGGGAGAACAGAGGTTCACGTGGCACTGCTGTTGCTAGTGTCACAAGATATTTACGTGCCACGTGCACTAAAATTCATATGCCCCTTCATGCTTCAACCACCATTCCAGGGGACATGTGTCCATGCTGATGACGGGTTCTGCTCAATAACAATCCAAAGCAGTGTGGACATACACATTTTCATTTTCATCATCTGAGTCAGATGCCACCAGTAGAAGGTTGATTTACTTTTCCGATCGTTTGGGTTCTGTAGTTTCCTCATCAGAGTGTTGCTCTTTTAAGACTTCAGATTCTTAAACCTTGGGTTGAGGGCTGTAGCTATCTTTAGAAATCTTACACTCGTATCTTCTTTGCGTTTCATAAAATCTGCAGTGAAAGTGTTCTTAAAATGAACATGTGCTGGGTCATCATCCGAGACTACTGTAACTTGAAATATATGGCAAAATGCAGGTAATACACAGAGCAGGAGACATACAATTCTCCCCCAAGGAATTCAGTCAAATTTAATAAAAGCATTATTTTTTTAACAACCATCATCAGGATGGAAACATGTCCTCCGGAATGGTGGCCGAAGCATGGAAGGGCATACGAATATTTACGTGCCAGATATATTAAATACCAAGCGATGTCGGCTACAAAAGTGACATGCGAATGTCTGTTCTCACTTTTTGGTGACATTGTAAATGAGAAGCAGGCAGCATTATCTCCCGTAAATGTACACAAATATGTTTGTCTGAGCAATTGGCTGAACAAGAAGTAGGACTGAGTGGACTTGTAGGCTCTAAAATTTGACATTTTTTGTTTTTGAGTGCAGTTATGTAACAAAAAAATCTACATTTGTAAGCTACGCTTTCACAGTAAAGAGATTGTACTACAGTACTTGTATGAGATGAATTGAAAAATACTATTTCTTTTGTTTACCATTTTTACAGTGCAAATATTTCCAATAAAAATAAATATAAAGTGAGCGCTGTACACTTTGTATTCTGTGTTGTAACTGAAATCAATATATTCGAAAAAGTAGAAAAAATCCAAAAATATTCAATATATTTCAATTGGTATTCTATTGTTTAACAATACGATTAAAACTGTGAATAATCGCGATTAATTTTTTTTAACCATGATTAATTTTTTGACTTAATTATGTGAGTTAACTGCCATTAATTGACAGCCCTATCTGCAAACTTTAGTATCTGTAATGTAAGAGAAGAATCAATCCTCAGCTGCACTGAGCACGAGCTTGGTACAGTTGAGGAGGGACAGGCACAGGTACCTCTAAAACACTTGTCCACCTCTTCTAATCATGGTAGCAACCAGGGGCTGAACTGACCTCTGACACAAATCAGAGCAACCTAAAGGCTGATGTAATTTATGCCTATTTGTAATGGCCCCAAAGAGGGAGATCAGCCAGAATCCCTGGCCCTACTACTGTCAGGCCCCCCCAAATATGATCCCTACATCAGGGGAGAAGAGAGGGAGTGAGTAGATGACACAGAGCCTTGCTTTATGCCTCCTTCGAATTCCCCTGTGCAAGTTGCCTCTTTAGGGCAACTTTCCACAAAGGCATGAGTTAGGATTGTGATAAGCATTTTTTTAATTATGACATCAGCACTTATTAAGTAATTAAGTAATCAAAATCTTTATGCTGAAAATAACCATGCAATGTAAAATCAGATCATGGTAAGTGTGGCATTCTATACCTTGGGGGAGCATACTGTAACCCCCATATTCCTCATTTTTATATGATCGTGATCTTACATATAAAACGTGCCTTGTAAGGTATCAGGGGAAAGGTTATGATCTGCTGAAAGTCATTTCTCTATCCATATATGTTAATCATTAATGCATATGAAGTTATGAGAATTGTGTTGTATGGCTGTCACTAAAACATGCTGTAAATTGGGGAATCAGCCAGATATTAGCTCCCCAGAGGCAACAGCAAGGAAAGTAACCAACACCTGGGCTGGGTTTCAAACAACCCATCAACAACCACTGTCCAGCAAGGGAGCTACAATTCAATGACTCACCTGCATGACACCACACCAGGGGAATTGCTCAAACCTTGCCTGGAGACTCAGCAATGCCCCCAGACATGCCTGGACTTGTGCTCCCCAAGCACATGGGACTGAGATTATAAAACAGACAGCGGACACATGCTTGGCCTTTCTCCTGCCCCCACCTACGCTGCAAGCAACTGAGACACTGAGAAGACGACAAGACTCAACAGAGGACATTGGCCCAGGTTTAAGGGACAAACCTGTATATTAAGGAATGCAATATCCAGTGGGGTGAGAAAAACTGCTTAATCTAGTTGTTGCCCATCTAATAGGCTTGAGAGTTTAGACTGCGTGCTTATATTTTATTTCTTTTGGTAACTAACTCTGACTTTTTGCCTATCACTTAAAAATCTATCTTTTGTAGCCAATAAATCTGTTTTACTGTTTATCTTTACCAGTGAGTTTGTTTGAAGTGTTTGGCAAATCTGCCCAGGTTTTGCAAAGGCTGCTGTATGTCCACCTTCCATTGCTGAAGTGGTGAACCAATTAATAAATTTGCACCGCTCATCTTAAGCAGTGCTAGACGGTATACTCCTGAGGTACAGTGCTGGGAGCTAGGTGGATTTGGCTCTGGTGCCTTTCTCTGTGTGCTTCATGCGTGGCTCTGGGAGCATTCAAGCAATATAGCTGGGTTTGGGTCTCCAAATGCTGTTGTGCTGAGTGACCACAGTGCCTGGAGGGACATGCTGCTTGTCACAAGCAAAGCACTGTGAGACACAACCCAGGCTGGAGAGAGTTAACGGGGCACAGCATAGTCCCAGACTGCACCTCTCGGGGATCCCATCACAGTAAGTTTCGCAACAAATTAACTCTAAATGCAAAATTTATGAAAATCTTCTGGCAGGATATTTTTATACTCCTGTTTTGTACTTAAAAACATTTTGATCTCCAGTTTAAAGCACAAAAAGTCAGTCATATGCAGTTTTTACTCTCTAAAAATTAAATTCTGGGAAACACTTACCACTTTGCTATCAGGCCATCACAGTTACAGATTCTTAGCCCTGCTGCTGGTGATAGGAATGAAGTAATAAGCCCCCACATTTTTGCATCCTATCCCTATGCGAGACATCTCATCCTTCGTACCATCTGGCTCTTCTGCAATGTCTAGAAGTAGGGTACAATGTGACTGTGTAACAGCCCTAGGGTTTGTGATTTGAGGGCTATGCCCACATAGCAGCCTCATTCAATTTGCTTTGTAGGAGCTTCATTTGTAGCCTCTGACATGACTCACACTTTGGATTGAGAAACCTCCTGAATATTGCACTTAAGGCAGTGAGGTAAAGTGGAGGAAATTAGGATCTGATACAGGGCAAGATATACTCTTGGGATTTTGGTGTGAAATACTAGAAGAAGTATTTGATTTGGAACCCGACAGCAAATTTCAAACCTGTCAGCATTTAGCATTAGATCCAATTAACTGCTTGGAATCTTTTAAAGATCGCTTTTACCAATCTTTAACAAGAGTTTCCTCTCTTTTTATCAGCGTGTTTCCTTACGGCTCCTCCTGTGGAAACAGTCCAGGAGAAAGCAAGACCACCCCACCAGTGCTCCCACACAGCAGTGCTTTACACATGATTATGTATTATTTGTACTGTGGTATACACAATGCTGAAAAGCAGCCTGAACATGAGCAGGATTGTAATACATAGCCAGAATCCTGGTCAATTTCAAATGGATGTAGGCACAACATGGAAGTACTACTACGTAGGTATGTGGGTGGGGCAACTCGCCACTGTAAATTTTCTTCTGCTGCCAATAGGATAAAGAGAAAAGGAGAAAGAATTGCTACCAACAAATGGCACAAAACCTGTGAAATTCCTATGTAAATCTTGATCCACCTGAAACTCTGACTCTCTCACCATTTGAAGAAAGACAGACACACAGAGACAGACAGACAGAAAGATGGCATCCTCCAGAAGAAAAATTAAATTAGTGCCCTGGTTCCTATGCTCCCAGGCAACCCAAAAGACACGTGTATGCCAAAAGTAATGATGAGAATTTAAAAGGTTTCAGAGTAGCAGCCGTGTTAGTCTGTATTCGCAAAAAGAAAAGGAGTACTTGTGGCACTGAATGCATCTGATGAAGTGAGCTGTAGCTCACAAAAGCTTGTGCTCAAATAAATTTGTTAGTCTCTAAGGTGCCACAAGTCCTCCTTTTCTTTTTGAGAATTTAAAAGACATCCCACATAACACAGATGGACTGCACCAACAGGCTGTTGAAATGTTGCCTCAGCAGCAAAGATTCATGTGGTGATACAAGGCCAACTGCACTAGCATCAGCTAATGGCCTGGTTCCAGTCACAACCACCAGCACAGCAGGGACAAGTCATCTCCAGAACAACTGAAAGAACGATGAGAAGTATCCTGTCTGCACTGGCCATTCAAGTGCAGTTCACTCAGCCTTGATATAATTTAACAGCTTAAAAGAATAGCAGCTGTGACTAAAAATGTGCCAGAGTGACAAAAACCAAAAGAATTTATTGCAATTGCAGTATGGACAAAGCTTTTGTATATTTGACACTACCAACATTTTAAACTCACTCCTTTGTTGTCAGATGATGCTGACTGAAAGTCACCTTTCTTGATATTGCTGTTATATTTACATCTTTGTGAAAAGTAAAATGCAAATATCAGAAGGCCCCAAAGTTAAAGAATTGTAAAGAATCTACTCTGTCCATTATTACCTGATGGAAACAGGAATATGTCAAGTACAAAGACTACATGACATATAAAGCACTTTAAGACAGCCTGTGTATCAACAATATTTACTTGGCCAGATGGCCGCCTTTAAATAAACTTAAACAGAGCAACGGGAGAAGAACTCTCTCAGTCCCTTAGAATTTCCAAACCACATAAAGAGAAATCAACTAAAGGGATGTAGGGGCTAAAAACAGAGTGAACAACATACACCAATCATGAATAGTAGTGTGTGATAGATGATGTTAGGGGCTTTATTCCTTCACCCGCTTACTTCCCTAGTCCTTCTCGCATGAACAGAGAGCAACAATACCCGAAGTCCAAAGGTGCAAACAATTCAATGTTTACTGGGGCGAACTTCCAGCAAGCATGATTCCAGTTTCCCTCCTTAGTGTCCCCCTTCCCAGCTCTGACATCACAGAGCCTTACCTGTGTCCCTGTTCCCATTCCCCCCCCTTAGCAAAACATGATTCCAATTTCCCCACCCCCCATTCCTTGTTCCCATTCCCCCCTCCCCCCCGCTTACTTCCTAATTGACTGCAGACTATATAGGAAAACTTGAGTTCTTCTTAGCTATACCTTAACCAATCATTTTACTGACATTTAACTAACCAATCCTAACATATTGTAACATGATTATTTAACCAATTATATCCCACCACCTTAATCAGTTTACACCCAGCTAAATTAATTATACAGCAGACAGAAACAATCACAGAACCAGACAGAGATTATACAGACAAATAATAGGGAAATGGGGACTACAATGATAGAATAACACAGAAATGAGGATTTCACATCCCAGCTATTGATAAGTGAGTTCTTGCCAAACAGGATGCTATCAAACTAAGTTTCCTTTTACATTTTCTAGGCACTTCCCTTTCCCTGGAGGTGACAGACATGATCAGGACAGGACTGTATTCCTAACAGCCCAATAGCACCTTATTTCAATGTGACTAGTCTGGGATGTGACCATTCGCTTCCCAGCTTACGGCTGCCTCTGCTGCTTAGCCAGAGGCCTTAGCCTAAGAACAGGGCCTCAGACTGTCACAGTGAGAAAAGGCCTTATAGAGTCAGACAATGATTTTGATTCTCTCTTTTGTACCTCTATAACTAGCTAAGTGATAAAATACACCTAAATTCTTAGAGCATAGGCCTTTACAGACAGGCCTGAATATCTATATCCTAACAGATGAGTGTCATTAATCAGTGACTTTATGTTTTGATACTATATTCCCTAGTGAATTAAGGAGTGCATATCCTTCATATATCATCTTTGCTTTGTTTGGGCTTGTCTTATGAGTCTCATTTGTGAGTTTGTGCAGTCAGTCATGGAAAGGGGTAAATCCGGGGCCCCTGTGCAGCTGCGTATGGCCCAAAACATAGCCAGAGTGCAGCATTCTTCTTGCCCAGGGATACAGGAAGTAGAGAGCCTGGGCAGGGGCACTCCTGGTGGGAGAAGGGAGAGTTCTAGCTCCAAGCACTCTGTACATAAGACTGCATATGAACTTTCCACCTGCAGTGCTTAGGGATGATGCAGAGGGAGCGTCAGGTAGCTGCTTTACAAATCTTTTGTACTGATCCTTCACCCTTCTCTGTCCAAAAGACACAATCACAATCAGGAGGAGTAAACTCTGATTCTAAGAAGACAGGGGATTATCCTTGCTGCCCTGTAATCTTCCTGAAGCAGCATCCTAGAATATAGGGAGACACTTCAAGTCCTTTCCTAACTCCTTCAAATAAAATAAAAACCCTCCTAAAGGATTCTAACCTAGCCAGGCAAATCTTAGTCCTGCATACCCTAAGAACATGGGCAGAAACCAGGCAAAACAATGCCCTTGTTTAAATTAAAGGGTCACTGGACCTTTAAGAAGAAACCTAGACGTACAAAGAACCACTTTGCTTCTGCGCAAAAGTAAGCAGAGAGGAATGAAAGAGGGCAGTTGTTTCCCGCACCCTCCAAGCAGGGGCACTCAAGTGTAGAGCCCTGTGTGGATACAAATTTATATCCACAGATGTAGATATCCAGAGATATAAATCGGTATCCACAGAATCACCGGGCTCTTCTGGGAACTGCAGTGGCAAAAGGAGCAGAACATGGGGCCGCCATTCCCAGGAGCCAGTGGAAATCACAGCGTCCTCCTCCTTGTATCATATTGTTTAGGAAACCATCTAGATATTTTTTATTAGAGGAAAAAATCAGACTTTTCAAAATATAGAAGCTACAAATAGGCAAAATAGATCAAATACAACAGCTATATTAATATATTGTATCATTTGATAGAGGACTACATTATATCCAATCTATAATCCCTCCCCAGATCACTAAGGAACTAACAAAGATGGATCTATACAATAAATAGCCGTGAAAGACTTATTAAATATGTTTACTGATCCTTTGGTATTTTTACTCTCCTCCTCATTCAGAAAATTTCTCAGTAACTACTTCTCAATAACACTCTTAGGATTTCCTTATTAAACCAAGAGCTGGCGAAGAGACTAAAATTCTGGTCTGTTCATAGTACTGTGTTTTTCAGGGCCCCAGTCCAGCATTCTAACATGCTGAGAGAACCACGTGTTAATGGTGATGTCAATGCAACTCCACCCAGGATTAAGGGCCAGATTGCAGGATTGGGGCCTATATCTGTGTCTTCTTAGCCTTTAGTAACGAAAAGCGTTTTTTTAACATTTCAAATGTTTACAGTTAATTTAGTGCTTGTGAAAGATGGAAGATTGATAACACTGGAAACCAACATCCTCATTCTACAAAGCAAGACAGCAATAATACAAGCTTATCCACATTGTCCCACCAATGTTCCTCATGCCTGATCTGAAAGCGACACCCGTATGAATCAAAGGGTGGATCAGGCTCTGTGTTCCATTAAACATATTTCTTGAACCATCCAGTGAAACATGAATAGCACCCCTGAGTGGTTCTGACTATATGAGAACCACTGGATTACATTACTTGGTGTTTAAGTTTTTCACGTAGTTCAAAGCTGGAGTTATTTGTTCACCCTAAACTCACAAAGAAGTCAGTGGGGTTTTGGCTGCTAAAGCAATGCAGTGGTATGGCCTACATGGTGCGACAATACCTGGGTAAAATGGATTGTGCTTAGGACTGAGTAACAGCTTTAACTCTTCTTGCCTTCGTGGTTCAAATCTAGACTCTTAATATTGCTCCCTTTTGTGAGTCAATATTTAACGTGGCACTACTTTAAGAGCGTGTTGTGTAGAGGAAGAAAAGGATACTTAAAAGTAAATAGATAAAGCACGAAATGTTCACTCAATAGCCAACATAGTCTAAGAATTTAGTTATTAAAAAAACCCCAACAACTGAGTGCTGTATTACCTTCATGGACAGCCATCCATTAGTACAATATTCACTATGCACACAAATTGCTTCAAATTTTTGGGGCACTCCCTTTCTGCAGAACGCCAGTTGCGCATTTGCTGTGAGGTCAGCCATATCACCGAGCCAGGCATCAATATCTGGCAGGAATTGAGTTTTCCATTTTTGCAGAATTGATTAATTTTTCGGCAACCAAAGCTGCACGTTGGAACCACACCACCTTGTCACCAAGTAACCCCCAGGTATCACAAATGTATCCAAGAATGAAATTTAAGGGGGAGGGCTCCAGTTTAACATCCAATATTAAATTGGTCCTTTGACCCACCTCACACCAGAAATCGTTTATCTAGGGGACACTCCCAAAACATATGAGCTAATGTAGAACGTAGGGAGTTACATTTCTAACAGCAGTCCAGACAGCAATTTTTAAAAATGAACCCAAGGCATAAGGAGGGTGCATAACACAAGACACATCTGGCGTTTTTGGTTTGGTTTTTTTTAGGAGATGCACGCATATTTTCCGTCTAGTAAATGCTTCATTTTCCATATATACAATTATCTGGATTGTTAAATCAAAAGAAGAGTGAAAACTGCCAGCACAAAGCTGACACCATAATATTTAGATACTAGTTCTAGAAATTGAGATTTAATTCTGTATCTGCTACTATACATAAGACAATGATAGTAACAATTGTCCTTAAAACTCTCTCAGAATTGGTTTCATATAAGCAATGCTTTTTATGGAGTAATTGCTTTTAGCATTCCCAATCCTGTTACTGACATGCATATTTTAATTCATCGACATTTTAATGCCATCTGCCACTTAGAAACCCAATCTGCCAAACTGTCAAAATTTATTCCAGATACTATGTACATCCTCCAAGTCATCTGATTATTCTCCTAGAGTTAGAGGGCCTGATTCTCCACCACCCTGTACCGTGTGTAATTATTTACACCTGGGCCAACTGGGTGTAAAATGCTCCCAGATCAGAATGACAGCATTTTATACTCACTTGGGACATCTGTAGATGATTAGAATAGGTGCAAGGCCACAGGGAATCAAGACCAATATCTTTTGTAAACACTGTTATTACAGCTTCTAGAGCCTTTGTGTACAGAATAGGAGTAAACCTCATACGGTCAACCTCTCCTTCCTCTCATGGGAAAACCTGTGAGAATGGGGACATGAAGAGAAAAAACTCCAAGGTTTCCACGCAGAGTCTCCCTCAAATCATTTGGTGGAGGGGAAGGATTTAGCACTCTGGAATTAGTTGTAGTTCCACCCCAAACCCTGCACATGTCAGGAAACTTTGCTTTCCACTTGCTCTGGTGCTCCTGGTCTCTCCACACCCACTTCCCAAGAGCACAGATCTACCGGTGACCCCCTTTCTGGCTTCTGCTGCCCACAAGACCTTCCCTCAAAAGGGCTGGCTCAGCAAAAGAGATTATTCATTCCACTTCAGGCTGTATTCCCATTCCTGGGAAACAACACAGGTCTGGGGAAGGGGTAATGTAGGTCCATTGTGGCCTGACCTCTCCAGGCCGAAATTCATCTGCTGCCTGCCACTTCCCAGCCCCACAGGATTTCAGGAAAGGGGTAGAGTATAGGGAAAGCAGTGTGGTCAAGCGGATACAGCTCTGGGCTGGGATTCAGGAGAACCTGGGTTCTCATCCTGGCTCTTCCACTGCCCTGCTGGGTGACCTGGGGAAAGTCACTTTCCCTTTCTGTGCCTCAGTTTCTCCATCTGTAAAGTGGGGGAAATGATACTGACCTCCTTTTCTAAAGTGTTTTGAGATCTAAGACTATAGAGATCTATATAACTGCTAGGCATTATATTATTATTATTATTATTATTATTACAGACATCTGACCACTTCCACCTTCTGCATGGAAAAGGGGCAGTAAGGGATTATCTCAGCCTAATCTTGATTTAATTAGAGAAAATTCCCATTGGCTTTAGGGTCAGCCTCTATATGACAGCCCATTAGTAGCTTCTTGCTACAATCGCCTGAATTTAAGATTTTGTTTTTTCTAGATGTGCCTAGTTCATTATCTATGCCATGGGGCTTAATAACAAGACATGACGCAAACAAGCCATCTAAACTGGTTTTTTCCCTTAATTATCTTGTGAAAATGTAACACAAATGTATTTGTCACCTACTGTACACTATATTCACTATAACCGCAGTTCACACAACACTATGTTGCTATCTAGATATTGATACAAAATAAACTAATAGCAATTCTTGGTCTTTCAGGCCAAATTAGCGTTTCAGAAACCTATTCTCCCACCAATTCAGATGCATTAATATGGTAAATTCACATTATTTGGATTATTTACACATCATGGATACTTTAGGGAAGGGATATAGTCCCTGAAGTATCCATTTTAAATTGTGTAAATTAACTTTTGTCTCTGACTACCAACCATTTGTTTCCTTTGCAAGTGACTCCAAGAAGCAAAGATGACAGGACTATAATTCTCTGAATCTACAAAAAGAAAAGGAGTACTTGTGGCACCTTAGAGACTAACCAATTTAATTGAGCATGAGCTTTCGTGAGCTACAGCTCACTTCATCAGATGCATACCGTGGAAACTGCAGCAGACTTTATATATACACAGAGAATATGAAACAATACCTCCTCCCACCCCACTGTCCTGCTGGTAATAGCTTATCTAAAGTAATCGTCAGGTTAGGCCATTTCCAGCACAAATCCAGGTTTTCTCACCCTCCACCCCCCCACACAAATTCACTCTCCTGCTGGTGATAGCCCATCCAAAGTGACAACTCTTTACACAATGTGCATGATAATGAAGTTAGGCCATTTCCTGCACAAATCCAGGTTCTCTCACTCCCTCACCCCCCTCCAAAAACCACCCCCATACACACACAGACTCACTCTCCTGCTGGTAATAGCTCGTCCAAACTGACCACTCTCCAAGTTTAAATCCAAGTTAAACCAGAACATCTGGGGGGGGGGGGGAGGTAGGAAAAAACAAGAGGAAATAGGCTACCTTGCATAATGACTTAGCCACTCCCAGTCTCTATTTAAGCCTAAATTAATAGTATCCAATTTGCAAATGAATTCCAATTCAGCAGTTTCTCGCTGGAGTCTGGATTTGAAGTTTTTTTGTTTTAAGATAGCGACCTTCATGTCTGTGATTGCGTGACCAGAGAGATTGAAGTGTTCTCCGACTGGTTTATGAATGTTATAATTCTTGACATCTGATTTGTGTCCATTTATTCTTTTACGTAGAGACTGTCCAGTTTGACCAATGTACATGGCAGAGGGGCATTGCTGGCACATGATGGTATAAATCACATTGGTGGATGTGCAGGTGAACGAGCCTCTGATAGTGTGGCTGATGTTATTAGGCCCTGTGATGGTGTCCCCTGAATAGATATGTGGGCACAATTGGCAACGGGCTTTGTTGCAAGGATAAGTTCCTGGGTTAGTGGTTCTGTTGTGTGGTATGTGGTTGTTGGTGAGTATTTGCTTCAGGTTGCGGGGCTGTCTGTAGGCAAGGACTGGCCTGTCTCCCAAGATTTGTGAGAGTGTTGGGTCATCCTTTAGGATAGGTTGTAGATCCTTAATAATGCGTTGGAGGGGTTTTAGTTGGGGGCTGAAGGTGACGGCTAGTGGCGTTCTGTTATTTTCTTTGTTAGGCCTGTCCTGTAGTAGGTAACTTCTGGGAACTCTTCTGGCTCTATCAATCTGTTTCTTTACTTCCGCAGGTGGGTACTGTAGTTGTAAGAAAGCTTGACAGAGATCTTGTAGGTGTTTGTCTCTGTCTGAGGGGTTGGAGCAAATGCGGTTGTATCGCAGAGCTTGGCTGTAGACGATGGATCGTGTGGTGTGGTCAGGGTGAAAGCTGGAGGCATGCAGGTAGGAATAGCGGTCAGTAGGTTTCCGGTATAGGGTGGTGTTTATGTGACCATTGTTTATTAGCACTGTAGTGTCCAGAAAGTGGATCTCTTGTGTGGACTGGACCAGGCTGAGGTTGATGGTGGGATGGAAATTGTTGAAATCATGGTGGAATTCCTCAAGGGCTTCTTTTCCATGGGTCCAGATGATGAAGATGTCATCAATATAGCGCAAGTAGAGTAGGGGCTTTAGGGGATGAGAGCTGAGGAAGCGTTGTTCTAAATCAGCCATAAAAATGTTGGCATATTGTGGGGCCATGCGGGTACCCATAGCAGTGCCGCTGATCTGAAGGTATACATTGTCCCCAAATGTGAAATAGTTATGGGTAAGGACAAAGTCACAAAGTTCAGCCACCAGGTTAGCCGTGACATTATCGGGGATAGTGTTCCTGACGGCTTGTAGTCCATCTTTGTGTGGAATGTTGGTGTAGAGGGCTTCTACATCCATAGTGGCCAGGATGGTGTTATCAGGAAGATCACCGATGGATTGAAGTTTCCTCAGGAAGTCAGTGGTGTCTCGAAGGTAGCTGGGAGTGCTGGTAGCGTAGGGCCTGAGGAGGGAGTCTACATAGCCAGACAATCCTGCTGTCAGGGTGCCAATGCCTGAAATGATGGGGCGCCCAGGAGTTCCAGGTTTATGGATCTTGGGTAGTAGATAGAATATCCCAGGTCGGGGTTCCAGGGGTGTGTCTGTGTGGATTTGATCTTGTGCTTTTTCAGGAAGTTTCTTGAGCAAATGCTGTAGTTGCTTTTGGTAACTCTCAGTGGGATCATAGGGTAATGGCTTGTAGAAACTCGTGTTGGAGAGCTGCCGAGCAGCCTCTTGTTCATATTCCGACCTATTCATGATGACAACAGCACCTCCTTTGTCAGCCTTTTTGATTATGATGTCAGAGTTGTTTCTGAGGCTGTGGATGGCATTGCGTTCCGCATGGCTGAGGTTATGGGGCAAGTGATGCTGCTTTTCCACAATTTCAGCCCGTGCACGTTGGCGGAAGCACTCTATGTAGAAGTCCAGTCTGCTGTTTCGACCTTCAGGAGGAGTCCACCTAGAATCCTTCTTTCTGTAGTGTTGGTAGGGAGACCTCTGTGGATTAGTATGTTGTTCAGAGGTATTTTGGAAATATTCCTTGAGTCGGAGACGTCGAAAATAGGATTCTAGGTCACCACAGAACTGTATCATGTTCATGGGGGTGGAGGGGCAGAAGGAGAGGCCCCGAGATAGAACAGCTGCTTCTGCTGAGCTGAGAGTATAGTTGGATAGGTTAACAATATTGCTAGGTGGGTTGAGGGAACCATTGCTGTGGCCCCTTGTAGCATGTAGTAGTTTAGAAAGTTTAGTGTCCTTTTTCTTTTGTAGAGAAGCAAAGTGTGCGTTGTAAATGGCTTGTCTAGTTTTAGTAAAATCCAGCCACGAGGAAGTTTGTGTGGAAGGTTGGTTTTTTATGAGAGTATCCATTTTTGAGAGCTCATTCTTAATCTTTCCCTGTTTGCTGTAGAGGATGTTGATCAGGTGATTCCGCAGTTTCTTTGAACTCTGAATACTCTGAATCTAGTTTTGCCTGCCCGGCATTGGAGGCATAAAAGCCATTTCGTAGATTTCTAATCATAATAAATCTCACCAGTCATAGAATCATAGAATCATAGAATATCAGGTTGGAAGGGACCCCTGAAGGTCATCTAGTCCAACCCCCTGCTCGAAGCAGGACCAATTCCCAGTTAAATCATCCCAGCCAGGGCTTTGTCAAGCCTGACCTTAAAAACTTCCAAGGAAGGAGATTCCACCACCTCCCTAGGCAACGCATTCCAGTGTTTCACCACCCTCTTAGTGAAAAAGTTTTTCCTAATATCCAATCTAAACCTCCCCCACTGCAACTTGAGGCCATTACTCCTCGTTCTGTCATCTGCTACCATTGAGAACAGTCTAGAGCCATCCTCTTTGGAACCCCCTTTCAGGTAGTTGAAAGCAGCTATCAAATCCCCCCTCATTCTTCTCTTCTGCAGGCTAAACAATCCCAGCTCCCTCAGCCTCTCCTCACAAGTCATGTGTTCTAGACCCCTAATCATTTTTGTTGCCCTTCGCTGGACTCTCTCCAATTTATCCACATCCTTCTTGTAGTGTGGGGCCCAAAACTGGACACAGTACTCCAGATGAGGCCTCACCAATGTCGAATAGTCCATAGTACATCTCACGGAAGTATCATAGTAATTGGAGTCCCACATTTTTCCTACTGTACTGCCCTTGGTCCAGTGTACCACGATGTCTGTTATCTGGTCTTGGGCATTTATATCCTTCTGTATCTTGCAGGCTTTTAAATTACTTTCTCATAATGGATAGCAGACATGTAAAATCAGCCTTGTTAAAAAATTTAAACACCCCCCCCCTTTCAAACCTCTGTTATTTCATGATCTGTATAAGGGATTTAAAAAAAAAAGCAGTCAACATCGCTAGCCAACAACATTACCATTTTATCTCCAACTGCACACAGCATATTGCTGAAAACAAAAACATTACAGATCCAGAACCTGACAGACCGAACAAGCCAAAGTCCTGCTCAGAATTGTACTCATTCTTTACACAAAGGGCAGGAAAACATGCTGGACTAAGCCAGGGTCATTGGCATCTGGGCACCACCAGTACCACTGGGAACCTAGACAAAGCAGTAAGTTAGAGGCAGAGTTGCAGGCGCCACACAGTGCAACACAGAAGAACAGAGGGACCAATGGTAAAGGAGCCACTTGGTTTTTAAGTTGTTAGTTGTGAGATCCTTTAACTTAACTGTATTGAGGTTTGCTGTATTCTTATGCTCGTGATCTCAAAATGGCTTCTTAAGCACGGTAATCCACTGGCAACAAAAACAGCAACTGCCAATGCTGTCTATAAAGCTCCTTAATACAGAGGTAGTATTTGTAAGGGACATACACAGAGAACAACAGCCCTATTGATTTTTACATTCCTGCAATGAACTTTACTTCAACTTTGAATATTAGATAACAGATGTGGAAAACATCCCATATTGATAGGTTCTGCTAGGGTGAATTATTAATCTTTCACAATTCACAAGTGTTTCATGTCCAAGATGACAGCAGCTTGCAAACACACACATTCGCAGGCTCATTTTACTTTACCTTATGTCTCCTATTCTGAGAGAATACAGAATTAGAAATTTAGTACATTGTGGTTACTTCCTAGGACCAGTCATTCATAACCAACCTTATGCTGCACGTAAAGAACAAGAAGGAAAGAAAGCAGGCATATGAATGAGAGAGAGAGAGAGAGATACAGAATTGTCCTGGACAATTAATATATGAGGAATAGATAATTTCTCTGCTGTCACCAGAAGTCCAAGCGCACCACTATAATATAAGATATACTAAATCAGAACACTTGCTACCACTGTCTAATTGGGCTGTATGCTGTGTCCAGGATTTATATTAACCCATGCCGGAATAAGGAGATTTGAGGATTTTTTTTTAATTGTACAGCTGTTTCTCAGCAAAATGTGATCAACAATGATTTTTAAGCCCATGGGCCTGGTCCCATCAACTTCAATATCAACAAAACTCTCATTGACTTCAGCTGGAGGAGGACTGGGACCTAGGTTCCTCTATTTGACATGACAAGTGACTACTCTTCTAGATGGCCTTACACTGGGGAGCAGCTTTGAAAAGGACAGGGGAAAAGGCTGGATTTAGCACACACCACTTGAATCAGGAAGAGACAATCAGTTCCAAGATGTGCACCTAAAAAAGGGCAAAAGATCATAAAAGTATTATTAATCAGTAAAAATGTAGCATTATCTTACAATAAAGTCAGCTGTAGTACTGCAGCTATACATCAGAAAATGCATATATCATGACACTATTCCCTAATCCATTTTCCCTCATTATGCTCCCATTATGAGCTTCTTCCCCCAATTTCCAACCGTAGAAATTAACAACATTCCCAACATTCCCCGGCTGCTCCAAGGCTCCCCAGCTTGCATCCTGCCACTAATTATTACTATTATGGCCTGAGCTGTCTCAAAGTCGGCAGAATTTTTGCTGAAATGCACAGTTCCAAAATCACAGGTGCTTGAGTATAATTATTTAATCGATACCTTTTTGTTTTTCAGCAACAGCCTCAAAAAGCACAGATGGACTGAAATGAAACTGAATCATAAATTAATTTCATATATACATATTTTATACACACACACATATATACACATATGGAGATCGCAAACTGTCACATAAAAATAACGCAAACTAGCTATATCTTCTTTAAAGTTTCATTGTCACTTCTTAATTTGTACAAAGGAATAATAAGCACAAAGATTAATTAGCTTTCCAAAATTGTATGGCTCATCAAAAATTACAGCCTAGATAGCCTAAAAAAATAAGGCGGAAGAGGGGGGGACCTTTTTCACTTTGTTTGGTTTATGTCTGAATAGAGACATTGGGATTCTTTCATTATCAACCTTTTCCATTTCCCTACTATCAGTACTGTTGGAATTATTGTTTATGCAGGGTATTATCACAACAATAAATTTCACCATAAAATTCCTTTATTAAATTCAAATGTGGAATGTTATTTATACAATTGCTCTAAACATGCCTAAAAAGCCTAAATAAGCAATTTGCTACAGCCAAACAGTAACAAAACATGTATAAGCATTTGATCAAGATACTTACAAACAGGCTAAACCAAGTGGTGCTTACACTCACATTGGTCAGCTCCAACATGGCCAGGCTGGTATTATAGCAGTGAACCCTTTAAAAGTTTACTTTTTTTTTTATACCCTTTAACAAACAAGCGATGCCATTACAAATTACCGATTTCAGCTAAAAACCAATTTGAAATAGTTCACCCTTATTTCAAGTTTTAATCCAGATAAGAGTTACAACTTCCTTTCCTCACCATCTCTTCCCCTCCTTCTTGCTGACCAATAAAGAAATTGAATCCTTTGCACCTAGGTTCACATAGGCCCTGATTTTTGAGATAACACTAATATGTGGGTGGGAAGGTTCACGTTGGCTCTTTTAAAGACAGATTCTCTGTTTTATTTAAAACCATCTGCAGTCATCTGTATTGGTCAGAGGTCTTCTTATAAACTTCCCCTTATTACATTAGTTATTCTTTGAACATGACATCCTCTTTACTTCATTCTTTCTGGCCTTATAACTCAATACTTTCAAGGCGTTTCTTTTACTTGCTAGTTAGGGCCTTTAAAACACATTTCTTTAACCAAATTTAAGCTAACTTTAATTCTCTAATGTTATATTTATTTTACAAGTACTAAATGAATTTACACAAATAAAGAGAAACTCACACTCCTTCCATGCAAACCAAACTATTTTTTTCAAAGCTCACACTGTAGGAACAACACACAAAAGTGAGGCATCTCAAACAGAGAATACAAGCATCAAACAACGCACATCTGCATAACAATATATTTGTATCTTTTGTTTTAGCACCACAGTATAATTCACTGAATGCCTTACAATCGGTTTTGTTTAAAAAGACAATTATCCATCTGCATTTTTTTAAATTTATTTTCAGCCTATTAATAGCTATAGAAAATAAAATCTGCCCCAGACTCAACTCAAATTAAAACCAGGCCTAGCAGACCTAGTCCACCACACAAAGAAGTGCAGTTATATTTGTAGGGCTGGAATGGACTTCATGAGGTCAGCTGCTGCAAGCCCACATGCTGAGGCAGGACAAAGTAAACCTAGACCAAACCTGGCAGCTATTTGTCTAATCTGCTCTCAATAACAGAGATCTTTGTGATGAATTATGTGTTTGAACTTTTAGTCTGTATATGCCCTGATCCTGCAATTGGGTCCACAAATTGCACGTCTCAGCCCAATGTCTGCATTAGCAGATGTGATGGCAGGATCAGGACTTTGGATTTTAAGATCCTTGGGGCAGGGACCTCATTTCCTTTACTTTCTGCAACAGGCCAAGTATACCTGCCTTAAATAACTTAAACAAACTTAAATAAAAAGCAACACATCTTTTGAAATTATCTCATGTGCTACCCCGAGAACCCTATGCTGATTGTAAGAGAGATAACAGTCAGTTCTCTGTATCCATTCAATGCTTGATAGCATTCTATGAGTGTATAACTCCACTGGAGTTATAACAACCTAGGCAAGAGTGTCTTGCCCTCAGGATGCTGACCGTCAAATCAGAGTTTATTCTGATGAGTTAATGCTATCTTGTCTTTCACTAATTAAATGATTTATCAGTCTGTCCGGCACAGGAGTTTTGTGGATACAGTTCTGGAGTGAGCAAGTATGTTCCAGCACACCTGTTTTTGTAGCAGAAGCATCTTACTAAAAAGCTGTTGTTACTTTTCTAACTTGCTTAACTCTTAAAGGGATGCCATCAACAACTGAAAAAAATATTTCTGTCTGAAATTATTTCACCAAGTCTCTTGTTATGAGTCACACTTAAGGTGACTATAAATGAAAGAGGTTGGAGAAAAATAATCTCTGTCTTCTGTATTTTTTTACTTTGGGAATTTGGCATCACTTTGTATTTTAGTCAGTTTCATGGTTTCCCACGTAGAGTTAGTCAGTTTTTTCTTGTTTGTGCAGTCTCTCACAACAACAGGAGAGAGAGAAACATTTTTAAATAGGAAAATGAGGTTGTAAAACCATAAAAATATTGGCAGGGAAACACAGGGGGATGTGCAGCACAGTAGAACACTGTTTACCCAAGCGTACTTTATCCGGCTCTCCATATTTACTGAACCGGGTGGCAGAGCTCAGACGGTCAGCCCCACCATGCAGGGCTCAGAATCCGAGCCCGAGCCACACCCATTTTTGTGATTATCCGAATTTTTGATTATCTGATCTGGCCCCAGTCCCAAGTAAATCAGATAAACTGGGTTCCATTGTACTTGAAACTAACTTTTTGAAACTGACTTGACTTTGAGTGGATAGCATGTCTTTAAAATATTATTACTCCGAGCACCACTCCTTTTTAAAGTATTGTCAATAAAGCAGCCAATGTTAATGTTTTGTAATAAGCATATCTACATCCAAGGATGGAGACCTGCAAATCATTACTGTAAACCAAATAGGACAATGCCTACTTTAAATACTGCTATTCTAAAATCTAAACATCATATTGCATCTTAAGGTGAATGGGAGTTTGATCTGCACATTCCATAGCTCTTTCTTTCATGTATGAAATCACGGTGCAGGCACAGATTTATTTTTTAGTAATTCAATCTCTGTCCTTTAACACATCATGTAGCTATTACTGAAATGATGTGTTGACTTAACTACTGAAGATGAATAGCGACTGAGAGTAATTTTATCGAACACCTTTGGGACCACGTAAATAACGGAACATCGGCCAGAGAGAAGAATTTTTTATAGACAAATAGGGCCAAATCTTTGTTCGTGTTCGGCTTGTTTCGTTTGCACTGTTGTGGTAGTGGCTCCAATAGCACCACACCTGCATTGCATCAGGACACTGGGTCTGGCCAGGGAAAAGCATGAGTGGGCAGAAAGCGTCTCTGGCCGGCCAATTCCCAGCAGCTAGAATAGTCCCTATGGGCCACTGGCAGCCTGCATAAAACAGAAGGCTAAAGATTTCTCTAATATTTCTCTAAACGTAGCAGAGACAGCACCCACTGACACCTGCCTCAACTGCAAAAGCCTTTGCTCCCCAACCCGCACTCTTGACTTGTGCAGAGACCTGTTCAGCCAGTCCAAAATGTCACCAAATCTTCACCTCCAGACACATTTATCAGGATCTTGCAAAAGATCTTGCAAATCTTGCTAAAATAGTTGATGTACATTTTAAACAACTAGAACTGCCCCCATTAGACTGAGAAATAGGTTGCAAAGAAAAGGGACAGAAGCTCCAACTCCTAAGACATTTAAAATTAGACTGAACAAAACAACAACATACTATAGGCAACAGCCACAGTGACCATCATGGGACAATTTAATAGCTATTTGCCATCTCTAATTTCTGAGATTCTAGTGATAATATAATTCATACAAAGAAAGAAACCTTACAATACATAATTATTGAAACTGTGTTAATTCCAGTGAATAGAATTTGCTTTTATACTACTGGTTTGAAATCATTTGGCTCATCTGCAAAACAAATAGACCATGGACTCCCCCTGCTGAATTTAAGATTGAAAATTGCCATACTAATAATATTTGAATCTTCTTTAACTGTTAATCTAGTATTAACAGAATTTGAAGTACCATCACAGTATTTTAACATTTTTCGGTTTGTCTTTGAAGCACTTAGACAAAATCAGTACTTTGCACTTATATTTATTTTGAAGGGTTTATTTCAATGTTTTGCAAGGGTGAGGTAATATCTTTTATTGCCCCCCTTGTCTCTCTAATATCCTGGGACTGACATGGCTGCTACAGCAACACTGCATTACAGCAGCCCTAAGGCTCCAGTAGAACAACTGGGGATCAGTTCAAATAGGGGGCATCCAAACCATTACTCCAGCCACACCCTTGTGCCAGCCACAGCAGGATGGGGTGTGGTGCCATAGAGATCTCTATTCCAGCTCTATGCCACCAGAGGATTCCTTTGCCCTGAAATGCTCTTCTCAAGGCTGGATATGCCAGCTCAGTGGCCAGAATCCAGTGGCGGGGCAGTGCATATCGGTCAGACCACATAGACTCTGGCCTTGAATATTCTTCCATTTTCATTGTTCTTTGAAAGTAATAGGAGAACCAGAAGCAGTGAAGTCAACTGACAGTGTAAGAGCAGCAAGGGAGTCAGCAACAGAACCAGAATTCTAGCTAGCTAGGCTCTTATACAGCACTTACCGTGGTATCTGAAAGCCTTGCAATTCTAGAATACTTGGATCTCTGTCCTATGCTCAAACCATCCCTCTCACTCTCTACAGCTCTCCACTCTCTTCATCTCTAGAGCTAGTCCCTCTTTGTCAGAATTAAGGCACATTGGTGGGATGCTGTAGGCTTCTACCCTTGCAACACAGCACATGCCCTAACTACTTCTGTGAAGAGGGAACAGGAGTCTGGGTGATGTTAGACTGGCACCTTTTGTGAGTGAATCACAAATCAAACATACACACAGAATACATATTAGTTAAATGGTACTCCTGAGGGAATTCTGCACCAAAAAATTAAAAATTATGCGCACAATATTTTAAAATTCTGCAAATTTTATTTGTCAATAAATAAATGTGGCTTCAGCATGGCAGTGGGGAGCACAGGCCACTGGCTGCATTGAGATGGGAGATCAGCCTGAAGCCCCCACCTCCCTCGGTACAGGGACTCGGCAGTGAGGCTGCACCTGACCCTGACACAGTGGAAGGGCTGCGCCTGCCCCAGAAGCACTCCGGGGCCCTGCCCCTCTGCGCCAGGAGCACCAGGTGTGGGTGGGCAGGCTCAGCCCAGCAGAACCCAAGTGTGCAGAGGCTTAGTGTGGTGGGGATCCAGGTGTGTGGTGAGAAGTTTCTGTGTGGGGCAATCTGGGTGCGGGCGACTTAATGGGAGATCTGGATGCACAGGGGCTCACTGGGGGGTTTCGGGTGCAGGGGCAATGGAACTCTGCAGGGGCCCCAGGTGAAGGTGGTTGGGGCTTAGAATGGGGGAGATGGGTGTGGGGAGACGGGGCTTGGCGGGTGGGGGGTTGGGTGTGGAGGTTCAGTGGGGGGGTCCGGGTGCTGGGGGAAGGGGCTTGATGGGGTGGGGGTCTAGGTGCAGCTGGTTGGGGCTTAGTAGGGTGGGGGGTCTAGGTATGGGGAGCTTGTTGGAGGGGTCCAGATGTGGGTGGGGGGGTAGGGCTTGTCAGGGTGAGAGTTCAATGAGCCTGCTTAATGGGGGAGCCCCAGCTGCTTCTGAGAGGATGCCGCATGCCTTGCTCCCACTTCCCCCTGCAATTCCTCTATCCCCTTTTCTTCTCCATGACCCTCCCATCACTCCCACATTCCTCTCCCCCTGCCCCATTTCACCCCCACTGCCTCTTCCCTCCATCCCCTCCCCTCCCCCATTTCCTTCACACACCCCTTACCAGCCCCACTGCGAGCACTCACTGCTGCAAAGAAAAAAGGAAGGCTCCTGTGGGTGTACAGTCCCGCATAATTTCCCCAGGAGTGATCACTTTGTTAACCATCTCTATGTTACTGTTTATGTAGTTTGAAAAACAAAAGACAATATAAACACAAGGAGATAATTAAGGGCTATACTACAACTAGTCTACCATACACCATGTCTGTTTCAACAACTAACTGTCAAAGAAATTTTAAAGGATGAAATTTTAAAGAATTTTAAAGGATCAACTGTTGATGCTACCAAGCACTACACTGCATAAACCTAATCCTCCATTATACATGCAAAGTGTTTCAAAAGGCAATGATAAAGTTGTTACCAGTATCTCATCTGTCACTTCCTTTCCATAGAGAGGCTACTACTCATTGTAAGAGCAGTAGCAGAATTTTAAATGTCTCACCATCGATCAGAGAAAGTTCTCACATTGCTGTTAAATTATAATTGACCACCAAAGTTGGCTCTGCATACTGGTGCAGCACCTTTGATCCTATTGCTCCTGGACTAAAGTTTAAATCCTTTTCAGATAGCTAAGGAGTTCTTCTCAGTTATGTACAAAGGCTTCAGTAAAAGGTTAAGGATTCTGCAATGCTGTAGTCTCCAGCAAAAGTCTTTTCTAAAACAGTTGAAGGTTTTTCTTTTTTTGTTAACACCTTAAAATCCTGCATCCTAGAATGATTTCTCATCCTTGGATAGAGGAATTAAAGACACAGCTCCATGATACTGCCAGTTCCAGATATGACCTCCGGTCTCAAAACCAGGAAACCCAAAAGTTACATAAAGACCCAACACTATAGGAATTTTGAGGATAATGTCTTTGTATCTTGACACAGATTTCTTATGGCTGAACACAGGAACATAGCTTATCCTAATGAAAGACTATCTTCAACCACTCCTTCACTGCTGCCCAAAATGAAGCATTATACCATCAGGGCTAAGAAGCTTTTTGAAGTGCCCTAGACGTTCAGTATGATTGTCTGTAATGATCAGACTCGCATTCCCTTAACACTGTGTTGCAAATCGGCCAAACTAGCCTCTTCGCAGTCTCGATTATGTTTCTATAAAGTAACTACCAATTTGTCTTCATTTCTTTAACATTTGTTTGCATTTTCAAGTCTTTCTTTTGAGTTTCTCTTTGTTCTCGTCACAGTGTGTTTCACTGGTTCCTCTAACCAAAGGTTTTTTTTCATGGTACAATACTCCTAATAGCATCTTTACTGCATCTACCTTCCTTCTACAGAATTCAGAAAAGTTGAATAGTGTTAAAATATCTGAGAAATATTAAACAAATACTTTTCCTAAACATTCAGTAGTATATAACAATTTTCCTCCTTAATTTCTGGGCAATATAGCTATAATCCAAAATAGTGTTCACAACTGATGATGATCCAGACAGTTCTTTTTTTCTTTATATATTCCATGTTGTTGAATTTCTCCACATGTGCATGTATTTTTTCCAGAAGTCTAGGGCACTTTACAAAACTGTCATGTATGTTACAGCTATTTTGGGGCAGAACATTTAGCTTTCTCCTCTTGGCTGCAGTGCACATATATGTGCATGTATGGGTTTCCCAATACTGCATATCCAGTACAACATCAGAGCATGTATTCTCTACTATGTTTGCAATAGCAGCGACAGAGCCACAGTGTCCAGATCATCAGAAGCAGAAGCAGAAATGGAATTAGAGACAGACTCATCTGGGACGGTCTTCCTGCCATCAGTATCCTAAGTATGTGACCTTGTCTCGCTAATGTCCTGGGACAAACACGTCTACAACAACATTGCATATCAGTATCCTACAACATTACTGGGTACAGCATTTACAGGCAGTAGAAGAACTGTATATAGTGTTGTGCACACCTGAATGTATGCCTTTAATCCTGTGAGTGCAAAGTAGGTGTTTTTACATGATCACATCTGTAATTAGGATAAGAAAGCACAGAGATTAAAGACCCTTAACATGATGGTATGTAGGTGCATCAACAATGATCAAGCAGGGATATCCTTCCTGCAGCTTCAGAAAGGATATTCAGTTATTCATCCTGATATACAAATATCAGAAGTATGCCTAGAGACTGATAACCAGGGATCATAGAAATCCATTGCCACAGAAAAACACCGAATTTGTGGGTTTTTACAGAGAATCTTTAGTTTTTACATTTTGTGAAAAAATAAAACCATATATTAACTACATTTTACTGACAATACCAGTGTCATTTATTCAATGTCTGCAACCTCCCCCTCTTGTGGATGATATTTGATTACACTTTAAATTTACATTACTGAAACATGTTTAGCTAAGTGCTTCCAGCGTACAGAGGTTACTTAATAGTATATAGGTGTTTGTGTTTTAATGCATCTGAAATGTCACTCCAGACATCAGTAATTAAAGCTATGAAAAGATGCCGAAAACTTCAAAATTCACCCCTAAAGACCATGTCACTGAGTTTGGCAAGAACAAGTTTCATGTTGAAGGTAGGCTTCAAACTTGCTTAAAAATAGTAAATATCAATAAAACACTGCGTTCAACTGATACCTATATATATTGTGGCTACGGAAACTAAAGTTCTGAGTTTCATTTTCATTGTGGAAAAACACTGGGGGTGGAGGGTTGTCTTTTTTTTTTTTTTAAATCAAAGAATTCTGGTTTTATTGTGACAAAAAATTAGGATCCCTGCTAACTCAGCCAAGTTCAAAAATTGCCTTCTATTCACAAAAGTACATTATTCCATAGCATGTAGCATGAAACACTGGTTTTGCTTATCTGATAGCATCTGAATCAAATTTTCCTACTGTATTCTGAACACTGGTTATTAGCCTGATGTTTTGCACCACTAATTGCAGAACTAAATGTGGATAAGCTACAGCTGTTTAAACTGAGGCATACAATTTGAATGCCAGGATAGAATATGGACTATAAACGGTACACTTACCATTCATTAGTCACACATAAGAGCTACATCAAAGTCCAGGATACAAGATATATGAAAACATCACAAAAAATACCGAATGCAAACATTAATTACTCTGTATTGGTTACTGCTTTCCAAAACTCAGCTATCCGTAGACAAAGTTGCTACCTAACCTCAAAAGCCCCTTTTCACAATCTGTCCAGTAGAAGAGATATTCTAGCTTCCATGACACTGAACATGATCAGGGTTAAGAATATAAAATGTTTAACACCTAAGTTATTAATCCATTTTATCAACATGCCATCGGTTAGCCCTGCACAACAACAGTTAAAATCCTATACTATCTCAATGCATTTCCCTGTGTTATATTTCGAAACAATGGAGCTCTGTTTCTTTTATGGAATAGGGTAGAATTCTTTTTAAATATCTTTGATATTTTCCAAAGTCCAAGGAAAAAGTGCAATTGAATAGAATAGAAAAAAAAGGCTCCCTATAGTTCACCAGCTCCTATATTCTTTTAATGAGCACAATTCTCTTGAAAGACAGCTAAGAGGTACGTGCATCTCCATTCTACCCCAAAACAAAGGAAAAGAAAAGAGACTAAGAACTTGAAAAGTATATTCTTGGGAAAATTCCTAGGATCAGGGTAATTAGATTGAAGGAAAAATAGGAAACGTGACCTATCCTAAATCTGATTTTTACACATCCACCAAACCACCCACCGAAATTTGCAAGGTTACAAGAAAGATAGATAAAATTTTCATTCCCAGTTGTCTGCTTTATTTTCAGAAACTGGAAGTCGGATATGCACTTATTCTTTTTTGCAAAATCACCCATCTGTAGGAGCAGCGGTGCTCAAAATAGGTATTAAAAAAAGATGATGCTCTGAATATTTTATCTTAGCAAATCATCCACCTCAACTGTGCTCTGATCTAGACCTTAAAGAGTTTCCAAACCTATTCCACCTCTTTGTCTTCCAGGGCACAAAAAGCATTTATTCAGCAATGCATCATTTTATCTATCTCATCTGAAATTTCTAGCAGGAAACCCCTCATGTCCATTCTGGTTTTATTGAAGGACCATGCTACTTTTGTCAGTCCAGCTGAATATTTCAAAATGTCACCCTATGTTACCCTCAGTCTGGGGTGAAAGTAACTTAAATAACTTACTGGTACACAGGGGGGCTGGGCTCCTGGGCAAGGTGGGGGGGCGGGGTGGCTCTGGGGCCCCAGAAAGGGCAGGGCCTTAGACAGAAGGGGCGGGGCCTCAGGCCAAAATCCCCCAGCCAGCCCTTCAGCGCTGCCTGGCCCGCACTGCCCAGGGCTCTGGCAGCTGCAGCTGGGAGATAATTTCAGTAGTGGCTGCCGGGAGCCCCAGGCCCTTTAAATAGCTGCCGGAGCCCCGGAGCAGGTGCCCCTTTTGCTCCCTCCTCCACCGCCCCCATCAGCGGCCCAGCTGGTACGGTCGGCACTTTCTTACCAGTACGCCGGACCGTACCATACCAGCTTACTTTCATCTCTGCCCTCAGTGAATCTTAGTCATCTAAGCATTGGTTTCACTATACCTAGATACAAGGAACCACAAGTTCAAATGCTGGCCAGGTAAACACAGTCCACTTTTGGGGGAGGCCATAAAAATGAAATTCTATCTAATCCATATGGATGATATGGATTTCATGGTGCTTCTCTTAATAGCTGTATTTGCTGCTGTATCCTGGGCCAAAAAATTCCTCCTTCCCAGCTGCTGAGTAGTGATGATTATATTTCTGACTATCACCGTCTAGTTTAGAGGCTGCTGCATTTCACTGTTACAGTGCATATGTATATTTATAAAGTAGTTACCCACTGTCACAGAGTGTGGGGGAGTCCGGGGCCTGCACCCCTCTTCCTGGGATTCACTGTGACTCTCAGTCAGCCAGTAAAATGGAAGGTTTATTGGACAATAGGAACACAGTCTAAAACAGAGCTTGTGGATACAACCAGGACCCCTCAGTCAAGTCCATTTGGGGGGCAGGGAGCTTAGACCCCAGCCCTGGGGTTCCCTGCGTTCCACCACCCAGCACCAAACTGAAACCAACCTCCCCCCCCCCCCCACAAGCAGGCTCTCTCCTGCAGCCTTTGTCCAGTTTCCCAGAGGTGTTACCTACCCCTCCCCCTCCTGGCTCAGGTTACAGGCTCTCAGGTCTCCCATTCCCAGTGAAACTCCCCTGCCACATTCCCAGGTCAACACTCCCCCCTCCCTGCTGCGTCACACCCACCAAGAAAGAACGAACTACAGGCAAGGTATCTGATACAAGAGTATCTATCACTGATGAAATTTTGTTTTTAACCCTTATAATAAAAAAAAGGGTTTCTGTTGCTCTGATTTCTTTTAGATGGACAATCTGTCTATCCAGGAATTAGGTGATGGCAGAGAGTTTCACCAAGACCATACAGAAATCTCATATTTGCAACTAATGTGAAAAGATGTTTGAATAATTCATAGTCCATTTTAGAGTATCACTGGTTCTTCTTTCCCATCCCTTTAGAAACTGTTAAATGTTAAATATATTTAAAAAATATTTTCCACACAACTGACAGGCCTCAAAGAAACACAACAGGAGGTTATACTTTGATCACCTGATAACAAATTATCTCCTTATCTTTGTTCAAATACTTAAGGTCAGTATTTAAAAATAGGATGTTTCATTAAATGGCTGTAAATTTCTATATTTAACATTTTAAAAGCAATATTTTAATCCTTCTTAGAAAGGCATACCCTTTTAGCATATCTGAGATTTTATAACAATCTTTAAAGTACTCAAGATTTCTCTGTAAAAATCGTGGACACATGGTAGTTCTTAGATACCATTACACTCACAGATAACTATTGTTATACTCAATGTTATAAATAATCTCACTAAAACTTAGGGAAAATTCACACAAAAGTAATAAAAATACCTACTACTTACATATACTAACCTGTTCTAAAACACTTTAGGCTGAATTCTGCTTTGTATCACATTGGTGTAAATTTGGAGTAACTCCACTGAACTCATTGCATCTTGCTATTTACGTAAAATGTAACACCCGATGTTGCTTGAAAAGCACAGATACTTTTCAGATGCTCAGCTGAGGTCTCCTTTTTTAAAGAGAATTCTCAATGTCCAAGTCATGCAGCTTCCATGGAAAGGTTGAGGCTTCAGGAAAAAGTAAATAAGGAGCTGTAAACCTGTGCTACAGCTGATAAAAACACAATCCTTTCGCTTCCATAACTTTAGCTCTTTCTTTACCACTGCACTGTAATTACCTCTAGGAATATACTCGGAAGCCTACACTGCTTTTCTTTGCCCTCCTACTTTAGACCTGTAGAAATAAACAGAAAATTGCAGTTTTTGACCTCTCGCTCCCAAAAATATGTCTATCAGACAATTGTCAAATTCAGTGTATTTCAAGTGGAAAGTCCTGTACATGTGACTTTGT
The DNA here is from genome assembly GCF_965152235.1 of Eretmochelys imbricata. Lineage (NCBI taxonomy): Eukaryota > Metazoa > Chordata > Testudines > Cheloniidae > Eretmochelys > Eretmochelys imbricata. The sequence goes on from NC_135574.1 coordinate 168,023,743, forward strand.
TTTCAAGGGACCCCATTTCATAGTTTAAGACCAAAGTGTGACCTAATTTCAACAGTAGCTATTACAACTTGAAGGAGACTGTCCTCTGTTATATTATGTATCGTAGCTCCAACACTCTGCAAAGCCGGCATTGCCATGATTTATGCATAATCTGACCATTTTTTCTCATCTCCCTTTTTATGGTATTTCTCTATTTTATTTTTCAGAATTTGCCCTAGTAAAATGGTTTTCAATCTGTGGTCTGCAGACCCCTGGGGGTCCACAGACTCTGTCTAAGTTTTCCAAAGGGGTCTGCACTGCCATTTGAAGTATTTTGGGGATACGCAAATGAAAAAAGGTTGAAGACCACTGCCCTAGTAACCATGATGAGCAGTAAATATAGACTGTAAAGAAAGGATTGGATATTTCTTTTCAGTTCCCTTTCTTACTCTTCCTTTTTAACCTAAATTTCAGAGTGTGGTGGGAAGACTACGAGTTTGGCAGAGTTACCTTCTGTCCTGTTTCATCTTTCTACTCCTTCGGTCTTGCAATCACATTTGCATGTTTTAATAAAGAGCTCATAATAAATATTGATACCTAGCTCTTATATAACACTTTTTAATTCATGGATTTCAAAGCACTTTAAAAAGGAAGGTCATTATCCCCATTTTAGGAGGGTAAGTTAAGGCACAGAACCATTAAGTGACTTGCCTAAAACCACAGAGTTGGTCAGCTGAAAAGCTGGGACTAGACCTCATGTCTGATTCCCAGTGCAGTGCCCTGGACAACAGTATCTGTTTCACAACATCTGTTGCTCTTGAATTTCAATCAGTGATTTCTCGGTGCTTGACAAGTCTGAGAATCAATTCAGAGGGATTGTTTGAGATACAGCAGTTTAGTCAGTTTGCACATTAAAAGCTACCCTCTTATGCAGGCAGTACTAGTAAATGAGCGGAAGCAAAAGGAAGTCTTGCTTTTATAGCACACTATTGTGACAGAAATAGTGCTTCTTACAAGGTTCAAAACGAAAAAGCTGAGATCAATTCTGCAATTACAGAGGGGATAGCCCTTATTAATATTTACAGACTATTCCATGCTGTAATAGCTAGACAAGAGCTACTGATCTCATTCCTGTGTCTTGTTTATTTCTAGATTTGCACACACATGCAAAACCCCTCAAACCGGCAGATTGTACAGGTTGAGCAACCAGTCTGTCACCCTGACTTCCTGTCACTGTAACCCTTTCTTTCACCAAGTAGTTGCACCTTGCCCTAATTTAGATGCTGAAACAGCAAAGACTTATGCACATGCTTAACTTTACAAATTCATTGAGACTACTCACAGCGCCAAAATTCAAGTGTGTGTATTAGTGCTTGAAGTATCAGGTCCTTAGATTGTAAGCTCTTTGGGGTAGGGATCATCTCTTGCTATGTATCTGTACACCACACAGCCCCCTAGGGCCCTGATCTGATAGGGATTGCTAGGCAGTACTGGTATACAAAAAATAAGTGGCAACAACTATATCTATCTTTGGTATCTCTAATGCCCTCTTTACCATATCAGGTAGGTGCCCATAGTACTTACAAATACATACATGAGTAAAGGTTTGCAGAGTCAGGCCCATATAATGAACATCAGTCCCTCAAGTAACAGAATGTCTTCTTTTTTTGGAGGGCAGGAAAAGTGGCTGGCTTCCCACTGGGGCACTCCTTTAAAGAAAGTCATCTTATTTGACATTAGTTCAATCCATGGTGGAAGGAAACAGGTTGCTTAGAACATCTATTCTCAGAATCCTCCCCCATCCATGATCACACCCTTTTTTACATGCTGCCCCCTGCCTGAGTTGATATTTTGCAGAGAATAAAGACAGATATGTGACGGTGGTGGAGAACATGTATCAGGTCATATTTCCCTGGCTGCAGATTTCTCTCAGTGTGGAACAATCCCAAGAGGGGATATAGTCAGTGGTGAGCTGGAGCCAGTTTGCACTGGTTCGCTAGAACTGGTTGTTAAATTTAGAAGCCCTTTTAGAACCAGTTGTTCCACGAAGGACAACCCAGTTCTAAAAGGGCTTCTAAATTTAACTGGCCAAAAGTGGCGCCTTAGGCGCCGACTCCATGGGTGCTCCAGCCCTGGAGCACCCAAGAGGAAAATTTGGTGGGTGCAGAGCACCCACTGGCAGCTCCCCGCCCTACCCCCGGCCCGAGCTCACCTCCACCTCCTCCCCTGAACGCACCGCCCCACTCTGCTTCTCCGCCCCCCAGGCTTCCCGCGAAGCAGCTGTTCACGCGGGAAGCTGGGGCAGGCTGAGAAGCAGGCTGCAGCTTCCCACTCAGGCCCAGGAAGGCGGAGGTGAGCTGGGGTTGGGGATGCGAGGAGGGCCGCCCGCGCAGCAGCAGGTAACCTGCAGGGAAGAAGGGGTGCGCAGGGGAACCGCTCTCTGCCCCAGCTCACCTCCATCACCCTCAGCCTGAGCGGGAAGCCGCCACCTGCTTCTCAGCCCTCCCAGGCTTCCCGCCGAACAGCTGATTTGTGGGAAGCTGGGGGAGGGGGGCGGAGAAGCAGAGGGGGCGGTGCGTTCAGGGGCAGAGGCGGAGTGGAGGCGAGGTGATCTGGGGCTGGGCGCAGAGCTACTGGTGGGTGCTCTGCACCCACCAAATTTTCCCCATGGGTGCTCCAGCCCCGGAGCACCCAGGGAGTCGGCGCCTAAGGTGCCACTTTTGATGTGATCAGTGGGGGAGCAGCCGCTTCCCCTGCTCCCCCCCTAGCTATGCTCCCCGCCCCTAGGAGCCAGAGAGACCTGCCGGATGCTTCCTGGGAGCTGCCCCAGGTAAGCACCTCCGGGACTCCCCACCTCACCCTCCGGCAGGTGCCTCTGGCTCTTAGGGGTGGACACCCACTACGGTGGCCCATGAGACCCTCCTGCCCAGTTCTGGGGACAGTCAGGGAACAGGGGAGGGGGGTGGATGGGGCAGGGGTACGGGGGGGGGGCACGTCAAGGAACACGGGGGGAAGTTCTGGGGGGCGGGGGTGGGCAACGACCCCCTCAAGGGGTGAGGAGGGAACCAGTTGTTAAGATTTGGCAGCTCATCACTGGATATAGTCATCATTGTGGGCTCCTAGGTCACTCCCTAGAACAGCCAGTATACAGGGAGAGGTGGTGACAACTGGTGGGGTATGATGAATTGGGGCTTTCTCTCTACAACTAAAGAATTCTGACTGCTATCGTGGAGCTGTTCTATGAAACTCTCCTTTGTCATTAGTGCCTTTAGGTATGTGGATCCACCATTGCTGACATGTCCTGTAGTGTACACACCAGGCCACCAGTTCTCAAACTGGGGGGTCACAAGGTTATTACGTGGCGGCTGACAGTACATGCCTGCTAGCTAGTAAGTCTGCTGTGAAAAGCGTGTTTTTAATTTATAAGTGGGGGGTTGCCCTCAGAGGCTTGCTGTGTGAAAGGCGTCACCACTACAAAAAGGTTGGGAACCCCTGCACTAGGACAAGATACAAAGGGCCAATGCTTAGGACTCAGTGACCCCATTCAGGTGCCAACATGTGAACCCTTGGTGAGATGCATCCTTAGAAAACCAGTTTTAGCTTAACAACCCTGAAGGGAGGGCGGGAGGGAAGGGGAGGAGAGAGTGAGAGAGAAGAGGGGGACGGGCAACAGCTGTGGAAAACTACACAGAAGATAGAACAAAGGAAGTCAGGTGGGTTTAAATAGTGAGTCACATGTAAGCAGAGTCAGGGTGGGCTCCACCCTGACATCTGGTGGTGAGGTGTGGCAAGTTGTGGAAAAGAACTTCAGGGGCTGATCTCATTTGCATAGGCACACCCACCCCGCCTAGAATGAGGCCATAACTGCCAAATGGTCACTTTGGCTGTTGTGGGATCCCCAGTGTCTCTGTTATTGGGGCGGGAAGAATAAATTGTTATTACCCTGATTATGGGAACTGTGCTTGGAACTGTACTTGGCCTTTTGTTATGATGGAGGGACTCACCATCAACTGAGTAGCACTCGCTAGGCAAGAGACATGGGTTCCAAAACTCTGTGAATGGAGAGAGACTTGAGACAGCTATTAGTGCCTGGTGGTGTAGGCCCCTTTGTGAGGGCCTGAAGCACCAATTGCACCTCTGTCTCTCTCCACTGTGGAATGTCAGAGCTAATTTTGGGTCTATTAAGAGTCTTGTTACAGGTACTGTGCTGAATTCACTTTAGCCTTATGGTGCACCAGCACTAAGGCTCCCACTACTATGAGCTGAAATCACTGAGCACTGTGTCAAGTAGTGGGGAGCCGGAAGATCTAGTGTGCAGCGGTGCTATTCGTGAGACGGCGGGGTGAGCAGAGCGGAGCCGGTCGTGAGACAGTGGTGTGTTCATGAGACGGCGAGCTGAGCAGAGCTGTTCGTGAGACGGTGAGCTGTGCAGAGCGGAGTCGGTCGTGAGACAGCGTAGCAGAGCAGAGCCCTGTGGGGCAGTCAGCTTCAGGACACGTAAGGTGCCCCTTACCTCTTTCCCCCACACACAGGCACATTTTAGCCAGACTGGGGAGTAACGCTCTGCAGATGAACTTTTGAACTCTGGGGCTGGACTTTTTGGACTTTGGGTGATTTGTGGATTGCTGGACTCAAGGGACGTTTGGGTTCTGGGACTCAAGAACCCGAGGGAAAGGATGTGGCCCAATTTTTCTGGGGTGGGTCGTTGCTCATGGTTTGGTTAATGAACACTAGTCGTGGTGTTTCCCCAATTTAATGCTGATGTTGTTTACCTCATGTTATTAAAGATTCTCTACTACACCAAGACTCTGTGCTTGCAAGAGGGGAAGTATTGCCTCTTTGAGGCGCCCAGGGGGTGTGTAAGATTTTCCCAGGTCATTGGGTGGGGGCTCGAGCCAGTTTTGCATTTGCTTTGATGAGAGGGAACCCCTGTGTACTGAACCCGGCCCTTGCTGCTATCAACTTGGCCTGGCAGAAGGGTTACACACACAAGAATGGTGGGGGCAGGAAGGAGGCAGACAGGAAGAGGAAGCATGGGGCAGGAAAGAGGAAGGTCACAGAAGTTGGAAAGGGGCTCCATGAGGGAGAGAGACCAGCTAGCATGCAACAGCCTGCCTGAGTAGCAGGCACCCTGCCTGCCTGCTTTCCTCGGCCCAGACAGTTCCCCAAGGGCTCACAAGGATGAGAGAGAGATTGTTGTTTCAAATGTTTACTGTTTTGATGTCTAGTGTACTCTGCTGTGTTTTACATGATTAATTATAAAAGAGCATAAAGGCATTAGAGTGTGTGTGTGTGTGTGTGTGTGTGTGTTGACTGCTTCACAACTACTGTGAAAACTTATCTTTGAAAACTCGTGGCGAACGGGGGAAGTCCCGGATGACTGGAAAAAGGCTAATGTAGTGCCAATCTTTAAAAAAGGGAAGAAGGAGGATCCTGGGAACTACAGGCCAGTCAGCCTCACCTCAGTCCCTGGAAAAATCATGGAGCAGGTCCTCAAAGAATCAATCCTGAAGCACTTGCATGAGAAGAAAGTGATCAGGAACAGCCAGCATGGATTCACCAAGGGAAGGTCATGCCTGACTAATCTAATCGCCTTTTATGATGAGATTACTGGTTCTGTGGATGAAGGGAAAGCAGTGGATGTATTGTTTCTTGACTTTAGCAAAGCTTTTGACACAGTCTCCCACAGTATTCTTGTCAGCAAGTTAAGGAAGTATGGGCTGGATGAATGCACTATAAGATGGGTAGAAAGCTGGCTAGATTGTCAGGCTCAACGGGTAGTGATCAATGGCTCCATGTCTAGTTGGCAGCCGGTGTCAAGTGGAGTGCCCCAGGGGTCGGTCCTGGGGCCGGTTTTGTTCAATATCTTCATAAATGATCTGGAGGATGGTGTAGATTGCACTATCAGCAAATTTGCGGATGATACTAAACTGGGAGGAGTGGTAGATATGCTGGAGGGGAGGGATAGGATACAGAAGGACCTAGACAAATTGGAGGATTGGGCCAAAAGAAATCTGATGAGGTTCAATAAGGATAAGTGCAGGGTCCTGCACTTAGGACGGAAGAATCCAATGCACCGCTACAGACTAGGGGCCGAATGGCTAGGCAGCAGTTCTGCGGAAAAGGACCTAGGGGTGACAGTGGACGAGAAGCTGGATATGAGTCAGCAGTGTGCCCTTGTTGCCAAGAAGGCCAATGGCATTTTGGGATGTATAAGTAGGGGCATAGCAAGCAGATCGAGGGACGTGATCGTTCCCCTCTATTCGACATTGGTGAGGCCTCATCTGGAGTACTGTGTCCAGTTTTGGGCCTCACACTACAAGAAGGATGTGGATAAATTGGAGAGAGTCCAGCGAAGGGCAACAAAAATGATTAGGGGTCTAGAACACATGACTTATGAGGAGAGGCTGAGGGAGCTGGGATTGTTTAGCCTGCGGAAGAGAAGAATGAGGGGGGATTTGATAGCTGCTTTCAACTACCTGAAAGGGGGTTCCAAAGAGGATGGCTCTAGACTGTTCTCAATGGTAGCAGATGACAGAACGAGGAGTAATGTTCTCAAGTTGCAGTGGGGGAGGTTTAGATTGGATATTAGGAAAAACTTTTTCACTATGAGGGTGGTGAAACACTGGAATGCGTTACCTAGGGAGGTGGTAGAATCTCCTTCCTTAGAGGTTTTTAAGGTCAGGCTTGACAAAGCCCTGGCTGGGATGATTTAACTGGGAACTGGTCCTGCTTCGAGCAGGGGGTTGGACTAGATGACCTTCTGGGGTCCCTTCCAACCCTGATATTCTATGATTCTATGATTCTACTGCATCCCCCTGAGAGAGTTATATTGTAAACCCAGAGATTCACACCTTTGGGGTGGAATTCTGAGAGAGGGGTGTGTTTCAGTAACTAGGGTATCTTAGGGGGTCACCGCTGGTCCTAGGACCTAGGGCAGGTGGGCTGAGGAGCCCCATTTCCAAGAAGGTATAACACACAGAGTCAGTGCCCAGGAAACCTATCAGAGAGGCCAAGGGAGTAAACAGCGCTACAGTCTGTTGAGGAGCTAGAAACTTGAAATACCCCAGGGATGTAGGGCAACAGAGGCTTGCATTCCCCTCACAGAGTCCTAGTGGGTGTCCAGAAAGGGGCACTCGCTAGAATCTGCAACTGCAGATTATCAGGGAGAGGGTGTAGCTGGAGCATGCTGAGCTCCAGCTGACCCTCAGATGGTTCTTTGGAGTCCAGTTTGCCATTGTAAAACCAGAGCAAACCCCATGCTTCTCTCATCTATGCCAGAACAGGGACTCATGAAAATTTGGCTCCAGGATGGAGAAGCTGCAGCTGACTCCTTTACACTTCCCCTTCTCAACTGTGCCCACAGAAGCTGAGCATCTAGCCATATCTGTACAATAAGCTGCATACACTTATTCTCCAAAATGTTAATACAAGGGCCCCCTCTGCTGGTAATAATGTTGCATAATAAGTAAAGCAAATGCTCCTTAATAAAACTTGAGACAACATGGCTACCTCCTGAACATCACAATCTCAGACTCAGCTTAAAACTCACATAAAAAAACCAACAAACAAAAAAAAAGCATGCATGCCCCTCTGGAAAGGATACTTCACAAAAATGTTACTGATCAATGATTTATTAAAGCAATTGCTAGACTGTCAGAGAAAAGGCCTTAGTTGTTTAAAAATGTGTTATTTTTAGATGTGTTGAGAGAAATAGTACTAAAGGTAAATTATAACACATTTATCCTTAAAAATAAAGACGAAATATAAGCGTGGAAGCAATAGCTGTTGAGAGTATAAAGGTTCAACCTAAACCATGTGCGGGGTAAGACCTTGCCTATGGCAGATGCACTGTCTGGGCTTATTTACCAGAAGCTGAGAGTAGCAGACAACAGTATTTTCTTTCCACAGGCATTTTCTTTCCAATTATGTCTAAATCTCAACCTTGCCAGTAAACCATCATACAAATCTGACAAGCTGCTTTTTATATCTCACTTAAAATGTACAACTCTGCTCTCACATAAAATAATTGTGAAACCAATTGGCTGGTCTGATTTACTTTATGCCAACTGTGTCCTACTAATTGGAAGTAGTCACACAGCCTGCCAAAAGCCCAAATGTGGGCCACAATTTGTGAAAAACATCCAAACAGACACACAAAAGGATTAATCAAACCAGAAACTTAAAATCAAGCAGAATTCATTCATTCATTCAGGCCCTGATTCAGTAAAGCACTTAAGCACTTGCTTAGCTTTAACTGTAAGCATATGTTCAAGTGCTTTGCAGAATCTGGGGCCTGGAGTAACCTCTTATAACCACAGCTCTGAGATTCTGGAATGCAGTAACTTTGATTCTAAGAGATGTGATGTCCTATAAAATGAAGGACATTTGTAAACTCCAGGCCAAATCCTGCAGTCTATATTTAAACAAAACTTCCTCTGAAGTCAGTGGATCAGCATTAACCCATGATATCACCAGAGTTATTACACCACGGATGAGTTCAGCACCTTCACAGCCTCATCTCAATAAAGAGGGGTCAGCATATTCCTTCCCATACTACAGGAGAACTATCCCATTCCATCTAGCTCCTTCAAATTATCTAGTAAAACTGTTATTACAAAATGACCTGTACTAAATAAAAATCCATCTCCAGTTCAGCAAGCTGTATACTTGCTGCTTACAAGCAGTAGCTCGAAATAGTCTGCAATATAAACTAACTGTTTTAATTCACAGTTGAGGAGGCGCAAAAGCATGATGACAGCTGTACCTTGTTAATCCCAACTTCCCTGTTCCAACTGTTCTTCAATTAAATGTCAAATTTACATGAAATTTATATAAATATGTGCTTTTGTTTACACAGAGCCTAGCTTTATTTTTGTAACACACTCAATTACTAATTCATTCTAACACAAACAAATTATAGTCCACTACTCTAGAAATGGGATTTAGATTTAACTCTCTGATGACTGTAAAGGGAGTTTAGTAGCAGCTGAGGGATTTATCGTCGTTCTTCATTATTGTACCGCCAAGCTTTTTTTTAACAGCAATTTTGATTTTTCTATATGTTGCTCCACTTTACAATACACTTAAAATCATTATTAGCCAGTTCAATAATTCAGTTTTAATTTCACATAACCTACATTAGCAGAGAGTCAAGAAAAGCTAATTAATGTACTCTATCCAGCAAACGGCTGTTCAATGAGCCTACGGATGCTCCTGCTGAAATCCATGAGTGTTTAGCTGTAGACCTCAATGGAAGCCAGACACTTCTAGAGGTGTTCAAAGCTGACCCAACTCTTCTCTCTTTGAAGTCAATAGGAGTTTTGCCATTGACTTGAACAGGAGCAGAGTTAGGCCAACGCTGAGCACTTTTGAAATTCTCATTACATATGTCTACCATATAGATATGGTATCTTTAGAGTGAGGTGGACAATGGACTTCCTAGAGTCATCCTCTGTTCTTCTCCCCTCCCTGATTACAGGGGGCTCTGCTTGGGGATAACTTTTTAAATCATCATTATCCTTGGTATGGCGGGAATGCTTTTTCCGAGAGGTGGGTTTTACAACACAACCAATAAGTGGTCATATGCTGGATTACTCTGGCCACCTCTGGCAGCTTGTTCCACAGCTGAACCTCTTTGACTGAGAATACTTCACCTCCAGCTCTTCTAACTGGCTTCCTTTGTGGCTTTGTACTGTTCCAGAGGAGCACAGATATCCAGGAGGGTCAAAATTAGAGAAATGGTCCCTAGTGTAGCTATATGTAACTAGGGAAATACAACCTAGATGGAGCTACTAAAAGTTGAATGCATACCTGATTGGAACACCATTTCCGGAGAGTGTTTATCAGTGATTCACAATCAAACTGGAAGGGCATATCGAGTGGGGTCCCACAGGGATCAGTTTTGGGTCCAGTTCTGTTCATCAATTATTGAGATAATGGCACAGAGAGTACACCTACAAAGTTTGCAGACAATACCAAGCTGGGAGGGGTTACAAGTGCTTTGGAGGATAGGATTACAATTCAAAATGATCTGGACAAACTGGAGAAATAGGCTGAAGTAAATAGGATGAAATTCAATAAGGACAAATGCGAAGTACGCCACTTTGGAAGGAAAAATCAGTTGCATACACACAAAATGGGAAACATCTACCTAAAAAAGGAGTGCTGCAGAAAAGGATCTAGGGGTCATAGTGAAAAACAAGCTATCTATGAGTCAACAGTGTAACACTGTTGTAAAAAAAGCAAACATCATTGTGGGATTTATTAGCAGGAGTGTTGTAAGCAAGACATGAGAAGTAATTCTTCCTCTCTACTCCATGCTGATTAGGCCTCAACTGGAGTATTGTGTCCAGTTCTGGGTGCCACATTTCAGGAAAGATGTGAACAAACTGGAAAAAATCCAGAGAAGAGAAACAAAAATGATTAAAAGTCTAGAAAACATGACCAATGAAGAAAGATGAAAAAAATTGGGTTTGTTTAGTCTAGAGAACAGAAGACAGAGAGGGGACATGATAACAGTTTTCAAGTTCATAAAAAGTTGTTACAAGGAGGAGGAAGAAAAATTGTTCTCCTTAACCTCTGAGGATCGGACAAGAAGCAATGGGCTTAAATTGCAGCAAAGGCGGTTTAGGTTGGACATTAGGAAAAAATTCCTGTCAGGTTGTTAAGCACTGGAATAAATTGCCTAGGGAGTGGAATCTTCTTCATAGGAGATTTTTAAGAGCAGGTTAGACAAACACTTGTCAGGGATGATCTAAATAATACTTAGACCTGCCATGAGTTCAGGGGACTGGACTGGATGACGTCTCGAGGCCCCTTCCAGTCCTATGATTCTAGACTGTGCTGAAACACTGCTGGCTTTGAATAAATCGGTATCATGGTTTAGAACTGAGATCAGAAGCAGAGATGGTGCCAGAGCAGAGGATAAAAAACAGTTTTTGCTATTGCTTTAGTTTTAGACAGAAACATGCTTCACCAACTAGGAGCCCCTGCAATGCATATGTATCCAGTTCCAGGTACCATGAGTTATAATGATCCAGTATGAATGTGACAAATGTAGCAATCGCCATGGTTTAATTCCTCTCCAGGTGGGAGGTTAGGAAGTTTCCTAGCAAGCTACACAGGTAATAAAGCATATTGTGCTACTGATGCACATGATGGTTTAGGCTTAGTGATAAATCAAACAGGACCATGAAGCTTTGCATCACTTTGGTGGATAGGGTTGAATGCCAGCTGTTCTTTATTACAAGAGTTGATCTTTTCTAGGCATTGTGACATCCTTCTCATGGCACTGAATGCAACTGTGGAAAATGAGATATACAGATGGGCATTCATGGGCATAATGTTGGCAGTGGTGCACAGCTTCTTACTTTTCCAAATAGCCTCATGTAGACATTAAGAGAAGGGAAGAAAGGACAGATCCGTGCGGATTTCCAAAATTGGGTGCTCTTGCAGAAGAGGATTTACTTCTCTTGGTCCTTGTAGCGAGGCGGTGCGGCTCCCCGCTGCCCCGGAGAGGGTCGAGCCCCTCCAGACACCAGAGTGGGCAGAGCCAGGAAGCTCTGAGCCCACCCCTCAGAGGGACAGGCGGCAACCCGGAAGTAGAAAGATTTGACCCAGAAGTATAAAGGACTAGCTGCTGGGGAGGCCAGATACAGCCAGCCTAGCCTGCGACTGGGGAAACCCTGAGGCCCCAGGTCCCCACCAAGACTGGCCTGACCTGCCCTGCGCCTGCCATCCAGGGAAGTTACCGGACCTGCCGCTTGTCCACTGCCCCGAAGAACCCATGGTGCTGGACCCCCCAGAGAAGACCGCCGTGACCCAGGTACCAGAAGGAGGGGAGTTAGGAAGTAGCCCAGGGACAGCCGACCTCAGTCTGGCTGTAACTCTGCCAGAACCCATGTCAGTGTGTTGCGGTCAGGATCCCCACTGACCCAGCAGTGGGTCGTTGGCCGTTGCTAGGGCCCCGGGCTGGGATGCAGTGGAGTGGGTGGGCTTACGTCCCCCCTGCCACCCAACTCGTGGGTGGCAGTCTCCCCCTCTTCCAGGTCCTTGGAGGCCTGGGCTAATTCACACATGCTGTGTTGCTCGGCCCCTGCCTGAGGGCCTGAGCTACTGACTGACTGTTGCTCCGCCCTGACCCAGGGCCCGGGCCTACGGTGCTCATTCCAGTTACCGCAAGGGCTGCCGAGGGAGACTCCAGTGGCCGGACAAATTCCCCAAAGTCAACTGTGTGTAGCGAGCCGGTGTGGCTCCCCGCCGCCCCGGAGAGGGTCGAGCCCCGGCCTAGCCCCTTTACAGTCCTGTTTGAAGAGGAATGATTGGAGCCTCTATAGTGTTGTGCTGTCTATTCCAGCTATAATCATGTAAGAGTGTCAGTAACACCCTGTGGTCAACTGTGTCAAAAGCAGCAGAAAGACAGTAGTATTAGCATTGATATGTGGTCTCAGTCCATTGTCATGAAGAAGCCAGCTTTTAGTGGCACTTAGGCTGCCTCTCTGCTATGCCCCAGCATGAAGCCTGATTCAGAAGCATCCAGATGTTGACTGATGTCACATTCTGTTGGAGCACGGGGTCACTACATTCTCAAATATTTTGCCTAGGAATGAGCCTTTAGGCATGGCAATAGCAGGAGAGATTGTTTGCATCAGATGTTAGCCTTGAGGATTGGCTAGGCTACACTAGTTTTCGGGGAAGTTGGTAGGCTTGATTCTCTGACGGAGGCATGGAAAGCATTGTTGTTCTTCGCTGGCTTTCACCAGCCATGAGGGAACAGATTCCCTGGTGGTAGTACAAATATTTCACAAAGGCTCTTGAGCTTCAGTGAGTGGCTGTATTTCCCGGAAAAGTTGCAAGTGGATAGAGAATGTTAAAAGCTTTAATGAGGAAATCTGATGTCTTTTGGAGGGCATTGTGTGCAAGTGTAAGTGACAGAAACTTTTCTTTTTCTATTTTTCACAATGCTGATCCCCTGCTCGCCTTTTTGAGCAAACAATGGTGATTAATTAGGGACTCCCTCATTTTTAAATTCAGTGAACAAGCCATTTATCAACCCAGCAGATGGTTCATTATCAAAATGCTGTTAGTCTTTTGGTAGCACTGATATATGCAGGACCCAGTGGGAGTCCACAAAGAATGAAAATAGGAGATGAATAGACTGAAGAACAGACTTTCCCTTTTAATCCTCTGGCTCTTCATAACAGTCATATTTAGAAGTCTAAATGCCTCTTTTGTGTGGCGTCAATTCTGCCCTCAGATACAGGTGTCCTGGATCTCACCAAAGCCAATGGGAGTTGCACACACTTATTAAAAATTTGATCCTATGAGCCATATTATGGCTGGTTCCATATAAGTGTGGTAAAGAAAAGGATTAGGCTAGAACTCTTTCCCTCCTAGGACCTGAGAGGCATGGGGCTAGCAGCTAATGTGTTTGGCAGAGCTAGTGACTCCAGAAGGTGTATTTCTAGATGGGACTAGGGATTGTGGTCCTTCTGCTCTGTGCTTCAAAGGTAAAGAAAGAGCTCTTTCCTAGCAGCACTGAAGGCATTATGCCTTTTCAGAGGCCTGGTGTCTCCAGGTACTGCTGCTCAGGCAAGGCACCTCTTCTACCTTCCCTGGCACAGCTCTGTCTCAAAGGAGGCTTAATTTAGCATTATATGAGAAAACATTCTCACATGTTCACAATCTCATTTAATCAAATGCCCTGTTTTCAAACAGGGCTTACTTGCTTTATTTGTCTCCCCAACACCTTGACAATCACTGACATTATAAAACCGTTTAGTTAGGAGGGGGATCAGCTGAAGGGAAAGGAAAGTGAAGGGGATGAGGGGGAGAGGGCAGGGAAGAGAAGAGGGTACCAAGGACAGGTGTGGAGTGAAGCTGAGGTGATGACACTGTGAGAGAGAAGGCTGGAGCAAACAGTCAGCACAGGGCAGACAAAGTCCAGTCAAAACTGTAGAGAGTTCTCTAAATATCCAAAGGTCCCTGCTTTGGCTACTTCTGTGTCTACTGGCTAGAGTCTCCGGCTGGCTCCTTCTCTGAAGTTTTTTTCAGAGGGAAGCAGAGCTCTGAGTGGAGGGTCTCCCCTAAACAGTTTTGGAGGGGATGCCTGATGTGTGAAATGGTGGTCCCAGCTTAGCCCCATTTTGCCCTCTCCCCAACAGTGCTGCAGTCCCTGCTTTGGCTGTTCCTACAGACTGGAGTCTCTGGCAGTTGAGTTTCTCTCTAATGTAGAATGCACTCTACCGCAACCTCTCCCCCCACCCGTTCATTTAAAAGGAGGGGCTTTTATACCCCGTTTATCTTAGAACAATATCAAAAGTGCCCCTCAAGCACCCCTGCACCCACAAAAGAGAATTCCTTTTTTCAGACAACTTTAACTAAACATATTAAAGAATATTTGTGTGCCTGAAATTTCTGTGCCTTGCCTTTAAAAGGCAGGTGGCTTACTCAATCAACCCTACTGTGTGTGCACCAATGTTTGCAGGGTTTATTTTTCCTCTTTAATTAGCATTTTAATAAGTGATTAGGCACAGCTTGTCCTTTTAGCTAGGATTGATTTTACCTCTGCTGGACCTACACTTCTTGTTTTTCCTACATTCCAGCTGCACCGCAGTAGGCAGTTCTCACATTTAAAAAAATATTCAGAAGATGCTACTTTTTCTAATGCTTTCTGTGGCTATTTTTTATCATTTGTATTCCAGTAGTGCCTAGAAACCCCAACTGAGATTGGGGGACCCATCCTGCTAGGTGCTGTACAAACATATAATACGAGACAGTCTCTGCCCCAAAGAGCTTATGGTTCAGATGTCAGCTCGTGTGTCTTACATGCTGAAAGCAAAGAGAGGAATTGACTTGCCCTAGATCAAACACAAAGCTGGGAATAGTACTCAGGTCCCAGGTTTCCCAATGACCGGTCCGTGGACTGGCACCGATCCCTGAGAACTCCCTGACACAGTTTAGGAAGGCAGCAGGCTTCAAAAAAAGTTGAGAGACACTGCACCAGACCACACTGCCTTCCAACGGTCTAAGGCTCCAAGAATCAATGGTGTCTATCCTGTCATTAAGGACAGAACAACAAATTACTGAAGGAGGCCCTCTGTGCAGCATTAAAGAATGGGGCCTCAAACAAGAAAGAAAACTTTCAGCTCATACAAATTCAGTGGAAGCTTGCTGTGCCGTGATTCTACAAACAAATAGCAAACCCAATGACAGGTTTCAGAGGAGCAGCCGTGTTAGTCTGTATTCACAAAAAGAAAAGGAGTACCTGTGGCACCTTAGAGACTACCAAATTTATTTGAGCATAAGCTTTCGTGAGCTACAGCTCACTTCATCGGATGCATTCCACTGAATGAATTCCGATGAAGTGAGCTGTAACTCACGAAAGCTTATGCTCAAATAAATTTGTTAGTCTCTAAGGTGCCATAAGTACTCCTTTTCTTTTGGCAAACCCAATGTTACGTCTCAATGGGATGTAAAATACTGTTGTATATTTTTATAAGAGTAACATCTGATTACATTCCTCAGTATGAAGTAATTGAAAGTGACTCTCCTGTGACAGAAGCATTACTATTGACTTGTTTTTGATACATCTACAGTAGATGTGATAACAGTCTCCCTTATAGAAAAGGAGTACTTGTGGCACCTTAGAGACTAACCAATTTATTTGAGCATAAGTTTTCGTGAGCTAGAGCTTACTTCATCGGATGCATAAAAGTGGAAAATGCAGTGAGGATGTTTTTATACACACAGACCATGAAAAAATGGGTGTTTATCACTTCAAAAGGTTTTCTCCCCCCACCCCACTCTCCTGCTGGCAATAGCTTATCCAAAGTGATCACTCTCGGCAGCTCTCCAACACCACTTTCTACAAGCCATTACCCTCTGATCCCACTGAGGGTTACCAAAAGAAACTACAGCATTTGCTCAAGAAACTCCCTGAAAAAGCACAAGATCAAATCCGCACAGACACACCCCTGGAACCCCGACCTGGGATATTCTATCTACTACCCAAGATCCATAAACTTGGAAATCCTGGGCACCCCATCATCTAGGGCATTGGCATCCTGACAGCAGGATTGTCTGGCTATGTAGACTCCCTCCTCAGGCCCTACGCTACCAGCACTCCCAACTATCTTCGAGACACCACTGACTTCCTAAGGAAACTACAATCCATCGGTGATCTTCCTGAAAACACCATCCTGGCCACTATGGATGTAGAAGCCCTCTAAACCAACATTCCACACAAAGATGGACTACAAGCCGTCAGGAACACTATCCCCGATAATGTCACGGCAAACCTGGTGGCTGAACTTTGTGACTTTGTCCTCACCCATAACTATTTCACATTTGGAGACAATGTATACCTTCAAATCAGCGGTACTGCTATGGGTACCTGCATGGCCCCACAGTATGCCAACATTTTTATGGCTGACTTAGAACAGCGCTTCCTCAGCTCTCGTCCCCTAATACTCCTACTCTACTTGTGCTATATTGATGACATCTTCATCATCTGGACCCATGGAAAAGAAACCCTTGAGGAATTCCACCATGATTTCAACAATTTCCATCCCACCATCAACCTCAGCCTGGACCAGTCCACACAAATGATCCACTTCCTGGACACTACGGTGCTAATAAACGATGGTCACATAAACACCACCCTATACCGGAAACCTACTGACCACTATTCCTACCTACATGCCTCCAGCTTTCACCCAGACCACACCACACGATCCATTGTCTACAGCCAAGCTCTACAATACAACCACATTTGCTCCAACCCCTCAGACAGAGACAAACACCTACAAGATCTCTATCAAGCATTCTTACAACTACAATACCCACCTGCTGAAGCGAAGAAACAGATTGACAAAGCCAAAAGAGTACCCAGAAGTCACCTACTACAGGACAGGCCCAACAAAGAAAATAACAGAACGCCACTAGCCGTCACCTTCAGCCCCCAGCTAAACCTCTCCAACACATTATCAAGGATCTACAACCTATCCTGAAGGACAACCCATCACTCTCACAAATCTTGGGAGACAGGCCAGTCCTTGCCTACAGACAGCCCCCCAACCTGAAGCAAATACTCAACAGCAACCACCATACCACACACAGAACCACTAACCCAGGAACCTATCCTTGCAACAAAGCCCGTTGCCAACTGTGCCCACATATCTATTCAGGGGACACCATCACAGCGCCTAATAACATCAGCCACACTATCAGAGGCTCGTTCACCTGCATATCTACCAATGTGATATATGCCATCATGTGCAAGCAATGCCCCTCTGCCATGTACATTGGTCAAACTGGACAGTCTCTACGTAAAAGAATAAATGGACACAAATCAGATGTCAAGAATTATAACATTCATAAACCAATCGGAGAACACCTCAATCTCTCTGGTCACGTGATTACAGACATGAAAATTGCAATATTACAACAGAAAAACTTCAAAATCAGAGTCCAGCGAGAGACTGCTGAATTGGAATTCATTTGCAAATTGGATACAATTAACTTAGGCTTGAATAGAGACTGGAAGTGGCTAAGTCATTATGCAAGGTAACCTATTTCCCCTTGTTTTTTCCTACCCCCCCCCCCATTCCTCAAACGTTCTTGTTAAACTCTGGATTTGTGCTGGAAATGACCCACCTTGATTATCATACACATTGTAAGGAGAGTGATCACTTTAGATAAGCTATTAACAGCAAGAGAGTGGGGTGGGGGGAGAAAACCTTTTGAAGTGATAAACACCCATTTTTTCATGGTCTGTGTGTATAAAAACATCCTCACTGCATTTTCCACTTTTATGCATCCGATGAAGTGAGCTGTAGCCCACAAAAGCTTATGCTCAAATAAATTGGTTAGTCCCTAAGGTGCCACAAGTACTCCTTTTCTTTTTGCGAATACAGATTAACACGGCTGCTACTCTGAAAAAAGTCTCACTTATGAGATTATTTGTATTCTCAGGAGATCCCATTGTTCATAGTCTAAGGAGACAATCCTCTTTACACCTGTGACATATTTTTGTGAAAAATAACTATCAAATGATCAGTAGAAATGGCAATGCTGGTAGGAGTGTACGCATAAATACATTTGTAGAATTTATAGTGTCATCACAACGTACAATATTCTTAAAACTTTAACTGTGTACTAAAAATGCAGACTTGTTTAGTGATTTTAGCCATCTGGCTTCAGTGAAGAGAACAACCGTTACATCCAAAAAACTACATTAAGAACAACATTAAGGTTGCAAAGTCAAGCACTCAAGAGTTAGGACATGCCAGAATTAAGGTTGTCTGTGCCGCGTTAATTCAGAGCCCTTGTGAGAATGTCTGATGATAAAAGACTTTAATTACATGTTCACATACTGTTGTTTCCACAGGACCCACATCTCATTCAGTGATGGATGGTGCTTACTGAGCAGCTGTTCAATAATTCTGTTTCTCCTCAACTTTCAACATTTGGCCCCATGTATTATTTACCGCAGACTATTCAAACCCTGCTCTGAACCCCAAATTATTAATTTCTTCATGGGCTTTTCTATGGTGTTCATCATCATAGTATTTGAATGCTTCACAAACATGAATTAATTTATTGTCACATTCATGAATTATGTGAGATAATGCTATGAACCTCACTTTACACAGGGGGAACTGAGGCACAGATATAAAAGGAAGTGTCAACTGATTTTGGGTGCCCCACTTGGGACCCTAGGGTCGGATTTTTCAGAGTGTTTAGCATTATATAGCACTTCATATGTCAAAGGCACAGCTCCAATTCATTTCAGTTGCAGCTCTGAGTGCTTAACATTTCTGTAAATCAGACCTCCATGGTTTCAAGGTGGACACCCAGAAAATGAAGAACACACGACGACAATTAGTGGCCACCTATTACAAGTTCGGTTTAAGGGACTTGTCCAGCATCACACAGGAACTCTCTGGCAGAGGCAGGGACAGAAGTCAACTGTCTTAACTATGAGACCCCCTTTTCTCTTCCTGCAGTTCCCTGCATCATTCACTACACTCCTTCCAACTTCTGCAACAAACAAATCTGGGTCCTATAGACAACAGCCTCCTTCTCTATCTAACCCTGATTCATTGCCTGAACACAGTCTGTCTTATGCATTGACTAAGGCAGAGTTTTCACGGGGACAACAAAAGGCACATCCCTGCCAAAAAGCCAATCCCCTGTGAAGTTTCAAATCCTTACACCAAAGCATAGATACCCTGGGTCTTTTCAATTAAATAATTATAAGAACGTTTTTAACATGGCAAAACGATGCACGTATTGTCGTCTTATCTCATTCTCAAAAATGGCTGAACCATTTTTACTGAGATTTTCAAAAGGCACCCTGAAGCAGACACCCAACATGGAAAATTTCAGGCTGAACACTTACAGTCTGGCAAAGTTATAAGTAACCGAAAACAAGGTCTGATGTAAGGAAAATTGTCATATAGCTTTAAAAATAGGCGGCACTAGCAGCACTGCCTAAAACAAGAAACCCTGCTGCTCACTGGAGTTCTGCTGCCCTTTAATGATATCATTAGCTTACCTGATAAGAAAATGATGCAGTCCAACATCGAAACTTCTGTAAGAAAAACAATACAACATATTTTAAGTGCTCAGATACAACAGCGATGAGTATCCTAGAAACACTCAACCTCAACATAATCAAATAAATGTAATTAACTACAATAAAATTACTTCTACATACTATGAACGGCAATGCCTAAGATAGATCAAAGTAGTAGAACGTACAATTTCATGTGATTTATGCAACAACATACATTAAATGTCAGATAATCATCTAGAGGAAAGACTTGAATTCAGGTATAGTCAAGTTTGAGAATTTCCATGACCTGATGTCTGTTCAATAAGGCAGGGCCACGCAGGATGGTATAAGTTCATGGAGGCTATAAATCTGAGTCCTGGTGTTGACATTAATTTTTCTCTTACCCTTTTCATAACTAGTAGGTCTGTGCGCTTCATGCAGTAAAGAGCTGTAGATAAAGGCAGATCCTTTTACCTGAATTGCTACATAAAGCAACTACTCTTCTCCTCCTTCTCTAAGGCTGCTTTGCGCCATTCCAACAAAGCTGCACTAAAACAGCACAATCAGCCATGGTGATTCCCTCGCATCTTATATAGATGATGTAGAATAATCTATAGCAGCCCCTGTGCTACTCCCCTTACCCGCAGCCTGACTTATAGGGCATGTGCCTGGGAAAAGTACACCTGGAAGGGGATGCCCTGTATCCATCTGACATCCAGCTGGTAAAATAACCCTATGGACTACCGGCAGTCAGTACAAGTTAGATCAGCACCAGAGACAAGAGCAGTGCCTGGAGACCCCAGGACTGAGGGGGTACGTTTTCATAGCCCCAGAAGCAAGCCTCCCAGCCCGGGTAGACAGACTCAGGTTCATGCTATATTGCTAAAAATAACTGTGTAAACTTTGCCACTCAGGGAGGCGGAGGGACCTCAGAGTCCAAGCTCCAGCACAAGCCACAGCTTCAAAGCACTGTCTACCCAGCTATTTTTAGAGCACTACCACGAGCCCTGCTAACCCAAGTGTGTGGACCTGGGCTGAGATGTTTAGACATACAATGGTGGCTTAAAGCCATCTTTGTTCCCCTCTTCTGGATTTGCTCCAAAATACCCCTCAGCCAAATCTGGAGCATCCAGCCCATGAACTGTAGTTGACAAATCAATAAAATTGCAGGAAAACTAGTCATCTGAATTTTGCAAATCTACTTGGTATCTGCGTATACTTTTCTAAGGAAAGTAGGAGACCTGCAATACATTCCCAGACCAGCTGGATGTAAATAATGGCACAGCTATACAAATATTGTTTACAAGCTGGGTTAAACCTTGTTATGAGCGGAGTTAAAATCTATCGACATTGATGCATGAATACATCCTTTCTCATTTTAATATAGTTGTAAGAGACAGTTAAGGGGCCACATCTAAAACAAGGCCTAACAGAACCTGTCCAGAAACCAGCACCGTGTGGGCAATGGGTTCCATAGGTATTGTTCTAACCAGGTGGGTGGGCATGTCTATGGGCGAAAAAGACAAACTGGGAGGGAGGACAAGAGACAGAGAGACTGAAGCAGAGCAAGAAAGCCAAGCAACAGCTGCCTGTAAGCGTGGTGTGACCCTAGCCAAAAGCCCAGAGAGAGGTCTGTTCAGGGACACAGGCTGAAAGGAGCTTGGATCTGTCAGATAAGAAACAGCTCCTTTTGTTCTTGGTTTCTCCTGGACAAACAGGACTTTGTAGATTCTTTGTAAATACACAAAATTTCATCAAAGAAAATACCCAACTGCATCATCAATTTCTACTCCCAGCTGGAACAAACTACAAGGCCCCGAACTTTGACTAGCCACCTAGATCAAAAAGGACAACATTACATATAAAGGCTTATTTCTGGTAAGGAACTTAGTTTGAGATGAAGGGTATGTCTACACAGGGATAAAAACCCCAAAACTGGCCCAGGTTAGCTGACTTGAGCCATTGGGGCTCGGGCTCTGGGGCTGAAAAACGGTTGTGTTTGGACTCGGGTTGGAGCCTGAGGTCTGGGGACCCAGTGAGGATCAAAGGTCCCAGAGCTTGGGTTACAGCCCAAGCCTGCATATCTACACAGCATTTTTTTGTCCTGCAGCCTGAGCCCCACAAGCTCAAGTCAGATGACCTGGGCCAGCCACAGCTATGCCAGAGGGCTTTTAACATACCCTAACTAGAAAGGCTTAAATTATTTGCCATAAAATAATTGAAAGCCTTTTTTAAGCAATTAACTTTTGCTGCGCTACCTAATTCAAAACAACTGCTCACTCTAGCTGAGAACAACATGTAAACTTTTTTTAAATATAACTAATGCTTGACATGACCCACTGAATAGATGATTCAGCCAGGGAAATCAGTGATGCTGTTATCAGTATCATCCTGACAGAGATACATATCAAGCTTTCAAAAAGTATAGAATTTAACAGAAAATGGAATTACTTCCCATTGATTCAATGAAAAAAACCAAACTCCCATTCCCCCATGTAGCAGCTGTTAGCAATACTATTCTTGGAGTTTCTACCAAAGACTTGAGCATGGGCATCTTCAGTTTTATATACCCATACACACCGCCTTCTCCTGAAAGGACTCCCCACCTTTTACTTCGTAAAGTAACAAGAAGAGCATACTGGGACATTTCCAAATTCTTCCTGTTTCGACACACATCAAGATTTGCCTTCCACACTTCTCTAAAATTGTAATAGTCTTATGCAGTTATATTCTTCCATTTTAAATGGTGCACACAATGCATATTTAATTTTTCTGAAAGACTTTGTGGCTAGGAGTAAAAACTAAGTATCTGTATTGGAGTTCAGGGGTGAGAAGAGCACTCTATGGCTCCGGAGAATGGTAATAGGATAACCACATCTCTCAACATGAGGTCACCAATTCAAAAACAACAGTTTCAGTTATTACCAACCCAGGCTATCATCTGATAGCTCTTAGGTGTCCTATGTGAAAAAAAGCTGCAATGTCAGTCTAGTTTCAAGTGGATAGAGATATGCATCATAAAATGGCCACCACTTTTGACCCTGAATAGTCCCCACATTGGAAGTCTCAAGACAGAAGACAAGGACAGGAACAGACATGGAGACTGAACTGTCCTCATGCTCCTAGAAGCATCCCATCCAGAACAAGGTTAAGGCATGGAGGCGGGAAGACTGCTGTTGACCTGTGTTGTACCTATTCTATGGATAAACTGGAGGACTTTTAGCTTCCAATAGTCTCAAGGCAACACTTTTCACAACAACAACATGTATGGTGTTTAAAAGACATAGAACAGACACAACTCAACTTTGTTTTGTATAACCTCTCTCCTGTTGAGAGAGTTTACAGGTTTTATAAAATAGTTGCAAAGTTAAAATGAAAAATGAAAGCACAGGAAGACAGTATTTATTACAAAAATTGGAAAGGGAGAAAAAGAAGTCAGAATCTCAACTGGTGTAAATCAGCATAGACCCACAGGCCTTTGTAACCTTAATTTTGATCTTATTACACTAGCATAATTCCACTGACTGAATTCACACCAGTGTAAAGCAGGAGCAACTCTACCGCAGTAAGTGGAATTATACCACTGTAAGTAAGATCAGAATCCGGGCACTGTCTGAAAATGTGCCTGGTACATTTTTGAGCACATAAGAAAACGGAGAGCAAGGCTCTGCACACCCAAAAGCCTGAAGAGCTGGGATTTGGGGAGGCCAGCTTACGACAAAGATCTATGGTACTATGGTACATTTTGCTGTTCATGTATTTTTAAAATACTACGTATGTTTGCCTGGTTCACATCTGAAACAAACCAACCTGACTTCACAATAAAAGAGCAAGGGAAACACATACAGTTTATGTAATTACTTGTCAATGCGCACAAATTAAATGGGAAAAAGAGGAAAATAAGAGGACTATATAACAGCTCTTCAGTTTGATATTTGGCAAAAGTGAGGTAACTTCTGTAAATCACAAGGAGAGTATACGTAATCATACTGCACTGAATTAATGATATTATATCATCCTTGTTCAACACTACTTGAATCTAGCAATCAGACATGATACCATATGTAACAATAACCCCATGGTGCACAACCTGGATGCACTGCAAGCCACCATATATGACAATGTAATGATTGTTTCCATCCTGAGAGAACCACACCCACATCCTGTTGACAGCTGTTACATAAGTTGCTATAAACTTCATTTAATCCTCTAATAGAGACCTCAGAGGGCTAAGTGGCCGAGTGTGCATCCAGTTTCCAGTATCATGCCTTCCACCAGGAAAGTCAGTCCAGTTCCTAACCCTTGTATGGGGCTTAGCTTCAGCTTAGGGTTTTTAACATCCTTACCCTCTCCTTACTAGAGGGAGAGTGCGGTGGAAATGAAGCTTATGCCCCTCCTGCAACAAGGGCAGTCAGTAGGGAAGCCTGGGCCTTCCCACTTCATTGGGCTCCAATCCAGGGCCCTTTGAGAGCCAGTGTCGGCACTCTGGAGTGCTTCGGAGTTGCCTTCCTGGGTCACTTCCTACCCTCCATCTCCAAGTCCAATATAGGATAGGAAAGGAAAAGAAAAGACAACTAAACCTTCAGCCCCAACCAGGCTCAGCAGGCAGTCTGTCTTCCTCCCCAGCCTTTCCCTTCTAAGCTGAGTTACTTCCTCTTAAGCTTCCTCTCCAGCTAGAGCGCACTCGGCAGGTCTGGAGGGACGAGGCTATGTGGGGGCTCAGTATTGTCCTTTAATCCCTTTGGGCCCAGTGTGGAGTTTGTACACCCCATCACAAACCCCTTCACTGCCGTGTTTTTGTCAGAATTTTTTGAAGTTTCCATTGGGATTCTTGACACTTCCAGAGTATGTCCCAGTTACATGACCCCAGCATTGCCACTGTATTTTGGATCATGTACACAGAACACAACACACCAGAAATGAGCTTTTGAAAGAAAGGTTTTAATTAAACAATAAGAAAAATTCCCACAGTAAGATGAACACTCTAATATTGTCCT
The DNA here is from genome assembly GCF_965152235.1 of Eretmochelys imbricata. Classification (NCBI taxonomy): domain Eukaryota; kingdom Metazoa; phylum Chordata; order Testudines; family Cheloniidae; genus Eretmochelys; species Eretmochelys imbricata. The sequence goes on from NC_135574.1 coordinate 168,048,280, forward strand.
CTCTATAATATTCTGTACAATGCTCAGTGTTACTATGCTACTTGTATTCAGTACCATGGTATATTCTTTTGATTTTTAGAAGAGTTATGGGTGTGAATCCCATAAAGGATTACAGACCTCCTTCGAATGCTTCACAATCTTGCCCCACCAGTGGAAGAAATGACAAATGGAGATGTGGTTGTTTCCATTTCATAGTCATCTGGTTCACTGAAGATGATCTGATTTCATCTTAATATATTTAATGCAATATATATGAGGAACAGCAGGTACAAAGCACATTCCATACAGTTTTAATGCTGTTTTAATAAACAAGTTCTATCTACTGCTCTATTGCAATAAATTATTATAGTTATAAACCTTAACAGTCTAGGCTCTCTCTTGGTAGTACAATAAACTAAAACTTAGAACTGACCGGCAGCCTGTTTGTGCAACACTGACAAGAACTTTAAAACAGTTAGCAAAATGTAATCCTTGAAATCTCTAATTATCTGCAAATATGTATTTCTATCTTCAAGACATTTTAAAAATTAAAAAATTAATTTCTGCTTTGAAAGCTAAAGCTGCACAACATTAAGATGCCTATGCCTACAAATGTGCATTCAGCACATAGTTAAATAAGATCTTCATATGCAGAAGAAACGGGGAAAAGTAGGAATGCACTTATATAGGAAGCTAACCCTCAAAACGGAAGCATTAGCACATTTAGTGAAAAAGCCATGCTGCCAATTCTACATATCTAAAAACCAAACACGTGCAAAACAGGGATTAAGTTTCCATTTATGGTGCAGTCAGCAGTGAGCCTCTATTGTGCCATGGATGCTTTGAACTTACTTTTGACAGTTCTATTTCGTGTATCGAAATACCTTCTAGACTTTTTTTTTATTTTGAAAGCATACCCAGTTTGATTCAGTACTTGTGTAACTCGCCTTTCACTAAAATACTGTGCATCTTACCTGTTGAATTATATTTGCTTATTATAGGCCAAATCCTCATCTAGTGTAAATCAATATAGCTCTGTTGACTTCAGGGGAATTATGCTGATTTACGCCAGCAGAGGATCTGACCCTACTTTTTTGTTTTCCTACTACAATGTGTTACAGTTCTAGACTGTTCATTATTTGTATTACTGTAGTGATAGGAACCCCAGTCAGAGACCAGGACTCCACTGTACGAGGCTGAGAACCCAATCTCACAGAGAAATATTGGGAGATGATGAGCACCACTGACTTTCAGAGAATTGGGTTCTCAGTCACTGCAGCTCTAGGCAATGGAACCTGGGGGTGCTGAGCATCACTCTGGATTATGCCAATTCTGACAGGCCCAATTTCAAACTGTTAGAATAATAAACTAAAGTTCAATAACATATCCTTTAGCAGGATGACTGCATTACTCACATTAACAGACCCTGGATTCTTATGCTACATTTTTCAAAACACACTCTCTCTTGTTGAGAAACTACTTCAATTTGCTGTGAAAGAAGGATCACTAAATAATCATTTTCACTCAATTTCTCCCTACGACTGATGAGCTAGATGCTATTCCTGGAAACAAAATCAAAACGAGGTGCAAGCATAGCACATCTGGGAAGTGTTTGGCCAACCATAGTCTTCAACAAAGATGTCTATTATAATCAGAACAAATACAATCATTATGCAAATCTTTTCCATGGACTGAATATGTCCCACAAAGATAAACAAAGAAGCATCGCCTGACTCTTCTCACTTACCCCCGTGTAAAAACAGGGAGTAACTCCAGTGACAGCAATAGCGTTACACGGGTGGAAGTTAGATCAGACCGACTATAGTCTCATGGATGAGAAATGGTTACTTTCATCATGAGTGAGCTGTCTCATACCATCTGCTCATGTGCATGGTCTGGGTTCTGACACTTCTGATGGCCTTGAGCACTTCTTGATAGCTTTTGTTGTTAATGCCACTGAACATCCTCAGGTGATGAGGCAGAGGGCAGATGCTTGATCTTCTCATTCTAAAATGTGAAAAATCTATTTCTCTGCTCAAATGGCAGAACAAATGAATCATAAGGTCTCCATGGAACTGCAATCTGAAAAGTGGTTCTTACTCAAACCTACTCTCAGTCTGCCCAGCTATAATGTGCTGTATGAGGGAAATATGAAAAAACAGAAGACTGCTCATTTTCTTGTACTGAGATTACAATAAACGTGGACGTGACCTGAGACTGGCAAAGTATCCAAAACTCTCACTGACTTTAACAGGAATTGCAGATGCTCAGCACATCTCAATATTAGGCCATATGTTTGGAAAATAAAGATACGGGGGAAGGGCATACTTTCCCCTTATGTTAATGAGTACCATGTACATGTTGAATACTTTCGAGAAAGTGTTCAAGAATCGCCAATTCCTGTAATAGTATTACCTCTGAATGATAAACTGTACATTCAGTAACGATGTAGATTCTGTCCTAAGAGTTAGGATTGTGCACTTGACTTCTCAAACAAATTTCAACAGGCTTTTTTCAAAAGCAGACATTTTTTGCTTGTCTGAGCTAGTTTGGTGCGCGTCTTATGAACCATTTTCCAGCAGCTTCTGTACACTGACAACAAAACCACAGGCAGTCCTTTGCATGCAGAGGAGCATGTCATGATTTTAATTTTTGGTGCAATTTAAAAACAAATAGGGGTGGGTGGTTGAGTTGTCATTTGTAAAGAGGGCTCAAAATTAGCAGAAAGTGTTGGCAGGTAGGAAACTGCAGTATATAACATGTGTTAGGGAATACACTTCCATGGAGTTGTGTGGTATTTTAGCCAGGAGTCTCCCACTAGACCTTAACAGTAGTGCAGCCTCTGCCCCATAAGTGTTAAATGGAAAGTTGTAAATTCTACAGAGAGGAACAGATTTCAAATGTAACATTATCCCATGAGTCCCACTAGAGCAATCTTAGTCCTCATGTAATCAGGCACAACTCCATTTAATTCAATGGAGCTAGTTACCACTTACGGCAGTGGTGAATTTGGCCAACTGATTAGTTAGCATGTAACATATCAGTATTTTTCTCCCCTTCTGTGCATTCTGCTTCTCCTAGCAACTTCACCCCCCATCCCATTCATGACATTTCAGTAGCTGATTCTCCCACCCCACCCCTCCATTGTAAATGTGGGTAAAACAATGCCGCTCTTCTTGCACACTAGAAATCCTAACTAATTCACCTAGACTCAGAGGAATCAGCTTCAGTTTAACAGAAAGGCAACAGCCGCACAACCAGCGATGGTACATTTCCATAAACAGAATGTGTTTTTGAGACTAAATCTGGCTTTCTGCCAGCTGACTTGCTGACTAAGAGCCTCTCCACACAGAATAATGTGCATTGGCACCTGAAGTTTATTGAACTATAGCTGTTCTCAGTAAGACACTGCTCGTAATAGATTGTTTCTCTTCTCTTTCTCAGGGAGTGTCTTGCGGCAGTGATGCCCAACAGGCAGCACAAACAAGAGAAAAATTCCTTGACTGAGAGATGGATTTATCACTTCTAAAGTGCTTTTTCTTGCTTCTTCTGGTTTTGCTAATTTCCCTTGCAATGCTGCCTGTGGCAATCATCTAATTGGTAATCCCTGAAGAATGAAAGTGTCCAAAACATGAATAATTACAGAATTCTGAAAGTGTGCAACGTCAGTTGGGAACATATAATTTAGGGGCTTGTCTGCAGAAATAGATGACTGTGAGATGAGCAGATAATAAACCGGGATACGGAATTCGTTGTGGTCTGTTTCGTGTCCTAATGAATGGATTAGAAAAAACACCGGTGGAGCGGGCACTCCGGGGGTGGGAGGGGAATATATTCAAAGTAAATAATGTAAATAAACTCCGCCAATTTATTTTATCGTTATTAAATATAATTCTCAGAAACCTAGAATTTTAAAGGGACTTTTGCCTATTACCTGTATGAAATTAGAGAGAGGTTCCCCCCCCCCCAGATGTGCAACAGGGATTCAAATGTGAGACCTACAACTTCACTGCAGATCTCATCTGTCTGGTGACATATGGCATGGGTATTCCCAAATAATAAATAAAACAAATTATTTATAATGCACCTGCCACCTCTGCTAAGGCATTTGCACAGTATAACAATGATGATTACGTCATAAAATATATAATATAAAAGCCAAATAAACCAGCATCATTATAAAGCTAAGATAGTATACTATTTGCTGGCAGTCTTTACAATAAAAAGTAGCTCTGAAAAATGTGTTTCGAGTCACTGGTTAAAACTGGTGAGGCATCAGATGATGCAGATAAATTCATGTGAATCCGAACGCACACAGTAATCCTCAACAAGCATTTATCTAAATACAGGAATTATGTATTCAGTCTTTACAAATCCAATCTTTACTAAGAACACAGAAGTCAACGGAACTCCTCACAGGGAGCTGTGCTGGCAGATCTCAGCACAGGCTTGGGACCTATTAGAGCTTCTACTTTTTATACAGTCTTTACTCAGGCAAAACTCCCACTGAATGTTGCCTGAGTATGGATTTTAAGATCTAGCTCATCAATCTTTGATTACAGAATCTGTAGTATAGAAAAAAAAAATCACAGCTGATCTGTTATGCTTATCATGCTGTTCTAATATCATTTTCAGGGGCAGCAGGACCATCCCATTGTTATACCTTTATACAGAGCCTAGCACAAAGGGGCCTTGAGATACTATTATAAGTAATACAACAAAAGTTCTTTTGTCCTAGTCAGAAGAGAAATTTTTCAGACTTTACCACAAATATTTAAAATGAAAGAAAACATGATTTGACAAGGTGAGAAAACTCCTGCTTCAGGGAATTCACTGTACTTCTAAACATCAGGATCTTAAAAGTCAGCTTGAGCCTAGATCTCTAGCTTCAGTGGAGTGTCTCTTTTCTCTGCAAGTGGTGATCCCAACGCTTAAGGCATCTGCAATGCAGCAAACTCTGGTACTGGCTGCCTTCTTTTCTTCTCAAAGTAGTAAATGTAACCATAGGGGAAAGAAAAACAAAGATTGCCCAAAACTTTTATCTCATGTCCTTATCAAGCAATTTCTTGTTATGGTCATAATAAACAGGACTTTGAATACATAAGGACAACCTTATCATATTCCCTGACACATGCTCAAGGATTTACTGGAGTTTAAGCACTTCAGTTTCCTGGTAAACTCTTCTATTTAGAATTCCCATTCTATTTCTTCCCTGAGTGATTTAAAATGCCATCATTCAGTTCAGTCTGTGTTCAATATTAGAAAGCTTTCTCCCACAATAAAATTCTCTTTTGGTTTCCCATGTCCACAGAGCAACCAAAATTTCTTGTTTATTAAATTATGAAATTTTCAGGTATTCCTGATTCCTAGAGTTCACTGCTCTGAAAAATGCTATTCAGTGCTGTATGATTCTTTAGGCCCCCATGCTGCAAACTTTGATGCACGTGCTTAACTTTACACATGCGAGTAGTTCCACTGAGTTCAGTGCTGGAACACTGCAATTCACCCTGACTTTTCTCCTTGCAGATAAGCATTCTCTGAAATGGAGTCACAGACAGAAGCTGAGGCTTTTAATAGCAAGGTGGTGGGAACCCTGGGTGAAACACTGTCCTCAACTGAAGTCAATGGCAAACCTCCTGACTCTAGGCATGTGGTATTCTGGGAGATGTAGCTCAGTAACTAAGTAGTCATTTTGATGCAGGCATTTTCATTTGTGATTGGGTCAACAGATGTGATTTATATTTTTAAAACTAAAATACCAGGACGAGTTATCCGATTAGCTGCACCATATGTGATTAAGGAATTTTATATTGTCATTTTGATGAAGAGGAAGATTTTAATTATTTTGAGTGGAAAATCATTAGCTGCACCATATGTGATTAAATGATTTTATATTGTCATTTTGATGAAGAGGAAGATTTTAATTATTTTGAGTGCAAAATCGTTACCAATCTCCTCCTGCAAAGGAAGAGGGATCAGCTAAACTTCCCAGACAAAAATCTCTCAGCAAGAGTTAGTCACTGCTGGAGGTGGCAGAAGAGTAGACAGAAAACTGGCTCAAGTAATGAGTTTTATACTACAAGTTTACATACTTGTCTGTGATGCATTTTTGCAGATAACGCCTTATACTGATAGGTTTCAGAGTAGCAGCCGTCTTAGTCTGTATTCGCTAAAAGAAAAGGAGTACTTGTGGCACCTTGGAGACTAACCAATTTATCATCCGATGAAGTGAGCTGTAGCTCACGAAAGTTTATGCTCAGATAAATTGGTTAGTCTCTAAGGTGCCACAAATACTCCACTTCTTTTTACCATACACACTGTAACCAGAGTGATCACTTAAGGTGAGCTACAACCAGCAGGAGAGCGGGGGGTTGGGGGGATGAACCTTTTGTAGTGATAATCAAGATGGGCCATTTCCAGCAGTTGACAAGAATGTCTGAGGAACAGTGGGGGGTGGGGGAGGGAATAAACATGGGGAAATAGTTTTACTTTGTGTAATGACCCATCCACTCCCAGTCTTTATTCAAGCCTAAGTTAATTGTATCCAGTTTGCAAATGAATTCCAATTCAGCAGACTCTCCTTGGAGTCTGTTTTTGACTTTTTTTTTTGAAGAATTGCAACTTTTAGGTCTGTAATCAAGTGACCAAAGAGATTGAAGTGTTCTCCGACTGGTTTTTGAATGTTATAATTCTTGACCTCTGATTTGTGTCCATTTATTCTTTTACGTAGAGACTGTCCAGTTTGACCAATGTACATGGCAGAGGGGCATTGCTTGCACATGATGGCATGTATCACATTAGTAGATGTGCAGGTGAACAAGCCTCTGATAGTGTGGCTGATGTTATTAGGCCCTATGATGGTGTCCCCTGCATAGATATGTGGGCACAGTTGGCAACGGGCTTTGTTGCAAGGATAGGTTACTGGTTAGTGGTTCTGTTGTGTGGTGTGTGGTTGCTGGTGAGTATTTGCTTCAGGTTGGGGGGCGGTCTGTAAGCAAGGACTGGCCTGTCTCCCAAGATCTGTGAGACTGATGGGTCGTCCTTCAGGATAGGTTGTAGATCCTTGATAATGTGTTGGAGAGGTTTTAGTTGGGGGCTGAAGGTGATGGCTAGTGGCGTTCTGTTATTTTCTTTGTTGGGCCTGTCCTGCAGTAGGTAACTTCTGGGTACTCTTCTGGCTCTCAATCTGTTTCTTCACTTCAGCAGGTGGGTATTGTAGTTGTAAGAATGCTTGACAGAGATCTTGTAGGTGTTTGTCTCTGTCTGACGGGTTGGAGCAAATGCGGTTGTATCATAGAGCTTGGCTGTAGACAATGGAGACAGGCCAGTCCTTGCATTTGTTAGTCTCTAAAGTGCCACAAGTACTCCTTTTCTTTTTCCTTATACTGAGTAGTCAATGTTTCCCTTTTGAATTTTGCCAACCTTTTATAATCTCTTAAAACAAAGGTAACTTTAGTTACACCTCCCCTGTTCCTTCAGAAAACTACCCCAACCTTTCCCACGTAGTAGATGAAATCCTGGTCCCATTTGTGTCGAGGACAAAACTTCCATTGATTTCAATGGAGCCTGATTTCACACTCTTTCTTTTGTAAGGCTCTCCCAGTGCTTGTCAGATTGTCTTGACTGAGCCCTCTCCTTTCTAACAGAGGGTTTTATTAAAAGCTGTTAGCCATTTTCAGCATATTGTTGCCCCTTTCTGATCCAAGTGGCTAGTCAAAATTCAGGATTCTGGGCACGTTCCAGATGGAAATAGAAACATGGAGTCTGGTATTTTCTTTAATGCAACCTTGTTTATTTACATGTATAAAGTCCTGCTCTTCTGAACAAAGGAGGAACCAATAACAAAAGGAGCAATGTCTTAGCTTACAGCCCTGAGCCTCTTTAGCCAACATCAGACCTCAAAGCTCTCTCTCTCTAGCTTCTTCCCAGGTCACACTGTGCTCACGAGCTACTGCTTAGCGTTCTTGGTTTTGGCTTTTGCCTCCCTCTCTGTTCTCCACATGTGCACGCACACACACCAATACTCAACAAAACCCCTCCACTCAGTCCCACCCTCAGCATAACGCTGTGACCACTGGGAAGAGACAGAGCCCACGGATAATAAGTCTCGGAGCCCAGATCTACAGACTCAGAATCACTCATTGGCACTAACAACAGCTCTGTAGACATTCGGGCTCAGGCTGGAACTTGGGGTCTGAAACTCCAGCCCGAGCCACAACATTCATACACCTGTTTTTAGTGCGAGCCCACGTCTGTAGACCCAGGCTCTAAGACCTGCTGTTGCTGGTTTTAAAATGCAATGTAGACATACTCCTGAACTCCTTGGGGGAGCAGGGATTGAAGCATCAGGAAAATCACATCCATGCAGAGCCAGTGCCAAATAACTTAGCTGTGATGAACGAGCTCCAAGAGAGTGTCAAGTTGCAGGTGGTCCTTGGAATCTCCACATGTAGCTTCTACTGGGCTGGGGTTACTGGTGAATAAAGCTCATTGATTTCAAGTGACAGTAACAAAGCAGCAGCCACAAGCAAATAATTACAATAATTATGCCATTTGGAGTTGAGCAGCATTAGGTTCTTCATTATTACTTCTTTTTATATTCCAAAGAGATAAATAATAGATTTTTCTCTATTGAAGAGATTTAATGAGCCTTTCAAAGCTTTAATATAATCAGCAAGTTAAGCTGTACCGTAGGTAGGAAGAACTGGCGTGCACACTAATTTAATAGACGTCAAAAGCAGTTAACGTTACTGTCTATGTCAATGAAAATGACTAACCAGAGCAGAACAAAAATGGCTTTCATTTACTCAAATGACACAGTGCCTCAAAATAATGCTTTACATAGGAGAACTAGGTAATAAAATTTGATAATAGTACAGCAGATAAGAAATCAGATAAAAGAATATTATTTTCACTCTACTTAGAAACAAGTCACTATACTTTCAAAACATTGTACTAATTCTGTGACTAAATCTGCCATGCAATTTTAGGTACGCAGGTTGAGTATTTTGATACTGACAAGCTGAGATAATATTTGAAAGCTGTATTTATTTCACACTATCCCCGTACACCCACATGCTGAGGAACTGCAATTTCATAAAACTAACCTTTTTCTTTTTACATTCTTTTCAAGGCTTAGTCACATATGAAAAGATCCAGTAATGGTTAATGGAATTGGAAAACCATTAATATAAGGCTAGAATAATACCACCCTTGCTCACCTTCTTCACACCAGCAGTCCCATTTAGCAAAATGGGATTTGCTGGCATGAGTAAGATGAGCAGAATTTGGTCTCCTGTTCTAGTCTCACCGAAAACTTCTGAGTGCTACTTAAATCAGTCCTAGTTAAGAAACAATCTCTTAAAATGTATTTTGCATAAGCACATTCCAGTCAACAAAATAGTATTTAAATGGATGTATAACCTTGAATAACATGGAGATCGCATCCCAGTAGAACTTACATAGCATCTAATGTTTCCTCAGTCTGCAGTCTGAACTCTGGGACCCGCCCACCTTGCAGGGTCCTAAAGCCCAGGCTACCGCCTGAGCCCAAATGTCTACACCACAGTTAAACAGCCCCTTAGCCTGAGCCCAAATCAGCTGGCACAGGCCAGCTGCGGGTTTTTAATTGCAGTGTAGACATATCCACTCTCACTGAAGTAGCTATTAAATGATGCACCGTAAATGTATTGGGACAAATGATCATAGTCCATCTATGGATCTGCATTCTTCACAACAGCTTTCCATATGTTAATAGTTTTCTTTAATCTGACTATCTGTGGTATAATATTTTATGCCATGGAAAGTTATTCCTTCTGGTATATATGTAAATTACTAGTTATAAAGGCCCGCACTCACCCCTGGAGTGCCCCTGACAGCCAGGTTGCAGAACCCCAGTTGTGTGTCTGTCTCAGTTCCCCTTCCTGTGGTTTCACTAAGTCCAATGAGGTACACATATATTGAACTGTGCTCCTTCAGGGGTCTAGATTATTGAATCCAAAGGCAGAACATTTTATACAAGTAAACTTTCTCCCAGAGTCCTAGCTGGGTAGGGGGCAGGGCAAAGAAGGGAAAGAGGACCAAGTTAACATTTGTCCATCAATCCCCCTTAAGTCCATCTACCGCCTTGCTACTGAGGCCCTCTTGTCCTAGAATCATCTTCTGGCATCAGGACCTTTTGTCATCAGCTGGGGAAGGGTTCCGCATCTGCGTTCAAGGTCCCTGCAGAGTTCAAACCACAACAACCCTTCAGTGGAACAGAACATAATTCCTTTGTGATCTGGAGTTCCTGCTGCTACCTGGTGAGGTCCTCCTGCTTGGGACCAAGTTTCGCTAGGGCTGGTCATTCATAGCTTTCTTCCCTTTCGGAGTCTCTTCCTTGGATACCTTTCCTGGTGAGCTGCCTCATCAACTGCCCTGAGAAGCCCTCTCCCCTTAGGAGCGCTCTCTATCTGTGGTCTGCCCTCTGTCTAAGCATTCATAACCCTTTATAAGGCCCACGTGCTCCTTACCAAATTAATTGCTGCCCAGCTACTTAGGTAATTAAGTATCCCCAGGTGGGTCTGGGTTGGCTCATTCTCCTTAGCATAGCCTGTCACAGGTAGGCTAGGTGCCTGACCCCCTCATGGGCCAACCCCCATGACACTAGTTTTGTAATATTATTGCTCTGTAGCAATTCTGGATTTTTTCCACAGAGTTATTACAGTTCCAAAAGAATTTCCTTTAAAATATAAACGGCAGAATATGCATACGTATTCAATATTTTGAATGTCAGTGAGTGCTAATGAGTGATACTGATACTTAAATTTTTTTTTAAAACTCAACTAATTCAAGATAACCATCCCAGCAACATTCTGTCTAATTATTATTTAGCAGTCTTCCAGCTTAGTAGACACCTTATATCAAGCTTTTCATTAAAAAGATAGCTCAATAAAGCTCACTCAATATTGAACTAGCTGCAATGACATGCAGATCATTTTCCTGAGAGAGTCTAACTTGTAGGCTTCATTTCCTTTACCATTTTAAATGTTCCATGAGCCACCAACCAATTTCAGCATTCCACCATCTACTTCATTCTAATGTACAAATATTGACTTGATTTAACTGGTAGGGGTTTTGTTCGGTTTTTACATTTTCTGGCTAATTCACTGCCTTCTGAAAAGAAGGTAGCAATTGTCATGTCCATAATGACTATAAACCTGCAAAGAAACGTGTGATATGCGTTGAGAAATAAGGTGAAACTCTGGCCTCAGTGAAGGCATGGCAGTTTTCCATTACTTTAACGGGGTCAAGATTTCACTCCATTTATTCTTCCTTCTAGAAAAAACAATGTTTTCAAGATAGGATTTAGAGTAGGAGGGAGGGAAAGAGAAATGATGGAATGGTTCTGTCCTCAGCACACTACACATTTTAAAAATGGTAAATTTGTTTAATAACTTGGCTGAAAGCCTGAAATCTAATTAAATAGCAACCTGAAATTACTAAATTCATGGTTAGATTATAAAATTCACTTTTTCAGTGCATGTCCTTAATAATGCATTTCACCAGATATTAAAACACATACTCTCTTCACTAATGGAGTGATGCACTGTAACTTGAAGGATTACATTTCTGCCTCCAGTATGATAACAGCATAATGGAAGATTGTCTCCATCCTACCTCAGTAATCATTGTAAATGAGCTGAAAATCGCAAATGCTATGGAAAAGAAATGGATCTCAAGAGATAGGAATAATACCTGTCTCAAAAGGAATAAAAATTAATTGTTGTTCTTCCCTGAGCCAAACTTCTCCCATGAGTCAATTATGGTTCTTAAAAGGTCTTTGCAATTTCATTTAACATTTAACTAACAAATGGTACAAATACAGACTAGGAGTAATACTTTCAAAACCACCTAAGGGCCAGATTCAAAAGGCATGTCTGTGCTTAATGCCCATTGATTTTAATGGCAATTTGGTGACTAAATACCTTTAAAAATCTGGCCCTAAGTGACAAAGTCACTTTTGAAAATGGGATTTTAGCTGTTAAGTCACTTAGGTGTTTTTGACCCAAGGTTTCCTTTGCCTTTGAAGATACTACTCTCTCCACTGCCTTCCTACTACAGCTGATGTGAACAGAATCCAGAAGTTCACTATTCAACACCCAACAGCTGCCCATCTCAAAGAGCTCTAACATGCTAGCACACTCGTGGAACAAGCCTCCTCACCACCCAGATAATTTGTGGTCAGGTTACAGAAGGATTTGACATTTAGTTCTGCTGCCAGCTCAAACCAAACCAGCAGGTATTGATATGTTCCTCGGAAACTCAATAGGAAGGAAACAACTGAGTCTCCAGCACCTTTAAAGCAAATACTGACACTCCTCCTAAAAACCTAAACCAACCTAACAAAAAACAACAAAAACCCCTATAATTTGCATGCCAGCATATGATAATCTCAGAACAAATTTCAGAAACAGCAGATGTGGTACATTTCTTTCTTTATGACATCCTATTATAGTGTAACCCTTCTGCCAGGTGGTTAATGTCAGCAAAAAGGGCCAGTTTCAATATATCTAGAGTTCCTCTTGACAAATAACTAAACTGGATTGAGGCCCCATCAAGAAACTTGGAAAAATTAATGTAGCTTCAACAGGCAGAACTTCCACACTTGTTTGCACAGTCTTGGGGTGCTTACAAGAAAATCAGTGCAGGGGAAACAGAACACAGTCAAACTTGGGAAAATACAGCAAAAGAATATACATGAACATAAACAGTAAAATGCCCCGACCCGCCCCGTCCAACTCCCTGTCCATCTGCCAGCGCATGTCCAACAGGTGGCCACCCCACCTCATCTGTCCACTGAACCCCACTTATGGTTTGGATCAGCAGGCTTCCATAATTCAAGTACCTCTTTGCAAATCTGTCTCCAATCCCAAGGGACCTAGGCTGGTTCACCTGGAGGGATCACCATCTAAGCCAGTTACTTACTTAGTGTTAAAGTGATGGATAGGTAGGGCCCCACCAGAGCCCACTCAGCTCTGCTGCTGTCCTCTGCATCATCTCTCGCAACCAAGTCCCCCCAGAAGGGAAGCCAAAAGTACATAAGACCTTTAAGCAGAGTCCAAGATGCTTGGAAAAGAGCTCTTTGCAACAAGGTAAGAGCTACTTCCTTTTTCTGAGCCTCTCTGGGATCCCACAACCCCTCAAAATCCAAGTTCATGAGTTCTGGTGAATCCTCACTAGAGGATTGTTGGTAGGCAGCCTATGCAAATGAAGGTCTCTATGGCACCACTTTTCTCTTTTCAACAATACAGGAAGTAAAGAGCTCTTTCCCCTCTAGCTTCTGGACATAGGTCTTACAATAGGAACAATTTTCAAAACTGCAGGCATCTTAAAAAAAAAACCACCTGCATTCTTTAAACATATGCACACACAAGGTCTCCTTGGAAAACTGTTTTTTCATATATAGTTTCTACAGCTGATCTCAAGTCCATTTCTCTCTCTCGCTCTCTCTCTCATACGCACGCCCCTTATTGACTTCAGTGCATGTGTGCACAAGTCAGAGTTTAATGTGCTATTATGTGCTTAATGAGCTATTTAGAAAAGCTGGACGAGCACAAGTCCACGGGGCCGGATGCGCTGCATCCGAGAGTGCTAAAGGAGTTGGCGGATGTGATTGCAGAGCCATTGGCCATTATCTTTGAAAACTCATGGCGATCGGGGGAGGTCCCGGACGACTGGAAAAAGGCTAATGTAGTGCCCATCTTTAAAAATGGGAAGAAGGAGGATCCTGGGAACTACAGGCCAGTCAGGCTCACCTCAGTCCCTGGAAAAATCATGGAGAAGGTCCTCAAGGAATCAATTCTGAAGCACTTAGAGGAGAGGAAAGTGATCAAGAACAGTCAGCATGGATTCACCAAGGGCAAGTCATGCCTGACTAATCTAATTGCCTTCTATGATGAGATAACTGGTTCTGTGGATGAGGGGAAAGGAGTGGACATGTTGTTCCTTGACTTTAGCAAAGCTTTTGACACGATCTCCCACAGTATTCTTGCCAGCAAGTTAAAGAAGTATGGGCTGGATGAATGGACTATAAGGTGGAGAGAAAGCTGGCTAGATCGTCGGGCTCAACAGGTAGTGATCAATGGCTCCATGTCTAGCTGGCAGCCGGTATCAAGTGGAGTGTCCCAAGGGTCGGTCCTTGGGCCGGTTTCGTTCAATATCTTCATAAATGATCTGGAGGATGGTGTGGATTGCACCCTCAGCAAGTTTGCAGATGACACTAAACTGGGAGGAGAGGCAGATATGCTGGAGGATAGGGATAGGATACAGAGGGACCTAGACAAATTAGAGGATTGGGCCAAAAGAAATCTGATGAGGTTCAACAAGGACAAGTGCAGAGTCCTGCACTTAGGACGGAAGAACCCCATGCACCGCTACAGACTAGGGACCGAATGGCTCGGCAGCAGTTCTGCAGAAAAGGACCTAGGGGTTACAGTGGACGAGAAGCTGGATATGAGTCAACAGTGTGCTCTTGTTGCCAAGAAGGCCAATGGCATTTTGGGATGTATAAGTAGGGGCACTGCCAGCAGATCGAGGGACGTGATCGTTCCCCTCTATTCTACACTGGTGAGGCCTCATCTGGAGTACTGTGTCCAGTTTTGGGCCCCACACTACAAGAAGGATGTGGAAAAATTGAAAAACGTCCAGCAGAGGGCAACAAAAATGATTAGGGGACTGGAACACATGACTTATGAGGAGAGGCTGAGGGAACTGGGATTGTTTAGTCTGCGGAAGAGAAGAATGAGGGGGGATTTGATAGCTGCTTTCAACTACCTGAAAGGGGGTTCCAAAGAGGATGGATCTAGACTGTTCTCAGTGGTAGCAAATGACAGAACGAGGAGTAATGGTCTCAAGTTGCAGTGGGGGAGGTTTAGGTCGGATATTAGGAAAAACTTTTTCACTAGGAGGGTGGTGAAACACTGGAATGTGTTACCTAGGGAGGTGGTGGAATCTCCTTCCTTAGACGTTTTTAAGGTCAGGCTTGACAAAGCCCTGGCTGGGATGATTTAGTTGGGGACTGGTCCTGCTTTGAGCAGGGGGTTGGACTAGATGACCTCTTGTGGTCCCTTCCAACCCTGATATTCTATGATTCTATGTGGCTCTTCGACTTTCAGGTATTTGGGTTTGTTCCCTCTCAGTTTGGTAATATCTATTTCTTGTATTTATGGATTTCAAACACAACCTCCCTTTAATTGATGGATTAATTACTAGAACGAGAACATTTCAGCATTGTAAGAGAAATTCTTTCTAATCCACTGTTGCTTTGTAAGTAGTCCTTTGCTACATTTAGAGGATCATCTAATAGAGTGGAATTTTTGGTGCACAGGTAGTTCTGAGATGAACACTTTGTTAAATGAGAGGAGTGAGGATTCACTCATTTCAGCAGGACAGAAATTCAAAACCATTCTAAATAATTATAAAACAGTTTTATAAAAGCAGCATCTGTGATAAACTGGAAAACTTTCACCATTAGCCCTTGGCCATCAAAGACTAGAAACAGCCTGAAAATGACATTCATAATCTGTGGGGAACAGGGAAGGAAGCACAAACTTGTCTTGTCTTTTCTCATCTTTCACTTTCAGCTACTGGTTAAGTCCCATTGGAGGGAAGGAATTTCAAAAGAACAGAGGGCCAGAAATTAAAGGAAATTACCCAGAAATATCTGATCTTCTTGGAGAAAGCTGCTAGATCATTTATAGGGGTTCAAACATCGATTGTCTATTCAAAGACAAGTAAATTTTGTACAGTATATCTCTTCTGAGTCCCACAGGAAATCCTTCCCCAAGTCAAAAGACACCAGCACAGCTACTAATATAGTCTTTGGGATGCAGCTGCAAATGCTGCCCCAGTGCTCCCTTACAAAGTGGGTGGGGTTGGTGGGCAGATCCTAAATATGCTGGTCATATTCTCACCCCGCCCCCAAGCTCTTCCCCATATTACCACAGGAGGTGTGGCATTCTCCTATGCAGCCTCTCCATGACATGCAAGGGTAGGCAGAATTTGCCCCTAAACTGACCCTTGATCATCTCTTTCATATGGAAATTTTTAAGATGAATCAGTTACAGATGGGTTTTCTTCTTTTCCCGAGGTACATCCCAATTAAAAGTTATATGGCTACAATTTTCCACTGATCCCATGGAATTTGAGAGGCAAATTCTGTGAGAGGAAATTTAGCCCTGATTCTTCAATCTCTCAAGCCTCAGCAAAAATCAATTAATTTAATGAGCCTGTATCATGGCCAAAGAATGCTGTGGCTCCAAAAGAGAAATCCAAAGCATAATACAGGATTTTGTTACAATATAAACCTGTTATACCAATAAAATAAAAACCAGCAGGATCTTATTAAAGTGGAAAAGGCAAAATGCCACATTTATTGTGAATACAGAAAGAATCATAGTAAGCAGTTAGTTATAACTATAACAATCCATTCAATTTCAAATTTATTCACACACTCATTCATACACACACACAGAGGTTCTGCAAGGTTATCATCATAGTTACCAGCTTTAGAGTTGCTCGTGCCAAGCCACTGGCCAGGTGGCCTGGACCCAAGGAGGGAGCAGGGCCTTGTCAGATGCTCATCTGATGCTCCTGGAAGTTGGTTTGCAGAATCAGACCCCAAAGTTCTCACTTTCTAGAGTCCTTTTTATAGGAATTTATTCCTATGCCAGTCTATGGGAATTGCTTCATCCTGCTGTTGCTGAATCAATCAGCAGATGGCACGTTCCTGACGGCTCCGTGCTGCCAGATGCTATCTTGTTCTTGAGGCTGTTGGGTGGATTCCAGTCTGCCCTCCAGGGGTCCTCTGGCTGTTTCCACTTGACGCCTTCTTCAGCCGTTGGACACTGGATTCTTAGGCTGGCACCTCCCTGATCATTCATTTATTATCCACACCAAGCATCTATCTACATACATCCTCTATCTCTATTTTAAATCACAATTGTTAAGAAAGCGAGATAAATACAACAAAAGGGTGGGGAGACTCTGTGTGCTGTTTCTGTTGTTAAAAAGTATCGTTTTGAGTCTCTCTCTGTGTGAGTAGTAGTTGTTACAAAGTATTGCTTTGAGAACAGACTATGTCTTCAGATGTACTAACACAATTAGCAGCTTGCAAGCTTCACACAGAGGGAGAGAAACAGTAAAAACAAGAGACCTCTTAATTAGTAATACCCCAGAATTTAAACTATGGGGAATCAAACACATTTGTGATTTTAATACAGAACTTCTTTAATATGATCCAACACAACAAACCCTCCAATACTACAACTGCAGTCTATGCAGTGACATCAAATGTCTGAAGCAGAGCAGGCAGCTGATCAGTGACTGGGTTTCCAATTGTTTGTTGATCATCATTAAAAAGTTACACACAATCAAGCTGGTCTGTCAGGCTCACACTCAGGGCCTTAATATTTGAGTGTCTTGTCCCTTGAGTCAGCAGTATGAAAAGGAGAAACATTTTCTCATCTGGTCCTTTCTAGCAGACATAAAAGACAACTGGAGAGGTCACTGCAATGGTAGGAAGCCTTTAATGGAAATCGTGAGGGAAGGTAAAAGGTGGTATCTGGGGGAAAAAGGGGCAGGTACAGAGACATTTTACAGGCCAGTTTTATACTGCACATTTACAGCCAGGATTATTATTAACCTACAGCAAACTTCTAGCCCACAATTTACAATTCCCTAAGATCTAGTGTATATAATATACTCATCATATAAAGGCAAGTAATCCATTAACAATAAGGAGGCAGATGACCTAGATTGATCTAAACATAATCTCCTTCAAATCATAACCCAGCTGCAACTATCCGATGTCACCAAAATTTCTGTGGGATATTTTTAACATATTAATATTACACACACACAAACTCTGCTGCTCCTGGCAACATTTTTCTGTGCTAGAGTAGCTAGTTTTTCATCTCACAGCAAGTCAATGCACATTGTTCCAGCAACATTTTAGCTGCTCTGCTGGTAACACAACACAATCACAGAGCTTAGCTCCTGCCCTGCAGGCCAGCACATTCTGCCTCTAGGCAGAAGCATTTCCCATCTGCTCCATGCCATACCCCAAGATTTTTTGTCTTGAGGATAAGTTCCCAGCAGAGAACCATGTTTTCTCCCCGTGAGCAGGGTCTATCATTTGCAGTGGCACAAATCTTTCTGGAGACACACCACTTCAAACAGCTACATGGACAAGAATTAGGGTGCTAAGCATGGAATGCAACCTGGAATCTGTCACATGGCAGCTCAAAATGCCAGACCTTTCTCCATCCCCTTGCTCAACACATTAATGCTTCTGGCTGGGATTTGTTTCTACCGCTCTCCAATTACATTTCCTCCATTCTGGATGTACAAATCAGAAAGATATCGCTAAAAAAACCTGTCTCCGACAAACTCCTACCTACCCTTTCCTGGAGAGTCCTCATCTTCAAGGCTTCACTGAGCTTAGGCTAAAACAGTGTCTTAAAACTATTTTTTAAGAAATGTCTGTTCCCACCCACTCTTGCCTCCAAACTGTAATACAGTATTTTGCAGATGCCAGGATTGAAACATGTTTAAGTTTGGCTGTGAAGCCAGTAAAGACTGGACCCTAGATAATACAGAGTGGTTAAAGTAGATGGAAGCAGTAGGGGGAAACTCAGGCTGCACTATCTAAGGAGGATGGGGAGCTGTGGGGGAGCACCACTTACCCAAGAAAGGGAGAGGAGGAGGAAGAAGAGTAGCTGTGTTTCCCTGTCTCCACACTGTAGTCCCTAACAATAAAGGTCTTCCTGTAAGAGGGAGTTCATGGTGTTTCCATAGGATTTCAAGATACATTGATCATCTACTTTTGCATATGCATGTGCTCCATACTCACTGAACAAGTAGGATGGGCATATGAAAGAGAAACACACTTTTCTTCATAAACAGCATATGGGTTAATCAACATTTCTGGAAAATGTTTAACAGGCTGCGCCACTGAATTCCCCTGCAGGAATCATCCTCTGCATTGACACATTGAAATTAGCAGGTGTTGTAATGTATATTATCTATCTATTAAATCCCTAGTTTCCAGACCCTTAATCATCAGTATCCCACTAGGAGGGCACTTTTCCGACCAGAACTAATTTCCTGAGTATCAGTGTAAAGCTGTTAGAGCCAAGATGGAATTCAATCTCTTCTAGTTTTGCTGAACTATTTGCTTCTAGCTTAAGAATCTGTATAGCAAGCATTAGCCTAGAAGGATTTCTCTAAGCATTTTTAAGCCTCCAACAATACTGGTTCTTATCACATGTGCTTAGCTACCTTGATGTTACAATATTCTTGCTAATTCTCTAAATAAAAGGCAGTTTGATTCCCTGTGGCTGAAATTTGGAAATGCAGTCATTAAGAGCCAGTTAGACACTCTAGCCTGGTCTGTTACTGAGCTGTTGTCCCGTCTTGAATAAATCCAGAACTGGATATCACACTGTTTTCACAAATGCAGTTAGTTTCATTATTCATGATAATACTGCATAACGTGCTAGTAAAACCGATGACATCCTAGTCATATGAAACCTCACTGCCACACTGAGTAACTGTATCCTTGATGAGAGCTGGAGAGAGACTGCTGATTTTTTTCTGAAGACAAACATTTTTGAAGTAGTAAAATAAAAATCAGCAACAGTCTACTGTCAATAAACAGGGTAACATGACTCTTTATTACTGGCTTGGTTCATATGCATGCATTTTGCAATCGACACTGTTAGATAATTGTTTAGTGCCACATGGGGAGCACATGGATTGTTTTTCTGCAGTCTTCTTTGTTTCTTGATCTCTCCTAATATTTTCAACAACAGACCATGGCATTTTTCTTCCTGGTCTCAAGACGTTCTACATACTACATCACACCATGAACCAGGCCAGCACCAATCATTACTAGGAACTCCTGCATGACTCTGCAACCCAAGCACCTCTGGTTCTATGCTTTAAGGACACGCGATGCTGGTGTAAGAGCAAAATCAATCTGTCCAACCTACCTGGAACAGGACTTAGTGAAATATTTACTCAGTTGATATACTTGCTTTGCGTGTGACATTAGCATTGTCCTCCTAATCTCTATAGCCTCAAACTCTACTATACCTAGGGGCTGCATGTATCTATCAATGCACGTATCATCATGCTTTTAGACTCTCTGAATGCCATCTTTAAACTGCTGTTTCACTGACAGTGTCTGCTTGTCACCACTATACTCTATTCTGTATTTGTTTTATGTATTTTCTAATATTCTATTCCCCACCTTAGCCCTGAGAGTCTTTACCAGCCTCTGATTTTTATTGTTCCATAAAGCCAGATTCTGGTGCAAGTCTCCATGTTGCACACCATTAAGAGCAGGCCCAATCCTATTAATACTATAATTCAGACACAGTTGGTGAGGGTAGTCATTGATGCCAGGTAACACACGAATTAAAAACAGAGTTTGTATCAGAATTAGACAATCACTGTCCCCTAGACCTCACAATACAGACTATTTTGCTTTCCAACTCTTTTGATACCCTGGATGCAGCCAAGATACATTACTGAAATTCTTGATGGGATGACCAGGTACACCTGAGATAGTCAGACCTCTAGACTGCAAACAAAGTCTGTTATTCTACCTTCCACCTCTGATGGTGATATTTCTATATAAGGCACTGAACACACAAAAAAGGATTGCAGCCCTGTGGATAGCAGTGATTCATGAGTTTAACTTTAAGGGTATGAGAGAATCATAACTCAGGGGATACAGAGGGCAAGCTATGTGAGATTTCTTAGATAACTGAAATTGACCCATAATTCACTAGTAGCCATGGGAAATTCTACCACTCATATAGCTTTCATAGCAACACATCAAATCAGCTGGACGTGAAATGATTTCAATACACAAATCCTATCTGTGAAATATCATATTTAATTATTTATTACCATGATTGTTCCCTATGCACATCAGTGAATGAGACATTTTGGCAAAAAACAACAGCACATTTTTCTTCTACTGTAAGATTTCAAACCAGTCTAAATCTGGTTGCCTAGTGGAACAAAAGTTTCTATGATCTCATAAAATTTGAAAATTTTATAACTAAAATATTTAATATATATTTTCGGAAGTGTACTGAAATCTTAAAGAAAGGCACCCACTCTAACTTCACAGTCAATAACAATTCTTCCATGGTCTATTTGTATCAAACACAGTAATATCATCTGTATTTGTGCTGATGTTCAATTTAGTTTACACTTCGGGAGCAATGCTCAGATTCCACGGAGTAATAATTGACACAGCAGGAAAACACTGGCTACTGGTTCAAACTCTGCTTTCAAAGTCCAGCCACGCCAAAAGGCGTTGCTATCAGCTCACAGGCTGGCAAAAAACAAAAGATTTCTTTTTCAACCTGAAGGGTCAAAAGTTCAGTTCACAGTTTCAAAGGAGAATCTAATCGGAAGGGGTCTCTTGTTAAGTAGCTTGGATTTTTAATTATTTTAAAATGTCTTATTTATTTCCCTCCAACCTCAGCCACATAACCTATTCCCCTTTTGAATGTTTTCTACTGCCACAAAGCAAAACCCTGGTAAACGATTAGTTTTCTTTGTTATGGTTAGCTTCTGGCATTAAAAAAAAATCATCCAAATCAGTCCTGATAGTAGTGCAGCATGCAGGCCTACTAATTTAAAGAAAGGAAAAGGAAAAAGTTTTATTTATATTACAACTGTACGTAGAGTCCCCAATCACATCAAGCCTCATCATGAGGGCCCTACCAAATTCACGGCCCCTATTGGTCAATTTCACAGCCATAGGATTTTTAAAATTGTAAATTTCATTAGTTCAGCTATTTAAATCTGAAATTTCATTGTTGTAATTGTAGGAGTCCGGACCCAAAAAGGAGTTGTGGGGGGGAAGGGGGGGTCGCAAGGTTATTGGGGGCGGGTGCGGTACGGCTACCCTTACTTCTGTGCTGCTGCTGGCGTCAGCGCTGCCTCCAGATCTGGGCAGCTGGAGAGCAGCGACTGCTGGCTGGGAGCCCAGCTCTGAAAGCAGAATTGCCGCCAGCAGCAGCACAGAAGTAAGGATGGCCTGGCATGGTATTGCCACCCTTACTTCTGCGCTGTTGCCTAGAGAGCTGGGCCCTCAGTCAGCAGCCGCCACTCTCTGGCAACCCAGCTCTGAAGGCAGCAGTGCAGAAGTAAGGATGGCCTGGCATGGTATTGCCACCCTTACTTCTGCGCTGTTGCCTAGACAGCTGGGCCCTCAGTCAGCAGCCGCCACTCTCTGGCAACCCAGCTCTGAAGGCAGCAGTGCAGAAGTAAGGGTGGCACGGTATGCTATTGCCATCCTTACTTCTGCGCTGCTTCTGTTGGGCAGCTGCCTTCAGAGCTGGGCGCCCGGCCAGCAGCCGCAGCAGCCCAGCTGTGAAGGCAGCACAGAAATAAGGGTGGCAATACTGCAACCCCCCTAAAGTAACATTTTGACCCCCCCTGCAACTCCCTTTTGAGTCAGGACCACTAATTTAAGAAACGCTGCTCTCCCCTGTGAAATCTGTATAGCATAGGCTAAAAGCATACAAAAGACCAGATTTCATGGTGGGAGTCCAGATTTCACAGTCAGGGACACGTTTTTTTCATGGCCATGAATCTGGTAGGGCCCTACTCATCATGCTAGGCCCCGTACAAACACACAGTAAAAAACAAGAACTGGCACCGAAGAGCTGATGGACTTAATAATTTAAAGCAATTTCTAAGCTTCACAACCACAGTTTTCATTTTGACTGTCCGTCATGTTTACTCAGACCTAGGGGAGACCAGAATTTCATGCTAAAATATGAACAAATATTGCTTTTAACATGCTAATGCTATGGAAAGTTTTCATATATACAGTTCTCTTCCTATTTAAGTGTTATAATCCACAACTCTCCTCACAGGGTAACTAATCAAGTGTTTCTTATCCTTCTCTGAATGAATTTTCAAGTGAAGGGTGTTTTTTGGACCAAGATTGAAAAATGATCATATTTCATAAAT
Organism: Eretmochelys imbricata; assembly: GCF_965152235.1. NCBI lineage: Eukaryota > Metazoa > Chordata > Testudines > Cheloniidae > Eretmochelys > Eretmochelys imbricata. The sequence continues at coordinate 168,071,302 of NC_135574.1, forward strand.
ATCTAGAAAAAAATAGTCAGCTTAGTGGAGTCAAGTGGCCTGGATCTAATTCTAATCATTAAAATGATGAAAATCCTGAAAGGCGGCTTCCCTTTATCTCTGTGGCATGAAAAAAGTAATCATCAAACTGAAGATCTTGTAAAAGATGAAAAGTGAAAGAATAGTTCAGAACACACACACCATCAATACATTGAAAAATTACCGTCATATATCAATAATAAATTAAGCTTACTAACCGCCACATTCCAGTGAAACTGTGCATTGTGCTCACACAGCGAGGTAAAGCTGGAGGTTTGAGTCCATCCATTCGAATAATAAGAGCAGGAATACCAAAGAGAACCAGGTATTTCACATAAAAAAACAGTACTTGAGCTAATGCCAGGCCACCTGAAAGAGAACATGCCAACGCCTTAAAACAATAAGATAATGAAAAATTTTTAAAGCATTTTTAAAAATCTTACTGATTTTTTCCTCAAACAATCCATTATCAAAAAAACGAAACATTTTTTGATTAATAAGCTCTATGATACATACATTTTATAATATAAGAGCTATAATACACTTAATATAATATCTATGACCTTAAATGTGCACACAATAAAGTGGTATTCTTTCTAGTACGGAGATGTAACAAAGCATCAGCAGCTCCACTTTCAAAATCTCCATTTGGATTTCAGGTCTGGATTGGTATGATAAGCAATAATTGACTTGTGTTAAGCTGAAAAATCAAGATGTATTGACCTAGGATATAAATATTTACCTCAAGGGACAATAAATCTTGATGTCTGCCAAAACAAAGTCAATACACAGTCTGTACAGTATTATTACATACACTCTTCACTTGTCCCTCCAAAATGGGTACAAATACTGTTACCTTTGTAGTATCCTGGCAGGCCCAGAGAGAGCCCACAATGTCAGACTTCTTGTGTGCACTAATAAATCAGAGAGAGAAACTCTATACAACCAAACATCTTCCCAGAATATTCCTTCCTGGCTCAATATGAACACAGACTGCAGTACTGGATCTCTATCGCCACCATTCAGTATTTAAACACATGCCTTACTTTGAGCACATAGGATTGAACTGCTCACATGCTTAGCGATGGGCACATCTTAAAGTTGTGTACATAGTTAAGTACCTTGCTGAATCCTGGCCTATGTGATTTCAGGGAGCCCGACCTAGAGCACAGAAGTTCAGCATCAGAATCCCAGACATGGATTTTTTTGGTTATGTGCGTACCCATGGCCCAAAGCCAGAATATGCACAAAAAGGAGTAATCCTCATTTACACTGGCGTGAGTTCAGACAGTGAATTCACGGGTGTCAACCATGCCAATAAGGGCTGTGGAACTGTTCCTTCCATTTGCATTTTTACATAAAAAAATGTATTGGAGGGAAGACGGGGGATAGAGGGTTATAGGGCGATAAGCCTGATTTAAATATAATAAAAGTTGCCAACTCACACAATTTTAATAAAAGTCTTGTGATATTTGGTGTTTTCCTTCTGGGATCTTGTGATTACGTAAGAATCTCAGCTTTCATCAGTTAAAAAAAGCAAAGTTTCTAGCCTACATGACTGTGGAGTAAAGCTTGAAAAGGGTTCTCTGAAGACTCAAAAACCAGGAGGCAAATAAAAAGAACCCCCAAATTATTTTCTTCAAATCTCACGATTTTGGGGTACAATTCATGAGATTTGAATGTTCATAACTGGCTACACTGGTGGCACATTATTCTCCTCATGATGGTTTTGCTGAATAAAATTTATTTGACCAAATTTCATGAAGAAACAAAGGTCAGTAATACTAAACACAGGGGCACAGATCTTTACTCTAGTTGGTATTTATTCCTGCATACAGTCTTATTGAATGTAATGAGATTAGTTGCATGAATAAATGCTTACCAACTTTTAGAGCATGGTAAAACCTATCCCACTGTCGTCAAATTTCTGTCATATGGCAGAGCAAAAAGAAAAACCCAACATTTCAAAGAAGTTTTCTTCCTTTTTGACGCATTAATTTCTTCCAGTGCCATTAACAATCTTGGTATTTATTTTACTATGAATGTAGTTATTTTACTGGAACTTTGCACCAGACTTTACTACGAGACTAAACTTTCTATATTGGTGTGATAGGGCAGGGCCCACCTGGGGTGCCTTCCAACAGCAGGCCAGACAGCATGACAGTTATAGGTGTGCCTGCCTCAGTTTCCTCCTGGTCCGGCCATAAGAGGAACAGTCTGTCCAATTCAAAAGCCCACCTCTAGGCATAACTTATTCTTGTACATGTACAACCGTCTATAGAAACCTCATGATAAAACCATTCTCCCAAAATCCCAAAGAACAACATGTTCACAACAGTTCTCCATGCCCCCTCCCGAGACAGCATTTCTATCTCATCCTCCCAAGAGTCCATCTCCAATCCATTCCCGTACCCTTTTGTCTTTGTCCCAGGGCCCCATTCTCCAGGCCCCCAGCCTGAGAGGTTCCAGATTCAATTCTCCCCCACAACACTTCTCTGGTAGTCCCAAGACAGGTCTTGCAGGATAGGGCTCCCAGCAGCGTTCCACTCACCCAGGGTTCATGGCCCGTGAGTCCTACCCCAGCTCAGGGAACTTCCCTTCAGAGTTCTGGGCTCAGATTCATGCAGTCCTCCACTCAGGCCTTCTGCCAGGGGATCCTCCTGCAAAGTTCCACTTTCCCAGGCCTCCCTGCGTGTGAGTCCTACCTCCTGCTCCTGGAATCCAGCTTCCAGCATCAACCCTCTTGGCTCAGTTTCCCCTAACCAGGCTGGTTCCTCTTTGGGTTCCTAGGGCCATTGCATTGGTCCTGCTTTGAGCAGGGGGTTGGACCAAATGACCTCCTCAGGTCCCTTTCAACCCTGATATTCTATGATTCTATGACATAAGCTCTCCTATAACTCAGCAGCAGTTCACCAGCACTAGCTAGTCCTCACCAGTAAATTTCTCCACCTTTTGTTCTTCCCAGTGGCTCTCTGTATCAGCTCTCCTCTGCATCTCCTGTTTCCCCCTGGGGCAGCTTTTACCTGCGCCTTTCCTGACTCCCTTTAGGTGCCTTCTGTTAGATGCCCCCAACTGGGAGGCATCTAACAAGTCACTGGTTCATTGGACCCTGCTCCTTCTTAAAAGTACTGGTAACCCTGAGACAAAAAGTGATGTTAAAGCTAGATATCAACCCAGGATTCTAGATTTCTATAAATAAAATGAAGACTACAGTATTTTCCTCATGGAACATAGTAGCCTAGTAGTCAACCACATTTTCAGCCCAGAGTAAAATAAACAACCAAATTACAGCTTGGCTACCAGCCAACTAGCAACAAATTAGATTACTATTAAAGTGATCTACAATGCTACCTGTCTGGTTTGATTCCTGTCTGATTCAATTTCTCATTTCTGATCTAACAGTTTTTATTTTAAGACCTAAGTTATGATTGTCACCTGCACAAACTGCTTGCAAAAGCTTCAGCAAATTATGCAATGTATCTTCAACAATATGTGCTGCATTCATAATGTATATATTATGAATGTAAATAATGGATAACGATGCATCCTACAATATCCTAATGTCTGCATCAAAGGATGCATCACAACCTCTTCATGAGCAGCTCTATTAGCATCGTTTTCAGAACAAAGCTGTCTGACTCCAGACAAAGTAAGATTAAACTAAATCAGACTGGGAGCTTGAGACACCCAAACTACATTTCCCATGAGGCACTGTGGCAGCATTTCCATATCAATATATTTTGATTTACAGATGAAATATTTTGATTTCCAGCCAAAATATTTCAGTATTCAAATTTCTGTCAAAAATCAAAATTAGTGCTCCTAAGTAACATAAAGCAGGCCGAAGTGTATTACCAGTGAATCTAACCTTAAAAGTTAAAATTAAAAAGTGATTCAAGGTTAATATTAAATACCTTCCACTCATTAGCAGTATCGTTTACCTTTGGATTTCTTGAGAGTAAATAAGAGAATGTTTTCTGAGTGCCAGGACTAAAAAAATCAAGGTGGTTTTCAAAGCACATAGCCCTTTTTTCTGCTTCATAAATCATCTTCAACAATGTAAGTTCAGGAGTAACTGGCAATTTTCATTGGTGATTCATGAGAAGAACAGACTTCCCTTTTGAACAGCTACATTGACCCTTGCATTGTCACCAGTTTAAAGCAGTTGTTTCTGTCAGTAAATAGGACAGATATGACTAGGAAGATACATATAGTGCAGATACATAGAACTGCAGTGTGGTTTGAGGTAGGGTATTTAGTATGGGCTGGTTTTTTTTAAACAAACTGACTTTCCAGAACACCACCACATTTTAAAGGAATACTGACATGAAGCGTAAGTCAAACAACAAACAGATTTTCGAACAGCTTTCATCTGGTGGCTAAAGTCTCCCAGATTCTAAATATAAGGTTGTTGGGGTTCCTCTGCGGGATCTTCCCCACATTCAATACACTGCTCCTCTCTCCTGGAAAAGCCCAAAGGAGGGGGAAAATACTTCAAAAAACTCTGTGAGGGTCACCTCATGGAGCTGGAGCCACATTCTCTCCTGCAAAGGTTTATGGCCTAACACAGTGAGGTGTGTGTGGTGGGACTGCAGCCTGTAAAAGTTAAAAATGAAAACCCTCACAGATAATTAGCTCACCCTTCCATGCATATCCCCTTTGGCATCAAAACTCCCTCCCTCTCTCTGCCTCCCATGACAATGCACTAGCCCCCATCTCTGAGGAGCACAGAAGTCATGGAGAGGAGTTCAACATAACTCTTAGCATCATTAACTGCCTCTTGGATTTTCACCTACAAATTCACCAGGCCCCCAATAAGTATACCACAGTGAACAGCCACTCCCCTGATATGTTTCACTGATCTAGGTGCATGTCAATTACTCTGGGTAAAAAGAAAACATGGTTATTTAATTTATATACTCAGAACACTGAAAACATGTAAATTTGTCCTTTAACCATAAGGCTTTCCAATATTAACCTTCTGACAGAAGTTAATAACTACTGTGGGCCTGATTCTCTACTCTCTTACACAGTTTTAGGAGATCAATGAAGTTAAGCTGACATAACATTGTAGTAACCCAATGGAGAATCAAGCCCTGGGACCTTAACAGAAAACTAATAGCTTCTTCCAAGGGATTTCCTCACTTGCTCCCTCACAGCTCATGCCTTGTCTTTCTTAACCCTGAGTCCTGTTTAACAGGAATCAGCAGTTTGGTTGTCCTGAGTGGGCATACAGTAGAACCTCAAAGTTATGAACACCTTGGGACTGGAGGTTGTTCATAACTCTGAAATGTTCGAAACTCTGAACATTATGGTTGTTCTTTCTAAAGTCTACAAGCGAACACTGACTTAATACAGTTTTGAAACTGCTTCAATTAAACTATGTAAAATAAAATTGTATTTTTCATTAATCAATATAGGGCTTACTTAGAAGAAAGCAGGACTGATTCTTCTCTCCGTTATACCAGATTTACACAATGCAACTCTAATGATGTCAGTTACCCCGATTTTCCCTGAGACCTGAAAAAGGCCCATCTTCTTCAAATTGTTAATTATTAAATCAAAATATGTAATTTACCAAGCTCCGAATGAATACAGTAAGCAGACATTTACCTTCTGTTCACATTGAATTTATAATGACAGTACAAAAAATGTTAGGACCTAAGTCCCCAATGCCTGAAACGTTACAAACATAAGGGCCTGTCTACACTTGAAAACTGTTTCAGAACAGACTGCCTTACATGCACACACAAGTATTTGTTTCAAATCCTCTGGCTTTCTAACCCACATCAACCAACCCACTTTGGAAGCAGGTTTACTGAGAATCAGGATGATTTTTTTCCACAACAAGGTAGGTGTAGACACATTCCCATTCTGAAGCAACTGTTTCGCATCTGGCAGTCCTCCCACTGCTATTGTACACTGCTTTGTCAGCCACCTGGGTCAGCCTGTTTACTGGTGTGCCGTCTACTGCTCCAGGGTCATCTTGACCAGATGTTACTTCCGCCATTTCAGTGCCGCCGAGCAGTCAGGTATCCCCCACCCCTTTGCAATTCCAGCTCATAGTGAGTTCACACCTCCAGAGCTGCATGCCGACTGGACAGCAGCCGTGCCCTATGTTTTCACATGGCACTGTGCATAGGACTTCCTTGCCCTCCCTCCCCGTGGAGAGAAGTGCATCCAGACCCACCCAAACAGCAATCACCGACTGGAATACAGAGGTCTACGAGCAGCTATCAAATGAAGGAGAGGTGGCATTCCTGGTGCATGAGCCAGTGCCACAAGAATGGAAAGAAGTTTCAGCTGAGTTATAAGAATGTTAGGGACAACGCCACCTGGGTGAGAACTTCACAGTGTGCCTACTACAGGAGCTGGGCCCCATTTTTTGGTAGAGGTTCCACCAGCCAACCACAGCTTCTTGTGAGTTCCACCTAGGACTCCCGCTTGGATGCCAGCCAGGATACAAAAGCCAGAGGTGATTAACCTTGCAACACAGGATCTTGTCGGCCTGCTCAAGCCAATGAACCCCTAGGCTCATACAATGCTGGAGACCCCCAAATCACAGTCAGAGGGCCAACTGAATCACAACAGAGACCTAACCTGGGATGAAGACTTCTTCCAGTAAGTATTATGTGATATAATACAGTATAACTGTACAGGAGGATTTAAACTACTTACTTCTGGGTACTGCCAAGGCGCCACCATGATGGACTAGCCTCTCTGCCTCCTTGGCTTTTAACACTCCCCCCACCTAGAGCTCCAAATGGCAGCTGTGCTGGAGAATTAAAACAGTACCATTTATTTCTCAGAAATAACACACAACCCCTGCTCAAGTGTCCCAGGTCCTCCCCATGCCCCACCATGCTGCTTATTGCTTCTGCTCCCTCCCAGTTCTATTCGAAATGGCCACACTCTGTGGGTTACAAATGAGATGCATTGAACAGTCACACATTTATAGTAGCAGCAGATACAAGAAAGAAAAAGCCCCAGAATTTTTTTTTTCTGGCTCATAGTTTCTCAGTTTTAAGAAAACTTGAGTTGTTAGGACATAAGTCACCCAAATCAGGCTTGAGAGACATTTCAAAAAGGGTTTCAAGGCATTCATTCAGCCCCTCTCCCCTCCTCCTTTTGGTTTACTGCGGAATTCTATTTATTTTTCACTTTATGCTGATCCACAGATATTAAAAAAAAAAGAAGAAGTTAAGGCAAAGACAATGCTCTGTTTTGGACACACAGATTGCACAGCAACGCAGCTCCCTCACCACTGCCCATATAGCTTGTGCTTCCCTTCCACTGCCGCACCAGCTATAGGGGCACCTTCCTGGCAAAAAGCAGCAAGGCGTATCTTCTTGGTTTGCCTATTGCCTTTTTGATCAAAATCCTTCTCTGCCTTTTAGGGACACGCCTCAGGGTAACATCCTTGAACAGAATTGGTGCACATGCAATTACTAGCCTTCCCGTGCTGCCCCCTGCCACAACCCACTGGTGACACACAAAGACACACATGCAACCACAGGCCTGGACCTGCTGGTGCTCCTTAGCACTCTCTGCCCACCAGCAGTCTGCATAGGTGCACATACAATTATTAACCGCCACACCTGGTGACCCAAGAACCACATGCCCCTTCCCACAATGAATTCAGGGATCTTGCACAAACAGGGAAGAATGTCTGAAAACATCTGATCTCCAAGCTCACCCCAGCTTGGGAAAAAGCATATGGGAATGGAATTCTGAAACGGAGAAAAAAAACATTGGACCATTACTGTCATGGAGACTAGAATTTGAACAACGGGGTTAGCTTTTTCTTTCCCTCCCCAGCACCTGACATGTTGTAATGACCACAGACAGGGGTGTTATCTCTGGGGGAACAGAAAGAGGACAAAGGGTGAGAAAACATTTACCACCTTGCATCTGCATGCCAGCAGAGGGAGCAAGATGAAGGAGTGGAGGGCAGGTTTCCTTAAACAAGATACAAAGAGAGGGGGATGACGACAAGGGACTGGCTAAGGGCCTGCAGCTACTGGGGGTGATGGAGAGACAAACAGTCCTGCTTCAGAACATAGCGGGACTATGTTCACCATCCTAACCTACCCATGTCCTAGGGTTGCCAATTTTGGTTGGACATATTCCTAGAGGTTTCATCACATGACATAATATTTAAAGATTAATCTTTAATTCCTGGAGACTGCAGGGCAATCCTGGAGGTTTGGCAACCCTATCATGTCTTGCAGTCCTTTCCCTCTGAGAGCCTGGCATATCAGAATACATCCTTGACTCCCACAACACCAAGACACAGGCCAGTGAAGGGATTCACGCCCTGCTGGGGCACATCCCTGCAGCTTTGCCTGCGGATTAGTTCTCTCCTATCTGGCACCCCACCGCCCCTTCAGTTCTCACCTTTCTCTCTCACTCTCGACTCTGGTTCTTCCAGACCAGCTGGCAGTTCCAACAATCCTGTGCCATTTCTCAGTGACTACTAGGGAAACTCAGACCTGCCCTCTACAATGGGTTCCAGCCCGGGGACCTAATAATGAGCAGCCAAGGTCTACACAGTCCCCTTTCTTACTGCAGTTTCCCTGGGCTTCTTCCTACTCTGTCTTCTCAGGCTTTCTTTCCCCACAACTCCTCTGGGGTTAACCGTTCTTCCATGACTTATTCTCCTTTTGGGTTTTATGCTTCTAAAGAATGATTGCAGACATTCTCCTTGCAGCTTCCTGCTCTCCTGGCTTTACACTCACCAGCCTGCTCCTGCCCAGCTGGGCTTCATACTCAGTTAAGCTTGGCTCTCCCGCCAGGTGCAGCCAGATAACATAATTGGCCTCTCAGGCACATTAACCCCCTTCAGGGCCTGCATGGGGTACGAGCCTGTTCATAATAAACACCAGGAAGACCGCAGCACTCTGTGTTTCCTCCATGCTGCTTGACTGCTCTTTGAAAATGGCACTGGCTCATGAAAACAAGTTTATTGGTGGGGTGAAAGGAAAGTGATCATGGGATTTATTTAGTTTGACCCTAAGTCTCAGAATTTCTGACAAGTTTCCCCACAGAGAAAAATCTCAAAAAGGGTAGAGCCTAGAAGAGGTTCATTGCACCATAAGATGTCTTCCCAGAATGCTGAGCACTTGTTTTGAAACAAAGCAGCACCATGTGGACACAATGATCCCAAAGAGAAGTGGCTTAACTCTGGATAGGAAGGTGGGGTGGAGGTTCACACCACAGTTGTTGCAGATCACAAAACAAAAATAAACAAAATCTGAAACTCCTTTCAAGTATAAACATGCCCTAAACCTACCTGCCCTGAGTCATCCCATTACATTTGGATGGTAAAAACATTCTGTAAATATTTGCAGGATTGAGCCCTAAATAACCAACAGTTAACATGTGAGTAAAAAAAAATAAATACAGGGTATTTGTGCTTTGTAATAAAACTGGGTTAACGACCAATATCTGCAAGATCCTGCAAGAGGCCTTATAAGAATTCAGCTTTTTCTTGTTTCTTTTTATAAAGCAGTGAACTGCTCAATGTTTTAGAGAAGAAAATCTCATTAAGCTTCCTGGTTTATGTTTGTATTTCCAGTTTTCAAAACAGACATCAGATGCCAAATATTTTATCACATTCTCCTCATCATCTTGCAGGATGAAAAAAAAAAAAAAACAAGCAAACAGATTACTTTGTTAGCATTTCATTACCATTTAGATGGATGCACAGACACCACCATTTCAATAGCAAAACACTGTGTGCTTCTTAAGAATGCACTCAGAAATTCCTTTCCTGTTCATGAGGTTATTAGAGACACCAGACACAATACTCTACCATCTGGTTTACACAGAGCATTATGTAGACGTCACTTTTTTTATTATGTACGTATGTGAGGTTTCACTCTTTAAGGCATCCAAAAAATCCTATTTGTAATAAACCAACTTTCAGATAAAATGTCATCATTAACCTCTTGTATTGATGTCATTCTACATTATTTTTATATAAAGAACTCACACTTGTTATGTACAAGGGAAAATCTAGTCAGGAAGCCTATTTAATAAGTATAGCAATGACAATAAATTAAAACTGTCAACTGTACAGTCTTCACTAGAAAAGATGGTACTGAGTAAAGACTAGTGGGTTACACCCACAGCTGATGTAAAGTGGCCCATAAAATGCAAAAAATGTTTTCAAATTGTATGTATCTATTGTGTATGCACGCACACATGTATATAATGGCAACCATTTCTGTAGATGCACAAGGGATTGAACCAGGGACCTGCAGGGTCAAAAGTCTGAGTTGTTACAACTTGAGTTAAAGAGCCATGTCTCCATAGCTCAGAACTGTAACAACTCATTTCCTCTGTGGATCAGGAACAGAGGGAGAACCTGGAGCACATACTCAATAGTGGGTGATGCATACGTACATTGAATATACACATACACACAAACGTAATCAAGTTAGCTGAAATAGAACTGTTTAAAAATTATATCATGGCTCTTTCCAGAATCTGTATCCCCTCCCTGCCATTTTTCAGTTGAATTTTGGCTATTGCTACCTCCTGTAGTTTGTGAGACTGATGTCAAGCTTTTATCAGATGAGCTGGAAAGGGAGAAGTATTGAGTCACCATTGTATGTACCTATCCTTTTAAATATAAAAATCTATAAGGCTAAAGGTGGAGTAGTGCAAGTATACAGAAATCGACACTTTATAACCCTGAGGTTTTAGAATTAGATAAGTAAAACACACATGAATGTACTAGTGAAGAGCAGCAGTCATGCCCATTTCATCAGAACAGCAGAAGCCAATATTAGTTTCTCCTACCTAGACAGGGACTATAGCAGCATAGCTATAGCACTATACCCCAACTGGAGATCATCCTCAAAGAGGGGAGAATGGTATAAGAATAGAGACCACATACAACACAAATTACGTCTCTACTCTTACCTTTATGCTTACAACAGCAACACGTGAAGAAACACTGAACTGGGGGAGAGATCCTGGCCTGGATGGTTCCAGCTAGTAAAGATTGTAACGAGCATATGGTGAGAAAAATCTTTGCTTTGAATCCATTTAGCTTTAAGTTAGATATGAATCTGCATTTTATCTTTTATTTTCTTTGTAACCAATTCTAACTTTTCTGCCTCATTACTTGTAATCACTTTAAATCTTTCTGTAGTTAATAAACTTGTTTTATTGTTTTATCTAAACCAGTGTGTGTTTGGATTGAAATGCTGGGAACCTCCACTTGAGATAACAAGGTTTGTGCATATCATTTTGCACTGATGAAATGATGGACCTTATATGAGCTTGCATTGTCAAGTGGAGAGCTGGGCAGTACAAGACGCACATTTCTGGGGGAAGGTCTGGGACTGGGAGTTTACTGGGGTTGCCCTGTATGCAACTCATGAGTGGCTGGCCATAGCATTCATGTCATTCAGCTGGGAGTGATTTTGCACGCTACAGGCTGTGTGTGAATTGGACTGGAGTGGTTGTTTTCACAGCAAAGCAGTATAAAAGGCACTCCAGATTGGAGAATTGAAGGAACCCAACTGTTCAACAGTCCAGATTGTACCTTAGGGTACATCTTGTCAGGATCCTAACAAGGGCAGTTGGGACCAAGGATCAGAGCAGGGTCAAACATGAGGCTGTGAGTAGAGGAGGAGTTTGTGGTCAGGTTCCAGGACAGAGTCGATACCAAGGGGTCAGAGTCCAAGTCAGATTTCTGGGTCTGGATCAAAAGGCAAAGTCCAAATCAAGCTAAGGTTGAAACTACGAGTTCAAAAACAAGAATGGTTGTACCAGCTACGGGAGCCAAGTGTGTCAAGTAAACAAACATTTCTGTACCTTTTAAAAGACAACTGATATGGCCCCTTAGTGCTACTTATTTTATGTTTTATACTACTCCAAGTATTGTAATCTAGAGATCCCTGTCTGTGGCATGTATCATGGGAAAATCCACAGTGCTTACTACCACCTTCTGGCTTTTTCTATTATTTCCTCCACAAACACACACAAAAAATCCTTAGCTCCGTTTAAGGGTTGCTCTACAACAAACACATGCTGCCTTTAAACCTATCGAGTTACTTTGCTGAATATACTTAATTAAAAACACTCATCAGGTTATTATTTATCCCATCCCCTCCTGCCCCCTTTGTTTGTCTCACTCAATCCCACCTCCATGCCTTCTTCTACACCACCCCATAAACCTGGGTCAGATTTCTTACTCTCCAAATGTTCTTCCTCTCTCCACTCAGATATTTTCTAAAACCCCAACTGCTCCACAGGAACTATATATGCTAACAACAACATGCAACATTGCTCTCTGAATTACTGCAGCACCTGTATGTGTTTTATACAAGCTCCTCAAGAGCAGAGATTTTTTGTTATGTACATTCTAGTGAAGCATCATGAAAATCTTTGGCTGACAGCCACCAGGAGATCACAGATCCACTCTCCCCCTCTCGAATTGCACCACAATGGGGTCCAGACCCTTTGAGGAGGACTATAATCTCTCTTTGGCTCAGCAGTGTTTTTTTTTCTACTCACTGATGTTACTGGGGAGGAACTGGAGGCAAGGGTTACTATGGGGATAATAGGTGTGGGTCTCTTGGGCTATGAGAGGTTACACCATATTAAGAGAGTGATGAGCTGGTTAGCTTTCTGAGCTTCCTTCAGCACAATTGATCATGAGGGTGTTGTTGGCACACCTATGGTCCCTGGAGGCCACACACAATAGCTCTTCTCCTGAGAGAACTCTCACATGTGATCACATAAGGTTCTCCTCCGCCACGCCTCTCATTCTATGTGTATGCTATGCAAAGCCATTAGGAGAGTCAATGAGGAGATACAGGCCAAAGAGTTTTCAATGTGACATTCACAGATGGCAACCAGATTCATGGCTCTTTCTCACCCAGCCCAAAGAGTGCAGCAAAGCGTCTTTCCCAGCATCTGAGCAAGACCGGGGTATGGATGGGAGCAAGATTGCGGAGACACAATCTGGAGAAGACTGAGGTCATTATGGTGTACTCGGGTAATTATCTGGAGGACTTCACAGAGGCTAAGTCACACCCTTCAGTTGAGTGTGTTTGAACCTGGTTTGTAACCAAAGTTATCAGCACAGAGATCTGATTAAAGTCTCAGCTGCTCTTAAACAACCTCTGTCCAGGAGGGTGCGACATTTCCCCTTGGACGTGCAGTTTGCCCCCATGGTTTGTGCTTTGCCACCTCTAGACTGGAATATAATAATGTGTTCTATGTGGGGCTACTCCTGACCAGACATGCCAAACCCGCAGAAAAAAAACGCAGAAATTGGGCTTGTTTGTGGCTTAATTGGCTTGTGAGTTGCTTGTTGGCTAGTTTTTGGCTTGTAATTTGTTTGGCTTGTAGCTTGTGCTTGTTTGGCTTGTAGCTTTTTTTTTTTTTTAAATCAGCTCCCGGCAAGCAGGAGTAAGGGGGGGGAGAGAGTCAGGGGTGCACAGCAGGCCAACCACATTCCCAGACTGCACACATGGGGGGATCTAGTCACATAGAGTGTTGGGGTTCTTAGGGATTGGCTTGTTTCGGCCTTGTTTTGAAATGGGATTAGCTTGATTTTTGGCTTATTGTGAAAGTCAGGGTGCTTATTTACCGCATGAAAGTTGGTAACTGTGCTCCCGACATGCATTCAAAGCAGCGTGAGGTAGCTAGCTTGTTAAATAGAATATCTCATTGTGATCACATGGCATTAGTTCTCCAGTATCTGAACTGGCTGCAGGAGTAGAGGTGTTTTTTTGGCCCTGGGACTTTCCTCCCTGAGACATACTGCTGCAGGTGAGATCAACAGAGGTACCTGTGCTGGAGTCCCTCTTGTATCAAAGAAAAGGGGCTAATGGCAGCACATTCTGTGGGAAGAACTCTCACTTTGAAATTCACTCCCCTTCCACTCCCCAGTTCAAAACAGCCCAAGCTGATTGGCCTTCCAGACATCTGTTTGAGCTGACATTACAGAGCTACAGCAAGTGGGATTTATGTATGGGAAAGAGCACACGGTGCAGGAGATTCTGATGTGTGTACTGACTGCTGGAAGGAATAGGGAAAGGACAAGTGCTGCTGAGTTGGGTTTCATAATGATTTTTGAATTGTATTTTTAGTTAATGGCAAAGACACATGAATCCCCCAGTGAGCATTCTTTTATATTGTTGTATTTAAATCCAGATAATTAATTAAAATTAATACAAATAAGGGAAAATATAACAAAACAGCCATAGATTTTGTGCAATTTGGTTAAGGAGCCTAAAGAATGAATTTCTGCTTTCCAGTTATAACAGATAAGGTTCCCTAAAAATAATCAATGTGAAAAGCTCAAAATGCTGCTGCCCAATTAGGGCAGCCCTCCAATAATCTTGCCTTTAAATGCACAAAATCCAAAGAAGAATGCAGAATGGCACTTGCTTTCCTACTTAAAGATTTGATGCACTGTGAAGGTAATTTGCTAAATCTCAAAGAAAGTTGCTGATCATACTATTTCAATAGCTCACTGATCCATAAGGCTCACTGCATTACTGCTCAGAGCTACAGTGGCTGCCAGGAACATTTATGTCCATAAATAGATGACCAGACATAAATTAGGAAGTGTCGGTGGAAGAGTAATACAGGAAAACAGTGAGGGAATGGAAAGAACGAACAGACAGGTTATTTACTTTAATCATCTATGCACATTTTCCAGTATTATTACCATCAATGTATTTAACCTAAAGTTTGAGAGTCACAAATATAATTGCAAGCAACAGTAATTTCAACAGAGATTTCAGGGCTAAATAAATACTCCACAGCACTTGTATTTAAATAACAATATCAATTCAAGAGACTTTCTGTGTATCATTGTTCATCCCATAGGCAGTCTTTATTAACTGATATACACTGCACTGATATACTTTTCTCTGAGTTTATTATTTTGCAATATGCAGCTCCAGATAGCTGAACAATTCTATGCAAAGAAACAGTGAGCAAAGTGCTCTGGAAACATCAGAACTACCATACCAGTTTAGACCACTGCTCCATCCAGTCACATATCCTTTCTCTGACAGTGGCCAGCACCAGATGCGTCAGACACACGTGTGGGAAACGCTGCAATAGGCTGTTATGAAATAATCTGCCCCTAAGGAAAGTTTCTTCTTAACACTCATTAGTTAGCGTTTGGCTTATGCCCTGAAGCATGACGATTTAATATCACTTCCAGACTTTTGGGGTTTCTCTCAAATCCTCACTAATGTGCAATTCTGCGTGTTCTAATTAGTCATAAAAATGTCCTATCTTTTTAAAAAATCTTGCTAAGCTCTTGGCCTTTATGATATCTTGTGGCAATGAGCTCCACAGGCTAATCGTGCATTGTGTGAAAAACTTTCTTTTTCCATTTATAAATTTGCTGCCTTTCAGTTTCAATGATCCCTTATACTTTCATTATAAGAAAGGGAAAATACCTTCTCTGAAGCCTTCATTATTTTTGTGTAACTTTATCATGTCACTTCTTATTCATCTCCTCTCTAAAATAAACTCTTCCAATATTTTCTCTCTTTCTCTCTCTCTGCATAGGGAAGTTCTTCCATCTCTGTAAACATTCTTGACACCCATTTTTGACCTTTCCACTATTTTTGCTATATCCTCTTGTAGACTCTCTTGCCAGCTTCCTGTGTCTGATATACTTCAAGTATTTATTGTTACTTGGTTTAATCCCCTTCAAATTCCATCGCAGCCCTGCTAATTCCCTTATTACATATTGACTGCTGTAGTTTATGCTCCTTTCTATTGGCTATGCTCACATTTTAGGGAGATGAGCTGGAAAAATTGGGTCATAGACATAAGAAAAGACTATTTTGTCCAGTACCTTGCTGAGGAAAGAGAGGCTGGAAACTGGAAGGTACCTAGCAAGTGAAAGGTCAAGCAAGGCTACAACACAGTTTGAAACCCTTAGATCTTCTAATGATTAATATTCTAGAAGTCCCACAGAGGGTGTGTCTACCCTGCAAAAAAACGACTCGCAGCAGTGATTCTCAGACCCTGGATCAACAATCTTGGGCTCATGGAGCTCGTGCAATGGGGCTAAAAATAGCAGCATAGACCTTTGGCCTTGGGCTCTGAGACCCACCCCCTTCACCGCTAGAGCCCTGCATGGATACAAAATGTATATCCACAGATCCGGCTATCCACGGAGCTCTACCAGGCTTTACCAGGAACCACAGTGGCAAAAACAGCAGCATGGTCGGGCCAACACTCACAAAAGCCAACACCCCACTGGGGCAGCTCCTCCGGCGTGGGGCGTGGCTGTCTCACCTCCAGCCCCACCCACTGGGGTGGGCAGCTGGCTCACAGGTGGCTGTCCCCAGTCGGACTAGTGTGTGCAAGTGGCTCGCATGCTCCCGGACAGGAGTCCCTTCCACGCAGCGGTCTGAGTATCCTGTCCGGGAGCATGCGAGCTGCTTGCACACACTAGTGCAACCTGGGGCAGCTGTCGGTCAGCCTGGTGCCCACCCCAGTGGGCAGAGCTGGGAGCGATACAGCCAGGCCGGAGGAGCTGCCCATGCAGGGTGCTGGCTCCTGTGACCGGCAGCCCAACATGCTGCTGCTTTCACCACTGCCGTTTCTGGTAGAGCCCCGCAGCTCCGTGGATATCCACCTTATATCCACAGACAAGTTCTGTATCCACACAGGGCTCTACTCCTCTGGTTTCATAGTCTTGGCTCCAGCCTGAGTCTGAATGTCTACACTGCTATTTTTTAACCGCCGTAATATGAGCCCAGCAAGCCAGAGTCAGCTGACCCAGGCTGAGACTTGCTGATGTAACTCCATTTTTTTTGGCAATGTAGACATAACCATATAGACAGGTTAGGTTAGCTCAGCGTATGAAGAGATGAGGTCAGTGTTGGCTTTCATGAAGACAGGTATGAGAGAGGAGAGAAATGGCTAAGGCTGTGGAGCTGCAAGTGAATCCAGAAGGAATGAGGTGGCTTAATCCCAGGAAGATGTAATGTGACAGTAATACAGCGAGGGTGGACGCTGATTTATAACCAAGAGCAGTGAGAGAGGAGAAACAAGCTCTGCTGAAGTTTCCACCTAAGCACATACCTGTTTGAGTCATACATGAGGACTCAGCCAACAAATCAGCAGATTTTAAAAGCAAAAGCACTTTTCAATAAATTCATTAACACTGAAGTGTAAACGCTTCTTGGTGTTGGATGGCATTTGAACCTTTAGCTTTGGGCTTCACAACATACTATCAGTGTGCAGGTATCTAGAACAGTCACATACCTTTCTGTGCATTATTTAGAGAAACTCACTTAACTAGTTTCCTGCTACAAAGGAGACAATATTTATCTTGATGATTGATACCTGCTCGCCCTAGGCGCTATTTTATTTCTTAGTTCTATGTATGTGTGAGGGAGTGAATAACGACAGTGAATAATGGACAATGTACTCCAGGTAATGTTAACATTTCTGTGCTGCTCTTTTGTTAGCTTTCATTTTTAAAAAACCCAAACTACCGTGTTTCATTTACAGTACATCTGTGACACAGCAGAAAATGGTTCATATTTTTAAATGCTTTGACATTTTTAAATTAACACTGTTACTATATAAACATTTTATATGCTTATAGCTGTACCTTGCAGGGACGTTATACTGAACCTTTTTATGACCAAAAAGCTATTCTGATTATGCTCCTCTTACACATACTTTTGACCATGGCAAAGCGTCCCCAAGATTTACCGAGTTACCCTTTGCTCAAGTTTTAAGATGCTGCTTTTATCCACATTGACGGGTTTCGTTGTATATCACTCCAAAATATTCAAGAAAAATTGGAAGGGCAATTGTAACATCCACAAGTTCTACATATTTCCATTACATGACCTAATTACAGGTTATTGCAATACTACGTCACACTTCGCTATGAAGTTTACAAGTTACTGGGGGCAGTGATGCAACACCTAATATACACAAGATGATACACACAGCTTTCAATCTGCCAAGAGCTAAATGGATATTAATAAAAAATGGGACACAAAAGAAAAGAGTGGCACAGGAACCTTAATATCCCATGTGGTTAATCCTTTAGTACAGTGGTTTTCAACCTGTGGTCCCAAAGGGGTCCACACCTCCATTCAAAATTTTTTAGGGGTCCACAAATGAAAAAAAGGTTGAAAACCACTGCTTTAGTATCAACCGTCTATTTCCTCAGTCCCTCTTTCATTTACGCAGTTTCAATACTATGGAACCTGAGATAAAGGTATCATTTGGGTCTGTACAAGGAACATTAAAGAGTATGTAAAGCTCTGTATAACTAAGAAAGGATCAGAGGAAAACAGATCTACTAAATACTATTTACAAGGACAGTCGTGGAATTTAAGCCTAAAATTTCCTGTGTCTTAAATCTGTTAATGTGATTTGACTTTAATGAGAGATGAAGCACAATTATTGTGATAAACAAATAGCCTCAGATTGTCAGAACTGGACAGAACTGAAGCACTTGAATGTACCTGTAAAAATGTCACATTTTTTCATCGCCTTGAAAACTTAACTGAACCCTACTGTTTAACTACCCATCTTCATTAACTACACTGTCACTTGTAATCCCTCTGTCCGAGTGTACCATCCCCCATTAATCACACCTCTTCTAAAAATAGGCTCTCCAAAGGACTATTATTTAAGTTCAGATTATCATATTTTAATCAGACTAGGGAAGTTTTACAGTACAGACTTGCTTTGAAATAGACTTTCATCACCTGAACTTATATTTTAAGCATTTTCTAATCACCAGCTCTAAATGAGTTTTAGTTATTGAAATGTGATACTGATTGCATCAAATGAATATATCAGCATCCTAAGCTGCTCCTCAAATAGTAATTTTTTTATTTACTGTTTTAATACTGTTGAAAATTTACACACACACACACACACACACACACACACACACACACACTTCTTGAATAGTTGTCCCTTAAACTTGGACTCTTGCATCTATTAACTGGTCAGCATTTGATTTAACATGTTCCATCACTTAACACTGCAAAGCTTTTACCCTCTGAATATAGAAGACGTCAGCAGCTACTGGATTTAACTGACTGAAGAACTCTTGTTTGGAACAGAAAATGCTAATTCAGAATCTCTTTTACAAATGCTGATGGAGTTAGGGGAGGGGAAAAAAGCTTGGAGGAAAACCTCTTATCTTTCTGTCACGTACACCAAACTAGCTTTGAGAGGCCATGTACCACTGCCCTCCACTGGAGGGAGCACAGCTTGCTCCCTGCGAATACAGATGCCATCTATTGGCCCAGGACTGTTAAAGACTGACATCAACTGCTGGGCTGAATTTCTGTTCATAGGTTCATAGATTCCAAGGCCAGAAGGGACCATTGTGATCATCCAGTCCAGTGGTCACCAACAACCGGTCAACTGCAATCAACTGGTCAATCCTAGAGAACCTCCCAGTCAATTGCGATCTCAGGTAGTGTAGTGTGGCTGCCGCTAAGGCAAACTCCCTGCCTACCCCATACCCACGCCGTTCCTGGAAGCGGCCAGCGCAGCCCCACGCCTGGGGGTTGGTGGGGAGAAAGAGGTCTCCCTCCATGCGCTGCTCCTGCTTGCAAGCACCACCCCCACAGCTCCCATTGGCCGGAAGAGTTGCGAGGGTGGTGCTTGCAGAGAGGGGCACTGCGCGGAGCCACATGCCCCCCAGCTGCCTCCCGGGGGCACGCTGGCCCCTTCCAGGAGCTGTGTGGGGCTGCCTTAGGCTCGCTGCGCTGCCAACCGGAAAGCACTGGGCAAACCCCCATTCCTGAGCCCCCTCCCAGAACCAGCACCCCAGAACCCCTCCTGCACCCCAACACTCTGCCCCAGCCCGGACCCCCCTCCCAGAGCCAACACCCCCTACCCCCTCCTGCACCCCAACCCTCTCCCAGAGACAGCACCCTGTACCCCCACCAGCACCCCAACACTCTGCCCAAGCCCAGAGCCCCCTCCTGCACCCAAACTCCCTCCTAGAGCTTGCACCCCTCACCCCTTCCTGCACCCCAACCCCCTGCCCTAGACTCAGCCCAGAGTCCCCTCCCACACTGTGAACCCCTCGGCCACAGCCCGCATGCCCTCCCGAATCCCAACCCCCTGCTCCAGCCCAGTCAAAGTGAGTGAGGGTGGGTGGGAGAGAGCGAGTGACGGGGGGGATGGTGGTGGAGTGGGAGGGGCTTTGGTGAAGGGAAGGGGTCTAGGGGAAGGAGTGAGGTAGATCCTGGTTTGCCCTTAGATTCAAAAAAGTGATTTGGGGCGTTAAAAAGTTGGAGACCACTGATCTAGTCTGACCTCCTGTATAGTACAGATCACAGATGATCAAAAATAAGCTATAGGACTGTACTTAATTAATGGTCTTGTGTACCACCGTACTCAGCTGGACAGAACTAGATTTTCCCTTATGTACTTACAGCAGTGTCACCTAACTAGCTGAGGTAGTGAGAGGCATCTCCTTTGCTTCAGTGAGCAACACGTCTGGCTTTACTGAGCCAAAGAGTTTGGGGGGGGGGAGGGGGGGGAAGTTCCCCAAAGGTACACATCACAGAGCAGCAGAAGATCTTAGCATCTGTGAATGTAACGTAACTACAGCTTGAATGTGACTACTATCAACATCTTTATACTGCACTCATTATAATATTTAGGCATCTATAATCAAATTATCATACAGCCACCAAAAAGAAGGAACAAGAAACTGAAAAAGAGCTGCGGAAAAGTTATTTTAAAATACTAAACATCTGTCTCTCACACATATATACACAATGATGGTGATCATCATGAACTAAACAGTACATACACAGATCATTGCCTTCCTGCCACCTTGTTTTCTTCCAGACTCCCTTGCTCTAACTCAGGGGTGGGCAACTTATGCCACGTGTGCCACAGGTGGCCCGTGAGCTGATTTTCAGTGGCACTCACACTGCCCGGGTCCTGGCCACCGGTCTGGGGGGCTCTACATTTTCATTTAATTTTAAACGAAGCTTCTTAAACATTTTAAAAACCTTATTTACTTCACATACAACAATAATTTAGTGACATATGAAAGACTTATAGAAAGAGACCCTCTAAAAAGGTTAAAATGTATTACTGGCACGCAAAACCTTAAATTAGAGTGAATAAACTAAGAATCGGCACACCACTTCTGAAAGGTTGCCGACCCCTGCTCTAACCTTTTGATCTATTTTGTCTTTTTAGAACAGTAAAACAGATTGGAGGGGGGAAAAACAGGGTAGGAAGGAAGAATTGTGAAAAATTTCTCACTATGTTTTTCCTTTTTCTCCTCAAAACTTCAAATAATTTCAATCAGCTCTGTAGTTGGCATAAAAACAGGGTGAAAATTTCATCTACATTTTTTCAATTTGTTTTAACTTTTGAATTTGAAAAATCACAAAATCATAGAAGTTTAGGGTTGGAAGAGACCTCAGGAAGTCATCTAAGTCCAAGCCCCTTCTCAAAGCAGGACCAACACCAACTAAATCATCCCAACCAGGGCTTTGTCAAGCCGAGCCTTAAAACCTTTAAGGATGGAGATTCTACCACCTCCCTAGGTAACCCATTCCAGTGCTTCACCACCCTTCTAGTGAAATAGTGTTTCCTAATATCCAACCTAGACCTCCCCCCACTGCAACTTGAGACCACTGCTCCTTGTTCTGTCATCTGCCACCACTGAGAACAGACAAGCTTCATCCTCTTTGGAACACCCCCTTCAGGTAGTTGAAGGCCGCAATCAAATCCCCCCTCACTCTTCTCTTCTGCAGACTAAATAACCCCAGTTCCCTCAGCCTCTCCTCGTAAGTCATGTGCCCCAGCCCCCTGATCATTTTTGTTACCCTCCACTGGACTCTCTCCAATTTGTCCACATCCTGTCTCTAGTGGGGGCCCCAAAACTGGACACAATACTCCAGATGTGGCCTCACCAGTGCTGAATCGAGGCGAATAATCACTTCCCTCGTTCTGCTGGCAATGCTCCTACTAATGCAGCCCAATATGCCGTTAGCCTTCTTGGCAACAAGGGCATACTGCTGACTCATATCCAGCTTCTCATCCACTGTAATTCCCAGGTCCTTTTCTGCAGAACTGCTGCTTAGCCAGTCGGTCCCCAGCCTGTAGTGATGCATGGGATTCTTCTGTCCTAAGTGCAGGACTTTGCACTTGTCCTTCTTGAACCTCATCAGATTTCTTTTGGCCCAATCCTCCAATTTGTCTAGGTCAGTCTGGACCCTATCCCTACCCTCCAGCATTTATACCTCTCCCCCTAGCTTAGTGTCATCCATGAACTTTCTGAGGGTGCAATCCACGCCATCCTCCAGATCATTAATAAAGATGTTGAACAAAACCGGCTCCATGACTAACCACTGGGGCACTCCGCTTGATACCATCTGCCAACTAGACCTCAAGCTGTTGATCACTACCCGTTAAGCTCGACAATCTAGCCGGCTTTTTATCCAAAATATTCAAATGGTCTTAATTATAATTTTTTTAGGGGAAGCAAACTCTGGCCTTGTGTGTCTATAAAACATTTTTTGGGCACTGATTAGGTAATGAATAAGTAATTAACAAGTATATTCAAAGTAAGTAATATTTACACTGACCTAAAGTCCAGTAGGACACTGCTTCCAGATGTGAAGAACTACTGTATATGGCATGGATATACATGAGATGAATCATCAGCTCTGCCAACCACCACCAAAAGAAAATGCGAACTATGCCCAGCAGTAATATGCAGAGGTTACTCTTCAAACTGCAGGCTTCTGGTCTCTTCATCTACAAGAAGAAATCAAAGTAAGTTACATTGTGTACAAATGACCAGACATTTCATTCAAATAGACTTTTTGATGCCAACTTTTAAAATTTAACTTCTTTTTATTTATCTGCATGATCAAGAGCACTATTTTCAGTGTGGTGTTTGGGGAATTCTCTATTTAACCTTTCAAACCAAGTCACAGTAATTAATCAAGTTAATGGAAACAGTGAGAAGGAGAATTTGAGTGATACGCACGACATGTTTTCAGTCACTCCCACAGGACTAGAAGCAGTATTGACAAGCACTCAGTTCCATTTTTGTCTGTTGAGGATCTTCCCACATGCGTTCAAATGGAGAAAAGGGACACTTCCCTTATATATCCTGTCTACACTACAGACTTGTACTTCTGCCAGTTCAAGCCACAATAGCTCAGAGCTTCCACATTAGCCATCCCGATTCAAGTGCATGGTGCACTGTCACCATACATGCAGCATACTTTGACAGCGCTACAGGCCTTGAATCTATCCCATGACGCAGCTCCCTGAAACAGGTGTATCATGTTTTCATCTGTCCACATTTTTGATTTGCTTTAATGGATGCTCCATATGGTTCAGTCCTGCAGGGGTATCTATGTATCCCAAAGAGGGCAGGAGATGATCACCCTATGCCCCCACATTATCAATTCAGATACCCTGTCACCCCACTGCCAGACAAATTCTGAGCCTGGGGGCAGCAAATATGTTGAATGCTAAAAGAAGGTTGAGGGGAGATATTGCTCCCTATAAATATATCAGAGGGATAAATACCGGAGAGGGAGAGGAATTTTTTAAGCTCAATACCAATGTGGATACAAGAACAAATGGATATAAACTGGTCATTGGGAAGTTTAGACTTGAAATTAGACGAAGGTTTCTAACCATCAGAGGAGTAAAGTTTTGGAATAGCCTTCCAAGGGAAGCAGTGGGGGCAAAAGATCTATCTGGCTTTAAGATTAAACTCGATAAGTTTATGGAGGAGATGGTATGATGGGATAACATGATTTTGGTAATTAATTGATCTTTAAATATTCATGGTAAATAGGTCTAATGGCCTGTGATGGGATGTTAGATGGGGTGGGATCTGAGTTACCCAGGAAAGAATTTTCTGTAGTATCTGGCTGGTGAATCTTGCCCATATGCTCAGGGTTTAGCTGATGGCCATATTTGGGATCGGGAAGGAATTTTCCTCCAGGGCAGATCGGAAGAGGCCCTGGAGATTTTCCGTCTTCCTCTGTAGCATGGGGCACAGATCACTTGCTGGAGGATTCTCTGCTCCTTGAAGTCTTTAAACCACGATTTGAGGACTTCAACAGTTCAGACATAGGTGAGAGGTTTTTTGCATGAGTGGGTGGGTGAGATTCTGTGGCCTGTGTTGTGCAGGAGGTCGGACTAGAGGATCATAATGGTCCCTTCTGACCTTCGTATCTATGAATCTATGAATGCCATCGTATTTGAGGTTGTTCAAGGAGGGCCTGATTTAATTATAATCCTCTAATTTCTAGAGAGCTGCCACACTTAGAAGAATACAAGTCCATTTTAATAAAACCTGTATCTGGCTCTGTGAATTGTACCCTAAGTACCTGATTCAGCAAAAAGTATCTGCTAACAAATAAACACAAGCTTCTCAAAGAGCATATGAAACGAAAACTTGATGTTTCTCTCAGCATGTATCTACCACTGACGTCCCTCATTTTAGTGTCTCTTCACGCATGGGAACACAGGAATGTAGGAACTGGCAGACTGGATCCGTCCCAAGTTCCATCTAATGCAGTATCCTGTCTCTAACAGTGACCAGCATCATATGCTTGGGTGTAAAGTGCAAGAACCCCACAGCAAGCAGAGGGACCTGGAGAACAGCCTCAAAACAAACCTACAGCACTAACATGTATTTTTAACCACACAAGTGTAACCATGTTATAGAATTTCCTCACTGATACAAGCTAACAGAAGTCACTCCAGGGAGATAAACAGAACTACAATATCTTCAATTAACAATCTATTCCCCTTTAACATCTGTTGGGTTAATTTTTTCCAAAGAAAACACTTTACCTTCAAACTCGTACAAAAACCCTGGAATTTAAAAATTCTGACAGGAAAAGCTACTAAAATAAAGCAAATTAAGAGACAAGAAATTTACTTTTCTCCTTAGTTTCTTTCAGTTCACCTTTAGGGGTAGGCTTTGAGTAGCTGTACAACATTTTGTTGTTCTCATAAAAAGGCATTAACTATCTTTGAAGCATTTAGTTAAATAGCCCTTGTAAAGGAAGAAATAACCTACCAGGTCATCTATTTTAAGGAAACCATTTTAATAAGAAAACCAGGCAGGGATCTTAAAGTAGATTTTTCAGTGCCTGAGGGACAGCTAGTAATAAAAATGTAGGGTTTTCACTCAAGGTGATCTCCCACAGAAAGCCTGACCCGAAGCCCACCGAAGATAATGGGAGTCTCTCAACTGACTTCAATGAGCTCTGGAAATAGGCTCAGAGACCCTAAACTCTATGGGCTCCTGACACTGTCCTGAGAGACTAAGGTATGCTTTAATATGCTGTGTAATAGGGCCAGGCATTGTCAAAGAACAATCATGGTATACACCAGAGGTGGCTGCATTTAAACCATCAAGTGATGCATATAAGCATTCATATATTATGTTTACAGTAACTTCCCTCTTAACATCCTCTTGCTTAATGTTGTTTTGATTTACGTTCCTGCTCAATTACAAAACACACTCCATTTAAAGTTGTGCAATGCTTTGCTATAACGTCGTTTGGCTGCCTGCTTTGTCCACAGCTGGCAGCCCCCCATCAGCTCCCCTACACCCCCGCCCCTCCGCACAGCACCTCCCATCTGCTGGCAGACCCTGCAGATCAGCGCCTTCCCCCATCTCCCACCGCTTCCTGCCCACGGCAATCAGCTGGCTTGCGGCGTTCTGGAGGGATGGGGGAGGAGCGAGGACACAGCGTGCAGGCTCCCCCTCCCTCCCCTGCCTCCTCCCCATGACAATCAGCTGGTTTGCGGTGTTCGGGAGGCAGGGGGAGCCTACGCACCAAGTCCTCGCTCCTCCCCCCACCTTCCTGCCCCCTGAACATTGCAAGCCAGCTGATTGCCGTGGGCAGGAGGGAGGGGGGAGGAGGGAGGACGCGGCGTGCAGAGTAAAGGGGGAGAAGGAGGGGAAGAAGAGATGCGTTAAGGGTGGGGGTTTGGGGGAAGGGGTGGAGTGAGCAGGCCGAGGGTTGAGCCCCCCGCCCCTGGTGCTTGCAGAGGAGGGGAAGCTGCCGCTGCGCAACGTGCTTCTCCTAGCCTACAGCATCCTCAGCCTCCTTGCCTGCCTCACTGTCTCCAGTGCCAGTGGGCTGTGCCTGTGTGGGGTAAGGCAGGGGACCCTCCTGACTATAGTACTGTACTGTACGGCAAAAAATCAATTTCCCTGGAACTAACTCTCCCCCCGCATTTACAGAAAGAATTTTAAGTTCTGGACGCATTATTTAAACGTAAACTGCATCTCTCCATAGTTTACCCATGATGTTGCTCTTGGATGCTGATGCTACTTCTTCCAACTGCAAAGCCTGCTGTGATTGTTAGTGGATCCCCCTGTACACATGCATCCGTGCACATATACATGCTCACATGCACTCCAAACCACTGGAAGGGCCCTGAACCAAGAGAACACCTGTGGTTCTGCTGCAGAAGGGCAGAGAATGCTATTTGCTGAGACTGACCAAGGGGTACACTAAGGAGGCAGGCAGGAGCCTCAGAGGCTACTACAGCCTTAGCAGAAGCAACTACTGGAGAAAGAGACAAACACTATTAGTTGTTCCCAGGCACTATAACCTTAAGAGAGTCCACATGTGAGAGACAAATTATAATCATCCTATATTTATCAATATCCTTAGATGCTGGGAAAAGCCAAAGGGAAGTAAAAACATTTTCCACATAGTGGCTATGGTAGTGGTAAATATTTGTTGAAGATAAGAAAGGAGAAGAGAAAAAGTAACAGTGTGTGATTTGAAACTCTCCTGTTTGTACCTAATACACTGGATTTATTGCTCAAAAACAATTTGTCGCACTAAACGCTTTACTCCTGTAACATTGCCACGGTCAGCAAGAGCTATGGCGATCTGCTGAGCAAGTGCTGGTCTCACAAGTTTAAGTTATATGGGGGAAGATTTAAATTTTGTAGTTGGCATGTTTCCCAGGATGCCCACCAAATTCTAGGACATTAACTGTATTAAATGCATTCATATACTAAGTCTCATTCCACATTCTCCCTGAAGTAGGTTAGAATATGATCTACTGTTTAGTAGGAAACCAGCATTGCCTTCCGGACTCACACACAATACAGCATGCAAACCAAAGAACACTACAGATGTTGAGCTTTAATTTTCAAATGCCTCCCTTTTGTGAGGCAGTTAAATTTTCACATGCATCTGTTTGTGCATGCAGAAAGCTACTAACAGAAGCCAACACACATTTACACACCTAAATCAGGTTTGCACATGAATATTTTGCATACTGTACAAAAGACAGACCCTCTGAAATTTTGGGTGGAAGGATCAAGGTTTCAACTGGCATCCACAAACGTATACAAATATGGGTGTTTGCATGTACAAATTGGGAAGTTAGGTTCTAATATGGGCTACATGTATTTGCGTACATAACACTCACAAATTCTGCAGGTGAATTTGTAGAGGCTGGTTGACATTTTTGACCTACTGAAACTGCCATGTCTTTGCAGGTGTTTGTACAGTGCCTGGCATAAAAGGGCCTATAATTATTGGGTGGGGCTTCTGGGCACAGCTGTATACAAAAATTAAACATTTTATTAAAGCTTATGTTAAAGTTATCTACAGCACGGATTAATAAAAAAGTTTCTATTCACCTGGGTAGAATGCTTAAATTATCCAAAGATAGCAAGTTTGGTATAAAAAGTCATAAAATGCACATAATCCATAATCTACAATATCCCAAATTAGGGTAATAAATTTAACAGTACCGTTTAAATATCAGTATCCATGGAAAGTCATACTAGAAATAACTTGTGAAAAATAAATAATGTAACAATAAATATAAATTGCCCCTCAGTAATTGAGAATTTAGGGTAAGTTATCCCTAAATAAATACGATCTATTAAAAAAATATTTCAGCTACTTTCCTGTTTTCTCTTCTCATTGGCACTCTGTCTCATTTCTCCTGGTGTTGCCGCTGTCTGGTGACATGTTCTAAATAAATGTCCCTTGACCACCTGATGGTCCGACACCATGAGTCGCCGCATCAGCCGGGCATAGCGCTGACCGATTCCGCATTCTCGCACTCTTTACTGGGATCCCTTGTGCCCACAGCTCCAACGATCAGTGCATATATTTGAACCTCATAACCCCCAACATTCAGGGCATCATCCGGTGGCGTATTTCTCCTTTTTTGAGCTTGGGGATCAAAGACGGCCACAGTCCTGTTCTCAAAAGGAACTGTGACATCCACTATGAGGATCCTCTTCTGTACCTTGTTAGTAATGACGATGTCTGGTCACAGGTGACTGTCCATTCCAGGGATAGTGGAGTTCACGCCACCCTTCCCCACAGGTAGAGGGACAGCCTTGATTAAGCGATCTTGGATGGTGCTGTGGCACAGCTGCCAGATGCAGACTACTATTAATAAAAGGTCAAACTATCCCATTTTTGCAAAGCAATTATAACAAAGTAAAAGCATTATTACTGAAAGCTCTCTGCCATAGTTTTGCTATTTTTCATTTTCTGCAACTCCATTTTCCAGCATGATAAACAGCAACATTCTTCTCACTCCCAAGATTAATAAAGTGTTTCTGCAATTCTCCTTCTTTTTTATAACAACAGCCATAAACATACTTTATACCTCATGCGCCTGGATAGAGCTACTGAAAATTGCTCATTAATTATCATTCAGACTCCTCTCTATATCTGCCAAGTCACTACCCCTCCTCATTTAAGTCGCTCCAACAAATGCAGTTCTTCTGCAACACCTACAAGGGAGTCAATAATATGAATTATTTAATAACCTTATCTTCCTTTTTAAATTTTGTTTAAAAATCAAATCTTGCAGAACCACCAAGATAGGCATATGCATACTTCAAATGAAATCATATTGCAGTAACCAGCATCCTTCTCTACTGTTTGTCTCTCCCCAACTCATTGTCTCATGCCTAAAATTTAGGTCTGTTTGTGGCAGGGACAGTGTCTGCTATGTTTTCTTTGAAATGATTAGCATGCTTTTGGAGCTATAAAATGATACATAATAAGGAAATATTTCCTCAGTCTTCATCTAAGCTAACATTAAAAGGTAAACACCATCTTCATTTGACTTTTCTCCCCACCAGTTTTGTTCTTCTCCTGAAAAGGGCTTTGTAGATGCACAATTGATTGCCTTGTTCTTAGTGAAGTCTAGAAAATTACTTGATAACTTGTTACTTCTTTCAATGAGTTTTCCAGATGCTATTGCTCTTCTGACTCATCTCCCTTAATGACATCTCACTGGCAGTGAGTACTTTGAAGAGACCAAGTTTCTTCAAAGTACTGAAAAATCACTTGACTCAGCCCCTTTAATTCCTCTGGCACTTCTGTCAGTCACAGTTCAATGCAGAATCAGTGTGTGTGTTCATTTTTCTATTCAAAGCCACAAAGGGGAACTGGACACCTGATTCCTATTCATTCTAATGGAAAATGAGTGTCCAAATGTCGGACATACCCACAGAAAAGAAAACAAAGCTGTGCACAGGCTAGTCTACCCACGCTAGCTTGAACCCAACAAGCGCAAACAACAATAGCAGCAAAGACACCACAGTGCGGGCTTCAGTGTGGGTAGTACAAGGCTGGCATGGACCCTGCGTACATTCTTTTCTCGCTAGCCTGCTCTGAAGGTTGTGCAGCACTGTCTTCACTGCTATCATTATCTGCACTAGCTGGATTCAAGCTAGCTTATGCTGGCTAGCCCACGTACAGATTTTGCTGTAGACATACCCCAAATTTAGGTCACTTCTACTGATTCTTAAAAGTGTAGCATATTCTACTTTTGTTAACTGTATTTTCATCATGTATCTCTTTAGTAAGGGAATCTTTTTCTCCACTGCACCAGGTGACAAGCATCTCTCTTCCTGTCACTGAGCCTGCCCAAGTTCACTCTAATGTGATTAAATTCATTTTAGCCAGGTGGGAGGAGGATGGAGACAGAGAGAGAGAGAGACTATCAGAAGTACAAGCCAGTCACCAAAAGTTAACCACATCCCTAAGTAAAGCGTTGGAGTAATATCTAGCTGGTTACAATGGCACTCACTTGGACAGATCCATGCACATTGCTTACAGTTATGGAGTTACCAGAACATAGAGGCAGTCCCTAGTATTTTCTTTCAAACCAAGCGTTAATCATTCCACACAGGACTAAATTAGTTTTCTGAGAGTACATGCTGCCTTGAGGTTCCATCTGCTCTATTGATGGTGGAGGCTATTTTATTATCTTGTCTTCCTTTGAGATGCACAGCAATTATGGATTCAGAACTATAACTATGCTAGACCCTGTTCTTGCCTCTGTTCAGCGTCCTGGTGTGTCACAAGTTAGCTTTTCATTGATGCAATCCCCATACACTGTAAGTACCTTGACTTTTATAAAATTTTAACTGCAAAGCATATCTCATTGCTGTATTTAGTGACCAGCTGGTATGTCTGTGCTACTATTGCACATGCCTTGTACCTTGAAATTATCAGTCCCTCACAGTACACCTACGCACCAAGTGCCTCGGGTAGAAATGTTCATTTGCAATGGTTTCTACAAATATAGTCTTTATTAAAGGTGGCTGATTGATAGCACTGAAACCTGAAGTCTATGCCTCTCAGGAGATCAGACACAGCATGCACACGCATAGCAAACGGGCAAGCTCACCCAGGCCATATCACCAATGTGACTTGGTATTGCCAGGCTGTGAGAGTATTACTGCCTTCATGCCATTTCTACTGAGACTTATCTAGGATGCCAATTGGTGCCAATAGTGGTGAAGATTTCTGTGGTGTGGGCTCCTAGCCATTCAGAGAACTGGACTGAGGTCATCCACTCATTTCATGTAAGCTACCAGAGAGACACAGGACACCACAGAGCCAACTAATGACTTTTGCTTACTACCAATCTAGGCTTTTATCTGAAGTGGTTGCCTAGAGGTGAAAGTCTCTGTCCTGTTACTATTCTTGCACTATCCAAGTCCGGGTAGCAATGTCCTGCATTTCTCAAAGTGAGAGGTGTGAATGATTAGCCAAACTGGATGCTCAATTTTTCTTCAGAGTCTCAGCTTTCATTTTAATTAAAAATTAGTCTTTATGTGTTATGGTTTCAAAGAAAAGCTTTAAACTATGAAACAAGTGTAACCAACGCAGAGACATGTCATGAATTTGTAGAGCACCTGAAACAGCAGTTCTGAGGTTTAAACTGCCATTTATTTGAATGGATAGTAACTCATATCCCAGTGATGATCATTTACATGGCAACATTGTTAGTTTTTTCACTGCTCACCAAAGCATAAGAAAGGAGAGAAAGAATCTTTTCATGAAGAATTACGACAGAGTCCCCTGGGAGAGGGGGGGGCATAGAAGACGAGCCTAGGAGATGTATAAATTAAGATGAGATGACCTTTAACACCACATGGCAGTGTTTCAGGCACATGATTGGTTTCATTTATTTATTTTTTTTTAAAAGGGGGTCTCAGCTGTCAAAAGTTTGGAAATAGAAGTTTAAACTATTTATCAGCAGCTTTCAAACCGGCGTCAGGGGAAAATGTGGTCCAATGAATACTCATCAACTGCCAGCTACGACACATTCAATGCAACAAAATGAAGGATTTGTGAACAGCTGAAGAAAGATTTTATCACTCATATACACATGATGACCCTATAATTTCTGTTTCCACTGCACCTGTGTAGGATGGTGGGAAGGGTTTACCTTTTCTTATCATTTTTCATATGCTACATATGGTAGAGTGCCCAGAAAACACAATAAATTAAGAATGTTCTCTATCTTAAGACCCCCAAATCTGGCACCTCCAAGACTTTCCTGTAATTTTGGCTTTACAGAACTTAAACACCTGGTTCAGGATAAGGATAAGCATCACAAATTTTCTGGGGACTAATACTGAAAATTCTTTCATTCTTATTTACGTGTAATTTTCTAGCTGACTTTCAACTTGGCTTTGTTTAGTGCATAAGCTTGAACTGAGTCCAAGCATCAAAATCTCTCTTACATTGGTATCTGCTGTTCAGGAAAACAACAATATTGGAACGCTGGAATTCCCATCTTTGTATGGAAGACAGTAGGGCTGTATTTTTGTTCAGCACTTAGATACTATGATGATGGGCATGTTAGAAACACAACAGGCATAGATGGACCTGTTGTCATGCAAGAAAAACTGAAAATGATAAAGAGCAATTTATTCATTTTCTGGTAACTTTATTTGAATAAGGTGTATTGCCTGTGATACACACAACAGAAAGATATCTATTAACAGTGTCAAAAGTTCCCTCACTGACTTGCTCAAAACTAACCTGTCTCTATATCACTGTTGTATACCTTGATGTTGTCAAATTCAGTGATAGATGTATTGTTTAAAGCAACTAAATTACTTTGTTTTTCTAAAGCCCACATGGAAATAGAAGTCCCTTACAACATCCAGGAAGGAGAAAATCATATATTAGACTCAGTTATGGACACTGGGCACTGAAATCACAAATTGCATGAATGAAAACTACTACATTCCCACTGTGGGTTTTCTAAGGTATCCGGTTGATTGAAAAAAAAATATCTATTTCAAAAAGGAACTAAGATATTCGTATCTCCAAGCATTCACAGCCTCATGCAGAAGATAAATAAAAAAATATATGTGGAAAACTAAAGCTCTGAGTTTAAATCAGCCCCATCTTTACCCCGATCCCTAGATTTTTAGACCTATTTGGACATTTTCCTTCAACCTGTCACTCAATCAATGAAACAGATACTCAGTTTTTAACCACTAGTTTTTTGTGAATTCAGTATTATTCTATGGCTGATGTGTAACCAGGTAATACCTAAGCTTGTGTTCTCAGTGCTCCCCTCTTTCCCGCATGCAATGTACTTCAAGCCATACTAAAAAGGGGAAGATGAACACAGAAAATATACTTAATGTTAGTGTGTTTGAAAATCTCATCAATGAGAATTTTTTTTCAAGTAGATAACTGTAAATGAAACTTTTAACTCAGACTCGTCTGCAAGGAGCATTTTAAAATATGTTATCAAAAGAATCATCTGAAGTAATGGATTAAAGGGAATTTTAGGCTCTGCCTATCCAAAATGTTCACCTAATTAATGACACCACCTCTCAAAAGATGAAAGAATCTGCTCTCCCACTCCCCCACCCCCCATCTCTTTCCCATTTTAATTTAATATAGCTTGAATACATACATCTGGCAGCTGGAAAGAGGTCACCAATTTGTTTAGCAGCTTTTCAGATGTTATTTTCAAGATATAGGCCTGAGCTTCAAAGTCTGGATCCAGAACCAAAATCTTCTGAAGTTTAGGGGATGTTTAATAATATGTAGTTTTAGCTCAAGACCCCCAACTAATTTTCACGCTTTTGTCTTCCTTCTTTCAGAGCCCATTCTGGCCAATTTATCAAAGTGCCCAGCGCTGTCAACCCCCACATTAAAGGTAATATGTTAGGGTGCTGGGAATCTTGCAGGAAGTGCACAGCACCTCAGAGGATTTAGCCCTCAGTCCACACCAGATGTATCAAAAACCAAGAGCTGAATCAGCTTGAAAGTGCCGTTACCTGCTTAGTAAATTCATTGAAGGTCATAATGGGTCCATTGTGGAACACAGGATAGTAGAACATGTAGGCCAGCATCCAAAAGAATGAGTAGTACCTCTTCTGGGTAGAGCCATGCCAGCAGTATTCAAGGCTGAAACTAGTGTAGTAGAGGCAGTGAACAGTCAGGGTGAAGAGCAGCAAGTAGTACTCATTTTCAGTGTCGTACCACCCTCTCTGCAAAACAAAACAGAGAATGGTGCGATAGCTACGTTTATAACATGATAGGATTTTGATATCAAACAATCAACATTCTTACTGGCACTCCACTAGTCCCTAGGCCATCATCAATAAAGGGCAGTTAATATAGACTATCTCAAACTATGGCGTGCGCCTCCCTGGGGAGGCACCAGCACATAGTGGGGCGGCACTATTTACACTTATTTCCTTGGCATATCAGGGTTTCAGGCTGAGCGAAAGCTGAGACTGGAGCTGCTAGATGATACTGCTGGTAGCCTCAGTAGTTATGACAAGACTGCAGTTCCGGCCGCCCCAACAGAGGCCGCTGCAGGGCTTGCTGGCTCCTGCAGACAGAGGCTGCTCCCTGCCTGTCTAGAGCGAGAATGCTGCAGCCCACATGGGCCAGTGGAGTAGCAGGAAGGTGTCTCAGTGGCAGCAGCTGCCTGCTCCTTTCGTTCTCCTGCACCGGGGAAGGGGAGACACAAAGGTGAGCTATGTATAGAGGCCAAGGGCAGGAAATTCTCAATGTAATTAACAGACTTTGTGAATGCCCACATGTCAGTGAACTGTGTTTGGACTGTAACATCTATATTGTAGTGGATTTGATAGCCCTCCACCCCATCCCACCATTTGATAAGATCCTGTCCTACTGCACCATGCATTGGAACCAAAGAGAAATGAGTTTGTCAGTCCTAATAAAAGTGTCTTTTGGAGAGAGGATAAATCTATTCACAAGCGAAGAACAGTTTCTTCAAATCCATAAGCCCGTGAAAGGAAGCAGAGGATGAAGATAGCAAAACGGAGTCTACGCCAGTCAGTTAAAGGATGGTTAGCGACCATTGTTTTGGCACAAATCCAACTGTTAGAGCAATAGGCTTCATTTTCCAATTCAGAAACCCACAGTCATTAAAGAGAAACTGCCAAGCTTGACTAAGCAACTCTGGGATATGAAACAAAAATCTGCATTTTGAATTAGAGCGAATACATCTCTCTTGAAGTAGAGAGCATTAGTGAAGCACTTGTTTATCATATATTACGCTCCATCAAAATAACCTTTATACATTAAGGCATATAATTTCATTTTGATGCACAGGGCTTTATGCACATAACACCAATCAGCATGACAAGGGATAACCCCCATTATTTCCCATGAATAATGCCATATTTCAAGAAGCAGCAGACATGCTGAATCTAATTTTGAGCTAGACCTCAAATCCAAAAACTCCAACAACTGGAGGTGTGGAAGGCGGGGGTTCACCTTTAATTTTTGGGGGGGTTTTTTTGTTTGTTTGTTTTTTACACACATTGCAAAAAAATTTGTAGGCTTCTTACACAAAGGGTTAGGTAGGTAATATACGTAATCATCCTCCTGATGGATGTGATGCAAACATATTCGGACCTGGGTGCCTCAGTATCAGAAATATGTTGACAAATTTGAGGGATTCAAAAAAGAGCAACAGAAATGATGAAGAGTCTCGAGGAACTAGCTCATGAATAAAAACCGAATACAGGCAAAACCAATTAAAGTATTCAAAGGGTGTAAACACCAGAGAGAGTGGAATGTCTAGGGTTTGTGCAAGGGATCGAACTAGGAGCAACAGATTAAAAGGAAGTCTAAATATCTGGAAGAATTTCAGTTATAGCCATTAGACTGTGGAAGAGGGAGTGGCAGAAAAATCCATATCATGAGGTATACTATAGGGTACCGCAGTATCAGTGTGGGTACCTACAAGGGACTATTTCTTCAACAATACCAAAAGGATGTGTACTAGTGTGCTTTAGGGTGTCAAAAAAGACCATGTTGATGCCTTGGATTACCATTAGCAGGGACCTGGTGGGAAGATTTCTGTCTCCTTTTCTTAGAGGGTGCCCGAGAAGGTGGCCACTTTTTATGTTCCCCAGAGGAATGATAGTGTGTGCTACCCTTGTCAGATAAGATTTCAGAGAAGGAGCCTCTGTGGAAGAAGTGGAAGAGGCACAAAACCAAGCAGTTGTAGGTGCCAGTGCATTTTTTGAAGACGACGGCTCCGAAGTCCAGAATGCCCAAATCTGAGGCCAGTCTCACATATTTATCTAATGGGAACAGCTTCAAGCGAGCTTCTCTCACTTATTTGAAAACTAAATAGAGCATTTGGACCCTCACCTAAACAAAACAAACTTTTAGAATGGCTATCATTAAGGAGAATGGCCATGTGGCACG
Source organism: Eretmochelys imbricata (assembly GCF_965152235.1). NCBI lineage: Eukaryota > Metazoa > Chordata > Testudines > Cheloniidae > Eretmochelys > Eretmochelys imbricata. The sequence continues at coordinate 168,107,340 of NC_135574.1, forward strand.
AAGAGCAATATTTGAAACAAGGAGATTTCTGTTCAGCCACAGACATAAAAAATTATTTTAAAAGTTACACAGATGAAACCTAACTGTAAACAATACTTAAAACCTATGAAAAGCTAACCCTAGTACTACTGCTATCAACTAACCATATCCAGGAGTTACAAGAAAAACTAGGTAAATTAGGCTGCGGAATAAGGACACTGGTAATTCCTTCATCTCTCAGCCAAGGAAGGAACAGAGGAAGTTGGCCCTACTCTGTCCTTTCATGCCCTCAGGAGAGGGGCACAGCCATCGGTCAACACTGCTGCCCAAAAGACTACGATCTCTGCTACATGGGGCAATGCACATCAAGAGTTGTGTACGTATAAACAATCACTCTACTATAAATGTTAACTTTTTATGTCAACTACTGGTGCAATGTAGGCATAGAAGCAGGTCTTGGGCCCTTTTCAGGTGTGGGATGGCATCTGAAAGGGAAAGCATGATCAGAAAAAATTCCCTCTTGACTCCCTGAAAAGGCACCTGGCTCCTTCCAAACACGAAAATGAATAATACCTCTTTAATTTATTAAATTTCATATAGTCATTCAACTTTTTCTCAAGTCTTACTATATGAGTCTACTATCTCAACTAGAATCCCATTCCACCTATTCACCACTCTCTCTGCAAAAGGTCCCCAATTCTTTTTTAATATGTTCCCTCCTGCACCTAATTGTAAGACCTTTAGTTCTGGCTTGTTCACCAACCTCAAAAAGGCTATTCAGTCTTGATTTTATAACAATCCTTGACTAGTTTAAGTACGTCACTTATGTTGCCTTTTAACGTTCTCTCAGGACTAAATAATCCAGATGCTCCTCATCTGTAAGAAAAACAGGAGTACTTGTGGCACCTTAGAGACTAAAAATGTATTAGCGCATAAGCTTTCTTGGGCTACAGCCCACTTCATCAGATGCATTGAATGGAACATATAGTAAGAAGATATATATACACACATACAGAGAAGGTGGAATCTGCCATACAAACTGTAAGAGGCTAATTAATTAAGATGAGCTATTATCAGCAGGAGGAAAAAAACTTTTGTAGTGATGATCAAGATGGCCCATTTAGACAGTTGACAAGAAGGTGTGAGGATATTTAACATGTGGAAATAGAACCTCATATGTAAGACCACTCATTTCATTCATCAATTCAGCTGCTCTTTAGAATCCTTTGGGAGGAAAGGCATCATAACAAGGTAATTTGAAGACAATGACGACAATAATAAAAGCAAGCAGAGCTGTAGATAAATGGTTTTGAAATCCACAGACAGCAGTTTTAATTAAAACATAGCCAGGGCTTAAAGAAAGAGGGTAAATCAGATTAGTTTGAGCATACAGTATAGTTTATTGCATTCAGTGATTTCATCTATTGTTTAAAAAAGAACAAGGAAGCTGCAATGGAGAGCAAGGCTCTTCTATCTGCCTCATAGTTCTCCTCTCAGTTTACACCAACATGAAACTCTGTAGAACAACCTTGTTATGCATCTAGTTATCTTTTAGTACTCAGGGCCACAACACACCATGACAATACATATGAGAGACAGCCCACTAGAGGGAGTTCTCAGCAAGATTAACATTTCCAAATGAGATGCTACAGTCAAAGACTGTACCAACACCTACTGCACCTTAGCACCTAGAAAGTTCTTTTGAGCCCATCTCTGCCTAGGCAAAACTAAAAGTGATTTGGCTGATAAGGGTTTTGCAATAAAACGTTGTCCAAGATCATGATAAATAAATACCATACTTTGATCACGCTAAAAAATTACCTTTGCTTCTTCCACAGCTGGTACTCGCAAAGTTGATAACAAAAGTAGTGAGCACAGCCAAGTCAGGACTGCTGTCTGAAACTGAGCCACGGAAAATGAAATGGCTATATGTAGCAAAATCACTGCCAAGCCATTGATTCCTAATAGAAACCAGCAGGCCACCATCCCGTATGTCATTAGACACCAGGGTTTGTACTGGAACAAAAGAAGAGATTTAAAATAATAGAAGTAAAATATTTAAAATAATAGAATATTATTTTTAAATAATAGAAGTAAAAATTATTAAAACAGCCCCCCTAAAACATATTTACCTAAACAAACCTGTATGTTTTTAATAAATGGCAAAAATAAATAGACACAAAATACCAATCTGAGAATAGTACTAATGCCTAATGATCTAAATATCAGGTGTGAAATACAAGGACTCCCCGGAACCAGAGGTTTAAATTCTGATAGGATCAATTAATCGTTTTTTTCCTCTTCAAGTTAGAGAATCTGAGCTCCACACAGTTTTTTCTGTGAGGGCCCTTTAGATGAGACATTAACACTGAAGCATTCGCTGCTCTGCATGGACATTAAAGATCATTTGATGCTATTTATATGCTTAGAGGAATTGCCCCAGTGTCCCTGCCCACGTTTCTTTCCCCTCATTGTTTTATAGTTTGCTATGTGCGGGTGAGCTGTACTACTGCCACCTCCCACCTAACAGGTTGATTCTTGTATAAAACTCTTTGCCTCCACCATTTGCTACTATCAAAAATACTCAAAGAAGAGAGTTGGACATAACTCCTTCAGGAGCCAATCAGTGTTGCTCTGTGCATCAGTCATGGGACAGCTAGAGAAAAGCAAGAGTTGCTTTCTCCTCCACCAAGGACTAAGGCAGGGGTGCTGGAACTAGGGGTGCAACAGCACCCCCTGACTTGAAGTAGTTTCCATAATATACAGAGTTTACAGATTTGTTCAATGGCTTTCACCACCCCCACTATAAAAACTGTTCCAACACCATTATCAGGCCTGCCAGCCCAGGAAACTAGGGGACCAAACTTGGATCTGTCCAAACACAGACCACTAGGCCCAGTGTTTCCCTCCCAGAGAAAATCCAACAGAAGGAGCAGGCTTTTCTTGAAGCTCTGCATGTTCTCACAGATTTGCCCCTTATCCTCCCCTTTAACAGGAGGGATGTGTGTCCTTATGGAATGGGGAGGGCACACGACTAGCAAGCCTCACAGATCCCTGCTGAGCCTCACAGCTAAATGAAGAGCAATCAGCACCGGCACCTGACCACATTCAAGACCTTCTTCATAAGCCTCATCCTGGCAGGACCGGCACACTGACACTCACCTCATAAGGTTCCCACACGGAACACAAGGTCAGCAAGTGATCAAACTTTTGAGATAGCGCAGCACCTCGATTGTGGAATTTGCTCCCCCTGGATTTCTACCTCAGCCCTGTCCTCACTGCTTTAAAACTGAAAATCTCTCTGAAAAGCAGTGTTAATTTTTAATTACATTCAGACCAGTCTCCCCTCCACACCCCCTTTTCATTGTTAATGACACCAAATATTGTTTGCTTAATTATTTCAATAGGATTGTATTTTAACTTATTTGTGAACCACCAGGAGCACTTCAGTGAGGGCACTTTCTAATTACAATTATTATATGCCATATTGTGCCCTATCTAGGCTTTTCTGTAAGCAGATGGCTAGGCAGATACACATAAATGGGTGTGCATTTAAATCTGATCAGTGTGTTTATAACAAATGCAAAACACTGTATTAGTGTGTTAGGATTATGAATTTAAATATGCAGGAAATGTCTCAAATAGGCAGACCAGGAAACCTACAATAAGAAACTTTTGGTTTTGTTAGCTAAAATTTAATCAGCTTCATAGGTTCTAAGACAATTTGCACATGCACTCTCACAGTGCATTGCTGCATGGGTTTATATTAAAACACATCAGTATAGCACCAATGCTAAGCTCTTCAGGGGAAGGTTCATGTCCACCTATAAACATACACATACAGCACCTAGCACAACACAGCTCCCATCCTGACTGGGGTCTCTCCATGTTACCATAATACAAATAATAATCATAATAATAAAGTCTTATTTGTTCATATTCTTTGCCTTAAAATTTTGAAAAAATTAAGTTTGCCTGTATTAATGGCAATAAAAATATATTTTAAAAAAGAAATGGCAGTTTAAAATCCTGCAACATAACGTAGGAGTTTTATGGATTTTTCTGGGGTCTCTCAAGAGGGCTACAGGGTTTCTAAGGTAAGGACAGTAGTATGTGTAGTAAACATCTGAACTGAGAACATTATCCTGACATGTTCAACATGCATCAGCAGTTCCTTGAAGCTCTTGAAGTTGCTTGTCTGGATGTCTGTGTCTCTCTCTGCCTTTCTTTAAGCAGTGTTTGAGGCTGAAAATAACATCAACAAGGTGCTAAGAAGAAACTACTGAAGTGATTCCAACTGTGAAAAGAACCCTCTTGCTGCTTTTTACATAATTTGAAATCTAAACAATGCACATAAACTTATGTAATTACCCATTATAAATCTGAACTCAAAAAATGTAGAGAGAGTCGCACTGAGAATCACTTTAACACAACAGTAGCTGAGACCCCTCCACAAAATTGGGAAAAAGGTGTTCTTCTAGTGCATCTAAACTTTGGCTCCTCTATGAGCATTCAACTCAAATACTGATATGGAGCTTCCTATTAGTGTGACTGTTTAGTACAATTGTTAGATTCTCTTTTCTCTAGTTTTCCATATTTTAAATAATTTCTTCCTGCAAAGCATTACAAGAAAACTGAAATCCATGTCTCTAGGACAGGACATGACAATTAAAGAATCACATGACACAGAAGACCAGTGAACTATTCACCGCAAGACATGGGGCTAATAATTAGAAGTGAACAAATGTGACTATAAATTAGTTACTCAAATATTCCTTGATTATAATTAAGTTTATGGCTTCTACACTATTAGCATCCATCATATTTACACAAAATGTTAGCAAATAAATTCCATCGTAGATATTTACAAGGTTAGATCCTCTATCTCTTGTGGACAAACTGAAGAAGGGACTAAAACTGGCATATGTTTTCAAAATTATTCCTTCTAATGGGAACACAAGGCTTTCCAACCCCATGAATCTGCAGGATCCATGACTAAGATACCCCACACCCCGAAGATCTTCTGTAACACCTTGCTCTGGTTCCCAAAACCCTAGAAGAAAAGTCCCTGCAGAGCACCTGCACAGTGGTATGTATATGAATAAGCACAGTATATCTGCAGTTACACTAGCTTGGATAAAATTACCAGGGCCATCATTCTGAATGCTTAAGGGCAGAAACTGATCCTCACCTGGAGACAAAACATCATTTCCCCTTTACATTATTACACAATTAAGTACAGTGAAGATATTCTTAAATATTTGACACGTTGCACTCTCAGAGACAAGATGAATCAATGGCCTATTCAACTGTGATGATTCCTGTGAAGAACATTTTCTTATTATGATTACCACTACTACACTTCTTGCCCTTCACCTGCCATTTTCAAAAGACTAGTTCATTACATTCACCTTCTTTTTCTTACATCCACAGCATCAATGCTTTTAAGTTTACGCTCAATTTACAGAAGATCACCCAAGTTCTAAGAAAAAAGCTAGCACAAAGAAATAAAAAAAGTGATGCAAGATCACAGGCAGTATCATGACAAGATCTCCGCAGGGAATCCCCAGTGTTCAAATACAGATTCCATGGACCATAACTGCTGGCAGTCACATCTCCATCCTATCTGAGACAATCTCTTTAGGGACTCAAAGGAGCCTTATAAAACCTCTCAACTGAAACTGCTGAAATACCTGGTGTTACACACTCTGCACTGCCCCCAAAGCACAAATGTTTGGCATTCTATAAAGAAAGGTTTTGTCTTTATTAAAAAAACCGTCTGCATAATGAAGCAGATCAATAAAAGCAGAATAATAGGGTTATTAAATTATTCTTTTCTGAGATACAACATGATTATGATTCAACTTCAGATTTAAAGTTCCATGCAATTTCATCTCTGATTAATGCTAAGGAACTATAAGCTGGTCCCCTTCCTCTCTCTGTAAACCAAAAATATGATTTATTAAAGGACACCCCATTTTTACATACTAAATTGCTGAAATTATTATAGGCAGGGCTGGTAACACCACCTATTAAAGTTACATGACACTTCCCATTATTTGATCCTCGTTTTCAGTTACTTATATTTTTGCCAAATACTAACTGCGTGGGCTGAAATTTTTGATTCTGGACATCAGTCTCAGGCTGAAATTTTTGGGAAATTTCAGCAAAAATAATTCAGCCATATTCAAGAACAAGGAAAGATTTAGCGATGGAGGGTTGAATTAATTTGATGACAGGGACACTGATGGAGAGGAATTGAGCTAAGCTGCTATTGAGGAAGTTGAAAGTGATCGATGGCAGCAAGAAGGGCAGGATTTGTTTTCATGGCAGAGTAAAATGATAATATGCAGAGATAACTTGGGTGGTGTTAGCATAGAGAACAGGAAGAGCTGGTAGATGGACTGATTTGATACAGAGGATAGAAGCGATTGGGAAAGATGGTAAGAGTTTGTGATGGAAGGTATAAAACACTTCCCAAAATGGAAACGTGCCTGAGTGTTTGTTACTTCCTTATTTATCATCTCCTTTATGAAATTATGGAGGCGGGGAGTGAACAAATCCATTATATCGGCTCCAAACTTTGGCAGTCCTCAAGTCATTTCTTGCACTGCTACTGAAAATTAATAGGACCAGCACAACCACTGAGAAGTTTCATACAGCCTCTATTCCCCCGCCCCACCTTAAATCAACCTACCACAAAAAAGTTTCCTTCTTTTCCCCCTCATTTGTGGATTTTCCCTCCAAAATTTCAATGATCCAGAACAGGTAATATTCAGTCCTGCAAAAGTGCCTGAAATGGCATTCCTATAGGATAGGAACAAGAGTTTCAAAGCAGCTTTCTAATGGTTCTATATAGCCATAGAAGGTCCCAGATATTAGACATTAAAATTGCTACATTTTTATATACAGCTTAGTCACTTTATAATCCTCCCTGTCCTCTGAGTTCTGAAAATGTGGGTTTATGGTACTAAGGGGGGCTGTCTTTGCAGACTGAGGGAGATGAAAAATTTTCCCAGTTGAGCTTGGCCAGAAAACATAATTTGTATCCTCCAGGAAAGTCCAATATTTGGTCTTGTCCTGATTCAGGACCAAACAAGAAAAAAAAATATAATTTTTGTAGAATGAAATATTCACATGCAAGCGTTGAAATGAAATGTTTTGACACTGTGAAATTAAATATCTAAATGAAATGTCAATTGGAACAGACATTCTGAATTGACATTTCACTTTAAAAAGGACATTTTAAGTTGAAATATCAATTTGAAATTTACTGTTTCTATTTGAATCAACTCCTCAAATAGAAATGGTTCAGTTAAAATAAGCACCTAAAAACAAAGCAAAATGTTTGGATTAAATGATGCTTTGGAAAAAATTAAAGAATTCATTAAAATAATTCCAATATTTTCCAGTGTAAAATTTCAGTTTCAACAACTACATTTTCCAATGGAAAAAACCTACCTCGGACATCTCTTCTCCACAGCACATATGGGGGAACAGAGTTACACTGTACTAGGTCTGTGGTATAATTGCCCATCCATGCAGAGACATGCTGCTTTTGGCTATCATGTACCTGCACAACGTGTATCAGATTTGGTCCCAAATATCCTGCATATCCAAGTCCTCATTATCCAACATCACTTTTGAGTATTCTCACAGGAAAGTATTAAGTTCCTAAAGATAGGCCCAGTTCTCTCAACCTTACTCACAATGAGGTGTGCTTTATTTATGTTGATTTAAATGGGACTGCTTCCTCATTTGAGTAAAGGTGGCAGAACTGGGCCATAAATAATTATATCTCCTAGATACAACTTGTCAGAATTTTTCATTCTACAGAATATACTTTTCAACAATTTGTAATATAAGTGTTCTGTTTTCCAGGTCTCACAGCGAACTGAAAAAATATAAGGTGCACTCCTGCAAAACACATGCATTCATACCTTTTCCATAAAGAGCCTTGACATCTGAGATACCATTAGATGGCCAAGCAGAAGCCATATTATACGTTCCTTTCCCCATTCCATCCAGAAGCTCCACTCAAAGTCTGTGGGATCCTAGAATACATAGTGAATTGACTGATACATGTTTCAAAACTGGGTGCGGTGGGTGAGTGTACTGATGAAACAGAGGGAAAGGTTTGAATAGAACACAAAGGTTTATGATCCAATACCACAGAGTGTCGTCTGAAGGGAATCTACACATATTGTTAAAGTAGCAGGGTCAGATTTTCTGAGGTGATGAGCATCCATAATTCCAAATTCTTTCAATTTGTTTAAAATTTGTGGAACCATTTCTATTAGTCTTATATCTTGTAAAACCAAAATTTGGGGCCAAATTTGATTTGACGGTGACCCTCCTTTAATTTTCCCACCAAAGCATCAAACATTTTCAAACTATAAAATATACGCACAAGCACATAAATACATGTATCATCTCAGCACTGAAAAATGTAGATACAAGTGAGGAAGCACAGACTCAGCACAGAATAAGATTCCTGATTTTAAGGGCTCTCTCTCTCTATTCATCAGTATTTACTGAATACCTACGTGGTATGTTCACAGTAATGAGATTTCTCCAGGAGGCTTGTCAGAAACAATATGACAGTCCTCCACACATGGATTATCAAATGGAATTTTCAAACTACAGTAGTACGTGGCTGTTTACCAGTATCTGAACACAAGAGGACAATAGTGTGGATTTCAACTATGCAGCAAATAATTTGCTTTAAACTAGATTATGTTACTATCCAAACCTTAGTGCAACTGTATACTTTGCAGCTTTGGCGCCATGCCCAGTGCACCAGTCAGCAGAATTGAGCTAGCATGAAGAAAGAAGTAATCTGCATGGTAAAAAGGAGGTGCAGATGACTTTCCTGCACGGAGCAAGGAAGAAAACCACAGAAGGAATTATAATCGAGTCTGGACTGTTCCTGGGGCAGAATAGCTATGCACCACCCTTACTCATGACAAAACAAAGTTTCAAACTAACTCAGAGCAACACATTAGCTTTAGCTTAATTCAGTTTAATTACTCTGATGATCTTCCAATATTTGAATAATTTTATAAAATGCCCGATAATGGTTTTTACATGCAATTTTGGCTCCTAGCCTCCCACCCAGATTTGATCACAACCAACACTTTTTTGAAACACAACCTGTTTTCCTAAGTCCTGAGACATGCTCATACTACTGATCATAGTGTTTCTTGCTGAATTCACCAGCTTCAGTGGGACTACTCAGGGTAGTAAGCATCATATGCTCATGCTAAGTGAAGAAAGAGAATTTCATAAGGCAGCATAAAGAACAAGCTAAACAAGCTTCTACCCAGACCAAGTACATACAAAATTTTCAATAAACTGAAAGTTAATATGATTCTAAATAAGAAACTGCAAAACTTCCACTAGAAGGCTCATCAACCACAAAATACTGCAGCAGATCATAGTGACTGTTTTCAGGGACACTCCTGGAATGGCAATACAAATCACACCAGGATAAACTCCAGATCAATTTCCTGAAGCAAAATCCCACTCAAGCTTTTAGCTTCAAAAAAATATTACATAGCTCCTTCCCCACCCTGTGATTTGGTATCCCTGATATTCCAGTCTCTCCTCCAACTTTTCCACCATTCTCAATCATAGAACACAAGCCAGTCAACTAGAGCCAATTCTAATACTTCAGGATGGTGGTGAAGCACTGGAATGGGTTACCTAGGGAGGTGGTGGAATCTCCTTCCTTAGAGGTTTTAAAGATCAGGCTTGACAAAGCCCTGGCTGGGATGATTTAGTGGGGGACTGGTCCTGCTTTAAGCAGGGGGTTGGACTAGAAATCCTGAGGTTCCTTTCAACCCTGATATTCTATGCTTCTATAATTCTATGATTAACTTTTCAAGGAAGACAGGCTCATTCTTTTTCTACCTGAATGTTTTGAATTAGCTATTTGAGACCCAGTCCTGCAAGCCATCCCTTTAATTCAGTTTAAAGCAAATAGGAGGTCCAGGCTTGAATGGGCCCGTAAAACTGGAGTACTGCCAGAGACGCCATGGAAACCTGCTAGTATTCCAGAACCACACCCTAGTGAGGCTCCTATTTTGAATGACCTGCCCTCAGTGTAGGGCTCTCTGTTCTGCCACATTTTGTATCATTATCAGCTTTTGAAGAACATATGTGTAAAAGCCACTCTGAATATCACATCTCCCCCCACCTGTCCAGACCACACATATTTAAAAGACTAAGCCATTTCAACAATGGGAAAAAACAGCCTACATCAGGGGTTCTCAGACTTTTTCTTTCTGAGGCCTCCTACAACATGCTATAAAAACTCTAGGGCCCAGCAGGGAGAGGAGAGCGCTCAGGCATAGGTGTAGTTTGACTTCTATTTTGGGTGGGCAGGGGCCAGCGGGGCTCAAGCCAGCTCCACACAGCGGGGTCTGGGGAAGAAGCGCCACCTCCACCCCCTGACTCACCTCAGTAGGCCACCCAGCTTGTCTGGGTTGTGAGGGAGGCAACCAAACATTATAACTCAAAGGTGGGGGGCTCAGCTCAAAAAGTTTGAAACTTTGAAACCTGCACCACCTATTCCCTCCTCAGGGAGGACTTCAGAGAGGCTAATATAGATGGGGGAGCCTGTCATGGGGTCAGCCTCCAGCAGCAGAACAGGCATGCCTCCCTCTGGTTCCCCTCCTTCAGAGTCCGCAGTAACTCGACACAAGCTTCCTTGCCTCAACAACACCCCTCCTGGGTTCCAGTTTATTAGAAAAACAGTCTGAATGGTCCAGGACAGAAGTCCCAAAACATAGTCCATTTATCACCCCAACGCATGCAGTCCTTAAAATCCCAAGGTATCTAGTCCCTCAGTGCCTCTCATGCTACACTCCATCTTCTGTCTCACCTGGACTCTCTGGTGGTCCTCTCTAGTCCTTCTGCCAGCCCTTCCAGCTGGAATGCAACCCTGCTCTTCTCAGCAGGAACCCCCACAGCCTCACTCATCCTCTCCAGGGGAGCATCCCTCACTTCCTCTGGTCTTTTAACCTTTTTGCTCCAGAGAAGCCAAGAGGTAGGCCCTTCCACTGTTCCCCTGACTCCAGCCTCTCTGTCCTTCATCAGCTTCAGCTTCAATGTCAGCAGGCAACTCCCTCTGCTGCTGTCTGGCCTTCAGCCCTGGCTCTCAGGCATGGGAAGGTCAGCCAGCAAACCCCTCTGTTGCTGTTCTACCTACAGCCTTCCTCCAGGAACCACCTACAGCTTCCTTAAGAGACCTCCTACAGTCTCCTCGTCTCAGGCAGCTCTCACCTGCTCTATGGCCCAGGTGCCATTTTTTAAGGGCAAGTGGGGTCAGTGGACCAGTCACTATTAAGAGACCCACTGTCACCCTCTGACAGAGCCAAGCAATGTTTGAAAGAGCTTGTTTTGCAGATAGTCTTATTTCAGCTTTAGGTTCATTTTCCAGGGAACACCCATTAAACACAAGATTCTCTGAAGAAATTTATTTCAACACCCAGCGCAATCCTTTCTGCTAATCCAGTGGTTTTCAACCTTTTTTCAATTGCGGACCATTAAAAAATTTCAAATGGAGGTGCAGACCCCTTTGGAAATCTTAGACATAGTCGGTGGACCACAGGTTGAAAACCAACGTACTAGACGTAGTCCTGCCAGAAATCTCTCCACACAACTAGTGTTTAAGATTTCCAGCTCTTTCACTGACCAAGGGTAACAATTTTAAGTCACAAATACAAAATTAATAAAAATTAATTTTGGAACAGATTGAGACTTGGGCTAGGTGCATGCACAGAGGAGTAAGAACCCATCTTACATTGTTAAGTGGGTTACCCTGCACTTGGGTCCAGGCACACAGGATTAAGCTATGCTCTTGCTTACTCCATCCCTCCCTGCTGGGCAGGGAGGGATAGAGGAATGGTCAGAGCCTGGGCTTCCTCCCACTTCTCCCTGGCCTGTACAGATATCTAAGGTTCTTATATGATCTCCATCACCGTAGTACCAGAGCACCTCAGAATCTTTAATATATTTATCCTCACAACACCCCAGGAGGTAAGGTAATGAAACGTTAACATCCCCATTTTACAGGTGGGAAACCAAAGCTCAGAGAGATCAAGTGACTTACCCAAGGTCACGCAGGAAGTCTGTGGTGGACTTGACCCCTGGTCTCCCCACTTGTCAGCTAGTGTCCTAACCACTGGACCATCCTTTCTCTCTGTTTAGCCAGTGAGGCCCTGATCCTGCAATCAGTTCCATACGGGCAGAGCCCAAACCCTGCGCTGAGTCCTGTTGAGTTCAGTGAGGCTCCATGGAAGCACACAGGTCCACATGCACAGAACTGTTTGCAAGACCGAGACTTTAGTCCCCGATCTCACAAAAACTTAGCCATGTGGTTTACTTTATGCCCTATGAGCAGTTCCACTGAATAGTCAATGGGATCAGGGCCAGAGTTTGTTTCCTCTGTTGGGTGTGTGGGTCACAGAAACAGGGGAAAGAAAGTCATCCAAAATAATAGGAAAATGTGAGTATAAAGCCACAGTAATAGACTGGGGCACTGAGGTGCAGGTACAGTACCTCAAACTACTTTTAACTACTTTTTTTAGACTGCCTAGTTTTTAAAGTTACTGGTGTCCCTTTGAGCTCTTCCTTGCCTATTAGTTGAGAATTGTCCTGAATACTAAGACTGAGTACATCCTCAATGCTCCCAGTCTCTATTGATTAAAAGCTGACACACTCAAATCTCTTACAGATCTCTGGTCTTGCTCCTGGCCCGGTTCCCCCATAGGAACAGAATACAAAGTATAATCACCTTTATTTCTTGATATTAAAAAAATATTCTTGGTCTATTCTTAACTAATACTGTGATTTCATTGTGCATTATTACTCTATTTCTGCTGACCTTTGAAAAAGTAGAAATAGATTTATTTCCATGTGCTGTTAAGTTCAAACTGGGGAATCAACTGCTTTTATACTGCTTATCTGAGAGTTAATAAGAGACTTGCATTTATACGTTCCAATTTACAACTGCAGCTTTCTGTGAAGATAAGAATTTGTATTCTGCAGCTGTGGCTGCAATGGCCTCTGTTTTTTGTTGTATTGTATCCAGTTCTTAACATGTCAGGTAAGAAATCTAACCAGGAGAAAGGAACAGAAACAATGTTAGCAGGTAAAAACACAAGCTCTTCATGTTAATAAGAGCATCTCAACTAACTTATCCCCTTAAACTTTACACTTTCTAGTCTCTGGGTCCTAATCTCATTTATTTACTCTTAGTTCCTACATGACTGGAGGAGTCAGGATTTTGCCCTTTCGGCATCTTAAATAAACATCAGCATGAGGATGCATAGAAGGGTTTTGTTAAAGGTGTATTTTATTACAGTTCTGTATATGGACTTGAGAGTCAACTCCACTTTACAGATAATGAGATCTTGACCTAAACACAAATGCACAATTTAAACAAGCCCTTACTCAGCCCAGAGCACAAACAACGTCCTCAGTTGATGCTATGCCAAAAATTGCAACTACCTAAAGGCTGCATTAAAAACAACAACAAGTAACAAGAAACAAGAAACACACAAAAATTGGGGGAAATGAAACAGGGAAACTTCTTTGGAGCAGCAAGAACAATAGGAATAAAGACATCTCTTCTCTTTTCTGTAACCCCTACGGAAGAGATGGGTCTACAGCCAGGTCCACACTACAAAGTGTTCTCAGAATGGCTAGGTCAGTCATTGGCGTGGAACAAACTACACCCAATAGCCAACACAGCTATGCTAGCAAAATCCCCAGCATAGACACAATTATGCCAGCAGAAGAATGCTTCTGTCGGCATAGCTAATGTCATTCAGAGAGACAGCATTACTGTACAGAATAACTTCTTCTGTCAGCATAAACTGCATCTACACTAGGGGGCTCCGCTGGCATAACTGTATCAGTATAGCTTTATCGTCAAAGCCCATGTCATGCAGACAAGGCCTATATGTCTCTGTTCCTAAAAGCCAAATCCTGAACCCTCTCCCATACCTACAGCATTGAGGACTCTAAACACAGTGGAATGTTAAATAGTCAGTATAATACATACATAACCTATAGATCACACTACAATCACATATAGCTTCTTCTGCAGAAACAAATGTCTTATGCTGATGTAAACAGCACGAATCAGAGGAAGAATCCCTGCAGTGACAGATTGTGTTGGCAGTTTCCAAAGAGAGCAGAGCATGGAGAAGACAGCAAAAGCTGGCAGTGCCACAAAGCACATGCCTTTAATAAAGGACTAATTTTGTAATATACAGATGCTCCTAATTCAGAAAAGAGTATTGCAATGCACTCTACTTGGAGTGACACCTTAAAACAATGCAGAAACTGAAACTGGTGCTGAATATGGCAGCTCATTTGTTAAGCAGGGCATCTGGCTGGGAGCACATGACACCAGTGCTCTGGGGTCTGCTAGCTGCCTATTAGTCTCCAGGTGTAGTTCAAGGTGTTGGCCTTCACTTAGAGAGCTCTAAATGGCCTGGAACCAGTCCACATGAGGGATTACCTCTCTCCCTGTGCCATACTGGCATAGCTATGGTCAGCAGGGACACTCAAGCTGGATCCACCTCATTATTAAAGAGAAGGAGCTGCTTGTCAAGACCGTGGATCTTGCTCCCCATTTGAAACAAAGCAGTCTGGAGTTGAAACCTTCTAGGCACAATGCAAAAACCATTTGTTTGACAGGTTCTGGGGGAAGGTTGAGAACATGTTCATGGCAGGGGAAAAGGAGGTGTAAGGGGCTCTTCTGTTCCTTTAATTTATGGGCTGGCTAAATTAATCTGATACCTGTGTACAAGTATTTCATGATGCTGGGTGCTCAGCACTGTGTTACTTTAAGTATTATGACACCTGCAGCTTTTGTCTGAGCATTTACTGTCATTTAAATCTGAAGAAATAATAAAGCACTCCTTGCAGAAGGTGAGCATGAGGCCTATGGATCACGTAAGCCCTTGGCACAGAGTGATTTCACCCAAAGGCAATATTAACTTGACTCTATCAATCTTTGAGAGCAGTGTATTAAATATGAAGTGCGGACAAGAGTATGAGGACCACTATGCAATGAGGGTGTGGCCACGAATAGGTCAGGCCCAACCTTTAGGATCTGTATTTTTTAAAGAGGGGTGAAAAGCCCTAATATTAACAGAAATGTTTTCAGATTTTTAAATACTTTGTTCCTAGCTGGTAATTCAGGCAGCCTCCTCATGTCATGGCACAATGGCTCATTGGCTTAGCAGCAGCCCCTGTGGCTGTCACACAGACATGAAGCTCCTATTATTTTCATGTGACTTTGTTCCTACTGTTAACAAGGAAAAGGCTAATTTATGTTCAGCGATATCCCTACCTATATGCCAAACCATGTTACATGATTAAATGTGTTAAAAAAACTAAATTAGTCAGTCAATCTAAAAAAAATTGTTACAAGTAGCTTGAATTACTACATCAGCACCTGTATGCCCCAGTCTATTACTGTGGCTTTACATTCACATATTCCTATTGTCAAAGATGATTCTCTCTCCCATTACTGGGTGAAATTTCTGCACAAACAACAGAGAAAACTAACTATGGCCCCAATCCCACAAAGATTTATGCACATGCTTAACGTTCTGCTTTTCGAATTGCTCCCATTGACTTCAATGGAATTGGTCATAGGACACAAAATAAACCAAGTGTCTTAAGTTTTTGCAAGATTGGGGTCTGAAGCCTCAATCTTGCAAACAGCATTATGTGTATATACCCACGTGCCTGCACAAAGCCTCTCTGAACCCAACAAGGCTCCATGCAGGCACTGGGGTTTGCTCATGTAGAACAGACTGCAGGTTCAGGGCCCACCTGACTAAGAGAGGAAGGATGGTCCAGTGGTTAAGGTACTAGCCAACAAGTTGAGAGACCTGGGGTCAGGTCTCTGATCTATCACAGACTTCTTGTGTGACTCTGGGCAAGTCACTTAGCTTCACTTGGTCTCAGTGCTCCATCTGTAAAATGGCGATAACACTTCTCTACCACACAGGGGTGTTGTGAGGATAAATACATTTCAGCTTGTTAGATGCTCAGATACTACAGTTATGGGGGCCATATAAGAGCCTAAGATAGACAGAACAATGTAAACAATGAGAAAAAAATACACATTTTTTTCTTTTCTCTGTCTCAGCTAAAATAATATTTGGCTTTACTTGTAATAGTAGTAGAAAATTTTCAAAAAGAAGTGTGATTTTTAAATTAACAGTGTTTCTTTAAACATTTATGCTGCAAAAATTATTACCCAGCAAGCTAGACTGAAAACCAGTGTAGGGTGACCCGGATGCTCAAATATAAATTCAGTAAATTCATTAACAGAATTATACGATGGGGCTGCCTGCAATCGTGACGGACTGGACTTAATCTCCCTTCCAGTCCCACATCCTAAGAAAAGCCATTATCCAAACAATCAAATGACAAGCAAAAAGGAAAAGCGCAGCTGGGGGTGCACAGGGAGGCCAATGCTTTTTAGAATAAACGTTGACACCAGAGATTAAGTGATTCTGCTGCTAATATGTACCAAAGGACAGCAATCAAGAGAAAAACTATAATACGAATTTCTAGATCATGTCACTTCGCATCAGGTAAGCCATTTTTCCTCTTGAGGGACGGAAAAACTCGGGAGATCAAATTAATTTTTTTTTACACTATCGATTGAGCTTGCAATTCTAAATCAGTATCCAGGACTGGCAAATATCTCCTTTTGCAAATGTTTTATGTATTCCATGCCTGCCACTGAAAATGAAGTTGGAGAGGCAGGGCATGGAGAGGAAAGTGTGCTAGTAATGGACCACTTTTAAACTTATTTATTTTGATTAAAAACATTGGGCCAGAATTCCTTCCCTCCCACTGTGAAACCTGTGGGAAGAGCTGAAGGGAAGGAATCCTCCTGTCACATTGGAGGATGCACATTTCTATGTATTTTTACGCGTAGAAAAGATGCTTTACATCATTTTAGAGTTTTTTTAATATAGTGTATTTATACTTATTAGTTTCTCTCCCTCTGAGTTCTGTGTTCTTGGACTCAAAGTATTAAAGGTACCTGGCTTTACAGAGGGAGGGAGGCAAATAATAGGCTCCATAAAAATCTGAGTTACTCTTTAAAACACCTCTAAAATAATACTCAGCTGAGGAAAGGGAACACATCTTACAACACACAATAATTCACAGAATATAGCAATCCAGTGATGAGCAACTTTTGGCACGCAGCCCACCAGGGTAAGCCCCCTGACAGGCCGGACCAGTGTGTTTACCTGCCGTGTCCGCAGGTTCAGCTGATCACAGCTCCCACTGGCCGCGGTTTGCCACTTCAGGCCAATTGGAGCTGCAGGAAGCGGCACAGGCCGAGGGATGTGCTGGCCACCGCTTCCAGCAGTCCCCATCGGCCTGGAGTGGCAAACCGCGGTAAACAAACCGTGGTAAACAAACCCGCCCAGCTTGCCATGGGGCTTACCCTGGTGGGCCGTGTGCCAAAGCTTGCCGATCCCTGTAGTAATCTGTGGCAAGTGTTCTGCCTAGGAGCAGAACATTCTTTAATACAGTAATCATAAAAGTTGGTCACAATCCACTTGAAGAAGACTTCCACTGAATTGCTAGGGATATGAACTTACACGAAGCTTACAAATGAAAATGATCAGTAATATTCATTGACCTTACCTTTTTAAGTCCCCAAAACAGAGCATCTTTTTCCAGTTCAAATTCTCTTTCAAGTTCCTCTTCATATTCTGCCAAGAATAATACCCTCATTAATAACAGCTCACCAACAAAAATAAAGAGTGAATGGGCCTGCAGTGCTCGTTTTTAAACAGTATGAAATTCTTTGTATCTACCTGAAAAACATACACACAGCAAGTGGGAATAGAGGTTCTTTATGCAGGAAGAAATCAAGAAGGGTAAGGAGGACAGAATCCACCCCCAATCTTTAGGTCTGAACAAAATAGTCACTACTGTAGTCCCTGGTCTTTGATCCTTGCACACCCCCAATTTCTGGCTGATGTATGCATACAATCATGGACCACTGATGCTATCTCTGTCCCAACCCTGCATTTGATCCATGCAGGGCTGGCATGCACAGTAACCCAACTCCACCATACATTCAGCATGCTGTGAATTTCCATGTACTGACTGCAGCCACCCAATCCTCACACAGCGGAGCACACTGTTCTGCTGAGTTGGAAGTCTTCCACAGCCTTTCATCCTTAATGCATGTTTTATTCTATTTCTAAAGAAAACAAAGCATGAAAACACATTGGTTCATGGTCTGTTTCAGTGCAGACAATCACTTCGATGACCAAAATCTAAGCACCAGCGTGATACTATGCTGACCAGTGTAGAAAAAGATGAGTAGGAAGGGGAAGGATTTTTTGTCTTATATAAACAAACTATCACCACAATTGATTATTTAAGATTAAATACATATACATACACACACACATATACATATCCCTCCCTAAACACTATTTAAAGTATGAACTATTCAGTCATTGGTCATAAATACCATCAGAGACCTCGTTTAAAAAAAAAAAAAAAAAAAAAGGGTGGAGGGACATATATTCTGCAAAAAGCAGATATAACACATGAAATATCTAGCAGGTTCAGTTGAACTATTCCCACAAGTGCATCCCAATCAAACTAACTGTCCTCAAAGCCCTCTTCAGATTCTGGCTGGTGAGAGGCTGCCTCAGAAATTCAAGTGTTTAAATATGCTTAGTTGAGAAAAAGCTTGAAGTGAAAGGCTAAATCCCTGATGAATCACACCTCCGCTTTTCTGTGAAACTTCAATATCTGACTAAAGTTCAAGTTTCTGCCTCTGACTTTGTGACACACAAGATAAATTGGGGCGTGAGGGGGAGATGTAGTCTTTTCTTATCTAGGAAAATTTCCCTCTTAACTCTATGTATCAGGGGGTAGCCATGTTAGTCTGTATCTACAAAAACAACCAGGAGTCCGGTGGCATCTTAAAGACTAACAGATATTTGAACATAAGCTTTTGTGGGTAAAAACCTCACTTCTTCAGATGCAACCCTAAGGCCCTCCTAATCCAGTACTACTGGGTACAGAACACCTATGAAGATACTTTCACAGGTTGTACTGGAATGGGAGCAAGCTTCTGCAGAAGCAACATTGGAAATGTGCTGTTCCAGAGGTATACACAAAACCTGTCGTCCTATAACGATAATGCTTAGTATTTAGACAGCACTTTATATGTTCAAAGCACTGCATAGTCATTAAGATCTTAATTAATCAGTTCTTGCAACAACCCCCTTATTTACAAACAGGAAGACAGACAGACAAGTGACAGAACCTCAAAGCTACAGACCAAGTAAGTGAAAGAAGCAGGATTAGAAGCCACTCCAGTGAAACACATCAGCTTCCATTTGTTAAATCAATTTAATTAACTGACGAGACCTACAGTGTTGACAACATTCTCTTCAAACAGCTTCCCTATGATCTTCAGTGGTTTCTATTTCACCTTTTAATTACATCATATTCAGACTCCTAGAGAAACCATGAAGGAATAGATTATCTTTTTCTAAAACTGCAATTATGATCAAAAGTTACATTGCCCACTACTTGGCCATTAACTGTGCACACAACTGGCCTGTGTAACTGTGTGATCTTCTCATTGCTATCTTCCTTCTTCCCCCTATTGTTTGTTGCAACTACTTGTTGCATCTTGTCTTAATTTATACCCTGATCCTGCCAACTACTCCAAGCAGGTGAACTCTTGCGCCTTTACAGAGCCTCTAGCCAATAAAGCTTTGTGTGCAGGCAGGGGTCCACTCACACAGAACAGCTTGCAGGGCAAGGGCATTAGACCGTGAGTTGTTCAGAACAGGGATCTCATCTTCCTGTGTGTTTCACAATCGGGTGCTGATGCTGATTGGGGCTCTGGGTGCTACCATAATAGAAATAATAAATTAGAATAATAATTAAACAGAAAGTAAAGATTAATTGGTACCGTAGCAATTCACAAAGCAAGTCCTGGTCTACCTGAAGTTAATAAAGAGGCAACAAAAACACTCAACACAATGTTAGCAAACAAGAGAGAAAACAGCATGGTTTTATTTTAACCTCCAAGACCAGAAAAGCCACCCATGGGGCACATTCTGAATGCAATAGCAAAGGATTTAATTAAGTCTTGGCTAGTTTTCACTATCTTTCCATACAAAAGATTTTGGTGCTAGGAATTATCATCAAAAATGAAATTCTAATGCTATGATATAGGTTGGGTTTATTTTACTAATTATAAAATGTAAAGCATATACTGGTCTTCATTTCCAGTTTTTTTAAGCCTGTTTGATATCTCCCTCTAGTGGGAAAAATAAGACATGAGACTTTTATATGACACTGCAATAAAAATAACGATCTTGTAAGCCTTTTCAGAGAATATCATGAAGAATCAGTTTTTTTAAAGTGTTTCAGTTTACCATCTTGACCTACCACCTTACCATCAACTAGATCCTGCACACTCTTACACACAAGCTTCACCTTACTCATGTGAGTAGTCCCATTGATATCAGTGGAACTACTCTGATGAACAATATTAAGCACAGGAGTAAATTCACAAGATTGAGGCCTTACTTAGCATAAAATGCATGACTAATTAAAATGCAGTATCATTCAAGATTTATTTCTCTATAGCTATTTCCTCTAACCAGGAGTTACTTTTTAACCATTTAACTGTAAATTTGTTTACATTAAAATACCCAAAATATAGGAGCCAAATCATATTTATTATTTCTAAATGTTAAAACTGTACCCATCACTTGTCTTTCAGTGCACATACAACTCTAGATAATAGAAAGGCAACATAAAGATAGCTAAAAAATAAATTTCCCTCATAATATATGAGAGTATAAGTACATCTTTCTCAAGTGCTCATATAAAAGCTTTCATGGGCAGACACTGAAAGTTAACAGAAGACATTAATTACTGGGTTCACTGTCGTCTGCTGAAAAAACCCACTCACCCTTCCCAAGGTATTTAAACCTTAAGGATTCTTTAGTTTCACTAACATAAAGAAGCAGAAGCAGGAGTAAGGAAACTGACCATTCACTCTCCTATCTACCAGGGAGGTTGGGGCTCCAGGAGTTTTTAATATTAAAATCCTTCTTGTTGTAGTTTCATGAAGTGGTTTTCAAAACTGATCAAAGAAAAACGACTAAAAATGAGACCACTGCTCATTACTGTCAGTTGCTGATTTCCCCTGCACACAACGGAATTTAAAGCATTATTCCGCTCTCACATAAAATGGCTTCAATTTTAAATTGAAAAAACAAGCACACCAATGAACAAAAAGAAATCACACATCTCATGCATCAAGGGGTTGATGAAGCAAATGGATAACAGGGTTTCCTAAATACAAAAATCCCTGTGAAAAAACAGTAATAGCAGCAATATTGCAACCTGTCAAATCTATTTCGTTAGTTCCAGCAATTCATAGAGAAACCTCAACTCACTCTTGGTGCAACTGGATACATTGTGGAAGACTTGAAAAATGTTTCCTTGTTCAGAAGCAAGTAGGTGAGTACAGCTGTGAATGAGTATTATTCCAAGGGTAGAGCATGTCAGATGACACATTCCTGAACATCAAACCCAGAAAGGCCAATAACAAACTTATGTGCAATGGAACATTTTTATGCCAGTTCAAACTGCGAGTCCCACAAAGTCCATGGAATTTTTGCAGCAGCTTAGTTAAGGATAATAGTAAAGGGAGCAGGCGGTTTAACATCGGACACTATGTCCTTTAAATGCCTTCCTTATCCCTTTCACAGGTCAGAGGTCATCTGAGAAGCTTTTGCCTTCAACCAGTCTCTCCTGGAGCTGAGGACTGGAGGTCTCTCTCCTCGCTGGTTTGCCACCAACTGTACTATGCTCTCACCTTTTAAGTGCCTCTCTCATCTTTCAGCGTTATGGCAGGGTGGAGCTGACTGAGCTACCACTAGCTTGTTAGCCTTGATTTGCTCAGAATGTGATTTGTATACCCCCATCACAATGGGAAATAGGGACAGTTGAGTTTGCAGGAACAACAGTGAATGAAGAATTAGTTATAGACAAAAGGCCTCAATCTGCAAAGATAACGATCCTGCAAAGACTTAAATACATGGTCAATTTTACACACTATGAGTAGTCCCACTGACTTCAGTTGAACTATTCAAACGGAACGACTCACAATGTGCAAAGTTAAGCACATTCTTAAATGTTTTCCTGGACTGGGGTACAGACAGGCACGTATGAAAGACATTGGCATTGATTTTACAATACACTGTGCAAAATTTCAGGCTAATAGTAAAGATATAAGGAGGGAGATGACAATGAAACTACAGAAGAAATAGAAGCATTCCTGAAATATTCTATTCTGGCATTTTGAGAGGGAGAAAGTCCTGCAGCTGCAGTATTTATTGTATTGTAGGAAAAAAAGGATCATTAAAAAGTCCTATGCAAAAGTTGTTTCAGACTATTATATACAGCAACGTTTGTGGCATGTGTCCAGCGTTACATGATTGATGTCTCTCAACTCCAGCACAGAAGCTGTTATAGCAATTCCTTTTGGTCTACCTAACTCACAGATCTATATGGGCTAGCTGTCAATTACGTACTCCTTCCCAGGCATGGAACAGTTTGCCCCTCAGGTATGAAGCACTGACAGGAGAACACCGTTAATCTGAGGGATTACTCTAAAAGCAGGACATTTTATGAGAGAAAAATATAATCCCCTTTCCTCTCTAATTCTGCAATTTTTGAATTAGATTGGGCAACTCTCACTAGGGAGCATTTACTCACATGACCTCAACAGGCTTCCGATCAGGTCCAATGAGCACAAGTGTTTACAAAACTGAGGACTGAGTGACTTGCCCAAAGCCACAGGAATAAAGTGTCAGAGAGTAGAACTCAAAAGCTCCTAGATTTTAGTCCTGCGCCCAGACCACTCCTGACTCTCCAATTTTAATATGGGTCCTGATCTTGCAAACGTTTGTGCATGTGCTAAGCTTTAAGGACATCTATAGACCCATTGATTTTAACGAGACTACTCACAGGCTTAAAGTTAAACACTTGTGTAAGTATGCAGAAGATCAGGGCCTTATGTCTCAGACGAAATACACTATAAAATTATAAAGAAAAAACATATTTATTCCTATACATAGAATATTTATAATTTAATCTATTAAAGACAATATATATATATTAATGGCAAGTGTCAAGATACCCCTTTCCAACTGTCCTCCAAATACCATAAAACACCAGCTCTGAATAAGCTTTGACAAAAGACTCCTTGCACAGCTTGCCCCTCCTGCTATTTATTTGTATACTGTTGGTTCTCAGCTAGAGAGAGGATATAGTTACCTTCAGTTCAAAAGTCTCAGACGGAAACGCTGCTGGAGCCTGCCTGGAAAATAAACTAATGCATTAAATAATTCTAGCCAATAACTGATTTGCATGAACCTCAAAGGCAAGAAGCAATACAAAAAAATGAAATGGCAACCTTACAGACTTACCTCTGGAGACTTTGTATACCTCACAGAAGGAATAAAAGTGGAAGCCCAATGAAAGAAGCAGGTAAAGAAACATTTCCCATAGTGGCAGCATTACTACTTGCAACGTAAGTTTCTCTGGTCTCCAGATGATGTCCTTGTTGTTAACTTCTAGAAAACAGTAAGCAGAATTATACAAAATTATACAAGTAGCTCAGTATGGTATGTATTTAATAGCAACAACCAGGGACATAATGCAACAAAGACATATATATTTTTGGTGACCAAGTGACATATTCTGCAGTTTTCTGAATCCTTGCGTCGTTTTATATTCAGTATGAGAAAATGGCAGAGCACACCCACCAACCCAAAATGTCAGTTTGGAAATCCTTTCTTCCGATCAAGTCCTCACTCACATGCTATATGTTGGGAGTGGATGAGCCTTTCCAGAGCAACTATTCTTGGGCTTCAAGCTGAAACTTACAAAGCCTCTCAGTGTTCTGGCCACTTGCTTTCAAAGTTTATTTTTAATGCTGGCTTCTTTTTTTTTTTTTTTTGCTTTTCAAAAGGATTAATGTGGGAAGTAACTATCAGTCATTGCCTTTCTATACAAAACAGGCCAATGTATGGTATTTTAACGTACAACATAAAAAATAAAATATTTAAATCTTACTTTCAATTCAATCAAATACAGGAATCCATCAACTAAATTCCATAACAGAAGTATGCCATATAAAACAAGAACAGATTTGAGTGATAAGGGTAATCATGATACTTTTAGGACCCTGAAGTTTAAAAAAAATCCATACATACATAGGAAGACCTATGCCATGATCGGGGCTTCACCCACACATATGATCTTGCAGGATCAGGGGGTTCCGAATTCTTTAAGAGAGAGCATATGTTCACTATTAAATACTCCCAGCACAAAGCTTTAAAATGTATTGTATAGTAACAGCACTTCAAAACAGCTCTATGTAAAATCAGATCATAGCACAGTGCCCTGCTGTGTAATGGGTATATTGTTTCTACTACATTCTGAGGTGGAATTTAATAAGGGGCATTTTCTCTTTTCAAGGGCCAAATAGAATAAAAACATATCCAACATCTGTGTTGCAACAGCCTTCAGACAGAATAATAAGGTTTCTGCACTGTGGATGCTGAACCTACCTTTTATTGTATCCCACCTATATTTATCGATTACATAGTTAGCGGTACCTTTTTCAAACTTTTTAATGTTTCAAAATTCAGAATAGTTTTCACGCTGCTAAGGCAATCTCAGCTGAAAACACTGGACTATCATAAATCCAGTCTGATATACTGTGATCTGAAGTACCTATAAAATAATTATCAATCCCTCTTGGGATTTTTTTGGGTATAGTTCTCTTACTGTTTTCTGAGCTAAGACTGCTACATTTGACATTTTTTGCTTTTAAATATTTCTTAAAGTCATAAAGTCTCATTCTATTCTCTAAAGAAGCGCCCAAACTTTTTCATCTTCCTCCCAACTGCTTGATTCTCAGAGTGTTTCATTCTGTAGACACCAAGAAGAACACTGCAGGCCTGCGACTCTTAGACATTGGATGGCTGAAGGCTTAATCCAAAGCTCACTGAAGTCAATAGCAATATTCCAATTGATGTTAAACCTAGTCCTGAAAGAGAACCTCATTCAGATTACTACAACTGATCGTTTGAAGAATCACTTTAGCTCAATATTTAGATCAATTGCTTTTTGAAGTTCTTCCAGAGCAAATCCCAACAGATCAGACTACTCAAATCAATGCCCAGTTTGTTGTTCACACCCCCTTTGTAATAATGCTTTTTAGTAAACCCTCGCTGAAACAGTATGTGTAGTCTTCTCAGTATCGAGTGAGAGTCCTAGGCTTCAGTAAGCTTATGCAAGAAAATCCAGTATGGACTGAAGGTCATTCTCAGTGTGCGTGAAGATAACACAATCATCAGCACACTGAAGACCAGTAATGGACGCCCTGAAGACTTTAGACTTTGAGCGGAGACGTCGAAGATTAAAGAGCTGCCCATCCATTCTGTATTGAATGTCAATTCCACTGGGGAGGTGATCTTTAACGAGGACCAAAATGACTGATAACTAGATGGAAAACTGGGACAGGGCCATAACATATCCTTGCTTAATCCCAGTTTTGATGATGAAAGGTTCCGTCTCAAGGCCATTACAGAAAACCATGGCAGTCATCTGATCATGGAGAAGCTTTAGGACCTTAATAAATTTTGGAGGGCAACCAAATCTGGTTAGTACCTTCCACAGGGCTTTGCAATTGACAGAGTCAGTGGCCTTTGTCAAATCGATGAAAAGCCATTTACAGGTCCTGATTTTGCTACCGAGACTTTTCCTGGATACGGCAGGCAGCGTTGTATCGATTGTCCCATGGGATGGTCTAAAACCACACTGAGATTCCAGCAATATTTTCTCAGCAAGGGGAAGTAATTGGTTTAAGAGGATACGGACAAGAATTTCCCTCACTGTAGATAGCAAGGCAATGCCTCATTAGTTTCCACACTCTAATTTATCTCCTTTCTTAAAGATTGTAACAGTGTTAGCCTCTCTCAAGTCTTCTGGAATCTTCTCATTATACCAGATATGAAGAAAAAGTTTGTGGAGCTTCCCTACCAGTTCTTCACCTCCAAACTTGTAGACTTCAGCTGGTATGCCATCTGGCTCTGCTGCCTTGTTGTGCTTAGTTTGCATAATGGTGCGTGTTCAAATGGAAGGAGCATTTTGAGTTACTCCTAAACTGTGAGTCAACTGTCTCTGATGCCACTATCGAATCTATACCTCAACAACATGAAAGAGAATCTCTTGCTGACCCCCTGATCCTCAAAGAACATTAGCCGTTCAAATGAGGCACATGATAAGCCTTTGCAGGACTGGGGCCTTAATTTGTTACAACTTTAAAAGCTATTCTCTTTTGGTTTAAAGCAAAACTCTGGATACAAAGAAGGGCTAACACAAGCAAAATGTAAGTTGCGAAGACTCCACAAACTTTTGGTAAATAATCTGAAGACCAAGCATGATTCACTGCAGAACGCCTCAAATAATTTTGAATAATGAATAAATCTGATTTCAGAGTAACAGCCGTGTTAGTCTGTATTCGCAAAAAGAAAAGGAGTACTTGTGGCACCTTAGAGACTAACCAATTTATTTGAGCATGAGCTTTCGTGAGCTAAAAGAAAAGGAGTACTTGTGGCACCTTAGAGACTAACCAATTTATTTGAGCATGAGCTTTCGTGAGCTACGTAGCTCATGCTCACGAAAGCTCATGCTCAAATAAATTGGTTAGTCTCTAAGGTGCCACAAGTACTCCTTTTCTTTTTGCGAATAAATCTGAGAAATTTTCAGTCTGCTCAAAAACAATTTGGGAGGGAGGCAAAATTCATTACAATTTTACTTTGTGAATTATTTGTTCAACTTGATGTATAGCACCTTGAATGATCAATCAATGAATTAATTGCTTTGAATTCAGTGTTTAGCAGCAACAGACTCCCAGCAATACTTTTTGAAAGCAGAGTCCATACAGGACCTGATCCAAAGCCCACTGAAATCAACGGAATGACCCCGTTCACTTCCATGAGCTCTAGATCAGCACCTTGGTTCATCGGCTATGTTCCAAAAGCAAAAATAGAGAAATAAAAATTCCATTACCCTGGTGAGGAGCAAAGTGGAAAATCCCAAATCAACACAGATCTTACAGTCAAAGATCTGCATGAATCAGGGATAAAAGTCGTACCAGGCACAATGAGTTTAGCAGTAGTCAGAGAGGAAGATGAACTCCACCAGAGGAAGGAACAACAGTTTAATGTTTCAAGCTTTTCCCCAAAATGTATCTGCAGAGATTCCCCTTCTGTCAGGCACTGCAGCACCTAGGTGCACTCAACTAGATAAAGCCAACCCTATTCATTGGCGCTATTGCTTCGTACCTGTGCACAACTAGCAAATCTCGCTCTTTCGAGATTCATGCAGCTCCCTCTTGTGATTAACATTAAAGCAGTTTCCTAAAGGCCTTCCTCCTGCTACTTATGGGATCCCGCCCTTCGGCTCTGTGTATTTCAGTGGGGCAATGTAGGAAATCCCCCTCCTCCTTATTTTCTCTCTCCCTCTCCAGAGGGACAGTTTGAGAGCAGGGGCCGCAGCTCTTGCCCAGGCAACACTGGGGGAACCATTCACGGGGGGGCAAAGGTGCAGGCTGCGATCAGACCTTTGTTCCTCTTCTGGATCCAGCCCCCCACTGCCCTTTCCAGGCACTGACGCGTCCCCCGGGCTCGCCCCGCAATGCGCTCCCCGGCTGGGACACGCCTTACCCGCTGCCCACCCGCCTCGAGGGGCCGCGGAGCTGCAGCCACCCCTGCCCGAGCGGCTCCGCGCCTGGCAAGCCCGCCCCCCGCCACCTCCTTCCCCCCGGCCCGGCGGCGGCGGGGCGGAACAAAGGCGGCACCGACCTTAGAAAGCCCGCGCTCCCCGGCTCCCTGCACGGAGCCAGCCACGCCCCCGCGCTTCCGGCCGGGGCCAGCGCCGCCCTCCCCGGCCCGATCCCGCCCCCGGGGCAGGCGCTCCGCCTCCGGCTCCCGGCGGGCCCGCCCGCGCTGTGAGGCGGTGTGACTGGAGCGGGTCGCCCAGGGCCTGAATGCCAAGTGCGTGTAATTGATGCCCAGAGAAGGCGGGGGGCGGGAGGAGTCCGCTCCTCCGCCCCTCGCCAAGCCAAGCCAGGCCAGTCCTTCCTCCGGGCAGCGCTAGCAAAAGGACCAGGAGCGCCTCCCTCTGCAGGGCGGCCCAGGCCACCATGTCCCCTGTGTTCAGCCCGGGCGGGCACCGTGGCCCCTCCCCCACGCGCTGAAAGCCCCAGCCAGGCCCCAAACAACCCCCTTAGCTTTTAAAAAAAATAATAAAGGTTGGGTTCTTTTTCTTGACCCTCTGGGTTTTGGAGCCTTCAGGGGGCACGTTTCCAAGCTTTTCCTTGCAGCCATGAGGTCTAGAAAGCTTTTCCATAAATGAGAGCCAACAGGCAAGTGGCTGCTGAGTCACATGAGTCCTGGAGCTGGAGATTTAAGAAAACAACAAATATCACAAGACTTGCAATAAAAGGAGCTGATAATAGTGGGGCTTGACTAGCATTGCTTTCTTTGTCTCTGGCTCTAGATAGAGGGTAAAATCCTAGCTCCATTGAAGCCAATGGGAGTTTTGCCTTCAAACGGCCAGGGTGTCACCCTAAGGCCCCACACAAACTGGGAGAAACATGCTCTCTTTTCAGCAGGGAAAATGCAGAGAGTGCATCCTCCCTGCACCACTCTCTTTCTGGCTTTCTGTTCATTTCCAACTCCTCATCTTTAAAGCCCTCAGTGGTCCTGTACCTGGGCTATACCCAGGCCAGGCAGCTATGCTCAGAGCAAGCTGAAGTTGGAGGCAGGGCATTCTCAACGGAGAGTTCTTTTCTGCTAAATTCCTAATGAACTAGATCGGGGTAAGCCTACCTACCCTGCCCATTTTCAGAGTTCAGTGTGAAAACCAGCTTTTTTGCAGAAGCCTTCCCACATTATTAGAAGCTATAGGGAAGGGGGAACACACGGATAGACACACATACACACACACAAGCGAGCAATATTTCAAGTTTATGCAGATGAGCTCAGGCTAGCAAGAGTGTGTGTGGGGAGGTCACTAGGGACTTACCATCTTGCATAGATGTAAGTCCCCTTGTGATTTTAATCAACCATCTTAACTATAGAAATGAACATGTGTCTGACACAATTCTTGGTAAAAAGAGCACACCCCAAAATGGCTCACAATGGAGTCAGTAACAGCAGTGTCCATGTAACAGCACCAGAGTTGCATCAGAGTTGGATTTACAGAATATTTCCATGGGGTAGTAAAGGGATTAATGGCCACGAAGGGTCAGCAGAGCCTACAGGTTTCAGACAATACCAAGCTGGAAGGGGTCCCAAGTTCTCTGGAGGATAGGATTAAAATTCAGAATGATCTGGACAAACTGGATAAATGGGCTGAATAGGATGAAATTCAATCAGGAAAAATGCAGAGTACTCCACTTAAGAAGGAACAATCAGTTGCAAACATACAAAATGGGAAATGAGTGCCTAGGAAGGAGTACTGCAGAAAGGAATCTGGTAACCATAGTGGACACAAGCCAACTATGAGTCAACAGTGTAACACTGTTGCAAAAAAAAGCAAACATCATTCTGGGATGTGTTAGCAGGAGTGTGCTAAGCAAGCCACAAGAAGTAATTTTTCTGCTCTACTCCATGCTGATTAGGCCTCAACTGGAGTAGTTCAGTTGTCCAGTTCTGGGTGCCACATTTCAGGAAAGATGTGGACAAATTGGAGAAAATCCAGAGAAGAGCAACAAAAATGATTAAAGATCTAAAAATATGACCTATGAGGGAAGACTGAAAAAACTGGTTTCAGAGTAACAGCCGTGTTAGTCTGTATTCGCAAAAAGAAAAGGAGTACTTGTGGCACCTTAGAGACTAACCAATTTATTTGAGCATGAGCTTTCGTGAGCTACAGCTCACTTCATCAGATGTATACCGTGGAAACTGCAGCAGACTTTATATATACACAGAGAATATGAAACAATACCTCCTCCCACCCCACTGTCCTGCTGGTAATAGCTTATCTAAAGTAATCGTCAGGTTAGGCCATTTCCAGCACAAATCCAGGTTTTCTCACCCTCCACCCCCCCCACACAAATTCACTCTCCTACTGGTGATAGCCCATCCAAAGTGACAACTCTTTACACAATGTGCATGATAATGAAGTTAGGCCATTTCCTGCACAAATCCAGGTTCTCTCACTCCCTCACCCCCCTCCAAAAACCACCCCCATACACACACAGACTCACTCTCCTGCTGGTAATAGCTCGTCCAAACTGACCACTCTCCAAGTTTAAATCCAAGTTAAACCAGAACATCTGGGGGGAGGGGGGGGTAGGAAAAAACAAGAGGAAATAGGCTACCTTGCATAATGACTTAGCCACTCCCAGTCTCTATTTAAGCCTAAATTAATAGTATCCAATTTGCAAATGAATTCCAATTCAGCAGTTTCTCGCTGGAGTCTGGATTTGAAGTTTTTTTGTTTTAAGATAGCGACCTTCATGTCTGTGATTGCGTGACCAGAGAGATTGAAGTGTTCTCCGACTGGTTTATGAATGTTATAATTCTTGACATCTGATTTGTGTCCATTTATTCTTTTACGTAGAGACTGTCCAGTTTGACCAATGTACATGGCAGAGGGGCATTGCTGGCACATGATGGCATAAATCACATTGGTGGATGTGCAGGTGAACGAGCCTCTGATAGTGTGGCTGATGTTATTAGGCCCTGTGATGGTGTCCCCTGAATAGATATGTGGGCACAATTGGCAACGGGCTTTGTTGCAAGGATAAGTTCCTGGGTTAGTGGTTCTGTTGTGTGGTATGTGGTTGTTGGTGAGTATTTGCTTCAGGTTGCGGGGCTGTCTGTAGGCAAGGACTGGCCTGTCTCCCAAGATTTGTGAGAGTGTTGGGTCATCCTTTAGGATAGGTTGTAGATCCTTAATAATGCGTTGGAGGGGTTTTAGTTGGGGGCTGAAGGTGACGGCTAGTGGCGTTCTGTTATTTTCTTTGTTAGGCCTGTCCTGTAGTAGGTAACTTCTGGGAACTCTTCTGGCCCTATCAATCTGTTTCTTTACTTCCGCAGGTGGGTACTGTAGTTGTAAGAAAGCTTGACAGAGATCTTGTAGGTGTTTGTCTCTGTCTGAGGGGTTGGAGCAAATGCGGTTGTATCGCAGAGCTTGGCTGTAGACGATGGATCGTGTGGTGTGGTCAGGGTGAAAGCTGGAGGCATGCAGGTAGGAATAGCGGTCAGTAGGTTTCCGGTATAGGGTGGTGTTTATGTGACCATTGTTTATTAGCACTGTAGTGTCCAGGAAGTGGATCTCTTGTGTGGACTGGACCAGGCTGAGGTTGATGGTGGGATGGAAAAATCAACCTCAGCCTGGTCCATTTGCTCCAACCCCTCAGACAGAGACAAACACCTACAAGATCTCTGTCAAGCTTTCTTACAACTACAATACCCACCTGCGGAAGTAAAGAAACAGATTGATAGGGCCAGAAGAGTTCCCAGAAGTTACCTACTACAGGACAGGCCTAACAAAGAAAATAACAGAACGCCACTAGCCGTCACCTTCAGCCCCCAACTAAAACCCCTCCAACGCATTATTAAGGATCTACAACCTATCCTAAAGGATGACCCAACACTCTCACAAATCTTGGGAGACAGGCCAGTCCTTGCCTACAGACAGCCCCGCAACCTGAAGCAAATACTCACCAACAACCACATACCACACAACAGAACCACTAACCCAGGAACTTATCCTTGCAACAAAGCCCGTTGCCAATTGTGCCCACATATCTATTCAGGGGACACCATCACAGGGCCTAATAACATCAGCCACACTATCAGAGGCTCGTTCACCTGCACATCCACCAATGTGATTTATGCCATCATGTGCCAGCAATGCCCCTCTGCCATGTACATTGGTCAAACTGGACAGTCTCTACGTAAAAGAATAAATGGACACAAATCAGATGTCAAGAATTATAACATTCATAAACCAGTCGGAGAACACTTCAATCTCTCTGGTCACGCAATCACAGACATGAAGGTCGCTATCTTAAAACAAAAAAACTTCAAATCCAGACTCCAGCGAGAAACTGCTGAATTGGAATTCATTTGCAAATTGGATACTATTAATTTAGGCTTAAATAGAGACTGGGAGTGGCTAAGTCATTATGCAAGGTAGCCTATTTCCTCTTGTTTTTTCCTACCCCCCCCTCCCCCCAGATGTTCTGGTTTAACTTGGATTTAAACTTGGAGAGTGGTCAGTTTGGACGAGCTATTACCAGCAGGAGAGTGAGTCTGTGTGTGTATGGGGGTGGTTTTTGGAGGGGGGTGAGGGAGTGAGAGAACCTGGATTTGTGCAGGAAATGGCCTAACTTCATTATCATGCACATTGTGTAAAGAGTTGTCACTTTGGATGGGCTATCACCAGTAGGAGAGTGAATTTGTGTGGGGGGGTGGAGGGTGAGAAAACCTGGATTTGTGCTGGAAATGGCCTAACCTGACGATTACTTTAGATAAGCTATTACCAGCAGGACAGTGGGGTGGGAGGAGGTATTGTTTCATATTCTCTGTGTATATATAAAGTCTGCTGCAGTTTCCACGGTATACATCTGATGAAGTGAGCTGTAGCTCACGAAAGCTCATGCTCAAATAAATTGGTTAGTCTCTAAGGTGCCACAAGTACTCCTTTTCTTTTTGAAAAAACTGGGTTTACTTAGTCTAGAGAAGAGAAGACTCAGAGGGTACATGATAACAGTTTTCAAGTACGTAAAAGGTTATTACAAGGAAGAAGGAGAAAAATTGTTCTCCTTAACCTCTGAGAAAAGGACAAGAAGCAATGGTCTTAAATTACAGCGAGGGCGGTTTAGGTTGGACATTAGGAAAAACCTCCTAACTGTCGGGGTGATTAAGCACTGGAATAAGTTGCCTAGGGATGTTGTGGACTCTCCACCATTGGAGATTTTTAAGAGCAGGTTAGGCAAACCCCTATCAGGGATGGTCCAGGTAATACTTAGTCCTGCTGTGAGTGCAGGGGACTGGACTAGATGACCTCTTGCGATCCTGTCCAGTCCTACAATTCCCCCAGTTTTGTGTTTGCATTGCAATAGTATAGGATTGCTGTAGTTAAAGAAAAAGCCCTCTAGATGGCTGTATAATACAAGATGTGTTTCAGAGTAGCAGCCGTGTTAGTCTGTATTCACAAACAGAAAAGGAGTACTTGTGGCACCTTAGAGACTAACCAATTTACTTGAGCATAAGCTTTCGTGAGCTACAGCTCACTTCATACAAGATGTGTCATGCAAAGTATTGTAGCTTAATATTGTTCATGCAGCAAGAGAGCTATAGACAGTGAAATTACATTTAACCTTTTATGAGGGGAAGACTAGAAAATCCATGCATATATATTATAGTGGTGTCAGCCACTATTTTTTATAGATAAAAGCTCACTTGCAAGTTAATTGAGTCAAACACTGACCAACCCTGACAGTGGTCCCATCTGGAAGATTTTACTGTCTGGACTTCCAAGGTGGAAGAGATTTTTTTTCCTATTTAACCTATTTTGTATAGGGAAAAAAAAAACATTCAGGAATCCTAATGCATGAGCTTATTAGACTACCTATTAACTGACTGAAGTGAAATGTTGAACATAAATGGTACTGGAAGAATTTGGTTACTTACGCAATCTTTGCAATTTAAGATGACTCCTTTCCATGAGTTACATGTTCAGATGGTCTGCAAATTAGGAGGGAAATTGGTAAATTAGGAGGGAAAGTGGCTAGAGGGTGGTGGTTGAGAGCCCAGTCACTGTCCCACCTGGACCAATTGTGGTCTGAAGAGCTTTTGAAACCTTGTTCTGTGGTTATACTGGAGGTAGAGTCATCACCATAGCATCTGCTAAATCCCAGTCAGCATAAATGTTCTGGTTGGTTGACAACCTAGTTAAGCCTGTCTGTGTGCACCTGATGACACAGTTGAGTGTTTCATGCTCTGTGGAAATGTCAAATTTATTTCTGACTAAAACTGCTCTAATCTGGACTGGGGTATGTTTGTGTGATGATGGAAGTAATTCTTTTGGGCATCGGGAGGACACATCAGAGCTTTTACTGCTTGGAGTCTTGGCTAATCATACCTACAGAGCCTCGAGAGCTGAGGGGCATACAGACTACAAACGGTGGGATAGATCTATGTCATGCCTAGCTGGTGAAAGGAAACAGAGAGGTGTTTGATCCACTGTCAATGTGTTGGTGAGGGATAGGAAGGTGCCATGCCAGCTTCTTGTAAATAAACTATTGTAATCCTTGTTCATAACCCATCTCATAAGATGGCCAGTCCCCATCACTATCGCTTTGTCTTAAACCTCGTTTTGAAAGAACATTCAGGCAAAACAATTCCATCAATATCTAGAGTTCTCAATTCCTTGGACACAGTCCATTTGGTTTTAGGCATGGGTGTTGTATATAAACCACATTGGATTTGTTGGTTGGCAATCTGATGACAGATAAAGATTAAAGCAGCCTCCTGATTCTTTTAGATCTATCAGCTTCCTTTAATACCATTGGCCACAAGGTGCTGTGGTGTGGATCATTAGCAGGGATCTGTGAAGAGGGATAATTCTTCAGTGACTCCACTTCTTTTTGGGAGATCCCAAAAGGTAGCATTGGGCAATTTCTTATCTGCTTTAAGCCCAACGCCCTTTGTACAACCTGTATATGGCCCTTTAGAGACGGCTATTTAGGAAGTATTGGTTTTGGTACTTTCAAATATGCCTATGACACCAATCTATATTTCCATCTCTTCCTGACCCTGCCACTATGGTCTAGCAGAATGGGGCATGGATGAGAGCTAACTTGCTGAGACTCAATCCATACAAGACATAGGCTTGGTCTGCACTACAAACTTTTGTTAGTATAGTAATACCATTCAGGGTTGTGATTTTTAATACATTTTTATATTGGCAAAAGCCATAGTGTAGATTCAGTTATAAGAGTAGAAGAGTTCCCAGTATAGTTTATTTTGTTTGGGGATTGGTATAAGCTCTTCTGGCCAGCATAAGCTTATACTAGGAGTGTTTGCTGGCACAGCTACACTAGAAAACCCTTTTTAGAAAACCTAGAAAACCCTTTCTAGTGTAGACAAGGCATTAGATAATAGTTAAAGAATGGATGAAGCAAGTTTTGTAAGGAGCAGAAGTTGTATCAAATCTCTGATTGGTGGGGATTATCTGCTGTTTGTTTCGATACTTTGGGGTGTTTTTAGATCCCCAGCTATTCCTGAATGTCCAGGTAGTAGAGGTTGCTAGATATGCCTTATATCATATGCCCTTGAGATGAAGAGTCTATGCTTTTCTTTCAGAGGAGGACCTCAGCAAGGTTATTTATATTCTTGTCACTTCAGGTTTAGATTATTGCCCTCTCCATGGGTCTACATGTTCAAAGCATTTGGAAATTGCAGCTAGTACAGCACCCTGCAGTCTGCTTGTTAAGCAGTGTTGCCAGCCAAGAGTACATTACACATGTGCTCTCTAATGATTACTAGTTAACTTACAGGTGAAGTTTAGGGTGTTGGTTTTGCTCTGTAAAGCTTTTGGGTCCTTGCTATTTGTGAGACCAAAACAGTGAAGCAGTTGTGATTCTCAGGGAGACCTGAGCTAACAGCTCCCAAATTTAAATGGGATGAAAATGGCTGACAATCTTCAGAAAGTGTTCTTAATCTGGAATTTAGGTCTTGGCTGACCAGAGCCTGGATTTGGCAACCTTCATGACACACTGCAAAACACACTTGTTTTCCAAGGCTTTTGTGTGG
Organism: Eretmochelys imbricata; assembly: GCF_965152235.1. Taxonomy (NCBI): domain Eukaryota; kingdom Metazoa; phylum Chordata; order Testudines; family Cheloniidae; genus Eretmochelys; species Eretmochelys imbricata. Next base: position 168,143,285 of record NC_135574.1, read on the forward strand.
TGAGGGGCAATAAGTGAAAAACAGTAAGGTGGTGAAATTGAAGCCATTCTGCAGCTATGAAGGTCTGTTATTTTATGATTTTGAGAAAAAATATTTTTATTGTGTGTAATGCATTTATCATGCGACTGAAACATCAAAATAAATATTTATGAATCCAGTTCTAGAGACCTTAGTCAAGCTAAAGAATTTCAGCATTGGGCTCTATGTTTTTTACCACTTTGCAGAATAAGTAAATCCCACAGGAAGGACAGTAAATTTACACCATAGAACTTTCCTTTTCAAGACCATAGAGGACAGTATTTGCTTGCGATTCCTGATTTTATTCATCCACCTATTATAAATCATACGCTAGTGCTGCATATACAGAGTGTCCAAACAATAGACTACAGTAAGCACCATTGTACATTAGAAGATCTGCAGAACACCCAGGAGGATTAGAGGTATATGTTTAAAAGCAAAGAAGTCTGAAAAGAAAACTTAATGTACCAAAACAGCAACGTTAAAGTGAGAAAGAGTCAGAAACGTAAAAAAGGTGTGGTGTTTAGGAAAAGAGCCAAGTTATTCATTGCAATAGCCAAGTTAAATATGACACAATTCATGTTAACTTGCACCCTCCCTCCTAAGCTCCCAAGCGTGGGGTTATGAATTTCAGAGGTGAAATGAACAAATTTGCCCCCTTTTTTTTTTTTGTCTTGTTTAACTTGGCTTTTGGAATGGCTAACATTTTACTAAACTGGCTGGTTTAACAGATAATCACATCTTTACATAGCTGTCCCTTCCTTCCCACCCCCAAATCTCTGTGAATGGCTAAGTGCTTTTGTCCATCACCTGTAGCTGTGTGTATGTATATCTTGTTTATAAAAAGCTTCTTGTTGTCATTTCTGTATTGCAGGTACCCTCACTTCTCTGGTTGCACTTTGATGTATTCTTCTTGTATCTTAGAGCACTTGAAGCTGGAGATGTCATGTTTCATGTTGGGAAAAATTACCGTTACATTTGTAGCTTGAGATTAGAAAATTAGCTAAAGGAAAAAGTGACACATACCTGGTAAATACAATAGTATAATTGAGCACCTTATCTTTGGATGTCTCCTGAACATTTCAGAGGTTTCCTCTTAAACATGCTACGTGGTCTTGTTGAACAAAAGGCTCTGAAAGTCATGTTTCCTTCCTTATCAGAACCTTCTGAGGGCTTTTCCCTGCTCTTCCCAGCCTACATAGCAGCAGCACATACAACAGCCATATGTTTATCTATTAAACACGAGTTATCCCTTTTTATCAAGACTTCTGCTTAGTGTTGAAAAGTTGCAGAGTGCAACGTCACATAAGATTTAAAAGATGGTATGTCAGCTGCTAAGTACCATAGACAGGATGGTGCAATACCATCTGATTTTTAGTAAGAGGTGGGAGGCACTGGTAGTGAAATATTTAAAAATATAGATATTTCATTATCCAAGGCATCCTGAGGTAGAAAAGGCTGGCCTTATATGAGAGCGAGACGGGGATTCTTCTGGGCTGCCACTATTCAAAAATATTTGTCATAACAAACTTTTATAAATATTAAGATGGACCTCAGATAGAAGGAAGTCCCAAGATTAACCCATCTGTAGTTTAACTTATTACAAGTTATCACAAGACTCCCACTGACTTTAATGGAACCAGAAGCAGGCCCTATATTTGACAAAATAAGTGATCTAACTAGTCTTACATTTAGTTTGAAAGTGTTAATCAGAGGCACAAAGCTGACCCTGATATATCTTTATCTTTTCCAGTCACTAAAGAGATGGCTCCGAATCTGTATCCTATCTGTATCTGTATACCATCCATAGCCCCATTTCTGAAAACACAGCAGTGTTTAAATAAATCCAGTTAACGGAATAAATTGATGTAGTAAAAACACAAATCTCAAATTATCTCATAATTAACCAAAAATGTTCAGACAGAAAAATCTCTCCCTGTATACTGAAAAGTAACTTTTTCTGACCCCTTCATTGTCAATAAATGTCATGTAAATAATCAACCGTGAAATCTTCAAACAAACAATGCATCCACCATAATCTCTCTACCACCCAGAGAACAGCTATACAGTCCCTGAAATCCAGCCACCAGATAATGATCAAACCTGCTGGCACATGTGGTGCTATCACAGTCCTCAATTGTGATGACTACAACAATGAGGCCAACAGATAACTCTCTACTATGAAGAACTCAGAGAAGACCTCTCCCCCCCTCCCCACAGAATACTATTCACACCGGAATTTAAAGATACCCTCAAAGCCTTCCTCAAACAATTCCAAAAAAAACTCTACAAACACAGCCCCCACGCATCCACTCCAAGGAGCTTCTACACGCTTCCCAAGATATACAAACAAGGGACCCAGGCAGACCCAGCATGTCTGGCCATGGCACTTTTACTGAAGGAATATCAGGACTCATTAAAACCATCCTTAAACCGCACAAAGAACCAGCTTTCTCCAAGACACTGCCAACTTCCTCCAGAAACTCCACAACCTTAACAGTTTCTGCCAGTACACCATTAATGTCATATCCCTTTACAATATCCCTTCCCATGATGGCATTGCTGCCTGTCTCAAATGCACACAAGATTTCAGAACACTCAGAAATCCACCCAAAACACCTCGCCAAACTCATCCATTTCATCCTCACCCAAAACAACAAAGAGTTTGTTCAAACCATGGGAACAGGCAGAGGAACTAGGCTGGCTCCCCAATATGCCAACTTATTCCTGGGCTACCTTGAGGAAGAATTTCTGGGAAAATGTACCACAAAACCAACGGTAGGCCTGAGATACATTGATGGTATTTTCTTCCTCTGGATAAAAATCTAAACTCCCTAAGATTTCTACCACAAGTTCAACAGCCACCAGCCATCCATCAAACTCTCTCTAGAACACTCCCACTCCAAAATCAATTGCCTGGACTCCATGTTCAGCTTCAGCAATGGAACCCTACAAACAACCATATACAAGAAACCCACCACTCACCACACTTACCTTCACAGAGCCGGCTAGGATGATCAATATCCCCAACAGAACACCTTTCAAGATTCCTGGGTCCTACACAACATGTAATGTGCCTCCTCCAGTGCACCAAATGCAACAATAACAACTAAGCGGGTGAAACCAGACAATCACTACACTCTCAGATGAACTCACAGAAAAATTATAAAAGTAACCACCCCAGACACTGAAAAAGAATCCTGACATTTGAGAGTTCTAATCTGAGATCATGAACAAGGCTTAATTTTACTTAGAAATTGTTGCAGTGAGGTCCCGTCTCCCACTTCCCAGGCTCCCGCTGCCAGCCTGGGAAGTGGGAGAGGGGACCCCACTGCAGCCCCCCCCCTCAGGCTGGGGAGGGTGAAGAACCCAAAGAGGGGCAGAGGTGAAGCTAAGAGGGCTGAACTATGCCCTGGAGGCTGAAGTGAGGAGGGTGGGGGGGCTGTATTGACAGTGGGTTCTGAGCAGATGGGGTGAGTGCTGGGAGGGTGAACTAAGGGCGGTGGGGGCTGGTGGGGTAGGGGGGCTGAACGGATGGGGTGGTGATGATAGGGGCTGGGGGACAGGATTAATTGCTGGGCAGGAGGCAGGAAGATGTGTGGGTGAGCGTTCCTGCAGCAGGGGCCAAAATCATCTTGTCCAGTACACTTGGGAGAGGGGGCAACACTGTCAGATGCACATACCCTGTGGATGGGCAGGGGGAGTTCAAACATCAAGAGACTAAAAATAACAATACAATTTTTTTTTTTTAAGATGTCATGATTTTTTGGGCCAATCTCATGATTTTGTAGGCCCGACTCAAGATTTTTGATCTCGAAGTTGGCAATACTGTTGTACAATTAAAAAAAAAAATGCCACTGCTAATTCTGGCTTATAACAGCAACGCGATATGCAAACACATTCAGTCGCTTCTTTAGGACAAGATACTGTGAGGTGCTCTTTTCATTCAACTCACAATATCTTCCCTGACAACTCTAAAGAGGTTTGGAGCAGGCCTCGAACCTTAATGTACATTGTTGTCATGAGCTAGGATATACCTAGCACCTTCATAACCTTAGCTAGTCTTCAGTGGTAGGAGAAAATTTATAGAAAGATAAATCAAAAACATTCTGTCAAGGCTTCTGAGTGATCGAGAAGTTTTAGACTCAAGGAGTGGACATTGCCTTTTTGGGAGAAATAACTGGACACCAACTGTGAACTGGACCAGACAATGAATTGAGTAAGTCTGCTAGTCTATTCACAGCTATTACAGTTCCTCCAGAATATAGTTTCCAGCAGAGATATTAAATAGTATAGAAAGGAAACTCGGCCTTATGTTTTCACAAATTGCAGCCAATACACCCATAAAAGTGCTTTTAAAAAATCAGTCCTGTTCCATTTGGGTTTGCTTTTGTTCAAGCATTTTTCCCTTGTGAAAGCTCTGCCTCCTGAAGCCACTCCTCTAACCTCACCCAGCCTTTTTTGTTTGTCAGACATGCTTCTATCTGATGTGTAGCCACTTTCCACCACAAAAGAAAAGCTTGAAGTAAAAGATGGTCCGTGACCTACACTTTTAAAGACAATGATGTGTGCTCTATCCTATTCGCTTGCTCATTGTTCCAACTTATTTTTAGTTGAAATATTCTGCAGTGGTTTTGAGAGTGATATTACTGATAAATAGATCTCTTTACCATTTCTGCTGCAATATTCTCATTGTAAGGTAACAGTTTGGAGTATTTTTGGTTTGTATTGCTCCTGAGCGTTCTCTGTTTCTCAGAAAAAGAAACTGTAGTTTATTCTTAGGGACAAGTTTATAAGCCCTGAGAGTTTCAGGCATTATTCCTTTAAAAATAACTGCCACAGGCATTTGATCTTCACTGCTTATAATATTATACAATGCAAAACACTGTTGCTTTTTTGTATTGAGCTCTTCATATTAATCCTAGCACGTATACTGCTTGTCATCTTCATGCATTAAGTTTCACAGTGTCCTGTTAGTTTGGCTGATAAACAAGTAAATAACATCACCATTTTACAGACAAAGAGATTAAGTAGCTTGCACAAGATCCTGGAGGGAATCATTGTCAGAGCTAGAATCAGCAGGCTTTCCATTTTGTGCTCAGAACAATACATCACGCCTCTCTTTCTAAACTTAATTTCCAGTAATAGTCCTACTTTACCAAGCAGCAGGCCATGCTGCAAGCTACATTTGCTTTCCTGAGATGAGAGAATGGGAGGATGACTCTGGTGAGAAATCCTAAATGTCAGAAGTCTTTGGCTGCTGGGTTAATAATTATATTAAGGTTTGGGCAAAGAGTTGCTTCTGGCATAGTCTATTTGGATAACTATGTTTCAGGTGACCGGGAGTGCCTTGAGAAAGGGATAGGTGCTCTTTTTTGCTAAATGCTTGTTTAAAATAAGTAAATAATTCATCAGTATTTTCTGTCAGTAACTGGTCTCATTTACATCCAACAAGGATGCATTTTCTAAATAGAGGCATATCAGCAGAAAAGAGTCAGATCAAACAACTGCAAGGTTAGACATACACCTTCTTGGAGAAATTAAATGAAGAAAGTGCACAAATTACTGCAGCTTGAAAGAAGATAATTTATAGGGAATATTTCTGAAAAGGAGAGTAAGTAGATAAAGAATCATGATATTACTGTAAAAACTGTCTAAGACAGGGGTACTTATGCTCCCTTTGAAAGAAACATTTGCTTGCTAAGGTTCCTCAGAGTGTTATTCTAAAGCGGAACAACATTCACACTACCTTCGAAGAATTGAGATTTGCAATGTATTATTTCAAGAGAATAAAATGTGATCTATTAGGCAGGAATATTTTTCAAACAAATAGGTTTTTTTTAGAACAAACCTAACATTAGCCCCTTTTTCCCTCCTTCATTAAAAAAATAGTCAATTTTTGTGACTGAAGAAAATATGAGGAAAAAAGTATGTTCACCCAATACTATGGGTTTTGGGAAAGTTTTCTGCTCTGCTACCTGTTTTGTTCCTGCTGCTTTTGTGGAAAAAAGCAACAGAACACTGCTTGCTACTAGTAACACCTTTAGTATCTGTGAATTTCAAATGTTCAGTCACAAACCCGGCATGAGCAAAGTAGGGCATTTCCAAATAGTCTTTTTGATTCCCGTTCAAAAAATCTGCACTCACTTAAACCTCGCCTGCATGACAGTGCACACACCCACATAAATGGGACATTGTTCTTTGTACATCATGCTTGGAAACCATGTATAAATTTCTACATAAAAAAATCTTGTGGATTTAGAATATCAGGGTTGGAAAGAACCTCAGGAGGTCATCTAGTCCAACCACCTGCTCAAAGCAGGACCAATCCCCAATTTTTGCCCCAGATCACTAAATGGCCCCCTCAAGGATTGAACTTGCAACCCTCTGCTTAGCAGGCCAATGCTCAAACCACTGAGCTACCCCTCCTCTTCTGAGTGGTGGCCCAGAAGCATAGTTTTGTCAACAGCATATATAGTAGGTGCACTATAGTTTTGTGAAGTGGGATAGACTACTACTACCTTTACCACTGCAACTCTGCCCTTATCACTGCTTTGGGAATTAGTGAATAAAAATGAAACAGGATTTATTTTTTAGGTTTTTTAAAAAAAGCTTTAGGAGGACATATTTTAGTAATCTTGGAATTTAGTTGATCTGTGGAACTATGCTATTGCCTCATCTGAACTTGACCCTGTAGGGTCAATGTCACCATTTTTATACTTGCTGGTAGCTGGAATATAGGTTGGACCTAGAGCAAATCAAACAACCCTGAAAAGGTTTTAGATCAAATGAGAGAGAGGAAGGATTCCAGTTTTACTGAGTAAACTATTATGTGTAACCAAGAACAGGGATGGATAAGTCATGGTCAATTGATCCAGACCCTGTGTCCAAATTTCGGATCCAGAGGTAGAAGCTGGGCCCTAAGGGGACTAGGTGCCAGGAGGTAGCATTAGCAGGGCAGGGAGACATCTTACCGCTTCTGTAAGTGGGGAGGGCTTTGATTTATTGTGAGACTGGACCCAAGTTCCATTGATTCTTAATAGACCGGTGCCCCAAAATGAGTGATCTGGACATGCAAGCACATCATGACCAGTGCAGTTCCATTTGAATTGGATGTAGCATTCCCATGCCCATTGTCAGCTCTCAATTAATAATTAGTAACATTCCCTCAGCCCACTGTGCCCTAAGATAGGCCAAGACCCAGATGAGCCACTCCCTAACTTGGGCAGGGTTTTCCTGGATACAAACAGTAAGAAATTGAGATTGTTTTCATATACACAGGCAGGAATGCTGTATGGGCTCAGATGGGGCATCTCTTATATTTCTAGTGCAGAATACAGAATTGCTTCTTCTCCCCACCCCATCTGGACAAAGCTATTCCTTAATCTTGAAACAGAAGAGCATTTTCTTGACCCAGACAGGAGAGGTAGCACTTCTGCTCACACAGACAAACCTACATAAAGGCGTTTTCAGGAATAATCAAGGTGTTCCCTCACACAAATAGGCCTACATGGAATGACCCACAAGTCTTCTCCTCTCTAGAGAACTTGATCTATCTCTTCTGGTTTATTAAATCATGACTAATAGCTGCCCGCACACCCTGAAAAATAATATTAAAAGACAGATTGAAAATTTCTGGGACTCCATTAATAGTTTAAAAGGTTATTTCATTTCCTGTGTATTATAAAAAGATTAAGAGGTGAGCACCAAGGAGTTTGTTCTTTCTTCAGACCAGCTTAAACTACTGCCACTGAGGAAAATGGGAATTGTTGTGTAAAGCTACCAAGGAGGTAATTCCCAACCAGTCCCTCCCTAATAAACAGGCAGCTGTGAATTTCAAGCTTATGAATCCATCAGAGGTGTCTATCCTATCATTAACCATGAAAGCAAAGCTTTGTGTAGCTATCAGAGCCCTCAGGTGCAGTTATAGAATCTAAAATGTATATTTTTTTTCCATTTTATATATGGAATTCTGGTTACATCCCCATAACAGGTTTCTGCTCACCCTTGACCCACCCATGAAGGCTGCCACTACTGCAGCTACTTTCTAGCTCCCATTCATTGGGCTCCTATGAAAGATGGAACCCTAGGAGGAGCCTTCTCAGGGGACACTTGGGCTTAATGCCTTCCCTTGGTGTCTTTGCTGTGCCCTCTTCCTACACAGCACAGCCCAGCCCAGGTCAATATCAACCTCCTATTCTTTGGTGGGAGGATGCACCTATTTCATGCAGGCACAAACTTTATGGCCCTAGGGCCTTCATCAAGGTCTGGGCAGGAATAGACCTTGTGATGAATCTTGGCCCAGGCTGATAAGACCCAGAAGTATTTGGCCTATTTTTATGCTTATTTGTAAAGTTTATCTAGTTCACTTTTAAAGGGGGGGGGGACCTCCAAAACAAACACTCCAGTGCTTATTTTAGGCCCCAGCTCAGCAAATCATTAAAGTCAATGGGAATTAAGCAAATGCTTCACTGAATAGGAAAGATTTGGCAAATTGGGACCTCTATCTGAAAAAAAGAACCACTGCCACCAGCCCAGCTCTCATAAGCAACCCTACAATAACAAATATCTGTGTGTGTATTATGTGTGTATATTCCTGGTGTGTGTATTATGCAAGGGGAAAACCACAAGGTAAGAAAACAGATTCCAGTTTAAATATTCCAACATGGTTTCATAGTGAGAATTTTTTTTAATTATGAAAGACTCCTTGACAGTGGAGTTTTAAGTAAATTCTCTACAAAAGTGTATTACTTATTTTTTACCATTTCCTTCATTAGATATTAGCTTTTTCAGAGGAAGCCCAACTTGTCAGACACAAAACATTATTTCAGATTTGCATAAGATCATTTATTGTTTCTTTCCTCTGAAGAGTATAAATGTGATGGGTAAAATATAAAGAATAATTAGTCCCAGTGGTGGGTAAACCCCAAACAATATGTCCTTTCTTTTCACAGTCTGTTGAAAAGTTTGCTGCATCCAGATGCAACTAATTTGAACAACAGTATGTGCAGGGGCCTGAGAACAGATTTCATGTGAGCAAGTGACAAAATTATAATTGAAAGGCTTTCCCTGGTACCTGAAATAAGATATAATAAGGAAAAGAGTTTAAACACTAAAGCAGAACATTTGAAAGTGATTGATTCTTGTCTGGACACTGTTGCTAAATAATGACCAAAGTTGCTGTAGATGGTTGGAATACCTAGTAATAAATACTAAGTAATCAAAGTGGCTTGTACCAATAACTTTTTCAGAGGAGCATTCACAACTAAAAAATCAGCAAGAACTAAAATTAACCACTGCTGCCTAGTAAAACATCTTCATAAGATCATACATAACCTTTCACTTGTTCACACAATGAGCAAATGAAACGTCTAAGTTACGTAGCAGAAAATGTACTAAATAACAAATTTTAAATGTAAGGTAGTGAATGATCAAATTCCAGTAGCATTGCACTTCTAGAATATTTAGCTTCAGGTAATAACGAAGCATAGTGATAAATTCAACTTAGATAAATACAAGCTAACACAGCTATGGAAAAATAATCCAAGACAAATATTTAATGAGAAAGAACTATCAGGAACAGTAATGCCAAGAGATTTAAGGTTGATCATAGAAAGTAAATTAAATGTGTGTGCAGTGAGATCACAAGAGACACCAATGCAATTTAGACACCAAGGGTATGTCTACATTGCAATAAAACACCCACAGCTGGCCCATCTGCGATCATTAATGATCTGGATGATGGGATGGATTGCACCCTCAGCAAGTTCGCAGATGACACTAAGCTGGAGGGAGAGGTAGATATGCTGGACGGTGGGGATAGGGTCCAGAGTGACCTAGACAAATTGGAGGATTGGACTAAAAGAAATCTGATGAGGTTCAACAAGCATGAGTGCAGAGTCCTGCACTTAGGAAAGAAGAATCCCATGCACTGCTACAGGCTGGGGACCGACTGGCTAAGCGGCAGTTCTGCAAAAAAGGACCTGGGAGTTACAGTGGACAGGAAGCTGGATATGAGTCAGTGTGCCCTTGTTACCAAGAAGGCTAATGGAATATTGGGCTGCATTAGTAGGAGCACTGCCACCAGACTGAAGGAAGTGATTATTCCCCTCTATTCGGCACTAGTGGGGGCCACATCTCGAGTAATGTGTCCAGTTTTGGGCCCCCCACTACAGAAAAGATGTGGACAAATTGGAGACAGTCCAGCGGAGGGCAACAAAAATGATTCGGGGGCTAGGGCACATGATTTATGAGGAGAGGCTGAGGGAACTGGGCTTATTTATTCTGAAGAAGAGAAGAGTGAAGGGGGATTTGATAGCAGCCTTCAACTACCTGAAGGGGGGTTCCAAAGAGGATGGAGCTTGGCTGTTCTCAGTGGTGGCAGATGACAGAACAAGGAGCAATGGTCTCAAGTTGCAGTGTGGGATGTCTAGGCTGGATATTGGGAAAAACTATATGACTAGGAGAGTGGTGAAGCACTGGAATGGGTTGCCTACAGAGGTGGTGGAATCTCCATCCTTAGAGGTTTTTAAGGCCTGGCTTGACAAAGCTCTGGCTGGGATGATTTAGTTGGGGGTTGGTCCTGCTTTGAGCAGTGGGTTGGACTAGATGACCTCCTGAGGTCTCTTCCAACCCTAATCTTCTATGATTCTATGACTCAGGCTTGAGCTGCTGGGCTATAAAACTGCAGTGTAGATGTTTAAGCTTGGGCTGATGCCTGGGCTCTGGTACCCCGTGAGCCGGTAGGATCCAACAGCCTAGGCAGCCCAAGCCCCACAAGCCCAAGTCAGCTGACACAGGCCACCATGGGTGTTTTAGACGTACCCCATGTCAGTAAGTAGCGGGGGTGAGATCTTCCCTATGGCTCTGGTGTCACTGACCCTGGTGTATTACACTCGGTCACATGCACCATTTTATTAGAGCAATATTGGCAAACTGGAGGAAGAGTATCAAAGTAGGGATTGAAAGAAAATATTTGAAGAGCATTAGCACTGTGTAGGGAGAAGAATTATTTAATATGGTATGCTGAGGTAAAAACTAAGAATAATGGGATGAAATGTAGAGAGGGACAATGTCACTTTGCCTACCCTCAACTAACCTCACCTTTAACAACAGTGCTTTCTAATCTGCAGATCTGAAGGCTGCTGAGAAATCAGATAGTATAGGCATGGAAATTTGACCTCTGACCAAGCCTAGAAGGTCATTGTGACACGGTATATCTGGCCTTTGTGGCTCCCTGTGGGAGGGCCCCACAGTCCTACTACACTCCATCCCAGGAAGCAGCGAGATGGAAGGAAAAAAGCAGCAAAAGTGGGTCTTCCAGGGCTGCCTAGAGAGGCCTCACTTGAGCCATCATCTTGGAAACCGAGAAACCTGGTCCTCCAATGGCTAAAAGGGCTAGCAACAGCTGATCAGGGCCCTGCTGACTCAGATAAAAGGAGCTGCAAAGGCTTAGTAGTTCAGTCCCTGGCTGGGACCAAAGGAGTTGGGCCTGGCCCTCTGGCCATATGAACTTGAGGGACAGCAAGAGCATGTTTTCTGGCTGCATTTTGCATAGGTAGGTTTGCAGGGGGAGAGAGGACCTGAGAAAAGGGTGAAGCTAAAGGGGCCAGGTGGGAAGTTACCCACAGAAGTAACAGCAATGAATCAAAGTGAGCGGTATCTGGCTGCTGTGTATAGGTCCCTGAGTTTGAACCCAGAGTAGTGCAGGCCCAGGTTCCCCCACTGACCACAGGTAAAGTGGCATCAATCCCAAGAAAGGGACCGAGTTTATCCAAGAGCCTGAACAAAGGGCTGAATTTAGAGGGCCCAGGGCTGAAGACCCGAATGAGGTCAAATATACTGTTTGCTTATTGGACTCTTTACTACCCCCAAAGGGATGTATTTGGACTTTGTGACTTGGCTGCCTGGCCAAGCCACTGTAGACCTACCATGGTCGGTCTGCAGGGGGCACCAGAGGTGAAAAGAGGACTGTGATACTGCACTCCACTGCTTGTGCTCCAGAGATTAAGAGGTGCTCCAGAGATGAAGGCTCCTTTACAGCCATCCAATGGTACCAAGAGCACTGTCTACAGGCCATCTTTTGTGAGTGGTCCAGGATACTGTAGGAGTTTAGGTGCAGTTGGGTTACTCAGGGACTTTGCTCAAGAATAGTAGGTTGGAAGTGGGGCAATAATTTGTGAGGTAGTTTGCATCAAGTGTAGATTTCCTCAAATTTGACTGGACTGTTGCTTTTTCCAGCCTTGTGTATTTAGGAGGTCTCCTTTCTTCACCTCCCTATGCAAAGAGATCCTTTCCTGGACCCCTGACATACCCCTTCCTGCATTTTTCCCCATCATGGGGCTCAAACTTAGTAACTGATCAGAGCCCGGCAAGGTTATTTTCAAATGTTGCCACTATTGGGACTTTCCTGAGGGCTAAAAGAAGCAACTGTTGGAACACTCTGATCTAGTGACACTCTGGAACTCATGAAAAGTGAAGGCAAGGCAGCAAATGGCCTTCTCTGCGAAATTCACAGAGACCTTTTAGATATATTTCAGCAAAGCAGAAAGTCTGCTGATGAGAAGGAAGTGGGTAGTTATCAGAACCAATCCAAAGTTCAATAAGTCTAAGATCCAAATAGATCAATTTGGATAATGGTCATGTCACGTTTATTTTTCTGAACTGGTTTGTGCCTATATTCATTAGCTTTTTTAAATTTATAAAATTGCTAAGTAAACAATTTGTAAAATATGATTACATGTGTAAAACAATTTTAACAGCCCATTTTAACAATGCAAAACATTTCACCCACATGTGATTATTGCTTAAATATATATTAAACGAACCTGCAGTTTTTAGGACCCTATCATCTGTTCCTGCAGTAAAATGAGTCCATTAATTGGAAAGATGTTATGATAACAGTCTCTTTGAAACTGATACAGCTCAAACAGAAAGCGATCATCCCAAAACCTTTTCCTGATCAGAGATGAGTACCGAAAATGTTAAAACCCTTTTTGTCAATCAGAAAAGAAAGTATTAAATTGAATTAAATTCTAGGTCCGGGGGGAGAAGGGGGGGGGGAATCTTGAAGTGTGCATCTTTCCTGAAAACTGTAAAAATGGTACCTTTCACTCTGTAGAGCTTCTGCCTTTGTGTATCCAAAGTCACATCTACTTGTATTACTGATTAAAATAAGGGTTTGTACTACTTTTTATGCCTGCTAGTTGCATTGGCTCGGCGATCTGGATTTGACGCTGGCTCCCATGAGAGCTATTAATTAGCTCTCACGGCAAAATCTTTAATCTTGGTAATGCATCAGCCCTTAGGTTGACTTTCAGATCTCAAGTTGAATGTGTGGGCCAGAAAGTTAGAAAGCCATCTTTGTACCTTCATGGGGAGCAGACATAGGTGCTGGAACTAGGGGTGCTGAGGATGCTGCTGGACCCTCTGGTTTGAAGTGGTTTCCATCATATACAGGGTTTACAGTTGGTTCAATGGCTCTCCGCAACCCCACTATACAAACTGGGAGCAGATATATTGTGGAAGTCCTAGCAAAAGCTATGGATCCCCAAGATGCCATTTTTACAGTGCCACTTTCTAAAGTCAAACAGAACTATAAGAAAAAATAAACATTTTGGATGGGCTCCATGAAGCTACTAAGTGCTACAGCAATCCCCAGAACTCCTGCTCAGCTGCTGCCTAACCCTGTGGGTAAAGTCTCTCAGTGCCTACGTTTTTAATATTAAAATTTCCCTAGGCACTTACATTTCTTCCTCTGGGCATGTGCACCACTACTTTCCTCTAGGCATCTGGGCTCCTACCTCCCACCTAAGCCCCAGAGCGATTCATGAACTAGGGAAGATACATGCTTTTCCACCTAAGTCACAGGCAGGGCCTGATCCAGTCAGCATTCTCAGAGGTCACCTAACTCCACACTAACCAAGGCATGGGGACAGGAAGAGGAGGAGGCTTCCCTTATAACTTTTAGCCTTGTGCTTAGGGCACTCAACTGGGATGTGGGAAACCCTTGGAAGAAGTCCACTACTCTACCTGATAAGAGTTTTGAACAAGGATCTACCACCTTGCCTCTGAATGCTCTAACCATTAGGCTATAGAGTTGTTTCACCTCTCTCTCTGACCCAATTATTCAAAATGAGACAACTTCAGTAGGAGCCCGAGGGAGCCTCATATCAGAATATCCCATAGTCCAGTGGTAAGGGCAGTCACCTGAGAGGTGATAAATCCCTATTTGAATCCCTTCTCATTGGTCAGGGGTGGGGTGGGGAGGACTTGAACTGCCGGTCTCCCATATCTGGAGTATCCTAATCACTATGATAAAGGCTATCAGGGAGGTACTCCTCCCCACCGCCCAACTACTTTGTGTGGAATTAGGTGGCCTCTCATCAGACCCACAAGCAACTTACATGGTCAAACTGATCTTCCCCTGGTTTGTGAATCATGAGCTGAGATCCACCCCTGGCCGCAGCCCGGACTTAAGCACTGAACTCCAAGAAGGGCTGGGCTTAGCACACACCACTCTTATTGGTATCTGCCATTAGCTAGTTTCAGCAGCTGCCTGTCTACAGTGCTGGCTTTGAAGATTGTATTCTAAGGTGCCTCTCTCTCCCCATTCATTGTATAGGAGTCTAGGCACCTAACTCAGGTTTTGTGGCTTGCAGCATTGTTCCTGTGGTTTTCTAGGAGCCTAAAAGATAGGCATTATAATATCACAATGCCTAAGTCCCTCTTGTGAATCCAGTCCTTTGCCAATTTTGTCATGCAAAAGCAGAAAAATCAGTAGGAGCAATGAAGCAAACTGCGTGAGCATAAAATTTTCACACACACCCAGTCAGATCCTCGACAGCTGTGAATTGGCAGAGCTCCACTGACGTCAACCATCTGAGAATCTTGCCCCATAGTCTCAGTATCCATCATGCGCTTAAGTGTTGCCTTGAACAGGGCCTAAATTAGTCAGAACATAGCAAAGGATGACAAAAGGGAATAGGAGAGGATTGGTTACAACAGTGAAGGATCGGGAGATATGCTCATTACACGGATATTGGAACTAACGTGTATTTGGCACTCTGTCTCTCATCTCCCATTAAAGTCAATGGGAGATCTGCTAAGGAAGGCCAAGAGCGGTGACCACTGAGGAGGGATTTGAAGGATAGGGAGGTTTCAAGGCTTAAGGGGAGGAGGAGGGTTGCCACCAGTCTGAGTTTTCCCAGGATCCTCCTTTTTTGAGGTAGCTATCCTGGGAAGCCTGTACACATGCTCTGTACACACTGCCAGCTCCAGATCATCTTGGATGTCCAGGGTTTTTTTTGTATCTCAGAGGTGGCAACCCTAGTGAGGGGATTTTCCAGGAATCGACATGCAGCCTGAGCGCACATGGAACCACTTAGGAAAAAGACGAAGAGAGAGTATCAAGACTAATTGAAGTGGCAGAGCATAGCTGGTATGGTGGGAAATAAGAAGCAGATAGATATCAACGGCAGCATGATTGATCTGTGCAGGACCTTTGAAGACCAAACACTCAGTAGCAGGCAACCAATCCTCATGTTAATAAGACTAAGGATGGTACTTAGCAAGAGGGTTACATTCTGTCTGTTAAGTCACCTACTGTAATCAACAGCAAATTTTGATACACTATACCAACTATTCAGGAAGTTGACTAAGCTTAAGTAACACAAGCTGCATACTGATATCAGTTTAGGATGATCCTTTCCAAAGCCATTGCATCCAGCCATTAGGGAAGAGGAAGCAGAAATTATAAAGGAGTTTCTGAGCATTGTTGTCCTAATCCACATTCCTGGAATCAATGCCAGGCTTGCATGGCTCACAAGGAAGCCTCTGTTATCCTTGTTATATGTTTAAGGAATTCATACTGGACTATCATCACTGAAAATTCCAGACTATGTATTAATATGAAGAGATGATAGGGTAGAGCATTGTACACCTGTGAAACTCTCATGAGATTATTTCCTTTTGAAATCAGACTTTAGCCTCTTTGCCTTGAGCCAATGAAGTTTCGTTATATCACATAAAGCAGGAGTCGGCAACCTTTCAGAAGTGGTGTGCTACGTCTTCATTTATTAACTCTAATTTAAGCTTTCGCGTGCCAGTAATACATTTAAACATTTTTAGAAGGTCTCTTTCTACAAGTCTATAATATATAACTAAACTATTGTTGTATGTAAAGTAAATAAGGTTTTTAAAATGTTTAAGAAGCTTCATTTAAAATTAAATTAAAATGTAGGGCCCCCCGGACTGGTGGCCAGGACCCGGACAGTGTGAGTGCCACTGAAAATCAGCTCGTGTGCCGCCTTTGGCACACATGCCATAGGTTGCCTACCCCTGACATAAAGGATGCCTTTTCTGCCCACCATCAACACCAGAGAAACAGATACCTTTTTGCTTCTGCTTAAAAGAGTTGGAAAAAGGAGCAAGTTTCAAGAGAGCTACTCATTTCCCTTTGTGACTGGGGACTAATTGCTGCAGCCACAGAAGCCAAAATGACAGGGAATAGAAACAAAAATCCTCACAGTAACAGTATTGGCAGCTAACATAACATAATTATATTATCTGTTGAAGAAGTCATGCTGAAAACTTGTTATATTCCAAAGCATATTTGTTTTTAATGGGTTAAGGCAACATCTTGCTTTAATTTTTCACCACAAATGTCAGAAAATAAATGATTTAAAACAGATGTACAATTCTGGTGCACATTTTATGGCAGCTTTGCTTTAACAGATGCCTTGTATTAATAATGTACAGTTGTGACAGGAAGTGCGGTTTAGATTCCTGGAAAAACATAAAAGCTAATTCTGTTACTCTTTTTCATTGTACCTACTTTCTCAAATGCTAAACTGGTTTTGATTATAGTGAAACCCTATAGTAAGAATAATTTTGTCAGGAGTATTAACTTATCTGTGCTTCTCTTTCTTTGTACATTACTCCACCCTCTGACCTACATTCTGAGCTACCTGCGAACAAATCTAAAGAGCACACACAAAACTATCACAGAACAGCCTGTAATACTATATTGTTCTATATGTTTCCACTGTTTCAATATATACTGTTTATTATCTTTATGAGATATTAAGTTGTTTTGTGGTTCCTCTCCTTTTCATGCTGAGTCACTCAGAATTTTCCCCATATCTTTCAGATTAAGAATATTTAAAAAAAATTCTTAGACTATAGTAACTAGATAAATCCTGGTAATAGATCTCTAGAGGGAATTTGTTAAAGGCCTAAGTACTGCACTTCCCAGAACACTGCTGTAATATGGATTAATTTAAACAAATGCTCAATTTGTTATCTGTATTTCATCACTTGATACCTTCTGAGCAACTGGTTTGAAAATGGCTTTTCTCCAGGAATACAGAAGCATATCTTGGTGGATTACAGAAAGAGTTGTAACAAATTAATTGCAGTTATACTGCATTGCCAGAAGATGCATACATCTTGTATGTCATTCTATACATAGAAAGGAATGGGAGCCATTCAAATAGATATAAATACAGTGGAAGCTCTTATTGTATCTAATGGCTTATATCCTACGTGCACCAGAAAAACTTCATTGAAAGTCCTGAATTCAAGAGCAAGAGACTGATGATTGCTGAAGCATTTATTAACCAAAGCAAGATAAATTAATTTATTGCCAACTAGAAATTGAAGGGATAATTTTGGAGAACAGCAGGCAATGGAATGGTCCAACACAACAGACGGTTAATATTGTGTTTGGCGCAAAAGTAAGTGACTGGAAGTGAATTAGAAAATTAGAAGAACTTAATAAGAGCTAACTGAACTGCCCATAGAGGTGGGGGAGACCTTTGTTTCCCAAAGTTCAGCCCTCTAAATTCTCCATCAGGACAATGCACTTTCTCTCTCTCTCGTGTAGTCTGTCAGTTCAACTATGATATTTTCATGCTCTCTCTTTTTGTGGATTCCAGAGTGACTCTGAAGTCCAAAGCATGACACGCATGCTCATGAGCAGATTGGGCAGACAAAGTCATTGGTGAGTGTCTTGGTAGCGATAGCAGTGGTATGATGCTTTTCCCTTGCAGCTAACAGTTGATTATTACTGTCCTCTTCAAAGGCTTGGAAAGCTCTGAGTGTTGTGTGTCACCGTGCTGATCTATTAGACGCAGCCTTCTCAAGATCATCCAGTTTTATTGCACCAAAGTTGATGCTGTTCTTGATGCTGTTCTCGTAGCGCTTTCTGGGGAGGCCTGGATTCCAATGTCCTTGTGCTGATTCTCCATAGAAAATTTTTCTGGGGAGTCAATGTTCAGGCATCCTAATGATGTGTCCAACCCAGCATAGTTGGGCTTTTAACAGCATGGCCTCAATGCTTGTGGTATTTGACTTCTGGAGAACCTCCAGGCTGGTAATTTTGTCTTGCCAGTGGATCCCCATAATGGTGCACAGAGACCACATATGGAAGGCCTCTAGCTGTTTGATGTGCCATTTGTATAACATCCAGGTCTCACAGCCGTAGAGGAGAGATGTGAGCACAAAAGCATTGTAAAGTTATATTTTTGTTGAGAGGGTTATGTTGTGGGATTTCAGGACTTTGTTATGTAGCTTTCCTAGTGACTGAGAAGCTTTCTGTATCCTGTTCATGATCTCTTTGTCAAGAGATCATCACTGGAGATGTTGCTGCCAAGATAGGTAAACCTGTCAACTTGCTTTCGCTGGATTCCACTAGTGGAGATACTCGGGGATGTGGCCTGGAGCGGTGAAGCTGATTGATGCAACACCACAGTTTTCTCCAGGCTGATTATAAGGCCAAACAATTTTGATGCTTCAGCAAAGCGATCTACGATGCACTGGAAATCTCCCTCTCTGTGTGTGTGCTAGGTGAGCACGATCATCTGCAAAGAGTACTTCTCCTATTAGTAGTTCTGTTAATTTTGTTTTTGCTTTAAGCCTTGTAAGATTGAGTACTGAGCAGTCGTGTCTGTATCTGATGTATATGTCTCTGTTGAGCCTGTTTGTAGCATGGTTGAGAACTTGGGTGAAGAAGAGTTTGAACAGTACAGGGCAAGGACACAGCCTTGTTTGACTCCATTTGAAATGGGAAAAGAGTCAATGAGATCTCACTTAAAAAGTACCTGACCTTGCATCCCCTCATGGAATAAACTAATTATCTTTACCAACTTTTTTTTAAAAGTAAAAAACCGCCCCAGGACCAACCCCCGGGGCACTCTGCTTGATACTGATTGCCCAGTAGATATTGAGCCATTGATCACTACCTGTTGAGCCCGACAATCTAGCCAGCTTTCTATCCACCTTATAGTCCATTCATCCAATCCATACTTTTCTAACATGCTGGCAAGAATACTGTGGGACACCGTATCAAAAGCTTTGCTAAAGTCAAGATATATCATGTCCACTGCTTTCCCCATATCCACGGAGCCAGTTATCTCATCATAGAAGGCAATCAGGTTGGTCAGGCATGACTTGCCCTTGGTGAATCCATGTTGACTGTTCCTGATCACCTTCCTCTCCTCCAAGTGCTTCAAAATGGTTTCCTTGAGGACCTGCTCCATGATTTTTCCAGCAGGCTGTTCTTTCCGTTGTTAGTGGTAATGCGTATCAGGGAGTTAAGTTATGTCTCACTCCACAGCTAACAACTGTGATTTTGAGGCATCTTATTACTTAGCCAACAATTCAGTGTTGATCTACAATGTCAAAAAAAAGCTAAATACCCAACTTCCTTTCCAGCCCTACAAATGCTGACTTTTTAGTCAAAAGCCAGCATTCCCAAAAGATGCCACAGTGGGTACATCTACAGTGCAGCTGAGAGCATGCTGCGCAGCTCGGGTAGATAGACATGCACTAACACTGCTCAAGTTAGCACACTAGAAATAGCAGTGTAGCCAGGAGTAGCACGGGCAGCAACTCAGGCTAGCTGCCTGAGTACAAACCCAACTAGACCCTTTGGGATGTACTTGAATGGCAGCCTAAGTCACTGCCCATGTCATAGGTGCCGACTCTATGGGTGCTCCAGGGGTGGAGCACCCACAGAAAAAAAAATAGTGCCCTGCCGATCAGCTCCTCCCTCTCACTCACAGTGCCTCCCACCCTCTGCAGATCAGCAGTGGGAAGGAAGCCCTGGGGGAGGGGGCGAAGCGAGGGCAGGGTGCGCTCAGGGGAGGGGGTGGGAAGAGGCAGGGCAGGGTGGAGCATGGGCAGGAAGAGGCAGGGTGGGGTGGAGGCTTTGGGGACGGAATGGAGTGGTGGCAGGGTCTTGGGCAAAGCGGGGATCGAGCACCCCCAGGGAAATGAGAAAGTCGGCACCTGTGACTCATGCTATCCCTGGCTACGCTGCTATTTTTAGGGCACTAGCTTGAGCAGAGCTAGAGCCTGGCTGTCTACTGGCAAGCATACCCACAGCTGAGTTGTTGACATGCCCATAGTAAATAACTGTGGAAACTCTCAGTCACCACCCTGTGGTAATTGTTGGAACTGTGACTTTCAATCGCAGCTATCTACTGTACTTAAAGAGGCTAACCCATAACTTTAACACAGGGTGTGTGAGGGTGGAGCCGCTGTAAACATGTTTTGTTGTTACATTTACACTGATTTTATGCAGTTTTATTATGTGTGGGAAATTCTGAGAGGGGAAACAGGGCTGAGTCAATCTCACCCCTTGTATTTCATTCTTGAACAATTCCATTAAGCTCGGACTGGCAAGGCATCACACACTGAGACAAAGTCATTGTCTGCATCTTTCATCATTCTTTAGACCCAAGGTAAATACAAAACGTTAAGAACTTTTTGAGACTAGCCTGAGGTATATATCCCAGGTCCATACAGAGAAGCAGTTATGCTAATACCAGGTCCTAGTAAAACAAAATAAAGCTTGTTCCCAGGCTTTGTACCAGGGACACCATTTCAGATTTCAACGGAGGGGGGCAACTTTCAGGAGGAGTCCAGGGGGCGCTTAGGCCCTTTAAGCTCTTGGATTTTTTGAAGGTTAAAAATATAGAAGTCAGTCTATTTCAGAAGCATTTGTTGTGATTATTTCCACCACCACCCAGCAGTGTTCCCCACCTCCACACAGCCCCAAATCATATGGAAGTGTCCCTCACCTAGTAGTGCTGCCACACCCATACTCCCCCCAAACAACCTGGCATTGCTTCCCTCCCCATTCCCACTGTACTGCCCCCAAATCACCTGGCAGTGCCCCCACTAGGCAGCTCCCCCGCCCCTCAAACACACATCCATGGCTCCCACGGACAGAGATAGCAGAAAGGTCAGAGACTTGCCGGGGGTTCACAAGGGGGTTCCCTGTTCCATACCCTGCAGGCACCCCACTCACCTAGGTCAGTGCTCCCTACTGCAGTGTGGGGGTTTCAGCAGGGGGAGCCCCCTTCAACCTCAGCTGTGGTGACTGACAGCACCATGGACCCATTACTGCTCTCCTGTGAGGGTAGGGCTCAGTGACACAACCCTGGGGTCCACTCAGAGAACCAGCTGCAGCCCATCCTCTGGACCGCAGTCAGCCTACACACAGTTCATTTACAACCTGGGAAAGGTGCACCATGGCTTGGCCAGGACTCCCCAGGATCATGAGGGGAGGCACATAAGTGCCTCCCCACCCAACCTAACTGGCACTACTAGCTTGTATTTATTTTTAATACCAGCTGACTCCGGTTAAAAAGCATGAAAATTAAAGATCAACCAATCACTTTATACAGCTGTCTTCATCTGAAGCCCAAAAGCACCATGATGAAAATCTTCATCGCTATCCTGGTCTCTTGGGCTGAGTCTACAATAGCTTCTCTCTTTCCCAAATTTCCCACTGTTGCTAACAGTGCAGCTCCACCAACGGTGGCTAAAATGGGAGCATTGGTGTACACTGTCCACTGCCATTTTAACCACCTAATCCAGAAGACATCCAGATAGGATGGTTAGAACCCAGAGGTGGTAATAGCAGCCCCACCATTGCTACCACTGGAGGAGCTTAAATAATGGTGACAATTGTGTAAATTTGAGGGAGAAGTCCTACTGTAAACAAGGCCTTGGACCTAGTGATGATTGAACTTGCTTTAAATTTCAAAGTATTATTTTCTGTTTTCCTTGTTGATGAGGTAATATATCTAGTCGTTAATGCAAGGGACTGGGATTTGGAAGGCCTGCCTTATACTCACAAATGCCACTAATGTGCTGTGTGACCTTCAGCAAATCACTTAGAATACGTCTACACTGCAATAAAAGACCCACAGCATGGCCACGGCTGGCCCAAGTTAGCTGACTTGGACTTGGTCTGTGGGGCTAAAACTTGCAATGTAGATGTTTGGGCTTGGGCTCTGAGACCCTGCAATCCAACCTGAGCATCTAAACTGCAATTTTTAGCCCTAAGAGCTCAAGTCAATCAACCCAGGCTCTGAGACTGGAGAGGCCATGGCTTATGTACTCAAAAACCCAGAATGCTGCATACTGTTTTTGTTGCAAACTCTTCCAGTCTAATGTTCCAGCCACATTGGATTCTACAGGAACAAAGGACTGGAAAAATCTGGCTAGAAATCTGGCATACCATAAGAAGGCAGCAAATCACCAGAGAGCATTCCATAGGTGGAAAGAGCTTGAGATGAGACTAAAGTTAAAGGCCACCATAGATGATCAGCATCAAGAGAAGATTGCATCAGAGTCTCTTTACTGGCAAAATGTTCTGAAAAGGCTCATTGCCATTGTGAGAATGCTTGCTACCCAAAACATAGCACTGCGTGGCACTTCAGATCAGCTGTATGTGCCAAACAATGGAAACGTCCTTAAAATTGTGGAGCTGAGTCTGAGTTTGATGCTCCACTCCAGGAGCATCTAAGAAAAGTCACCACCCAAGACATGTACACACACCACGACCTTGGAAAAACAATTCAAAATGAGATCAGACAGTTACTGGCAACAAAAGCCAAACAGAAGATTGTGGCAGATCTGAAATCAGCAAGATATTATTCTGTTATTCTGGACTGCACACCTGACATCAGCTATACAGAACAAATGACTTTAATGGTGCGTTTTGTAACAACAACATAACCTAATGAAAATGTCCCTGCAATGGTGACTGTCAGAGAGCATTTTCTAGAATCTATTGACATTGATGATACTACAGGAGCTGGCATGACAAATGTGCTTCTTAAAAAGCTGAGAGATATGGGAATTGCGATAGCTGACATGAGAGGTCAGGGCTACAATAATGGTGCCAACATGAGAGGAAAGAACAGAGGAGTGCAGACATGGATCCGAGAGTTAAACCCTCGAGCTTTTTTTGTCCCATGCAGTTCTCATTCATTGAACTTGGTGGTCAGTGATGCAGCATCAGCTTCTAGTGAGGCTGCTGAATTTTTTAATGTAATTCAAAGCATCTATGTATTTTTCTCTGTATCCACTCATTGACGGCAAATTTTGAAGCAACATCTGGGAACATCCTCTTTGACACTGAAACCACTGAGTGCCACACGATGGGAAAGTCGAGTGGAGGTGATAAAGCCTATCAAACACCAGATTGGGAAGATAGATGATGCCATAGTTGCCATTATGGAGGATAATACTATGACAGGAACTGTTCATGGGAGAACAGTGGCAGAGGGAAATGGAATCACCAGAAACATACATAACTTCAAATTTCTGTGTGGCTTAGCGTTGTGGCATGCCATACTGTTTGAAATAAATGTTGTAAGCAAGAGACTCCAAGGTGTTGACCTTGATATATCTGGAGCAATGGAACAACCGGACAAAGCAAAGTCATACCTACAGTCTTACCGGTCAGATGAGGGATTTCAAAACGTTCTGAAGAGTGCACAGAAGTTGGCAGAGAAACTTAACACTGAAGCTATTTTCCCACCCATTCAAGAATACAAGAAGAAGATGACATTTTGATTATGAGGCACGGGATAATCCCATAAGAGACCCCAAACAACAATTCAAAGTTGAATTCTTTAACCAGGTGCCTGATTGTGCAATAGTCAGTTGAAGAACGTTTCATTCAGCTCGAGGAATACAACAGTATATTTGGGATGCTGTATGATATTGCAAAACTCCTCACTATACCTGAAGAAGACCTACACCAGCAATGCAGGGCACGAGAGACAGTGTTGACACATGATGACATGCGCGATATTGATGCGAGTGATTTAGGTGATGAACTGAAAAGCCCACTCAAGATACATTTTAGCAGGATCAACTCCAAAGGCTGTTCTGGAATATATGTACACAAATAAAATGACCACTCTCTTTCCAAATGCTTTTGTTGCTCTGCGCATACTTCTAACACTTCCTGTAACAGTTGCCAGTGGAGAACGCAGCTTCTCCAAGCTGAAGTTAATAAAAACACATCTACGCTCCACAATGACACATGAGAGGCTGGTCGGCCTTGCAACCATCTCAATAGAGCATGGCCCAGACTGTGGACCTTCAGCAGGAAGCAGTTCAAATCTTTGCAACCAAGAAGGCACGGAAAGCACCACTTTGATTATTCAAACAGATAAAAATGCCAGTGTTTACTATGCAGACTAGAAAAGTTAACTTTCAAATGCCTGAACAGCAAATATAAGTGTTACTTAAAATTTTTGAACAAGGCATTTTAAGTTGTTAGTTCTCCTTTATTGGGGTAGGTAGCAGAGCAGTACCACAAGAGGAATAGAACAGGAAGAAGGCAGAATTGAGACCTTTCAAAGTTTTGGCCCAAGCGAGGGGGCCATTTGAGCTCCCCACCTCAGGTGCCAAAATGTTGTGGGCCGGCCCTGACCATGTTTTTTTTATTGCTGTGTAG
Source organism: Eretmochelys imbricata (assembly GCF_965152235.1). Taxonomy (NCBI): domain Eukaryota; kingdom Metazoa; phylum Chordata; order Testudines; family Cheloniidae; genus Eretmochelys; species Eretmochelys imbricata. The sequence goes on from NC_135574.1 coordinate 168,168,069, forward strand.
ACATACCTTTAAGCTCAAATTTTCAAAAGGGGCCACAAAAGTTAGGTGTCTCAGAGATTGGGTGCTCAACTTTAGAACTGCTCAGCATCTCCCCAAAAAAATCAGACTTTAGCTCTCTTGGTTTGGATACTAACAACTCAAGACACCCAAATTAGTGGGCATTTCACCATGTAGACCTTAATCTCTGTGCCTTAGTTTTCCCTTCTGTGACACAAGGATACTACTACTGCCCTTTAATGTCAAGGGCCTAGTATCCTTACATAAAAAGGATTGTCAGGGTTCCTACAGCATGGGGGACGCTGCCATTACTGGGTACAAAGAACTAGCCTGGGGAACTGGACAGTCATCTCAGTTGTCCACCAGAGTCTCAGCTTTTATTAAAGAGGTAAAACTCTAGCTTTTATGAAAATCTTCAAAGCATTAAGAATGTATAATTGATGCAGAGATGTTCACCTAAATTAGCAGAGAGCCTGAAATCATAGCTTTGAGTTGTGAACTGTCCTATTCAATTTCAATGGATGCTAACTCAGATGACAATGGTGATAATTCATAATGTTAACATTTAGAGTATTTCACTATTGAAAGAACAGAAAAAAGATAAGTTATATTATGAAGACTTACACCAGCATTTCCTAAAACGTAAGGAGCCCCCTGTTGGGGGCTGTGAAGGACTAGCTGGAGTGGCACAGAAGATGTATGTGTTAAGATGGGTCAACCTTTAACACCACATAGTGGAGCTGCAAGGGGGCACTATGGTTTCATTTTCCTGAAATGTAGCACTCAGATTTCAAAAGTTTAGGAAACATTGTCTTAAGTGCAATGTATTTTAGAGGGTTTTTTAATATCACATACACACACACACACTATATCTCAGACACAGACTCCCCGTAGGGAGAAAATCTGTGCACCTGCATGATGTTTGCTCGTATTCTTATTGACAGCAATCAAAATAGTTTGACAATTATTTTCTGCAGATTACTTATAAGAATATTAGGTTACGCCCATCACACTACATAGTGTTAGAGATAAACCATCCAGTTTGAGGATATTGGTTATCCTCCTAATTATTGGGTATATGGATAGTATTTTCTACCTATATCAATGTATTCTGAATTTTCTGTAGTACTCCGTAAAGTTCTTTGAGTAAAAGCATCATGAATATTTGGTAGACAAGTGTACATAGCCAATGAATTCATACAGCTACAGGTAGTGTTTGTCTTAGCGTGATGTGAGATACTTTTCATTGATTCCCACTCCATAATCATTCTCATACTGAAACACATGGGTATAGCATTAATGACAGATAGACTGTTTCAATACAGCTTGTAGAAGAGTTAACTTACTGCTAGTATGTCCTTGTTAGGGCTGGACATAGCACAGCAGGCTCTTCTCAGCGCTCCAGCTGAGTGACTTTGAAGTCTCTCCCCTTTATGTGCCAACTCAAACACCAAAGAACAGAACTTCTTCCATCCTCCTGTGCTTGACCCTGGATCAACTCTTGTCCCCACCCCTGGAACTCTGAAAACTTCCATCTTGCTTTTATTACAGAGTGCTGCCTCCCAAGTCTTCCTGGAATCACCCCTCCACAGGGGCTGCTGCAGGAGCCCATCCCTTCCTGCTGTCCCACAAACTCCAATCCAGACACACCCCAGGCTTTACCATCACTACTTCCAGTTTCTTCCAGACTCAGGACAAAATGCCTCTTGCCCCAGAACTTCCTCCTAGCTCTAGGGTTCTCTCTGCTTTGAGAAGCAGTGCAAGTGAAGAGGACTCCAGTTTGGCAGTTAGGGCACCCATGTGGGAAATCCAGGATCTGGTCTTGCTGCTTTAATGACTATTTATCAACAAATGGAAGAAATTTGAGAAAGACCCACCTCAGACTATCCCATATTTCAGTGGTTACAATAGGCTTCTGAGCACTGTGAGACCCCTGTTCAAATCCTTGCTCCCTTTCAGCCTCAGGGTGAATTTGAGCATGGGTCTCTCACACCCCCTGTGAGTGCTCTAGCTACTGGGCTAGAAGCTTATGGTAGGCACCACCACATCCTCCTCTCAACTCATTTTGCGTTGAGTGAGGCAGGCACCTCACACTTTCCCACAAGAATGAATTTAGGTGCCCCAGCTGCCTACTGCAGGAAAGGGTGTTGTGTTTGTGGAAGGAGATTCACTCGGGACCTCAGGAAGATCAGGTATAGATAATTTCTTACAGATTCAGCTCAGCAACTCAGAGTATGGTGCTTAGGTGGCTGTATTAGAACTGCCTGCAGTTCCTATTAATGTATCTATTTAGCTAAGCTGAATACACCCGCCCCAAGGTGCGCCACTTACCACTGGTCTGGCACCTGTTCTTGATCACTTTGGGGGATTAGCTCCTGAGTCAACACCCCCTTCTACACCTTTGCTGTCTCTCCCTCTGGTCTGCAGCCCCAGGATCCACAAGGCCCTCTTCATGAATCAGCCCTCCAGCAAGGTCACTCAGTATTCCTCCCTTCAGGGTACCGAAGTCCCTTCTCCCTAGGGAGTTCTAAGTGTTCATCCCTTCTACTGCCTTGATGCCACTCCCTCAGCGGCTGGTATAGGAACCCTAAGGTCACCCTCCACTCCAGAGACCCTCAGCTCAGCAATTCTAGGCTTTCCTCTCCCAACCCTCACTGTTCCTTCCCTGGCCTTCTTCCTAACACACATCTCCTTCTCTCTCTAGGTGTACCAGCTCCAAAGCCCTCATCCTAAAAAGTGACTACTCCTGCTATCTGCCTACAGCCTTGCCGGGTAGACCCTGTCTATTACTAACTACCTGGTTTTATATAGGCCCCTCATGTTACTGCACAGCTGAGCCTGCTTTCAATTAGTTCCCTGCTCCCTGGCTCCTCCTCCAGGTGCCGCCTGTGGAGTTAATTGGCCTGCCTGGGCACTTTAACCCCTTTCAATCCTGTTTCAGAGTGGCAGCCATGTTAGTCGCAAACAGAAAAGGAGTACTTGTGGCACCTTAGAGACTAACAAATTTATTTGAGCACAAGCTTTTGTGGGCTACAGCTCATTTCATTGGATGCATGCAGTGGAAAATACAGTAGGAAGATTATATATATATATATATATATACACACATACATATACACACACAGAGCACATGAAAAAATGGGAGTTCCCATACACACTATAATGAGAGTGATGCATCTGATGAAGTGGGTTTTAGCCCACAAAAGTTTGTGCTCAAATAAATGTGTTAGTCTCTAAGGTGCCACAAGGACTCCTCATTCTTTTTTCAGTCCTGTGTGGGGTGGCTGCCCCATCACAACCCCTTAAAGGGACATATCCTCACATCCTCCCTTTTCCAGTTAAGAATTTATGCTACATTAAGCAAAGCAGCTATCTATATATGCTTAAACTTAGCTTGTTACAGTTTTAACAATTCTCAGTCTGTGATGTTTTCTGTGCAGTCTGATTGATCTGCATGACAACAGGACTGTCTCCGCATCAGTCGGTTCAGCCAACTGCTACTCTGTCTCATGCGCCACTTCCCTTTCTGTTTTAGACATTGACGTTCCCTCCTTATCCTCCCTTTCTTTGGGAACATATTATAGATGTCTCCTGTTCCTTCTGTAAGTCTGCTCTTCAGGAGTGACCACGTCATGTGACCTTGGAACCACTGCACCCGTAACTACTGCCTTTTGTTCCCCGTAATTTCGATCATATATACATATATGCAGTGTATATATCTGCAGTATCCTGAGGCTGCAAAAGCTCTACTTGTTGTGACCCTCTGTCACAATACGGTTTTTGTTTTTCTATGTCAGCTTTCTGCAATCCTTTTATGTCATCATGTACATTTTTATCATTTTCTACAAAATTAGGTAGTCTGGTTTTTGGACATCTGTTAAACAGTGGCCTGCTAAACCCAGGGTTGTGAGTTCAATCCTTGAGGGGGCCATTTAGGGATCTGGGGCAAAAACTGGGGATTGGTCCTGCTTTGAGCAGGGGGTTGGACTAGATGATCGCCTGAGGTCCCTTCCAACACCGGTATTCTATGATTCTGTGATCTCTTCAGGAGACAACCTGTGTCTCAATGCTGCCCTATAGTTAAGCAGGACCAAGTAAGGATCTGAATTAGATTCTTTCACCCTTTTTAGTAGTCTCATTATTGTTTTTACATCATTCTCAACTAGGCCATTTGACTGTGAGGATCCAGGACTCGCTGTAATATGTCCGAACCCACAGTCTCTTACACATTTTTTGTATTCATATCCTGCAAATTGTTACTCCTGAGGACATTCTGCACCAAAACAATTCTGCACACAATATTTTAAAATTCTGCAGAATTCTGCAAATTTTATTTGACAAACAAATGTGAATGCTCCAGCATGGCATTGGGGAGCACAGGGCACTGGCTGCACAGAGGTGGGAGATCGCTGTGCAGCTCCCCTCCCTACCCCAGGACACGGACTCAGTGGAGAGGCTGCACCCAACCCTGATACAGTGTAAGGATCGGGCCTGCCCCAGAAACACCCCAGGGACCTGCCCCTCCATGCCAGGTGCACCAGGTCTGGGCAGGCAGGCTCAGCAAGACAGGATCCAAGTGGGGAGGGGGTTAGTGTGGGGGGATCCAGGTGTGGGTTGAGAGGGGTCTGTATGGAGCAATCTGGGTGTGAGCATCTCAGTGGGGGATCTGGGTGCAAAGGGGATCTGGATGCACAGGGACTTGTTGGGGGGTTCTGGGTGCAATGGTAATGGGACTCTGCAGGGGCGTCTAGGTGAAGGTGGTTGGGGCTCAGTGGGGGGTGTCAGGGTGTGGGGGGGATAGAGCTTGGCAGGGGGGCCTGAGTATGAGGGGGGCTGAATGAGGGGTCCAGATGCTGGGGGAGTGGGACTTAGTGGGGTGGGGATCCAGATGCAACTGACTGGGGCTTGGTGGGGTGGGGATCCAGGTGCAGGTGGCTCGTCAGGGTGGTCCAGGTGCAGGGGGAGTGGAGCTCATCAGGGGGTTTCTGAGTGCAGGGGGGTGAGGCTCAGTGGGAGGGTCTGGGTATGAGGGGGTCTGGATGCACAGAGGTTGGGTGGATGGGGGAGCAGCTCCCTGTACAGGGATCACTCCCCCTGCAGCTGAGGAGCAATGGGTGCAGGAAGCAGGGGGAGGGGGTGTTTGCAGAGCTTCCTGCAGCCAGGGGAGAAATTTGGGGGTGGGTCTGAGCCGGCCCCGGATGCTGTGCAGGGGAAGAGGAAGTGGCATCCTCCCCAGCCCAGCCTGGACTAGCAGCTAAGCCTGGCGCAGGGTAGGAGCCACCAGCCGAGTCTTCCCCAATCCCGCTTCCTGCCCCACAGTGATTTACCTCTCTGCCAACTGCCCTGGGCACCCAAATCATACTGTTGGGGAGAGTCACATGACTGCTCTTGTGGCTTCCCTTTGTTTCCCCATCAGAAAGTCATTTTTCTGTGGGGAAGCAAATAAATCTGTGGGAGGACATAAATTCTGTGCATGCGCAGTGGCGCAGAATTCCCCCAGGAGTAAAACTGTGAACCATTGTCTGACATTACCACTGCAGGAATATCAAGTCTAGAAGATATTGATATAATGCAGGTTATTACATGCTTTGCCAAGATATTGTCCATACAGCAGTCTTGGGAAAGTGTGAGCGACAGTCCAAAATCAAAACATAATCTTTGTCAGCATACTTGAATAGATCAATACCAACATTGTACCAAAGTTCTAAAACTTCCTGATGTACCAGCATAGGCTCTTTTGCAGGCATAGCTTGAATTTTTGACATATTTCTTAATTGTTTTTTCTATACTATCATTCATTTGAGGCCAATACAATATATCTCTGTACCTTCTTTTGCATTTCGCAATTCCTAAGTGTCCTTCATGAATTCTAATAAGCATGTCAGACAGTAACACTTAGGGGATGATCTATTGGTTGCCTCCAAACAAAATACCATCAATCACTGAAATTTTTTCTTTTGAAGTGAAAATATGGACTATGTATATGGTGCCCAAGCCAACCTACTGTTATTGCTTTGATCACTCTTTGCAAGGTCTCATCTCGTGATGCGGCTGCTGAAAACACAGTCCACATTGTCAGAGATTGGGTAGTTTTTCTTTATAAGGTTCACATGCTCTATACAAGATTCTGAATGATTTTCTGCTATAGTATTGTCAAAAGCTCTAGACAGAGTGTCCGGTACTACTGGTTTATATTCCTGGTTTATATTCCATTTAGAAATCATATAACTGCAACTGAAAAAACTGTCTCTATATTCTGGAAGGCGTGTCAGCCAGTCCTTTCTTTGCAACGGTTATGAAAAATGTATGGCTTGTTTCAATGATAACTGGTCACCCATAGATGAGCAGATGAACTTTCTTTCAACCATGCACCAAAGCTAAAACCTCCTTCTCAATTTGTGCGTACTGACACTCAGTTTTAATGAGTGTCCTGGAAGCATACATCACTGATCTCCAGTATTCATCACACTTATGTAATAAAGTTGCCCCTATGACTTCCTTTGAGGCATCTGTCGCAGAGGTGGATTAAGTTTTATTGGGGCCCTGGGCACAAAGAATATTTGGGCCCCCCGCCATGAGACCCCAACCCCTGCTCTTCCCCTTCCCCACAAGACCCAGCCCTCTGGCCTGGCCAGAAGCCAGGCTGTGGTAGAGCTACCCAGGGAGTCCTAGCCACTGTGAGAAGCCCTGAACCCTCCACCTACCCTGGGTTGTGTGCCCTGCGGGGGCAGGAACACAGGCCAGGGGCTGCTTTCAGGCACCCTGCACAAGGCAGGTGGAGGGTCCAGGGCTCCCCACAGCTGCCCAGGCTCTCTGGGCGGCTGTTACCACATCCTAGGGCAATGGTCCCCAAACTGTGGGGTGTGCCCCCCAGGGGGTCATGGAGGAAAGTTCAGGAGGGAGCACAACTCAGCCCTGTTCTGTCCCCAGCTCTGCTCAGGCCCCACCCCAGCCCTGCCCCCAGCCCCAGCCATGACGCTGCTCTTGACCATGGCCCCAGCCCCAGCTCCAGCCCCACTCCTGGCACCTGACTGCGGTCCCCAGTGCCCACTCCTAGCTCTGGACTCGCTCCTGGCCCCAGCTCCAAGTGGGGCATGGACTGGGTAAGGAGCGGGGCAACCAAAAGAGTTAGGAAACCCCTGGCCTAGGATGACCATACGTCCTGTTTTGGCCACGGATGTCCCAATTTTTTTGGCAAGACTGGGCATTTGTCCTCTTTGTTCTTGGCAACTGATCAACAACCCTGTGCGGGGGAGGGGAAGGAAGGGAGTGGGGCTCAGGCCAGCTCCACACGGGGGAGGAGGAGGAAAAGAGAGGGGTTCAGGTGAGTGGCTCAGCCAGCTCCATTCAGGGGGAGGAAGGAAGAGGGGCTTGGGCCAGCTCTGCATGGAGGAAGGAGGAGGAAGGGAGAGGGGCTCAGGTGAGCAGCTTGACTAGCTCTGTGGCAGGGGAAGAGAGAGGGGCTCGGGCCAGCTCCGCCCCAGGGGAGGGGGAATCATCACCCTACCACAGCCCAGCTCCATGTTTCGGCTTAACCAGGAGATGGGGCCTCAGGGGGAAGAGGAGGAGCAGGGCGGCAGAGCCCCAGGGTTTCAAGCTGTTTCAAGTTTTCAAATTCCTTGTCTAGACTGGCATCCCACGACCACTGATTATTTTTGTGCAAGGGTTCTCTAAGATTGCTGGTTTTAGCAGCCAAATTAGATACAAACTTTCCCACAAAGTTGACCACCACTAGGAATCTTTGCACTCCTTCTTTGTCGACTGTGGGTGGCATGTTTGTAATTGCCTGTACTCTCTTAGGATCTACTCAAACTTCATATTCTGTAAGTCTTTCTCCCAGGTATGTGATATCTTGAACCCAAAATTTACATTTCTGCTTGTTTAATTTTAATCCTACTGCTTTAGCCCTTTTCTATACTCTCTTTAACCTGTGGTCAGGTTCTTCTACTGTTCTTCTTCATATTTATGTGCAGTAGAACCTCAAACATATGAACACCAGAGTTACTGACTTACCAGTCAACCGGACACCCTGTGGAACCGCAAGTCCTCAATCAGGCAGTGGCGCAGACCAAAAAAAAAAGCAAATACTGTACTGCCTCGGGGCTTTAGCCACAGAGGCTGTAGTCATGAGGTGGGGGAAGGCTTCAGGCTGGGGTGGGAGCGCTCGGGGCTTCTGATGCTCAGGAGCACTGGGGCTCAGGGCTTTAGACCGTGGGAGAGCACTAGGGCTTAGGGCTTCAGCTCTGCGGCTCCATTCCTGGCTTCAGCCCCATGGGGGTGCTGGGGCTCAGGGCTTTAGCTATGAGGGGAGTGCCGGTTTCAGCCCGAGCACTCCCCCTGTAGTAGCTAAAGCCCTGAGCCCTGGCTCCCCGCACCCGCTGAAGCCGGGAGCAGAGCCGTGGGGAGCCCCAAGCCCCAGCACTCCCTGTGGGGCTGAAGCTGGGAAAGGAACTTACGGGGCTGAAGCCCCAATCCCCGGTACCCCCTGTGAGGCTGAAGCTGGGAGCAGAGCCATGGAGCTGAAGCCCTGAGCCCCAGTGCTTCCCCCAGGTCTAAAGCACTGAGCCCTGGTGCTCCTGAGGGTCAGAAGCCCTGACTCCCGCACCCCACCAGCCCGTAGCCCTAACCCCACCCCTCGCATCCTGCAGCTGCAGCTCCAACCCCACATGTGGCTGAAGTCCGTAACCTCGTCCTCAGAGTTATGGAATATTTCAGAGTTACGGACAACATCCATTCCTGAGGTGTCTGAGGTTCTACTCTATACCGTAGCACATTCTATACTTCAAATATTTGTTGCACTGTCCTATGAAATACCTCTGGTGCAGATCTTAACCCAAATGGCAGACTGCACAAGTCATATCTTCCATATGGAGTATTAAAAGTATGTAAACATATGCTACTCTCATCTAAGGGGATTTGCCAAAATCCCGCTGATGCAGTCAACATGGAGAAGTATTTAGCACCAGTCATTTCTCTAAAAATTTATTCCCTAGGTGGCATGGGAAAACATGCTCTTTTGACATACTTGTTAAGTTCTTTAGGGTCTAAGCATAACCTAACAGTTCTGTCTTTCTTTTCTACAATTACTAATGAATGAACCCATTCTGTAGGCTCTTCTAGTTTCATGATGATCTCTGGTGCCACTAACCTTTCTCTTTGTTTTTTCTCAGGTCTAGAGGAACATTCCCAGGGGAATGTATGATGGGACTATTATGTTAGAACATAAGAATGGCGCTGGATCAGACCAAAGGTCCATCTAGCCCAGTATCCTGTCTTCCGACAGTGGCCAATGCCAGGTGCCCCAGAGGGAATGAACAAAATAGGTAATCATCAAGCGATCTATCCCCTGTCGCTCATTCCCAGCTTCTGGCAAACAGAGGCTAGGGACACCCATCCTGGCTAATAGCCATTGATGGACCTATCCTCCTTGAATTTATCTAGTTCTCTTTTGAACCCTGTTATGGTCTTGGCCTTCACAACATCCTCTGGCAAGAGTTCCACAGGTTGACTGTGCGTTGTGTGAAGAAATACTTCCTTTTATTTGTTTTAAACCTGCTGCCCATTAATTTCATTTGGTGACCCCTAGTTCTTGTGTTATGAGAAGGAGTAAACAACACTTCCTTATCTACTTTCTCTACACCAGTCATGATTTTATAGACCTCAATCACATCTCCCCTTAGCCGTCTCTTTCCCAAGCTGAAAAGTCCCAGTCTTATTAATCTCTCCTCATACGGAAGCCGTTCTATACCCCTGATCAATTTTGCTGCCCTTTTCTGAAGCTTTTCCAATTCCAGTATATCTGTTTTGAGGTGGGGCGACCACATCTGCATGCAGTATTCAAGATGTGGGCGTACCATGGATTTATATAGAGGTAACATTCACAGGTTCTGTTACTTCTATTCGATATTCTGCTGGCAGTTTTCCCATGCTCGTAAGAACATCCTGAAGCTGTTCCTCAATACCTAAGTCCCCTTGCCCCTCTAATGAGTATAGTCTCTGTACTAACTCTGGAGCTTGACATATATTCAAGCCCAGTATAAGCATATTTTTTTCCTGGCAAAATTACAGATGTAAGCAGTGTCAGAATGAGCTCCACCCTGACATCTGGTGGTGAGATGTGGCAAGTTGTGGAAAAGAACTTCAGGGGCTGAGCTCATTTGCATAGGCACACCCACCCCGCCTAGAATGAGGCCATAGCTGCCCAAATGGTCACTTTGGCTGCTGTGGGATCCCCAGCGTCTCTGTTATTGGGGCAGGAAGAATAAATTGTTATTACCCTGATGATGGGAACTGTGCTTGGAACTGTACTTGGCCTTTCGTTATGATGGAGGGACTCACCATCAACTAAGTAGCACTCGCTAGGCAAGGGTCATGGGTTCCAAAACTCTGTGAATTGAGAGAGGTTGGGGACAAGTATTAATACTTGGTGGCATGGGCCCCTTGGTGAGGGTGTTACATGCTAATTGCACTTCCTCCTCTCTCCACTGTGGAATATCAGAGCTAATTTTGATTTCATTAGGAGTGTAGTTACAGGCTGCTGAGCTCACTTTGGGCTAATGGTGCACCAGCACTGAGGCTCCCCTATTACAAGCTGAATTCACCAAAGAGCTGAACTGACTAAGAGCTGAAATCACTGAGCGTTGTGTTAAGTAGTGGGGGAGCCTGAAGCTATATTGTGGAGAAGTTTGTCAGATGGCTGGAGTGCCTTGTGGATAGGCTGGTGGAGCAGGTTCATAGGACGGCAGGAGCTGCTGGTGGGACGCGGAGCAGTTCGTGGACCAGCTGGTGGAGCAGTTCGTGGGACGGCGGGAGCTGCTTGTGGGCCGCGGAGCTGAGCAAAGCAGTTCGTGGGGTGGCTGGTGGAGTGGAGCGGAGCGGAGCAAAGGCCTATGGAGCTGTGGGGCGGTCAGCTTCAGATCATGTAAGGTGCCTTTTACCCCAGCCCCCATCTCCACCCAGGTTGGGAGGTAAAGCTCTGCAGATAAACTTCTGAACTCTGGGGCTGCCCTGACCAGGGACAGAGACTTTTGGGTCATGGGACTTTGGGTGATTTGGGGTTGCTGGACTCAAGAACCAAAGGGAAAGGGCATGCCTCAATTTGCTTGGGGTGGGTTTTTTGCTCATGGGTTGTGTTATGAACCCTGTTGGTGGTGTTTCCCCAACATAATGCCACATTGTTTCTCTCTGTTATTAAAAGGCTTTTTGCTATACTCAGACTAGGTGCTTGCGAGAGGGGAAGTATTGCCTCTTGGAGGCACCCAGCGGGGGTGGTATATATTTGTCCCAGGTCACTTGATGGGGGCTCGAGCCGGTTTGCATTGTGTTATTGGAATGGATCCCCTAGATGTTGAACCCGGCCCTTGTTGCTGCCAACTCTGACGGGCAGAAGGGTTACACAAATATTATTCTTTCAATCTTATCTTTTAAAGTTACCTCTATTTCACACATGCGCAGAGGGTAGGAATGAGCTCTCCACTGCAAGCCCTTAACTTCACTAATGTGAGGTGATGAGTCGCTCCTGTGCTAGGCTCCAGACAATCCACAACCCAGGACCTGGTCATGTGATTCCCAGACCAGGTATATAAGCCCCACAGAAGGAACAGCAGCTCAGTCTGCTCAGTGTCACTTTTAGGGCTTAGAACTCTCTTCTGCCTGACAGTGACAACAGACTCCACAAGGCTTAGCCTACTACAGCCTTGCTCTTGCTCCAGCCCTGTTCCAGCCCTGCTCTTTCCACTGCCCTGCTCCTAGTCCTGCTCCAACCCCACCCCAGACTCCTGATTCCAGCTCCAACCACTAGGCCTGACCACTAGGCATGACCATCTCCATCCCAGTGTCTGACAACCTGTCAATGTATCCATTCTTTTTCTTCAGACTCTTTAAAATATATTGTGTCTAATTTGAAAGTCACAAAAGTTCCATTCATTTCCAAGGTAACAGTCCAATCATTTGATGCAGCTGCTTCATTCAAAGCTCCTAAAGAAAACTCTTCTTCTGGGCTGCTAGCACTGTTCTCCTCCTGGTACACAACATGCATATCTTGTTTCTTTTTGTGCACCTGGTGTTCTTGCTTGCACACGCTTGCAAAATGATTGAATTTGTTTGCACTTGTTGAGACATTGACCAAAGGCAGGGTATTGCCGAGGTCTTTGTTGGTTTCCGCACCTTGTGCAATTCTTTGTTGTCCTCAGTGAACTCCCTTCTTGCAAAATTACTTTTTGCAAGCTTGTTGTACATTTCTGCTCTGCACCGCCTTTGTGCTTTCACTTTGTATTGAGGGTTTGTAATTCTGCCCATCCAAGGAGTGTCTTGTTTTCCCTCAAAAAATGTCAGTCTGTTCTGCGTAACCTCTGCTTCTTGACATATTCTTACTGCCTTTCCAGGTTCATCTTCCAGCAGTCTTCAGGTAACCTTTGGATCTCAAACACCTTTATCACTATTATTGAATCCATGAGCTGTCCATAGTTACATGTTGGCTCAATAGTTTGAGATCCCAACATAAATTCTCCAAAGATTCTGAGTTCTCATATGAAATTTATATCTTTCAAAAGTTTCGTATGTTTTGGGTATGCAGTGGACTTCAAACTTCTGCATAACTGTCTCATAGCATGCTTGCTCTGCCTGACTTAACTGCACACTATTATAAACATTGAGTGCTTCTAGCCCCACAATATTTAAAAAATAGTTACCTTCTGCTTCTCTTCTGTCTCAATGAAGCCGCTTGCTCTGACAGGCTGACTCTCTGTTGAAATCTCTTTCAGGTATCTACTGCATTGCTTGATAACTTCAACTCCAGTGGCGCTCTCAACTGCTCCATTTTCTTTACCCCTTTGGTCTTGTACTCTCTTCTCCAATATCTCTTATCTGTCCACTCCGGATACCAACTGGTGTTTGTGGGTTTTCCTTAAGGAAATTCAGACAGGACATTAAGATGATCATAATATATAGTTTATTATAGATGGGCTACTGCATAGGTGGCTATATTAGAACTGCTTGTAGCTCCCGCTAATGTATCTATTCAGCTAAGCTGGATACAGTCCTTAAAGGGACATATCCTCACAGAGGGGCTCAGACTTGTGGATTGCAAGCAGCGTTAAATGCTTCCCTGCAACCTGTGCTTATCTCCATAAGAGGGGTGGGGCATAAGACACAGCCCTATTATCTGCAACTTTCATTGGCTAGTTTAGGCAGGGAGCCACCTAACATGCTGGCTTTGTGGATCACATTCTAAGGTACCTCTCTCTCCCGCTATTGTGCAGGGAGCCTAAGCACCTAAGTCAGGCTTTGTGGATCACAGTGTTGTTCCTGTGGTTTTCTAGGTGCCTAAAAGTTAGGCACTGCATCACTCAGCATTGCAACACCTAAGTCTCTTTGTGGATCCGAGCCTTAAAACCTCATCAATGCAGGTATGGAAAAATGTGTACAGAGGTGAAAGTAAGCTGGTCTGGTATGGCATGGCGTACCGGCAAGAGCCGGTATGCCGTACTGAACCGGCTTCCCCAACCCGGCGATTTAAAGGGCCTGGGGCTCCTGGCAGCAGCTGGAGCAGAGGTTTGCTGCATCTTGATTTAAAGGGCCTGGGGATTTAAAGGCCCTGCCTCTTCTGGTTGAGGTCCCTGCCCCCTGCTCAGGACTCCGGCATACCGGTAAGTCCTTTAAGTTACTTTCACCCCTGAATGTGTATTGACTAATTTATTTACACGAGTAATAATGAAAGCTTAATTAAAACTAAGTCTTTGGACAGGTCAATAAACTCTGCTGCAGTTGGTTGATTTCCATCCATTGCTACACAGATTTATTAAGACACTTGGCTTTTCTGAGAAAGGCTTGCCAAAGATAGTAGACTGTCAATTTTTTATGGTTTACAAAAATATTGACTCTAGGTCATTACAGAACGTGAAATTTCTTGTGAATTTCATGGACTTCCTGTTAAATCAAACTATATGTAGGATCCGGGAGTTGCTCAAAATAACAGATAGAAATTCGCTAATATAGTGCCTGAACACAGAATCTGATTTCAAGGGAGGCACCATGGGAGTTTGGTGAGGATTCAAGCACTATAGTTCCTAAATTAAGATAATGACACTGAATCAGCAATATTCTAAGAACAAAGAGAAGGAAAAGTTTATGGCCTAGAAGAGATCTTTATCAGTGCAGATTTTGCTGATTACATCTAAGGTTATACAGAACATATGAACAAAAAGGGGAGCTTTGCATAATTAAGGACAATACAATTTGGCACTTTGTTATATTATTTTTGTAAGAGAAGAATTGTAATGTTGCATTCCACCAAAGATTAATAGAGATGTTCTTTCTAGAGACAGGTAACTTGCCTAAGGAGGTATGCTTTCTCGTAAGGATTCTTGTACATTTTTTCTCCTGCTTGCTTGAGGATCTCCTATAACACATTCCTCCCACTGGGCCCTACTGCTTTCAGTAAATCTGTTTTGGCAGGAGAGGTACAGATCAGTTACCCTTTAGGCATTAAAGTACACCCCATTCCCATTAGATGTTAATTACATGGCTACCCTTAGAATCCACAGGTGCTGTTAAATTTAATATCTTCTCTCTGCCTTTGATGGTAAAGAGGTGGCTTCTAACTGAGGGCATCTTCTGATGAAGATATAGTATATGGAATTCTCATTGTACATACAGCTATTCTCTGTTGAGTATGTGTATTCTCTAAAGGCCCAATGCTCCTCTCGCACTAGTTTAAATCAGGGGTAACTCCACTCAAGTGAGAGGAGAATAAAGCCTATAGAGTGAAATTCTGGTCTCATCAGCTGAGAAGGTGGTAACAGGGGAGGTGCAGGAGACAGTCCATGGAATGATTATAGGGATGCAGTGGCCCTGAAACCTGTAAGTGGCACAGAAGGAATGTGGACTCAATTCTAGCCAGTAGGCTGGAGTGACAATGGTGAGGAGAAGTGCCTCTGCCTTACTCCCTGGTTCCATTCACCACCCATTCAACCAGCATGAAGCTCAGTTACTCTGCCTTTATGCAGGCAAAGGCGAATCCCAATGGCATTGACAACACATAGCATTCAGTCTTACCTCAAAACCAAGCAGAGCCATTCTAATGACAATTAACAAAAACATTATACCTGCTCCCCTTTACGGATACTGTGTATTTAGCTACTCAGATTTAACTGCTTCATAGGTGTGAGAATATAGAATGTTATTTTTAATGCAACAAAATGAAGCAACAATTTCCCATGGGGTGCTTTTTAGAAACTAAAGGCACAGGATTATCAAAAGCATAACATGGCACCTTAGCAGTTAAACACTAGTTGAAGTCAAAAGTACAATAGTGTCACGAGGCAAAAGATAGTCCTGTGTGGTGCTGGTATGCATGGAGGGCAAGAAGGTATAGAGAGCCTCTTGTGCACAGACTCAGCAGGTAGGAGCCATCCACAGTGCTAGCAGCAGGCCCAGCTGAAGTGTGAACCCAAAGACCACATCCTTAAGGTTCATGGTCTTCAAGGTAGGGAGCGTGTCCAGCTCCATAAACCAGCTGCAGTCAGCAGCAAGCACCTGCAGATCACAAACACACACCTTGCTCTGGCCCAGAGGAACAGCTATGCAATTGCATACCACAGTGTGGTACCCCAGCCCTCAGGATTACTGGGCTGCATCTATGCTCTCTTTCATTTTGCTGCCTAGTCCAGGATTTGGCCTGGTGTCCTCAATTTACTGTAATTTCATTTGCCAGTAACATCCTATACAGATTTTTCCCTTCAAAGAAAAGCTATTTATCTGTAGTGGCGCATGCAGACATTAATAAGAGAGCAGGTATGGTGGGAAACAGGTTTGCTGCACTGACTTAGTCAAACAGAATCACCTTGTCCTAAATTCACTGTAATTCCATTTCGTCAGAATGAATCCCCCATTTGTTCGCAAGTCAAGGAGTTGCTCTTGTACTCAAATATCCTCCAGTCCATCCACACTGGCCCTCCTGCTCCTGTCTTGCTGTGACAGGCAGC
Source organism: Eretmochelys imbricata (assembly GCF_965152235.1). Lineage (NCBI taxonomy): Eukaryota > Metazoa > Chordata > Testudines > Cheloniidae > Eretmochelys > Eretmochelys imbricata. The sequence goes on from NC_135574.1 coordinate 168,184,049, forward strand.
AGTAAAGTGTTTGAAAGGTTCTGCCACCGGTCTGCCAATAAACACAACACAGTTACTCAGATGCCTACTGACTGCTTCCTAACAGGCACTGTGCTCACAGAATGGGGTTTAAATTTAGACCAGCCAGCATCCAGCTCAAGCGAAGTGAATATAATCCAAGAACTGATAATGTTGTTAGATAAAACGTCTGAAAGCACCAAGCACAGTAAAAAATAATTTCTTAATGGACCGTGACTTTTTTTTTTTTAAAGAGAGATGTCTTTTTTATTATTCTCGTCCTTGCCAGAATGAGCTATCATAGCACAATATCAGGATATGCATGAAGAAACAAGAAAACCAGAATACACATATGCATGGCAATGTCAAGTCAAGATAGGGTAAAGGAAAACAAATGCTTGTAGAATTGTGAACAGAGTTATTAAGGAAAAATATCACCCATCGGACATTTGTAGAAACTATCCTTAAAGGAAATGTTATGACCTCCATAGATCAGTCCCTAGTTAGAGTATTTAATAGGAGAGAAAGGTAAACTATCCAATAACCTGAGTTCAAAATAAGAACTACACAAAGATACTGAAAATATCTCTTCCTGAGACTATTACAGCATCTTGGCATATTGCAGAGAAATGGAGGATGATTTTTATACATGGCCCTTCATCCAGAACAAGGGAATCCCAGGGCTAAGGGCCCATATAAAAGAAGACCAGACCTCAAAGGAGGGCCAGTGTTTGCCATCCAGGCCGCCATTATGGATCTACAAGCTCTTTCTCATTGCCACCCCACCTCCTGTACCATACAGTGAGCTCTCTCCTGCACTAGTTTCTCCACCTCCTGAACTCACTGTCTTTTTCCTCCCTCTTCTCTTCACTCCAAGCATAGAAAAGGAGCATTCCACTGGGCTTGGTCCACCCTCAGGATCAGCAGTATTTCCTTGGAGAAAGCTGCTGGTCTTGGAAGGTGAGATCTAGTTCCCCACTACTCTTTGTCTTTCCATGGGTGTTGCTAAGCACCGCTTCTTCTGGCACTGTTGTCTAGTCTATGCAATAGCCAGGGGCAGCCGTGCTTAGCATAATCCCTATTTGCCTCCTCCTCTCTCTGCCAACAAGCATCCATGTTCTGGTGGAGGTGGGCTGCAGACAAGAGGCCAAGCAGCCATGTCTCTCTCCTCCTATGCATCTACAGCAGTCCATGGGGGCAAAACCCCCAAAAAGGGTAAGCTTAGGTTACGCAGCAACCTGCATGTGAATTGAGGCCAGTTATTTGAAACTTTGGCCATACTGCTTGGCAGTCTGCGGCCTTGTCTACACTACCAGGGTAAGTCGACCTAAGTTATGCTACTTCAGCTATGTGAGTAACGTAGCTGGAGTCAACGTAGCTTAGGTGGACTTACTGCAGTGTCTGCACTGCACTGCGTCGATGGGAGACGCTCTCCCATTGACTGATGCTACTCTTCTTGTTGGAGAAGAGTACTGGAGTGCATTCTGTGGTTGATTTAGTGGGTAGACCCGCTAAATCAACCTCAGCTACATAGATTGCAGCAGCGTTGAAACCCAATAAGTGTAGACATGGCCTGTATATACACACATTTCTAGGGATCACTTCACCCATCACTGAACTTCAGTTGCTTCAGGGGAAATGTGGTGAACAACCTGACAGTTGAGAACAGGCAGCATAGAATACAGTGCCACTTACCAAGGGCTTGTCTACATTACCTGCAGGATTGACAGGCAGCGATCGATACAGTGGGGGTTGATCTATCGTGTCTAGTCTAGTCGTGATAAATCGACCGCTGAGCGCTCTCCCGTTGACTCCGGTACTCCACTGGAGCAAGAGGTGCAGGCAGAGTCGATGGGGGAGCGTCGGCTGTTGACTCACCGCAGTGAGTAGATCTAAGTACGTCAACTTCAGCTAATTTATTCACGTAGCTGAAGTTGCATGACTTAGATCGATCCTCCCCCACAATGTAGACCAGGCCCAAGTCTCCAACACCACTTAGAACTGTGTTCCAGGAAAGTTCTGGATTTTCAGGTTACATGCTTCTGTCAGTTTTAATCACCGTAAGTGTTAATTGCTATATTCAGAGGCCTGAAAGCTTTCTGACCAGCTATCTATACCTCATCAATGACCAAATTTCCTATGAGTTCCCTTCCTCTGTGCTGCTGGGGCTTGCATACATTTGTCAAACAGATATGAGACTACATTGCTTATTAATAAGGCCTATTTGAAGCAAAACAAAGCACACTAGAGGCCATATTTGAGGGGGGAAATGGACCCCCTCCACATAACCAAGCAGCTCCAAGTTCTGCCAACTCCGTAGGAACCACTCTGCCATTTGAGGACTGGCTAGAGCACTGTGTAGTCCAGCCCTACCTACTCCTCCCTGCCCCTTTCATGCCTTCAATATACCCCTATCTGAAGGGCTAGTAAAGCTTGCTATGTGAGGGGAATACTCAATTACCCCTGTAGAGCAGCTGTCTGGTTTCTTTGTGCTGCACAGTTGCCAGAGCAGAGGCCAAGAATCTGGCCCAATGTCAATGCATCGTCCCTGTGTTTCAATGGAATATGGTCTGTATGACCCAACGGGCAATCAGATTCCACCCCACCTTTTCCGTTAATTTAAAACTCAACTCCTGCCTGATATTTTTTGCAATATATTTGCATCTAGGGGAATTCCGTTTTGCTAACTGGTATGTAATTCTAGCATGCTTATACGAAGACAAATTAACACAAAATCCCCAAACCTCTTGTATTTCACACCACATGTAGAGAGAACCCCCCCAAACAAGCTTATTTGAAGCACTTGTGTCTATTACTTATTTAATTGGCAGTGACTGACGGAGCTCTCTTGGGGAAAAATGTTATTTGCACAGACTTTGGTTCTACTTTTGCCAGTTATACCCAAATATTTGAGTGAATTCTAGTCCTTGGAGGGTTTTCTTTTCCCCTTGCATATAAAAGACAATTGAAAGTTTATGAAAATGAGCTCCCAAGAAAAGTTACAAAATAAAGTTTTATTTTATAACAAAACAAGTATAAATATCATTTAAAAGCCTTCCAGACTTCTGCCATTGGTGGTACTCTAAATTATGGCGATGTTTGTTTGCCTTTTGGAGGGGTTGGGAGGAAGGCAAACGACAAACCAAAAATGTTTGCAGTGCTGTTGTAGCCGTGTTGGTCCCAGGATATTAGTGAAACAAAGTGGATAAGGTAATGAGGCAATATATTCTCTTGATGGAAGAAACGAGCTTTTGAGCTACACAGACCTGAAGAAGAGCTCTGCATAGCTGGAAAGCTAGTCTCTTTCACCAACAGAATTTGGTTCACTAAAAGATATTACCGATCTTGTCTCTCCAAACCAAAAATGATCACTTCCACATTCAGGAGATGACAAATATTTTGTGTGTGTTGAGTTCATATAGAACAATGCCATTTTTTGAAGATTTATATATGGTTGAATAGTGTGTGATGGACCTGGAGTTGTTTTCTGATCGTTTATGAACACTGTATGTTTGCTTGTTGTAAGGGGGTTTACTGTATGAATCCATGGGGTAAATGCAAGAAGAAGCTGACTGCAGGTAGGCAGGAAACAGTATATGGCTTCAGATAGCCACCCATCTACCAACACTTAATGGACAATGCAAGAGCCATTTGCTCTGAAATCTACCTCCGACATGCTGCTGAGCTGTTTGGGGCAGCAGGGCCAGAAGGCCCAAGAAAAGGAGACAGAGGGCTTCTGGCTGGATAAGAGTGATTCTTCCTAGGGAGGGGGCAGTTGTCTGGGATCTGTTTGAGGAAACAGACTGACACACACAACCCCCTGTTGGAGGGTCTGAAGAAACTAGGACTTCCTAGTTTGCCTTCACAGGATGGAATGGCTTAGGTAATATAGTTGTGTGTGTAAACTTTGTTGTTTTAACAGTAATTTCTCTTATGTTATGCTTCGTTCCTACTGTTAAGATGAAACAATAGTTGGGTGGCAAAGGCTGTCTAGTCATTATTTACCACAGGTCACAAAATCCCAAAGGGAAGGACTGCAGGTGCCAAACACATTCAGACCTGCTTGGGTAAGCAGGGCTGATCCCAGGGGACTGTAACCCAGGACCCAGGGATGAGTCTAAGAGTGGGAGAATTGTGTAATTCCACCCCAGGAGAGGTAAAGGCTTGAGGCCGGAGACCAAGGGGATGCACTCAAACCCGAGAGGAGTCAGAGATGCCACTAACCCTGTAACTATGACGTGGTATCTAGAGAGTCAGTCATTCAGATGCAGCCCGATCCCACTATGTTTGGGTAGAGTTAAATCCCACAGATTTCTTTTTTGTAGGAAAGTAATCTTGAAGTCTATCTTTGCCAAATAATTTCTTTGAAAAGGAGGTGGACATAAATCTTACAGACTTGTTCATCTTGAAATTTTGTTCCTACAAAAGCTTTAGTAGCACTGAACTTCAAGATGGCTCAGAAGTCTCCTGATAAGCTCGGGAGAGCAAATAAAGAGCCAAACTACCTTCCTGAGCAGTATGAAGTAGCAGTTTTTCAGAATACCTTTCAGTAAAGCATCTTGAATTTCCTCATACTCATCTAATTAAAAACACATGACTTCTGCATGTTTGCTATGGAGAAATCATCAGGAGTATACAGGAACTGTTCAGACTCTTAGTAACTATTTGTACTGTTTTCCAGAGACTATGTCAATGAAGTGAGTTAACATCCAAATCTTATAGACATCACCTTTTGCCACAAATTGCCTGCACCCTACTCTGTTAACTTAATTTGTGACAGAGAAATATAGGGACTTAACATACTGGCCCAGGCCTGGATTTCATCTTGTCCACCAGACCGTCGCTGATAGCCAGCATTAGTGAAGAAAGTACAATTGGGTTGTCAACTCTCCAGGATTGTTCTGGAGTCTCCAGGAATTAAAGATTAATCTTTAATTAAAGATTATGTCATGTGATGAAACCTCCAGGAATACATCCAAGCAAAACTGGCAACCCTAAAGTGCAAGAAGCGTTGCAGTACAATTGGAGGGAGTTCAGAGACTGGTGACAAGACTCCATCTCAGAAAGGATATTGCAGAATCAGAGGGGGCCAGATACGGGTATCATGTCAAACTTTTGTGACACATCGCTTGGATTGATTTATAAAATGGCTGGTGATAAGTATCTCACATCATGACCTGATTCATAGTAGGTTTTTGGAACTTTGCTGAATATCAGGCAGCTACTGTGCGACATGGTGTATTATTTTGAAGTAATTGGTAGAATGTAGGTTAACATTTGAAGGAAAAACTAGAGGCCGAGTAGGAACAAAGAGAATGAAACACAGGACAACTAACAACAGAAAAACAGACTGCCAAAGCCACCACTTACCGGGGCAATGGCTTCTGACATGCTTGTCAATTTCTGGCATGATGGCAATAGCCTTCCCCTTCCCTAGGAACTACCAAGGGACTTGCACAACATTGTGGATGCATGGGATACCCAATCAGCCTCCACTTCCTTGGGATATACCCTTGGGTATATTGTACAAATGTGACAGCTTGAAGAGATTGTCTGGTGCAGTCTGTTTAGGCCTTGGGATTATATAAGCCTACCACACCTTGTTATTAGGTGGGCCTGCTTGCATTTGGAGGGTTAGCACACTCGGGATTATTGGAGTACTGTACTAAGAGCAAGGAAAACTGGAAAAACTACTTTCATTTTCCCCTATTTAAAAATCACTGCCAGGATCTATTATCTTGTTAAAATCAGTTTAGTGAAGTTACAGCTCCTTGGCCATTTTATACATATTTTCATGTCTGTCCTCATTTTGTTTTGCTCTTTGTTTCTCCCCATTTCATTTAAAACTATTGACCTAATCTGTTTAATTTCACAGTTGCATAAAATTTGTGCTTTGTCTGACAGAGAATTGGGGAATAAACAGAACGTGTCTGTGTGTTACATACATAGTGCCTGAGCAAATAACTGGGGAAGGCTTCAGCAATTGTTACAGTAACTGGTGTTTATGATTAAGCTACTGCAACCACAATTCTAAAGATCAAATTGCTCCTTTTTGGGCTGAGCCTACACAGTTATGCTTTACAATGGACATTCACAGACAAGGGGGAGGGAATCATGCAAAAATGAGTGGCATAGGAACATGCAAGCTACATGGATTTTTTTCATGCAGTCTAAGTAATAAACACTTGAAACGTATATTTAATGTTCTTTAAAAAAAAGAGAGACCTTTTATTTGAGAAAAATTCATAAAAAGAACCGCTTCTTCTACAGTTAAGTGCGGCAGTTACACACACTTAATTTACACACATGCTTAGCTACCTGATTTGCATATACCAGGTGACTGGGTATCAGTGTATCCCAAGATTACCCCCACAAATGGAATAGAGAGATGGACAGTTTGGTACAAACTAAAAGGTGTTCATTTCACCCATAGTCAGACTGATTTCTACCTAAAGACCGTAGGCCATCTGTATAAAGTGAATCACAGATCATACATTAGGAAGTATGCATAGAGTGGAGATACAAGCATATACAGAACAGAAGCCGGCCGCCGTGGGGTGTTGGAAGGCTCAATCTCTTCTCAGTCCTGACCCTTCCTGCACCCACGAGGTTTTCCCTGAAGCTTTTTCTCCTTAGCCTTTCCTCATTCTGCATTTTCATACTAGAGAGTGTCCACCACCTCCTTCCGCAATGCCTTGTCACAGGAAACCCTGCAGAGATGGCCACAGTAGGACAGCCCACTAACACAGACACCTTACTGCGGGAAGTTCCAGGCAATCCAACTCCAGCCTCTGGGTTTAAAACAGGCTAGGCTTTAGTCTTAGCACCATACTGCTTCTTGAAATTGCTTCCTCCCGCTCAGCACTAATGACCTCTGTCAGACACACACACATGCACACACAGGGGATTTATGCAGTAAGTGCATGTAAATTAACATGGGCAACAGCACACAACTCATTTGAAAATATGGCCTACAATGTCTGCCTGATTGTAAAATTTTATCACAAAACTCAGTATTTTCTGGCCTCCAGCTCCTAGCTCTGCACTAAATAGAAATCACTCTGGTAACATTATATGCCCTAACATGACTATCCTCAAATTCTTGGTACAGAAATGCTATCCAGCACTCCATGAACACCTAAAATTCCCACTAAAATCAATGGAAATTTGGGCAGTGCAAGGACTGTAGAATTAGGCCCAAAGCTCTCTAAGGTCTGAATTGTGTCTTTAAAGCAAAGTGCTGTACTGGGGGCAGCGTGGCTCCACACTACGCTAGTGAGAGAGTGGGCAGGCATTCTACTTGATGGAGAATTCCTTCCCGAGTTCCCTGGCATGCACAAGGAGCAAACCTGCACTGAAGCCCTTCAGGGTGTGGAGCGTATTCCTGCTAATGTGCTGGTCCCTCCACAGACTACTGTGGAGTGGCAGATAGCAAGGGCCATGGCTGCCCCGGGAAGTGTGGAGGGCGAGTCCCTGCACGTCCCTGAATACCGGGCCTGCCGTTGTTCCTGGTCCTTATGCAGGCTGTGCAAGCTGTGGGAGCCCTCCCCCATCCACCCAAGAGCCAGGAACAATTTGGCCCTGCATTCTTGTGGCTCTTTAGGGATAGACAAACTGAGTCAGCTGAAATGCTGTCTGTGCTCCTGGAGCCTCCAGCCCTCAAGCCCAGCTTTGACTGAGGTCCCACATTTTCTAATTGCCCAACTTTTGACAGCCTGATTCCTTTGTATTTTTGATTATTTGAACGTCTCATTGGCGACTTACATTTTTTCCTGGCTCTAGCAATATTTTCAGAGAGTCCAATCTTGCAGTCGTTCCTCAGGACAGAACTCCCACTGACTTCAGCTGAATGGATAAACAAATATGAAAGCTCTTAATCTCAGTTTCTTCCTATTCCCTGTAATCCTGTTCTTACTTAATCACGTTTCTTTTTTGCCTATATATGGATCTTTATAATGTAATAGATACTGAATACCATGTCCATGAGTAATTTTGTGAGGCAATTTGAATATCAAAGGACAAAATATACTAGATTAGTAGCTGTTACTGTCATATTCTTTATGATGGATACTGTACTTCCAGCATCTTGTCTTTCACATTAATAGGGAGTGGGATTCTGTTTTAAGTGACTCATCTGTCAAGAAATTAAAAGTAGATGCTCAAGTCTGTAATACAAATGTATTTAAGTAAAAAAAGGATCTGTTTACAAATACATTAATGGGTGAAGTGAACAGTTCATTTACTCCTTTGACATTTGCCCTTATAACATTACAGCTAAAACTTAACACTGTTTAGCCCAGGATTTCCCAGGGGTAAAGGGCCAAAACACAATCCTGAGAATTCTGTGAATTGCTAAGGATATTAAACACTAAGTATAAGATTACAGAGAAACAATGCAGCCATTTTGAGCGGAGCTTTCCCACAGTGAGAGGTTCTGTGAGGCCCAGCTGGTTGTTTTGACTTCAGACACTGACTCAGGGATTGAAAAGTTGGACACCACGGGTGAAACAGAGAAACAGTTTGGCAGGCAGAAGAAATTTTTTTTTAACCTTTTCAGTCTTTGTGCTGCTTACTGCACCCGAAAGTCATAATAGAGTACAAAAACTTGGCTTAGTTCATGTATATCTTGGTTTTAATAACATTTATCTGATTTTAATGTTTCCTCCTGCCCCTCACTTGTTGTGTTTCATCCTAAAATGAGAGGTTATCTTTGGGTCAGGGATCGTGTCTTCCTGAGTGTTCGTACAGCATTTGTCATAATGGGGCCCGACCCCAGCAGAGATTTGTGGGTGCTACTGTAATACAAACAACATACAGGTATAGGAAATTATTATAGATTAAATCTGCGAAATACATCTACAGAATCTAATTTACTAAAATTCAACAAACTTAATTTTTCAGATTTTTTTCTTGATTTGTCGTTTTCATTATTTGGATTTTTCCACTGGTGACCTGACAGTAGATCGATAATCTTAATAAACTTCTTAAATAATTTAACATTTGTTCAATACAGCTCCCTTTCTGGATAAATATATAATTAGTCTAATAATTTACACCATACATAGCTTTAGGGTGACCAGATGTTCCAATTTTATAGGGACAGTCCCGATTTTTGGGTCTTTTTCTGATATAGGCTCCTATTACCCTCCAACCCCGTCCCAATTTTTCACATTTGCTGTCTGGTCACCCTACATGGCTTGTCTTCACTGCATTATTAGCTCAAGGTAGAATGTGAATGTTGCCCCTAGTCCAACCACTGTCCACATACAAAAATCTCTAGCTCAAGTTGAATGGTCTTTAAACCTCAAGCTGGCTGGCCATCAAAGTGTATGAGTTGAATTTTGTAGGTCAGGGGCATGGGTTGAAGCTTGAGTGCTACTGATACTCAAGTTAATAATGTTGTGAGAATGCAGCTAAAGGTTATAGCTTGAGTTAACACAACCCGTCAGATGCTAACACATTTACTCTACGCTGATTGCATTGTTTTGTAGTGTGGCTGCTTTTACATGAGTTAGGCTAGCTGGAGTGGAGTAATTTAAGATAATTGTTGCAGTAAAGACAACCTTCTACCTCCATTCTGAATATACACGGGGCAGCAATTTTAGAATTGCACACAGTTACTGAGATTACATATGCAGTCATGATAGCTGTGTGTACAAATAGACAAGAGACCAGACAGACACCTAACTGGTCATTTATATGCACAATTATTGTGCTTGTTTTGCACATTTGTAAAAAAACAAACAAACAAACAAAACAAAAACCAACAGACTCCTGGTGCCTGGAGTTTATTCCCAATGAAAGCAAGGGTAGTTTTATTCTCATTGGGATTGCAGCCCTGTAGTCAACCAGGAATGGCATCAGTCAGTGGCAATTAACAGTGTATTTTATCTGACAGTCAGTGTGGGCTAGTAGATGCAGAAAAGGACCATAAATCAGGATGACTGGGTAGTATTCCTTGCTCTGCCTCTTCCTTGCTATGTGACAATGGGCAAGTCACTTAATTTCTCTATGCCTCAATTTCCCCAGCTGTAAATTTGCAACAACAACAATTCCCTACCTCACTGGGTAGTGATGAGTCTGAATTTCCATTTGTAAAGCACTTTGAGGTGCTTGAGTGAAGGGTACCATGGTCGTCTCGGGATTATCAATTATAGAATTCAGCCTTGCCAGTATTAAAACAGACATTTCTGTCTTAACATATCTACTTTTAGGAGTGACATATTTTTGACTAGGGAAGCCTCAGAAGCCTTACTAGTGCTATATAAGTACACTGTGCATGTTTTTTCCACTTTTTGAGGTGCTAGTATTCAATGTTCTGTCACTATCCACTCACCATTTAGTGAGTACTGACAAATATTATCAACACTTCAAGAAAGAATAAAGCTCTGCCTAGAACCCTTTTGCTTTCTCAAGCATGTTGCATTAAGAAAGCTAAAAAAGAAGTGGGGGGGAAGGGGAGAAACAAGGAACACTTCCAAACATAACATAAAAGGTCTTGCCTTAAGACCATGGATTTCCTTTTTGGTACTTTCAAAGAATGTGTCTTTAGTTCTCTTTGGCTGTGGGACAACAGTTGCGGGGTGTGTCTGTGGTTGGTTTTTTTTCTTTTCACAGTAACTCTATTGTTCAGAAACTGCAGCCAATTTATGGAAAGAGGTGGAATGTTTATGTAACTTACTTTGCTTTAGACAAGAAATAAAAAAAAAATGACTGATGGAGGAAGGCCAGTCAAAACAGGATTTTTCTTCCTTTCTGGACACAGATGTTGGGAAAAAAACCAACTCTGTCTTCATGTTAAACTAAACAGCCCTTCCATTTTTAGACCCTTTTTTAATTAAGTAGGTCAGCAAAACAAAAATCGAGCATTTGATTAATGGTCTAGTTCTCGTTTTAAAATATGCCGTGTTCGAGAGCTGCTCTGTTGACATACAACACCATCAACTGGTAAATGAATATATTAGGGTTAGATGATACCAGTTTTGCCAGTACCTAGACTGTTGGGTCCCAAATGTACAGTTGGCCAGTACTGCTAGATCGCAGATGTTGAGTGTCTCTTAATAACGAGAATGGAGTTTCCTGCCATTTTCAGATTAGCTGGGCTACACAGAAGATTTACAAAATGAAAACCACGAGAAGCTAGCCAAAAATGACTCCCCCTAATTTAATTGCACCTTCTTTTTGTGATTACAATGGAGAAAAGTAAAGACCACTGACTGTCTGCAATTTGTTCTGCCCTACCAATACAGTATCTTGACAAGTGGCTCCAAGGCTTCTTTAATGCAAATATACATTTAATACTCTTTGGGCCAAATGCCATTTTCCTTAATTGAGTAAGACTCACATTGACCTCAGCAAAGAGATATTGCTAAACTAAGGCTTAAACAATTTGGAGCTGTAAGACTTAAAAAAATATTGAAATTTATTCTGGAATAGCTTGTATACCCAGGGCCAAGCCCTCTCTCAGTTAGACTGGCATAACTCACCTGAAGCCAGAAGTGAAACCTGATAGTTTGGGCCAAAATATATATGACAACTGCAAATCACTGAGGTATACGTCTACAGAACAGATTCTGCTCACATAAAATTCTGCTCAGCATGAAACTCAAGTGGTCTGTGTAGCCACAGACTGAGTTATAGTTTCAGTTCAGGATTTGGTCATATGTTGTTTCAAACAACAAAACATAGACCTGGCACTGGGACTGCCAACAGAGGTGGACTGAGACCACCAACTTATTACCCACAAGATCTTCAGGTACCCATGACTTTCAGTCTCTTCCATACTAGAGCAGATCCAGAGCAAAGGACTGTCTTCTTACCGACCCCTTGAGGCATTCAGTTCCATTGAAGACAGAAAGTTGTATTAGTGTAGTTCAGGAGAATTTTGTCCATTTTCATTAGTTATTCCGAATATAGTTTCCAGTTCATAATCAAACGTATTGGATTGGATGGTGGGGTATTGAGCCAACAGTCCAAATTCTAGTCAGACATTGCCCCTTGCAATCCAGCCAACTCCAGTGGAATTGCATGAGCATGAAAGCAGAGTCTGGCCCAATAAATATATAGAGGCTACTGAGCAGGCATCTGTAGGACATTTAAAACGCTTTTCTACATACAGGGTTGAGTGCTACAGTCATGCATTCCACAGAGACTCCGTTTGCAAAGGGATAGAAATAAAACATTATTTGGGTTTAGGTTCTTGGCCTTCATAACTGAAGTCTGAAAACAATTAAAGCCAGTGCCATACCAAATCAGCTATGCAGGCGTTACTGGATTTTCCCATGGAATTTTTATACAAGAACCAGGCTGCATCTGATGCAAACTAAAACACACAAAGAATTGTGTTGGTCAGAGTCAACCCAGCTTGAGGACAAGTTTTTGCAAATGCATACAAAAATCAATTACAGACACCCGGAAATACCTAGCTAAAGACTCTTCACATAAACACAGCTGGAATTTAGACAACAGCTTACTCACTGAGGCACTGAGCCTGCTTGCTAGTAAGGAGGTGTAGAGAGAGCTCTGGAGTTGCCCGCCATTCATGGGGGACACCTGCTGCTGTGCCTTTCAAATAGTGAAGCATCCTACCCCTTGTACACTAGGCTTGCACCGAACCACTGTGGATAGGGTCGGGGCACCGGCACTGCCCCTTCCATCCCATTTGCCTCCCTTTGGAGGGTGCTCTGCTGTGGAATTGGACCAGGGGAGCAGTCCCTGTGTGTTCTCAGAGAGCGTGTGGACTGTGATTGTGGCTGGCTGCTGCCAAGAGGAGGAGATTTCTGCAGAGGTGAGCAGTGTGGCCCCCAAACAGAATTGCTGTAATGCCACAACTAAGACTAACATGGAAGGAAAACACCATCCAACTGAGGTCAAGCTAGATGACCACAGTGATCCCTTCAGGACTTCACAATTGTGAATCAACTGCCACACCCTTCACTCGCATTACTATGGTAAACTCCTCTTGTTTTATTCCATCGAAAACCTGGTCATTTTCCGAGGAGGGGATTTTTGAGGTTCTTTTAGAATCAATACCTTTCATCAGTGCAAAGAGACAGTGTAGTCATTCAGATCCTCATGCAATAAAACCTCGATATTTTGCACTCACAATGGTGAGACCCATTGCAAGTTACCAGAGTTTGTGGATTAGCAAATATAGGTCTCTCCTTGTTTTTGCATGCCCTAATAGCATATCGAATACTGTTCTGCACTTTTGCCAATTCAGGCACACCATAAGACCTCCACCACCTCCTCCCCATTTGAGAAACAGTGAGTATTGTGGAGGAGAGTGGCTAAGATCAAGCGTAGTATCAAGCCTGACCCCAGATGTCTAGTACCTACGCTCTCGGGGGAAGGGATAGCTCAGTGGTTTGAGCATTGGCCTGCTAAACCCCGGGTTGTGAGTTCAATCCTTGAGGGGGCCATTTAGGGATCTGGGGCAAAAATTGGGGATTGGTCCTGCTTTGAGCAGGGAGTTGAACTAGATGACCTCGGTCCCTTCCAACCTTGATATTCTATGACTGTGAATCAGGAGGCTGACTCTCCACTGGAACTTTCACAGCAACCACTAGCCGTGCTGCCTAGCACAGAAAGAATGTTCCATGAGTTTTAATCCACTATACCTTTTCTGGTTAACTCATATTTTTTAATGAGCCAGACGTTTAGTCAAAAAATACACTGAATTAATCTACAGGGATTCCCCTTATAACATGAATCTTTAGGTGTGAGCTGACAAATGTAAATAACATTATTCTGCCAAGCTTTAAGTATCTCAGTGTCTAATCGCTCAATGGAGAAGGAAAAAAAAAGAGCACAACCGAAGTGACTTCCTGAGCACTGTGTTTATGCTCAGTTTTCATCAGATTTTTTTTTTAAACACAACCTGAAGTGCTCTCGTTGCATTTATTTTGGCACTAAAATTCACTCATGCTTTTTGGATCAAAGGGATAATTATGAAGTTGATCTACAACATGCAGCCTAACTTTGTAACTCCCTGTAACCAACTAATATATATATTGATATATGCAACCTGCACAGTGTTATCTTGTTACTGCACACAAAGAGAAAAGATCAGCTCAGCAGCTATTGGAGTAATACTACTGCATTTATCCTGGAGTTTTTTCTCTAGCAAGAGCTTACTTGCAACCACATTCTCCCACTAGAGGTTTGCCAGATTTTCAAAGCAATGTTATATTTAAACAAAGGTTTTACCACCTTTGTAACTCTAAACAGGGTTTAGCCTCTTGCATAAATGCTATAGCCTGTAAATCCGAGATGGCCCACACCCTACACATTCCTATGTCGCATACGAACAGCCTCTTCTTTAATTACAAGGTGTGGCATTTCTGGACAAGAGACAGCTAATCCTCCAGATGAATGCTATTTACATTTACCCTAGAATTTCTGCACTATGCAAAGCTTTGGATTTGAAAATGCAAAGTTTAAACCTGACTGACAAAATCTTTAGCTCATGGCCACACTTTGATGCCCTTTAGTATCCTGGTTGATTAGCAGTAGCATCATTATAAGGTAGAGGCGTGCTCCAGGTACTGAATTCGGATCCTGATCTAAAATCTCAAAGAGGTGTTTGGATGCTGCATTTTGATTCGTGCTCATATCGATTATAAGATTAACCATCTGCAAATCTACACATGTACAACAAGGGCCCAACTCAGCAAGGTATGCCTAAGTACTTGCCTAACTTTAAGTGCCTTGCTGAATCAAGGACTCAAATAGAAGTCATGGGAAAATTAAGCTAAAGAATATTCCTAAAGTTATTGGTATCGCATACAAATGAGCATAATTGAAAAAGACAATGGCAAAGCATCACTGATTCCTAACTCCTGCAGACAGGAAAGTCACATTGCACTACAGCTGCAAACTAAAGTGCAGTATATGCAGCACAAGAGTCCACCATCAGGCTCTACTGACGGAGCTAGACAGGCTTTATTGTCATTTATGTTTGTGCACAAGGGGATAGGATGCTTCTGGGGACTTGTCTGATGAAGATCACATTCAGATCCTGTACTTTTGTTAACGTCTTTGGGAGCCAAGAGGCATCTGATTCCACTTCGCGGGCTGCTGGGGCTTAATACCATTTCTCTCACACTATTAAATGGGCTTAACTTTGTTCTCTTCAGTGACTGTGCAGGAAAAATATGGAGTGAAGGACTCTTACTTGTTAACATAGTAAAGTGCCCACTTCCTCAGTTTTCCTTAGCAGACTGTTAAGTTAGCTGTCCAGCTAACCCAAAATTCCACCTCTACCTGGCTAATAAGAGCCAACATCAAAACACAGCAAATCCAAATCAGTCTTCACCTGGGTTTCAAGCTTCTCACTAGGGGGTTGCATTCAGCTCCCACTTAGGCGTGGTATGGGCTCAGTACCCTAAGAAGCAAGTAGATGCTCACTCTGGGCCTCCAGCCCACACTACTCCTTTGCCCAAGGCTGCTTCCTCCACCTTGTTCTCCCCCTCTGGGCTCCTAAAACCAGACCCCCCCCCACACACACACACACCAAAAGTTCCACAAAGCCAGTTAATCGAAACAGCTTCCTCCTAAGCTATCTCAGAGCCCCCTTCCCAGCATTCTTTACCTCCTTCATGAGGCTTCAGCGCTTCTTCTAGCTCCCATCATGTCATTTCAGTGGAAAGATCAAGCGCATCTGCTCTTTCCACGTCCTCTCTCCCTTCTGAGTCAGAGAAGCTAGTTATATAACCTGCTCCCCTGCCCGACACACACTTCCCAGCATGCCTCACTATATAGGCCTACAATTTCCACCTGCCTCCTCTGGGCTAAAAGCAGGAAAGGGGCACTGCTAGACCTGGAATCCATCTTAAAGGACCCCCATGCCTCGTCACAAAAGGTCAGCTGTAGTTGCCACCTGGCTGGTTTGGGTTTTTACACTGCATTGCTGGTTGCCAATGAAAATGTGCTTCTCTCCCCCTCCTCCCAGTTGTAAGCTGTGTGCACACACAGCAGCGCCAGCTGCCACACAGTCTTGTAAGTACCTTGCACAGTATCACATGGCTGGGTGTGCTGCTGGCATGGCACAACACTTGTGTCCTGCTCTGTTCTTGTCCCTCAGCATGCCAAAAATGCAGCAAAACTGCTCCTACTTCTCTTGGCACTGAGGACTGGGAAGGAGAACAGGTGGACCCGAGGCTCACCAATATGGTGGGGAAGGCGGGGGCTTCCTTGAGAGAGGAGGCTTCTGGGAAGGGGTGGGTGTAGGGGCTCATGGGCAGGGGTGAGCTGGAGTTGGTTCTCTGGAACCAGTTGTTAAATTTAGAAGCCCTTTTAGAACCGGGTGTTGGACAAAGGGCTTCTAAATTTAACTAGCCAAAAGTGGTGCCTTAGGCACCAACTCCATGGGTGCTCCAGCCCTGGAGCACACAAGGGGAAAATTTGGTGGGTGCAGAGCACCCACCAGTAGCTCCCCACCCCACCCCCAGCTCACCTCCGCTCCGCCTCCACCTCCTCCCCTGAACGTGCTGCCCTGCTCTGCTTCTCCGCCCCCCCAGGCTTCCCACAAATCAGCTGTTCGCACAGGAAGCTGGGGCATGCTGAGAAGCAGGCCGCGGCTTCCCACTCAGGCCCAGGGAGGCGGAGGTGAGCTGGGGTGGAGGAGGAGGGGAGCGTGAGGAGGGCCGCTCACACCGCAGCAGGTAACCCAGGGTGGGGGGCACGCAGGAGAACCGCTCACCCCCCCAGCTCACCTCCGCCACCCTCGGCCTGAGTGGGAAGCCTCGGCCTGCTTCTTAGCCCTCCCCGGCTTCCCACCGAACAGCTGATTTGCAGGAAGCCGGGGGGGTGGGGGGGGGGCGTGCAGAAGCAGAGTGTTCAGCAGAGGCGTTGAAGCGGAGGCAAGATGATCAGGGGCCGGGTGCAGAGTGGGGAGCTGCCAGTGGGTGCTCTGCACCCACCAAATTTTCCCCGTGGGTGCTCCAGCCCTGGAGCACCCAGGGAGTTGGCGCATAAGGCGTCACTTTTGATGTGATCAGTGGGGGGAGCAGCCACTCCCCCTGTTTCCCCCAGCTACGCTCCCCCGCCCCTAGGAGGCAGAGGGACCTGCCAGATGCTTCCTGGGAGCTGCCCCAGGTAAGCACCTCCGGGACATCCCACCTCACCTCCCTGGCGAGTGCCTCTGGCTCTTAGGAGTGGGCACCCACTACGGTGGCCCATGAGACCCTCCTGCCCGGTTCTGGGGGCAGTCAGGGGACAGGGGTGGATGGGGCAGGAGTCCCAGGGGGCGGGGGTGGATGGGGCAGGAGTCCCAGGGGGCGGGGGTGGGCAACGCCCCCTCATGGGGTGAGGAAGGAACCCGTTAAGATTTTGGCAGCTCATCACTGCTCATGGGCCAAGGGGGTCATGCTGTACTGATGGTGGGAGCACCTGAGAAGGGAAGGGGAGGGGAGGGTCCGGCTGGTGGGGGTGGGGTGCAGTGGTTGATTTTTCTGAGCCTCGGAGCTGGGATTTGGAGAGAGAGACAGCATACACTGATACCCACTGATCATGAGGCAACGATTTTATGTGCAAACAGCCTTATGTAGTTTCAATTCACTCCCCACACACAGGGGTTCTAGATAGTGTTGGCAGTCAGGCAATCAAATAGGGCGAGGACTGAGTACTACTTTAATACAAAGTAATATAAAAACCATAATAATCATCAGTAATTTTGTGGTTGTTCAGCATGGCCTGGTAACATCCCCATCTTTAAAGTTCCCCTGCCCTATGACCTGCCAATGAGGAGATCTAGGACAGTTTAGAGCCCAGAACGTGTATTAGGATTATTTTTTAGTTATTGGCTTTTGTTATCAGCTGTAGACGCAAGAGATACAACTGGATTTCAGTTTCCACAAATAAGAGGCAAATTCTGCCTGGGATATGTGCACACTACTTCCATTGTCCCTAAATCAGTCTGTTCTGCAGCCTTTAAAACTAATATCTTTCACCGCATAGTGATTGGAGGCTAGGATTAAGGCTTTGTTTTCTCTGTAGATTTACCTTGCATTCCCCATAACATGCTCTGTGTTCCCATACCTCTGTCTGTGCCACGTGGTGAGGCAGCCACCATGCCCTGAGGTACAGGGCAGACCCTGAGTTATCTTATCCTGTGTCCAAAGTAACTTCAGTGAAAACATGCAGCCACACCCAGTCTCAACAATTAGTAGATGATGGTTCTCTAGATTCCTTCTCACAAGCCCCTAGGACATCCAATCTGGTGTACTATCATGCCATCTACCTGTGTTCTGACCCTGGCTCTTCAAATGCCTCTGCTCAGCAACCTTGGTCCCACACTGCTTGCTCTTTCTCCCAATTCAACCTCATTCATTTCCGGTGTACAAAACAGCAGAAGAATGCCCAATATTGCAGAAGCTGACATCGGTATCTTGGTGCATCTTTGGCAAAGACCATGACTTGAGGTGCTCAAAGAGGAACAAAGTTATATCTAGGATCAAGCAGACCAGACAGCAGTACAGGGAGAGGAAGAAGGGGCTCGAGGTGAAGTACTGGAATGATAATTCCAAATCCAGAGCTGCCTGGCAAGTTCCCTGCTCTACAATGAGCTGGACCATGTTCTGAGAGGCATGCTGAGCACAGAGCCCCATTTCATCATGTGGGTTTCAAACTTTGTTGATGCCCATGAGGACATGGACACCTCATCTGCCCCTCAGACAACTGGCCCAGAAAGGGAGAGAACCGCAGCCCCCAAATCACAGGATGTCTTCCTTGGTCTGGACCAGGAAGAACATCAGAGTGGATGAACCCCACAGAGAAATACTAGAGGAGCATCGCAGCTGGGGCCTCTCTTCCTATTGTTTTGAAGTATGTTATGAAATATTTGGATGGGTTTTAGCCTATAATTCTGGCTGCTGCTTTAGTTATGGGCAGATGCAGCGACATTACGCTCGTCCACCACCACTGTTGTTCCTCATTCACTCCAATTCCAACCACGCTACTCAAAATGGCAGACAAGCAGAGAAAATCCCCTCTGCAAACCAACAGGTTACAGTGGCTTAATGTAATAGCTTTTTGCTTTTCCATTAATAAAATGCTTTGTGGCCACAGTCCAGGCAAAATGTTACTTGCCATAACACAGTCCTTAAAGGCACTAGTATCAAAATACCCCAGCACGTTAAGGCACCCTCTGCCTAGCGCAGAAGTTGTTTTATTGCTCATCTGATTACTCTCCAGGAATGGAACACAATCAAATAGAATTTTTTGCTCAGTAAAAATTCCAGGCAGTCTCTGCCTTATGAAGGAATCTCAAACAAACCTCCCTCTGCTTCCCTTGTAATGGACAAATCCTTTCCAGTCATTTATCAGTTCATCTGCCACAGAACGCAGAAAGATTTGTCCTTGCAGAGCTGGAAAGGCTCCTTCCCAAGGCTTAGAATAAGTAATAACTGCTCCCTTTTCCATTCTGGAATCTCAAGCAGGACCACGTCTTGTAAGCAGCAGCCTGACAAGGTTTTGACATACTTGCCAATGCTGCTCTGTCTCCCAGGACCTGGACTCCCCTGTGCCCACTTTTGGGAGAGTTGGAATGTAAAATTAACTCACTATTTCTTTTTCCTGGGAACAGTCCTCTACAAAGCTTCACACCAGGCAGAATTTTGCTGGGTGGGAGAATCAATAAAAGGAACTGTATTCTTTAGAGCTAAAAGTTAATACTTTTTATTTACAGCTGCGTACACTGAGAAAGGTTCTAAGCTCTCAAACTTTTTTCCCCCGTGTCAGAGCCCTCTGCCACAGCAGAAGACTCATTGACAGAGAGGACGACAGCAAGGAGACCACTGATTGTCAGTGAAAGGCTTTGGAGTTTGAGGTCAAAGCAATGAAGGACCAGGATTACCTGCTCATGGAGGTGCATAAGGATTGATCCACACGCCATAAAAGGAGGAGACAGGAGGAAAAGGGAAAGAAGGACAGTGTGAGGTTGGAGAAGTGAAGGAAGGAGAACAGGGAGCCTGAGAAGCTGCTGGCAGAATGTCTCCACTGTGACTCGGAGGTTAAGGAGTGAAATATGGCGTTTCAAAGAGACATGTTCAAGAGACTGTTCAGGCTCATGAGACAGTCCCAGCAAACCTCCATGGCACCAGTGCCCAAACCCATGGCTGCACCTTGACGCTACTGTGTCCCACAACCTATAGTCAACAGTGCCTGAGGGACCCAGTCAACGAGCCATGGAACTGCAATATCTGCTGCACTCTGTGGCTGCTCCAGTGCAGGGGAAGGAGATCAGATACATCAAAACCTTGTCACAAATCAATGTTTTTGTACTTGTTTGTAGCTTTTTGCACACCTTTGAACCACGTTAGACTAGCTGGTCTGCCCACATTTTTTAGCTTCAATAAAGTTAGAGAAAGAAATATTTCTTTAATTCATGCATAGAGACTACTTTTGATTTCAAGGCAACAGCCTTAATGTGCCAGACAACCCCATTAATCAGCCCTAGTTTACTTTTCATGCAGCTCAAGAATGCAGGCACACAAGGCATCCCTTACGGCCTTTGCTTTAACAGACCCTGTGCCAGTCCGAGGTGCATTTGGTGGTTGTCTGTAAGTAGACCTCAAAATATCATCATCAATCCATTCCATCCCACAGCACTCCCCCTTGTCCTCACATATATTATGAAGCACCCAACATGCCCCAGTCAAAGGTATGGTGTTAAACATGCTATAGTACAAATAAGTCTGTAAGCAGTGCCAGTCAGCCTCAGGCATGTTCCGCCACACTGGAAATGACACCCCTGCTCAGTGTGTAGTTCACCTGCTGCTTGTCCAGGGGGCCCAAGTCAGGATAAGCTTCAACCACCAGAGTGGCAGCAGCAGGTAGGATGGGGTTACCTACAGTCACGGTGGTCAGGGACACCCCATTGAAGACTATCATTGGGAGGAACAATGTACCAGTTTGCCTATACTGAAAGAGGCCAGACCTGAATACCCTGGCATTACGCACCCGGCCAGAGCATCTGATATAGGTGGCCATGAATACGCCACTGTGGTCCACAAGGACCTGCACAGCTATGGAGTAGTATTCTTACCTGTTAATATACTTTCTTGCTTGAAATGGCAGGCAAAGGCTGGGTTGTATGCTTGTCATCACTCACACCTGCACAGATCAAGAACCTCATCCATTCAAATTCTGCCATTATTTCAGAATATTTCCAAGTTTTACAACCCTGGGGGCCAGCACAGTGTAAATTGCCTTGGAAACCTCCATGACCACAGTGCCAGCTGTGGATTTGCCTACCTCAGACGGGTTGCCAACAAATCTATAACAGCTTGGGGTTGCCAGTTTCCACAAGTCAATAGCAATGTGCTCCTGGACCATTTTTGGCTCTCTCAACTGGCTGTTCTGCTGCTCAAGGGCCAGAGCGAGTGCCTCACACTGCTCTAGGAATGTGGCTTTCCTCATGTGAGAATTCTGGGCCCACTGTGATGTGATGCCATGTTTCCATCACAATGTGGTTCCACCCTGAGTGCTTGTGAGCCTCGTCCAGAAGCAACAGTCAGCATAGGGGATGGTCGGCTGTGAAGAACAACATCAGCTCAGTCTACTCCTCCATGTCCACGTGGTCCTGATCTGATCTTGTTGTTGTGCTTATAACTGCAGGCCACTGCTTCCATCTTCTCTGGGCAAAAAAAAAACAGCTGCCTCTGAAACATCCACCACTGTCTCTTGGCAGCAGCTTCTGCAGAGACATGCCGAAGAAATACTGCCTGCCACTAGAGCAGCCGCTGTTGGCCCCAGGTATTAGGATGAGCGGAATCCATACCTTTGACACGTAACGCCAGCTGGCTCCCTCTCAGGAAATGCATTTCCTAGGCCTAGCCCATTTCCTCCCACAATCTCCAGAGTGGGCAGACAAGCTGACCTACAACACTCTGAATACAAGCAGCCTCCGTGCTTACACCGTGAGTTGTGGTGCTACAAATCACAGGATCTGTGCCCAGGTAACTGTATTGCTTCTCATGGACAGACACAGCACCAGTGTGGACACGGGACATGACAGCAATGCACTGATCTCAACAGTGTGGTCACACTCCAGTGGGTTAGGCTGCTGTGCATTGATTAACACTTGATTGCTTAACCCACGTTTAGCCTGCAGTAAGGACAGAGTCTTAAACTATACATGGACTTGAACTAAAACCTGTCTGGATTCAGCTCAAACATCTCCCTATCACAGGCTGAATCCAAACAAAGATTCAGATCTATATTTTATCACCAGGCTCAGGAGTGTTCAGATTCAGGTTCTGGCTTGGACCCCATCTCTAGTTTAAACTTTGGTATAAAATTCAGACTTCTTCCATGTGGTGGAATATTAAGTTCCATTTACTAGATAACTAACAAGTAGTTTGTTTACAAAAGAAATGACCTCACTCACTCTCAATGGAGATCAGACAGGCAATATATGGTGATTAACTACAGAATCAGAGACACTAAGGTGGAAAAAGACAATTACGTCATTGTAGTTCCTCCCTAAGGGCAGATCCAGAATTGTTCCTTACAGCATATTCTTCAGCCCCTTGTCCAAACTAGTTATAACTGACTCAAGCAAACAGTCTTTCCCAGCTTCCCTTTTGAGGCTATTCCACACTCTGACAGATCTCACTGTTAGGAAACATATCCTGATATTCACCCTAGATTTCTCTCTGCTTATTTCATCCCACAGCTTCTAGCTATAGCCTTGGAGCATCCTCAGTTATCCTTCTTCCCATTTGGTCTTTACCCTCTCCAAACACCAGTAGAATGTTATCCATTAGTTGTTTACCTAACATATACATGTTTGGTCTTTTTGCCTTTCCCCAGTGCCGGATTAAGGTATAAGCTAACTAAGCTACAGCTTAGGGCCTCGCAATATGAGGGGCCTCTAAAAAAAGAAAAAAACTGACTCCATTTTCAATTTTATCAAAATCCATTGACAAATAAAGGAGATACGGGAAAAAGAAGATTCTCTAAATATAGACAATTTCGTTCAAATGACAAAAATATACACATCTGGCTACACAAATACCTTTACCCTACCCTTACCCTTCACCAATTGTTCATTATTGACAGGTGGGAGGCCAGGGCTGAGGAAAAAACGATAATTGCACTTATAAAATTGGTATTTCTACAAGTAAGTCTGTTATCAGACTCCCAAAGCAGCATTTTGTTGGCCAGCTGCTACCGGTACAATTCTGACAGTGCCTTCAAAACTTATTTACATAAATTAATCTCACCGCCGATAAAATTGGGACAAACGTGAGGTCAGAGACAGCAGTGACATGAAGCAATCCTGCCAAGCTCATACCCGTATGTTAGTGGGTTCTTTCTTCTTTTGATCTGTACATACGTATGTACAACTATGTGTCTTAGTGCGCACGCCGCTTTCTGCTTCACGCACTGTCCATGCTTGACATGATTGAGTTTGCAGGTGATCATCTTATGGACTTGGGTCAAGTGGATCTTGAGGAGGATAAATTTGTGTTGGCTTCCCTCTCTCAGTTTCGGGCACCTTCACAGTAAATATCAAACGGTGCTGACAAAAGGATAAATAGCAAGTTTTGAGAGAAGTGAAGGAAGATTCTATATTGAGAGAGAGAGAGAGAGATCAAAATATTCTGAGTACTTGGTGAGCAAGTTATTTTAAACTACATGCATATACAATTTATAGGCTATTAAAGCCTATAATATTCATTATATTTGCTTGAATATAGACTAGTTTTTCCTCACTCTCTCAATGACTGTCTAGAGATTACCATTCTCTCTCTTCTGCGCATATAGCTTGTTGTCACTCTGTGTCCGAGGTGTTTACTCCTGGGGGGGACAGAGGATAGAGAAGCGAAAGCGGAGAGATGTCTGCCTAGAAAAAAAGACTTGGATTTTCTGCTTGGAGGGTTTGGAGCGCACAAAATCATATTTTATTATAGGTAGTATGCTATGTAAAAAAATCTTACATAGACTTATAAATCACATATCATATGCATACTACATTATATTATGTATGGCATATATGGCAAAAGAAAAATCAACAATTCATTGTTTTGTAGCGAAAATCAAATCACAATAAACATTTGTAAATATATTTTATATATAGTCTGGATTAATTTTGTTAGGGAAATACAAAGTTTATCAAATGTTTTTTCATTTATTCATATGAAAAAAGGATAATTTTTCCTATTCATGGTGTAAAAATATATATATATATCCTCTCTTGTTTTCCTGTGAGAACAAACAAAATAGCACTAACTTTCACAGAAATATCCAGGTAAAACACAGGTTTTCGGCATATATTTATATTAATAAAAATATTTGTTGTTGTATAGATATATAAATTTCAACATTTATAATATAAAATTAAATATTTTACTGGTTTCAATAAAAACCCTCAGTTACTAATTTTAGAACCAATATTAAGTAATTCAGCATAACCTTCTATAAAAACAAGAATTTATTGGAAAAATACAACCCATATACAATTTTCTGATACTTTTCTTATTACCTGGGTGTAATTCACATCAATAGAAACTCTAACCATTGAACTTTAAGCTTGTGGGTTATCCCCATCCTAGATCCTCTACTGTCATCTTATATCCTCTAAGAGTCTCATTGCTTATTCAGACAAGGAATTCCACAATTTAAATGCCCCAATAGAGAAGAAAAAATTCCTGAACTCTTCTAGTAAATGGTATTAGTTACAATATAAAAATACAAAATTAAAAAAACACAGTATTGTTTAGTTCTACTTTACTTACATATGCAATTAGTTCAAAGAATATATCTAAAATGTATTTCTGTCATGATGTCATCATTACAGAGAGGGCTGTTTTTACAACTTTCCCTTTGTATAGATGCAGATATAAAGCTTTTGTGTTTATATATTCAATGTCCTGTGAAAATAATAAATTCATTTTATATGGCATGAGGCGTTTTACACATGACATAGCTTAGAGCCTCAGAATGTCATAATCCGGCCCTGCCTTACCCCATTAATGAGTCAATAGTCCATTGTTTGTTGCTTTTCACTGTATTTCCACTGGTTTGGCAACATTTTTACTGTAGGCTCCCTCACCAGCTCAGGAAGAATTCAGCACCATGCCCAAGTCTCTTTTAGACCCTTGCGCAGGACACGGTTCATTAATTCAAACACAAAACAAGAAAACAAAGCTATTCCCCAGAATGGGCTGCAGAGGCCAGAGGTCTTTCCCCTTGCACCTCTCTCTCTGCTCCTGGAAAAGGGACACACCTCTTCCCTTAAAGCCCTGCTGAATCATGTGACAGGCAGGCAGGGCTTAGCTCTTTTCTGCCTGTCCCATCCTGTCACATTTACCATAGTTAAGTACCCAGTATAGACTGTAGTATTCCAGGGGGTGATCTGAAAAGTGCCATGTAGAGAGAGACTGGCAGATCCCTGTAACATAATCGGTTGCTTCTGTGTTGTCTTTTTTGCAGTGCCATGACACATTGCAAGCTCACCCCTCATTTGCTGCCTACTCTGAGATACTGTGCTCACATACCATAGACATAAGCCTGGGATGGAGAGAGCTCCCCAGCATTACTCCCTTCCACGTTTCCATTAATCAGTTATATTTTTTTTCCTTCAGCTGTATTAGTTTGCATTTTTGTAGGTTGACTATCATCATGCCATTTCCTGCTCCTTTTTCTGACGCTTGATGAGATACTTAATATTTATACTGATGGGACTGAGATCAGAACCTGTAGTGCTAGAGAATCAATGCAACTTAATGTGACAGAGTGGGAAGTGTAGGTCTCTCACAGCATGCTTAATTTTGACAGTTCTACACAATCAGGATATTTTACCTGCAAGAGATCGGTGAAGGCCTGTCTTGAGTCCCCCAGGAATACAGAAGGTGGGTTCTTACTCTAGCTTGGATATTCTGGGTCTGATTCTCCACAACCTGGCATCTTGTGTAATCATTTACAGCTGTGCAAAGGGATTGTAAAATGCTATCACTGATGTAAGGTAAAAGAAGAATTCAAATGAAGTACCATTGTACAACTACTTTGTACAGGTGTAAATTACTACCCAAGGTACAAGGCAGGGGAAAATAAATTCCTTTCTTATGTTCACGCTACTGGTCTATTTTATGCTGGAGCAACATTATATTTTACAAGGGGGAATAACCTAATATTTGTCCTGGATGCATCACTGTATTGCACAGAATAATGTAGAATTAGACTTTATTGTTGTGTTTTTCTGAATGAAGACCTAGTTTCAGCCACCATGACCTCTACTTTAGATTAAGAGAGCACCAAAACAAGACAGAGCAAAGGTTAGGACCCCAGGAGAGAGCACAGGGTGCATGTCTCCTCGCACAAGCTACTGCTAGTCTCACTCTGAACTAAACTTGAATTGCCTATAGTGTAGACAGCAGAGTTCATAGAGGTTTCAAGTTACAGTTCATAGAAAACAAAGGCTAACAGTTACGTAGCTAAATACACCACAATTATCTCAAAAAGCTATGTAAGTAGTTGGTGTTGATCCCCATACTTCTACATTTTCCAAATTCCATGTTTGCTGAAAAGTGAAATTCGGACCAGAAAAACAGCTGTCAGCTTATGGAAAACATCTTGAAGGTGGTATTCAGGGCAGCGGGGAAAATTATTGTTGATGCAGAGAAATATTTCAACACCACAAACCTTGGTTGTTCAATGTTAAGACTGAGAATGTTCATGTGGATATTCTCAATTAATTCTCACATTAGCAGCCTGAGTTGCATGCTTGGAGGCGACAGTGATGGGGAGAGGCAAATAAGTTCTGTCAAAATCAGAATAGCGCAGAGTGATGCCACAAAGCAGGATCAGGGCATGCACCATGGCAGACTTCCTAGGCATTCTGGCATTGGCCAGGGAAATTACGAAGGTATTTCTTCCCTACTTCACAGCCAAGGGTCTGACATTCTCTCATCCAGTGAAGCAGAGTGCAAAACTCCATGAACCAACAGGGTGTTGATGCAGAGCAGAAACATCTCAGTGAGACTGTATAACACCGACAGACCCCAGTCGTCAGTGGTGGGATTTAACCAGGGATCTCTTGAGCTTAGTGTATGAGCCTCTACCACATGAGCTAAAAGCCAGCTGGCTCTTAGCTAAGACTGTAGGGCAGACTCATTTAACTCTCTTTAAGTGGTCTGGGTGCCACTAGATGGGACAGAACACCACACCCAGACAGCGTGTGGGTTACAGTTGCAGCTATAGGGCTAGTCTACACTAGAAGCACGGCAGCTGCACCACCATAGTGCATCTGGTGAAGGCACTTTATGCTGAGGGGAGCGAACTCTCCTGTTGGCATAATAAAACCACCCCCATGAGAGGTGGTAGCAATGTCCGTGGGAGAGAAGCTGTCTCACTGACAGTGCTCTCCACACCGGTGCTTAGGTCGGTGTTACTTACATCACTCAGGGGGTGGCTTATTCACACTCCTGAGCAACGTAAGTTACACCAACATAACCTGTAGTGTCGGCAAGCCTCTCAGGTTTGAGTGCAGTGGGGAGGGTGGGAGATCTGCCTCTGACAGCAACCTAATGTTTGCAAGTACGAGGCTCACATCATACAAGTGGGTGA
The DNA here is from genome assembly GCF_965152235.1 of Eretmochelys imbricata. Classification (NCBI taxonomy): domain Eukaryota; kingdom Metazoa; phylum Chordata; order Testudines; family Cheloniidae; genus Eretmochelys; species Eretmochelys imbricata. The sequence goes on from NC_135574.1 coordinate 168,211,619, forward strand.
GTTGCTGAGAACAGGTACCAGCAATTCCTGCATCTGAACCAGATTAACTATAAGTAAAAACAGGAACAAACCATGTTCTGTGCTGTTTCAGAAGCTGAGCTTGAACCTGATTCCAAGCAGTCCAGACCTGGTGCTACCCCTGTACGATGCAGAGTATGTGCTTCTGGATTTTCCTCCTCTGATGAGATGACCTATATTTTTTTTATGGAAACACGGTGAGTGAGGCAATGTCTTTTATTGGACCAACTTCTGTTGGCAAGAGACACTTTCAAGCTATATAGAGTTCTTCATATTTGTTACAGACAGACAAGGTTGTCTCAGTGTTTCTTTCAGTATAGGGGTAGAATTAACGTTGCTTGGACGACCTTTACTGTCCTACTCCATACTTTCTAATCTTTAGGATATAACTTTAAACAAACTTCCTGGTTTTCTAATACTTGTTTTCTCAATATTGTCAACGTTCCTGTTAAGGTTGTACACCCTAAGGCTACTAAGAAGTACTCTCCACTTCAAAAGGAAGCAGTCAACTTCAAATCAAGTCAATTAAAAAAAAAGTTTAAAGCAATCTCATTCCCCTCTCCCACAGACCTCTGCCAAGTTGTGTGCTTTCACAATTATATTTTCCTTTTTAAAAAAAAAGAGAGAAGAAGATTCTCTCTCCTCTGTTGCCGTGTGAAAGACACAAACAAACAGAGGAAGCAGTGAAATCCACTGTATACAAAGTGCTGTCAAATGCACATTGTAAATAAAAAAATTTATGCAATTATTTCTCTCTAATCTCTTTCAGTTATAGTCATTTAAATAGTTACTTGTAAAGGAAGTAGGTAGAATAATTCCGATAGATGGGTGAATTTTAAGTTGAGTGTCCCATTAACACCAACTTAAATATTTACAAGGTAAATAAAAAATGTACTCCATTGTAATTCATAGGTGTAAAGCCTAAACACTAGGGTGTTTTCGATAATCAGTTATAATTGAACATGCCAAATAACTTCTAAAGTCTACTGCAAATGCTTTCTTAAGAACCATAACATCTTACTGCACTGTCTTTTCTTTGTCCTCACCTGCCCAGGAACAGCACATCTTCATCTGTATATATTGCAGTAATCTATTGCATTGATTCAACAATCCTCTTGTTTAACGCCCAATCAAGGCTGAGCCACATGATCCAGTATACTCTTTGCTTCAATAGTGCCTCTGTGTATCCCTGTTTGACTAGGTTATCCCTCCACAGAGCATCTTCCTGAAGTATATTCAGGTTTCACATGAATAAACAACACAAGTGGGTGACAGGGCTTACATAGCCCCCTGCTGCAAATACATACTGCCTCGGGGGTTGACAGAACTAGTCTCCTAATCTAGGATTTACTCTTCTGCCCTGTCAGGGACTCTTGATCCAGGGATAGGAAAGGAAAAAATCTCGTATGCGGTTTAGGTTTTAAATCCCTCAGTCTGAGAGCACGATGCATCTGTGCACTGCAAATATATCTGACAGCCATTGGACCCAGTGGAGGATCAGCTTCAAGAAGCCTTACCACTGATCCCCTGCTTTTCTTCCTTCACTCTCTGCTCCTACTCTAACTCCTGGTATATGTAATTTCCCACAACAGCCAGCTTGGCAGGGAACAACCTATACAGCCATCACAAGACACTAGCCAGGTAATGCCAGCACCCAACAGGGGAAACATAGCACAGTTATGATGAGAGGCCAGATTAAAATGAAATGGGGAACTGCGGTGCATGCTATACAAGGGTCACATGGCTTTAATAACTGACTCAATCCAGAATCCCAACCGCAGGCAAGAGGAGACATGTCAGACCTTGGCTATGAAACACAAGAGACAAAGAAGTGGTAGCAGTTCTGGTGAGTGTGCCAAAGTAGCTGGCGAAAATGTTTACAGGAGACCCAGGTTAAGAAAAAAGAAATCTAGTCTCTGGGGTTTCTGGTTTGTTTAGCCAAAATAACACAAAGCAACAAAATCTCTGGCCATATTCCCTGCATGCAATGTAACAGTTTGTTAAGTCCAAACCAAAGAATATTAAGAGGGCTGCTATTGCCTTCAGACTTTTGCTCAACAAACCCCTCTCTGTGGGGCAGATCCTGAGCTGTTGTCAGTTGTCACAGCTCCATCGTCAGTGAGAATGTTCAAATTGCTTTAGCTTTTAGGAAAGGGTTTAATAAATACATTTGTCTCGTACTACCTGGAATTCAGATTTATGTAACATCCCGAAATGTGTCAAGATATTTGAAAGCTGAGAAATGCACAGTGCAATGCTATAATATGGCTCTTTGTTATGCTAATGATTTCTTCCCTGCCGCTCTTGCGAAAAGAGCCAGCCAGCCCATCAAATAGGAATGAAACCAGTGGGCAACCTTTTTTTTTTTTTTTTTTTTTTTTAAACCTGCTGCTAAAGGTTTTCTTACCACTAAGCTTGAGGGGCAAAAACCGAGTCTTTCTTGGCACCTGTAAACAAAGCAGAGAGGACAGACAGAACAGTTTCCCATTACGCACCCACTGCCACATGGAGTGATCAGTGGGGATGAAAAATGAGGCCCGCCTTTCACCATGATGCTATAATTTACATTTTTTCTCTTCTCTTCCCCCCCTCCCCAATCTCTTTATTCCCCTTGTCAGCAGCACTGAGAAGAGGCAGTGTGGCAAAACCACTTATAAAACCTCATATAATCTAGGTACTTCCGTGGCCCCCCTCTGTGTGATTCATGAAGATTT